>NC_081296.1:112776900-114074400 GCF_030435805.1 Mustela lutreola | reverse complement strand
GTTAAGCACCTGCCTTTGGCTCAGGTCATGATCGCAGGGTCCTGGGATCGAGCCCCACATTGAGCCTCACATAAGGCTCCCTGCTCAGTGGGGAGTCTGATTCTCCTCTTCCTGCTTCCCCAGCTTGTGCTGTCTCTCTGTCTCTGCCAAATAAATAAAATCTTAAAAAAAAAAAAAAAAGCCAATGTCGTAGTTCAAAGACCATCAGGCAAAAGTTCTCTCTCTTTTTTAAAAGATTTATTTATTTATTTGAGAGAGAAACAGTGGGGGGAAGGGCAGAGGGAGGAGAGACAATCCCAGGCAGACTCCATGCTGAGCTTGGAGACCAGACTGTCATGGGGCTTGATCTCATGACCATAAGGTTATGACCCGGAGATCATGACCTTTAGAACATGATCTGACCAAAATCAAGAGTCAGATCTTTAATGGACTGAGCCACCCAGGTGCCCCAGGCAGGAGTTCTCTCTTACTGAGAGGAAAAAGTCAGACTTTTTATTGTTTTCTGGCTCTCAACTGATTGGATGAAGCCCACACACATTATGGAGGGCAATCCTCTTTTTTTAGTGTACTGATTTAAATATTAATCTCATCCAGAACTATCTCACAGGCACACACAGAATGATGTTTCACCTGGACATCACATGACCCAGTCGACTTGACATCTAAAATTAACCATCACAGGGGCACCTGGATGACACTCTCTTGATTTCAGGGCCGTGAGTTCAAGCTCCACCCTGAGCATAGAGCTTACTTAAAACAAACAAACAATCAACAAAAAACAAAAAAACATCCTCACACAGTGCCACTTAGGATTTGAGTGACCCTGGGCAGATTACTTCCAATTTCCTCTCATCTGTTTCCTCAACCATAAACAGAATAATTATACAACCTGCCTTATAGACCTTTTTTTACAAGGATTATACGATATGATGTAGGCAAAGCACATAATAATTGCGACTTATTACTAATAATCTTTTAACTTACTGCATAGGATTCCATTGTTTGAGTGTGTTAAAATTTATTGAACTGATTCTCTACTATTAAATTTTACTTGTTTCAAGTTTTGTGTTTTTTGTTTTTTTTTAATATGAGAAATGCTTTCAAGAATATCTTTGTAGGTATATCCATGACATACACCTTTGGGTGTATCCGTATTGCTTAAATAAATAATTAATTAATCATGGAGTGCTCTCCTAGTTCAGTTAGAAGAACATGCAACGCTTGATCTCAGGATTGTGGGTTCAAGCCTCACTTTGGGTGTAGAGATGACTAAAAAAAAATAAACTTTTTTTAAAAAAACAAAAATAAAAATAAAATTAATCCTTATAACTGAAATCACTTAGGTAAGCAGATAACCAAATCTTTCAATACATATATACCCACATCCTTTGCTCTTCGACTTTGAACATCTTGTCCTTGAGGTGATTGTATTTCTTTCTGCTTCACTGATACTGGGTTTGACTGTGTAACTTGTTTTGGCCGATATAGAATGTGACTAGATATAACAATCAACCAAAACTTTAAATGTGCCTATTATGGTTTGACTTGTTCCCTTGGAGATTCCACCCTCTTATACTTTTGTCATGACAATAACATGCCCTTGGTACCTGTTGGAATGAAAAACATGTGGTTCAGATCTGAACCCAACTCACAGTCCGAAGCAGAGCTACCCTAGCCATCCCCCAGATCTGGGCATCAGAAAAATATGTGTTTTATAAGTCATTAAGATATTATGGTTTATTTGTTATGCAACATTATTGTAACTATAACTGAACGGTACCCAAGGAAATGAGACATTTAGATTTATTGGACATATTCCAGTAACCTAATCAGTTTACAGAAACCCCAAAGTACCAAGCCTGTTACCATCCTTCCTCCAAACTATCAAATCCATTTATAAGCTCGCTCCATTTTTAATATTACTGTCAAATTTAAAAACTTCCTAAATCTATTACAAAAAATGTTCATGCTCAGCACCTGGATGTCTCAGTCAGTTAAGCCTCTGCCTTCAGCTCAGGTCATGATCCCAGGGTCCTGGGATAGAGCCCTGCATCAGGTTCCCTGCTCAGTGGGGAGCCTGCTTCTCCCTCTCCCTGTCACTCCCTTTGATTACGCTCACTCACTCTCTCTCTGTCAAATAAATAAATAAAATCTTAAGAAAGAAAGAAAGAGAGAGAGAGAGAAAGACAGAAAGAAAGGGAAAGAAAGAGAGGAAGGAAGGAAGAGAAAAATGTTCATGCCCAGGAACTCTTACTTTTTAAACCACACCTTTAGAACCCTTAAAAAGGGTTCTTGGAATATCGTATGATAATTGCTTTTCCTAAGATGTGTTTCAAAGAATATCAGTCCTTTGAAATTCTCACAAAATCCACAAAAATTGATTAAATTTTTGTCACTTATTATGACCACTTAAATTTTGGAAGTGCTTTTTCTGGAAATGTGTTTTCCAAAGAATTATTTTATGCCACTCTTGAATTTTCATAATGCACACAAGCATAGAAGATTCTTAGAGAAAGCTTGTGGTAAAGAAATGTGATAGCACCTTCCCTGTCCCAATCCTAGTTTGACACTAACCCTTTAATTTTAGCACTACCCCAACATCTCTTATTATCTGAGAAGCTATTTTGTGAAAACTTAACTCAGAAAGAGGGTTCTTTAACGAGCAAATTTCAGGCACTGTACAGGCCACCTAGAACAGATGTTTCAGGCCTCTGTAGCACTTATACTATATTCCATTATCTAAGTATACCAATTAGTGTACAGGCCAGTCTGCTGGTCCAGAGACCCAAAATTACAGTGAATTCAATAAGTTATTTCAGGTAACAATCCAGAGATGACCAGTCGAGGTTGACAAGGCACTTCTACGTCCTCAGGTCATCCAGGATCCCCAGCCGGCAGGTGGTCTCTGTGACCCTCAACATTGATTTCCAATCTCTGTCATTTCCTACTCATAGGAAAAAAAGAAGTCTGGAGTAGGAGCTTCCTCCTAAGAAACAATCAAGATATGGCTTATATCACTTCTTACCTGTAACAGGCCCAAAGCTAGTCACAAGCCTAGTACCTTTCTCCAAGGGAAACATAGTCTCTAGGTGAGTGGCCATATGTCCTAGGAAAAAATGAGATAATCCTATTCCTTAAAGGTGACAAAAGACTCTGGCAGTCAGTTAGTGGTACTTGCCTCTATATTTAGTCCACTTTCTTAAAGCCTATGGACTTTCCCTCCTAGATAATAGAATGGAAGTAGTCATAAAAATGAGTCAGGAAATGCCACTTTTCCATTCCAGATCCACAGATCCCACTTCCAATCAGAATGATAACCATCATCCAGGTACCTGTCTGGCTCAGTCAGCAGAGCAGGCAGCTCTTGATCTCAGGGTAGTGAGTTCAAGCCCCACATGGAGTGCAGAGCCTACTTGAAAAAGAGAGAGAGAGAGAAATGAACGATAAACATCATTTCCGTTTTTTTTTTTTTTTTTTTTTAAGTAGGCTCCCAACAGGCAGCTTGAACTCACCACCCCAAGATCAAAACCTGAGCAGAGATCAAGATCTGAGCCCAGATCAGGAGTCAGATGCTTAACTGACTGAGGCATCCAGGAGCCCCAAGAAACATCATATTTATTTATTTATTTATTTGCTTACTTACTTAATTACTTATTTCAAGAGGGAAAAGGGAGGAGGGACTGAGGGAGAAGGAATCTTTTTTTTTTTTTTTTAAAGATTTTTATTTATTTGAAAGACAGTTCACAAATAGGCAGAGAGGCAGGCAGAGAGAGAGAGGAGGAGGAGGCAGGCTCCCTGCTGAGCAGAGAGGCTCGATCCCAGGATCCTGGGATCATGACCCAAGCCAAAGGCAGAGGCTTTAACCACTCAGCCACTCAGGCACCCTGAAGGAGAGAGAATGTTAAGCAAGCTCTAAGCCCAGTGTAGAGCCCAACCTGGGGCTCAATCTCACAACCCTGACATCATGACTTGAGTTAGATGGGTAATAGACTGGGTCACCCTGGTGCCCCAACATCATCTCTAAATTACCATTGTCTCCTGTCTCCTTAAAAAGTTGGAGACAAAGCTAAATAAACAAATAGATAAATAAATAAGGGACCTCTGGCTGGCTCAGTCAGTAGAGCATGAGACTCTTCATCTCAGGGTCATGAGTTCAAGCCCCACCTTCCTGGTGGAGCCTACTTAGTAAATAAATAAATACAGTTTGAGACAATGCACAATTCCTCCTCGATTCACTAGTAATCAAAGAAATGAAAGCTCCGTGAGGACAAAGAAAGTGACTTACTGCTGTTGTCAGAAGATCAGAAGACTGTCTGCACACTGTGAGTGCTTGGATAACAAATGATTGCATGAATGGATAAGATGCAAGCTTTTAATAGGAGATACTATTACCTCCTATTAAATTAGTGAAGATTTATTTATTTATTTTTTATTTAAGAGTGGGTAGAGGGGCAGAGGGAGAGAGAGAGAATCCCAAGCAGGCTCTACACCCAGCATGGAGCCCAATGCTGGCTCAGTCTCACAACCCTGAGATCATGACCTGAGCCAAAATCAGGAGTTGGATGTGTAACCAACTGAGCCACCCAGGTGCCCTTAAATTAGTAAAGATTTAAAATAATGATAATGTTGGCATGCCTGCCTGGCTCAGTTGGTGGAGCAAGTGACTCTAGATCTTGAGGTCATGAGTTCAAACCCCATGGTGAGTGTAAAGATTACTTAAAAATAAAATCTTGGAGGGACTGGGTGGCTCAGTAGGTTGGGTATCTAACTCAGTTTTAGCTCAGGTCACCATCTCAGGGTTGTGAGATTGAGCCCCATGTCAGGCTCCGTGGTCGGTGGGAAGTCTGCTTGAGACTCTCTCTCTATCCCCCTCTGTCCCCCGCTCAAATAAATAAATTCTTAAAAAAATAAATAAAATATTTAAGACATAAATAAATAAAATAGTGATGATGCTTAATGCTGACAAAAATGCAGTAAGGCAAATAGTTTCACATATGACAGAAACTTGTTTGCTTTTATAATATCTTAACTTGTTTAATTTTTATCATATATCACTTTTTCAGCAAAAGTAAAAAAAAAAACTTCAAAAGTCACTATTCATACTCTGATTCTGTAATTCTCTTTGTAGCAATATATCCCAAAGAAATAATTTGAGACACAAACAAAAATGTATGCCCACAATGCATCAAAAACTTGGAAATAACCTAAAAGTCGAATATTATGGGAACAGTTGCGGAAACTACAACTACTCATTAAAATTTTCAATGATGCTGGAAATGACATAAAGAAAAGCTCAAAAGGGAGGGAAAAAAAGTACATTTGATAGAACATTATCAATTATTGCCACTGGGGATAGCCTATCATAGATCTGTATCACTCTACTTCTTTCTACTTTTTTGCTTGGTATAAGTCAGGGCTCTTCTGATTGTAAGTGACAGAAACCCTAATCCAACCAGCTTAATTAAAAGAAAACTTACCATCTCATTGAACCAGTTGCAAGATGAGTGGAATAAGGGACTCCTCTTCATCTCTGCTGTCTGTCTACTCATCTCTGCACATTGGAGTCAAATATCTGCCTTTTCCATAAGCCTTATGACTCTACTGCCAATAGTTCCTGGGTTCACATTTTCTAGTTTTGCTATTAGAAAATGTTCTCCCCAGTTTTTGGATGTGTGTGTGTGTGTGTGTGTGTGTGTGTGTGTGCTGGGAGATGGCAAGGGGTGGGGAGTGTACACTGGGAGGGGACAGATTCAGCAAAAGCAATCCCAGTGAAAAATTCTCATTGACGATTTTAGATCACATGTCCAGCCATTGCCCAATCACAGTGGCCAGGATGTGTGTAACCAGAGAACTGACCAACTTGGGTCTGCTATCTATTTTTAAACCAATCACTGTGGAAAGGGAGGCAGGCTTATGAAAGAAGACAGCTCCAAGGGGAGATGACAGAGGCTGTTCTGCTTGAATTTGGGGCAAGTAAACCTATATACACATGCTGTAGCAGAATCCTTTCTTTCTTTCTTTCTTTCTTTCTTTCATTCTTTTTTTTTTTTTTAAGACATCAGTACCCACCAGGGCCAGATGGTTAGTATGATGCACCCAGAAAAGAGCAAAGCTGTTGGATCATCAAAATAAGAACTGTCCATTGAGCTGTGTAGTCAATGAGCATGTTTTACTTGGATAATCAGGAAAAACATTTTTTAAGTGAAAGAAAGAAGGAGGGGTACCTGGGTGGCTCAGTGAGTTAAGCATCTGCCTTCCTCCCGCTCAGGTCATCGTCCCTGGATTCTGGGGTGGAGCTCTGCCTCCAGCTCCTTGCTCAGCAGGGAGCCTGCTTTTCCCTCTCCCTCTGCCTGCTGCTTTCCCAATTTGTGCTCTCCTCCTTGCTCTCTCTCTCTTTGTCAAATAAATAACATTAAATTAAAAAGAAAAGAAAAGAAAAAAAACCCAGCATTTCCTTTTTTTCCCCTCCTTCCCTCTTGCCCCGAGGTTTACTGGTGCCTCTAGAATACTTCCTTACAGGCTTTCTGGTCATTTTCAAAAAACAATGATATCTGTCTTCCGATTACAACTTGAAATCAAACTTGCTCTCCCTGAAATGGCCCGGTAAAATAGTTTTCTGAAACCCAGCACCTGGTTGGGAGTTTTGTTTTGTTCTTTCCCCAGGACACCTTCCAGTCAGCAGAAACACAAATTACATCTGAGTCCTATTCTGTGGTTTGAATTTTGGGGTGCGGCTCAGTTCTAAAGGCCCTGGTTTCTTCATCTCTCTGCCTCTCCTGAATTGGCCAAGTCTGAATTTATTGACCTTTAAAGCACAATACAAAACACCCTTGTTTGCTTTGGCCTGTACGGATGAGTAAGGAGTCCAAAATCCTGTTTGATTTGCTAATTCTATTGTATGTTTTAGTCACTTTCTGTATACATCACTAGGCACCTTTCTTAATGACTCATTATTTCAATGTTTAGGAAAAAAGGAGATTATAAAATGTACTTTACTTTCTTATGAATTGATTTACTTCTTTCTGGAAAATTATGAGACTATGCCAACCCATAGTTGGAGTATTTGTTACAAATTTATTTCTAACTCTAGCAGAAGCAGCTACTATTATATTAGATATAAGATATATATTTGAGGACCACCTGGGTGGTCAGTTGGGTGGCTCCCTTCCACTCATGTCATGATCTCAGGGTCCTGGGAGCAAGTCCCATGTCTGGCTCCCTGCTCATTGAGGAGCCTGCTTCTCCCTCTGTCCTTCCCTGATGCCTGTGCTCTCTCTCTCTCTCTCTCTCCCTCTCTCTCTCAAACAAATCAATAAAATCTTTTTTAAAAAATTACATATTAGAGGGGAGCCTGGGTGGCTCAGTGGGTTAAGCCTCTGCCTTCAGCTCAGGTCATGATCTCAGGGTCGTGGAATCGAGACCCGCATCGGGCTCTCTGCTCGGCCGTGAGCCTGCTTCTCTATCTCTCGCTTTCTCTGCCTCTCTGCCTACTTGTGATCTTTGTCAAGTAAATAAATAAAATCTTAAAAAAAAAAAAAAGACTCTGCTTTAAATTCTTTGGGGTTTATACACAGAAGTGGAGTGCTGTTTATATAATAATTATTTTCTTGTTTCTAAGTAGGCTCCATACCCAGTGTGGGGCTTGAACTCACAACCCTGAGATCAAGTATATCGTATTAAACTGACTAAGCCAGCTAGGCGCCCCATAGTAATTCTGTATTTAACTTCAAAAAAAAAAAGAAGATTTTATTTATTTATTTGACAGACAGAGATCACAAGTAGGCAGAGAGGCAGGCAGAGAGGGTGGGGGGAAGCAGGCTCCCTGCTGAGCAGAGAGCCCGATGTGGGACTCAATCCCAAGACCCTGGGATCATGACCTGAGCCAAAGGCAGAGGCTTTAACCCACTGAGCCACCCAGGTGCCCCTATATTTAACTTTTTGAGGAATCACTATACTGTTTTACACAGAGGCTGCACCATTTTATATTCTACCAGTGGTGCACAAGTGTTCTAATTTCTCCACATCATCACCAATACTTGATTTTTTGGTTTTTGGTAGTGTCCATCCTAATGGGTATGAGGTAGAAAATGTATGATTTTTTAAAATTTTTTAAAAGATTTTATTTATTTATTTGACAGACAGAGATCACAAGTAGGCAGAGAGGCAGGCAGAGAGAGAGGGAAGCAGGCTCCCGCTAAGCAGAGAGCCCGATCCCAGGACCCTGAGATCATGACCCAAGCTGAAGGCAGAGGCTCAACCCACTGAGCCACCCAGGTGCCCCTTTACAAAATTAATTTTAATATTAAATTACACAACAATTGATCACTGGAACAATGCTTCGTATGTAATAAGTGCCACTAGAATGTAAGCTCTCTAAGGACAGAATTTTGCCTTTTTTCCTTTATTGCTATTTCCCCAGGGCTTAGTGCTCTAAATATATAATACCTGGCATATAATAGATGTTCAATAAATATTTGTTCAATAAATATTTGTTCAATGAATGCGTGCAAGTTAAGCCCTTGTTTTTATTAGAGGTAGACGGGACTTAGAACTAGTCTATTGATTGGAATTTTTTTTATCACTCCCTGCTAACCTAAAAATTGCTGAAATCCTTTGTATACACACAAAAAGTTAGTGGCAAAATATTTTCTCACTTGCAAAGGTTAGAGACCATCAAGAGAGACCACGTGGTGTTTCTTATACTGATACTACAGTACCAGGCACTTGAAACTTACAGCTCAGTAATCCTCATAGCCATGCAAAATTTATAATATCATTTTCCTCCCATTCTACACATGAGGACACTAAGGTTCATGGAATTTAGGTACTTTGCACAAATGAAGATGAGAAGTGGAAACTTCAAGATTTGAACCCAGATCTGTCTTCACCTTGAAGAGTGTGTTTCAGTCTAGAAAGCTATTTATAGGGGCGCCTGGGTGGCTCAGTGGGTTGAGGCCTCTGCCTTCGGCTCGGGTCATGATCTCAGGGTTCTGGGATCGAGCCCCACATCAGACTCTCTGCTCAGCAGGGAGCCTGCTTCTCTCTCTTTCTCTGACTGCCTCTCTGCCTACCTGTGATCTCTGTCTGTCAAATAAATAAATAAAATTTTAAAACAAAAAAAAAAAAAGAAAGCTATTTATAAAGACCACTGGCACATAACAATGGATAGGAAGGACCTGCCTCTTTAAAAGTCAGGAAGAGCCATTCCCATGCCACTTCTGTCCAGCTGTGAGTTCTTCAACTCACAAGTCATCCCACTTTCCTCAGCCAGAAAATGAGAAGAGTGATCCCTGTCTCGCTTGTCTCCATGCAATTTCGGTGATTCTTAACAACCCAAACACTTCTGCAAAAATGCTTCTGCAGAAGGACCTTTCCAGGGGCGCCTGGGTGGCTCAGTGGGTTAAGCCGCTGCCTTTGGCTCAGGTCATGATCTCAGGGTCCTGGGATCGAGTCCCGCATCGGGCTCTCTGCTCAGTGGGGAGCCTGCTTCCTCCTCTCTCTCTCTGCCTGCCTCTCTGCCTACTTGTGATCTCTCTCTGTCAAATAAATAAATAAAATCTTTAAAAAAAAAAAAAAGAAGGACCTTTCCATGGCAGGAAAGATAGAAAAAGATAGGCAGGGGCAGGAGTTTTTGAGGTTCTGAATAGATCCAACACAAATATTTTTGACAAAATGGTGGGAATTATTCCAAAATTGAAATAATCTTTGGCAAAGCAAATCAAGTTCAAAAGAAATAAATTTCAAGGGGCGCCTGTGTGGCTCAGTAGGTTAGGCGTTTGCCTTTAGCCCAGTCATGATCTGGGGGTCTTGGGATCGAACCCCATATCTGGCTCTCTGCTCCTCCCTCTTCTTTTGCCTCTCCCTGCCTCTTGTGTGTTGTCTCTCTCTCAAATAAATAAATAAAATCTTTTAAAGAAATGTTAAAACTATTAAGATACTTCCAAATAAAGCATACATTCACTAAAAGTGAAAATTTTACTCCAAATATAATTGTCAATGTAGTCAAAGCATGAATATCTGAAGTCGAATATTAGTTTGGGAAAGTTGGAGTGCGTGTTAAAATTTAGCTGCTATTTATGCTCCAATAGCTTGGGGTACAAATCTAGTTTTGAAATCATTGGATGAGGAAAGGATGAACCACTCCTTCCAATGCTGTGTTCTGCCCAGAACATTATAGGTTTAGGGTTCCAATCGTTTTGTTTTGCCCTCACATGCTCAGTCATTTGCTACAGACATATCCTCTGTGTCGAGGGGACAATGTCCAGAGGACCATCCAATCTCACCAGCACACTGTACCAAGACCACCCAGGCTGAGTGTGGCTGCTGAACCAAGCTGCCAGATGAGACTTTCTTGCCTGGGATAACTTAGAGTTGGGGTCTGTTGAAGGAGATTATCTCCACCATACAGAGATGTTCTAATAAAAGAAGACAAAAAGAAGATGTTAGCTTTTGGGAATTTCCAAAAACATACTCTTTCAACTCCATCTTCACTCTCCAGGATCCAACTCTACAAATGCACAGGCTCCTGGGTAGGAGTAGCTTTTGTCAAGCAACAAAAGATCCTGTTATACACTTTCCCCCGGGACCCAGGGGGCCTACTTGACACATATTTGCATAACTATGTTTGACTTTACAAGTGATACTTTAGAATAAAAAAAGAACAAAGAGAATCTGCACCAAAGGGTCTGGCTGTATTCAAACACAGACACTGTTTAAATGCAATTTATTTGGCCAAAGTTCCATCTAACGAGGCAACCTCACACTGTCAGTTTCACATGTGCGTGTTTACACACACACACACACACACACACACACACAAGCACACATACTAAGCTAGGTTTAGTTCTCCCAACTCAGATCCATAAATATTTCTATGGCCTATGACTGCAGATACATTCTAATGGTTCTCAGAGAACTTTCAAGAGTGTAAAGATTAGAACATGTTAACAAATTTTGTGAATGTCACTATTTTAATTGTAGAATTGGTTTCAACAAACAAAATTCAGGGTTATGGGGGGTATCAAATTTAACAAGAGAGTTTCAAAAGAGCAAGTCATTGGTAAATTTCCCATATCTTTCTGAATACATCGTTCTTTTGGATTTTCCACACTTTAAAGCTTCATCAAGATTCCATTTGTTTAGGGGCACCTGGGTGGCTCAGTGGGTTAAAACCTCTGCCTTCAGTTCAGGTCATGATCTCAGGGTCCTACGATTGAGCCCTGCATCTGACTCTCTGCTCTGCAGGGAGCCTGCTTCCTTCTCTCTGCCTACTTGTGATCTCTGTCTGTCAAATAAATAAATAAAATCTTTAAGAAAAAAAAAAGATTCCCTTTGTTTAAAATATCTATAATTACAATTGCTAAGACAAGCATGCAGGTTAAGGGATTTGAATCTGCCTTCAACCAACCTGGTCTTCAACCCTATTGTAATAAATATCTAGGCCCAAGATGGAGTCACTCTGGTCCACCACATGGGGAAACAGAAACTTGGATAACTCTTGTGTTCCAAATGTTCCACTTGACCAAAACGAAGTGTATCCCCACAGCCAATCCCCGAGCACCATACCAGCTCAGGGCTGTATACTTGCAGCCTTGTTTCTTGTTTGTTTTTCATCTTTCCCTTTCTTGTTCTTTAGCCTAATAAAAGCTTGTGGCCTGCCACCCCATTTTGCAGTTTGCATTTTGCAGTTCTCTAGACTCTTGTTCATGGAGACTGCAGCTTCACAAAGGGTTAAATAAAGTTTGTTTGTGTTACCTAAATTGTCTTCTTTTATTATTTTTAATGAACCCAATCTGTGACTTGGTGGAGGCACATCTTTCCAGATCTTCTTGGCACATGTTGTGTAAGGTCATTGCAAAAATTAAATGAGAATAAGAAAAATAACAGTGGGGCACTTGGGTGGCTCAGTCGGTTGTGTCTGACTTCAGCTCAGGTCATGATCCCAGGGTCCTAGGATCGAGCCCCACATCCAGCTCTATGCTCACCGGGAAGTCTGATTCTCCCTCTCCCTCTCCCTCTACCCCTCTCCTGCATTCATGCTCTCTCCCTCCCTCTCTCTCTCTCTCTCAAATAAATAAAATCTTAAAAAAAAAAAAAAAAAGAAAGAAAGAAAGAAAGAAAAATAACAGTGTTGAGCTTCCAGTAAGTTCCTAAAAATATCAGCAGTTGTAATTACTATAATCTTTTGCCAAATTTAATGCTAACATTTTTTCTTTTTTATACTTAGTCCTTATTCCTCCCACTGAAATGGGACTGGTCTGCCTCCATTTTGACCTTGGACTTTCTAGCTGGGCTCTTCTTTCCAGCTTGTGTCTTGGTTCAGGCAAAAGACCCTGAGGGCAAAGCACCTCTTGTCCGTAACAGAAACTACCCACTGGAGCCCTACAAACTGCGCTGAGCCAGTAAGACCCTGTCTGTGATTGACTCCAAGACAACTATCAATTGGACCTTCACTGTGTACCTGCAGGTACTCACCCACCTTTGCCCCACATTTTCCTTATATAAACCTGGAAGTATGTGCAGCACTTTGGAGACAGTCTTTGAGATGCTAGTCCATTGTCTTCCCCGGTGTTGGCTTCACTGAAATAAATCCCCTTCTCATTTCACCACCACTCATTTCTCTGCCTTTTGTCAGGAACGAGTGACAAACCCAGTCTATTTGGGATCCTGGTCCTGGGATCCAGGTGCTTCACACCCTGTGCCCCAGCTATACCACCTGCACCACCACCTTCATTTCTAAGACCACAGCAAGTGATTTACATTGTCCTTTACAACAGTCAGTAATTTTCATCTCTCTTCCAAAGGTTCAGTGTTCCAAAATGCAGGTGGGGCGCTTGGTGGCTCAATCAGTTAAGCATCAGACTTTCGATCTCAGCTTAGGTCTTGATCTTAGAGTTGTAAGTTCAAGCCATGCATGGGGCTCCACTCTGGGTGTGGAGCCTACTTAAAAAAAAAAAAAATGCAGAAAACAAAGAATTATTGAATTAGGAAGACTCAGTCTCTACTTAGCATCATGATATTTAAACATTTAGCTTATATATTGATTCCCTTTGCATTTAAATCAATTTTACATGTTAATAATAGTTCATCTAATTCTAGGATCCTACAATTAACACAAGAGCACAAATCATGGCCATCAAATACATATTAAAGTCAAATAACAGGTAATTTTTTTCTCTTAATTCTTTGAGGTTATTGATTATGCCCAGTGTAATTTCTCTTTCCAAATGGAATTCCGGCTCTTATGTAAGAATGAGGAAGTAACAACATCCCCTGGAAAGGGCTATGAGACCTCCCTGGCTGGGTTAGGATGTCAGTGGAAAGGAGGAAATGATAATTAAACATCACAGCTGAAGGGCAGATGGGAAATGAGATAAGCTGATGACTCTCTATTTTGTTTACCATTTGTGAGGGCTAAATGCCTGTCTCTGTTTGGGAATGACAGTTTCTCTGCTAAGAAGAAAGGAAATGAACAATACCATCAACATTATGATATAGCTGAGATTTATCTGCATCAAATCTACCCACATTCAGCATATGCTGAAAATCTTGATCCATTTAAAACCTTCCATTTTGGCAGAACCTCTTCCCTGTCAGCACTGAGAATAGCCTTTGAAATGCATAGGAACTATACAAATGAAGGGAGAATTCAAATGGACTGAACAAGGCATTTGGAACTGTAAGATTCCAAATGTCTTTTTCACAGCCACATTCACCTCCCGTGATTACTCTAGGCTCATTTTCAGTGTATCGTTCAGTGTATTTGTGTATCAGAAACTGGAAGATGGTCTCAAGTGAAGCCTGCAGCATCTTTGCTGTGATGTTAATGATTTACAGAGCCTCTTCCTCTCCAGTGTCTCTTCCTTTCCACTCCCAACTGGTCTGGGCCATTAAGTGGATGGAAATACTTAACCATTCTCTCTAGCTTTCCCCTTAGTGACCAGCACCATGATCAGCGATGGTGTTGATTATATTAGGTTCATTTACTGCATCATGCTGTTCCTCATTCCTAACCTCCAAATTTATTCACCACATGCACTCATAAAATGGGCAAGTGAATCACACTTATCTATTACAGTGGACAGTTATTGCTTTTGTCCTAATCTTCAGATAAAAGCATTTGAGTCTCCTCTGAGGAATGCAACTTCTCTACTCAATCCATAGTGTTATGAGTCCTGGTGGCCTCATCTCCACCTCTAAAGATACCAGGACTGACGGAGCCAGAGCATGGAATCCTGCTGCCCTGGGTCTTTGGTCCCATTCTTCTTTCTTTCTTTCTTCCTTCCTTCCTTCCTTTCTTTCTTTCTTTCTTTTTTAAAGATTTTATTTATTATTTGACAGAGAGAGAAAGCGATCACAGGTAGGCAGAGAGGCAGGCAGAGAGAGAGGGGGAATCAGACTCCCCGCTGAGCAGAGACCCGGATACAGGGCTCCATCCCAGGACCCGGAGATCATGACCTGAGCTGAAGGCAGAGGCTTAACCCACTGAGCCTCCCAGGTGCCCCTTCTCTTATCTTTCTATGTGCCAGTGGCTTCTGTCCCTATGCCATGTTGGAAACAAGGTCTCTGAAGAAAGTTAGTGTATGTAAGGTTATTTGTGCACTAGCAACTCGGAGTAGTGGTTGGAGCACCAGAAAGGACTCGCTTTTCTTTGGCCTTTGGGGAGAGGGCCAGCCTGATCGCATGTCCTCAGCACCCTAAAGTGAATCATCATTCACATTCCTACTCACAAAAACAAAACCTAGCTCTAATTCAGGGGCAGGACACAGGAAAAACCCATCCCAAGCCACCTGTATCAATCAAACTTGTTCTTGATTCACGATAAGTTAAGTAAAAAATCATGGATGGTTAGAAAATTCTTTAGCTCAAGTGAGACTAACCAAAACAAACACCAAAAGACCTGACCCAGATGGTGGAAGTATAGATAATTCATAAAACACAATAAGCTACAAGAAATTCCAATCAGTGTCCCAAAAAAGAAGATATTTTGTTCACTCATTCATTCATTCATTCATTCATTTTTATCAACTACAATTAACATGTAGTGTTATACTAGTTTCAGGTGTACGATGTAATGATTTAACAATTCTATACGTTTCTCAGTGCTCACCACAATAAATGTACTCTTAATCCTCTTCACCTATTTCACCCATCACCCTGGCCACCTTCTCTCTGGTAACCACAGGTATGTTCTCTGTATTCAAGAGCCTAGGGGTTTTTGGTTTTTTTTTTTGTTTTGGTTTGGTTTTTGTTTTTTTTGGTCTCTTTTTTTATTTTGTTCATTTGTTCTCTTTCTCAAATTCCACATATGAGTGAAATCATACAGTATTTGTCTTTCTCTGACTTATTTCACTCAGTAAAATACTCTCATGAATACTGTAGTCATTTAAACCAGAAGAGACTACTATGAAAAAGAAGCAATTGGAAAACAATGAAGAGTTCATGGAGATTCAAAATACAAGCACCAAAGTAAAAAATAAATCTAAGGAATGCAAGAAAAAGTCAAGAAACATAGAGCGAAAAGACCAAACACAGATCACACAAGGGAAAAAATGGTGAAGAGAGATAGTGTAACCAAGAGAAACAATATCTAATAGGGGTTCTGGGATAGAGAACAAACGAAAAATTGTAAAAATAATAGAAGAATATCCCCCAGGGTTGATATGAGACATAAAACCTCAGAGTGAAAGGGCTTATTAGGTACACAATAGGTAAAAAAAGAAAAAAAGATTCATGCTTGAACACATTCTAAAATTTCACAACATCATGAATAAAGAGACACACGAAAAGTGTATGGGGCATGGTTGAGGAAACAGGTTGTTAGAAAACAATAATGATTTCAGGGAGCCTACCACCATGAGAGTTGGGGTCTCATGGAGCAGTCATGGGGGTTGCCCGACATTCTGGGTTGAGGAGTGGTTGTGTTATGGCGGCCAGGCCAGGGCCACTTTCTTTCAAGACAGACTACAGACCAGCACCCGCCAGATGTGACAGTCCAAGTGGCACATTGAAGGACAGCCGCACTGAACCACAGAGAGTGTTGGTTGTACCCAAAGCAATCTAGCAGCCAAAAGTACCTGAGATGGATTTCTAGATGGAATTGAAACCGACATTCTTAGCTGAGACACCAAGAGGTAGTTAAAGCAGTACTGGAACATGGAGATAGTAGATTCCAGGGAAAACCAGACAATGTAACAAAGATATTATCCATGGGGGAAAAAAATAAACAAACAAAAAAAAACACCGAAAAGCAAACAAGCAAGCAATGGAGTAATGTTTTCAAATGGCTAGAGAAAAAATATTTTGAATATAGAATTCTATACACAGCCATACTATCAATCATGAAAATGAAATGAAGACATTTCTCAGACATGGTAGGGATGTTGGAGTTATCAAGCTGACTATTTTATTTATTTTGTAATTTAAATTCAATTAGCCAACATATAGTAGTACATCATAAGTTTCAGAGGTAGTGTTCAATAATTCTTCAGTTGTATATAACACCCGGTATTCATCACATCACATGAAGCTGAGTATTTTAAATAGCTATGATTAATATGCTAAGAACTGTAATGGGTAAAACAGAGAGCATGAAAGGATAGATAGATAAGAAGAGAGATGGAAATTAAAAAAAAAAGAATAAAAAAGATAACTATTTATTAAAAATACTGTAACAGGGGACGCCTGGGTGGCTCAGTTGGTTAAGCAGCTGCCTTCGGCTCAGGTCATGATCCCAGCATCCTGGGATGGAGTCCCACATCGGGCTCCTTGCTTAGCAGGGAGCCTGCTTCTTCCTCTGCCTCTGCCTGCCATTCTGTCTGCCTGTGCTCGCTCTCTCCCCCTCTCTCTCTCTGATAAATAAATAAAATCTTTAAAAAAAAAAAAAGTACTGTAACAGAAATGAAAAGTTTGATGATTTCTGATGGGTTTTGAGGGGCAATTAGTAGACTGGATGTGGCTGAGGAAAGCAGCCTGAGAATATGTCAATAAAAACCTCCAAAACTGAAGGAAAAGACAAAAAAAGACTGAAAAAAAGAAAAAGAATACTCAAGATCCATGGGCCAACAACAGGTATAGCATAGGCATAATGGGAATACCAGAAGGAGAATTTCCTGAAATTAATGTAACATACAAAACCACAGATCCAGGAAGCTCAAAGAACAATAAGCTGGATAAATGCTCCCAAAATTACACATAGGAATATAATATTCAAACTGTAGAAAAATCAAAGATTAAGAAAAAAGTTTGAAAGAGGCTAGAGTGGGAAAAATACCTATAGGGAGCAAAGATAAGAATTATGTCTGAGGGACACCTGGGTGGCTCAGTGGGTTAAAGCCTCTGCCCCCAGCTCTGGTCATGATCGCAGGGTCCTGGAATCAAGCCCAGCATCAGGGTCTCTGCTCAGCAGGAAGCCTGCTTCTCCCTCTCTCTGTCTCTGCCTGCCTCTCTACCTACTTATGATCTCAGTCTGTCAAATAAATAAATAAAATCTTAAAAAAAAAAAAAAAAAAGAATTACATCTGATTCTTCTTCAGAAGCCATGCAGACAAGAGGGTGAAATGAAATATTTCAAGTGTTAGGAGAAAAAAAACCACCAAGCTAGAAATCTGTATCCTGAGAAACTATCCTTCAAGTGAAAGAGAAACAAATACTCAGACAGGGGCACCTGGCTGGCTCAGTCAAAAGAGTGTGTGACTCTTGATCTCCAGGTGGTGAGTTTAGGCCCCACACTGATGTAGAGATTACTTAAATAAATAAAACTTAAAAAAAATATATTCTCAGACAAACAAAACTTGAGAGAATTTGCTACCGGTAGACATGTTTTATAAAAAATGTTAAAGGAAGTTCTTCAGTGGGAAGGAAAGGATTTAAGTCAGAAATGTAGATCTGTGTAAAGAAAAGAAGAGCATTTGAGAAGGAATAAGTGAAGGTAAATTAAAAACTTTTCTTAATCTTAGTTGATTTAGTTTTACTAAGTAGTTGATAGATTAAAAAAAAGGGTTAGTTATATTTTTATAAGTTCTATAGTAATTTATAAAATGATCAAAGTTGTATGAAAGGGTGGGGAACTGAGGGGTGTTAAGCGGTCTACACTTTTGTGTTTCTCTCTCTATCTTTTTTTGGCATTTCAGATTTATGTATTTATTTGGGTTTTTTAAAAGATTTTAATTAATTAATTAATCTATCTATCTGTCTTAGAGAGAGAGCGAGAATGAGAGAAAGAGAGAGAGCATGAATGGGAGAGAAGGAGTGGGAGAAGAAAAACCAGACTACATGCTGAACACAGCCGATATCAAGAGTTGGTTGCTTAACCAACTGAGCCACCCAGGCACCCCTTTATTTATTAATTTTGAGAGAGAGAGAGAGAGCATGGGCACGAGTAGGGGAGAGGTAGAGACAGGGAGAGAATCCTAAACAGGCTCCCCACGCAGCACACAGCCTTATGCGGGGCTCATTCCCACGAGATTGTCTTAATCCCTGAGAGCTCGACCTGAGCAGAAACCAAGAGTTAGGCACCCAACCGAGTGACCCAGGTGCCCCTCCTCTCTTTTTTAAGTAGGATCCAGAGCCCAAGCAAGGCCATGTGGACCAGGGTGGGGCTGGAATTCACGACCCTGACGTCAAGACCGCAACCAAGATCAAGAGTCAGATGCTTAACAGACTGAGCCACTAAGGCACCTTGCACTCTGACCATTTCATTGAAAGGAGTCAAGAGTATTCCTGACAGTTGATAAGCCAAATAATAGCGACAAAGCACATTCTTTAGACTTCTAGGTAAATACATAAGAAGGATGAAACCCAGAAATGTTCCAAAGTGGTTAACTCCAAGGCAGAGAACGAATGGTTGTAGGCTGTAAGGAAAAGAGCAAGAGAGATTTAGATTTGTCAATTTACACACTGCTCAATCTGAAGGTTGAGGTATTTTGTTTTGATTTGCTTTTGGTTTTTTAATACATAAACAAAAAGAATTCTACGTAGGAAAACCTATAAGATAAAATTTCAGAGGAAAATCCATGACAATAATTATATAATTATTACATAAGAAAGACTGATAACAGGTGGCCAAGATTCCAACTTAAGAAGCCAGAAAAAGAAAAAGAAAACAAGTCCAGAGAAATTAGGCAGAATTAATAAAGATAAGAGTAAACACTAATAAGGGAGAAAAACCAGAGTAACAATAGGAATGTTAAATAAATAAAATGATAAAGCAATAGCTGGTTTTTCAAGACAGAGACATTTTAAGACATTAAGAGAGATATTTGTGACTTGGATCAAAGACAACTTTTCTAGTTTCAAAGGTAAAAGAAATGTACATTTTCTACCCTTATGAATATGGGAGACTTCATACACCATTATGACTATGAATAAAACAAAACCAATCTTTAATGCTATTTCTTATCTTCCTCCGTTATGTTGGAAAAGAGGAAGATCCTTAGCTAAAGACCAGTTAGAAGTCTCAGTTTCTCCCCCATTTCACTCAGGATTTGGAGTCCATCAGAGAGAAAGAAGTTGGGCACTATTTGAGCAGAAATTCCTGAGGATAATGAGTCTGCCCTCATCCATTTCAACAGAAATTATTCTTTCACAGTTGAAATGCCATGGGAACTCTGGGTCCTGTTGCCTCAAACTGCCCAGGAAAGACAGTCATTAAACATTCTCTATTGGTCATCCAGACATTCAGGTCCATTCAGGCTACACAGGCCCAAGAAACCACAATAGATGAATGGACAGATAAGATAGATAGATAAAAAGTCGAGTATTGCTTTATTTCAGCCTAAGTCTTTTTATTTTAAAGGCTTTATTTATTTTTTTTCGAGAGAGGGAGAGCTCTTGCTCACATGTACATGAGAGGTGGAGGATGGGCAAAGGGAGAAGCAGACCCCCACTAAGCAGGATGCTGAATGCAGGGCTCTGGGCTCCATCCAGGACCCTGGGATCATGACCTGAACTGAAGGCAGACACTTAACTGACTGAGCCACCTAGGGGTCCATTTCAGCCTAAGTCTTTTTTAAAAAATTTAATCAATGTATTTTAAAGACTTATTTATTTATTTATTTATAGATCGATTTATTTATTTATAAGATTTATTTATTAATTATTTTATTTGTTTTTAAGGATTTTGTTTATTTATTTATTTATTTAAATATTTAATTTTATTATTTATTGAGAGAGACTCAGCGAGGGAGGAAACACAAGCAGGGGGAGTAAGAAAGGGAGAAGCAGGCTTCTTGCTGAGCAGGGAGCCCGATGTGGGGCTCGATCCCAGGACCCTTGGGATCCGAAGGCAGACACCTAACAACTGAGCCACCCAGGCAACCCCATTTCTGCCTAAGTCTTCACCTAAATCAAAAGTGCTGCATTATAACCAAGTTTACTTAGTCAACTGTTTTTCTATGATCTATAGACTTCAAACTCATTTAGGAGACAGTGAGATTACTTTTAAAAAGTCTCAGCATAGGGGCACTGGATGGCACAGTTGGTTAAAGCATCCAGCTCTTGGTTCTGGCTAAGGTCTTGATCTCAGTGTCCTGCGACTGAGCCCCAGCCAAACCCTGCCTCGGGCTCCGTGCTCAGCACAAAGTCTGCTTGAGTTTCTCTCTCCCTTTCCCTCTGTCCCTCCTTCCACCTCTAAAGTAAATAAATAAATCTTTTAAATTAATTAATTAATTAAAAGTCTCATTACAAAGTGCATTGATTTAAAAAGATAATAAAGTACATTGATTTAATGACTTATTCCAAAAGGAAATTTTTCTCAATATATAGGCAGAAGAAATAAAAGTTAATATTCTAGGTAAAATAGACATTTTCTAGGAAAACAAATTACTAAAATCGATTTAAAAAGAAAGAGCCTGCCTAGTGTAATAACAATTAAATAATAAAAGATTGTCAAAGACCCAGAGGACTTTAGACACACAACTCCTTTCAGATCTTCCAGGAAATGAGAGAAAAGGGTGGCCCAGTCGGTTAAACTTCTGCGTTCAGCTCAGGTCATGATCTCCAAGTACTGGGATCTACCGTGTTGGACTCTTCGCTTTGTGTGGAATCTGCTTCTCCTTTCTTTCTTTCCCTGCTTTCTCTCCCTCTCTGATCTCTCTCAAATAACTACATAAATAAAAATCTTTTAAAAAGTAAAAAAAATTAAAAGAAGTAAATGAAAGAAAAGAAAGGCAAAGGAGAAAAAGAAAAGAAAGGAAGAAAGAAAAGAAAGAAAGAAAGGAGAGCTTCCAATTTGAGCACAATTCTTACACCAGAACCTGGCAAAGCGGGCACTGAAAAAGAAAATCAGACCACAGTTCTTAACCTGGAGTCTCTAGACACTGGAATATTCATGAGAGAACTTCAAGAAGGTCCATAAATCCCTGAAGCCAAATGGAAAATTGGGTGTAGATGTCACACAAACACACAAGCAAACACATATATATTGTTCTGAAGAAAGGTACAAGGCTTTTTTAAAAAAATATTTTATTTATTTATTTAACAGAGAGAGAGAGACAGAGAGACCACAATGAGGCAGAGAGGCAGGCAGAGAGAGGAGGAAGCAGGCTCCCCGCTGAGCAGAGAGCCGGATGTGGAGCTCTATCACAGGACCCTGAGATCATGACCTGAGCTGAAGGCAGAGGTTTAAGCCTGAGCCACCCAGGCGCCCCAGGTACAAGGCTTTCATCAGATTTTCAAACATGTCCATGACCTACAAAAAGAACCATGACAATCAAGTAATTTCACCAATGAGAATAAATACATTGTAAATAAACTGTTAATGAAATGAATCTAGTAATGTATTAAAAACCATTACATCATGACCTAGGAGGTTTTACACAGGAATTTGAGCTGGTCAACACAAAGAAATCTACTTATGTTAACACTAGTGATCTCTGGATAGTAGAAATATAACAAATTCTTATACTTGCTTTTGTTTATTTTCTAATTTTCCTACATGAGTATGCACTACTTCTGTAACAATAAAAGGTTATGAAGTAAATCTGGTAGCACATTTAAAAAACTATTATAAAGAAAGTTTTAAAAAGCAATCTACAAGGGCACCTGAGTGGCTCAGTCGGTTAAGTGTCTGCCTTCAGCTCAAGTCCTAGTCCTAGGTCCTAGGACGGAAACCAGTCTTGGGCTCTGTGCTCAGGGGGAGCCTGCTCCTCCCTCTCCCTCTGCTGTCCCTCTGCTGTGCCTCCCCCTCCCTCTGCTACTCCCCCCCTCCCTCTGCTGCTCCCCCTGCTTGTGCTCTCTCACTTTCTGGCAAATAAATAAATGATAAAATCGTTAAAAAAGAAAAAAAAAAAAGGCCACTTATGGCTTGTTTCCCTCTCTCTTTTTTTTTCTTTTTCTCCCTTTCCATGTGTTCATGCTTTTTTTTTCTTAAATTCCACATAGAGTGAGATCATATGGGATTTGTCTTTCTCTGACTGATTTATTTCACTTAGCATAATACTCTCTAGCTTTATCTACACTATCGCAAATGACAAGATCTCCTTCTTTTCTGATGGCTGTATAATACTCCATTGTGTGTGTGTGTGTGTGTGTGTGTGTGTGTACACACACATAAATACATACATACATACAATGTCTTCCTTATCCATTCATCAGTCAATGGACATTTGGGCTCTTCTCATCGTTTGGCTATTGTTGATAATGCTGCTATGAACATCAGGGGACATGGATTTCTTTGAATCTGTATTTTTGTATCCTTTGGGTAAATACCCAGTAGTGCAATTGCTGGATCACAGGGTAGTTCTATTTTTAACTTTTCGAGGAACTTCCAAACTGTTCTCCAAAGTGACTGCTCTAGTTTGCACTCCCACCAATAAGGAGCATGTGACTCTTGATGTCAGGGTTGTGAGTTTGAGTTGGGTGTAGGGATTACTTAAAAATATTTTTATGGCACCTGGGTGCTCAGTTAAGCATCCACTTTTGGCTCAGGTCATGATCCCAGGGTCTTGGGATGGAGCCCCTTGTCAGGCTCTCTGCTCAGGGAGCCTGCTCTCCTCTGTCCCTCTGCACACTTGTGCTATCTCTCTTAAATAAGTAAATAACATCTTAAAAACATTTTTATATAAAAATATATAAATATTTTAAAACATAAAATTGAAAAATTTTATAAATAATGTAAGAAATGTTTAATATAAATAAATATAGAATCCAATAACTTAGGAATAGATGTATTACGAATATGACAATATTTATCTTAATAAACTCTTTAATTTTCTTGAAAAGCTTTGTATTCATTTCCTGGGGGGGGGCTATAATAAATCACCACAAACTGGATGGTTTAAAACAACAGAAATATGGGGCGCCTGGGTAGCTCTCTCAGTGAAGCAGCTGCCTTTGGCTAGAGTCATAATCCCAGGGTCCTGGGATTGAGCCCCACAATGGGCTCCCTGCTCAGCGGGGAGTCTGCTTCTCTCTCTCCCTCTACCCCTGCCCCTTCTCCTTCTCTCTCTCTCTCTCTCCTTACTCTCTCTCTCTCTTAAGTAAATAAATAAAATCTTTTAAAAATAGAGACAATATAAAAGGAAACAGGAAAGAAGGATAAAGACAATAAAACCAATGGAAAACAAATAGAAGATGGTAGACTTAAACCCCATTGTATCAATAACCTCATTAAAAGTAAGTAGATGTCAGTTTCCAGAAAAAAACTAAATTATACGCTGTTCATTAGAAACACATTTAAACATAAAGACACAGAAAATCTGAAAATCTAAGGTTGGGAAAAAAATAGCTTGAAAATACTAATCAAAGAAAGCTGGTATGACTGTATTTATGAGACAAATGTACTTTAAGGCAATTGTTATTAGAGATAAAAAAGAATATTTCATAAAAACCAGTAATCCTATTTGTATAGACATAGTAACAAAGCTCTAACATATATGAAGCAAAAATTGGGGCAGCTGGCTGGCTCAGTCAGTGGAGAATGCAACTCCTGATCCTGGGTGTACAGATGACTTAAAAATAAAGTCTTTAGGGGCACCTGGGTGGCTCAGTCCCATGCCCTCTGCTTGGGTTCCCTCTCTCACTGTGTTTCTCTCTGTCAAATAAAGACAATCTTAAGAAAAAAAGAATTCTTTGTAAAAAAAAATAAAATAAAATGAAAAAATAAAATCTTAAAAAAATCAGTAAGAGAGAGAGAAAATACAAATGACCAATATCAGGAGTTTCAAAATGTGATGTAGTATACATTCTACAGATACTGAGAGAATACAGTGAACAACTTAATGCCAATAAATTTGACAATGTAGACAATTCTTTGAAAACTACAACTTAACAAAACAGATACAAAAAGAAGTAAATGGTGGGACACCTGAGTGGTTCAGTCCATTAAGGATCTGCCTTTGGCTCAGATCATGATCCCGGGGTCTTGGACCAAGCCCACATCGGGCATCCTGCTCAGTGGCAAGTCTGCTTCTCCCTCTCCCTCTGCCTGTTGCTCCCCCTGCTTGTGCTCTTTGTCAAATAAATAAATAAATAAATAAATATAATCTTTTAAAAAATTATAAAAATAAAATTTCATAAAGATAATCCAGGCCCAGGTGCCTTTCAAGATAAATTGTGCCAGGTAATAAAGAGGAAATAATGATAATCTCTCTCAAACTCTTGCAGAGTTTAGACAAAAAGGAAAATCTATCTACTTGCTTTATGAGTTTAACATAAATCTGATGCCAAAACCAAAATCCTTTCTGCATATGGATGCAAAAATTCTAAATAAAAACATCAGCAAAGTGAAGACAGAGACTTAACAAAAATGCAATAAGCAAATATGTTCATCCCAGGAATGCAAGATTGGTTTAACATTATAAAATAATTAATGGGGGCACCTGTGTGGCTCAGTAGGTTAAGTGGCTGCCTTTGGCTCAGGTCATGATACCAGGGTCCTGGGATCGAGCCACACATCAGGCTCTTTGCTTGGTGTAGAACCTGCTTCTCCTGCTCCCTCTGCCTGCTGCTCTGCCTATTTGTGTTCTCTATCTCTCTGTCAAATAAGTAAATAAAATCTTTAAAAATAAAATAAAATAATTAATGTAATTCACCACTTAACAGAAGAAAAGACAAAGCCATATAATTATCTCAATAGATAAAAAAAATGCATTGATAAAATAAACACCCACTCACGTCAAAACTTCTCAGCAAATTAAGAATAGAAGTGAATTTTATTAATCTGACAAAAGCTATCTATAAAAAAAAATCAAAAAACCACGTCTAACATATTTACTAGTAAAATATTTTCTCTCTAAGGTGCTAACGTAATTCTGCAGAAGAAAATTATTTCTTTATTTGTTTGCTTGTTTGTTTTAACATGTGATGCTAGAACTATTATATATGCATATGGGGATTAAAAATACTTCACAAACCTAATTCTTTCCTTAGACCATAGACAAAAATTAAAGACAGCTCACAAATATAAAAGTGTCAAAATTAAAAGTACCAAAGTGTCAAATTAAAATATTCAAACTTGTACAAGAAAACATAGGAGAACATCCTTCTGACCTTGGGGTAGCCAAAAGTTTTTTTTAAAGATTTTTTATATATATTTGAGAGACAGAATGAGAGTGAGTGAGAGCATGAGCAGGGGGAGGGCAGAGGGACAGGGAGAGGGAAAAGCAGGCTCCCACTGAGCAGGAAGCCCAATGTCGGGCTTGATCCCAGGACTCTAGGATCATGACCTGAACCAAAGGCAGAAGCTTAAGGAACTAAGCCACCCAGCAACCCCCCAAGATTTTTTTTTTTAAAGTAAACTCTATCCTCCACATGGGGCTCAAACTCATGACCATGAGACCAAGAATTTCAGACTCTCTTAACTGAGCCAGGCAGGTAACCCAAAAATTCTTATATGAGATACAAAAGACGATAACCAAAGAAGAATAAAAACGTAATTGGATTTAATTGAAATTAAGCACTTTTGTTTGTTAGAATTATCAGTGTGAGAATAAAGGAGCAAGTCACAAACTAAAATAATACTTTAGCTAGCTAGCTATCCATCTGTGTGACAAAAAAGTTATATCCAGAATGTATACAGAATTCATACAAATCAAAAAAGACCAAAAAAGGGGGGGCAGAGATATGAACAAACACCACACAAAAGGGAATATCCAAGTAGCCAATAAGCATATGAAAACATGGTCAACATCATTATTCATCAGAAGAATGCAAATTAAAAACACAAGTTACGGGGCGCCTGGGTGGCTCAGTGGATTGGGCTGCTGCCTTCGGCTCAGGTCATGATCTCAGTGTCCTGGGATCGAGCCCCGCATCGGGCTCTTTGCTCAGCGGGAGCCTGCTTCTCTCTCTCTCTCTGCCTGACTCTCCGCCGACTTGTGATCTCTCTCTCTGTCAAATAAATAAATAAAATCTTTAAAAAAAAAAAAAACACAAGTTACTATTATATATTCATCAGGAATACTAAGATATAAAAGCATAAAAACACTGAAAATTGAGAAAGATATGGGGAAGGTAGAATTCTCATACAATTGCTGGTGGGAGTGTAACTTTAGAAAACTATTAAGCAGTATCTATTAAAGCTACACTCTATGACTCAGCAATTCTACTGTAGGTATACGATTAAGAAAAATGAATAGATATATCTAATGAAGGACATGTTCAAAAATGTTCATAGCAGCTTCATTTATTGCAGTAAAAACTAGAAGCAACTCAAATGTCCATCAACAGGAGAATGGATCACTAATCTACAGTATATCCATATAGTGGAATATGAAACAATAACAAAAGGGGTGGCTAGGTGGCTCAGTCAGTTGAGTGTCTGACTCTTGGTTTCAGCTCAGGTCATGATCTCCGGGTCATGAGATGGAGCTCTAAGCCAGGCTCAGAGCTCAACAGGGTGTCTGCTTGTCCCTCTACCTCCCACTCTCTACCCCCCTCAACTGTGCATGCACACCTCTCTCGAATACATAAATTTTAATTACAAAAATAAAACAATAACAAAAAAGAATGAACTACTGCTACATACAACAACAATAAATCCCACAGATACACTGAGCAGAGAAAGACATCATAAAACTGTTTGATTTCATTTATATTCAATTCAAGAACAGGCAGGGAAAATGAACTGGTGTCTATGGAAGTCAGAGAGTCATTATCCCTGGGATAGGTAGGTGAAGCGGTGAAAAATAACTTTCTGAGGTAAAGGGAAAGTTTTGTATTTTGATCTGCATAATGGTTACTCCGATGTATACCTATGGAAAAAGTTATTGAGCCATATAATTCAGATTTCTACACTTTCTTATCTAATTATATATACAGTAGACATAATCTAAAATATGCTATAATTTAATAACAAGAAGAAAATTTAAAAATTAGTCACATTTTCCCAATCAAATTGGCAAAGATTAAATAGTATTGATAGACATCTAAAGAAAAATAGTCTACTGTATCTTTTTTTTTTAAAAGATTTTATTTATTTATTTGACAGACAGAGTTTACAAACAGGCAGAGAGGCAGTCAGAGAGAGGAGGAAGCAGGCTCCCTGCTGAGCAGAGAGCCCGATACGGGGCTCCATCCCAGGACCTTGGGATCATGACCTGGGCTGAAAGCAGAGGCTTTAACCCACTGAGCCACCCAGGCGCCCCTAGTCTACTGTATCTTGTCAAAGGGAGTGCAAATGGTATACATTTTGAAAGACAATTTAGCAATATACACCTAAATTTTAAAATTCATACCCTTGGGATGCCTGAGTGGCTCAGTTGGTTAAGTACCTGCCTTTGGCTCAGGTCTTGATCCTGGAGTCCTGGAATCAAGTTCCACATCATTCTCCTTGCTCAGCCAGGAGCCTGCTTTTCCCTCTGCCTGCTGTTCCCCCTGCTTGTGCTCTCTCTCTCTGATAAATAAATAAATAAAATCTTTAAATAATAATACATAAATAAAATAAAACTCACACCCTTTAACTAAGCAATTTCACTTTTAGCCATTTACCCTAATGAAATATTCACACAAATACTCAAAGATATATGTGTGAAGATAGTCACTTATGAAAAAGGTGGGAGGAAAAAAAGACATGTCCGTTCATAAGAGAAAAATTAAATAATGTTTTTTAAAAAAAGATTTTCTTTATTTATTTGACAGAGAGAGATCACAAGTAGGCGAAGAGGCAGGCAGAGAGAGAGGAAGGGAAGCAGACTCCCCGACACGGGTCTCGATCCCAGGACCCTGGGATATGACCTGAGCCGAAGGCAGAGGCTTTAACCCACTGAGCCACCCAGGCGCCCCCAATTAGATAAATTTTTTAAGTTCCTGACATGTCTTATATCCATTAAAACGTTTAAGGAATATCTACATTTTTTGACCTGTTAGAAATGAGACTACAATGTGGGTAAAAAAAATGGGAAAACTCAGGCATCTAGCCTCCATTCTACCACATATCCAATCACTTATACACTCATTATCTGAGTTGCTTTATTTGTAAAACAGAGTTAGCAATATTGTGCTTCCTTGTCCACCTCACAAGTGAGCATCAGATGTAAGAAGCCCCTGGAAAAACAGAAAGCATTAAAAATGTGCAAACTATTTTTCCTGGAAAACATTCTTTCATTAACCAAAACTTTGTGTTTATCTTAAATCACACTCAACCCACATTTCTTTTCCCTATCATGCTCTTAAACCAATGTTTCTCAAAATGTGGGCAGCAGACAAATCATCAAAGTGGATGTGGAGAAGTTATAAAAAAAAATTGAGCTCAGACCCAAATCTACCAACATTTTGTAACTACTGAGTTAGATGGAAATAGGCATTAAGTCAACCTTTCCCTGTTTCTTTCTTTTTTTTTTTTAAAGATTTTATTTATTTATTCGACAGAGAGAGATCACAAGTAGGCAGAGAGGAAGGCAGAGAGAGAGGAGGAAGCAGGCTCCCCGCTGAGCAGAGAGCCCGATGCGGGACTCAATCCCAGGACCCTGAGATCATGACCCGAGCCCAAGGCAGCGGCTTAACCCACTGAGCCACCCAGGCGCCCCCTTTCCCTGTTTCTTAAGAAGAGTCTTGGGCTAACTCCCATTCCTGGTAGCAGGCCATCAGGTTCAGCTTTGATCTGTCTTACCTAATAGTTTGCTCTCCCTGCAGGCATCAAAAGAGCTGGTAAAATAGTACAAATGGTGCCCCCATTTACTCATTCCCACCAGGAGCCAAAGAACATTCAACGACAAGAACAATGTGATTGCCACTTTGTAGACGCACGCACGTGAACCCAGTTTAGCTTGAAGGACTGTAGCTGTTGGAAAACACCATCTCCTGGGCAGCTGCTTTGGCTACTGTCCCCAATTAACTTAGCAGAGTCTCAAAAATAGAAGGCAGCTTCTGTTCTGTTATATAATAAACAGTTCTTTATTTGAAATGACAATATTTACTTTTCCTATAGTGAACTCCAGCAGCCTACTAGGCAGTGGGCAAACAGCATAAATGCCTAAAATGGAAACTGGAGAAAGCAGTTTAGCTAGTACAGTTAATTCTTTCTACTTGGCCAATAAATAATTAGAAGATCCCCTTCATGTTTCTCTCACATTTTATCTACTTTGTACAGGACCATGCATTCCAAGGGACTTTGCTACCACCATTCCTATCTTTCTTGTTTTGACAATGCTCGAAACGTCTGAAAGAGAGGTAAGGCAGTGAGTTCTCCATTACTCAAGTGTTTAAGCAGCGCTGGGGTTGTCCCATCAAAAGCATTTTTTGAGGGATTCTGCTTCCTCGAGTGTCAGGTTCAACTAATGACCTCTTGGCCCCTTTCAGTGGCGAGGAGTCCGGTGTCTGTGTTTCTATGAGCTCATTTTCAAATGATCTTCAAAGGAGAAAAATAATAAATTGCTATTGTGAACATTTTCCAGTATTGAATCTTCCTCTTACAAGCAAGAAGCCATAATTTATATGGTTGTGTTATTTATTATAAAAGTCTTCCATACTTTCATAAGCAACAAATGGCCACTATCTGAAGTATAGACAACTATTTTTCATTTCCTCCTAAATTGTATTTTCCATTCCTTGTATCATACTGTGCCAACTCTCTAGAGCATCTTCATTTCTTGCAGATCTTAAGGGATTGGGGCCCATTTGGGTTACACTATTCTAAGGGGTCATGCACACTGAGAAATGTTTTAAAAAAGCCTTTTGGTTTTTCAGATGGCATTCAGGAGGCAATAGTGGTTCCTTGTTCTCTGTCACACTCCTAGGCACTGTTCTTTGGCTGATGAGATTTGCTTTATTTTTGTGACTGGTGCTTAGATTTTCCTCAAAGATTTTTCCTTCCTGTCTTATTCTTCTGGTCTGGTGCCACTTCTCTGCTAACACATTCAGCAGAAGCAGTCTCTTAAAGAGGACAATTTCTATCTAATCACTTGCTAGAAATTACTAGCCAAAACAGAAATTTATTTATTTATTTATTTATTTATTTATTTATTTATTTGACAGAGAGAGATCATAAGTAGGCAGAGAGGCAGGCAGAGAGAGAGAGAGAGGGAAGCAGGCTCCCTGCCGAGCAGAGAGCCCGATGCGGGACTCGATCCCAGGACCCTGAGATCATGACCTGAGCCGAAGGCAGCGGCTCAACCCACTGAGCCACCCATGCGCCCCAAAACAGAAATTTCTATCTAATTACTAGCTAGATTTTATTTTTTATTTTTAAACACTCTGTATTAAAGATTTTATTTACTTATTTGACAGAGAGAGATAGAGAGAGGGAGCATAGGGAGGGGCAGCAGCAGGCAGAGGGAGAGGGAAAAGCAGACTCCCCAAGGAGCAGGGAACCCAAGGTGGGGCTCAACCCTAGGATCCTGAGATTATGACCTGAGCTGAAGGCAGACGCTTAACCAAATGAGCCACCCAGGCACCCAGAAACGTTTTAATGCCAACGAAACTCTCCAGAGACCCAGAAATCCTCCCACCAGCAAAAACCTAATCTAAAGATCCTTTTTTGAAATTGTACAGAGAAGAGTAAATTCTGGCTAGGTCAAAATTTGGAGTTTAAACTTCATTCATTCTGATAAAACCTTCCTTTAAAAAAAAAAAAAAAAAAAACTCCTACCTCAGGTAGACTGAATGTTTATCCTCGAAGAAAAGCCCATAAATCAGTTGCATTAAAATCACCCAGGGTGCTTGTTAAAATGCAGATTCCAAGGTTTCACTTAAAACCTAAGGAATCAAAAACTCTGGGGGTAGGGTCCTGTAAGCTGAATTTTTACAAGTGCGTCAGGTAATTTGCTTGCCCACTAAGTTTGTGAAACACTGCCCTTAAGATGAATTAAATCCTTAATTTTCTGGAATTTCTAGTATTCTCTTAAATAAGCCAAAGAAAAAAATGATAAGCATTGAAAGTACAGGCCAATCTCGTCATAGAATACGCATTCTATTGTAACCCTGTTTATAAACACTTAATAGTTTCTCTGTGGGACAGTTAAGCTGTAGTAATTACCTCATGGTTCTGTAATCTGTATGTCTCCTCCCACATGACATTTGTACCAACTAAGACTATTGCTTATTTCCAGACAGGGTGAAAGAACTACCAGGTCTATATGGACTGAGGCCACTTCATGTAATATTTTCTTTTTCTTGATAACTTAAAGACATTTATGAAATTTCTCACAAGTCTGGAATCTGAATTTTAGAGTTTATCTTAAGGAAAATAAAAATTTCCAAGAACTCATTAAATCTAAACCACTTTAGTCATTGAGTTCTTTCTGGAAATTTGCTTTTTGGGAAAGCAAATTGGGAAGGAACCAAGATACATAGCTCTTATCCTCACACTGCCTCTGAATTATAATTCCGTAGGCAAATTATACAACCTCTTTGCCATATTTTTATAATAGGGATAATTACTCTTTGCAATAAGGATAACATCTCCTAAAGTTCTGAGAAAATGAGTGAGATCAGGCTTGTAAAATGTTAAAGTTTCTTGAGCGAGGAATCCCATAAAAAATGTAAATTATTAGTATTCCTTTTATAAGCCTTTAATGAGCTATTGACCTGTCAGTGATGAACCTGCCTATGGAAATATTTCACTTCTTGTTTTTCAGGCTTACTGGGTGACATAATCAGCTCTTAAATTTTCCTGGAGTGCTTTCAGAAGCTTTAAAGTTTAGTCAAAAAAAACCCCAAAGAAACAGAAAAAGCAACATTACCACCATCCCAAATACATATGCATTCCCTAAGACTATATAGTGTTTACATCTTTATCTTGACTTTCTATCGACTAGATTGATTGAACTTAATAAACCATTTGGGCCATTAAAGCCTCAAGTGCTTTGGATGAGCTGAAGTATTACAAAGTCCACTTGCTTATTAGCAGGAGACCCTAATGTAGGAAAGTGATTAGAAATAAATTATTTACTTGATGTCATTCGTGACTGTGAAATCATTCTACTCAGCTATAGCTTCAGTTGCTAGTTTGTGGATTGTTCTTCTAAATTTTTGCTAATCCAAAATTAAGGATTTTTTTGAGACTCCAACTAGAAACAAAGCAAAACTAATACTTATCCGGGTATCACAATCATTAAATTCCTTAATAATGAGGAACCCTTATTTGCTCAAAAGGATGTTCGAAGATAGTTCTCATGTTTTCAGTTTGCAGAGTGGGAGAAGAAACTTCTAAAAATCAAGTCTACTATTTGATCCTGATTACCATACCTAGTTGTCTTATATTTTAAAGTTTATTTAATAAGGACAGGGGGTCCCAGGCTGGCTCATTCAGTTAGAGCATGTGACTCTTGATCTCAGGAGTCCTGAGTTTGAGCCCCACCTTAGGTGTAGAGTTTACCTTCTTATAAAGTTTATTTTACAATAATATAATATGTAAGTTTTATGCAAAGGAAGGAAAAAACCCCAAAAAACAACCCAAATCTGGGATCTATGATAAACAGACTCAAAAGATTGAGAGATATAAAGAAAAGAAAGTGAGGAATGCATGTATTGATGTGGTAGGGCTGCTCTCTTGGACAGCGGGCCCACATGGGGAAAAAGTTTTGGAACTGAGTCACTATCGAGAAGTTCCTTGCAGAGTTACATGGAAAAAAAATATTTATATCCATCTTGACAGTGACACAAAGAGATCTGAGTATAGTTCAGTGGCTTGGGTTTGGTTGATCACTTCTTGAACAAATCTGAGGATTAAACACTCACAAATGTTCCTAATATTTTCTGAACAAGGAAGTAAGATATTAGCACTTTTTTTTCCAGTACTGTATCTACCATTATAGCATGTCAGTTAACCTTAACTTTAAGCCTTATGGAAGAATCAGTACATTCTAATTTGAGAGTTTCCCCCACATGGTAAAAATAAAATGTGAAATTTCAGTAACGGGCATGAAAAATTTTGGTAGTACCCAGGAAGTTTTCAGAAACTAGAGCTTTGACATAATACGAAAGTTTTAATGTTTTGAAGGTTCCGTAAATAACGTAGTGTATAAGAGTGAAGTCTAAATTACCCACCGGGAAGAGTAACCCTATAGCACACATGTCTGGATCCATGTATGCAGATGGACAGATACACTTCATTTCTCCTGGGAAGTTGAGTTCTAAAAGCTATCACTCAGAACAGACGGTTTTATGATTACATAAAAAGAAAAGGAAAGATGACAGGGTTGCTATAAAAATGAAAGTCCTTTTGGAGTATTAACAGCCAAAAATATTGCGACTTAAATGAAGATGTGAAACAAAAATCAGCTTAAAACTACAAATTTAATAATAATAATAATAATAAAAACTTGTGCAGAAGGTTTGAAGCATATGGACACCCACCCAGTTTGTGAGAAGGGCAATGGGAGCCCCAGACTTTAGCTTATTAAAGATGACCTTTCCCCTCTCTAAAATTTCAAAGCTGACGTTTCAAGTGCAGAGCAGACTGTGAGCCATATGTAACATGACCTCAGCTCCACTCTGCCCGAGCACTGATGCCATCACTAATGAGAGGTGAAAGGTCCTTTTCTTGCAGCTTTTTCAGAAACCCACCAACTCTTGCCTGTGAAGTAAGACTCCTCCCTCTCTCCCTCACCATCCCCTTGCTTTCAAGAGAGCTGCATTTAATACACAGCTTCAAAACACTTTTATTACCGGTCGATTTGCTTATAGCCACAACCAAATGGCAGGATGTACAATCATATGCAGAAGAAAATATTTATTTTGACTCAGAAGGCAAAGGGATTAAGAGAACATTGTATTAACCTTGCCTTTCATCTATGTTTTAAAGGGAAATTCTCCAGAGGCGTCTATTGAAGTTCTATTTTTTTTTTTTTAATAAAGACTATCAAAGACTTTTAGGAGGCCAGGTGTGTGTTTATCTGAGGGGAGGAGAGAAAGGGAAGAAACTATATTGGGGGAAAAGGCAGCTTCACAAAGCTGTTTCAGGCTGCAAAGACGTCTGTGCAGAAATCTGTTACAGGCATTCCTAACCAGCCAGCTCTTTCCCTCCGCCCCCTTTTCCCCTGCTGCTTGGAAACAAAATAGCTTTTTTTCCAAGCAGGTTGTTATCATATTCATGGCATGGTCAATTTCCGTTTGCCAAGAAAATATTTAAGCTGATCAAAGAAATTAGAAAATCGGATGAATAGAAACAGACGTTCCCACAAGAGAAGCGTTTCTCAATATGAAGAGGCAGGCGGACTGCAGCCAGCCCACCCAGTTACTCCTAGGAAATTGCTCTCTTGCCAAAGGCGGAACTACAGGGCCACCTAAATTCTGCTGGAAGGGCTATGGAAGAGTCTCCGCTCCCCGAGAAATTCACATGGAGACAGGAGCTTGAGACTGTGGTGGACGTGTAAGGAGAGGTTCTATTCTGGTCATCTATGTAAAAAGCAGGAGGGCCTTTTAACTACTACATCTGTTAAAACAGCGGGACCTCTCAAGACCGAAGTTGAGGGAATTTGGGATCCTTTTGGTTTGCTTTGCCTTCTTTGTTACGAGCACGGAAAGACAAGAACACATTATCGTTCGTAGATGACAGAGAAGCATGTACTTTTGGAATGGAGGGATAGCACTTTCTCTTGAATTCATATAAATTCAGTTTTAAGATTTGTGGGTCTGAGTGGGGAATGGTTGCTAGCAGTCGTCTTCGGGAGCCCCTGAGTCTCTGAGTGTGCGCCCCGGCTAACTGGTGACAGTGAACCCAAGGGTCTTGTCTTCGTTGTTCCGGGGGAAGGCGCGGCCAGACCAGGTGAGGCCACTTGCGATGGCGCTTCGAGAGAAGATGGCTTGGCGTCCGGGTTTCCTTCTGGAGAACTCTGGAAACCGAAAAGCCGGCCCCGCGGCGGTCAGGGGATCCGGATTCGCTCCGCTCCCTGCTCGCCTCGGGGGAAACTGGGGCACCTCAGTCGTCAGTGAAGCCTGACCAACCCTACCCAACACCTCCAGTCCTCTGAGGGAAGGATGGCCCTGAAGGAAGGCGACTGTGGGAAAAGCTAAAGGAACCCAGGAACGATCCCTTTCTTGCAAGTCCGGCTCGGGGCTAGTCGGTGCTGGCAGGTCCACGGCAGGCAGGCGGTTCCCCGGCGGTGGGTCGAGAGCCCGCCCTGCCAACCTAGCCCCTCCCCGCCGCGCGCCCCTCACCCGGGGGACTCAGTCGGCAGCTTCTCTTTTCTTTTTGTTTCAGTTCCTGCCGCCTTTGCCAGGAAGACAGCGCCCTCTCTCTCCTGCGGCCGCGCCCGCCGTCCGCCTGCATCCCCTCCCTGCTCCGCTGACCTCCGCGCGCCTGCTTTTTGCCCCTGCCCTCCTCAGCCCAGCCCCCTCCTTCACGACACTGCGCCTCTCGGTCCCAATAATCGCCTCGGGGAGCAACCCAAGACAGCGGCGGGGTCCGAGGCCTGAGCTTGGCCGGGCAGGAACACCCGACCTCTGGCTGCAGCACTAGGCGGAGCTGTCCCCGGCGCATACGCGGCGCCCGAGAGCTCTCGCGTGGCCCCGGGGTAGGGTTCCTGGCACAGGCGGCAGGACCGGAGAGAGGCCTGACTCCCAGGCCTAGGCACTGCCCGCGGGCGGGCGGGGCTGTGAGCTCTCCACTGCGCGCGCGCCACGACTTGGACGCGCGCGCGCGCACCTGGCAGAACGTCTAATCCCGGTCGCCCAGATGGGCCCGCCAAAGGTGGACCTGGGCCTGCAAGCCGGGTGATGGGAAGGTGGCGAGTGAACTTGAGTGGAGGCAAGGAAACTTCTTATAGCCTTGTTCCAAGTCCTAAACGCGTCCCTCGCGGTCTGGGAGTTCTGCAAGCCTCACCCTGCGGGCTTGCAGAAGGGCACAGCCCCGGTGATAGAAAAGTTGTTGCAAAATCCAAACCCAAGCGAGGGGGGGCGGGTGGAGGGCGAGACGCGCGGAGCGGCCTGAGTGAGTGGGCATCTTTCCAGCTCCCTCCACCCAGTATTTCTTTCCGCACAGCTCAGAGGACTAGTGCATCAGACAAATGCCACTCGGCCCATTCGGGAGCAGAGGCAGTCAAGCTTCTGTCCACAAAAATCTGGATCCTTTAGAACCCAAACAATGTATTCGTGTGGAACTGCAAAACCATTTCCTTTGGCGTGGATTCTCACCGACGCAGGTAAAGGACTGAAGTACTTTTACCCCCCACACTCCCACAAACTTCTTGCGCCCGGGAGCCACCGGGGTAGCTCCCCTCGAGCTGACCCGGCTCCAGAGCGCAAGCTGCTCTCAGAAATGCACTAATTGAGTCGCAAACCACCGGCCGCCCTAACAAAGCGATCCATCTCGGCAGCTCAGCGCCCAATTTGTCCACAGCACTTTCTTCCGCAATTCAGAAGCATTATCTTTGTTTTAGAAGTATCGCGGCAGAAACGTGGCAATTATCCTGGGCTCGGGTTACGCTAAATGGCTTTAGGCTGAGAAATGGAAGAATACAAATGCCGAGACGGTGCTGACCATCTCGCTGCGGGGCCTGGACCAGGGCAGAGGATGCTAGCGAGATTTCGTGGGGGGGGGGGGGGAGAAGGTCCGGCGCAAGTTCCAACTCTTGGTGGTCTCTCCCAATGGCATCAGCCAAAAAGAAATGTCGGGCCTTTGTCCCTAGAGGTTAAAGATTCTGAGCGATGGATCCTCAGAGGTTGGGAGAGAAACCTTGGCTTTAAAGATCAGCAACCGGTTGAGAGCTTCAGGCACAACTGGAGTAACGAAGGCAAGAGACGTCGAGGGTCAGCGAGAAAGGTGGGTAAGACTCCTTTTCCTCTTCGGGACAAGTACACTAAAATTGGGGAGAAGGGAATTGCACTGGGAGAAAATAACTACAAGCAAAGAGAGCTGGCTCTCAAGAAATAGGGAGAGGCTTTTACTCCGAGCAAGGGTCAGGCCTGGCCTCGGAGCCCAGGCGGACGCTGCATTTTGGGAACCTGCGAGAACTGTAGAGGCCCAGAGACCACGAAGCATCTCCGTACCGGGAGAAGGGAAAAAAAGAAAAAAAGGGGAAAAAAGGCTTTTAAGAATCTTCGTTTCTGTCCGCGAGGGTGAGTTCGGGCCTGGAAAACGGGGAGAAAAGAAAAAAGAGAGTAGCAAAAGGCGTTTGGGTGCCGGCGCCGGGTGTGCAGCCGCCTTTGCTCACCCCAGCCGCCCAGCCCACAGTGGTAGCCACGCTGTGCGGGTGTCTCTCTCTCGTTCGGCTCCAACCAGCCCCCACATCTTGAAGTAATCAGCAGCCGAGAAGGGACTCGTCCCCCTGGCATCTCAGGTTAAAGGAGGAGGTCCAGGAAAATGTGGTAGAGCCATTACAAGAAACCCGAGCCGCAGTCATCAGGGACTCCAATTGCCATCGCATTAGGATTGATTAGAGACCAGCAGTACCGTAATGACCCGGAAAGAGGGGCAGCCGGGGATTATTAATATCAGAATGTGCCGGGGAGGAGGGGGCTGAGCGGAGGGAGGGAAGAGTAAAGTGGGGAGGGAGAAGTTTTAAGTTACTAGGATTTATATATAAGTGCAGGCTTACCTGAAGAAACCGGATAGTCAGTGAATCACGCAAACAATAAATCTAATTGCATCTTAAATTTCACGAAGCCTGATTTTTTTGGGGGGCGGGGGAGGAGTAAAACCATCGTGAAAACCAGGCCAACATCTTAGTTTTTATAAACATGTAGTTACATAAAATTGGGAGACTCTAAGTGAAGAGATTGGGTGGGGATGTTGGATGTTCGCTTTCCTTACCTCTAAAAAAAAAAAAAAAAAAAAAAAAAAAAAAAAAAAAAAGCCCGGATTTGAGGAGTGCAATTTCGGGTCACTTTGGGTCTTCTCTCTAGGGCTAGGGAGTAACCGAGTGGATATTTTCTGCAGAGTCTGTAGAGGTGTAAAAACCCAGATTTTAATTGAAATAGTGATACCTAAGTAGTGGCTTTTGTTTTTTTGTTTTGTTTGGGACACCAGTGATCAGGATCCCTAAGAGATGTAGAGAAGAGAGTGGTTTGTCTCCTTCCTCGGACTATGAGCCAAAACAAATCAGCCCCTGATGGTCTGGGCTGAAATGCAGCTCACTGGATAATTAACTCCATCTTTCCAGTCCACCCTAACTGTTTATTTAGTGTCACCCTGCATTACCGTCACTAGCACTTTCCTCTGAACAGGAGGAGCTGCAGGCTTTCACCTCCCCAAAGGAAATTCTTCTTAGCTTAGACAGATGCGGTATTCAGGATGTACATTAGTTGAGAACAAAGTTGATTGGAAATTCAATGGAGGATAAGGACTCTTGAGTATTCTTTGTAAACTTGCACTAAGGCGATATTAATAGAGGTGACAACAGTGTCTTAAATTCTTAAGAATGGATTCTGGTATTACTCCCCTTCATTTTCTAGAAAGGTGCTTGCCAGCTGATGTTGAGTGGCATCTTCTCAGATGCCGTGATTGGCTAATCCCCGAGCCACAGCCTTCTCCGAATGCAGCTAAAGAGGGCCCTTTTCCTCCAGGTGGCCAGCCCACCTTCTTCCGCCCTACCCACCAGCTTCCCCACGTTTTGGCGACGCCACCGCTCTGCTTAGCTGGTCTCCGGGATGAGCGCGACGCCGCTGCCCGCACTTCAGAGTTTACTTGTCCCGCACCAGCACCCTCTGTCTGTGAAACCTCAGGTCCGCCGCAGAAAGAAGCAGGCGCAGGCGCCCAGAGCCTTGCGGAAGGGAGAGGACCGGGAGCGAGAGAAATGCAGAGATCCGGAGAGGGGTGTGTGCGTGGTGGTGGTGGTGGGGGGAGCAGGAGGGGCAGGAGGGACTGGGACAGAGAAAGAGACAGACAGGGACTGAAAGAAACGGAACAATGAGATTGAGGCTGTGAGGGAAAGAGGGAGAGAGGGTGAGAGAGATAAGAGAGAATGAACGAGAAATGAGAAACGAGGAGGTTCGCGCACAAAATAAACGAGTTTCCGCATTCAGACTGAAAAGAGAAGTCAGAGGGACACATAGAGACCAGACGTGGAAGGACACACACAGGGGAGCAAGAGCTCTCCAACCACACATCCCAACCCTGTCGTCCACTTTGAGTTCCCTCGTAGCGTTGTCTGTCAGTGCTGGTCTTCCTCTCCCTTCCCCGCCCCTGGGACAATGTGGAGCCTGTACTTGCAGGAGTCGCGCGGGGCTGCAGGGTTTTCAGCAGCAGCCGACTCTGTTTGTCCAGGTGTGGGCGGAGGGGGGGGGGTCTCCCGGAGTCTTGGGCTGGCGCTGGATTTTCTCACCAAGGAAGCGGGAGGATCTGCTCTCAGCTTCCCGCTTCCAGGAGAAAACTCCCTCCTTCCATACATACATAAATATATTAGGGGAACAGACAAATCTTCATTGTTCAGAAATAAGCCGAGGAGGCTGGCCTGCTCCCCTTGGCCTTGCTGAACGAGGTTGGAAGGGAGGGAGGGGGAGAGGCGGGGGCCCGCGCGGATCCGGTGTCACGTTGCAGATTCCCACTAAAGATAACGAAACGTGATCTATTTTTCAGAACAGCAAGTGGATGGGAAAGAACCTTGACAACACAAAACTCATTTACTAATGGACTGGTTTTGAGTTTCTCTTCCCGGGGTCCGCAAATCTCCCTGCCTGAGTCCTGGGCCTATTCAGACCTCGCGGAGAGCACGGTCCCCCAGGAGGCAGGTGGGCGGCTGCTCCGGCGCCGTGCTGGCCATCGGAGCCCGGGATCCCAAGGGTCGAGGGCACCCGGAGTTTCCAACCAAGCAGAGGAAAAAGATGAATGTGGTCACTGCAGCCAGGATTTGGGGAGTCTCCGCAGTGCCCTAGAGCGACGACGCTAATTTATTGAAGAAACTCCTCGCGATGCTCTTCCCTTCCAAATATCTGTAGGTAGAGTAGGATTCCCGCTGCAGTTCTCGATGGCGAAGGAATGCCAGGAAAGGTGGCCGGGAGCCCCAAAGCATCTCTCTACAAGCCAGAAGGGAAGTAAGTAGGCTCCACAAAGAGGTTTTTAAACCAAGGCCTTGTAACGACCAAGCCGAGAAACCCCACCAGCAACTAGGGCACTGGCCTTCTCCATAAACCAGTTGTGCGCACCCGGCGATTACCTGCACAGAGGAGGCACAGAAGAGCCGAAACCTGGCGTCGGGCGCCGGTCACCGGCCGCGTTACCCTCGGGAGCCGCCGGGAAGGAGTGACAGCAGCAACTATATTTGTTCGTTCCCTTTAAATCTCCGACGCATCTCTGTTTTTCGTGTGATTTGCATTGACAGCAAAGGTTTTAAGTTACTAGAACAACTCAAACCTTTCTGTGTGCGATTTAAAATGGATCATTTGGTTTATGTGGTTTGTAAATTCATGTCATTTTACCTCTTTTAGTGGCTTTCGCTGAAAGGCTCCATTTTGGGAAACCTTATATATCCGAGCCAACAATTAACATTTATAACAATTGGTTTCCCTAACCAAGGGATCGAAATAGTAGGTAGGCTCATTGGTACAAAGCGGATAGCACTTCTCCTTTCTAGTTTCGCGATCTATTGGATTAAACGCCAGGAGAAGGGCTGGCGGCCCCGGTATGGCCTCTGAGGACTAGCACCACATCTCATCAACCTGGTGCCCGCACTCGCAGCACCCACGTGGTCATCTCCCCAGTTGTCGCCAACGTCCTCGAGTCCTTGTTCCGTTTGAAGAAAGACGAAAAGTGGGCAGAGAGGTCTGGAGGAAGCAGAAAAAAGGTGGTCAGATTGGTGTCTAATTGCCATCTTTCTGCTCCTCGTCATCCCCTGTAAATTTATACCTGCCCTTATTAGTCCAAGTTACGCCTCATTTCCTCATACAAAATTGTTAATTATAAAGTACACCCCATACATAACTTGCCGTTTGTCTTTTTAAGAGACGTGGCTGTACGTACAGACCCTCCACCTCCTACACACACATTTTAATTCTGCGCAATTGCTCCAGTCTTGAGGGTATGAACTCATTTTAGTATATGTGCTGCCGAAGCCAGCACGGATTAACTGATTTTTAGTGCAGAATTTAAGCCTCTGCTCTGGTCTTCACACAGCTGCCATGTCAATAAGGACTATTCCAAGCAGAGACGTTCCTTCTGGCAGTACACTGCAGCTCCTTAAGACTTCATCTGAAACATCATGAGCACTAAAATAAGACAGGGAGGGAAAATTACCAGACACATGGACTTGGGCTCAGCCGCGCCAGGCTTCCAGTTTAGAAGGTAAAGTCATTGGGCACACCATATGGTAGGGGCTCTTTTGAAATAATATGCACCAAAGAGGGAGAGAGAGAGAGAGAGAAGAAAGAAATAGAAGAGAAAAAGAAGAAAGAAAAGAAATACTATGCACCCATCAAATGCATTTAAAAAAAAATAACTCTAAAGGTAATGAAATCTCAGCATCTATTTCCAAGATCTAATTGCATAGGATTCTGCAGAATTTTAAGGATGCAAAAAAAATGCATTGTGTGGAAGTTCAGAGGAGAGACAGCGTCTCTCTACTTGGAATCTCTGGAGAAACAGCCAAGAAGGTGAAGCCCTTCATGAATTTAAAATGCTTCAGGGTGCACTGAACTGGGCACATTATTTTGAAACCATATAAATAATACAAGGGGAAACCTATGCAGTGCTCCTTCTCCCACTTATGTCTTAATATATAAATGGTTTTGTGGAGCTGGGCTCAGGCTCATGTAATCAAAACATTTGAAGAAGACAAGCAAGTTTAAAGAGCCTACAGTTTTTTCTTCGCATTCACTAAGAGGATGCATTTAAATCAAAAGCATTTTTTTGAAGTGTACTTAAGATTCTGTTTTGAACTTATCTAATCAGAGATAAGTATAGTTATAAAGTCACTCTCCTTCTACCATTCTGCTCCCCTTATCTTCCCGCATTGTTCTTATCTGCTACCAGTCTCAGCTACTGACAATAGATTATCTTTGTTTAGAGATGCTAATTGTTTTCAAAATCTTTTTAATAATTGCTTTGGAACAAGGTGTGCAAATGAGGCTTAAGATAATTACAGCTTCATTTGTTTGTACAGTTTTACTAAACATTCTCCACATATACACAAAATAACAGATGATGGGACTGAAATTGCAGGACATATCTCCTTCCCTGGCAGTAAAATAGGCCAGCATTGCAACCTACACACACACACACACACACACACACACACACACACCCCTCTTTATTTAATCTTCCTGGAGCCTCTGTCATCCTGGCTTTGAGGGCAGTGTCCCTCTCAGAGCAGGGCAAGGATTAGGTTACAATCAGATGGCTATTGGAGCCGGACACAGTTTTATTTAATTTACACCCCTTCCAGCGCCTTTCGTAGGAGGGCCCCAAAGCATTTTTGCTAATAGCAAGTAAAGCTTCTTGGCATTCCTTGTAGCAGAGGTGGCCTTGGAAAACGCAAACCGCCAGTGGGGAAACTGAGTCCAAAAGGCTGCCTGCTTAAACCACAGAACATTAAGATACCAAATCACAAATGAGCCCTCAGAATCTTTATTTGCTCAGCAACAATGCACTAAACAGCTCTTCGCATAGTCCCTGATAGTCGCGGCCTCTTGAAAATGAGGAAGCGCTATCCCCCGGGAATACTTGTGCCCTTTGCACGGCGGTGGGAACGAGGAAGAACGGTGGAGGAAATTAGGCTCCTAGAGCTGAAGTCAGCCGGGGAGAAGCCACTCTTCTAGAGGCTGCAGCCCAGAGCCCAGCTCTGATCTTGTATTATTTATCGCGTTCCCTAAGCTATTCATCAATCCATTATTTATTCATTCCAACATTAAGGTAATTAAATATGAGCTCACCGGGAAAGGGCAAGTCTGCAAGGGACAGGGACAGGGGTACGGAGGGAGAGAAGAGGAATTATACGGTCTGGAGTCATTGATTTGTGCAGAGATGTGCACGGCTGCCCTTAGGTGACACTGGAGAGGGGGCTCACGTTGCAGGGTCCTGACGCGCTCACCCACTCATCCCCCGCCCCTGGGCAGCCCGGCTCTCTCCTCCCCCCTCTCACCCTGCTTCCCACCTCTCAGGGTCCTTCTCCTCCCACCACTCCCTATCCCGGGCTCCACTGCCGCGCCCTCCCCGCGCAGGGCGGCGCAGCCTCGCTGCCTGGCCCAGCGGCGCGCGGGCTGGCCAGCCCCGGATAGGCGCCGCCCGCAGCCAATCAGCGCGCCGGGGACGCTGCGCGCTTTAAGGCAGCTGCGGGGAGAACAGAAACCAAGTTCCCCGGCAACGAGCAGCATCAACCCGGCGGGAGGCCGGAGCCAGAGAGGCCCAAAAGGCTGCGGAGAGAGCCGGCCGCTGAGTGTACAGCGCGCCCCCCTCCTCCTTCTTCCTTGGCCGCCCAGCCCTAAATTTCGACCAGCTTTTTCGCCTGCGGAAATCCTAGGAAGGGGGTTAGGAGCAGCTGCACCCCCCTCTCTGAAGCTGCCGCCCCCTGACTTTTCGGCGCTGCTCCCTGCCGCGTGCGCCCGGGCAGTGCACCTCGGCAGGCCCCAGCCATGTCGATGCTGCCGTCGTTCGGCTTCACGCAGGAGCAAGTGGCGTGCGTGTGCGAAGTTCTGCAGCAAGGCGGGAACCTGGAGCGTCTGGGTAGGTTCCTGTGGTCGCTCCCCGCCTGCGACCACCTGCACAAGAACGAAAGCGTGCTCAAGGCCAAGGCCGTGGTTGCCTTCCACCGCGGGAACTTCCGCGAGCTCTACAAGATCCTGGAGAGCCACCAGTTCTCGCCACACAACCATCCCAAGCTGCAGCAACTGTGGCTGAAGGCGCACTACGTAGAGGCCGAGAAGCTGCGCGGCCGGCCGCTGGGCGCGGTGGGCAAATATCGGGTGCGCCGAAAATTCCCGCTGCCGCGCACCATCTGGGATGGCGAGGAGACCAGCTACTGCTTCAAAGAGAAGTCCCGGGGTGTGCTGCGGGAGTGGTACGCTCACAATCCGTACCCCTCGCCTCGTGAGAAGCGGGAGCTGGCCGAGGCCACTGGGCTCACCACCACCCAGGTCAGCAACTGGTTTAAGAACCGGAGGCAAAGAGACCGGGCCGCCGAGGCCAAGGAAAGGTACGCGGCGTGCTTCCCGCTGCGCGGGCGACCCCGGGAAGCCTTCCTTTCCCCTCCGCCCCTTCTCGCCCCGGCTGGCACCCGCCACCGCGTCCTCCCCGCCGGCTGGAGCCCGTCCGCGGGGCGGCGCCCAGGCTTCCGCGGTACTGCAGCAAAGTTCATGAACTCTGCGATCGCTTGCTAGGGATGGGGAGTCATTTGATTTGAGCGCCCGCGCGTGGGTTTCTTGGGGTGTGAGTGTCATAGGAAATACTGGCGCTAGGTTTGTTTTTCATGCCTCCCTGGTTGGCTGGGGTGATGAGTGGGGGTGGGGGTGCGGAGTGAGTTTCAAGATCCACTACAAGGGAAGTGTTGATTGGTGTTTCGAGGAAAGGGGTTCGGTGGGGGCTGAGGGTAGCGAACCTCTGTCCTTTTGGTCCCCAGAGGGGTGGAGCTGGTCTGAGACGTCTGCTCTGCCCCCACTCCCGCCGCGTTCCTTTCTCGCTCTCTCCTGGTAGGCTTTTGGGCGAGAGGTCGCCGCTTCATTCCGCGCTAGTTGTGTACTAGGGAGGAGTTTTCAAAAGAAATTCACAGAAAATCGGGCTTTGGAAGAGCTGGCGCCTCATTATCTGGTGCCCCACGCCCAGAAAGAATTGCTCCTCTTCCTGCTACCTCGCGCGTGTCCCGGGGCCGCGGCGGGTCGGTCTGGCGGTCCGCGCCGCCGCCCGGGATGGGAAAGGGGTCTCCAGTCGCAGACTTTTCTCTGGCACGCAGAAGGCGAGCTTATTTTAACCCGTCTCCGCCTCCGCCCTCCTCGCGCGAACACCCGTGTCCACCTGGCCCGGCTCCATCCATTTGCTGTAGAGTGTCCGAACGAGATTCGGAAGAGCCCGGGGAGGTGACGGCGGCGGCGAGGGCGCTCCGGGAAGCCGAGGAGTTTTGGGGGAAACCTGAGCGCCCGGGAGGGCTGGGTTTCCTTTGTTCGCTTCCGAGTCAGGGGGGCCGCAGATGTCGCCTCTGCGGTCCCCTCTGGGTAGAACAGCACGGAGCCTGGATCCTCTCAGCGGCGGTGGGCGAGAGACTGCGAGGGCAGGGCTCCGAGAGAAAGGGGGAGACTGGCAGGCGCTGGGGTCGAGGAGGACGGGCCAGCGCTCTGAAGGCGGAAGCGGCCAGCGCTTCGACATCCCCCGGTTTACCAGCACCGAGCATCCGGACCGACGCCCGGGCACGCCGCACCGGCTCGGGCTGTGCGGGCTCTCGAAGTTTCCTCTGCTGGGAAACGGTGCTCTGTTGTGGATGTCCGACAGGGGTTTGAGAGCGGCCTGTGACGGACTCAGGACTGAGCGACTAACACGGGGACAGGGACAATACGATTCCAGTTAGACTTTAGTTACAAAAAGGCCGTCCTATAAGCCAGGCCTGAGGGCCCACTCCCTGATGAAATCGGAGAGACTGGCTGCGCTCCCTGTGTTTACTCAGGTCACCGGGCAGCTCCGGACACCACTTCCCATGACCTGTCTTGTGCCTCTGAAACCACAGCCTCCGGGCAGGGGCAGGGGAAACTCGACGTTTAATTGTTTCCTCAGATGGGAACAGGACAATTGACTTGATTCACTCTAGACATCTGCGCGTGGGGCTCTGTTTGTCCTCTGATCATTTTCTTTATCACCAACAACCCTTTGTTGGAAGACTTAATTACTTCTAAATGTGGTGCTAGTGGAGAGGTATTAAAAAAAAAATAACTGCTTGAACAAAGTTTTGAAAATAATTTTTGTTTTTCAAGTAAGTCCTACTGATCTGGCTTTCTAAAATATGGAAGAGGAAAGGACCTGGCTCCCCACTTGCTCTGTCTGTAGTTCTCCATTTCTCCTCTGCCTCCTCACTTCCCCCAGGACCCTTGGGGGGATGGGTGGGAGGGCACAGCTCCTCCATTTGGGTATATGACTGATTGCACAATGGCCCTTTCCTCCTTCCAGCTCCCCTCTCTCCACTCACACTTTTTGTAACCTACTTTTTTTTTTTTTTTTTTAACCATATGGTGTTGTCCTCTATTTCTTAGGGAGAACACCGAAAACAATAACTCCTCCTCCAACAAGCAGAATCAACTCTCTCCTCTGGAAGGGGGCAAGCCGCTCATGTCCAGCTCAGAAGAAGAATTCTCACCTCCCCAAAGTCCAGACCAGAACTCGGTACTTCTGCTGCAGGGCAATATGGGCCACGCCAGGAGCTCAAACTATTCTCTCCCTGGCTTAACGGCCTCGCAGCCCAGCCACAGCCTGCAAGCCCACCAGCATCAACTTCAGGACTCCCTGCTGGGCCCCCTCACCTCCAGTCTGGTGGACTTGGGGTCTTAAGTGGGGAGGGACTGGGCCTGGAAGCAGTGACTAGGGACACCTGTAAATAGAAATCAGGAACATTTTTGCAGCTTGTTTCTGGGGTTCTCTGCGCATAAAGGAATGGTGGACTTTCACAAATATCTTTTTAAAACTCAAAACCAACAACAATCTCAAGCTTAGTCGCCTTCTTCTCTCCGACTCTTGCATTTCCCATCTCAGTGCAGAGATCAGGAAAACAAAAACCAAAAACCAAAAACCAAAAAAACCCAAACAAACAAAAGCACCCAGTCACCCAGTCACCCAGTCTCGGTTCTGGGCAATCCATGTGCCAGCTTCAGTAGCTTTTCTTTCTTTTTTTCAGTGAATGGGAATTACAAATCAACTGGATTTTAAATATTTCCTTTTAATTTATTTATGGAAAAGTCTTTTTGGAAAGAGGAAAAGGAAATGAAGAAAGAGAGAGAGAAGTCAAAATAGTGAAAATAAGACCCTCCAGCCGGGAGGAACTGGTTGCATTCTTAAGGTGAATAGAAAAAATATGATTTTACAACCTTTTGATGGGGAAAAATTAAGTTTACATTTTTCATTATTTAGTGTTAAACACTTTTATGTAGATTAAAATGAAAGAACAGTATTAGGGGGAAAAAAACACAAGTGCCTAAATGTCTTAATGCTCTCTGTGTAAGGCAGTTAGAAATAGCAGTGACCATTAGTAATACAACTATTTTTGTCAAATTTAGTGGGGGTTTTTGGTTGTTGTTTGTTTTCTTGGTTTTTTTTTTTTTTAATGACAAACTTTAGAAATGTACCAATGTGAAAAAAAAAAAAAAAAAACCACTTTCCTGAATGCCATAACTTCTCATGCCCTTGAAGCTTTCATATCTGTAGCCTACTCCTGTTAAGGGTTTCCCTTGTTGCTAGTTTCTAGCCTGCAAAAATATATGACAAATCTGGCAACCTGGTATTTGTTACTAAAACAGCATGTGTTTTCAGGTTTCTTTTCTATTGTACCTAAATCAGTCTAAATTAAAACTTAGTAGAACACCAGGAGTACGATTCTGTTTCTGAAAGGTGAGTTGTGCATTGCTGTCATTGCCCCCCCCCCTTTTTTAAAGCTTTCTTACTTAATGGTTGTTGTGAATTGCAGGGTACTTTGAAGGCCACCACCTGAACCAGGAATGGTGACTGAATTGATTATGTGACAGAAAAAGAGTGAAGCTAGCTTTGGGGTATTTATTTTATTTTTTTTTATTATTTAGATATGCAGTTTTGTTTACCACTAGCTCTTCTCCACCGCGTTCATATGTGAACTCAACCCTTTTGTATTAACGAATTTATAACAAGACTGTGAAAGTAAAATAATTTATCTGCTTGGGAAGAAAAGGGGGGCACTTGAACAAGGATAACAACATTGTGAATTAATCTGTATAAATAGAAAGCAGACCAGTAGGACAGGAGCTCTTTGCACTGCTGCCGGATAGTGTCCAGAAAAATCCCAGTAATCATGTAGGCTCCATATTATTTTTGCCTGGGGCAAAAATGATGTATCTTTGTATTTAGCTTTTAAATTTAGTGAAACAAATGGCATTATTTATTAAAATTCTACTCAGGATAACAGGATTGGCTTGCTTGTGCTTTGTAAAAGTATTGCTCCCCAGAGAGAGTCTATTTATTTTCTGACATGACAGTTTCATAATTTTGACTTTCCCCCATCTGTATCACTATTAATGTATTCATTTCTTTCTTACTCTTTCCTATCTTTTCTGTCCTGATCTAGGAGAGTGAGGTGTCTGTATGGGGTGGGGAGCGGAATTTAGGCCTATCTTATTATGAGGTTTTTAAAAATGTCAAATAGCTTTGACTGAGTTCAAAGGAGAAAGGATCACTGTACTTAACTGTAGTCACTTTTACTTATAAAGTCATTTTTCCCCCTCAGTGATGGACAGATGTGCACACAGCCGCTGGGAGACCATCATTTGGATTGGGAGCTCAGGGTCCCAATCTCCCTTGTTAGTGTTTTGGATCATTAAGTTGGTGTTTATTTAAGTCACTAGGGTGTTTATTCTCCATGTCTTGGGCCACGGAGAAATGCCACCCTCTGCAGGAGGGGCTCTCACAGGGGATCTCCACACATTCTTCACATTCACTCCCCAAAACAAACACCCTGCACAAAGATAGCTTTCAATGACCCTGACAGGCTTCAAAGGACACCGCGGAAATCTCCCTGGAAAATAAGGAAGGGCCAATTACTTTAATTTCTTACATGCCCTCTCTTCCTACTCCGATGACTACCCCCCACTCTTCCAGCTCTGCTTGGTATAATTTTAGACTGGTGGAAGATCTGTCTCCCTGGGCACCCGGGCCCACTTCCTGCTCCCTTGGTTGGTGAATCTTGGAAAGAAATGTCTGCAGATCTGGTGAGGAGCAGAGTGGGCCAGTTCTGTAAAAACCCCTGTGATTACTGCTTGTAAACTCGTTAAAAGGACAATTTTCTGTCGCAGTCATAAACTCTTTGTAAAATCCCTGGCACTCTATTCAGAGTGCGCATATTCCAGATGTGTTTAATAAGAAATTGCACAATATGCCTTCCTCCGCCATCACCGGCTCAGTCTGGCTAAACTAGGGACAAGCAGGAAGAGGCGAGAAAGCTGGATACTGCTGTGAGTTTTCTTGGCAATCATTTTAGAGAGATCATTGGGGGGAACTAACCACATTTTTTTTTTCCTTGAGGAAATCTTCGAGGACCAGCTGTTAAGGGACCTCCAATTTATCTTCTCCGCCTTGCAGTTTAACTGAATCAAAAGCCACTTTTCGTTTCTCCTCTGCAGTTTTCTTAATGATAGCCAAAAGTAATGAACAACGGCTTATAAATAGTGTTTTTAGGACGAAACCTTACAGCCTTTTGCCAAGTAAAATGAAAAAAAAAAAAAAAAAACTAGGACGATTTTTTTCCCCCGACGTTTTAAATCTGAACACACAAATTGTTCGGGTCCCAGCTGCCTGCTCGTCTTGACCTCTTGGCTGAGAACGAAGCTTCCTAAATATTCGGAGGCAAAGAGACTTAGCTGGCAGTTAGCGCTCAAAGCCCTACGAGCTGCCAGCAAGGAGACTGGCGCCGCCGGGACAGGGCGCTGCGGGTCTTGAACCAGTTCTCCAGGCAAGGACAGCTTGGTGGTGACCCCGAGCTGAAGTGGAAAGAAAATTCCAGGAAGAGGCATTGGCATTGACGTTTATGGGCGAAGTCTATTTGCTGTGCGATGACCCTCGTTAACGCCTCTCTCCCCCGCACCTTGAGGGCCAGTCGGGCACCTGGCACTGAACCCACGCAGAGTCGCCCTTCCTCTGCTCTGCCGCCGCGACTCGGGCTGCGGCTGCGGCTGCGGCTGAAGGGGGCTTCACTCCTACCGCCTCCCCTGCCCGGAGGCCTTTGGTCAAGTCTGCAGGCAGAACTCCAGGTCCTGGGAATCCAAAGACTTCCACGTCGCGCGACTCGGGCTGCACAAACCTGGGGGAGCTCCTCCCGCCGCCCTCAGACTCCAGTGGCAGTTCTTGCCGCTCTGCCCTGCCGAGGCGCGGCGAGTCTGGGCGCCGCTGCTCTCTCCTGCCAGCCCTGGCCGGGCCTCTTCTCCACCAGTTCGCAGAGATCGCGCGCGGGTTCCCCATCACAGCTCAGCTCCAGGCACGGAGCCTGGCGGCCCGGCCCGCGGAGACCTTGAGAACAGAGGCTGCGAGACTGTCCTCGAAGGACCAGTCGAGGAGGCGGGAGCCTGAGCTTCGCGGGACAATAACCTGACATCACCTTGTGTCCCCAGATCCACCTCCCCGGCCGAAGCCCGGGTCTCGCGCTTTGAGTGGTGGAGCGGAGCTAAATTCTGGGCGAGGCACGTAGGTGACCTCGGACGCACGACTGCCGGGTTGGAGCGGCCCGGGCGCGGCAAGGTGAACAGGTCCTGGCCCCTCGCTGAGCCCCGCGGGGCCAGAGGTGTGAAGGCCCTCGGGTTCTCGGACAACGCGCTTTGGGTCCAGGACAGCTGCCTGGGGCCTCGGAGCCCAGTCGGAAGGCGGCCCAGGCTCCGCCGCCTGGTCCCTACTGCCCTTCTTGCTTCAAATACGTCCCGTCTCCTTTGCTTCCTGAGGCCTTGGCCTCGGCTTTCGGATCTGTGCTTTTCACCGGCGCCTTTGGCGGAGGAGTGCGGGCCAGAGAAGGCGTCTCTTCCCCCGCTTGTCGCTAGAACGTCGACGGTCGAGGAGAGCGGCCCTGGTTCCTAGAGTCTCGGGCCTGCGGGGCCGGCACTCCCCTTCTTCGGCCGGGCCTGGTCGGACGTTTTCCCCTTGGCCGGTGGCCCTGGGCCTGGCAGCAGCCTCTTCCCCACGCGCGGCCCGGGGCCCCATCAGGGAAGGCACCAGCCGGGGCCTGCGCTGCGCTTCGGACCCGGCTGTCGCCGCTCGCATTCTGCCCTTCTTTGGTGGGGTAGGTGGCGTTGACAGGGACAGCGGGGTCAGGGTTAAGGTGAGGAGAGTCGCTGGTGGCCCGCGTGCTCTCTCTGAGCTGTTTCTCCCTTTTCTGAGCTTTCCCCAGGAGAAGAACTCAAAAAAAAAAAAACAACAAAAAACCTCTCTCCAACCCCCTCCTCCAGCCGCCGAAAGCCAGCGGAACGGGTGGGTACCTGTGCCCATTTCGCCCCCAAAAGGCAATTCGCACCGAGGCTACCCGCGGGCTCAGTCCCTTAGCCAGCAGGTATGCTCTGAGGTCTTAGCTGGGAACTTCGGAGCCCCTCAAGAACATAGTGACCCCTCCCCCAGTCTGACGGACTACAGTAGCTCCACCTGGAAGATTCTCCCGAGAGATGAATGAGCCAGCCAGGAACAAGGAGAGTCAAACTCTTGGGCGAATTGTTGGCTTACTGTCCGCCCAGAAAAAGCGCTGCCCTGGGAAGGCCGCGTTTTCTCTAGCGTTTTAAGCCAAGTATACACACACAATTTTGTTCCAGCTGATGAAATTGGAAACCTGTTCTCCCACTGAGGATGACAATCAGTGTTTTAGACGCTGTGGTCCTTTCAGACAGCGAAAAACAACACTACAGTAGCGTTTAAAAACAAAGAGAAAGAGACTGCTTGAGGCGCGTGGACGCCGGACTCTCCAGTTTGAGTTTCAGCTTCTTTCCTTTTAACTTGTTAGTAATGGACAGCTGAGACCCCGTTCTCAGTAGGTAGAGCACAACTAACCAGAATTTGCTCCCCTCTTTGTTACCTGGGAGTCTTTTTTTCCCCACTGTCCTTCTCCTTTTGGGGAAGTGCTCATTTATTGTTTTCCTTTGCCATAACTTTAAAATAGGCTTAAAATCACATTTTTTTTTCCTGGATCCAACAGGAAAATTAAAAGAAAAACAAAGCCAAAAAACTGAAAATCAAACATCAAAAAATCTTTTCTGGAGAAAAACTTTAACTTCAGATTTAACACAGGCTTAAACTTACCTGAAGTGGCTACCCAATTGTAATTAAAATAGTCCTATGTGATACTGGTTGCTCTCTTTGCTTCACTGCTTTTAGTAGTTGTCATTAAAAGAACAGGTAAGTAGAAAGATTCTGGCCCTTTACTTACTCTAGTAAGGAGGCACAGAAATGCACACTAGCTCCCTCCATCTGGTCCTCTGTTCTTCCAATACTAACTTAGAGATAAGTCTTCTATAGGACTGATAGAGGCTGACCCAAATAGAAGCACTCATGAATTAACACAAGTCAAATTTACTTTAATTTGCTATATAATTTATTTTAATTTAGGATTTAAACTTGATTATGGCTTTTAAAATATCATGGTTTGTAACAGTTACAAGGGTTTTGGGGGGAAGCAGTGGTTCAGGACCTGAGCTGCTATGGATGTGGGATCTTAAAGGAAAGAAGAGCCCTAGACTACAAAGTTTTACTAAACATAGGGCATTAAACTGCTTTAGGATTCTTAAAGAGCACTGAAACCTTCTTTAACATTTTGTAGAGCTGGCCAGTCAGCATCCCTGATACAAAATCTGCAGGTTCTTGTCAGAAAGCTGGCAAAACCAACTTTGTAGGTGTTCTTTACTTTATATTAAGTGTTTTTTTGTTTTTTTGGGGTTTTTTTTTGTTTGTTTGTTTTGTTTTTGTTTTTGTTTTTGTTTTTTACAAACTCAACTACTCTCTTTTGTTCCTCTGACCCGGGCACGACTTTAGCTGCTTTGCAACACTTCGATTCTAATTTGAGTTGCCACTTATCCAAATAATCTAAATACCAGGAAAAGGCAATGGGACTGTGAAAAAAAAAAAAAAAACCAAACAAAAAAAACCAAACCAAAACCAAATAGCTGTGACATCTTTAGTTAGCCCTCACACAGATATTATATTTAAACTAGTAGCATCAGTGTGTAGTAATGCTCCCTTAACTTTTGGAACTTGTGTGTGTTATGCAGGGGTAGTGATGGGGAATGATGTGGTTGGTGGAGGTGAGCAAAAACTTACAGTGCTTGTGCAGAAAATGCCCATTTTTGAGGGGAGGTGGCATAGTCTGCAAAGTTGCTTTTGGAAGTTGCCTTGGAAAAGGCAACTTTACCTCTAAATCAAGGGGATAGTTACATGGAAGAAGCATTAGCTCGTATTTATTTAGAATGCCATGAATGTGAAAGTAGGTAACAAGTTAAAAAAATTAAGCCAGATAGAAAGTCAATGTGCCTTAGTATCTACGAAGTGAAAAGAACATTTAAACAATTGAAGCCTTGTCTGTCTGCAGATATGTGTGGTGAATATTTTCTATGCATTGCTGATGCTATATAAACATAACATGCTTCCTCCTAAAGTCAAGTTCTTCATTTTAATTGAAGAATAATATTGCTCAGGGCTCTACCTCTGAGTACAAATAGCTAATCTAAGAAAATCAGTTCTGGGAATCTGGAACCAATGGCTGATTTCAAAATAAACATACAAAATCTTCATAAAGAAAGCCAGAAGGATTATTTTTACATACAATATATCTTGAGATTTCTCACACAAAAAAATCTCTTATGAAAAAACTAAAAGCCTGAATGACAATGTGGTCCCCTTACCATACTTCTGTTTTAAAAAATCAGTCTGTTTAAAGACTCCAAAACCGTCTTTGTTAACTTTTCCAATATTAATGTATCTTAGAAGCAAATCTGTATGGATTTCCCTTTTCCTTCTAATTAATTTTTTTTTCCAGGAAGGGAAAGAGTTATAGGACAAAGAGAAGTAGGATGAATAGAAAATAAAGATATAATTTAAAATTTGTATTATAATACAAATATTGTATTATAATATTTAGCAATTAAACAGTATCCACACACACAGCAAAGAACACTAGTATGCTAACTTTCTGTTTTTGAGCAACTAAGGCGATTTTTTAAAATTAAATTCTAATACAGAGCCCAACAAGGATGCTCAACAAGGTTGACTTAGGGAAGAGTCTGGGAGAGGGAAAACACCCATTTACAGACATTTCATAGAAACCTATAAGGTAAAGGTTTTCTTTTAACTAGTTAAACCCAACTACACTGACATCAGGAAGAGAGGAGGAATCTACCTAAGTTCAGAGACCACACCTATGGCTTCTTTCAGTAGGTAGAACCAGGTGACAGGAATATGCCCCATTCTCTCCTGGTTCCTTCATGCTCCAAGTCCCACTAAGATGGGAACCCCACAAACGAAGAAATTGCCAAGTTGAGCCAGATGTAAAGATGTTCCCTCCAATTTTCATTCGGGTCATTTGATGTGAATGTGTGTTGGGTTTTCTGAAAATTTATTTTTAGTTCCCTTGGGGGACAAGAAAGAGTTAATTTGTTTTCTGACAGGTTTCACACTGTGGGCAGGTCTGCCAAAAGGAGAGGAAACAGAGAACAGCCCTGTGATTAATTCTACCTGTTTTTCCCATGAGCGATCACCTGCTCCAGGGGTCATGAATAGCAGGTAGCACTCCCTCTCCAGGGCTCTGAGAGCTTCGTTTGTTTGGTGACAGCTGAGTGACAAGGCCTGAAACCCGAGCCCATCGCCTGGCCTGATGGGGGGATAAAAACCCTGGATGTTCCCTCAAACATTTCAGGAAATGAAAGTTGTAACGCGATCCCTCCTGCGCCCACATCTCCCCCAGCAAACACAAAAGCTCAAAGGAGCCTTCTCGGATTGAATTCGGCCTAGAGTTGATGGAGGGAAAGCGGAGCCCGGCGCGGGCTTGGGGGAGGAGAGAGGAGAAGGTTGGGGCTGCGGCGGGCAGGCTTTCAGAGCTGGGGAAGGAGAGGTGAGCGGGGAGAGAGCTGGCCGCAGGAGGTCCGGGGGCCGCCCGGGGCCCACTTCCACGCCGCGTCCCAAGCGCCCTGCGCCTCCAGAGCGCGTGGGCCGCCGCCGCCGCCACGGTCACGTCTGTCGTTAGGGTCAACTCTGAGTAAGGAGGGAAACCCGCGGCCTCAGGCCCAGCACAGTCCCCTGCCTTGTAGCGCGGCCTCTCCATCCGGGCCTAGAGCCTCGGGCTGGCGGCTGCGCAGGCCCGGGCCCAAGGTTTGGGCGCAGGCTTGGCTGGGCGGAGGCTTTGGCGCCCCGCGCCAGCTCTTAGGCCGAGGTGTCCTTTCCGACCCCACCCGAGGCCCGCGCAGGGTGAGCTGCCGGGATCCTGAGGCCGAGCGGCGACAAGGCGCGGGCCTCACTCAGCGCCCTCGCGCTCGGCCGTCCCCGTCAGTCAGCAGCATCCATCTGCTTCCTGGCCTCACCCGCACTGACCGTGCAAGCTCCCCGGCCGCGGTTGGGACATGGGGTGGAGAGGGTGCGGGTACTGAGAGAAAACGTTGCTGAGAAGCTGACGCTCAGAATCCCACGCGGCCCGCCAAACTTGGGTCGTACTCTCCTGTCAATCACCGCGCCCTGGCCCGGCGCACCCTCGGGTTTGGTAGAAGAAGTAAACCCGAGGCCCCGAAGGACGCTCCCTAACCTGGACAGCTGCGACTGCTTGTTTTCTTACATTACAGAAATTTTCTTTTCCCATCTCTCTCTCCAGCCTTCATGGAGTCTAGGCAGGTGGTTTTTTGTTTTTGTTTTTGTTTTTAAAGTAGAAAGACATTACAGAGAGAACTGAAATAGGAATCAGAGTAATGCACTGTCACAGATCCATTACCGAGACACGCTTGCAAACTGTGTGACTTTGCACCAGTTACCTAACTGCTCTGATCCTCAACCGGAAAATACGAACTATGATAACTTACACTGAAGGGGTACTGGGAAGCTTAAATGAGCGGAAGTATTAAATGTGAAGTGCTTGGCACAATAGTCATTTAATGAATAGTAGCTATAATTATAACATGCTTGAAGCCTCCTTAGACTTGCACAAAGCCGCCTGGGAGAATTCCCATGATGCTAGCGTTTCCAGTGAGGGAAGATTATGGTCCCTTCCTCCTCTTGTCTGAAACACTGAAAGAGGCACAAGGTACTGTAATGGAGACCTAAGGTCTGATTAGCTTTTGGGAGTAGTCAAAGCTGAAATTTATTTCTTGAAGCTCTGAGTCTAGAATTTTCTATTTTGACTCAAGTAATTTAATTCTGGAATGATATTTATATCTACAATGCTTGAATTTTGTCATCTGAACACTTATGTAGATGCCATCATATACGGTAGAATTCCATTGACGAAAAGTAAAACCCACTTAAATGTGCCTGAAAATGACAAATTACTTAGAGGGGAATAAAGCATTCAGCTGAGTAGAGAACTTAAGACCCCACCTAAATGTGTCAACATAAGTGTAGAATAAGAAAGTACTTTGAAGATTTAATGCTTTAGTGATGTTAACACAGTGCTGGATATAATAGCACCTGATAAATATTTTTTGAGTAAATGAATGGGCTGCTGAAATGACAGAGTCTTTAGATAGAACACAATTCCCAGAGTTGGAATTGTGCAGGACCCTCTTGGGTACATTTCTTCTCTTGTGACACTCTCTAATAATCACCAGGGATAAATAGCTCATTTTGACATATTGCACATCCTTCTCTGATTTCAAGGACTTTCTCATTCAGGTATTATTGAAAGCAAAGTGCATAGCTGAAATTTGTATGGGCAAATGAGAGAGAGAGAGGGAGGGAGAACTTTTTTCTGGTATTATGTTGGGATTTACTTTTACTGATAGGTAGAATAACCCCAGCAAAAATAACAATAGAGCTCAAAGAGTAGGTGATGCATACATGTGGTAGATGTCTTTAGGGATGGGTATATACCGCATTCCCTTCACAATGATTTCATTGTCATTATTGGAAGAAGCATTTTGTATTCAATTCTTTAACACTAACTTTTCCTCCAGCATTTTCATTTTTTCAAGTATCCTAGCCAACTCAAGACTGTACATATTTAAGTTTTAGTTTAGAGAAGTTGATAGATTTGTAGTCAATTACTATACACACTCAAGAAGAGTTCAACTTTTTTTGTTTGTTTAGTAATAAACCCTATGTTACATTCATAATTTCCTTGGGGTAGAAGAAGAGAGAGAAGGGGTGCCTGGGTGGCTCAGTGGGTTAAAGCCTCTGCCTTCAGCTCAGGTCATGATCCCAAGGTCCTGGGATCAAGCCCCACATTAGGCTCTCTGCTTTGCGGGGAGCCTGCTTCCTCCTTTCTCTCTCTCTCTCTCTGCCTGCCTCTCTGCCTACTTGTGACCTCTGTCTGTCAATAAATAAATAAAATCTTAAAAAAAAAAAAAAGAAGAAGAAGAAGAGAGAGAAGGTGAGTGTTTAGGAATTTACCAGAAAGGTCTGTTATATACATGTACTCTATCTTATGTCTGCAGAATTGCACTTGTCCACAAAAGTGCTTATTTTTGGGAAATACATGTTGTAACATTACTTTTATTTGCAAAGTAAAGATTTGGATGTAAGCAGTACACAGAAACGAATAGAAAAAGTGGGAGTTCAAGCCCATTACTTTTAAGAATGTGTCCCATGATCAGAGAAACATTTGGTAGGAACTATGACTATATTGGTGCTAGATCATTTGCATATTATGAAATGATTTGCATAGTGCCAGGGCCAGGAGTTCTCAGAATTACGCTTTCTGTCACTGCTTTTAACATGACTGAAAGAAAGAAATATGTAGGGTTTTTTTTTCTTTCCAAGTTTTTTCAGCATCTACATGTTTGGAAACGAAAATATGTCCCTGTATTCCCTCAAAAAATGAAGAGAAATAAGTATGAGCATTTTATGCCGAGGAATAAGTTGATTTAAATTAGATTATACTTCGCAGAGGGTGCTTCAAGGAGGTTTGGGTAGATTCCAAACTTTAGCATATCATTCAAGAAATGAAAGGCCTCAGGGCATTCCAAAAGGCATGTCCGCTCTAAATCAGCTTTAGTTTATTTCAAATAAAAAAAATATATGAGTGAACTTGAAGGCTGGATAAAGAGTGGAGTCTTATTTCTGCTTTACAGATGTATCATCGTGGAATAAAATAAGTGTGGAAATCCAGACCCCTTGATTTTAGAATTTCTCTAAAGGATTGATATATATGTGCTGAGGCAGTACTTCCTGTTCAACCACTTAACCATCACGAAGCTGAAAGACTTATTTGTCAATATGCTCAGAAGTATAAAAACTTTCTTTCCACTGGAAATTAGTTATAACTAAAATGAATTAGCCCGCATGGAGTACTCAGAAGATAACATGCTGGATGTTTTCAACTATATTTCATGACGCATGACATTTTATGATTTTAATTATAGGTCAATTTCAAATACTTGACCCGTCCTTTAACTCCTGAAAGCATTATTTTCCTTTTGATTAAGGCCAAAAACAATGGAGAAATAAGTAAATTTCTTTTTTAAAAAAGATTTATTTATGTACTTATTTGACAGACAGAGATCACAAGTAGGCTGAGAGGCAGGCAGAGAGAGAGGAGGAAGCGGACTCCCTGCTGAGCAGAGAGCCCAATGTAGGGCTCCATCCCAGGATTCTGGGATCATGACCTGAGCCAAAGGCAGAGGCTTTAACCCACTGAGACACCCAAGAAATTTGAAGTTTTCAGCATTAGCTGAGCTAAGCAAGGAATGAAATGAAATACAAATACTTCATTTTTCAAAGTTCAAGTTTTTAGCATTTATGTGGTAGTAAACTTACTGTAAAAACATGCATATGACAAATGTTATAATTTGTGATCATCTCCTCTTTAAAAAAAATACAAACCATGCATGACTTTGGACTTATAAAGACTTGAATTTGAATGATTACCTAAAATAGAGGGATAAAGTATAGTAAAACAAAAGTATGAAATTTTTGTGAAGATATGAACAAAACTCACAACAAGACTCAAGGTTGATTCTAATCTTCCATTACACTTCTTAACAACAACACAAATGATTAAGAAAGACTTATTTTCTTTGCTTATGCTCTCAGCCATACTTCCCCTGAGAAGTATACCAACGGAAATATGGTAATGAGGATTAGGAGAATCAAATACTGCTAGTCCGTGGGGGGGTGGGGACACCATGAATTGTATTACCTGGCAAAGTAGAGGTAAAATGTCCATAAAACAGCCTCTCAGATTCAGTTTGTCTCGAAGTATGTTGTGAAATACAGTGTTGTTCTTGTTGTTTAAGATTTTATTTATTTGACAGAGAGAGAGAGATCACAAGTAGGCAGAGAGGCAGGCTAAGAGAGAGAGGGGAAGCAGGCTCCTTGCTCAGAAGAGAGACTGATGCAGGGGTGGATCCCATTACCCTGAGATCATGACCTGGGCCAAAGGCAGAGGCTTAACTCACTGAGCCAACCAGGTGCTCCAATTCACGGTTTTTGGTACAGTTATATATACCCATTGGTTCTCAAGAATTAAACAAAGTTGGGGTGGGCCAACCCTTGTTCAAAAGGACAGGTGGTACTAGAGGTTTTGGGGTTTATGGTTTCCTGTGGGAAATTCTTTTGGTGATGGCATTCCCTTATAAAGAATGGATACAGAGGTAGAAGTTCCCAAGCCTAATCTATAGCTCCTTGTTGGTTTACAGGCCAGTCTATATCGTGAAGGTTAATTTGATGCAGGTTATTTGTAATTCCAGCACTGGCCTTCTTTGACTAAACATACCAACTGGTTAAAATTTGAAATTATATCTTTCATCCATTAAGAGAAGAGTGTTCTAACATCCCAAATTTCTTAGCTGAGAAAGAAAACCTCAAGTTCTGACCACATAATTCACTTTAATCTTCTTTAGTGCTCTTGGAAATGGTATCAACAATCCTGGTATCCTGGCTGAAAATTCAAGTTTAAGACCTTCCCATGCTCCTTTATGTTCCAGACATAACTGGAAGTGGTATTTATTCTTTACTTCCTGTTCTAGACTTTAGTATGGCTTTTTTTTTTTTTTTAAAGATTTTATTTATTTATTTGACAGAGATCACAAGTAGGCAGAGAGGCAGGCAGAGAGAGGGGAATGGAAGCAGGCTCCCTGCTGAGCGGAAAGCCCAATGCGGGCTGGATCCCAGGACCTTGGGACCATGACCTGAGCCGAAGGCAGAGGCTTTAACCCACCGAGCCACCCAGATGCCCCTAGTGTGGTATTTTAAAAAAAATTATTATTATTATGTTTTTTGTGTGGACTGCTGTTAAACTAAAGGCTGAGGAAGTTTTTAAAGATTTTCTGTTTAGGCATATTTTAATTGATTTAACCTCTTAAAACCGAACAAATTAATTTTAATTACTTCAAATTCTTCTTATGGGAGAAAAATATAAAAACTTCCAAATTTTGGGTAAATTATTGAGATTATGATATTAATGGCTACATGTAAATATGTATGTCTACCAGCACTACCAGATTGGTACATTTCATTGGTAAGGAAAAAAAAAATCAGTTATTGGATTTTATAGAAATCAATGGATCATCAGGATGAATGAAGTACCATATCAGATAAAGTACATCCATGTCTCAACTCAGTGTTGAAAAAGGTCTTATGCTGGATCAGCTGTTAACTTATTTTTTATCTTTTTAAAGATTTTATTTATTTATTTGACAGAGAGAGAGAGAGGCCACAAGTAGGCAGAAAGAGAGAGAGGGGAAGCAGGCTCCCTGCTGAGCAGAGAGCCCAAGGCAGGACTAATCCCAGGACCCTGAGACCAGGGTCTTTCTCAGCTGAGGGCAGAGGCTTAACCCACTGAGTCACCCAGGCGATCCTGGATCAGCTATTTAGAGAAAATAGACAAGACCAGCAAAGAATTTCTAGTGGTAATGTATGGAAAGTAAGCGATCACTGTAACTTACTTATTTTCTCAGCAGTTTGACTTATGTAGTCCTTTCTTAAAACCTGTATCCTTTTCGTTATCTCTTCCTTTTGCACACATCTTCATAAACATTGCAGGTAGATTTGATGCACTTGCCCTTACAAATAGAAATACGCACTATCTTTACTGAATGATTGATTTGTTCATCAACAGTGGGCAGTTAATTAAGGCTGGTGGGAGGAGACACTGCAGTTGGTAATGAAGGTGGATTAAAAAGGATAAGAGGAAATATTTTCTCTTCTTTCATGATAAGGTTGTGCCTCTAATTAGCCAAAGATTTAAAAACGGAAAAAGGTAATGCTAGAAGGGATTAGACGATTGAGTGAACTTTTCTGGGCTTGTGCTGCTTGGTTGAGCTGATCACTTTGCATATAGAAAGCAGACATGTCAGCACAGCGATCTCTGTTAAATGTCGTCTGGCCCCTTTGCTTTCACCAGAAATGAATCCAAATATTTAGATATGCTCTCAGTTACAATTGAATTAGAAAATTTGCCTAGAATGAAATCTTAGAAAAAAATGAAATTTGTAGCCATGTATATATAAGAAATGATAATAAATGTAAAGTTTAAAACAATAAACTTCTCATGAAATTTCAAACTCAGTACTGTCTTTGTTTATGATGGATGCAAGGTTAAGGGGTGGAACGATGTATCTTTAGCCCTCGTAGGAAAGGTTTTCTACCTCGAGAATTCCGCAGTAGTTAGAAAACCACCATTGAGAAAGGTCTTTCTCCTGCAACTAGTGTAATTTAAAGTGGTTGTCTCAGAAAGAATCTGCCCATGGCCACCAGCTAATTCAGAGAATTGAGGTCACATTTACTTAAAACAGTTGACCAGTTAAATACAAAGAAAGCTTTTCTTTATAACAATGAGTGCAGAATTATGGTTAAAAATGTTATTCATGAGCAATCCACAAAATGGTTCTTGGGTCAAATGTACCATTAAGTGGGATGCAACCATATATAGGATAGCCTTATCTCCCTGTCCAGTCTCTCTGATGAGATTGTGCTGGAGGAAACTGAAAACTGTTCAGGTAGCTGAATGACTGCCCTTCAGATAGATAGACTGTTCCTGAGAAATGGGAAGCATAATCATATAGAAAGCATCATGGTAGTATCACATATTTTATAACAAAAGCATAGACTGGTTTCACTGAGTTGCATATAATCTATATATATAGGATATATATATATATATACATATATTTGTGTGTGTGTATATATATATATATATATAAAATATATAGCACTCATGTTTGGAGGATAAACATTTTTATTCCAAAAATTTTAAAAAGAAGATCTTTGTCTTTACATGTGACTCTAGACTTTTTCTAGGAATGGTTTTCATTAAAAAAAAAAAAAAAAAAAAAGGAACAAAAACAAACAAAAATGCTACCAGGGCACCCCAGGAAGGTGTTAATAGTAAATATTCGTAAGGTAATGAGAGAAAGATTTTTATCTAACTAGATTTGGTGAATTTATTGGTAAACTGTGTATTAAACCAGGAAAATAAATCCAATGCAAACAGAGTACGTTTAGGGAATACTTGTAGTTGGATGGTTTAACAAGTATAAGTATGTGTATGAGCCAAAGTTACACTTTTTTTTTTTTAAAGATTTTATTTATTTATTTGACAGATCACAAGTAGGCAGAGAGGCAGGCAGAGAGAGGAAGGGAAGCAGGCTCCCTGCTGAGCAGAGAGCCCGACTTGGGGCTCTATCCCAGGACCCTGGGACCATGACCTGAGCTGAAAGCAGAGGCTTTAACCCACTGAGCCACCCAGGTGCCCCCAAAGTTACACTTTTAAAATCAGATTCTTCCAAGTGCCTAAGATTGTGTCTACATAAAGCAAGCATCACAATTCTGTTAAAACAACACCAACAACAACAACAAACAAAAACAAAAAAACAAAAAACTACTCAAAACCCAGTGAAACTGGCCATTTGGCAGCCTAGAAAGCAAAATGCTTATTAAACTGAATGTTCCAATTTTATAAATAGCTTGTAAATTTAAATTAGGCAGGCAGTTTCCTTGCCCTCTTTCCCCCACCCCTCAGTAAGCCATGTGTTAAGGTTGTTTTAGGCTGCCAGGGTTCCATTTCTCTATCTTTATGCTTTTATTTTTATCTTAAAAAATTTTTTTATTTAAAATAAACTCTATCCCCAAGTGGGGCTCAAACTCTTGACCCCAAGATCAAGAGTTGCATGCTCTCTGGACTGAGCCAGCCAGGTGCCCCCATATTTCTACACTTTTAAATTTATTTCTATATTTTATTTTTATTTTTATTCTTAAAGATTTTGTATATTTATGTGACAGAGAAAGACACAGCAAGAGAGGGAACACAAGCCGGGGGGAGTGGGAGAGGGAGAAGCAGGTTTCCCGCCCAGGAGGGAGCCAGATGTGGGGCTTGAGCCCAGGACTCTAGGATCGTGACCTGAGTCGAAGGCAGACACACAATAATTGAGCCACCCAGGTGCCCTCTTTCTATACATTAAAGAGATATGCCAGCAACCCGAAAGCCTTTCTGTGCCCAGCATCTTGGCAAAGTCAACTTATTGGGAGTGTAACTTAGGCAAAATACATAATTTCTTTTATTGCAATTCTCTAACCTATTGGTCACCTTGTTAAGATATCAGTGTGACTAGGAAAAAAATATGAGGTTCTAGATAACTCATGAAAGCAAGCATGACTTACAGAATGATTGTTGTTTTTAAGGTTCTTGGTGTTTAAAGCTTTATTGTCACCTTTGATGTCTACTCCAGATAACTCAGTATTTACCTTTTCAAAAAGAACTTCTGGTATTATTTCTAGAAGCAATGATTATGTTCTCAATATATCCCTTCTCATCTTATTCAGGAGAGGGTTAGAGAGTCTAGTACATTAGACATCAAAGGGTCTAGGACTGGGGCTAAAAATCCCAATATATCTCATGGATTCTCAAATTGTCCACCTTTCAGATGGCATTGGCATACAGTGATTTGAGGACTTTGTCTTGGACAACTTCAGAAGATGGCATTAGAGTTCCTTTTTATTTCTTCTTCCCCTTGACAAGAAAATCTTGACCCTAGTGATTTATAAAACAATCTACACACATCATTTTCCTTCTGAGTATTCAATCCATGTCTCTAGGGTGCTCTCAGGTTGTCAGAAGCTTATATCAGAGGCTGCCTGTTCTTCGTTTAAGGTTCAGGTAAGGTATTCATAATAAGACCTGATCCACATGCAGGATCTGGGAATAGTCTCATCAGCCTGTATGTTTCCAAAATCTTGTTCTTGACTCTTCCCCTGCTCCTGTTTTCTACTGAATCTAATTTCCCTTTGTGTTCTTTCTTTTCTCCTTCATAATGTGAAGTTTTAGAGAATAAATGGCATCCAAGGGAAGATAAGGAAAATGATCAACATCTCTCCTATGAGAGGGTGCATTTTATTTGTCTTGGTATGACCCAGGTTGGGTTCAAGCACCTAGATGATGCTTAATAGATGCACTTTGAGTGGATGTAAGTATAATGTTCAGTGAATGATAGGAACATTTCTATGTACAGCACAAGAGGGAACAGATAGGCGCTGCTGGGCAAGATTGAGATGAGACTATAGGAAAAACCATGTGACTCCAAGGAGTTCAGGACACAAGAACACTTTATTTGGGAAAGCTGTAAGCCCTTATATTGGGATCATTTAAAGAATAAAAGATGGTTATTTTTGTAAAGTGGTCTTATCTAGAGAGTCAAAGATCCAATGTTTCTGTATTGCTGTCCCACTGATGTGTTTCTTTATATTGTAAACAATTACAAGGAGTGATTCTTTCACAAACTAAAGTTTGAGATTAATGGTTCCAAATAATATTTCCATTATAGAGCCCAGGCCATCATCATCTCTTACCTGGATTCCTATAATAGCCCTCCATCTCCCCACAGTTATACTCCCTCTCCAGTATATTCTTCAAACAGAAGCAGCCAGAGTGAGCTTGAATTATGTCACTGCTTTAAGTCCTTCAGTGACTTTCCATTATACTTAAAATTAAGTCTAGGGGCACCTGGGTGGCTCAGTTGGTTAAGCGTCTACCTTTGGCTCAGGTCATGATCCCAGGGTCCTGGGATGGAGTACCACATCAGGCTTCCTGCTCAGTGGGGAGTCTGCTTCTCCCTCTCCCTCCCTTCTCCTCACCATTTGTGCTCTCTCTCCCTCTGTCTTGCTCTCTCAAATGAAGAAATAAAATCTTTTTTAAAAAAAAGATTTTAGGGGCACCTGGGTGGCTCAGTGGGTTAAGCCTCTACCTTCGGCTCAGGTCATGATCCCAGGGGCCTGGGATCGAGTCCCGCATAGGGCTCTCTGCTCAGCAGGGAGCCTGCTTCTCCTCATCTCTCTCTCTGTCTGTCTCTCTGCCTATTTGTGATCTCTCTCTCTGTCAAATAAAGAAATAAAATCTTAAAAAAAAAAAGAGAGATCACAGGTAGGTAGAGAGGCAGGCAAAGAGGAAAGGGGAAGCAGGCTCCCTGTTGAGTAGAGAGCCCAATGTGGGGCTCCATTCCAGGACCTGAGCCGAAGGCAGAGGCTTAACCCACTGAGCCAAATAAATAAATAAAATCTTAAAAAAAATTAAGTCTAAACTTCTCTCTGTTGCCTTGAAGGTCCTGCATAATCTTTTTTGTTAATCTTATTTCATACTCCCCTCCAGTCACCATACTTCAGTCCTACAAGCTTTGAGTGCCTTAAACAAGCCAAAGTCATTCACTCTTCTAAGACTGCAGACATTGTTTCCTCTAACCATTAGGAGTGCTCCTCTCCTGCCTAATCCTTCCTGCCACTCGAGTGTTACTTCTCTGAGAGGTCTTTTCTCTAAGTATAGCAGGAGAATTAAGGTACATATGGCTGCAAATGTCAGAAAACCACAATCCAAACTGGCTAAAACATTAGGGCAGGCCCCAGCCAGGTCCCTCCAGGCAGCTGGCTCACAGCAGTCCTGCCAGGCAGACCATCTTCTCTATGTCAATGTCATCCATCCCTAGATGGGTTTGCAAGATGGTTCCAGCAGTTCGAGCCATCTCATCTAGGCATAGCTGCAAGCAGAGGGGCCAGGCCAACCTTCTCTTCTTGGAGCCCACAGGAAGGAGGAAGCCTCTCCCTAACAGATTTTTCTTTGTCTGGTTGGCCAGAAGTGGATATATGCTAATTTGTAAACCAATCACTGGTGGGTGGAAGTGAGGTTATTATGACTACCTTTGACCAGAGGTTCTTTTGTTGTTGTTGTTAAGATTGTATATATTTATTTGACAGAGAGAGAGCAGAAGGAGGGTGAGAGGCAGGCAGAGGAAGAAGCAGGCGCCCTACTGAGCAAGGAGCCTGATGGGGGACTTGATTCCTGGGCCCTGAGATCATGATCTGAGCCAAAGACAGATGCTTAACTAACTGAGCCACCCAGGCACCCCTTGACTGGGGTTCTCACTCCATTCTGTACCAAGTATACCTCAGGCAGTTTTGTGACACCCAAAGACCTCAAGTGTCTAGTATAAGTGATATGTTGAGATATCTAGATTTCTTTTTTTCTTTTTTTTTTTTTTTTTTTTTTTTTTTAAAGATTTTATTTATTTATTTGACAGAGAGAAATCACAAGTAGATGGAGAGGCAGGCAGAGAGAGAGAGAGAAGCAGGCTCCCTGCTGAGCAGAGAGCCCGATGCGGGACTCGATCCCAGGACCCTGAGATCATGACCCGAGCCGAAGGCAGTGGCTTAACCCACTGAGCCACCCAGGCACCCCTTGACTGGGGTTCTCACTCCATTCTGTACCAAGTATACCTCAGGCAGTTTTGTGACACCCAAAGACCTCAAGTGTCTAGTATAAGTGATATGTTGAGATATCTAGATTTCTTTTTTTCTAAGATTTTTTTTTTTTTTTGAGATATCTGCAGGAGCTGATGAGTGGGGGCAGAGGCAGAGGGAAAGAACTCCTGACCTCCACTAATCACCTGAAGATTCAATGACATATTAATGTATGTAAAGTGCTAAGCATAATGGCTAGTACATGACAGATGTTGAAAGGATAGCTTAAAACACAGACATTCACAGAAATCTTAGGAATATAAAACCCCAAATAATATCATTTAAATTGATTCATTTTATCCTTATAAACTAGGTATGGGATTTTAGTGCAATATATTAAAACACACTACTCCCAAACAATTTCACATATACGTTCAAGACAGTTAGAAGAATGGCAAATAAAGGATGTCTGGGCAGCTCAGTCGGTGAATAAAATCTTAAAAAAAAAAAAAAAAGAAGAATGGCAAATGACTGAAACTAACTTGGTGAATGGACTAGAACCATATCCAGAAATATTCAAAATCACACCTAGCTTATATTTTTTAAGTTTTTAAAAAATATTTTATTTATTTATTTGACAGAGATCACAAGTAGGCAGAGAGGCTGGCAGAGAGAGAGGAGGAAGCAGGCTCCCTGCCGAGCATGGTTCTTCATTAAATTTTAGTTCCTCCCTTAATAGGAGGATGTAATTTTGTGACCATTAAGATCCCAGGACCCTGAGATCATGACCTGAGCCGAAGGCAGAGGCTTAATCCACTGAACCAAAGCTTGTATTTTTTAAAGGTTTATTTATTTTATTTGAGAGAGAGAGAGAGAGAGAGAGCGAGCGCGCATGACCAGGGGGAAGAGCAAAGGGAGAAAGAGGGAAAGAATCTTAAGCAGACTCCCCACTGAGCGCGGAGCTTGTCCTGGGGCTCTATCTCAGGACCTTGAAATCATGAACTGAGCTGAAATTGAGAATTGGAGGCTTAACTGACTGAGCCACACAGGTGCCCCCACACCAAGCTTATTAATGCTACTAGCCAGAGAACCTGTCCCTTAATGCCATGGTTTGGCACCATCATCCACTCTGATTGATATGCCTGGATCATAGCTCACTCTGCCATGTTGCTGATACTGGATAAGCCAGGACCAAGACTTGGCTCTGCATCCTATGGTGTGGTCACCTTGGCTCAATGCTGGGTAGTTCCGGTTTACACCAGTCATGGTTCTTCATTAAATTTTAGTTCCTCCCTTAATAGGAGGATGTAATTTTGTGACCATTAAGATATCATATTTTGGTCAGAAAGACAAAAGGTCATCTTGATCTACCGGATGAATTGGGGGAGGCAAAGCATTTGCTTGTTCATGTGTGTGTTGGGTCTGAAAGAAGAAACTTGAAGAGATGTTGATGGTTCTTATAAATTCTCTCTATTAAAGGGAGGAATTTCCAGATTTCCAGAAGTCTTATTTTATTCTCAGAATTACCCTGGCTTAGTCATTCAAAAGCATTGCCTTCTATATACTAAGCACCCAAGTTCTGGAATCAAAAAAGAATTTGAACCTGAGGTCAAATTCTGACCATCCCATACTCTCTGTGTGACTCTGAACAAATAACTTCAATAATAATAATTATTATTATTATATAGAATATTTATGTAATTGGTACTATATTATATGTATAATAAAATAATATAACATATCATATTATAACATAATAGTAGCAGAAGTAGTAATCACAGCAGCAGGAGCAATAGAATAGCAGCAGCAACAGTGTTAGGAATCCCATATGTAGCATTTACTCTTACAAGGCTAATTGCTTTGTATGGATTCTTTTATTTATTTATTTTTTAAAGATTTTATTTATTTATTTGACAGAGAGAAATTACAAGTAAGCAGAGAGGCAGGCAGAGAGAGGAGGAAGCAGGCTCCCCGCTGAGCAGAGAGCCCGATGCGGGACTCGATCCCAGGACCCTGAGATCATGACCTGAGCCGAAGGCAGCGGCCTAACCCACTGAGCCACCCAGGCGCCCTGTATGGATTCTTTTAGTTGATTCTTACAACCCTAAGAAATAGCTTCTACTTTCTTTCTCACTTTGCAGATGAGGAGATAAGGCAAAATGGGTTATAATATTTGCTTATAAACTTTATTTTTCTTTCTTACAGAGTGGAGATAATCGTCCTACCTGCCTAATAGAGTTGCTGTGGAGACTAAATTGCTTTATGTTGCAGGTTTTCATTGTAGATATAAGCGCTCAGTGAGTGGCATTGTTAGGTATTATTAGTCTACCCAATCTTAGGCAGCCAGTAAGACTTTTTAAAAAGAGTTTATTTATTTATTTATTTATTATCAGAAAGAGAGAGAGAGAGAGAGAGGATGCACGCATGAACAAGCAGAATGGCAGGCAGAGGGAAAAGCAAGCTCCCCACTGAGCAAGGAGCCTGATGACCCTATCCCGGGATCCTGGGATCATGACCGCAGTGGAAGGTAGATGCTCAACCGACTGAGCCACTTCTGCTCAATTCATTCTTACTCAAAATGGTTTTGGCTTGCTTTTTTTTTTTTTTTTTTTTTTTTTAATATTCAAAGTGGTATGTGGTTCCTTAATCCCATTCCAAATACTGTCAAATCAGGAAAGGGGCAACAGAAATATTTTAGGCCAAATGATCATAGACTGGGTGGTTCAAACGAGAATTATTTCTCACAGTTGTGGAGGTTGGAGGCTGTGATCAAGATGCCAAGACAGGGACATCTGCGTGACTGGGTTGGTGAAGGGTCTGCTCAGGTTATGAACCTGAGATAGAGCCCCAGGTCAGGTTCTCTGCTCAGCGGGAAGCCTGCTTCTCCCTCTCCCACTCCCCCTGCTGTGTTCCCTCTCTCTCTGTGTCTCTCTGTCAAATAAATAAATAAAAATCTTAAAAAAAAAAAAATTGCCTGCTCTACTCACTGAGCCAGCCAGGCACCCTAAAAGCTCTATTCTTGTAACCTAATTATCCCCAAAGTCCCCACCACTCATTACCATCATACTGGGGCTTTAGGGTTTAACATATGAATATTCAGGGGGCATAAACATTCTGTCCATAATGTCTACAAAGCTATATTTTCAATATGGAATTTCTCCAGTCTTGGATTACTTTACACACACACACACAAAACACATAGATTGACTGGCTGCTTACGTCCAATGTCAAAACTTCATTTAAGAAGACACTAGGAGTGAAATTCATGGTCTTTTATTAAGAAGTCATCTTTCTACTATTTACTGAGTAGCAATGAACCCACCTTTTGTGAACAAAGATTTCCCTGGCCAGGGCAAAGCTCCTTGTATCCTTGGATGTGAGTGCCACCTGCTGGATGCTGTATACAAAAACTTCCCTGTACCTCAACCCAAGAAGGGTCAATGGTTTCAATTCTTAATGGGAAAATGCCCAGGCAACACCCCTTTTGATTTTAGGTCACAAGGACAGCTGTAATGCCTAACGAGCAATGTAATCTTTTAGTAAACGTGCAGATCTTATAAGAAAAACACACTCAGGAAACAAATCCAATGCTAAAATATTCCACTGAGCTATTGTTTATAAGCTTGCCTGTGCCAAGAATATAGTAAATAGTTCTCTGTTTATATTATGAGCTCACTCAGTTTTATACATTGGGGACATAGGCAGTTGATGGGTGGCTTTTTACCTTAAAGAGCCTGTACCTATATCTTGCAGAAGGGTGAGAAATTAGGGAACCCTTGACTATGACCATGACTATGTGTTGGCTTCAATACTAAATACAAAACTTCATCAATCTGAATTTTGGTGCCATACTCACTGCTTGGGGCTTAGGAGAAAAATGGTTTTCTTTGCTGTTGTTTGTTTCACTTTAAAAAAAAAAAAAGCTTTTATTTATTTGACAGACAGAGATCACAAGTAGGCAGAGAGGCAGGCAGAGAGAGGAGGAAGCAGGCTCCCCGCTGAGCAGACAGCCTGATGATGTGGGGCTCTATCCCAGGACCCTGGGATCATGACCTGAGCCAAAGGCAGAGACTTTAACCCACTGAGCCACCCAGGCGCCCCTGTTTGTTTACTTTAATGGGCTCTGCAACAATAACTTAATCTGTTATTTATGGACTCAGTAGATGGAGGCTCATAGTAGCTTTGGGACAACTTGTGATTTCCATGGAGGGCAAGAAGGTAGAAATGGCTCTTTAAGGGAAATAAATACATGTCTTGGGCTATCAAGAGCTTCATGAAGTTTCTGCCAGGTTGATCCTTGAAGGACATGACAATTGCAAAGCATTGTTTGTGTGGTAGCTACCTAGGGGAGGTAGGGGGAAAGGGACAATCACCTAGCCTTCTTCTCCTTAGATCATTTTTGATTGCTTTTGCAGAAAGCTTTTAAGTTGGGCCTTTCTTCAGCTTCCACTAAGGTGCTCTGTGCTTCCGAGGAAGTTCAGGCTGCATTGGGGTGAGGCCCTCATTTCATCCAGTGACTAGCGTGGTGTCCCGCACAGTGCCTGCTCAGCACTCGCCAGGCCACGGCCTCTGTCTAGGAACTTGCCTGCATGGTGATGAGGTAACAGTCACAGGGGATAAATCAATGCCCTCATTAAAGCAGCAGGTGTAAATGTTGTGTCTCTCTGGCCAGGCTTGTTTGCAAAGGTCCTGGATGATGTCCGCATCGGGAACCTCATCTACAGTGTGGGGTTGGTGAACCTGATCAGCTGCTGGTGCCACACCAGCAGGAGTCCTGCTCCTCCCACCACTGCTGCCCCAGCTGAGGTGAAGAAAGTGGAAGTAAAGAAGAAGAATCAGAGCAGTGTGAGGATGACATGGGCTCTGGTCTTTTTTGTTGTTAAGGTTTCACTTATTTATTTGAGAGAGAGAGAGAGGGAAAGCACGCAGAAGCAGGGGGAGTGGCAGGCAGAGGGAGGAGCAGACTCCCCGCTGAGCAGGGAGCAGGATGTGGGGACTGGATCCCAAGACCGTGGAATCACTACCTGAGCCGAAGGCAGACACTCAACTGAGTGAGCCACCCAGGTGCTCCAGGTTTTGGTCTTTTTGACCACACCTCTTCTGTAACCTGTTCAATAAAAAGCTGAGCTCCTGGGGGGGGGGGTGTGTCCCTAAGTTATCCCTGACCCAAAGATTGTCTTTAGTGTATTCTTGACATAAGTAAGGCCAGTAATCTGCTTTTAGAATTTTACAAAAGCTGGTGGCATCTATATCTCCTGCCCTGATTCCCTTTTCCTAGCATTGAAAAACATCATGCATAATTCACAAAAGAGTCTTTGAGCTAAAGCAAAAATTCTCTTTCTTTGTTGCTAAGTCGGTTAATGGATTTTTGTGGCTAAAATTTCTTTCTTTCTTTTTTTTTTTTTAAAGATTTTATTTATTTATTTGACAGACAGAGATCACAACTAGGCAGAGAGGCAGGCAGAGAGAGAGGAGGAAGCAGGCTCCCTGACAATCAGAGAGTCCGATGTGGGACTCGATCCCAGGACCCTGAGATCATGACCTGAGCCAAAGGCAGAGGCTTAACCCACTGAGCCACCCAGGCGCCCTGTGGCTACAATTTCTAAAACTACAAAATAAGATTCAGATTTGGAAGGGGCTCAAGGCAGATAGAGCTTTCTGTTTTTATTTTTGGGTATGTGCAGCTCAGGACCATGATAGCACAGTAGTGCTGGAATTCAGTATTTTATGGAAAACAATGGATCCTTGACAGGAATCTATGTTGTGAGTATTAACTAGGCTTATTTTTGTAATACATGCAATTACAGATTCATTATGCTGAACACCTGAAACTAATATATTATATGGCAAATATATCTCAACTAAAAAAAGAACTGTAGTATATGAGATTACATGACATTTAGCACTCTTGTCTGTACCTACATCAATGGCAAGCCAGAACACAGAATGAAAATGTTACTTCTTAGACCTACAATGGTACGCTCAGCTCACTTGACTGAGGTATTTTGTCCCTGCTAATGATTGCATGTTCAGATTTTTGGCTTCTCTGGACCTCTCAATATGCTGTACCATTTCTGTTTCTTGCACTTTTAGTCTGGGACAACATTTACTTATGCTTGGGTTTCGGTTGTCCAGCAATTCTACCCCATGATATGCAAACCCCAGTTTTTTCAAATGTGACTTTCAAACTGAGTTGTTGTTATTGTTGGTCTAATAGAGCAAGCATGTAGATTTGTATTATATCTTAGAATCTTCTTGATATTACACTAAATGGATTTTAGTATTCTCTGCTTTTTCATCATAGAGTTTTCCAAAAATGTTGCTGGGCAGAAATTTGGTTTGAACCTCTGTGGAACAGAGGAGAAATGGCAGATTTACACAGTCATATGCTATAGAAGTCACCAGACTTTGCAAAAAGAGTTTGAAACAAGACAGGAATGGAAGTGCAAATCTCAGTGGGTCTTAGTGTTTCATCACAAAGTTTTGTGGTAAAACAAAGATGAAACCACAAGTTTCACTGTTAGCCAGACCAGCCCTGGAAGAATGATCGATTTCAAGGTTAGCTAAGGTCAGGCGGAAACTTGGGTTGTTTTATTCATATGTTCAAACCCCAGATCTACTGAATTTTGTATGATTTGGGGTTTCCAAAACAGAAAGCATTTTGGGGCCCAGTCCAAGGCTGAGGTCTAGAGAATAAGGGTAAGGGAAAGTTGTTCTGTGTTGGTTTGCACTTCAGCGATGACAAGGTGCGGGCTTTTATCTCCAGTTACTAGCTGAGCCTTATTTACTTAAACTGTTCTTTGGAAGTTTACAAAACCAAAGTATGTCTTTTCTCTCTGTATTTCTGCCTAATAAGAAGACCAGGGTTCTTCTCCCAGAGTCTCCAGATGTTTCTACAGGCCACAAGAAGATTTATTTTTTGAAAAATTTCATGCCTGCATTTGCCATCACTCATAGACTGTATTCAATTTCTTCACTTCAATATTTAGGTAATTTTCTAGGGGTAAAACTAGCAAGGTCACCTACTCTGAAAGAACTGGGCCCAGCCCACTAATCTGAAAAAGTCTTGTTGAACTTTCAGAATAAGAAGGCAAAGAAAACAAAAGAAACAAAAGAAAGACCTGCCCCCCAGTGGAGTGTGGGAAATGGGACTCATGACAGACTTTCCTTTGGCAAATTGTGGGCAGACTGAGTTCTGGTTAGGGCATTATCAGTGAGTAATATGAGTCTGGGAGTGACTTTTATTATGCCAGGACCAAATATACTAGAAGGTGGCAAACCTATCAAGTTAGTTGGACATGTTTTCAACTACAAATTGTGGAAAACCCTTCTATAATGTTTCAATCTTATAGGGTGTTACTTGTTTTTCTCAATAGGAATTTTGAGACTGGCATGGTGGCTCACTGATACCATAAGGAACCTAGTCTTTTTTCTTTTTTCCATTCCACATTCTTATTATGGTCACCTTAGGATCTTAAGATGGCTGCTGTGGTTCCAGACATCATGTTTGTGTTCCATACAGGAAGAAGGAGAAAAGGAGCTGAAGGGTAAAAGGCAAAGGCTTAAGGGCAAAATGGTGAAAAGATCCATTTCATGCAGAAAACAAGAGCTTAACCAGAAGACTACGCCAGCAGATCCAGTCAACAATATCTACCTTTATCTCAAGCCAGGTGGTCAACAATAAGAGGATACCATGTAACTGCACGAAAGAGCAGGTGTGAAGTACTCACGCTGAGTACATGCTGAGGCAGGTCTCACCTACAATTCAGAGCCATGGAATAAGGCCAGTAGAGCCTTACAGCTAAACATGAGAGGATTCTCAAACAGAAGGTTCTCTGTGAAAGTTCACAGAGAAGTCCAGGGGAGATGGTATCAGGAGATCACAAAGCGATTGTGTAAACTAAAATAATTGGGCATGGGATGGTTAAAATGTAAGGTTACGAGCCATTGTTGACCACTAAAGTTTTCAGAATGAGCAAATCAGCGAAAACCACATCTTTCAGGGTCTTAAGGAAGACTTCTTTCCTTCATTCCTTCCTTCCCTCCTTCCCCCACTCTGCTTCTTTTTTTCCATTTTTCTTCTTTCCTTCTATTCATATGTTTAAGTTTTTAAAAATTATTTATTTATTTATTTGACAGAGAGAGACACAGAGAGAGGGAACAAAAGTGGGGTGGGGGTGGGAGATAAGGAAGAGGCTTCCCACTGAGCAAGGAGCCCAATGTGGGGCTTGTACCCAGGACCCTGGGATCATGACCTTAGCCAAAGGCAAATGCTTAATGACTGAGCCACAGGCACCCATATGTTTAAGTTTTTAATCATGAAAAATCTCAGCATACAGAAAAAGAGAAAATAATTCCCCACATTCCTCCCATTAAGTTTTAATAAATTATTATGTACCTATTTTACCTTCTCTTTCATTCTATATACAATATCATTAAACACATGTTTATATGTACATGTGTATTCACGGGTGCACCTACATATATACCTATACATATACACAAGTCTACACATCTCTATCTACATATCTATCTACATCTGAGCTATTTTTTAAATGCAAGGTTGTTTTTTTTTTTAAGATTTTATTTATTTATTTGACAGAGAGGGACACAGTGAGAGAGGGAACACAAGCAGGAGGAGTGGGCAGAGGGAGAAGCAGGCTTCCCCCTGAGCAGGGAGCCAGATTCAGAGCTCGATCCCAGGACCATGAGATCATGACCTGAGCTGAAGGCAGACGCTTAACCAACTGAGCCTCCCAGGTGCCCCTACCTCGGAGCTATTTAAGCAGGTTGTAGACTCTTCACCCCTAAATACTTGAGCATATATCTCTTAAGGATATATTTCTATGTGGATGTGTAATTGCAACACAGAGCTAATGTAAAAAGACTGAAAAAAAGAAACATGATTTATAAAGAAACTGAGGCAAGAGGAATTCATGAAACAAGTAAGGACAGAATGGAGAGTGTCCACATAGCTCATCCTTAAAAATGAAATTATGCCAAACACATTGTACTCTCTGTGGACAAAGCTTACGTCAGAGAGAGGCATGGCTCAATTACATAAAAATAGTAATTTTTCTAATGGTATCCTAACTTTGAGGAAGAGAAAAAAGTCAGAATGTGAAACATTTTCAACTTCTTCTACTACTCTTTTCTTTCCTTTTAAATTATGAAAACATTAAAAGTTAGAGAAAAGTTGGGGCACCTGGGTGGCTCAGTGGGTTAAGCCTCTGCCTTTGGCTCAGGTCATGATCTCAGGGTCCTGGGATCGAGCCCTTATCGAGCTCTCTGCTCAGCAGGGAACCTGCTTCCCCCCTCTTCCTCTGCCTGCCTCTCTGCCTACTTGTGATCTCTGTCTGTCAAACAAATAAATAAAATATTTAAATAAAAGTGATCTGCTAAAAAAAAAAAAAGTTAGAGAAAAGTTGCTAGCATAAATATTCAGGTGTGTGCCACCTAGAATTTAAAATGGAAATTCGAGGTAACAGCCTTTTGAAAAGAGAACAATGAATCTCAATCTTCAAGGGCAAATGTGCTGGAGGAAAAGAAATGAGGTACGTGTAAGTAAAATATTCTAGAGAAGGGTTGTTTGTGAATTAAAAGAAGGTAGAACAATGGAGAAAGAGAGGGGTTAGGGTGATTTGTGGAGACTTAAAATCCTCAGAATGAAGTTCCATGAAAAGCGTGGCACTCTTTCATGCCTCCCTCATGAACAGAGCTGTCCTTTCCTTCTGACCCTAGTGTCAGAGTTCCAGAAATATCGCTCAGCAGAAAAGCCCAAATCTCACTCTTGGCCAGCACTGCCGGCCAGCTGCAGTCAGTGCAGGAGATGATGGGTGCTCACTCCCTCTCCCACCTCTTCTGGGGGCAGACTGTTCCCTCCTCCTTCACAGGATAAACCATGAGCCCATCAGGAGATCTGAGGAAACCTACAGCCAGTGGAGTCAGGGCCCGTCAGATTCCAGCCAGAGCAAGCTCCCTTCAGGTGAGTGGTGGGGGTAAAAGCAAAACCAAAACCCACAGCGGGGTAGATTGAGAACCAAGAGTGGTTCAAGCTCAGTCCATCCGAGGTAGGAACAGATTATAGCATCAGTGGCCAGGATGCCGATGGTTTTGTTCTACCCCTCTTCAAGTTCTTGGACCCCTTGATCCAAGAAGTTAGCTCTATAGCTAAGGCACAGGGAACTACCCTTGTGAATGTGGGTGTACCTCCCTTTCAAAACCACCTTGTTTGAAAGATTAGGTTTTTTAAGCTGCTTGAAGGACAAGCAAAATTGTTTTCTTTCTTCTTGAACTTCCCTTTGTCACACTTACTTTTCCCAGGTCACCCCACTTGGGTCTGCTTTTGCTACTGTTGGTTTCATCAAACCTCTACTCTCACAGGTAACGTGTTTACAGGCTGTGAAGCTAAAAGTGATGAAAAAGGTTCCCTCACTGGCACTGACATCCTCTGGTTTCTCTCTGCAGTCAATATACTCATTTTACTTATTTTGTTTCTCTTGACTCCCGAAATCTCCTTTTTTTTTTAAAGATTATTTATTTACTTGACAGAGAGAGACACAGGCAGGAGGAGTGGGAGAGGGAGAAGCAGGCTTCCTGCCTAGTAGGAATCCTGATTCAGGGTTCAGTGTGGGGCTCAATGCAGGGCTCTATCCCAGGACCTGGAATCACGACCTGAGCGGAAGGCAGACGATTAATGACTGAGCTACCCAGGGGCCCCTCTCCTTTCTTTTTAATCAGGTGAGACTAACCTGGGTCCTCTGCTGATGGGAGAGATCTTTCAAAAGCAATATTCAGAGTGTGTGCTTGCCAGCAAGAACCCACCTCTTGTATGAGGCCATATGTTCTCTAAGGGATGGGAGTCTATTAACAGACTTTGCCGCCTGAGGGTTTTTTATTCTTTCCTCTTTCAGACTTAGAAGGATATCTAAAGTGTTTATTATTAGCTAAACTGAGAGCAAGTGAGTGTCCTTATCATTCAAAAACAAATACACCTGTCTGGCAACAGGAACTCTGCCTGGCTTTATGAACCAGGAAAATCAACACTGTATTCAGAGCTCAGCCAGTAAATCTGAGGGGCTTGTAAAGTCATGTTGGAGAAGGGGTTCTTTGTGGAAGGATCTAAACTTCCACAGACTCAAGAATTCCCAGTGGAAGACCAGACTTGCTAGTCATTTTTCTGTACTGACTCTGTATCCTACTTATGTGTCCTATACCTACTATAGGATATATATAAGAATTCCAGTGGGGGAGGGGAGGACATACTGAAGAACTGGGAGGGAAGAAATTGAAGGGATAAAGGGAACTTAACATCTGTGAATGCTGTCAGATTAGCACTTCTTCCTGATCTCTCCTAAGTACCCCAGACCTTCACTACTTTCCTTTTTGCTAAAAAAGGAGCTAGGTTAGTTCCAAAGCTTGGTCATGGCATTGTCATGACTTCCTTCATCTAGAATTAAAACTGAAATTTAAGAATAACTGTTTCAAAAGGAAAAGGGTGTCTTGATATTGCCCAAATGCACAAGGCTGTAACACCTGATATTCATTTAGTTATATGACTCATCTCTTTGTACCTGTGAATTTTAAGGATAAAATAAAGGTGCAGAATGTGACCTTGCCCTCTAGAAGCTTTTGATCTAATGGGGATGTAAGATATTTTGCATCCAGGCCCCCGACACCCACACCAGAGCCACATATCCATGGCTCCTACTCTTTCATCATCAGCTTCAAAGACATTTTCATAGGGGAGATAGTTTCAGTCACTCATTGCCCCTGACTCTTACCTTCTGTAATTTTAAGCCTTCTCAGAGCAGACTTAAAGGATTTTTTTTTTTTTTTTAAACAGCTTTAGAGTGACCTAAACAGGTGTGGGTAGTTTTGAATCCTTTTACCTTAGCTGTTAGGATGTAGTTTGATGGTTTATCAACAGAGGAGAGATTTCTTTCTTTCTTTTTAAAAAGATTTTTAAAAATTTATTTTTGCACGTGCGAAAGAGAGAAAGAGAGAGAGAGGGTGCATGAGTAGGGGAAGGGCAGACAGAGAAGCAGACTCCTGCTGAGTAGGGAGAACCATGTGAGACTCAGGCCCAAGATCCTGGGATCATGACCTGAGCTGAAGGCAGATGCTTAACCGACAGAGCCACCCAGGCACCTGACGGGAGAGATTTCTAGATCGAATGTAGCAGTTCGGGTGAGGCGTGAAGGACAATGTCTTTGATGGAATAAAAACGTTTGGGACCTCTTTCAAGAAATGACCCCAAATTAAGGAGTCATTGAACATATGGTTATTACTACTAATGAATGAAGTCAACCAAATTTAGAAGTCCTATTTGTCATATTTTCAAACCTAAGACAGCCTGTGAGAGAGAGTATACAGTCTGAAATTAGCAGAACTGTGTTCAAATTCTGCTCTACCATTTTCTATCTGCAAAACTTTAGACAAATAACTTGCTAAGCTTCTTTTTTTTTTTTTTCTTTAAAGATTTTATTTATTTATTTGACAGAGAGAGATCACAAGTAGGCAGAGAGGCAGGCAGAGAGAGAGGAGGAAGCAGGCTCCCTGTCGAGCAGAGAGCCTGATGTGGGACTTGATCCCAGGACCTGAGATCATGACCTGAGCTGAAGGCAGCGGCTTAACCCACTGAGCCACCCAGGCGCCCACTTGCTAAGCTTCTAAGCCTCTATTTTTACCTCTGCAAAATGAATATTGCCACCATTCACTTTTCAAAATGCTGTGAGGATTAAGTGAGACAATGTGTGTAAAAGCTTTTAACTGTGTCCCCCCCTCCCCTCCCACTGCCCGGCTGTGCTAATTCTGTCCTTGTCTTTTCCTCCACTTTTCTTTGGAGGATTATGTCTGTATTTTATTTTAGTCCATCCTTTTTTTTTTTTTTACACCCCCCCATTCTTGGCTTTTCTCATTGTTTTTGTTCTTATTTTTTCTGGCTGATCTTGTCTCTTTGGTTTCCCTCTCTCTACTCTTTGTGGATGTTTGTTTTGCCTGTGTTTATTTTTCCATCGTGAACTTTCCTTGAGTTCCTTTCTCATTTGCCTTTTCGCAGGCGTCTTTTGTTTTACCTGGGGCTCTAGCTCTTTGCACATTGATGTCAACACTGACTGCTGATTTTGGACTTTGCTGAGGAAAGGAGGGGTGGAAGGTGTGGGGAAAACCGCTCTTACAAGGCTAGAGAAAGGCTATTGGGAGGTTGGAGCAGTTTGTTGCTTGGCCATACATATTTTGCAGACATACACTCAGTTCCTGGCCAGAAGATTGAGGCTTTTTCCCGCAGGTCCTCAGAATTTTTTTTAATCTGCCTGGATTTCACTCTCTTTTTCTTCCCTGCCTGTTTCTCTATCTGTTGGAGTAGAGCTCTGCTTCTCCTTCCCCGACTTCTGGCTGTTTTGCTTTCTCTGAAACATGTTTTACCTATTACTGCTCCTGTCCAATATTTCACTTATGTGGAACACCCACTTGGAAGGGGAGATGTTTTTAAAGAGGGGGTGGTCATTATTGATAACAGCAATAAGAATAAGGGTTGCATACAAAGCACTGATGCTTGTTCACATAAGGCCAAAAACAAGACAGCAGGAACTCATGACCCTGGGCATAGATTCTTAATAGAATCTAGAGTCCAAAGGATAGAAACAAGCTAAGGGAGTGGTGGGTGGTGACAGGAAGGAGAAGCCAGGGAATATTTCTTGCATCTTTATTTCCACAAACATTTATTCATCACCTATGCTGGGCCAACCAGTGAGCTACGTTTTGGGTATCATTGTACCAATATACAAAAGGTGTTGTCTTTAGCAGCCTTTGAGAATTATGGTTGTGTTCTAAAGAGTTAGAGTCTCCCTGAAACTCATACTGAGTATTTTAAATTTGGAGTGAGTTTTCTATCAGGAAACACCATGGAAGGGAGACTGTGGCTCCGGTGGCAACAGTAGATCTTGTGCTTGCGGGCAATTGTTGGGGGCACACCACGACTACCCATTAGTGTCCTTAAATATTTTTATTGTGGAATTTTTAAGCAAATGTAGGGAGAATAGGATAATGAATGTTTATGACCCATCCTTCGGCTTTAATAGTTATCATCATTTTATCGATCTTGTTATAGCTCCTCCCTCCTCCACTATTTTCCTGAAATATTTTCATGCGAATTCCAGACATCCTGTCATTTCACCTTTATTTCAGTCTGCATGTCAAGTAGGTAAAGACTTTGTTTTTTACGTAACTATCATGCCATTATCACACGAAACAGAATCAATAATAATTATGTAATTTCCTTCAATATTCTTTCCACATGCAGATTTTCCCCGAGTTATCTCAAAGATGCTTTTTTATAGTTTGTTTGGGTGGACGGAGATTAAAGCAAAGCCCGCACATTACTTTTGGTCATTCTGTCTTTCAAATCTCTTGCTCCATCATAGGCCCCCTCCATTTCCCGCCACACCATTGCTTCTTGTCGAAATTTGACGTAGTGGTTGTGGTGTGCTGTCCATATCGCTTCTTCATGACCAAAGTACTCCTTCCTGAAGCTGTCAGACCCACAGCATGCATCCGATGACTGAGTGTTTAGAGAGTAAGAAGGTCTGGTTTCCTTGCTTCAGTTTAGGACACCTCTGGAGGACTATCTCAACTCTAGAGCTTCCTGTAGGACTGAGATGTCTGTTGTGATGACATCACAGCTCAATTTCTTCTTTTGCCCAAACTTGTTCCCCTCACTCCCTTTGGGTATGTTCCTGTGGCTGCTTTTTGGTAAAATGCCTCACACAAATCACCATGTCAGAGTCTAGTTCCTGGGAAACCTGTCCTAGACAATTGATACTACGAGCTCTCTGAGCAAGCAGAATGTAAAAATGGGATTTTAGAGTTGGTCACCAGCCTATTGGCTGGCAACCCAAGCACCATCACTGGTGTAGATGAAAACTGGAAACACTCATATTTTGTAGCGTTGTGAGTTTAATTTTTATTTGATTTTAACTTTTTAAGAGATTTATTTATTTATTTTAGAGAGAAAGAGCGAGAGTGCATACAAGTAGGGGGAGGGACAGAGGGAAAGGATCTCAAGCAGACTCTCCACTGAGCATGGAGCGAGACTGATTTCAATTTTCTGACCTGGAGATCATGACCTGAGCTGAAACCAAGAGTTAGATGCTCAGTCTACTGAGGCACGCAGGCATCCCCAGAGTTGCAATTTTTAAAAAGATTTTTAAAATTTATTTGACAGAGATAAAGAACAAGAGAGCACAAGCAGGGGGAGTGGCAGAGGGAGAGAGAGAGAGAGAAGCACGTTCCCCACTGAGCAGGAAGCCTGATACAGGGCACAACACCAGGACCCTGGGATCATGACCTGAGCTGAAGACAGATGCTTAACCAACTGAGCCACCCAGGCGCCCCTAGAGCTGCAATTTTTATTTTTATTTTATTTTATTTTATTTTTTTAAAGATTTTATTAATTTATTTGACAGAGAGAAAGATCACAAGTAGGCGGAGAGTCAGGCAGAGAGAGAGGAGGAAGCAGGCTCCCGCTGAGCAGAGAGCCTGATGCGGGGCTCGATCCCAGGACCCTGAGATCATGACCTGAGCCGAAGGCAGCGGCTTAATCCACTGAGCCACCCAGGCGCCCCTAGAGCTGCAATTTTTAAACAAGAATTTCACACTCTATTCTTTAATCATAAATACCCCTTCCCCATCCTGCCCTCTAACTTCTCAAGGCATAATTATTGGCATGGCCTCCTCACTCTCTCTTTTTACTAAAACATTTTTTTTTCTTCTGGTAAGTTTTTTATTTTTAGATAATTCTGGATTTACACACAACTATAAGAAATAATTCTGAGAGGTCCCATACACTTTTTACTCAGTTTCCTTCAATGGTAGCATCCTGCAAAACTATAGTACTAGAATGCAATCAAGGTACGGAACATTTCCATCACCAAAAGGATTTATCATGCTTTCTTTTAAAAACCATACTCTCTTCCCTTCAGTGCTCCCCTCCCTGGCAATGACTAATCTGTTCTTCATCTCTATAATTTTTTCATTTCAAGAATGTTATGTAAATGGAACCATACAGTATGTGAACTTCTGGGATTACTGTTTTTTCCACTCAGCATAATTCTTTGGAGAGGCATCCAGGTTGTTCTATCAATAGTTTTTTTTAAATAGTTTGTTTTTTTAAATTGCTGAATAATATTCCATGCTATGGATTTATAACCATTGTTTAACTGTTTACCTGTTGAAGGATATCTACATTATATCTGGGTTTTGGCTATTAGAAATAAAGCTGGAATAAGCTTTTGTGCATAGGTTTTCTGTAAGCATAAGTTTTTATTTCTCTGCAACAAATGTTCAGGAGAGAAATTGCTGGTAGTATAATAGTTGTATGTTTAATTTTTTAAAAATAAACTGCCAAACTGTTTTCTAGAGTGACTATACCATTTTACATTCCCACCAACAATGCATGAATGATCTAATTGTTCCACATTTTTGCCAGCACTGGAGGTTGTCACACTTTCTTTTTTCTTTTATTTTTTCCAGCTTTTTTGAGTTATAATTAACAAATTAAAATAGCATATATTTAAGTTGTACAATGTAATGATTTAATATATACATACATTGCTAACTGATTATGACAATCAAGTTAATTCACTCAACCATCACTTCGCAGTTATTATTGTGTGTGTGTGTGTGTGTGTGTGTGTGTGTGTGGCGAGAGCACTTAAGATTTACTCTCTTAGCAAGTTTCAAGTATACAATACAGTATTATTAACTATAGTCACTTTTCTGTACAACAGATCTCCAGAACTTATTCATTTTATAACTGGGAGTTTGTACTGTTTGACCAACGTCTCCACATTTCCCTCACCCCAGCCGCTGGCAACCACCTATCTATTCTCTGGTTCCTTGAGATTGACTTTTTTAGATTGCCACATAGAAGTGAGAACATGCAGTATTTGTACTTTTGTACCTGACTTATATTACTTAGCAAATTGTCCTATGCTTTCATACATATTGATGCAAATGTCAAGATTGCCCTCTTTTTTTGTGGCTGAATAACATTCCTCTGTGTGTGTGTGTGTGTGTGTGTGTGTGTGTGTGTAACATCTTCATTATCCATTCATCTGTTGATAGACCCTTAGGTTTTTTTTTTCCTATTTCTTGGCTATTGTGAATAATGTTATGAGAAACATGGGAGTGCAGATAACTCTTTGAGATACTGATTTCATTTCCTGTGGATATATACCGTAAAGTTGAATTACAGGATCATATGGAAAAGAACCACCATACTGTTTTCCACAGTGTCAATTTACATTCACACCAATAGTGCACAAAGTTCCCTTTTCACCATATCCTCACCAACACTTGTTATCCTTTGATAAAAGCCATCTTAAGAGGCATGAGGTAATATCTCATTGTGGTTTTGATTTGCATTTCCATTTCCCCGATGAATAGTGATGTCAAGCACTAATCTCATGTACCCTTTACTGGAATTTGATGTCAGTTTGCTAAGTTGATACATTATTCAGCTATGTTAAATGAAAGGGAAGAGGAAAGGTCTAAGGTCTTCCTTCTAAGAATCTGTTATCCCCTGCATGGTAATACATAGCTGGCATCTGAAGATAATTCTTCCAATTTTATTATTCCATAAATAGGATGACTGGAGGGATGGGAATTCATTGGGAAAAAAGGAAACACTCTGGCAAACTAAGGTAGCAGTTTTTTGGTAGGCATTGTCTTGAGTCTAGTAACTATCAATCAGCTCAGTAGCTTACTTCATTTACACACAGGGCTGGCCAAAAGGCTTATGTCCAAAGGCATTGAGAAAGTGCTCACTTGAAAAGAAAGACATTATATGACAATGACATCTGATCTCTTTCACACACTGTGTTATAGTCAATGTTGTAAAGTTCTTTTGATTGCCAGTAACAGAAAATAACTTGGAATAACTTAGCCGAGAAGGAAAGAGAAAAAAGAAAAACAAAAAAACATAGAGATAGGCTATGAAATTCAAGAAGTTACAGATTAAATAAGGTTTCAGGAAAGGAAATGACCAGAAGTTAGAAAGCTATTAGATCCCAGGCGACTATTCCCATTTGTGTTCCTCTCTGTTTACATTTTTTAAAAAAGATTTTATTTATTTATTAATGAGAGACAGAGACAGAGCTAGAGGCAGAGGGAGAAGCAGGACCCCAGGAAGCCTGATGTGGGACTCAATGCCAGGACCCTGGGATCATGACCTGAGCCAAAGGCAGAAGCTTAACCAACTGAGCCACGCAGGTACCCTGTTAACATTTTTTTCTTTCCTTTAAAAAAATTATTTATTTATTTGGCAGAGAGATTGAGAGAGAGCACAAGCAGAGGGAGTGGGAGAGGGAGAAGCAGGCTCCCCACTGAATAGGGAGCCTGATGTGGAGCTGGATCCCAGGACCCTGGCAGCACAACTTGAGCCAAAGGCAGACACCTAACTGACTGAGTCACTCAGGCATCCTCCTGTTTACATTTAAAAAATATATATTTTATTTATTTATTTGAGAGAGAAAGAGAGAGAGCCAGAATGAGTTGGGTAGGGGAGGAGCAGGGAGAGAAGCAGATTCCCTGATGAGCAGAGAACCCAATGTGGGGCTCAATCCCAGGACCCCAGGATCATGACTTGAGTCCAAGGCAGATGCTTAGCCAACTGAGCCACAACACATTTGTGGAAATTTGATCAGAGACTGGATGCTAGGTGATACCAAAGAATTATTATTAATTTTGTTAAATATAATAAGGGCCTTATGGTTACATAAGAAAGTGTCCATGTTTTTAGAGATGCATATTGAAACATGTGAGGGTAAAATTATATATCATCTTAGATTTTATCTAAATTGCTTCAGCAAAGAAAAACAAAACCAAAAATAATAGACAAAATAATGGCAAACATTTGCAGTTTTTGAGTATGGGTGATATGCATATGGTGGGTTATTTTCTATTCTATTCTCATGCATTTGAAATGTTATGTTAGAAAGGAAATAGAGAAAAGAGCATATTTTCAGCTTTTTCTTAAAACACTGGGTCTTAAGTATGTTTAAGTTTTATCATTAGAATATCCAAATTTATGTGGAGAAACACTTCTTGTGGGACAAGAAGAAATGGTAGAAAGTGTACTACCTTAGAAGTCAGACAAATGTGATTTTAATCTCATCCGCACCCCAAGGTCCTGAGAAGAAAGAAACATGGCAAGAGCAAAGATGGCAAGAGCAGAGATATGGCGCTTTTATAACATCTCTATGTGCACGTTTGGGGGTGGGGATGGGGTTGGTGTACTTGAGGCTGGCTATGTCAAGTTTAGAACAAGCATTTACTTTCTCTGTTTGCTTTTTTGTCTTGTTTTTTTTTTTTTTTTTTTTTTTTTTGCCATAATTATCAATCGTAATGACTGTATTGCCAACAAATTATCTCAAAGAAAATTGTTAGAAAGTTATCTCTTCTGGAGATTATGTCCTGGAAGGAACTCTACTACCCTTCCTTTCTCCCTAGTGAGGGAGAGTATAGTGTGAATTGGGGCTGATGAGGTAGGTAGAGAGCAGATCATGCAGGGCATTATAGACTGTCATAAGGAGGTTTGTCCTGATCACAAGAGCAACAGGGAGACATGTGAGGCTTTTAAAACAGAATATGTATCGTGACATGATTGGTTTTGTATTTTGAAATGATAGCTCTGGCTAAAGTGTAAAGAACACATTGGAAGAGGCCAGAGTGGATGTACAAAAAATACAGTGGGTGTTCAGAGGCCAATGATGTGTCCATATGAGAGACAATGGGTAGGGGTGGTAGAGATAGAAGGGAGTAGATATCTCGAGAGACACCGGGGAGGTAAAATGGATAGGACTTGGTGATGCACTGAATGTGGTAGAGTAAGAAGATGATGTCACACGTGAAAGGTAGGTGAGTGGTAGAACTGGATGGATGGTAGATTAATTCACTTGGAATCCCTGGAAGAGGACCAAGTTTTAAGGAGTGAAAGAAATAATGGTTTTTGGTTTTGGGCACACTGAGTTTGACTTTAAGGTATCTTTGAGACATTTAAGAAGTGATGTCAAGAATGCAGTTCAATATTAAAGTCTGGAGCTCAATGAGACATGAGTGTACGTCTATTAGTTTAAAAGAAAAAGGTAGTTCACCTTTTGGTTTTTCTATATAATTGTGTTACTGCTGCACCATATGCAAACATTTCACAGCTGTAATACCTGTGAGAAACAAGGACTCATATAAACCAAAGTTTTGTTTTATTTGTTTCACAAATGAGCAGGTTCATTTTTACAGGAAAGCAGTTAACTTTCCCTTGCTTTTTATTTTTTATTGCAAATACTGAAGGATTCTGGCAGTAGCTAAGACTTCTTTTGAACCAGCTGTGCCTTAATTTTCTCCTATTATTTATGGTTTCTCTTTTTCATGATGCATCTTTGCCAGTTACTGGTTAGATCAACTTACCATTAAGGGAGATTCCTCTGGAATTAGAATATAGTAATTTCTACGCAGAAACATACCTCTCCAACCCATTAAAAAACCATTAGAGGAGCTCCTGGGAGGCTCAGTGGGTTAAGCCTCTGCCTTTGGCTCAGGTCATGATCTCAGGGTCCTGGGATTAGGACCCTGATGTGGGCATCGGTCTCTCTGCTTGGCAGAGGGCTTCCTGTTTCCTTCTCCTCCTCTCTCTCTGTTTACTTGTGATCTCTCTGTCAAATAAATAAATAAAATCTTAAAAAAATAAAAAACCATTAGAAAACTGTTAACAAAACTGAGGGTTGCTGGGGGGAGGGGGTTTGGGAGAAGGGGGTGGGATTATGGACATTGGGGAGGGTATGTGCTTGGGTGAGTGCTGTGAAGTGTGTAAACCTGGTGATTCACAGACCTGTACCCCTGGGGATAAAAATATATGTTTATAAAAAATAAAAAATTAATAAAAAAATAAAGAAAACTGTTAACAATATCTGAAGAGTCAGATCCCAAAACAAAATTTTCCCAAATGTATGTAGGTATAGAACAGAATGAGGCTGGCAGGGAGGGAGTGGTGGGGGTGGAGGGGATGATATATATATTTTTAATTTTTTATTAACATATAATGTATTATTAGCCCCAGTAGTACAGGTCTGTGAATTGCCAGGTTTACACACTTCACAACACTCACAATAGCAAATACCCTCCCCAATGTCCATAACCAGCCACCCTCTCCCTGCTCCCCTCCCCTCCAGCAACCCTCAGTTTGTTTTGTGAGATTAAGAGTCTCTTATGCTTTGTCTCCCTCCCGATCCCATCTTGTTTCATTTTTTCCTTCCCTACCCCCCAAACCCCCCACATTGCCTCTCAAATTCTTCATATCAGGGAGATCATATGGTAATTGTCTTTTTCTGATTTATTTCGCTCAGCATAATACCCTCTAGTTCTATCGTATCTAGTCTAGTCATTGCAAGTGGCAAGATTTCATTTCTTTTGATGGCTGCATAGTATTCCATTGTGTGTGTGTGTGTGTGTGTGTGTGTGTATACCACATCTTCTTTATCCACTCATCTGTTGATGGACATATAGGTTCTTTCCCTAGTTTGACTATTGTGGACATTGCTGCTATAAACTCGGGTGCACATGCCCCTTCAGATCACTACATTTGTATCTTTAGGGTGAATACCCAGTAGTGCAATTGCTGGGTCATAGGGTAGCTCTATTTTCAACTTTTTGAGGAACCTCCATGCTGTTTTCCAGAGTGACTACATCAGTTTGCATTCCCATCAACAGGGTAGGAGAGTTCCCCTTTCTCTACATCCTTACCAGCATCTGTCATTTCCTGACTTGTTAATTTTAGCCATTCTGACTGGTGTGAGGTGGTATCTCATTGTGGTTTTGATTTGCATTTCCCTGATGCCAAGTGATGTGGAGTACTTTTTCATGTATCTGTTGGCCATCTGGATGTCTTCTTTGCAGAAATGTCTGTTCATGTCCTCTACCCATTTCTTGAATCAATTATTTGTTCTTTGGGTATTGAGTTTGGTAAGTTCTTTATAGATTTTAGAAATTAGCCCTTTATCAGATATGTCATTTGCAAACATTTCTCCCATTCTGTCAGTTGTCTTTTGGTTTTGTTAACGGTTTCCTTTGCTGTGCAAAAGGTTTTGATCTTGATGAAGTCCTAATTTTTGCCCTTGCTTCCCTTGCCTTTGGCAATGTTCCTAGGAAGAAGTTCCTGTGGCTGAGGTTGAAGAGGTTGCTGCCTGTGTTCTCCTCAAGGATTTTGATGGATTTCTTTCTCACATTGAGGTCCTTCATCCATTTTGAGTCTATTTGTGTGTGGGGTGTAAGGAAATGGTCCAGTTTCATTTTTCTGCATGTGGCTGTCCAATTTTCCCAACACCATTTGTTGAAGAGGCTGTCTTTTTTCCATTGGACATTCTTTCCTGCTTTGTCGAAGATTAGTTGACCGTAGAGTTGAGGGTCTATTTCTGGGCTTTCTATTCTGTTCCATTGATCTATGTGTCTGTTTTTGTGCCAGTACCATACTGTCTTGATGATGACAGCTTTGTAATAGAGCTTGACGTCCAGAATTGTGATGCCACCAACTTTGGCTTTCCTTTTCAATATTCCTTTGTCTATTCAAGCTCTTTTCTGGTTCCATATAAAATTTAGGATTATTTATTCCGTTTCTTTGAAAAAAATGGGTGGGATTTTGATAGGGATTGCATTAAATGTGTAGATTGCTTTAGGTAGCATTGACATTTTCACAATATTTGTTCTTCCAATCCATGAGCATGGAACATTTTTCCATTTCTTTGTGTCTTCCTCAATTTCTTTCATGAGTACTTTATAGTTTTCTGAGTATAGATTCTTTGCCTCTTTGGTTGGGTTTATTCCTAAGTATGTTATAGTTTTGGGTGCAACTGTAAATGGGACTGACTCCTTAATTTCTCTTTCTTCTGTCTTGTTGTTGGTGTAAAGAAATGCAACTGATTTCTGTGCATTGATTTTATATCCTGACACTTTACTGAATTCCTATAGAAATTCTAGCAGATTTGGAGTGGAGTCTTTTGGGTTTTCCACATATAATATCATATCATCTGCAAAGAGTGATAGTTTGACTTCTTTGCCAATTTGGAAGCCTTTAATTTCTTTTTGTTGTCTGATTGCTGAGGCTAGGACTTCGAGTACTGTGTTGAATAGCAGTGGTGATAATGGACACCCTGCCATGTTCCTGACCTTAGTGGAAAAGCTCTCAGTTTTTCTTCATTGAGAATGATATTTGCTGTGGGTTTTTCATAGATGGCTTTGATGATATTGAGGTATGTACCCTCTATTCCTACAATTTGAAGAGTTTTGATCAAGAAAAGATGCTGTACTTTGTCAAATGCTTTTTTAGCATCTATTGAGAGTATCATGTGGTTCTTATTCTTTCTTTTATTAATGTATTGTATCACATTGATTGATTCGTGGATGTTGAACCAACCTTGCAGCCCTGGAATAAATCCCACTTGATCGTGGTGAATAATCCTTTTAATGTACTGTTGGATCCTATTGGCTAGTATTTTGGTGAGAATTTTCGCATCTGTGTTCATCAAGGATATTGGTCTGTAATTCTCTTTTCTTTCTTTCTTTTTTTTTTTTTTTAAGATTTTATTTATTTATCTCAGAGGGAGTGAGAGAGCACTAATAGGGGGGACAATGGGGAGAGATAGGGAGAAGCAGCTCCCTGCTTGAGCAGGGAGTCAGATGTGGGGCCCGATCCCAGGACCCTGGGATCATGACCTGAGCTGAAGGCAGAGGCTTTAACCGACTGAGCCACCCAGGTGCCCCTGTAATTCTCTTTTTTGATGGGGTCTTTGTCTGGTTTGGGGATCAAGGTAATGCTGGCATCATAAAATGAGTTTGGAAGTTTTCCTTCCATTTCTATTTTTCAGAACAGTTTCAGGAGAATAGGAATTAATTCTTCTTTAAATGTTTGGTAGAATTCCCCTGGGAAGCTGTCTGGCCCTGGGCTCTTGTTCGTTGGGAGATTTTTGATGACTGCTTCAATCTCCTTACTGGTTATGGGCCTGTTCAGGTTTTCTATTTCTTCCTGGAAAAGTGGAAAGTTTATATGTCTCTAGGAATGCATCCATTTCTTCCAGATTGTCAAATTTTCTGACATACAGTTGCTCATAATATGTTCTTATAATTGTTTGTATTTCCTTGGTGTTGGTTGTAATCTCTCCTCTTTCATTCATGATTTTATTTATTTGGGCCCTTTCTCTTTTCTTTTGGTAAGTCTGGCCAGGGGTTTATCAATCTTATTAATTCTTTCAAAGAATCAACTCCTAGTTTCGTTGATTTGTTCTATTGTTTTTGTTTGTTTGTTTCAGTTTCATTGATTTCTGCTCAGATCTTTATTATTTCTCTTCTCCTGTTAGGTTTAGGCATTCTTTGCTGTTCTTTGTCCAGCTCCTTTGGGTGTAGGGTTTAGGTTGTGTATTTGAGACCTTTATTGTTTCTTGAGAAAGGCTTGTATCACTATATCTTTTCCTTTTAGGACTGCATTTGCTGTGTCCCACAGCAGTTGTGTTTTCATTTTCATTTGTTTCCATGAATTTTAAAAATTATTCTTCACTTTCCTGGTTGACCCATTCATTCTTTGTGAGATGTTCTTTAGCCTCTATGTATTTTAGTTCTTTCCAACTTTCCTCTTGTGGTTGGGTTCTAGTTTCAAAGCACTGTGGTCTGAAAATACACAGGGAATGTTCCTAATTTTTTGGTGTCAGTTGAGACCTGATTTGTGACCTAGGATGTGATCTATTCTGGAGAATGTTCTATGTGCACTAGAAAAGAATGTGTATTCTCTTGCTTTGGGATGGAATGTTCTGAATATATCTGTGATGTCCATCTGTCCAGTGTGTCATTTAAGGCCTTTATTTTCTTCTTGATCTTTTGCTTGGATGATCTGTCCATTCAGTGAGGGGGTGTTAAAGTCCCCTATTATTATTGTATTATTATTATTGATGTGTTTCTTTGATTTTGTTATCAATTTAGTTTAAATAGTTGTTGCTCCCATGCTAGGGGCATAGATATTTAAAACTGTTACATCTTCTTGTTGGACAGACCCTTTGAGTATGACGGGGATGATATTTCTAATCCTATTTTTAAACAAAGTTGAAAAAGGCTGCTTCTGTAAATTATTTGGTTTCTCAAAGGGTTAAACTCCTTCAGAGACTTTGGTAAACTCAGATATATCCTAAGGGCAATTGTCCAATTTGGTGTAGGTTTTGCTTAACCTCCCAGAGGATGTTCTGAGTAATGCAATCTTAAGCAGGCTCCATACCCAGTGCAGAGCCTGACTCAGGGATTGATCTCATAATTCTGAGATTATGACCTGAGCTGAAATCAAGAGTTGGACACTTAACCAACTGAGCCATCCCGATGCCCCTCATAACATTATATTTTTAATTGGGAAAGGAAGACAAGTTGATGATGCACTAATGGGTCCTTGCATACCACTAAGAGAGTTTATCCCCTTCCCTTGCACATATTTTTTTCACTTCTAGGTTTTCCTAATTGTTTCTTAATTTTGTAGGCCAGTCTCTGGTTCAGTTAGTAGATAAAAAATATCAAAACAACATCTTTGATTTATCTAATTCCTTTCTCTTGATTGATGTCCCATGTGTGATTTCATTAGAATTTACACGATATTTCTGTCAGCGAGTTAGAGAAGAATAGGTGCTCTTATTACCATTTTTTGAAAAACAATGATCCACAGAGTTAATATCAGAACCAGGGCTGGAACACAGGTGTTTTGATTTTATTCTAACAAGAGAAAAAGAAAACAGAAAAAAAGGAGAAAAAGAAGATAAAGGATAAAAGGAGGTGGTAGGAGAAAAGGCAGGGCAAAAAAAGGAAAATGAATTTATTTATTCCTTCAAGAAATTTTTTTTTCCACACGGAAAAAGCCCAAATATCTGATGAATGGGATAAAGAAGATGTGATATGTATATACAATGGAATTTTACTCAGCCATAATAAAGAATGAAATCTTGCCATTTGCAACAATGTGGTTGGAGCTAGAGAGTACTATGCTAACCAAAAAGAGTAAGTTAGAGAAAGATAATGCCATATGAATGAACTTATATGGAATTTATGAAACAAAATAGATGAACATAGTGGGGGGAAAAGGGAGATAAACCAGGAAACAGACTCTAAATGATAGAGAACAAACTGAGGGGTGCTGGAGGGAGGAAGGTGGCAGGATGGGGTAGTTGGGTGATGGGTATTAAGGAGGGCACTTATTGTGATGAGCACTGGGTGTAGAATGTAAGTAATAAAATCACTAAATTCTATACCTGAAAGTAATATTACATTGTATGTTAACTAACTGGAGTTTAAATAAAAATTTGTAGAAAGAAAAAAATAAGTGTATGTAGAAGCATTGAAAAGAAAAAAGAAGTAAGGTCTTCCAAATTAGAAAAGCATAAAGAAGAAGAATAATGAAGACCTGTAATGCACCCTGTAGGGATATCACAAGTGGCAGTAGAGTGCAAAATCTAAGGTGCATCATGGACATTAAAGGCAGAACTTGTGGTCCAATCGCTAGTTCTCAAATTATTAACTACATATATTTCTTAACTTGTTCTCTGAGACTCTGAGTCATTTTCTGAAAAATACAGATAATAATACATACTTTCAGTGGTTACTACAAGGATCAGTCATAAAATAGTAATACCACATGGTATATAGCAGCATTTAAGTATTTTTTTAAGAAGATTTTATTTATTTGAGAGAGAGAGAGAGTGGGCACAGGCAGGGTGAGGGAAAGAGGGAAAAGCAGGCTCCCCATTGTGTAGGGAGCCTGATTCAGGGCTCAATCCCAGGACTCTGGGATCAGGACCTGAGCCAAAGGCAGACCCTTACCGAGTGAGCCACCCAGGCACCCTGCAACTAAGTTTTTTTTTTTTTTTAAAGCTTTATTAATTCATTTGAGAGAGAGTGCACATGAGTGGGGAAGGGGCAAGGAGAGAGAATCTCAAACAGATTCTCTGCTGAGTACATGGCCTAATGTGGGGCTGGATGTGGGGCTTGATCCCATGACCTAAGAGATCATGAGCTAAAACCAAGAGCTGGTTGCTTAACTGACTGAGCCACCCAGGCATCCCAGCAACTAAATAATTAATAGCTAGTGCCATCATCATTGTCATCATCGTGTGAGAATGAAAACCCAAGGCTCAAAAATGCTGTTAAGTAATTTCCCCAAAATCTCACAGAGAGTTAATTGGGATTAAAATCTAGGGTGGTTTTTTTTTTTGCTTGTTTTGTTTTGTTTTGAAATAAACATCTTTATATTAAAAGATATGGAGAACAATCTGCGGAAAAAAAAATAAATTAAAAAAAAATCTTCAGTGTTCCCATTCCTGAGAATAAATGGTATATGATGCGTGGTTACATGACAAGAGCTAAAAAATTAAAGGGGAGGGAGATAAAATCATAAATATTAGAGTACAGGGGAAAAATTAAAGGAGGACTATGGAAGATAAATTGCATAAAATAAATATAACACATAGTTAAAAAAAATATATATATATATAACACAAAGTAGTTTTTATCAATGGTTTTGGTTTCTCAATCCAAATATCTAATACCTTCTCATTTGTTTGTCTTGAAGTGGATTTGTCATGCATTATTTGGTATTACTTTTCATTCACATACTTTTGTGCCTTCTTGTTATTTTGCCCATATCTTGACATAAGATTTCTTGATTTTCTTAAATATGTATCCTTTCTTAGCCACATTTCACCTACTGAAGTCATAAAAAAACTCCTATTTTCAATTTTATGCACCCAGAATTACCACTTTGGAGCAGGGGAGAACTGCAGTAGATTTTTGAATCCTGCTTCCTGGGTTCCCCTTTCATCACTATGGCAAACCTCGGTGGAACACCATGTCTTCCTCCTGGACTTCCAGATGCTGTCCCTTTCCCCTTATAATCCACCTGATCCAGGGATAACTAGTCAGCTAGATGCTATACCCTATGCTTACTTAGTTTTTTTAAAAAATATTATTTCAGAAGATCTTGTTATAGCATTAAAAAGGAGTAACCAGGCAGGCGCCCAGAAGGGAATATTAGAGGAAGATAGTCAAAGATACAAATACTCAGTTATGAGATAAATAAGCACTAGATATGTAATATACAACATGGTGACTATTGCTAACACTGCTGTGTGGTATATAGGAAAGCTGTTAAGAGAGTAAATCACAAGGAGAAAATTATTTTTATTTTATCCTTTCTTGTCTTTTGAATCTATATGAGGAAATACATGTTAGCTAAACCTATTATTGTAGTCATTTCACAATATATGTAAATCAAACCATCATCTTGTATTCTTGAGACTTATACAGTGTTATATATTAATTATTTCTCAATAAAATTGGAAAAAAGTAGGATTGGTTGGGTTTGAGTCCAGGAAAGTTTTGGTAACTGATGTGACTCATTTCGTAAAATGTAATTAACCATTTTTATCTTAATAAATCATGCTACTTCATGTTTGTTTGTGTGTATGAGAATTATCAAGAAACAAACCACTCTACTTCTTTACATTTCAGATGTGATGACTGACCTATTCTTGTGGTCAGTTTTGAAGAAGGAAGTTTGCCTACATATGCATTTATTCAAAAAGTATTTACTGAGTACCTTCCACAGTCAGGTCACCTGCAGATGTATGGGAGATACAGAGGTGCCTGGCTCCCAGAGTGGTGGCTTCAAAAAAATTAATAAGATAATATGTTTATACGAAAGCTGCTTTATGAAGTAAAAGCAAACATTTTAGTATTGTTACAAAAAAAAAAAAACCCAAACAAAATCAATTCATCTTATCCTATTGCATGTTTGGCACAGAGGTGAAATCATTTCAACTTTGCACCTTTAGAAACCCTGGGCTTATGGAACGCAGGAAATAAGCTTGGACTCGGTTCAAATTCTATGATGTCAGAAACTGTGGGGACTATTGTTGTGACAGCACCATTAGAGTCTTGTCCTCCGTAGGCCCGCAGAGTTATAATCTTCATTCCAATTTGGGTAGAAGAGGAAGCTGAGACTAATTTTACCTTATGAGTCATGTAGACCCTGAGTGACTTAGATTTTCATCCTCACTAATTTCTTTTGCAAAATGTCCTTCCATGGCAGGTGTAGGCAGAGAAACTATGGTAGAACTCCCTCCTCTTGCAAAGCAAAGTGGAGTGTTACTGTCACAACAAATGCACCTTTTCTTTTCCTCTCGTTTTCATAAATGCCCAGGTGCATAAACAAATGTCCTAGGATTACCTGTGGCTTGTTCAAAGTTGTAGTAATTTCTACATTTTCTAGTTTGAGGTCTTTCTTGGTCTCCTTCCCTAAATTCTGTTATCTGGCCTACCAAGGAAAGATGCTTTTTCTCCAAATATGGATAAAGAAAAATAAGGCTCCACGTAGTGAAATCAGTGATCACTCAAATTGTTTGGTCTTTGTTCACAGAATAAGAATTGTATATCTTGGTTATGGTTTGTTGGTTGCTCTGAAATCTTTGGTACAGATTAGTTATGACCTTAGTTGTATTTGGCATTGAAAACAGCAGCGAGTAATACACATTTTATTCTACAGAGTAGTTCCAGCTGGTGCTGACTCTTAAACAGTATTTATTGGAAAGGTTATTTTACATCATTGTTTTATTGTTTAAGGTTTATTGTCAATTTGCTTTTAAATATTATGCAAAAGCATTGGCTTAGTTGTAGAAAACTTAGTCTTGGAGAATTTGACTCTCTGAGGGATGAATAATTAATGTCCTGTGAAGTCACATGTGTGAAAGAGAATTCTAAAGTTTACCATGACCATACTTTCTCCTGTTTCCTATTTTTGAAAAAATTCTTGGAAACCACTCTATGCTAAAAAAGAAAAAAAAATTTAAAAGCAAACGTGCTGAGAACGTATTCACAGAACATATGATAGACAAAAGATTGCTGCTTATGTTATAAAAATTTCTAAGAATATCTTTAAGATTAGGTGAATAAAGAAAGTATATGAACATCCTACATAATTAGATGAAATAATATGAACCATTCACAAAAGAGATAGTTCAATTAACAAACATGGAAACTGGTCAGTCTTACAAGTGTCATAGGTATACAATAACAGATGCTTTTTTTTTCTAGGCCAAATTGGCATTGGGAAGATTACAATATTGGTGAGAGTATGGTAAATAGGTACTGTCTCACATAATTTTTGAGTGCAAAAATTAATAAGAGACTGCATTGCAAACTGAGCTGGAAAACTCTATGAAGTTTCTTAAAAATACTCATATTCTTCATTTTCAGTGATTACACCTCTAGGTATTTACTCTAAGAATACAATATTACATAAAGCATATAATACATATATACACTAATCTAAAGTGAAATATTAGAACCAAAACAGACATATTCAATGATAGGAAAACAGTCAATAAATTCTGTGTACTGTTGAGCATTGAACAACATGGGTTTGTACAGTATGGTACTGTAAATGTATTTTCTCTTGCCTATGGTTTTCTTCATAACATTTTCTCTAGTTTACTTTATTTTAAGAATACAGTATACAATATATATAACATACAAAATGTGTTAATTGAGTGTTTTTGTTTTCAGTATGGCTTACAGTCAATAGGAAGCTATTGGTAGTTCAGTTTTGGGGGAGTCAAAAGTTATATATGGATTTTTGACTGTGTGGGGTTTGGCACCCTTAGCCTTTATGTGTTGTTCAAGGATCAATTGTATTTAATATTATGTCATCATTGAATAATATTGTAATGTTAAATTGCAAGGTCAAAAGTACAAATATTGCATGATTCCATTTATATGAGGTACCCAGAATAGTAAAAAAAATTTTTTTTAAAACTGGACAATGTACTAGTTTCATGTTTGTTTGTTTGTTTGTTTTGGTAAAGACTTATTTATCTGAGAGAGGGAGATTAGACGAGCAAGGGGGAGTAGCAGAGGGAGAGGAAGAAGCTGACTCCCTGGAGAGCAGAGAGCCCCAATGCAGGACTTGATCCCAGAACACTGGGATGGAGACCTGAGCCAAAGGCAGATGCTTAACTGACTGAGCCATACAGGTGCCATGCAACTGACAAATTTATAGAGATAGAAAATAGAACGATTGTTGCCAGGGGTGGGGTACGGTATGGGTAATGGGAAGTTATTGTTATTATTTTGTTTTGCATTGTTTTATTTTTTTGGGGGGAAGTTTACTGTTTAATCGGTATAGAGTTTCGGCTTCAGTTTTCATCTTTGGGAAGATGAAAGTTCTGGAGACAGTGATGATAGTTGCACAACCATGTGACTACTTACTGTCACTGAAATGTATACTAAAATGATTAAAATGGTAAATTTTCTGTAATGTATATTTTATCACAATAACAAATGGCAAGTTCCTTATAATAGTATTAGGAATGCTTATTACATTATTTTATTTTAAAAAGGCAGTATACATGCTCTGCAAAATACGTTGTCAAGAGAATGAGAAGACAAGCCACAGACTAGAAGAAAATATTTGCCAAAGACACATGGGTAAAGTACTGTTATCCAAAACATAGGAAGAGCTCTTAAAACTGAACAATAAGGACAAAACGCACTTGATTAAAATGGGCCAAAGATCTGAACAGACACCTTACGAGAGATACAGATGGCAAATAAGCATATGAAGAAATGCTCAACGTCATATGTCATTAGAGAATTGCAAAGTAAAATAGCAATGAGGTACAACTACATACCTATTAACATGGCCCAAACCCAAAACGCTGACAACACCAAACGTTGGTGAGGATGAGGAACAATAGGACCTCTCCTATTTTGTTGGTGGGAATGCAAAGTGATACAGTTACTTCAGAAGACAGTTGGCAGCTTCTTACAAAACTAAACAGATTCTTACTATTATGATCCAGCAATTCAACTTGGGTATTTTCCCAAAGGAAAAATTTTTTTCCAAATCCAAAAAAATTTTTTGGAGCACCAAAAAATCTGCACATGGATGTTTATAGTAACTTTTTTCAGAATTTCCTAAACTTAGTCCAATTTCATTCTTTTGCTTATAGATATCTAGTTTTCTAGCACCTTTTATTGAAGAGCCTATCCTTTCCCCATTGAATTTTCTTGGCTTCTTTGTCCAAGTATTATTGACGATATATGTCTGGGTTTATCTGGGGGCTCTTGATTCTGTTCCGTGGGTGAATGTGTCTGTTTTTATGCCAATACCATACTGTTTTGATTACTACAACTTTGTAATACAATTTGAAATCAGGAAGTGTGATGTTTACAGATATGTTCTTTCTCAAGACTGCTTTGGCTACTTGAGGTTTTTTGTGGTTCCATACAAATTTTACAACTGTTTTTTCTATTTAATTTTTTTTCCTATTCCATAGGTTGCCTTTTCATATTTTTTATTTTCAAAAGCTTTAAGAAACTTTTTAGTTTGATGCAGTCCTAAGAAGCCCTCATACTTTCATGAGTTTCACCTCCAGGAATTCTACCAGGTTTTTTTTTTTTTAAAGATAGATTTATGTATGTATATATGAATATATGTATGTATTTATGAGAGAGTGGTGGGGCATGAGCAGGTGTGAGGGGCAGAGGGGGAGGAAGACGCACACTCCCTATTGAGCAGGGAGCCTGATGCAGGGCTCAATCCCAGGACCCTGAGATTATAACCTGAGCAGAAGGTAGACACTTACCTGACTAAGCCACCCAGGCACCCTCTACCAGTTTTTTAGGTGAAGAGCCAAGAAAAACCTTCATATTTCTGCCCGGGGAAGGGGAAAAGCAACCATTTTGAAATACACCTAGTGTATTCTCCTTAACGAAGGCATACTTAGCAACAGAAAGATTACCAGAACTTTATCTGAAGTGGGGGAAAGAAAATTACCCAATTCTAGCCTCTTCTAGCCTTTCTGTCTCACCTACAAGGAAAAATAAGATCACACCCCAATCATGACCCTTCTCTATAGTCAGAGATTTTAAAACACTTTTTTAAATACTTTTTTTCAATAATTGATAGATCATGCAGGCATAAAATCAATAAATATAGTTGAACTAAAAAAATACCACCAATCATCTTGATATAATATTAACACTTATAAAGTATTTCAACCAATGATAGCAGCATACACATTTTTTCAAGTTCACATAAAACATTTATCAAAATAGACGATAAATACACCAGAAAATACACCTGAACAAGCCTAGAATAGAAAATATATTAAGAATGTTAATGTGTTCTTTAGACCACAACAGAATTAAACTATAAATAAAAAAACAGAAAGCTAGAAAATTCCAAAATACATGAAGACTAAGTAACATACCACTAAATAAATGATGTGTCAAAGAAGTCTTGAGAAAGGACAAGCTTAATTGTTTTGTCCTTCACATTTAGGTTTACAATCCACCTCAAATCAGCTTTATGTGTGATGTGAGTATGGGATCAACTTTTGCCCTTTTTTTTATGAATATCTGTCACACACACACAAGATAAGGTAAGGCCAAGGCGTGACTGATTTAGTCATAAATGTACAATGAGCCACTTCTAGATTCAGGTAGTTTTTACTGTACAAACAGTGAAAGTAAAAAAGCTTCCCACACACCAAGTATACACCTTGTCCCCTACACCAGGGCCAGCACCAAAACCAAAGGGGCTAGATGCGAATTGAGATGAATTAATGAAATTATTAGTTGCAAAACAGGAGAGAGTGATTTTGGCCCCACTCATTCGTTAGTTTATTCAACAAATTTATTGAGTACTTACTATGCACTTTATGTTAGATTCTGGCAATGATGAACAAGATAGACTCGGTCTCTGACATGACAGAGTTTATAATCTCAGACTTGGAGAAAGAGATTTAAAAAATTAATTGCAGTACAGTGGCTAAATCCTATGATTTTTAAAAAAGATTTTATTTGACAGAGAGGAAAAGCATAATCAGGGGGAGCAGCAAGCAGAGGGAGAGGAAGAATCAGGCTCCCCTGCAGATGTGGGACTCAATCCCAGGAACCTGGGATCATGACCTGAGCCAAAGGCAGTTGCTTAACCAACTGAGCCACCCAGGTGCCCCTTCTATGATTTTTTTTTTTTTAACAAGATAGGCTAATTCTAAGCTTACTAGCTAAAATATATTAGTCTAGTTGAAGTATGAAAAAATAAGAGTAATGGGTGATAGTAAGGGGAAACTAGCCCCAACAGATATTTAAAACATGTTATATAATGATGTGCTGTATGTTGGTTAACTGAACATAATAAAAAAAAAAAAAAGAAAGAAAGAAAGAAAGGCAATACCAAGTATTAGTGAGGATATACAGTTACTGGAACCTATAGAATGTTCTTGTTGGGAATGCCAATTTGTATGACCACTTTGGAAGACAGTTTGACTATCTATTAAAGCTAAAAATATGTATATCCTATGATCCAACAATTCTATTACTATCTTTACATTCACATGCCCAAGATGCATGTACAAGAATATTCATAGATAAAACTTCAAATAACCCAATGTTAACAGAAAAATGGATAAATTATGGTGAATGTCTAAAATACCACACTGCAACAAAAATGAATAAACTATAGCTATGTGGAACAACATAGATGAACCACACAAATAAATAAAACATTATAAAACTACATTAATTGAGACTATTAGTACTTGTGAAGGGATTGATCAGTGGAGCAAAAGCAAGTATCCAGAAATCAATCCAAAAAAGTAGGATGAAAGATGGCTTATTTGATGAATGTATTACTTTAAGATGATTGTTTGGTTATTTGAAAAAAATAATCTCTGAAATGAATTTCACTCTATACCAAAATAAATTCTGAATGGATCTAATATTTAAAAATACAAATTAAAAAAAATAAAATAAAAATACAAATTAAATAATAAATTTTGAGACAAAGTATGGATGAATTTTTTTAATGAGTTGGGATAGAGAAAAGAACTTTCAAGCAATATTCCAAATTTAGAACCCATAATGTAAAAAATTATTAGATCTGACTACATATTAATTAGAAATAACTGTACTACAAAAGATAACATAAACAAAGTCAAAGAAGAACTGATAAATTGAAGAAAATAGGTTTTAAAAGAGTAACAATGGCTAATCTTTTCTTAGTATATAAAATCCCTTAAAAATGAACAAATACCAGGTGCCTGGGTGGCTCAGTTGGTTATGCTTCTACCTTTGGTCACGATCTGGGCATCCTGGGATAGAGCTTCTCGATGGGCTCCCTGCTCAGTGGGGAGTCTGACTCTCCCTTTCCCTCTGCCTCTCCCCCCACTCATCCATTCATGCTCTCTTTCTCTCTCTCAAATAAATAAATAGAATCTTAAAAAAAAAAAACACAAACCAATAAGCTATGTTCATGCACATATAGAAAAGAAATACAAATGAGTTTTAAAGATATAAGGAAATGAATGAAATATGGTATACAAACATTAAGTAAATCAATAATAATACCTAATTTGGGGGTAAAAATATCAATAACTAAGGATAAAATAGGAAATTCTAATGTCCATCTAATTGAAGTCCCAGAGGGTAAGAATAGAGAGAATGGGAGAGGCATTCTTCACAGAGATCCCATCTAATGATTTTCCAGAAATATAAAGACATGCATTTTCAGGTTCAGGATACACAATGAATTCCAATTACTCAATAAGGAATTCACAGTTGGATACATCTTGGATTGATTGTAGAGCACTAAAAACAAAAAGAAATTTACACAAGCGAGCAGAGAGAAAAAAATACAACTTACAAAGGATATGACAATCACATTTACAGCAGACTTCTCATCTTTGACATGGAAACTAGAAGACAGTGGAATATCCTCAGAGTGCTGAGACAAAATAACTGTCAACTTAGCTAAGTTACCATTAAGTAAACACCCTTTCTGACAAAAACTGAGAATTTCTTTTACCTTAAACAGATGCTAAAGCACTTCTAAAAGGATTACTTTAGGGACACCTGGCTGGCTCAGTAGGAAGCAAGCAACTTTTGATCTTGGGGTCACAAGTCTGAGCCCTGTGTTGGGTGTAGAGATTACATAAATAAATAAATAAATGGATTACTTCAAGAACAAGGAAAATGGTCTCCAAAAGAAGGTCTGAAAATACAATAAATAAATATAATAAATAAAAGGTCTGAAATACAATAAAGAATTGTGAGCAAAGAAAAGATACTTAACCTCTTAGGCCTTAAATGACTTGCAAGTAAAGTGCTTATAAGAGTACTTAATAAATAGTAGCCACTGAATAAACATTATTTTTATGATTATAAAGGTCCTGAGATTGCTTAGAGTAAAACTGACATACTGATTATATTTAGACAATAACCAAATACATGAGTTGAAATTTTAAGGGTGACTACTAAAAGTATAGAAATAGAGATTATACATTTCTCATCATGGTGGGGGGGGGAACCTTAGTCCAAAATGAGATACTAAAAGCAATGAAAAAATAAGCTTGGAGAAATAGAACATTTAACTTTCTCCTATTGATCATGCACATGACAGTTGGCTTTCTCCTATTTACCAGTGATTCCTCATAATCAGGATATTATTAAGATTAGATATAAAACAAAGAGGGCTTCTTGATGGTTTTATTCCTTAGCACATTCGTCCTAGAAGCTGCCACTATTGATGTAAAATTGTATATAGAGGCTTTAGCAAAGCATATGGAGGCCATCTTTAACTGAGCCCAACATGCAGTCACCCATAAATTCAAAAGATGGCCCTTCAAAACTGGGTAGCCTTTGATAGCCTGACTGCAGCTCAAGAAGGAACCTATATTTTATAAAAACAGAGTGTTATGTATATACTCCGGGTTACCACAAAAATGTGACAGGATTATTAAAAGACATGAATACTCAAATTGGTACTTTTTAAAAAATGATTTTATTTATTTCTTTGAGAGAGAGAGAGAGCAAGCATGAGAGGAGAGAGATCAGCGGGAGAAGCAGACTCCCTGCTGAGCAGGGAGTCTGATGTGGGACTTGATCTCAGGACTCCAGGATCATGACCTGAGCCGAAGGCAGTCGCTTAACCAATTGAGCCACCCAGGCGCCCCTCAAATTGGTACTTTAAAAGATCCCTCTGTTTCCTTCTGTGATTGGTTAAATTCCTAGACTGGAGGAAGATTTTGGTCAACTAGAGAAGGTCTTTTATTTGGGTTTCTCTTTCTCATAATAATAATAACAACCTTATTTTGCTGTGTTTTCCAATGTCTTTTCCAATGTCTGGTGCTGAGACTCCTTCACTGCCATAACTTTAAGCCAACAGATGATTCTTTCTACTTAAGGAGATTCATATATGTTGTCTACCTTGGATTTGGCTGTCTCCACCTTTCATAACATCTATATATAAATTCCCCAACTGATCAATGTTGACACATAGGTAGGGACATCTCTATGCCCCTATTCAGCTGGAAGAAGTTACAGAAGATAAGACCTTCCACCCTCAGCAACCTTAAAGATTTAAGGGTCAAAACTGTCCAGGGGGCAATGGTGTGGAGAACAAAGGCAAAAGGACATGTAGATAAAATTAAATTTTCTTACAACTTGCAGCCCATTGACAAATATTTAAGACAAGTCAAGTATAACATTCCTCCAAAAATTCCCAATTCCCTTAATGTTAATGCTTTGTTAGAGACAAAACAAAACAAAACAAAACCCACAAAAAACCCCTAAGTTTGACAGTAGTCAGGCTTCCAGGATTCTGTAAATTTTCTGTAACATACGAAAATCCTTTTGGAAACTTCTTTATCTCTTCCCCTTCCAACTTCAACCTAAACATGTCTAATCACTCTTTCCTCACCATCACAGTGCGGCTCTTTTTGCCTATGGGTCCTCTCCTTCTGCTTTAATAAAACCACCTTTTTGCACCAAAAATATCTCAAGAATTCTTTCTTGACTGTTTGCTCCCAAACCCCACATCAAATCGTACCAGTTACATGTCTCTTGTATTATTATTTTAGAACTGTTATAGATTTCTTTTTTAAAGATTTTATTTGTTTTTTTGTTTATTTGAGGGAGAGACAGTGAACAAGGTGGGGTGGGCAGAGGGACATGCAGACTCCCTCCTGAGCAAAGAGGCCGTCATTGTGGGGCTCAATCCCAGGATCCTGAAACCAGGGCCCAAGCTGAAGTTATATGCTTAAGGGACTGAGCCACCCAGTCACCCCTGTGAGAGATTTCTTTATATTTCTATTATATGTATGGGAGGTTTTTATGCTGCTCTAATTTTATTCTGGTTGTTTTCTTCATAAGAAAATTACTGTTAGAAGAAACTTAATTTAGCATTATTCTTGTCTCTAACAAGAATGTTTTAGAAGCCCAATGCACTATTTTAGAAGTCCAGTGCATTATTCATTGTGCAGCAGAACCTCTAACAGGATAATTTTAAGGAGTAAAAACACTGTGTTGTAATGGGTTTCCAAATATTGTGTTGCTATTGTAATTTGGTCTCATTCTATTTATGTTCTTATAATTTACTCAGCAATGTAAATGAATGTAACTTTTTGTGATTACATAAACCTTTACTTGGTTATAATAAATTTCTTAAAACTGAAAAAAAAGAACATTTAGAAAGTGCATTTATGTAAGAAAAAAGGTATTAGAAAATTGACATGACATTTATGTAAGAAAAAAAGAGATATTAGAAAATATACAGGAATCTGCTAATTTGTGTAAAGGAATACAGGAAGAATAAATCAGAAATTAAAGAGATTGATGGAGGGCTCCTGGGTGGCTCAGTGGGTTGAGTGTCAGACTCTTGTTTTTGGCTCAGGTCGTGATCTCAAGGGCATGGCATCAAGCCCCAATGTTGGGCTCTGTGCTCAGTGTGGAGTCGATTCCAGGTTTTCTCTCCTTTTCCACCCTGCTTACTCTCTCTCTCTCTCTCTCTCAAATCAATACAAAAATAAAATCTTTAAAACTAAAAAAAAAGAGATGGTGGGCAAAGGGTGCAAAAAGTTTGGTAGCGATGAGAACAGAATAGTGGGCATGTAGAAAAAGCAACACTTCTCTGAGTATACCTTTTTTTATAGCTCTATGGAACCATAATAATGTTTCACATACTCCTCTAAAAAATAAGTGGCAATCCAAAACAAAGTGCAAATAGTTAGATAAATAACATGAATGATATTACTAATAAATAATATTGCTACATTGGAAGGGTGGGGAAGAAAAGAGCTAATGTAAGTAATGTAAGAAATATAATATTTTGACCAGATTCTATAAAAGCTGTACACAATACTGTTATTTAGTTATTAGATTTGTTTTTCACATGGCTCTGGATAAGCAATTTTGAAAGTACATTATGTACACACTAAGAACAAATAGAGTGTAGATAATAAGAGCAGGGTGATTTCTCACTGTTGGAATAAGTATACATAAGAAAAGGGGTAAGGGAAAAAATGAACTTCATGGTGTTGGATTGGAATCAGAGGTATCAGTATGACCTTGTTCATACATAGTATGGTAACTTAACACATCTATTTGTGAAATTGGTAGATAAAGCAAAGAAAAATAATCTAGTGCATAAGAGCTTTTAACAATTGATAAGAATAGATCTAATGATCAAATATAAAACCATATATTCAGTGATTACAGAATGCACTTATTTTTAAGTTTTTATTTAAATTCCAGTTAACAGATTGTGTAATATTAGTTTCAGGTATAGAATATAGTAATTCAACACTTACATACATCACCTGATGCTCATCACATAAAGTGCACTACTTAATCCCCATCACCTGTCTCACCCATCCTCCCACCCCCCTTCCTTCTGGTAACCATTAGTTTGTTCTCTATAGTTGAGTCTATTTCCTTAAAAATATATGTTTATAAAAAATAAAAAATTTTAAAAAAAGAGTCTGTTTCTTGCTTTGTCTCTTTCTTCTATCTCTCTTTATTCCTTAGCTTGTTTTTGTTTCTTAAATTCTACATGTGAGGGAAATAATATGGTATTTGTCTTTCTCTGACTTATTTCCCTTAGCATTGTACTCTCTAGCTCCATGTATATCATTGCAAATGGCAATATATCATTCTTTTTATGGCTGAATAATATTCCATTATATATATATATATGTATGTATACATACATATATATATATATGTATGTATATATACACATCTTTATCCATTCATCAGTCAATGGACACTTGGACTCTTTCCATAGTTTAGTTGTTGTAGATAATGCTGCTATAAACATTGAGGGGCATGTGTTCCTTTGAATTAGTGTTTTATAGTCTTTGGGTAAATACCTAGTAGTGCAATTGCTGGATCATAGAGTAATTCTATTTTTAACTTTTTGAGGAACCTCCATACTGTTTATCAGAATGACTGCACCAGTTTGCTTTCCCACCAACAGTATAAGAGAGTTCCCCTTTCTCCACATCCTTGCCAACATATTTTGTTTTCTGTGTTTTTGATTTTAGCATTCTGATAGGTGTGAGGTGTTATCTCATTATAATTCTGAAATGCATTTTACCAACAATCAGTGATATTGAGCATCTTTCCATGTGTCTGTTGGCCATTTGTATGTCTTTAGAAAAATGTCTCTTCATATCCTCTGCTTATTTAAATTGGTTAGTTTTTTGGGGTGTTGGGTTTTATAATATCTTTATATATTTTGGATACAAACCCTTGCTATATCATTAGCAAATATCTTCTCCCATCCTGTAGGTTGCCCTTTTGTTTTGTTGATTATTTCCTTCAGTGTGCAGAAGATTTTTATTTTGATGTATTCCCAATAGTTTATTTTTTTGTTTCCCTTGGCTCAGGAGACTTATCTAGAAAGAAGCTGGTGCTGCTGATGTCAAAGAAGTTACTGTCTGTGTTCTTTCCTAGGATTTCTATAGTTTCAGGTCTTACATTTAGGTCTTTAATCCATTTTGAATTTATTTTTGTGTATGCTGTGAGAAAGTGGTCTAGTTTCATTCCTTTGCATGTGGCTGTCCAGTTTTGCCAACACCACTTGTTGAAGAGACTTCTTTTACCCATTGGATATTTTTTCCTGCATTGTCAAAGATTAGTTGACCATATAGTTGTGGGTCCATTTCTGGGTTTCTGTTCCGTTGATCTGTGTGTTTAATTTGTGCCAGTACCAGACTGTTTTGATTACTATAGGTTTGCAATATAATTAAAAGTACCGAATTGTGATGCCTCCAACTTTTTCTTTTTCAAGTTTGTTTTGGCTATTTGGGGTCTTTTATGGTCTCATAAAAATTTTAGGATTGCTTGTTCTAGCTCTGTGGAAAATGCTCTTAGTGTTATGATAGGGATTGCTTTAAATGTGTAAATTGCTTTGGATAGTATAGGCATTTTAAAAATAGTTGTTCTTCCGATCCACAAGCATGGGATGTCTTTCCATTTCTTTGTGTCATCTTCAATTTCTCTCATCAGTGTTTTATGGTTTTCAGAGTCCAAGTCTTTCATATCTTTGATTAGGTTTATTCCTAGGTATTTTATTGTTTTTGGTGCAATTGCAAATGGGATTGATTCCTTAATTTCTCTTTCTGCTGCCTTATTATTAGTTTGTAGAAATGCAACATATTTCTGTATGTTAATTTTGTGTCCTGTGACTTTACTGAATTTATTTATCAGTTCTAATAGTTTTTTTTTTTTTTTTGTGGAGGTTTTTCAGTTTTCTACATATAGTATCCTGCATCTGCAACTAGTGAAAGTTTTACTTCTTGCTGATTTGGATGTCTTTTATTTCTTTTTGTTGTCTGATTGCTGTGGCTAGGACTTCCAGCACTGTGTTGAATAAAAGTGGTAAGAGTCAATATCCCTGTCTTCTTCCTAACCATAGAGGAAAAGATCTGTTTTTCCCCATTAGGGATATTAGTTGTGGGTATTTCATATATGACCTTTATTATGTTGCAGTATGTTCCTTTTACACCTATTTTATTGAGGGTTTTTATCATAAATGGTTATTGTACTTTGTCAAATGGCATTTTCTGCATCTACTGAGAAGTTCATATGGTTCTTATCCTTTTCTTTATTAATGTGTATATCACATTGATTGGTTTGTGAATGTTAAACCACCCTTGTAACCCAGGAATAAATCCCACTTGATTGTGGTGAATGATTTTTTAATGTATTGTTGCATTTGGTTTACTAGTATTTTTTTTCCCTAGATGGGGAAAGGTGGGGGAGGGGCAGAGGAGGGGAGAGAGAATCTTTTTTTAAAAAAATTAATTTATTTATTTTCAGAAAAACAGTATTCATTATTTTTTCACCACACCCAGTGCTCCATGCAATCTGTGCCCTCTATAATACCCACCACCTGGTACCCCAACCTCCCACCCCCCTGCCACTTCAAACCCCTCAGTTGTTTTTCAGAGTCCATAGTCTCTCATGATTCACCACCCCTTCCAATTTACCCCAACTCCCTTCTCCTCTCTAAGACCCCCTGTCCTCCATGATATTTGTTATGCTCCACAAATGAGTGAAACCATATGATAGTTGACTCTCTCTGCTTGACTTATTTCACTCAGCATAATCTCCTCCAGTCCCATCCATGTTGCTACAAAAGTTGGGTATTCATCCTTTCTGATGGAGGCATAATACTCCATAGTGTATATGGACCACATCTTCCTTATCCATTCGTCCGTTGAAGGGCATCTTGGTTCTTTCCACAGTTTGGCGACCATGGCCATTGCTGCTATAAACATTGGGGTACAGATGGCCCTTCTTTTCGCGACATCTGTATCTTTGGGGCAAATATCCAGGAGTGCAATGGCAAGGTCATAGGGAAGTTGTATTTTTAATTTCTTGAGGAATCTCCACACTGTTCTTCAAAGACACTGCACCAACTTGCATTCCCACCAACAGTGTAAGAGGATTCCCCTTTCTCTACATCCTCTCCAACACATGTTGTTTCCTGTTTTGTTAATTTTGGCCATTCTAACTGGTGTAAGGTGATATCTCAATGTGGTTTTAATTTGAATCTGCCTGAGGGCTAGTGATGATGAACATTTTTTTCATGTGTCTGATAGCCATTTGTATGTCTTCATTGGAGAAGTGTCTGTTCATATCTTCTGCCCATTTTTTGATATGTTTGCCTGTTTCGTGTGTGTTGAGTTTGAGGAGTTCATTATAGATCCTGTATATCAACCTTTTGTCTGGACTGTCCTTTGCAAATACCTTCTCCCATTCCGTGGGTTGCCTCTTTGTTTTTTTGACTGTTTCCTTTGCTGTGCAGAAGCCTTTGATTTTGATGAAGTCCCAAAAGTTTATTTTGACTTTTGTTTCCTTTGCCTTTGGAGACATATCTTGAAAGAAGTTGCTGTGGCTGATATCAAAGAGATTACTGCCTATGTTCTCCTCTAGGATTCTTACGGATTCCTGTCTCACGTTGAGGTCTTTTATCCATTTTGAGTTTATCTTTGTGTACGGTGTAAGAGAATGGTCGAGTTTCATTCTTCTACTTATAGCTGTCCAGTTTTCCCAGCACCATTTATTGAAGAGACTGTCTTTTTTCCACTGTATATTTTTTCCTGTTTTGTAGAAGATTAATTGACCATAGAGTTGAAGGTCCATATCTGGGCTCTCTACTCTGTTCCACTGGTCTATGTGTCTGTTTTTATGCCAGTTCCATGCTATCTTGGTGATCACAGCTTTGTAATAAAGCTTGAAATCAGGTAACGTGATGCCCCCAGCTTTATTTTTGTTTTTCAACATTTCCTTAGTGATTCGGGGTCTCTTCTGATTCCATACAAATTTTAGGATTATTTTCTCCAGCTCTTTGAAGAATACTGGTGGAATTTTGATTGGAATGGCATTAAAAGTATATATTGCTCTAGGTAGTATAGACATTTTAACAATGTTTATTCTTCCGATCCAAGAGCATGGAATGGTCTTCCATCTTTTTGTGTCGTCTTCAATTTCTTTCATGAGTGTTCTGTAGTTCCTCAAGTACAGATCCTTTACCTCTTTGGTTAGGTTTATTCCCAGGTATCTTATGGTTCTTGGTGCTATAGTAAATGGAATCGATTCTCTAATTTCCCTTTCTCTATTTTCATTGTTAGTGTATAAGAAAGCCACTGATTTCTGCACACTGACTTTGTATCCTGTCACATTGCTGAATTGCTGTATGAGTTCTAGTAGTTTGGGGGTGGAGTCTTTTGGGTTTTCCATATAAAGAATCATGTCATCTGTGAAGAGAGAGAGTTTGACTTCTTCATTGCCAATTTGGATACCTTTTATTTCTCTTTGTTGTCTGATTTCTGTTGCTAGGACTTCTAATACTATGTTGAACAAGAGTGGTGAAAGTGGGCATCCTTGTCTTGTTCCTGATCTCAACAGGAAGGCTGCAAGCTCTTTCCCATGAGGATGATATTTGCTGTGGGTCTTTCATAGATAGATTTGATGAGGTTCAGGAATGTTCCCTCCATCCCTATACTTTGAAGCGTTTTAATCAGGAATGGATGCTGGATTTTGTCAAATGCTTTTTCTTCATTAATTGAGAGGACCATGTGGTTCTTCTCTCTTCTCATATTAATTTGTTGTATCACATTGATTGATTTGCGAATGTTGAACCATCCTTGTAGCCCAGGGATGAATCCCACCTGATCATGGTGGATAATCTTTTTAATGTGCTGTTGGATCCTGTTGGCTAGGATCTTGTTGAGAATATTAGCATCCATATTCATCAGTGATATTGGTCTGAAATTCTCCTTTTTGGTAGGGTCTTTGCCTGGTTTGGGGATCAGGGTAATGCTGGCTTCATAGAAAGAGTCTGGAAGTTTTCCTTCTGCTTCAATTTTTTGAAACGGCTTCAGGAGAATAAGGGTTATTTCTTCTTTGAAAGTTTGGTAGAATTCCCCAGGGAATCCGTCAGGTCCTGGGCTCTTGTTTTTTAGAAGGTTTTTGATCACTGCTTCAATCTCGTTATTAGATTGGTCTATTCAGGTTATCGATTTCTTCCTGGTTCAATTTTTGGAGTTTATAGTTTTCCAGGAATGCATCCATTTCATCTAGGTTGCTTAGCTTATTGGCATATAACTGTTGATAGTAACTTCTGATGATTGTTTCTACTTCCTTGGTGTTCATTGTGATCTCTCCCTTTTCATTCATAATTTTATGAATTTGGGATTTCTCTCTTTTCTTTTGGATTAGTGTGGCCAATGGTTTATCAATCTTATTGATTCTTTCAAAAAACCAGCTTCTAGTTTCATTGATACGTTCTACTGTATCTCTGGTTTTTACCTCATTGATCTCAGCTCTAATCTTGATGATTTCCCTTCTTATGTGTGGAGTTGGTTTGATTTGTTGTTGATGGGGAGAGAGAATCTTAAGCAGGCTCCACGCCTGGTGTGGAGCTCAACATGGGGCTCTCTCTCACAACCCTGAGATCATGACCTGAGCTAAAATCAAGAGGCAGATGCTTAAGGAACTGAACCACCCAGACACTCTGGTTTGCTAGTATTTTATTAGTAATTTTTGCATATATGTTCATCAGAGATATTGGTCTATAGTTCTGCTTTAAGTGGCATCTTTATCTGGTTTTGGTATTAGGGTAATGCTGTCCTCATAGAATAAATTTGGAAATATTACTTCTTCATTTTTTGGGGGGGGGAAATAATTTGAGAAGAATAGGTATTAACTCTTCTTTATTTTATTTTTTTTTTTAAAGATTTTTTATTTATTTGACAGAGAGAGATCACAAGTAGGCAGAGAGGCAGGAGATAGGAAGGGAAGCAGGCTCCGGGACTCGATCCCAGGACTCTGAGATCACGACCCGAGCCGAAGGCAGCGGCCCAACCCACTGAGCCACCCAGGCGCCCCTTAACTCTTCTTTAAATGTTTGATAGAATTTGCCTGTGAGGCCACCTGGTCCTGGACTTTTGTTTCTTGGAAGCTTTTTGATTACTGATTCAATTTCTTTGCTGGTTATTGGTCTGTTCAAGGTTTTAAATTTCTTCCCGTTTCAGTTTTTGTAATTGGTATGCTTCTAAGAATGTATCCATTTCTTCTAGGTTGTCAATTTTTTGGTATATAGTTTTTCATAATATAGAATACACATTTTTCTCAAGGACACATAGGAAGTTCAGAAAAAGCAAACATCAAGGAATCTTAATGAAGTTCAAAGAGTCCATAGTACCAATCATACTCTGTGACCATAATGCACTTAAGTTGGAAGTCAACTACCAAAAATAACCAACCCTGTTAGAGGGGTAAAAATTGGTCCAGCCACTTTGGCCATGTCAGTTGATTATACACATAAGCTATGGCTCAGCAATTCTTTTCCTGTAACAGAACTACATACATACATACAGTCAACTAAAAATATGTACTAGAATGTTCACAGAAGCACTATTCACAACAGCTCTAAACTAGAAACTACTCAAATGTCCATCAACTGTAGAATAGATAAAGAAATTGTGATCCATTCTTAAAATGAAGTGTTCTACATCAAGGACTATTAACAAACTATAGTTACATACAACAATATGGATGATTTCACAAACTTAACTTTGAATACCTTCAGGGTACATATTGTTTGATTTCTTTTATATTAAATACAGAAGCAGGTAGAACTATACTGTCAGAAATCAGGGTAGTGTTTATTCTTAGGGAAGGTAGTGAAGGGAAGGGAGCATAAAGGTGGCCTCTGGGGTACTGGCAAAGTTTTGTTTCTTGATTTTGGTGTTGGTGACATGGCTGTATTTAGTTTGTAAAAATTCACTGATTTGTGCATTTATAATATGTACTTTGTGTATGCATATTATTCTTCAATGAAAAGTTAAAATTAAACCCATATGACTTTCTTATATTTGGAAATTTAAAAGCATTTATGAAGTAACTTATGAATAAGAGTATAGTCAAAATGGAAATTTGTAAATGCCTAGAACTACCATAAGGAAAATACTAAATCAAAGTTAATGAAATATAGCAAAAGCAGAAGGAAATGTCTATTTTTGAATGTTTACATTATAAAGGAGGAAAGGCTGAAAAATTAAAGGGGTAAGCATCTAACTTATCTAACTTTAGATAGCAAAAGATAGGCAGAGCAAGCCCAAAGAAAATAGAAGGAAAGAAAAATAAGAGTAGACATTAATAAGATATAAAAAAATAAAGATAAAATAGAGAGGATCAACAAAGCCAGAAAGAAGATGGTTCTTTGGAAAGTCTAATAAAGTACACAAATCTTTGGCAGGACAGATGATGAGGAAAAAGAGAAGATGAATAAATAAACAATATTAATAATGAAACAGATATCTAGTGCACATTCTGCAGAAATTAAGAGATAAAAGAATGCTATGAACCTCTTTAAACCAATAATTGAATTTGCTAAGAGAGTAGAACTTAAGTGCTCTCACACACACAGACCAAAAGATATGTGAGGTGATGGATATGTTGATTATTTTTCATTTTGTTGAGAGATAATTGACATACATCATTTTGTAAGTGTAAGGTAGACAGCATGATGGCTTGATTTATATATATTGTGAAAAGATTACCACCCTAGATTTAGTTAATATCCATCATCTCATATAGGCACAATAAAACAAATGAAAAAAATTTCCTTGTGATGAGAATTCCTAGAATCTACTTTTTAAAATTTTTCCCATGTATCATACAGTAGGGTTATATAATCATCATATTGTATATTACATCTCCAGTACTTATTTATCTTATAACTGGAAGTTGTACCTTTGACTGCCTTCCTCCAATTCCTCCTCCTCTATCCTTCATCTCTGGTAACCACAAATCTGATCTCTTTTTGTATGCCTTTGGTGAGGTTTTAGAGGGTTTGTTTTGTTTTTAGATTCTACATATAAATAAGATCATAGAGCAGTTTGTTTTTCTTTGTCTGACTTATTTCACTTGGCATAATGCCTTTAGGATCCATCCATGTTGTCACAAACTGTAAGATTTCCTCATTTTTCATGGCTGCATAATACTCCTTTGTGCATATGTGTAAATGTGTGTGTGTGGGTATATATAGATAGATATAGATAAAGATATAACAACTTCTTTATTCATCCACTGATGGACACTTAGTTTGCTTCCATGCCTTGGTTATTGTAAATAATGCTGCTATAAACATGTACACATCTATTTTTTCAAGTTAGTGTTTTCGTTCCCTTTGGACATAGTTCCAGAAGTGGCATTGCTGGGTCCTTTGGTAGTTCTATTTTTAACTTTCTGTGGGTATTGCATGTTGTTTTCTATAGTGGCTATGCCTATTTATAATCCAACAGTGCACAAGTGTTCCCTTTTCTACACATCACACCAGCATTTATTTCTTGTCTTTTTGATGACAGACATTCTAATAGGCATGAGATGATATCTGTGTGTGTGTGTGTGTGTTTTAAAGATTTTATTTATTTATTTGACAGAGAGAGAGAGAAAGAAAAAGAGAGAGAGAGAGAGTGAGAGCACAAGCAGGAGGGAGCATCAGAAGGAGAGAGAGAAGCAGGCTCTCCGCTGAGCAGGGAGCCTGAAGCAGAGCTTAATCCCAGGACTTTGGGATCAGGACCCGAGCTGAAGGCAGATGCTTAACCAGCAGAGCCACCCAGGTGCCCCTCTGTATGGTTTTAATTTGCATTTCCTTGATGAAATGATGCATTTCTCAGGTTATTTGCCCATTTTTAAGGGAAACAAAAGCAAGAATAAACTACTGGGACTACATCAAAATAACGAGCTCCTACACACTGAAGGAAACAATTAACAAAACTAAAATACTAAAAGGGAGAAGATATTTGCTAATGGCATAGCTGATAAAGGTGATAAATATAACAAAATATATAAAGAACTTATAAAACTCAACACCCCAAAACATATAATCCAATTAAAAATGGGCAGAAGACACGAAAAGACATTTTTCCAAAGAAGACATACAGATGGCCAACAGACACATGAAAAGATGCTCAGCATCACTGATCAAGATATATATAGGGCACCTGGGTGGCTCAGTTGGTTAAACAACTGCCTTGGGCTCAGGTCATGATCCTGGAGTTCCAGATCCAGTCCTGCATCAGGCTCCCTGCTTGGTGGGGAGTCTGCTTCTCCCTCTGACCTCTTCCCTCTCATGCTCTCTCTGTCTTTCTCTATCTCTCAAATAAATAAATAGAATCTTAAAAAAAAGATATATCTATCTATCTATCTATATGAAAATACAATAGAAATGAAGTAAGAAAAAAAATCCAGCACAGGCCAACAAAGACAAAGTTGATTTTTCAAAACAATAACAATTAACAATATAAACAAATAACAATATAAACAAATTACTGACAAGATTTATCAAGAGCAAAAGGGAGAAGATACAATTTTATGCATGAAAAGGGGAATATAACTAAGATAAAGTAGAGATTAGCAAATAGGAAAACACTACCAACTCTATGCCAATGATTTTGCAAATATAGGTGAGAACATAACCCTATGAAAAAAATTTACCAGAAGAAATAAAATGCTTGAATAATTTTACACTAATAATTGTAATTAATTGAAGTAATTGAAACAATAGTTAAAATCTTCCCAAAGAGAAAGCATTGATATTTTTATGAGGTTTTATTAAGTTTTTAAAGAATAAGGAAATATGAAAATTATGTAGGACAGTAGGAAAAGAGGGATGCCTGGGTGGCTTAGTCAGTTAGGTGGCTGCCTTTGGCTCAGGTCATGATCCCAGTAGTCCTGGGATCAAGCTCCATATTGGGCTCCATGCTTCTCCCTTGCCTCTGCCTGCCGCTTTGCCTGCTTGTGCTCTCTCTTCCTTTCTCTCTCTCTGACAAATAAATAAAATCTTTTTAAAAAAGAAAGAAAAAGAGAGAACATTGCCCAGTTTGTTCTACAAGGCCGGTATAATATATAAAATAAAACCAGGGGTGCCTGGTGTCTGCCTTCAGTTCAGGTCATGATCCCAGGGTCCTGGGATCCAGCCCCGCATCGGGCTTCCTTCTCTTCAGGAAGCTTGCTTCTTCCTCTCCCACTTTCCCTGCTTATGTTCCCTCTCTCGCTGTGTCTCTCTCTATCAAATGAACAAATAAAATCTTTAAAAAAAAACAACCAGGAAACACATTAAGAGAAAGAAAAATTACAAGCCTAATGAATTTCACTAATGAACATCAATACAATAATCCTAAACAAAATGCAAATTGAAACCACGGTGTAAAAAAGAATACACTACAATCAAGTTGGATTATCCCAAGATTGGGATGGTTAGTAAAAGAGGGAAATTTATACATTTCATTACAAAAGTTGCATAAAAAGTATTCTTCATCTAAAATAAAACAGTTAAGGGCTCTTGGGTGGCTTAGTTGAGCATTGGACTCTGGATTTCTACCTGTGTCATGATCTCAGGGTCATGAGATCGAATTCCTCAATGGCTCCTTCGTAGCCCTGGAGACTAATTAAAATTCTCTCCCTCTCTCTCCTTCCACCCGCACTTCACCCTCCTCAGCACTTGTGCATGTGTGCTCTCTCTCTCTCTCAAAATAAATAAAAAATAAACACTTAAAAATTTTTTTTAATTTAAGAAAGAGAAAGAGCATGGGCAGGAGGAGGACAGAGGGAGAGGCAGATTTCCCACTGAGAAGGGAGCCAGACATGGGGCTTGATCCCAGGACTCTGGGATCATGATATGAGCCAGAGGTAGATGCCCTACTGACTGAGCCACCCAGGTGCCCCTAAATAAACACTTAGTAAGTACAAATGGGAGTCTTTTTATTCTGATCAAAATATTTACCAATATCTAGCACAAACGTCATCCTAAATAGGGGGAGATTAGAAATAGTCTCTTGAAATGAAAGAAATACGTACATCACTAACACTTGTATTCATTACTGCATTAGGTGTCTAAGCCAGTGTAATAAGGACAAGGAATAGTCAATTGAGGCATAAAGACTGGTAGAATGTAGCAGAAGTGACTTTCTGGGATTTTCAAGTGCAACCCTTAAGAAAGCAACTTTCATGGCCTCTTTCTAGGAATCCAATCACCATGTGAAATACCCAGCTCTTCCACTAGACAGACTCCATAGAGATGATATGGAGAGGCCACATGGGTAGGGAGAGGCCCTGAAATGTAAGGAATTAAGAAATCTAGCCAACAAGAACTAAGGCCCCACAAACATGACTCTAGTTGGTATTCTAAACAGCCATTTGAACAGTCATTTGAACCATCCTAGCTGAGGTTCCGGATATGTGAGTAAAGACGCCATCTTGGATATTCCAGACCCAGCAAACATCAGGCAGAGGAGATAAACTGTCTCTGCTCTATCCTGCCCAAATACTAGTCCATGGTCTCATGAACAAGATAAAATTGTTACAGTTTCCAGCCACTAAGTTTTGAGGTAGTTATGCAATGGCAGATATTTGACACACCAGGAGTCTAACTATACACTCTTCTCTTGAGTTTCATGACATAAAGGATGTATGTGGTACTTACATAAGTGAGAAATGCTTGAGACCTTTTATCTGAATTCTTGCTATAGACAAATTTTCCCTGGTTGGCAACTTGTATATGATAAGGATTGTGTAGCAGATAGATGCCAAGTTGGCCTCCAGCAGTTCCTACCTCCTAGTCTTTATGCCTTTGTGTAATCCCTCTGAGTTTAGGCAGGATTTATGAGTGTAGGTAACACACACACACACATACAAAGATGATAGGATGTCACTCCCATGGTTAGGTTATGTTATATTGTAAAGGTGATGAGATATCATTCCTGTGATTATGTTACATTATATAAGACTCTTCTTAGCAGACTGGAACTACAGATTCTTGCTGGATGAATAGACAGCTATATTGAAAAAGCTCATATATCAAAGGACTATGGGTAGCCTCTAGGATCAAAAGAGGCCTCCAGTCTACTGCTAGCACAAAGCTAAGCCCCAGTCATGCAGTCACAAGGAAATAAAGTCTGCCAACAACCCAAAGAGCTTGGAAGTGGATTCCTGTCTGGAGAAGTCCCCAAAGAGCTTGAAAGTAGATTCCTGTCCGGTGAAGTCTCCAAATGGGAATGTAGTCTGGTCAACGCTTTGACTGCAGCCTTGTGAGACTCTGAGCTGAGGAGCTAGTCAAGCTGTGCCTTGATTCCTAATCCATGGAAAATGTGAAATAATAAATGTGTGGTGTTTTAAGGCCCTGAATTTGTGGTAATTTGTCACACTGCAATAGAACACAAATTCAGGAAAATTATGTTGGGGGAGTATTATGGTGCATCACTTATATATCCAACAAAGAAGAGCATTACTATGCAAATAAAAGAGGTTATATAAATTCCACACTTAGTTCATTCACAGGGTATAGCTGGTAGTCATCAATAACCCTCCTGATTTTGATTTGGAATTGAAAAAAAAAAAAGAGTAAAAATAAATGATTCACTGAAGGAGGTTGAAACTTTGGAATTGAGTTCCAGTGAGAGTTGGTATAATGTTAATTGTGGGTTTTGCTTGTTTGTGGTTTTTTTGTTTTGTTTTTGTTTTTGTTTGGTTCTTGGTCTATGTGTGGTAAGGCACTTCCATTGACCTTTCCTAGGATTTTTGATGGCTTAGTTCTTTCTGAATTTCCCTGTCTCGATGCTCCCAAAACTAGGAAGGATTTTAACATTCTAGCCCATGCCATATTAGATGCAGAGTTCCATACCTTTATGATTTCTACAGGAAAGCTACTAACATTAAGTGTTTTATGATTTTTTAGAGGAGTGAGAGGGGTAGTACCTTTTTACCGAGGTTTGGAGAGAATCAAAGTGGGGAGTCATGATGTGCAATGCTCTGATATCATCTTGTTGGGTCCTCCTTTCTTCTCTTCTCTGTCTGTCCTTGTCTGCTTTGGGATCAATTAAGTATTTCCTCTCCTCTTCTCAAGCAGGGAGGTTCTTTCCTCCTTTGCTTCCACTCAAGGTGTTAGCCTTTGTCTGAATTGAGTAACAAAGAGATTTTTTCCAATTAAATATTTTGTATGTGGCAGACTCTATCCCTTGCCTACCCTATACTTATTTACTTGTTTTCCTTACTAACAGATAAAGTATTAATTAATTAAAAGTATTAATTTTCCCAAACTTTTCTTAGAGCCAATAAAAGGCATGTAGGCTGTATGGGAAAAACTATAATTCCCTGATATAAAGGGACAGGCTCAGCTGGCAGTAGTACCCTTTTGCCCTTTTCCCTTCTTTGGGGCTAAATAGACACAGTGATTCAAAGGGCTGCAGCCATCTGGTAAACTCAGAGGTGAATAGCAGAGCAGGAAAATAGCAGGGCTACTTTGCTGAGCTGCTTTACTTGCTTTGGTTATCAATCTCTGGACCTACTGTCATAGAAGAGAACAAAATCTCATATTTAATTAAGTCACTGTTTACTGGGTATCTGTTACACCATTGTGGTATATAGAGAAATAGTTTATTTCTCTTTCTACTTGTATTTTTATCTTTTTCTGAAGGGCTTATTTGAACAACTCAAATAAAACTTGGCTTTTTTATTCCCTGCTTAAGTCCACCCTCAGCATGGTGACTTATCTCAAAGTAACATGAATCTGACTGTAAAAAGCAGTCTGGTGGTCACTGGAGCCTCTCGAGCCCAGGGAAAACTGCTACATAGAAGCTCCAGCAAAACTTCCCCAAACGCTTCTCTGCAGAGCTTTCTCTCTGCAGTCATACCCTGAAATATACTTCTTTCCATCTCTCCTTGATAATCTCCTCAAAACTGTCTCCACTACTCTTTCACCCTCTTTTTTCAGCCTTGGAGTTGAAAGATTTTTTTAAGAGAAGCTTCATGTCAGCACTTTTGTAAATCAATCTGTCCCCATCTTTTCCCTCTTATTTTGCAGCGTTATCTATAAGCCCTGGCAACACATCAAAGAACTCATGTGTAGGGACACCTGGGTGGGTCAGTCAGTTAAACATTTGACCTTGGCTCAATATTCCCATCCCAGGGTCCTGAGATGGAGGGAGTCCCACTTTGGACTCCCTGTTCAGCAGGGAGTTCTGCCTATCCCTCTACCCATGCTCTCTATCTCTCCCAAATCAATAAACAAAATATTAAAAAAAAAAAAAAAAAGAATCCATGTGCAGTTATAGACTTGCCCTCAGAAGGCAACCGAGGGAGAGATATTTGAAAATTCCATCTCCCCCCACCCCCCACCACCAACCCCATGTATTAGCCAGGGTTCTCCAGAAAAATAGAACCAACAGGACTGAGTGGTTGGTTGGTTGGTTGGTTGGCTGATTCATTTTAAAGAATTGGCTCATGTGATTATAGAAGTTTTTAAGTCCTAAGATTTACATTTGGCACTTTGGAGTTCCAGGATTGCTAATGGTGTAATTTAAGTCTGAAAACTGGGGACTCAAGACCCAAGAAAATCCAATGTTTCAGTTTGAGTCCAAAGGCTGAAAAAAACAAAAACAAAAACAAAAACCAATGGACTAGCTCTTAGGCAATCACTCAGGAGAAATTCCTCTTTTTTTGAGGGAGGGCCAGACTTTTTGTTCTATTCAGGCCTTCAACTGATTGGGTGATGCCCATCCATATTAGGAAGAGCAATCTGCTTTACTCATTCAAATGCTACTAATTCAAATGCTAATGTCACCCAGAAACACCCCCACAGACACTTTCAGAATAATATATGACCAAATGTCTGGGCACCCCAAGGCCCAGTCAAGTGGATATATAAAGTTAATCATCATAGCCCATCACATTTGTATCTCTCACACAGCTGTCCACTCTATGTGCCAACTCCCTAGGTTCATTTCTTCACACTTCCCTTTCCTCTTCCCATCCCCTTTTCACATCAGGCTATTGGTTCTATGTCCTAGAGTAGACTCCTTCCTATCCCTCTTCCCTACCTTCAAATCTCTGTTCATCTATTGTTTTTTTTTTTTTTTTAAGATTTATTTACTTATTTAGAGAGAGGCTGGGGGCAAGGGCAGAGGAAAGAGAGAGCCTTAAACAGACTCTTTGCTGAGTGCAGAGCCTGAAAAAGGACTCGATCCCAGGACCCTGAGATCATGACCTGAGCCAAAATCAAGAGTCAGATTCTCAACCAACTATGCCACCAGTTGTCCTAAACCTCTGTTCATCCTTTAAGAGTTAGCTCGCTCTAACTTCTTCTGTAAGTTATTCCTTGATTCTCCCAATTCAACGTAAGTGCTCTCTTTTCTGTATGCCCAGTATTTTGTGTGACTCTCAAACATACACTTATCATAGATGACTTGTGTTCTATTCATGTTTGTCTGACATGTCTGTGTCCTGTAAGTGCTCTCCACAGAGTGGAGGATGTGACTGAAATGGTTGGGAAGAATTAGTGATGCCATATTTGCATTGAAAATGGTAGCAATAATTAAAATTTGGCATGTGAGAGTGCCTGGGTGGTTCAGTGGGTTAAAGCCTCTGCCTTTGGCTCAGGTCATGATCCCAGGCTCCTGGGATCAAGCCCCGCATCGGGCTCTCTGCTTGGCAGGGAGCCTGCCTCCCCCCTCTCTCTGCCGGCCTCTCTGCCTACTTGTAATTTTTCTGCCTGTCAAATAAATAAACAAAAATCTAAAATAAATAAATAAAAAAATAAAAATTGGCATGTGAATAACTGGTTTCACTCTAAGAAGAAAGATGCCTTAGTTGAAAGTAAGTTTTAAAATGGAAATGTGGATGATAATAATACAAACAGCTAATCATAAAAGCTCTATTGTGTCCCAGGCAGTACATTAAATGATTTACATATATCACCTTATTTAATCCACACATCAACACTATGAAACAAAGCCTAATAACCCTATTTTACAAAGGAGGAAACTGAGGGAGAGAGGGGGTAAAGTAACTTGGCAAGGTCACAAAGCTAGATGCTGTGGAGCTGGAGTTTGAACCCAAGCATAAATGTGTAATATTGTGAAAGGCTGAGGTGTGTTAGGTTCCCAGGAGGAAAGCGGCACACCTATGTAATCTATTATGTGCATTCTTGATTCTCCCCACCCCCACCCTGAGAGCATTCCTTATACTCTTGCCCACCAACAACAATGTTTTTTTGCTCCTTTTCTCCTGTTTTCCCTCCTCAAAAAATGCTATTAATTATTATAATGAAAACCTTTCTGGAAAAGCAACACCAGGCACCACATGCATTCCAAGCCTGGTTTTCGTTACCAGATTTGCTTTCCACACATGATTCTCACCATGAGCGTGAAGTTATGGTGCCCTTCTTGTGACATGATGTAGTTGGCTCTGCTTTGTGGTTGGTGCTGCCAACCTCTGGATTAAATAATAAAGAGCCAATTGTATATTTCAGGGCTATTATACCATTTAATCAGGATTTAAAGAAAACTGTATAGAATAATGGAATCTGTAAGTGTATTTATAATTAATGCTATTTTCATTTCACTGAAGTAAAAACACATTATGCAGAATATCAAGTGAGGAATGTCTTAATTTTTCTTTTCTGGATATGAGAAATTTTATATCTAGAGTCTCCCTCCACAATACCCCTTAAAAAATTATTATGACTTTCCATTGGAAAAAGTGGGACTGGTAAGTTCTAAACATATTTTTATAGAAGAAACTAAAAATTAACTAAATAATAGGATATTTCCCACATTATCATATATAAGCAAATGTAGTATCTTTAAATTTCATACATTACAATCTAAGAAAAGGTACTGAATTGAGGTAAATATTCTTTTAGTTTAAGATTTTATTTATTTTTATTTATTTGAAAGAGAGAGAGTGAGTGAGAGAGAGGATAAGCAAGGGGAGGGGGAGAAGCAGATTCCTCTGCTAAGCAGGGAACAGAACACGACTCCGGTGTTGATCCCAGGACTCTGGGATCATGACCTGAGCTGAAGGCAGAAGCTTAACGGACTGAGCCACCTAGGTGCCTCGAGGTAAATATTCTTATAATTTAATTACCTTCTCAAGAATTTTCTTACAGGAATCTTGCAAAATGTACTATTGTAGGAACAAACTTATACCTTGGAGGAAATGAATGCTCAACACCTAAGAGCTGCTCTATAAATCATGGTGTTTTCAGAACAAAAATCGCAGTTCTTCCAAAGTTTTCTGATAAGCAAATGTGAGTAAAAAAATAACTTTATATCTCACAAACTTCTTTTTGATGGAAGAAAGAGCACACAAATCAGGCATTTAATGCAAGAATGTAGAATTTTTCCAGATGATTTTTTGGTACCAGACCTGTGCATACATTGTGGTCTTTGGGGCCAAGAAGCCAAACTTGTTGTGAGAGTTTTGCTTTGAGGGAACAGAATGGGCTTTAGCAGCAACCCACTTATTACGAAACAGCTTGGGAAAGGCTTCCAGAGAAAATACAAGAAATCTGCTATGTATTTAGAAATGTTCTTTCCCAGATATGGAAGGAACATCACTTGCAAACTTAAAATATTTTAAAAGAGAAGGCACTGGCCTACATCTACTTAAGTAGGACATTTCAGGAGTCCTTATGCTGGTTGGCATAGAGAATTAGTCTATTTCAGAAAATCTGATATTCTAACTAGGAAAAAAAGACATACTTTCTACCTTTTAATTCTTTCTGGTGACTCGACTCATCAATTCAGACTAATCTGAGAGAGAAGAATTAGAGCTAGAGAATTGGAATAAAATTTCTGGGGCCAAATTCACACTGACCTTGGGCAGATCATTTACGACTTTGGGTCTAGGGTTCCCCTTCACCCCACCCCCCACTGTATTTAAGTAGCTGGACTTGATCCCAGGTTTGCTGGTCTGATAGAAGAAGAATATGTGTCCTTGGCTGGAGAAGTAGGAGATGATGTGATAATTTTATGTATTTTATTTTTAGTTATTAAAGACTTGCCTTCTTAACGAGAAAGTTAGGATGGTGATATATGTTTGTCAAGAAGTTGATCTATGATTGAGCAACAATGATAGAAATCCAAATTATTGCTTTCTTCTCTTGAAGGATCATAGGGACAAACCTGCCTGTAATTATCTGTTGCTTAGGTATGGCACTTTTCATTAGATGATGTCAAACTGTTTTGTAAATGTTAATTAAGATTTGCCTTTTCTCTGTGAAGTGAATGTGATTGTTTTCCTGGTACACAGAGTAGCAGACTGAGACAGAACACCTTAGAGGCTGCCCATGATTACCCTCATGAACAGTTCATCAAGAATCAGAGAGACTATTTATAAAGTTACTTAGTCTAACCTGCAACACTATATAGCTACTTGGTAAAGGTTAAGTAGTTAAATTTTTGAAAGGCCAGTTGGCCTTGGTGCCACTGACTAAAGTTCTCAGATGCATCAGGAAACTTGTATTCTATGCAGAAATGGAGGCAACACTAAGTGAGGGAGGGAAAGTTACTAAGAGACTAACTGGCTCTGTCTTCTCTTGAAGAGTTGCAGGCTTCCTTATTCCCACCTGGTATGCTAGGCAGGTTCTATGGCATTGGGTGGGGTTTGTAAAAGCAGGATTTTTGAGGAATGGGGATACCCTGCAAGGTGTTACTGTGGGTACTACTGGCGATTTCAGGGTCTAAAGAGAGCAAGCTAAAGGTTGGATAAATGGTGTCTTACCTTTTATAAAAGCACAAAAATTCTGAACCACCCCCAGAGACCACTAGAATAATCCCTGAGTGCCTTATAGGATTATTGAACCCTATTTTTGTATGTTCTTTTTTTTTTAACAGTTTTTTTTTTTTTTTTTTTTTTTTTTTTAGGATTTTATTTTACTTATTTGACAGAGAAAGACAGAGTGAGAGAGGGAACACAAGCAGGGGGAGTGGGAGAGGGAGATGCAGGCTTCCCACTGAGCAGGGAGCCCAACACAGGGCTTAATCCCAGAACACTGGGATCATGACCTGAGCCGAAGGCAGATGCTTAATGACTGAGCCACCCAGGTGCCCCTATTTTTGTATGTTCTTAACATAGGAACATTTTGTTCTTATGAGTGTTCACTTGGTGGCCATGTGAAGAAGTGGCTGGTAGACAAAAAAATAGTAGTTACTGTGGAATTTATTTTTTCCTTCTTCTCTCATCACCTCACCCCTGGACCACTGCCTCCTCAAATGTTTTGTCATATTTACTTGTTTATTCTTTAGTCTGCTCTGTGCACAACTGCCAGATTAGCTTAAGCATGGCTTTCATGGTACATCTCTTCTTAGAAATCTCCCATGTTTGCACCAAAACATCAACCAAAACAGCAATAAATATAAGCCGAGTCCCTAGTTATGGATAGACATCATACTAAGGGCTTTATATATCTTATTTTTACTTCATTCCAAATATTTTGTATAATTTGAACGCCCCTCCAAAGTTGGATCCTACCCTCCCTTTTCCAATTGCATTTTCTCCCATTCTAACATGAACTGTCTCCTCTGGTGGGACCGTGTCTCATTTCTCTGTCCACCCCCTACCCCCAGCCCTAAATGCTGTGCCCATTATCTTTTGCTCATTGTTTCCCCCTCATTGAGTGGGCTTACTTCCTTTGACCATTCAATTCATCTTTCAAGGAACAGCTTGAGTCCCACTTCAGGGCTTCGGCAATAATTATAGGTTCCTTCCATGAACTATTCACTGTTGTTGAATTACATAATTATCACTCAATTACTTGCTAATCTATTTTCTGGTAGACTATCAGGACATATTGAGTACCGGTGTGGAAGATGTTTCTTGATCCCTCCATTTTCTGTTGGATCATCATTCCTTCTAGACTTGGCTTCTATATTAGGCAGAGGACAGCCTAAGTTATCCTGCAGTATGAAGACTCAAATCTTAATGGTTTCTAACAACAAAGGTTTATTTGTTACCTATAATATGCATCTGTTGTGTGTTGGCTGGAGGCTCTGCTCTGCTGTCTTATTCAAGGACTCAGGCTGATTCAAGGACTCAGGAGCAACATCTGGAACATTGCCTAATGCAGTGACGGGGCAAAAAAGATGCGGCTAATAATGCACTAGCTCTTAAATTTAGACCCGTGTCTCTTCTGCTCACTTCCATGGTCCAAACAAGTTAAATGGCCATTCCTAACTTTAAGGGGTACAGGGAAATACAATTTATCATGTACCCATTGTAAGGGCTTATTTAGCCAGAGCAATTCCATCCAGTTAAACAGTGATTTTGTTGTTTATGCAGTAAAACTTAAACTGACCCTGCCTCCCCTCTCTCAGGGAATTTACTCAAAAACAAGTCCCGGAAACCAGTCCCAGGTAACAAAGCCCAAATACAAGGGTGGGTCAGGCCAGGTGGAGGTATATCAGTGGGGGCACATACCTTCTCCCTAGCTACCAAGGAGTATGGGCCCCGCCCTTTGGGTGCCCTTTGGGCGCCAATTCTGACCAAGGTGATAGGCTAGTTCAAATATCTACTATAGGGAAAATTGTAATTCAATTGGTCACTTATGTGTGACCTAACATGACTGTGCAGATTTCTCTTTGTGTTACAATCTCATTGGCCATCTGTGCGTGGCCAGGCCCAACCACATGGCCTTTGCCCTTAAAAGCTAGTCTGTAAGGCAGAGAGAGGTCGCCCTCTCTGCGTGGCCCCAAACGGTCAGTTTGTTTCTTGATGCTTGGCGCGAAATAAAGCTTTGCTTGACCTTCGCTTTGTATCAGTCTTGCTCCTTTGATTATGGACCCTACACCCATCAGAAAGGAAACCAGAATATTTGCCAGAAACGCTCATGATTAATACAACATTATTTTCTGTATAGACTAGACCAGGGGTTTTCAAGCTTTTTGATTATATCCCATTATGAAGACTACCTTCTACATCACAACTAAATATACAGTACATATATGCATGTACTTAACTGAGACAAAGGTTACCGAAAGTAATTCACTGTTATTTCTTATTCCATTCCATTTAACTTCATTTTTACAAAAATGGACAATACCCACTAAATTGGTTTGATGATCCACTGATGAATTGTGACCCAGGATTTGAAAAGTAATTGTCTAGAAGCCATGAGCCCAGCAGCCTTAACCTTTTCTCACTGCTAATCCCAAATTTTTTCTCACTGAAATCCCATTCCATACATTCACCTTCTCTATATCTATACCCTTGTTAAGTACTGCTAGTGAAAAACCATATAGTTATAAAGACTTACTGGAGTTTGGAGACAGTACATCTGTAGAAGTATGATCACCATAATCGATCTCATCCAGCAGCGTTTTGTGTGTCCTATTCCCCTCACTGTCTTCTCTCTGCAAATGAGTCAACATGCACACATTAAGGTCATTTAGGGACATGCTCATTCAACTTCTCACCTCGTGCTTATAACCTTATCAATATCTGCATTCTCTCTCACTTCCTTTCATCTGGTCTTAGAGAAGGAGGTGCTGCTTTATGAAGTGCTCTTATTGAGTATTCAAGTGTTTGCCTGTTTCCTTCAGGAACAGGTCTATAACATTGGGCTTGCATTATAATCATCCTACCTGTTTCACCTTTTTCTGGCTACTCTTAGGTAAGCTATTATTTTTCTCTTGGGCTCATTATTTATCTCTTGGCCTCAAAGACCTAGTTGTCATTCTTAAATGCAGGAAGTGTAAGGCAAATGGATCTTTGGCTGGTGCCCTGTTCCTCCTGAGTCACCTGCTCTCTGCCTTCCTATCTTGGAGCTCACAGAAGATTAGCTTTACCATTGGCTCTCTCCTGGCTTTTGAGAGTCAGGAAAACCAGCATACTTACATGTGGGGTTAAGGTAGTCTATCCCAGGAACCAAAGTTTGCTAAATAAATGAGAAGCTCTTCCCAGTAACCACTGCCTCTGATCCTCACTCCCAAATCTGGTTCACAGGGAAAGAACGCTACCTCAGGTCATTCCACTAGGAGCCTGAACGGTTGCTGCCTCATCTCTACCCAGTTAGTTGCCTGAGGGTCCCAGCACATTGTTACTCAAGAGAGACCAATATCTTGTGGGAATGGACAAGAAGGAGTTGCCTTCAGGATGCCCTTTTCTGGGACCAAGATAGCTAATTACTTCCTTACTGATTTCTTTCATTTACTGTCAACTTTCTCAAAAAGTAAACTATACCTGTTTTCTTTCTTTCTTATCTTATGTATGCTTTAGAATCCATTGCAATAAAACATTAGCCCCACCACCTCCCTGAAACTGCTTTGGCAAAGGCAACTATTGACCTAATTGCCACATGCCTTGTAATCTTCATGGTTCTCAGGTCTTTATCAACCCCTTGGCTGCATTTACTCTGTTGACCACTCCCACTCCTTTTCTGACTCTCTTTGGCTTTTGTGACAATACTCTTTTTTAGTTCTTCCCTTGTTTCTCTGATTCTTCTTAGTCTCCTCTTTTGGAATTCCCATCTCTCCTATGTTCTCTCTCTCTCTCTTTCTTTCTCTCTCTCTCTCTCTTTTTTTTTTTTTTTAAGATTTTATTTATTTATTTGACAGAGAGAGAGAGAGATCACAAGTAGGCAGAAAGGCAGGTAGAGAGAGAGGGGGACAGAGGCTCCATGCTGAGCAGAGAGCCCGATGTGCGGCTTGATTCTGGGACCTTGGGATCATGACCTGAGCTGAAGGCAGAGGCTTTAACCCACTGAGCCACCCAGGCGCACCCCCCTCCCTATCTCTACTATGTTCTTATTTTTGGCGTCACCCATAGTTGTGTTCTCTCCTTTCTCACTCTACTTGCTGTCCTCTGTGTAAACCCATCCAGTCTATTAACTTCTATATTTAGCCACCTGTATGTGAATGAGTCAGAAATTCAGGTCTCTAGTTCAGATCTCTTCTAAAGTCTAGATCTATTTCCAACAGCTGCCAATAGGACATTTCTTCCTGAACATTCCACAGGCATTCTGAACTCAGCAGTCCAAAATGGAAAATAATCTTTCTCAGAAGTAGCAGCTCAGGAGGTGGCAAACCAAGACCAAAGGGCCGAATATGGCCTGCTCCCTGTTTTTATATGGCCCAAGGACAGACAATGGTTTTTACATTTTTAAATGGTTGGAAAAATCAAAATAATATTGTTTCAGAAAACATGGAAATTATATGAAATTCAAAGTTCAGTGTTTATAAGTAAAGTTTTATTATAACACAGTGTTACCCATTTATTTATGGGTAATAATTGTTCATAATTGGCTATAGTTTTCACTACAATGGCAGAACTGAGTAGTTGTACAGTTCACAATGCCTAAAATATTTAGTATTGGGACCTTTGCAGAAAAAGGTTTGCTGACTCTTGGTGTAGCTAAATAGACCTAGTTTTATTTATTTATTTATTTATTTATTTATTTATTTTTAGATGATTTTATTTATTTATTTGCCAAAGAGAGAGTGTGAGAGAGTGAGAGTAAAAGCTGGGGGAATGGCAAGCGGAGGGAGAAGCTGGCTTCCCACTGAGCAAGAAACCCAATGCAGGACTCGATCCCTGCATTGAGGATCAAGATCCTGGGATCTTGACCTGAGCTGAAGGCAGATGCTTAACTGACTGAGCCACCCAGGAGTCCTAAGACTTAGTTTTAAATCTCAGCTTTACCACTTATTCTCCATGTCACTTGGGCAAAATATTCTACTTCTCTCAATCTCGATTTTCTTGTCTGAAAATGAGAATAATCATACTTACTGCTCAAGGTTTTTTGTAGACTGAATGAGATAAAACATGTAAGACATTTGGCACAGTGCTTGATATATATTACCTCATAAATGTTAAACTATTGTTCTTTCTCCCCAAACTCACTCTTCCTCTTGTGTTTTTTTTTTTTTTTTTTCTCTTTAGGATAGCTACATGGTCTACCAGTCATCCAAGTCAGAAATCTGAGTGTCACTGTAGACCTTCCATGCTATTTGTTGTTGATTTTAACTCCACAAAATCTAAGACGTTCAATTTAAAAAAAAAATTTATTTATTTATTTGACAGACAGAGATTACAAGTAGGCAGAGAAGCAGGCAGAGAGAGAGAGGGAAGCAGGCTCCCCGCTGAATGGAGAGCCTGATGTGGGGCTCGATCCCAGGACCCTGAGATCATGACCTGAGCCAAAGGCAGAGGCTTTAACCCACTGAGCCGCCCAGGTGCCCCAATTTTTCTTCTTCATAGTACTACTACACTCTAATCTTCTCTCACCTGGATTGTCCTTAACTTGTCTCCCTGAGTCAGATCATGTCCCAATTTTCTGTTTTCTATACTATAAGACAAGTGAATATTTTAAAATGAAAATCTTATTGTATTACTCTCCATCTTAAAGCAATGCAAGAACTCCCCATTGCCTGCAAGATAAAGCCCAAGCTTTCACTATTCTCCATGGTTAGCTTTTGCTCAGTCTTCATTTTCACCATGCCTATATTGGACATCATTCACCAGCTCATTACGGCTTGAAATTTTCAAGGCTACCCAAAATGCCCTTCTTCTCCCGTCATTCCAGGCAGCTGGTACTTCACTTTCAACATTCAACCCAACCATCACTGCCACTATGAAGTAAGTTTTCTTTAGTTCTAACCTCTTCCAATTTTTTATTTTTTTATTTTATTTTATTTTTTTTTAATATTTTATTTATTTATTTGAAAGACAGAGATCACAAGTAGGCAGAGAGACAGGCAGAGGGAGAGGAAGGGAAGCAGGCTCCCTGCTGAGCAGAGAGCCCGATGTGGGACTCGATCCCAGGACCCTGGGATCATGACCTGAGCCGAAGGCAGCGGCTTAACCCACTGAGCCACCCAGGCGCCCCTCTTCCAATTTTTTAAAGAATATTTATTTATTTGTGGGGCGCCTGGGTGGCTCAGTGGGTTAAAGCCTCTGCTTTCGGCTCAGGTCATGATCCCAGGGTCCTGGGATCGAGCCCCACATCGGGCTCTCTGCTCAGCGGGGAGCCTGCTTCCTCCTCTCTCTCTGCCTCTCTGCCTACTTGTGATCTCTGTCTGTCAAGTAAATAAAAAAAAAAAAAAAAAAAAAAAAGAATATTTATTTATTTGTATATTTAGAGAGATGGGGGAGAGAGAGAGAAAGAGCAAGTAGAGGGAGGGACAGAGTGAGAGAATCTTCAGATAGAATCCCTGCTGAGTAAAATCCTGACATGGGGCTCATCCCATGACCCATGAAATCAAAACCAAGAGTCGGAGTCTTAATGGACTGAGCCTAGGCACCTTACCCCCTCCCTATTCTTGTCCATCATTCAGCACTCCCTTTTTGAGTTCCCATGGATGCTTATGTTCTTTAATCACAGCATGGAATTGTGGTTCTAGGTTATAAACACCTGGATAACATGATATGTATTCAAGTCCCAGAAGCTAGTACAGTGTTGACACATTGTGGAAACTTATAAGCATTTATCAAAAGAAAGAATGAGCAAAGTACTGCAAAAAAATACACATATTTGTAAAATGAACATTTATCAGTCTGTCTTTTCCTTCTGTGACTTTTCAGAAGATCCAAGTGATTCTTTTTTAAGATTTTATTTATTGATATGAGAGAGAAAGGGAGAGTGCATGTGTGTGCACTACATGCATGTAAGCACACAAATAGGGGGAGGTGTAGAGGAAGAGAGAGGGGGACAAGTTCAGCTCCTTGCTGAACATGGAGCCCGACACAGGCCAACTTGAGGCCTGACATGGGGCCCCATTCCAGGACCCTGAGACCATGACCTGAGCCAAAATCAGATGCTTAAGGACTGAGCCATCCAGGTGCCCCAATCAGTGATTTTTTAAAAATTCAATTAGCCAACTTACAGTACATCATTAACTTCAGAGGTAGTGTTTAATAAGTTATCAGTTTTGTGTAACACCCAGTTCTCATCACATTACATGACCTCCTTAATGCTCATCACCCAGTTACGCCATTGCCCCACCCACCACCCCTCCAGCAACCCACAGTTTGTTTCTTATAGTTAAGTCTCTCATAGTTTTTCTCTCTCTCTGATGACTTCCCATTCTGTTTTTCCTCCCTTCTCCTATGGTCCTCTGCCCTTTTTCTTATATTTCATGTATGAGTGAAACCATATGATAATTGTCTTTCTCAGACTGACTTATTTTGCTAAGCATAATACCCTCGAGTTCCACCCATTTGATGTAAATTGTAAGTACTCATCCTTTCTGATGGCTGAGTAGTATTCCATTCTATACATATACCACATCTTCTCTATCCCTTAATCTGTTGATGGACATCTCAGCTCTTTCCACAGTTTGGCTATTGTAGACATTGCTGCTATGAACACTGGGGTGCAGGTGCTCTTCAGATCACTAAACTTGTATCTTCAGGGTAAATACCTAGTTGGTATTTGTTGTTGGGTCGTAGGGTACCTCTATTTTTAACTTCTTGAGGAATCTCCAAATGTCTTCCAGAGTGACTGTATCAACAGTCAGTTTCTCTGCATTCTCGCCAACATTTATTGTTTCCTGTCTTATTAATTTTAGTTATTCTGACTGGTGTGAGGTGGTTTCTCATTGTGGTTTTGATTTGTATTTCCCTAATGTCAAGTAATGTGGAACATTTTTTCATGTGTCTATTAGCCATCTGTGTGTCTTTTTTGGAGAAATGTCTATTCATGTCTTCTGCCCATTTCTTGACTGGATTATTTGTTTTTTGGGTGTTGAGTTTGATAAGTTCTTTTTTTTTTTTAAGGTTTTATTTATTTATTTGACAGAGAGAGAGAGGGAGCAAGCACAAACAGTGGGGGAGCCAGAGGGAGAGGGAGAAGCAGGCTCTCCACCGAGTAGGGACCCTGATGTGGGGCTCGATCCCAGGACTCTGGGTTCCTGACCAGAGCTGAAGGCAGATGCTCAACCGACAGCCATTCAGGTGCCTCGAGTTTGATAAGTTCTTTATAGATCTTAGATACTAACCTTTTATCTAATAAGTCATTTGCTAATATCTTCTCCCATTCTGTAGATTGCCTTTTAGTTTTATTGACTGTTTCCTTTGTTGTGCAGAAGCCTTTTATCTTGATGAAGTCCCAGTAGTTCATTTTTGCTTTTGTTTCCCTTCCCTTTGGAGACATGTCTAGCAAGGAGCTGTTGCAGCTAAGGTTGAAGAAGTTGCTGCCCATGATCTCTAGGATTTTGATGGATTCCTGCCTCAAATTGAGGTTTTTCATCCATGTTAAGTTTCTCTTTGTGTAGGATGTGAGAAAAATGGTCCATTTTCATTCTTCTACATGTGGTTGTCCAATTTTCTCACCAGCATTCACTGAAGAGACTGTCCTTTTTCCATTGGATCAAAGTGATTCCTATAATGTGGTATCCCTGCACCAGCATCACCTGGAAATTTGTTAGAAAGACAGATGCCTAGGCCTCATCCCACACTTCCTCAATCAGAAATTGTGGAGGTGGGGCACAGTAAACCATTTCAATAAGGGCTTGAGTTAATTTGGATGTATGCAAAAATTTCTAAAAAAAAATTTAATTTTTTTTAATTAGCTTTAATTTCTAAAAAATTTCCATTCTAGACTAGTTTCTCTCAAACTGTGACTGTGGCCCACCTGTATTAGAATAATCTAAGTTGATTGTTGAAGCTAAAGATGGTGGACCCCATCCCAGAGTCTTTGGGTGCATGAAATAGCTATAATTTCAACACTGGCTGCACATTAGAAGTACCTGCCAAGACTTAAAAAATAAAAAACAAAAACAAAAACCAGTACTCTTTGTTTCCAGAGCTTCTGATTCTTTGGGTTTGGTGGAAGACCCAGCACAAGTTTTTTCAAAGCTTCCCAGGTGATGAAAATATACAGTCAGGGTAGAGCATGGAATATGATGGCTCACCATCTAGTCCTAGCTGTGTGACTTTGGTTAAGTTAATTCTGTTTCACTTCCTTGTCTGAGGATTAAATGAAGTAGTATGTATGGAATGCTTACCACGGGGTATGACCCACAGCAAGCTTTTAATAGATTTTAAATACATTTTAATTCATGAATATAAACCCTTATAGTTCTTTATAAACACCAACATTTAGGAACCATGGAGGATGGTTAGTTTAGAGGATGGAGCTAGAGGATATCCTGATTCCCTGAAACTGACTGAGTGCTGGTGAATTACTTTGCTCTTTAGATGGTTTGATCAGGTACCTTGTAAATCTCTCAACTTTCTGGTATGTTATTTCATCCAGGTAATCAGTCCTAACTAATCCTGATTGTGGTGATAAAATGTAGGTATACCTGCAGAGACACACAATGTTTTTTTTTTTTTTTTAATATTTATTTATTTATTTGATAGAGAGATCACAAGTAGGCAGAGAGGCAGGCAGAGAGAGAGGGGGAAGCAGGCTCCCCACTGAGCAGAGAGCCCGATGTGGGGCTCGATCCCAGGACCCTGAGATCATGACCTGAGCTGAAGGCAGAGGCTTAAACCACTGAGCCACCCAGGCACCCTGAGACACACAATGTTTAAAGTACTTTAAAAGCATCTATCATCATCTCTTGCTCAGAAGTGTTTCACAGGTATGTCTCTTCTTCCTAATTAGATTCTAATTCTCCTGGGGCGGACCGAATCTTATATTTGCTTTTCATATTACAGTACCTAGTAGAGTGTTAGAGATATCAAAGACCTTCAACTTGACTAAAACATAGGCTCCACACATGCCAATCTCAGTCCTGCCTTGTGTGATCCTTACTGGGTTTTCTGAATTCCTTGGGTCTTGATTTCCCCATCTAGGACAGGGAGAGAGTTAGTTATTTCAATTTACTTCCAGGGCTGAAAAAGTGTCTATATAGCTCCTCAGAATTTATAGTAAGTTTTAAATATTCAAACAAAACAGACACAAAGTTCCCCCACAGTTGTGTTTGAGCTCTGAGTATTTATCTGAGGTTGCTGGTATTTCCAGGTATTTTAGTAAAGCCTTCCTTTACTATGATATCTCATTGTGAATGATTTTAATATGAATTGTGTAAATGCCCAGCTACAAAAAGAATTAAGTTTTCAGACACCCTTGCTTTTTAAGCCTCTTTTTCCTTTTTATTTTTCTCCTGAGATTCTAAAAGTCATCTCTTTTCTAAGATTTCATTGGCACCTTGCAAAAGAGAAATAATAATTAGTTATAGAAGCATAAAGTGTCACTATATGAATCTCGTATAGTTTGTGGACTAAGAGTATGTTAAACAGATGATTATGATTTTCATTCAGGATGAAATATCTAAATTTTATTTCCAGGACACTGGTGGTAATATTCCATAATCAGAGCTTTGTAATGATGTCATCTTCATGATTTCTATCATTGAACTGCATTAGAAATGATTGTCACCTTTGAAGTTCTTTGGTCAGAAATCAGTAGATCAGAGGGTATTCCCTTTGAACTGATGTTAAAACAGAACTTTGAGAATCAGAACTGAGCTGGAGATACTCTCAAGCTTACCTTTCTTTACTACCATTACAGTCTGTAACTTCCTCTATCCTCACTTAAATCACAGAGCATTGTTCTTAAGTTTTTATATGTAGTTACTATAGTGCTTAAGGCAGCTGGTTTTTATTTTAGTTAGAATTAGTCACACTGTTCTCTGGCCTTGGAATTTGTAAGAGTTTTGGATGGAGAGACTTCTTGGAAGCTAAGGCCTGTGTAATTTTGTTAGTTTTTTTGGCTTGCTGAATTCACTGCTGTGGTTCTTGACAGATGAAGGGTGTGTGTGAATTGGCTGTAATTTCTTTGTTGTGTCAGGCAAAACTCTGCACTGGGTGACTTTTAATAACCCAGTTTTATTTACTTTCTGAATGTTGGAGCATTCAGGGCTCCTAAAAAGAGGTTGGGTAAGTATGAGTGCTCTTAGGTTGTTTTATTACTATAAGATTTCCCCAAATACTTCCAACTGTGTACTCATACAAGAAATATAATTAGATTTATGAGGATTTGTAGCATGATTCTGGTATATCTGTTTGAGTATTTGGGCTTAGATTACCTATTTAAGAAATTCTTTTTAATATCATAATTTATCCTTCAGATAAGTCAATTAGGAATCACTTAATTCTCCACCATTGAAATTGCTAGTCACATCAGTGTATCTTTGTATTTCAAAATTGGTTTCCTTTCTTGTATTTGATCAAATTCTCATGGTAAGTTTTGCAATTCATTTTGTAATGATGTTACAGCTGATTTGTTCTTCCATCTAAAATTTCCAGTGAATCCTTGCATTTGTCAGACATTTGCTGAGTCTCTCCACATGCTAACCCCTGGGATAAAGGTGGACAGCAGAGTTGGACAGCAGTCTCTCTTCTTAGGAGCTTGCTGTTAAGAGGGTGGCAGGTGAGAAAAACAAATAATCCGATATATAATGTGCTTAGAGATGTGCTGGAGACAATGCCTGAAGCAAATTTCCTCTATTTCTTCCTTGCTGGAGGAAGTCAGGGAAGGTCTTTCTTCATTTGCAGCCTCTTCTGAAAACTAGGGAGGACTCCATGATTTGGAGCACAGAAGGGGTGTAGGTTTCCAGTTGGTTTTTGAGGAAACAAAAGAGAACAAGAAGCTTTTGCACACGAGGTGGTGCTGCTGCTCTGTGGCAAGAACAGGCAGGCCATCACTCTCAGAGGCAGATAAGGGGCTCCTATCATCTTTTGACTTGTGCTGAAAAGTTAGGTTTTTAAACTTTATTGTCTTTGGCCTTCTGAAGCTTTTAATTCCTAGGTACGTTTGCTTTCTGAATGAAAATATCTGCTTCTTCTCCAAAGTGCTATTCCTCTCCCATCTTAAAAGGGAAGGCTTTTGCTTTTTCTAAAAGTTATTGAGGCTTTCCTAGGAGTATCCTTGAGAAATATGGTATTTAGTACTTATATGCTCAGATTTTTATTTTGTTTTGTTTTGTTTTTGTGATTTGGGGGTTGGCCTGACAAACTTTTGGAATGGCTTTGGCTGTGGAAGGACTTTTTTGAACCGGCGGAATGAGTCAGGAGAGGGAGGCCCCCAAATACTGAATTGCATTAGAGGTTTTTTTTTTTTCTTACAATTGCTGCACTATTTCTGGTAAGAAAAGTTATTAGGTGTTTATGGATGTTTCAAAAGACCAAGGGAAAAAAAGCAGATTCCATGTTAAAATATCCACTTGGGGACCCTTAACACTCAGAACAGAACCTAGGCTGGGAATGCCAAAGAGTGTGATCAGCGTAAACCAGCAGTTGGTTCTAACATGGGGGTGTTAGCTGGATGCAGTCCAAGAGGAAAGGGGTTGCCAGAGCATTCCCCCGGGTGGATAGGTTGGCTAGGCCAGGTGGATCAGGAATACAGGTTTTCCTCCTACTGAGTCACATCTAAACTTCTTAAACAGGGAAAACCCAGCTCAGTTAATGGAGATCTCTTTCCCTGTCTGCCTCCTCCAGGAGATATGGAGGGAAGCAAGCTATGGGAAGAGGTGAAAACTCAGAGTTCCAAAAGGGAAAGAGAGAGGAAGTATTTTAGGCTAATAATTTTGGGTTACTGTTTTAGATTAAAATGCTTTTCCTCCCCCATTAGACATGAGGCTGCTTTGAATTGTTTTTTGCAGAGCAGGTGAGGGAGTGGCTTTAACCTGATCCAGTCCCTCTTCTGATCCACTTTGGAATCCACAGGCCACATTTACTATTCAGAATCTAACATTTGGCCAGAGGTTCCTTTAACACTCAAATTTTGGAATATTTGGAGGGAAAAATGTTATGAAAATTTTGCCAGATAGTTTTTTCAAAATGTTGTTTTGAATAAGTGGTACGAATAATGGGACGTGATGTTGACATTCTTCTAATCTCTTTGGTGTGACGGTGAAAAAAAACAGAGCATTCTGGGGCACCTGGGTGGCTTAGCTGATTAAGTGCCCAACTCTCGATCTCCGCTCAGGTCTTGATCTCAAGGTCATGAGTTTGATTCCCGGGTTGGGCTATATGGGACAGATACATAATACCAGTTATATAATACCATGTTCGTGTGATGTATATGACATTAACATAGGTAATGCACACTTTAATTATACATTAATGTATAATTAAATGTAATTAATGTATAATTAATGTATGGCTGCTTTTTATGGTTATTGTGATATGCAGCAAGCATTAAAAAGACTACCACTCAGTAAGACTTAGGGCTATATAAATCAGTAATTATGTGTTCAAATCTAAAGTTCAAATCAAATTAAATGTTAATTTGGAATTCACTTTATGTAAAACTCTTCTAGTCATTATTTGAGATATCTGTAAGTTCAGGAGAAAATTGTGAGAAACTAAATGAATCAGCCAATACTCAACTTAAAAAAAGATTGTGTTCTGAAAATTTCTTTTAAATATTTGTAAATCAAAACACATTCCTATTAAAAATATCACATAGGATGTCTAGTTTCTCTGGGTACCCAACAAAAGCTCAATTACACTATCATGACTTTTAGAATAACTACAACATGATTTCTGGGACTTGAAGGGAATGGGCCATGAGATGAAATAAGAAGGAAGTAGAGTTTCTCTGCTTTTATGAGGCAGAGCCAACCCTAGGCAAACCAATTTAAAAAAAGAAAAACTTATGCTTGGCCAGCTCCTAGTTCCATTTCTGTACCCTTCTCCCAAGGATCCAGGACCCTCATGATACTTTAAATGCTCCCATGTTGTGGCTCTCCACTGAATTCTAACATACTCTATCAGTGATTTGGAAAATATGATTTTTGTACCACCTGTATCAGAATCACTTGGGATACTTGTTAAAAACAGATTTCTGGATCCCATTCTAAACATACTGTAAATTGGAATATCCAGTGACGGGGATTGGGAATCTACCTGGGTTTACAACAAACTCCTTGAGTCACATTTAGATTGGGCAACCTCTGAAACGAGGTCTCCTATTTCATCAGAAGAGCCAATAGTGTAAAATATTATTCAGTCTTTAAAAAGAAGGAGATTCCACCATTTCCAACTATGTGGATGAACCTGGGACAGGGATAGGAGGGAAATGAGGAGATACTGGTCAGAGAGTACAAAATTATAGCTATGTAGGCTAAGTCTAAAGATCTAAAGTACAGTATGATGACTATAGTTAATAATACTGTAACTGGAAATTTGTTAAAGGTATATTTCAGGTGCTCTCACAATACACACACAAAAATGCTAACTACACAGGGAGATGGATTTTTTAAGGGGGGAGGGGCAGAGGGAGAGAGAGAATCTTAGGCAGGCTCCACACTCAGTGTGGAGGGCTTATGAATCACAGGGCTCATGACCCTGAGATAATGGACACAGGGCTTATGAATCACAGGGCTCATGACCCCGAGATAATGACCCTGCGATCATGGCTTGAGCTAAAATCAAAAGTTGGTTGCTGGGGCACCTGGGTGGCTCAGTTAGTTAAGTGCCTTCCCTCAGCTCAGGTCATGATCCCAGGGTCCTGGATCGAGCCCAAGGTCGAGCTCCCTGCTCAGTGGAGAGTCTTCTCCCCTGAGTCTTCTCCCTCTCCTTTATCCCTCCCCTCCCTGGTGCCTTCTTGCTCACACTTTCTCTCCATCTGAAATAAATAAATGAATGAAATCTTAAAAAAAAAAAAAGAATTTGGTCACTGAACCAACTGAGCCACCTAGGCACCCCGGGAGATGGATATGGTAATTAGCTTGATAGTAGTAATCATTTTACTATGTACATGTACACCAAAACATCATGTTGTATAATTTAAATGCATATAATTTGTACTAAAGAATAAATAAAAATCAGAAGAAGAAACACCAACAATATCAATCAATGTTTCTCAAACTTTGGCATGCATCAGAATCACCTAGTGGGCTTATTAAAATACAAATCACTGGGCCCTTACTGAGTTTCTGATTCAGTAGGTCTGAGACAGACCCCAGAATTTTCATTTAAGTGCCTAGGTGACTTTCATGTTGCTGGTTTGAGAGACACACTTTGAAAACCAGGATTTATTATATAGACTCTATGGAATCTAGAGATACTTGTGTTTTAAAAATAGGCTGTTTACAAACCAGACCTGTAAATACAGAGAACAAAGCAATGGTTGCTAGAGGGGAGGAAGAGGCAGGTAAGTAAAATAAGTGAAGGGCTTCTAGTTGTGGGATGAAAAAGTCACAATAATAAAAGGCACAGCACAAGAATTAGAGACAATAATATTGTAATAACATTACATGGTGAGCATAGCATGATGCATAGAGTAGTTGAACCACAATGTTGTACACCTACCTGAAAGTAATGTAATATTGTGTGTCAGCTATACAAAAAAAAAAAAGAAAAGTTGTGATCAATAGTTTCAAGAAAATATTTTGAAAAAAATACAAGGATACTGCTTACTAACCCAAATGGATCTCAGACAGTGGAGCATTGCAAAATAAAAATGGAAAGATGCAGAGGGTTAGAACTTCTGGGTGGAGGCTGAGGCGTGTGTGTGTGTGTGTGTGTGTGTGTGTGTGTGTGTGTGTGTGTGTTGGGTGAGTTGGGTAAGCATCTCGAGATCTAACTAGGAATCTGACTGGATTTTTCCCCTGTAAATCAGACCCTGATTTTCATAGCTTTTATCTCTAATATAATCCTAGATATGCCCCTAGTAGTTCCAATAGCAGTGACCATAAAATGATAAACTGGATGAGGAGAGGCAGGGCACGGAAGCTATGCCTCTTCTGGAATTGTTCGTTTCCTAAAATCTACAGTGCTCCATTTATTTAAATTTACCAACATTAGAATTTTACTTTGACCACCAGAGGGCTCTCCTAACATTGTATAAATGGATATTTCCCTAGCGAAAGAAAGGGAAGTGATTTGTTAACCTGAGAATACTGGAAATTCTGACAGAATTTGCAATTAGGGAATTTCTACACTATTTTGATTATTACGTTTTCCCTTATAATAAGATTTAAAAATCACTAATTGTTATGTAAGAAAGAACAATAATATAAGAACAATAAGTAAATGGAGGTTTGGTAGTTTGAGTCTTTACTATGGATTTGACTAATAAAATTGGTAGTGTGATAATTGCCAGATGTGTAGGGCAGGGATATGAGAATGAGTGAGTATTTTTTTTTAAAGAAACTAACTATTCCAGACTAGGAAATTTTTTTGTTTTGCTTTGCTTTCTGGAACAAGAAGCCTGTAATCAGAATTAATATTTCATGGGTAAAATGATTTTTCTATTGTGGATGAGGATATGAAGTGCAAGTCTCAAATGTTTCTACACATTGGTTCTATAGCTTAGCCTTTTATTAGTCATGAGAAAGTGAGCGAACTGTCAAGACAAATCAAGTTGTTCAAACAGACAATAATACTGTTTAGAGATTAGTTATTTGCGGGATCTTAGACACAGAGTGAACACCATATTGAGAAAAGATTACCTATTTCTTGATCCTAAAAAATGAAACAAAACACCATAATTTGGTTTAGTAAAGAATGAAATCAAGACTGATTTCATGTGCGTGTGACCTGTGCAGTGACACGGGGCCCTGTGCTTAGATGGATCTCATGCTTGGTTTAACACTCTTCTGTCATGATCTTGAAATTTTAATAATTTTGAACAAAGAGCCAATATTTTCATTTTGCATGGGGCCCTGAACATTACGTAGCTGGTCCTGAATTGAATAGGTGATTGTCTTCTCCTGTTGTTGAATAGGATAGATAATAGAATAGATAATTGTATTCTCCTGTTGCTGCTGCTGCTGCTGCTGCTGCTGTTGTTGTTTTTCAGACAGTAGTTCTTGTCCTTGGTTGTAAATTTAGAATCATCTGGGGAGTTTTTGAAAATCCCAACAGTTTATACCCAGATTGGTTACATCACAATCTTCATGGACGGGTTTCAGATTTTTGTATTTAACCAGTCTCTTTAACAAATGGTGTTGGGAAAATTTTAACAAATGGTGATGGCAACATGCAAAAGAAAGAAACTGGGCCACTTTCTTATACCATACACAAAAATAAATTAAAAACGGATTAAATATGAGAGCAGTAACCATAAAAATCCTAGAAAAGAACACAGGCTGTAACCACTTTGAAATCAGATATATTCTTTTTAATATGTCTTATGAGTCATTGGAATCAAAAACAAAAATAAACTATTGGGACTACATCAAAATAAAAAGTTTCTGTACACTGAAAGAAACAATCAATAAAACAAAAAGGCAACCTAAAGAATAGGAAAAGATATTTAATAATGACATACCTGATAAAGGGTTAGTATCCAAAACAGAATAAAGAACTTATAAAACCCAACACCCCCCCCCCCCAAATATTCCAATTAAAGGTGGGCAGAAGATGTGAACAGACATTTCTCCAAAGAAGACATACAGATGGCCAAACAGACAAATTAAATGATGTTCATCATCACTTACCCATCAGGGAAATGCAAATCAAACTATAATATCACCTCATACCTGTCAGAATGATTAAAATCAACAACATAAGACATAACAGGTGTCTCTAAGGATGTGGAGAAAGAGGAACACACTTACACTGTTGGTGGGAATGTAAACCGGTATAGCTACTCTGGAAAACAGTATGGAGGTTCCTCAAAAAGTTAAAAATAGAACTACCCTATGATCCAGCAATTGCACTACTGGATATTTACCCAAAGAATACAAAAACACTAATCCAAAGGGATGCATACATCCCTATGTTTATAGCAGTATTATTTACAACACCCAAGATACGGGAGTAGTCCAAGTGTCCATCGGTAGATGGCTGGATAGAGAAGATCTCTCTCTCTCTCTCTCTCTCTCTCTCACACACACACACATACACGGAGGAATATTATTCAACCATACAAAGGAATGAAATCTTGCCATTTGCAATGACATAGATGAAGCTAGAGAGTATTATGCTAAGCCAAATAAGTCAGAGAAAGACAAATACCATATGATTTCTTTGTATGTGGTACTTAAGAAACAAAACAAAGGAGCATATGATAGTTGTCTTTCTCTGCTTGACTTATGATCTCCCTGATATGAGGAAGTGGTGATGCAACATGGAGGCTTAAATGGGTAGAAGAATAAATGAAACAAGATGGGATTGGGAGGGAGACAAACCATAAGTGACTCTTAATCTCACAAAACAAACTGAGGGTTGCCGGGGGGAGGGGGTTGGGGAGAAGGGGGTGGGATTATGGACATTGGGGAGGGTATGTGATTTGGTGAGTGCTGTGAAGTGTGTAAACCTGGTGATTCACAGACCTGGGGATAAAAATATATGTTTATAAAAAATATATGTTTATAAAAAATAAAAAATTAAAAAAAAAAAAAAACAAAAAAACAAAAAACAAAGGAGCAAAGGAGAAAAGAAAGAAAAATCAGGAAACACGTTATCAGAGAGTGTTAGAGACTGTAACTCTAACTATAGTAGAGACTATAGTAGCTATAGTAGAGAGTATAGTCAAAATAGACTATGGAGATCAAACTGATGTTACCAGAGGGGATGGGGATTGGGAATGGGTTGCACAGGAGTGTACTTATGAAAAGCAGCAGGTGATGTATGGAACGGATGAATCACCATATTGTGTACTTGAAACTAATATAACACTGTATATTAACTAATTAGAATTAAAATAAAAATGTAAAGAAAAAATTCCTCAGGTGATTCCAATGTGCAGCCCAGGTTGTGAACCACTGTAATTTTAGAGCCTCATTTTCAGAACTGTCCTTCTACCCTAACCTCCCCAGCTTAGATTGCTCTTGTGGTTTTATGGTCTTGTAAGATTTTAGATTCTTCACATGGGCTTTCTTTATGTCTGAGAAGAACAAAAGTGTATGAAATTTGAGTCTTTTATAGATGTACTTCATTTTTATTACTCTTACTTAAGAGATTATAGAGTTCGAAAGAAAACCATCTTTCTTAAACACAGGTCTAATCAACTCTGTATTCCTTTTAAAGTAGCAAATTAATGTACTCTGTTAAGAAAAACCTCAGGTATTTAGTGAGATTAAAACTGAAGAGAGAAATACATACTTTCCTCTTCTTTGCTAATGGCTGAATATTCACTAAGCGCCTTGCCCTGGCTGGGCCTGCATCAGGTTTCATTAAATGCCTCTTTTCTATCTGAAGGGTTTTTTAGGACACTAATTGTTTTTTCATTATGAGTCACCTGTGGGCTTTTGCAATCATCTAGAAGCGTCTGGTCCCAATCCTTCTGGATTATAGGAATTGAAGGTCCCAATTAGAGACCTGGGGTCCTGCAAGGGCAAATCCTTTTAACCTTAATTCACTGGGGACCTTCTCTGAACAGAACTGTTTTGCTGTCTTTAACCTTCTTGTTCCCTTACAAAACAGCACACAAGGAATTGTTTTTCTCCTTAGTGTGTCTTCTTAATATTATGTCTATGTCTGCATACAGGTAATTTAGGGATTAATTCCAACCCTAGATTATTTTACTATTAAGAGTTATGTTAAATCTTTCCACTTGTTTAGCTTTGAAATGAACATTGAGTGAAGAGTCACTTAATGGCAAAATATTTGAATGTTTAATGAAAATATTAGTAAGCTGAAACCCAAGGGGAGATGAAAACCAGAATAATCCTTTGGTTCTCAGGATTCAGAGATTCAGACTCACAGGGAGGCACCATTTTACTGCTATAATTTATGGCCAAATTAGACATAAGAAGTGATGGTGAAACTACAGTTTGGAATAAGGTATTTTGATATTAAGCAGTTTCTCTTTAGCAAATGGTCATTGGCAAGAATAATGTAAATAATTTATGTATGTAACTTCAAATTTTGAAAAATTATTTTCTTGTTTACATGTATCATCCTCTGAGTTGAAGTGTGCATTTTTTTAGGTTCAGAAAAATATGACTTAACGAGCACTCACTGAATATCAGATGTGATGCCAGATGCCTTACATATATTATCTCTAAACCTCAGAATAGCCATGCAGAGTAGGGATTATTGTCCCATTTTTCAGATGAGGAAACTGAGCCTTGGAGAGGCTAAGTGACTTTCTCTAGGTCACACAGCCTATAAATGTCAGAACTAGGACTCTCAACCATCTTTTCGACTATACTACACAGTCCCTAGAAATTGTAGGCATAGAATTTTAAAAACTGTAGTAAGATATACTTAACATAAAAACTGCCATTTAAACCACTTTACATATACAGTTCCGTGGCATTAAGTACATTCATGTTGCTGTGCAGTCATCACCACTGTCCATCTCAAGAGTTTTTTCTTTTTTTCTTTAAAGATTTTATTTATTTTTTTGACAGAGAGAGAGATCACAAGTAGTCAGAGAGGCAGAAAGAGGGGGAGGGGGAAGCAGATTCCCTGCTAAGCAGAGAGCCTAATGCGGGGCTCAGTCCCAGGACCCTGAGATCCTGACCTGAGCCAAAGGCAGAGGCTTAACCCACTGAGCCACCTAAAAAAAAAGCTTTGGGGGGCTCCTGGGTGCGCAGTTTGTTAAGCAACTAACTCTTAGTTTTGGCTCAGGTTGGGATTTCAGGATCATGAGATAGAGCCCCATGTTGGGCTCCATGCTCAGTGTGGAGTTTGCTCTACATTCTCTCTCTCTCTCTCCCTTTGCTCCTCCCACTCATGCTCTCACTCTCTCTCTAAAATAAATAAATACATCTTTTAAAAAAATTTTTCTCTATTCCAAACTGAAATTCTGTACCCTTTAAACAATAACTCCCTATTTCTTCCTCCCCTCAGCCCATGGTAATCTATATTATACTTTTTGTTTCCACAAACTTGACTACTCTGCATGTTTCATATAAATGAAATCATACAATATTTATACCTTTATGTATGGCTTATTTCACTTAGCATGTTTTTGAGATGTATCCATATTGTAGCATATGTGTCAGAATTTTATCCCTTTCTTAATATTCCATTATAAGTATATACCATGCTTTATCAATTTCATTGCTTATCTATTCATCCATCAATGGATATTTGGATTGTTTCCACGTTTTGGCTAGTATGAATAATGGTGCTATGAACACTGGTGTTCAAATATCTATTTGAGATCCTGCTTTCAATTCTTTTTGGGGGGCATATACCTAGAAGTGGACTTTCTGGATCATATGGTAATTCTATGTTTAACTTTTGTTAAGAACCACCATATTGTCTTGAAGCCTTAGAATTTTACATTAAGACATTTGATTCTTAAAAAATCCCCCATGTGGAATGCTGAGGTAAATCTCAACTACTGGCTGAACTGACAGCACCAGGCCTATCTCCTCAATCTGTGGGCTCTGATTCAGGCATAGAGTTAAGGGAGCTTGAGTCATTTGACAAGCAAGAGATTGTTCTTTCCTTACTGTGGGCCTTTGCCAGCATGTGGCCATCCATGTCTGGCTCCTGCCCTGGGTATTCCAATTAAAAAGAAATTCTTTTGAAAGAATGTGCTTGTAGGGGAGGGTTATCTTTCTTAGTAAAATTAAGCCCAAACATCTCTATTTCTGGACTCTGAATGGAACAATACCTAATCTCTGATCATTTTATTGTTCAAATTACAGACACACAAAGCCACCTTGAACTGCAGATAATGAATAATCCCATTTATGAACCAGTTGTCATGTTTTCATATCATAATAATGTTAAAAAATGCAGCTGATGCTAGGCTTCCTCTTTTTTTTTTTTTTTTTAAGATCTTATTGATTTCTCAGAGAGAGAGAGAGAGACAGCACAAGTAGGGGGAGTGGCAAGCAGAGGGAGAAGCAGGCTCTCTGCTGAGCAGGGAGCCTGATATGGGACTCAATCATAGGACCCTGGGATCATGACCCAAGCCGAAGGTAGATGCTTAATGGACTGAGCCACTCAGGTGTCCCAGATGCTAGGTTTCTTTACTTGTGGGGCCATGCCAACTAAGAACCACTGGGGGGAAAAATGGAAACAGTATTTGGCAGAGTGGATGTTAGTCAACTAATGATTACTTAATGAATGATTTCACTGTGCCTGTAATGCCTTCTGCATTAATGGATATTAATGACATCCTATGAATTTTAGCAATAATCATTGTGTGCCCATGTTCAATTCAGCATATATTCATTGCATGTCTGTTCTGTTCTACTATTAGGAGTAGAGGAACAACGAACTAAAGGGTACACCAATGATTAGACATATACTCCATCCCAGAATTTCTTCCCCATTTATAAAAGAACTATAGAGCTGGAAGAAGATCATAGGATTTATCCAGTCCAATATCTTCCTTTCTCAACTCCACTTCCTCAGTATAGTATAGATGAGAAAATTAAGGCCTTCAAAGATGGAGTTGTTATGAACACAGAGATCTGGGTTTGAATCCCTATACATGAGTATGTATCTTTTTGGGTAATCTTTCCTAATTTTTTTTTTTTAAGATCTTATTGATCTTATTGACTTCTCAGAGAGAGAGAGACAGCACAAGTAGGGGGAGTGGCAAGCAGAGGGAGAAGTTTATCTGTAAAGATAACTTTTTGTTTATCTGTAAAGATGAGTTTCAGACACTCCCTTTGTTCTGAAATATTCTCTCCTCTTTGTTTGTATGATACCATTCCTTTTGGATTTTCTTTCTTTTTCCTGATTAGTCATTGTTTTCTTTCATAGTCCCTCTTGCTTGGCTTATCTCATAAATACTGGAATTCTTGGAACTCTACCTTGGGCCCTCTTCTCTTATTACTCTATACTCTTTTCTTGAGAAATCTCATCCATTCCCATCTATAGGCTGGTGATCCCTAAATATGTATCCTCTGCCTTGAAATTTCTTCTGAGCTCCAAACGAATACACCCATTTGTCTGCCTGATTTCCATCCAGGGATCCCATAGGTACTTTAAACTCCACAATACCAAAACTGAGCCGAGAATATTCACCCATGCCTGCTCCTTCTCCAGTATTTGCAATCCTAAGTTTTCCAAGACAGAAACTGACAGATATTCTCTAGCCAACAAATGTTTAAGTTGTGTTGCTTTTATCCCCCTAACTATATCTGGCATCTGTCTACATCTCTATCCCGACCACCACATTATTGCCACCATCCTTACTCAGATTCTCATCATTTCTTACCTAGACAACTACTTGCCTGTCTCCTGAATGACCTTCTGCTTCAAATAGCACTCTCTTCCAATCCATTTTTCACACTCCACTCAGAGCAATCACTCAAACATATCTGATCTATCACTCAAACACATTTAGAGGAACACCTCTATTTAAAACCGCCCAATGGTCTCTAGTTGCCCTTAGATAAAATGTAAACCTCTAAACTTGTGTAGCAGGGTAGAATATTTATTATCCTAACAACTGGAACTGGAATTTTTCTTGGTGAAGAGAAAGTGGTCTTTGCTTAAGAAAAATCCTTCAAGACTGCTGGAGATTGGCTGAGAGAAGATCTAATGAAAGACATGACATGCCAGAAGTCAAGGTAACAAATTGTTGACTGACAACAAATTGTCAGTCAAAATAAGTAGAAATATGAAGTTAATGAAAGATCTGATGGTAACGTGGCTGAGGACTTTGGGGAATCAGAATTCGAGTATTTACTTTAACTTTTACAGTACAATGTTATAAGCATCTCATATACTCTGTAAATCTACTTATATAAATTACCTGGGTGTGTCAGTGATTGTGTGTACACGTGTGTGTGTGTGTGTGTGTGTAGAGGAAAGGAAAGAGCGTGTCCCATGTCTTGGTCAACATTGTGTAGGAATAGGACCAGTACTCACTCATGCAGTGATAATCCTTTAACTGAATTAAGCAGAAATTCATAGTTAGTAATATAAACCTACTAGAAATTTGATGAAATCCTGGAGAAGGCTTTGGATTTTCTAAACTCCTGTGGAATGGGGTTTTAGATCTGGCTTATCTAGATCTTTGTCAAGCTGACAGTGACTTACACAAGATTCCATTATCTTCATTATCTCTCCACTGCCTTTTTCCCCTCTGGATTTGTCTCTCATTCTTTTTACTCCTGGACTTTATATTCTAGGTGTGCTTAAGTGTTTCCATTCACTCAAACTTGATGTTTCCATTCACTCTAATCTTCTTGTCTTTGCAAATAGAGCACTGCTCTTCCCAATATTAACTGGGTTAACTCTATTTTTCCTTCTGATTGCAGAGAATTGTTAGGGCAGTGAAACTATTCTGAATCATTCTGTAATGGTGGACGTATGTCATCCTCTGTCAAAACTCATAAAATATGACATGATGTAAAACATGGACTTTAGTTAATAATAATGTATCAATGTAGGTTTGTCAGTTGTAACAAATGTACCTCAGTGATGTAGGGTGTTACTGAAACTGAAATTGGGGTGGTGGCAGTGAGGGCAGAAAGGGATATATGGAGACTCTTGTACCTTCTGTTCAGTTTTCTGTAAATTTAAATTGGCTCTAAGAAATAAAAATCTATTAGTTTTCTGTTTCTAAAAGATTATTTGAGGGGCGCCTAAGTGGCTTAGTTGGTTAAGTGTCTGCCTTCAGCTCAGGTGGTGATCCCAGGGTCCTGGGATGGAGCCCTGCATCAGGCTCCCTGCAGGAAGCCTGCTTCTCCCTCTTCCTCTGCCCCTCCCCCTACTCTTGTTCTCTCTCTCTCAAATAAATAAATAATAAAAAGTTATTTGAGGGGCGCCTGGGTGTCTGGTTAAGCCTCTGCCTTGCTCCGGTCGTGATCTCAGGGTCCGGGGATGGAGCCCTGTGTCAGGCTTTCTGCTCAGCAGGGAACCTCATTCCTCCTCTCTCTCTATCTGCCTCTCTGCCTACTTGTGATCTCTGTCAAATAAATAAATAAAATCTTTTAAAAAATATATAAGGTTATTTGAGAGAGAGTGTGTGCATGTGCCCCTGGCTGGGGGGGCAGAGACAGAGGGACAGGGTGAGATAGTCTTAAGCAGACTCCACACTCAGCATGGAGTCCAACCCTAGGCTTGATCTCATGACCCTGAGATCACAACCTAAGCTGATGCTTAACTTACTGTGCCACCCAGGTGCCACTATCAATTTTCTTCAGTAGCTAACAAAACAAAACAAAACAAAACCCACAAAAAAAGCACATGCAAGATCTAGCACAGGCAAAGGGAGAAGCCAATATACTTGGGTGTTTATATTTTAAGCTCTTTCTACTTTAAGGTCCTGAGACTGATGGTGATGACCTGGAAGATACTAAGGAACATGTGGTGCCAAAGTTTCTCTGCACCCTTGCCCAGTCTGTGAAGACAGAAAGTAACTTTGTATCAAAAAATTCTAGGGGAACTATTTCAAACCAAAAGCTACCAGGGTCTAGGGCACTTATTTAGAGGGGAGGGCCAAGTAGGTGGCAGAAGTTAGGTGGTTGAGGATTAAATATGCAGGCTTGAACCTGCATCCACTAAAGTATATGAAGATATAATGATAAAGGAATGAGACAGTCCCTAAGATTTCAACTGTAGTCTGTGATAAGGAGATGATGAGATGAGAAGAGTTGTTAAATCACCAAAGGCCATTCTGTCACTTTCCAGTGATTGATAATCATCTTCAGAATCAAAGGATTCTGCAAGGGTCTGTGGTAACTAAAATCCACTCTTCTCTTAGAATTTTTTCACATTGAGAAATACTTTTAAAATACACTTGAACTTAATAACTGATTTTGTAAATTTGCATATATATATTATCCCTCATGTAGCACCTAGAAAAAAATTAAACTATTTTTAATGCTTTATTAACAACCGATTAATGCTTCTACTCTCAAAAAAATCCCACTCACCTGTGGATAAAAGATACACATGAAGCATATTAGAATGATTACCTCTTGGCAGAGAGGGGAATAGGAGTAAAAAGCCTAATAAATAAAAAGCCTAAGTAAATAAAACCAGAGATTACCTTGCACAGGCCAATGATAATGCTATGTCCTAAAAAAAGAATGATTCCCTTAACCCTCTACAATAGTTTAAAGAAGGTATCAGTAATTCTTATTTGGGAAGTAGAGTGGCATATCATGTTCTCTCAGATATGTTTGGGTGGATTAAAAGACTGAAGAGGAATGAATTAAATGAGCTTTCCAACTATAAACTTGATGAAGGTGGTTTGATGAGTAGAAAGAATGCCAGGTTAGAAGTCAGAAGGGAGGGGTGCCTGGATGGCTCAGTGGGTTAAGCCTCTGACTTTGGTTCAGGTCGTGATCCCAGGGTCCTGGGATTGAGCCCCGCATCGGGCTTTCTGCTCAGTGGGGAGCCTGCTCCACCACCCACCCCCACCTCCCCACCTGCCTCTCTGCCTACTTGGGATCTCTGTCTGTCAAATAAATAAATAAAATCTTTAAAAGAAAAAAAAAAAAAGAAGTCAGAAGGGAGTTCTACTTAGGCTACTTCAATAGCAAGGCTGATACTGGGTTGGGTATAGAGATGCTTTGGAGGTAGAATCATGAAAATAGGGGATATTTTTGGTTGTGAGGGGTGAAGAAGAGGAAGGAAGAAATCAAGAATGACTATACTATTTCTGCTTTGGATGACTGAGAAGCTGAGAAACATAAGCAGAGAGGGAGGTTTGGGAGCTGAGTAAGATGAATTCAGTTGGGTGTATTGAAGCTGATGTGGGTAGAGGTCAGGAAAATGCAACCTGCAGAAAGAAGCTGCTGACTGGGGATGGTGTGATTGATCAAGGGCCCCTGGTCGTAGGGTGCTCTGACCTTCTTTACATCAATCAGGCCCAGGCCACACCTCCTATGGGTTGCTTCCAGTCAGTGACTGGGCATGGCAAGAATACTGAACACTTAGAATCTTCCTCCTTTTACCACCAACATTGGTTTCAGGACTCTCCATCAGCCTTGCCGAAATTCCTTAGAATTGCACAGCAATCTATGGCTCTTCCCTCAACCTCCCTTCCTTCTCCCCTCAAAAAGGGGTAGGTAGTCTGTGCTTTCCCAGTCTCACTGTTTTTTTCTCTATTTTCCCTCATTAATATTTCCCCCAATTCATCTCTTGCTTCTCTAATCTTGTTTTGGCATTTGCTTCTCAGACAACCCACACTAACATGAAGTGTTATTGGGACATCCACTTGGAGAAACCTAGCTGGCATATACAAATATAGGCTGAGAGCTTCTTTAGAAAGGCTCAATTAGAGTGCAGGTAATAGAAAAAGCAGCCCAAATTGGCTCAAATGATAAAACAAGTCCATCAGTAGAGTGGTTTCTGGGCATGGTGTGGTCAGGGATCTGGCTCCATTTCTCCAAAAACTCTTTTGGTTCTTTCCAACTGTGTGTAAACTTTGTCCTTAGGTGGTTGTATCAATCAAAAGCCTGTTTTTTGTTTTTGTTTTGTTTTGTTTTGTTTTAGATTTTATTTATTTATTTGACAAAGAGATCACAAGTAGGCAGAGAGGCAGGTGGGGTGTGTGCAGGAAGCAGGCTCCCCACCGAGCAGCGAGCCTGATGTGGGGCTCAATGCCAGGACCCTGGGATCATGACCTGAGCTGAAGGCAGAGGTTTTAATCTACTGAGCTGCCCAGGCACCACAAAAGCCTGTTCTTTTTCCAGCCTCAGCTCAAATATCTCATTCTCTGTGGAGGCTTACTTACTCAATCAAGTCAGAAATCATTTCTCTCTTTCAAACTTGGATGTCTTAGTTCAAGTTGCTATTTAAAAATACTATAGCCTGGGTGGTTTAAACAACAAACAATTTATTTTTCATTAATCAACTCTCATCTCTTCTTATAATGGCACCAATCCCATTCATGAGGGCTGTGCCCTTGTGATTTAATTACGCCCAAAGTCTCTAGGTATCATCACATCTTCAAATACCATCACACTGGAATAAGATTTCAACATATGAATTTGGGGGTAAACAAATATTTGGTCCAACACTTGAATCTATTTGGCATTGTTTTATCCTGCTTGTCAAGCCTGTTTACATAGCTGCTTCCTCTAGACCAGAAGGGAAAATAATGACCATATTGCATTAACTTTCATCCCTATTAATATTTTACACATAGTTGGTACTGAGTATTTATCCAATTAAATTCACTATCATTATTTACATAGAGAAATAGAAATAGAATCTGTGCTTAAGCTTATTTAACATTTCAAAGTAATTTAGAAAAGGTAGTACATAGAAAAAATTTGAGGTTCATACATGGCATTTAGTCTCATTAGATAACACTACACCTATGCTGCTAAAACCTCAGGAAGATACAATGAGAATGTAGTTAGATGGGTTAAATATGAGACCTGAAATGTAGGAATGATGCATATAGCTAATAAATTTGGGAAAGATCCATATAGCTAATGAGTTCCAAGCTATGCTTTCAAATATAGGGACAGAATTTAGAAGTTCATCTGAATTGCTTCCTGAAGATTTTGACCAAATACGTTCCCTCAGCAAAAAACTAGACTAAGAAAAATAAAAAGAAATGAAATCATAAATATGGAGGAGAAAAACAGTAATATATCTTCATACTCAAAATTAGAAATAAAACAGAAAATGTTCTACCTGTGTATAAACTCCTGTCTGTTTGAATCTTGAATGGTGAATCGCAAATAAAGTAGAGAAGATTGTAAAGACTGTAAAACAAAAGAATAAAAGAATTGTTGATTGAAGACAGATTGCCAATAAAGATCTTCTGTAGAAATATAATTGGAGAAAAAATATATTCAAACAAAAGTCACTGTTTAAGATGAAAGTGGAGAATTTCTATCAAACTCAAAAATTCAAATATTTGGCATGCTTCAGTATTTGACAAAGCAATTTTATTTTTTTATTATTATTTTTTAAAGATTTTATTTATTTGTTTGACAGACAGAGATCACAAGTAGGCAGAGAGGCAGGAGCAGAGAGAGAGAGAGGAAGGGAAGCAGGCTCCCTGTCAAGCTGAGAGCCCAATGTGGGGCTCGATCCAGGACCCTGGGATCATGACCTGAGCAGAAAGCAGAGGCTTTAACCCACTGAATCACCCAGGTGCCCCTTATTATTATTATTTCTAAAAGATTTATTTATTTGATTGAGAGAGAACAAGTTGGGGAGGGGCAGAATGAGAAGGAGAGAATCTCAGGCAGTCTCCCCCTGAGTCCACCCAGGTGTCTCTGACAAGGCAGTTTTAAAACAAGAAGAATGGGGTACCTGGGTGGCTTTGCTGATTGAGCATCTGACTCTTAATTTTGGTTCAGGCCATGATATTGGGGTCCTGAGATCAAGCCCCGAGTTGGCCCTGGGCTCTGTACAGTCTGCTTAGTATTCTCTCTCTCCCTCTCCCTCTGCCTCTTCTCCTGCTCATGCTCTCTTTCCAGCTCTCTCTAAAATAAATAAATAAAATCTTAAAAAAAAAAAGTAGGAAGAAACACGTTTTTCCAACAGGCAGTTATGGAACTCGATATTCCAAGAGGTGATATGGGCTAAGGGTTGTATTCAATTCAGGGCTATTGAGTTCATATCAAGTTAAAAACTTGGGTTGGTTTAGTGATACAGAGAAGTATTTTGAGGTTGATGTTAGAGGGAACTATCATGCCCTTATGCCAAATACCTTTTATGCCATGAATGGCCCTCTTGATTAAGATGAGAATTTTTCAGTGATTGGTAGCTAGATGCTCCTCTTGGTGGACTGTGAATGGATGTAAATTTATGAGTGCTTTGGTTTTCAGTTTTATATGCATCTAAGGAACTATTTACATGTAACTTAACTGAATTGTGTCCCCACCTTCAAATTCATTTGTTAAAACCTAACCCTCACTCTGATTGTATTTAGAGATAGGGCTTTTAGGGAAGTAATTAAGGTTAAATGAGGTCATATGAGTAGGACCCTAATCCAATAGGACTGGTGTCCTTATAAGAAGATGAAGAGATAAAAGATTACCATGCAAGGACACATGAAGAAGGCACTGTCTGCAAACTGAGGAGAGAGACCTCACCAGAAACCTACCATGTTGGCAGCTTGCTCTTGGACTTTTATTTTCCAGAACTGCGAGAAAATAATTTTCTGGTTTTTAAGTCTCCCAGTCTGTGGTATTTTTTTATGGCAGTCTGAGAAGGCTAATATGCCTGCTAATAAATCACTAAAATAAGTAAAATAATAAAATTTGGAGTCCATAAACAAAAAACTAGTGTATTACCAAGGGAAAGAATATATATATATATATATATATATATATATATACACACACACACACACACACATTGACTGCTTAGTATGTGTTAGGCACTGTCTACGTATTTCTTTAATCTGTACAATTACTTAAGATTGTGTTGTTATTAACTCCATTTTACAGATGATGAAACTGAGACCCCCCAAAATGACTATTTTGTTTAATGTCACAGAACTCAAACCTGGGTTTCAAACTGACCCCAGACTGTACTGAATACAGTATAAAATAGCATTGTTGAATAGAAATATGATGTGAACCATGTATGTAATCTAAATTTTTCTAGGAACCATATCTTATTTTTTATTTCAAGTTTTAATTTAAATTCCAGTTAGTTAATATACAGTGTAATATTAGTTTCAGGTGTAACCATATAGTGATTCAGTACTTCCATACATCACCCAGTGCTCCTCATGACAAGTGTACTCCTTAATCCCCATCACCTGTTTCACCCATCCTCCCACCCACCTACATTCTAGTAACTGTCAGTTTGTTCTCTATTGTTAATAGTCTGTTTCTTAGTTTGCCTCTTTTTTCCCCTTTGCTCATTTGTTTTGTTTCTTGAATTCCACATGTGAGTGAAATCATATTGTATTTGTCTTTCTGACTGACTTACCTCACTTAGTATTATACTCTCTAGCTCCATCCATGTTGTTGCAACTGGCAAGATTTCATTTATTTTATAGCTGAATAATAGTCTCAGTCTCTCTCTCTCTCTCTCTCTCTCTCTCTCTATATATATATATATATATATATATATATATATATATAGTGCGTGTGTGTGTGTGTGTGTGTATACACATACCACATTTTCTTTATCCAGCCATCTACAGATGGACACTTGGGCTACTTCCTTATCTTGGCTATGGTACATAATGCTGCTATAAAAATAGGGGTACACTATCCCTTTGAATTAGTGTTTTTGTATCCTTTATGTAAATACACAGTAGTATGATGTCCTGATCATAGGGCAGTTCTATTTTTAACTTTTTGGGGAACTTCCATACTGTTTTCCAGAGTAGCTGCACCTGTTTTCATTCTCTCCAAAAGTAAAAGAGGGTTCGCCTTTTGCCACATCCTCTCCAACACCTGTTGTGTCTTGTGTTGTTGATTTAAGCCATTCTGACAAGGTGATACCTCATTGTAGTTTTGATTTGTATTTCCTTGATGATGAGTGATGTTGAGCATCTTTTCATGTGTCTGTTGGCCATGTCTTTTTTTTTATTTTTAAGATTTTTATTATTTATTTGACAGAGAGAGAGAGATCACAAGTAGGCAGAGCAGCAGGCAAAGAGAGAGGGGGGAAGCAGGAAGCCTGATCAGAGAGCCCGATGCAGGGCTTGATCCTAGGACCCTGGAATCATGACCTGAGCCAAAAGCAGAGGCTTAACCCACTGAGCCACCCAGGCACCTCCATCTGTATGTCTTCTTTGGAGAAATGTCTATTCATGTCGTCTGCCCATTTTTTAATTGGATTATTTGTTTTTCGCATGTTGCGTTTTATAAGTTCTTTTTTTTAAAATTTTATTTCTTTATTTGACAGAGAGAGATCACAAGTAGGCAGAGAGGCAGGCAGAGAGTGAGAGAGGAGGAAGCAGGCTCCCTGCTGAGCAGAGAGCCCTATGCAGAACTCCATCCCAGGACCCTGAGATCATGACCTGAGCAGAAGGCAGCGGCTTAACCCACTGAGCCACCCAGGCACCCCTGCGTTTTATAAGTTCTTTATATATTCTTGGATACTAACCTTTTATCGGATATGTCACTTGCAAATTTCTTATAGGAGCCAAATTTTATTTATTTTATTTTTTAAATACTTTATTTATTTATTTGGCACAGAAAAAGAGATCACAAGTAGGCAGAGAGGTAGACGCGGAGGGTTGAGGGGAAGCAGGCTCCCCACCAAGCAGAGACTCTGACACAGGGCTCGATGCCAGGATAGTTCGATCCCAGGACCCTGAGATCATGACCTGAGCTGAAGGCAGAGGCTTAACCCACTGAGCCACCCAGGTGCCCCTATTTATTTTTTTAAAAGATTTTATTTGACAGAGAGATAGAGAGAGCCAGTGCACAAGCAGGGGGGACAGCAGGCAGAAGTGGAGGGAGAGGGAGAAGGGAGCAGGGAGCCTGATGCAGGGCTTGGTCCCAGGACCCTGTGATCATGACCTGAGCTGAAGGCAGATGCTTAACTGACTGAGCCACCCAGGTACCCAAAACTCATATTTTTTATATGCATACATAGTTGATATTCTTCCAATTTTTCGGAAGGATATTTTCTTATTATAATACATCGCTAGTGTTGTCTTGAATTATTGTGGTTTCAAGTGCTCCAGTTGGTGTTAATGAAAACATTTACAGAATTGCTATTTTTTTTCTATAAAGTTATGTGTGGTTGACATTTTGTTATTATCAAGTTCTTTTTTCCCTAGAAAGTGAGAATATGTAGACTAAGAGGACATCCTGCCTTTTTCTCCACCTAAATAGGTTATATTGTTAGAAAAAAAAGAAAAACCACTGGGGTAGATGAATCAGTGGCCTGACCTAGACTGACATCGTGTATGGGTTTTTTTTTTTTTTAACAAGATACAATTGTAAAACATAGTTAAGGGACCTTCTGTGACTATGAAATAGAATGATGCTAACCAGTCTGCATAAATCCATTATGTTGAATGCAGAACTGTTGGCTCTCTTATGACCTTATTGGATGTGGTTTGGAAGTGTTTCGGAGGTGGAGGGTTTTTTTTCCCCCTTTTCATATTAGCCTAACTTCAGTGTTCCAGAGAAGTGGTTATTTTTAAACCAAGTAAAAAAGAGCTTTATCATGGCTACATCACTGCAAGACAGAAAAAGAAATTATTTCAGATGATCTCCTTCTGTTTCACTATATACACATTTATTCTCTCTAGATTCCAAGGATAAGTGGATAAATGCGATGGTTCACATTTGCCCTGTAACTAGTGAGAACTGGTTTTCTAAGGCAAATGTTTCTATTCCTTTGCTTTAGCTTTATCAAACGATCTGAGCTGAAACAATCTTTTAAAATGCTATGATGCACTCAGTGTTTTCGAAAGCAGAGCATTGTAACCATTTAGATCCTTCATCATTATAACAATGCGTCCAGTGGCTCTTCTTGTAGAATTAATGCACGGAGCTTCCATTAAGTGTTCTCTGAATCCACTCAGAGATAGGCCAGTCTATTGTCCTCTGAACTATTCATATATAAGATTCAAAAAATGTTCAGAAACATTGCCAATCAGAGAGAGAGAGAGAAAAAAAAAAAACCCACACGTCAGCTTTGATAAGAAAGATGTGCTCTTTAAAGGGTCCTTAGGAGTTTCAAGGGGGTTCCCAAGGGACGGTGGAATATACAGCTATGAGTTTAAAACAGCTATGAGTTTAAAATTCTAATAGCAGTCCTCCAAAACCCACAAATTGTTGTCAGTTTAAAAAATCTATGGGAAAAAAGATTAAGAAAAATAAGCTGATTAGACTAATAAAAAAGAATATTATAGCAATCAACTGTGCATTAGTCAAGAAGCAAGTGAAAGAAGCCCAATGCAAACCAGTTTAAGTGAAAAAAAAAAAAAAAGATTTAATCGGTTCATGTACTGGGGGAACATCTGAAGAACATCTGACTTTGGGCATACCTGGATCCAGGGTCTCAAATGATGGTTTCAGGATTCTTCTTCTTCTTTTTTTTTCCCCTTTTAAAAAAAAAAATTATTTTTTTTTATTTCTTTTCAGTGTTTCAGAATTCATTGTTTATGCACCATACCCAGTGCTCCATGCAATGCATGTCCTCCACAACACCCACTAGCAGGCTCACCCAACATCCCATCCCTCTCCCCTCCAAAACCCTCAATTAGTTCCTCGAAGTCCACAGTCTCTCATGATTCATCTCCCCCTCCAATTTCCCCCCACTCCCTTCTCTCCACCTCCCCATGTCCTCCATGTTATTCCTTATGCTCCACAAATAAGCAAAACTATATGATTATTGACTCTCTCTGCTTGACTTATTTCACTCAGCATAATCTCTTCCAGTCCCATCCATGTTGATACAAAAGTTGGGTATTCATCATTTCTGATGGAGGCATAATACTCCATAGTATATATGGACCACATCTTTATCCATTCATCCATTGAAGGGCATCTTGGTTCTTCCCACAGTTTGGCAACTGTGGCCATTGCTGCTATGAACATTGGAGTACAGATGGCCCTTCTTTTCACTACATCTGTATCTTTGGGGTAAATACCCAGCAGTGCAATTGCAGGGTCATAGGGAAGTTCTATTTTTAATTTCTTAAGGAATCTTCACACTGTTTTCTAAAGTGGCTGCACCAACTTGCATTCCCACCAACAGTGTAAGAGGATTCCCCTTTCTCTACATCCTCTCCAACACATGTTTACTGCTTGTTAATTTTGGCCATACTAACTGGTGTAAGGTGGTATCTCAATGTGGTTTTGATTGGAATCTCCCTGATGGCTAGTGATGATGAACATTTTTTCATGTTAGCTATTTGTATGTCTTCATTGGAGAAGAGTCTGTTCATGTCTTCTGCCCATTTTTTGACAAGAATATCTGTTTTGTGTGTGTTGAGTTTGAAGAGTTCTTTGTAGATCTTGGATATCAGCCCTTTGTCTGTACTGTCATTTGCAAATATCTTCTCCCATTATGTGGGTTGCCTCTTTGTTTTGTTGACTGTTTCCTTTGCTGTGAAGAAGCTTTTGATTTTGATGAAATCCCAAAAGTTCATTTTCACTTTTGTTTCCTTTGCCTTTGGAGACTTATCTTGAAAGAAGTTGCTGTGGCTGATGTTGAAGAGGTTACTATGTTCTCCAGGATTCTTCTTCTTCTTTTTAAAAAAATATTTTATTTATTTATTTGACAGAAAGAGAGAGAGATCACAAGTAGGCAGAGAGGCAGGCAGAGAGAGAGGGGGGAAGCAGACTCCCTGCTGAGCAGAGAGCCCCATGTGGGGCTTGATCCCAGGACCCTGAGATCATGACCTGAGCCGAAGACAGAGGGTTAACCCACTAAGCCACCCAGGTGCCCCTCCAGGATTCTTCTTCTTATCTGTCATCCCTTTCCGTTTAGTTTTGTTCCTTTCTATTTTATAGGGCATTTCTCCCTTTGATGGAAATATGGCCTCTGGCAATGCAGATGTCATTGCTCTACACTTTCAGCTCCAAAGGGAGAGAGAAAACTATCAGTCTCCAATTTGGAAAACTTCATGAATATTGATCACTCTGTGTTGGATTACTTGTCAAATGGGCCACTCAGGGCAGTCACTATTTCCAGGGGGTTACAGTCCTGTGGTCTGCTTGGCCTGGCTCACAGGCCTGCCCCTTGGTGGAGGTGATGGGGAATGGAGGTCCATCAGATCCACAAAGAATAGGGGAAAGGTGGTGACTCAAATGGGAATAGCACAAAGATGAAAATAGTTATATGTTTTGCAAAGCTATTGGAGAAAACATAAATAGTTCAGGTTCTAACAATTCTGAAAATTGCTTTTCAGATTTGGAGATTTTGTTCAAGTAGTTTCCAATTGAGTAGGTTGGGTTGGGCTCTGAGATTCTTTATTTCTAAGCAAGCTTCAGGGACCACACTTGAGTAGCACTACTCTAGAAGACATTTGTAAATTGGGTATAATTTTATAGCATCTGGTCAGCAGAAAACCAAAGCAGATTACCTGTGTGAGGTTGAGTTTTGAAAGCTTCAGATTTAATTATTTGAATTACTCTTTATCAGGAGTACTAACATACAAACTTTAATGTTCTTTTGGACCATACTGTTTTGTTACTTGTTAAGTGTCCTCAACTAGAAAGAGTGCAATGATTAACACACTTACCTTGAACCTTGTTTTGAGAAATAATGAAGTAAGATACATCTGGAATATACTGTTCTCTTTAAGACATAATGTGAGAAAGAGAAAGGTATGGGGCTAGGGCTGGGACTGTGGTCTGTCTCACAGTCATGGGGCAAGGCTGGGACTGAATAGAACTCATTTCCGTGGGTTGTGGGAAGATGTACAGGTGGGCAGAGTGTGACTTCTTGGTCCTTGGCAATAGAGAGAGCTAGTAACAGGGCTCCATCTCCAGGGCTAGGGCTTAGGGATAGTGATGTGGATAGGATGTGGATAGGAGGGGGGATGAATATAGACACTGGCACGAGCAAGGTAAAGATGAAGGTAAAGTACAGAGACTGGGAGAATGGGCAGATTATGAAGGTAAGTATTTAAGTCATTGGAACCAGGGAGAAGGCAAGGGCTTAGTTTTAGAAGCACAGTTGAACTCAAGGTACCAAATCTTAGATATGAAATGGAAAACAGACTGGCTTGATGTCTGTTCCCTTAGTGTGCAACAAGAGTTCTGCAGAGCTCATGCTGGAGGGAGTAGAGGTCATGCATCTTGAAAGAGTAGAAGGAGTAAGGCCACAAGTCCCAACTAAAAGGCCCCAGGTATAAAGGATGAATGTATTGACAAGAAATCAGATAAGTTATTACTACTGGAGAAAGTTCCAAGCTTTTATGCATATCTCTTTATTTCAATTTTATAATTACTGAATCTAGTCATTATTGTTTAATGCATCAATTGAGAAAGAAATGTGTTCTTACCACAAGAGTGGTAGTGATACTAGATACACAGATTTGTAACCCAAGTCTGTATGATTGCCCAGAGGTTCTGCAAACAGGAATCAGTTAAAAAAGTCTATTGAATTTGAGATAGTTATTTTGAACTGTAGTATTTCCTCCTGGCTCATTGGTTAGTTGCAAAGGAACTTGCCTAAGATATATGCTGGAAGGCTTACTAGTTTTTAACTTCTTTGGATTTATTTCTTAAAAGAATTGGGTTTTGGATCAAAAGGAGAAATCTGATTGGTTATCTACCTAAAGTATAATGCAAATAACCGGAAATAATATATTATTTATCTTCAAACAAATTTCTTTTTTTTTTTTTAAAGATTTTATTTATTTATTTGACCAAGAGAGTCAGTGAGAAAGGGAACACAAGCAAGGGGAGTGTGAGAGGGAGAAGCAGGCTTCCTGCTGAGCAGGGAACCTGATATGGGGGTTGTGGGGCTGGATCCCAGGACCCTGGGATCATGACCTGAGCGGAAGGCAGACGCTTAACAGCTGAGCTGCCCAGGTGCCCCGAAACAGAAATTTCTATATCAAAAATTTATAAAGCAAAGAAGTTCTCTAACGGTATATAGGAAGGTATGAAGACCTAAAACTTTAAGGGATACTTGTTTTCTTTTCCAATTCCACCTTCAAAATACTGCCATTGCTTTTCACTCTGCACCTACTCACCCTTTCTCTCCAATCAGTCAGTACTGAGTATAGCAGTGAGCTCTCTTTGGAAGCCTTTGGAACTTTCTTTGAGATGGGGAGGATTCCCCGAACTTCTCTCAAATTCAACTTGACATCACAAGGGCAGAAAGGACTCAGGAATGGTTCCTTATTTCCATGTATTACTTAAGATATAAAAAAGTCCCATCTTTGATTTCCTTGGATAACTGCCAAACCCTTTTGTAGAAGGGGCAGAACAAGAGAATCTATGCTAAAGGCAATAGCAGTCACACAAGTTTAAGAAGTAATTCATAGACAACATATGCATTTTGTGGCATAGATTCAAGAATAAGAAACAGTTTAAAAGAATTCTAAAAAAACATTGATTAGGGAATGCCAAGTTAGCAAGTAGATACAAATTTAAAAACAATATGTCCCTGGTGATTCAGGATGACTCAGCTAAAATGGTCATCTTAATTTAGGATGTTTTTTGAAGGCCTCCTCAGGTGGGGTGTGTGTGTGTGTGTGTGTGTGTGTGTGTGTATGGAAGATAGAAGAAATCAATTTAATGTTTTTCATTGGGTGAATTGAAATTATGCAAATTTGCTTTTCTTGGTTTTTGCAGTTTAACAAATGAATAATTGACTCCAGAAAGCTGATGATAAACCTTTTACTTTTTATAATAATTTCAGACAGAAAATATGTAAAAATAGTGCAAAGATTTCATGTATATGCTTCAACCAGCTTCTTTTATGTTAACTATTTATTTAACATTGTACAATGGACAAACCAGGATTAGCATTGGCACATTGTTATTAACTAAATTATGAATCTTATTGAAAGTTCACCAGTGTTTTTCTAGTGTCTTTTTTTTTTCCCCCCATTTCAGGATCTGATCTTGGATTCTACATTGCATTTAGTGTGCCTCTCTTTAATCTCTGTCAATCTTTAGTCATTTCTTATCTTTTGCAACATGGACTCTTTTGAAGAATACTGTGTTAGTTTGTAGAATGTCTCTCCAATTTGGGCTTGTCTAATGTTTTCTAATGATGGGGTCATATATTTTTGGCAAGAATACAAGTAATTTTGTGTCCTCCTTAGGACATAACAGAGGTACATGACATTGACACATCTTATTACTGGTGATGTAATCTTGATTGCTTGGTTAAGTGGTTATGTCAGGTTTCTTCACTAAAAAGTTACTATTTTCCCTTTTGAAATTCGTAATTATCTTGGGTTATTTTGAGAGTTAGGTTAAAATCATATTTCTCCTCAAACTTTTGTCCATTGATTTTTACATCCATAGGAAGATCTTGTCTGTAACAACTATTATTATAAGTATGCCCAGTAGTGACTTTGTACTTCTTAAATTCTCTCTATATTTATTCACTGGAATTCTATAAGGAGGAGCTGCCCTTTTCCCCCCATTTATTTACTCAATTATTTGGCTCATGGATATTTTATGGATTAAAATCTAATACTATCATCGCTGATTTAGTTGCCCAAATTTTTCCATATTTGGCCATTGTGGGGTTCCTTCAGTTTGGCTCCTGTATCCTTTTGATTTATCACATCTTTTTGTGAGAACTTCCTTTTTTTCTGGTACCACAGGATTATCCATGTTCATCCTGTCCCAGCCCAGGAATCAACCACTTCTCTAATGAGCCCTGATTCCTTTTACTGGCTTTGCCCTGTGGTCCTATACTGCTCTCTGCTCTGGTGGGCAGCCTTTTGGGTGTGATATCCCCCTATACTCTGGGCTCAGTTTAAATGATGTGGGCTTTAGATGTGGGCTCTCATCTAAAGCCCATATCTTTAGATGCCATATAGTTGAATGCTATGGAGGACTAAACTTCCCAGCTACATTTAACTGTGTTGCTTAGACTGAGAGGTGGGGTTAGGGTAACTTCCTTCTTTCTCTGGGCCTTTGGGGGAGTGTAATTTGAACTCATAGGGGTAGAGATGTCAAAGCACTCTCAGTGAATGGATGGTTCAGAGAAGAAGCAGGACAGGACTCAGCAAGGGCTCAGTCTTTGGGATCTGATAATAATTACTTCAAGTAGCATTTGAACTTCTGCTTTATACTTCCTTTCTGTTATCCTCTAACCCTTAAGTAAAATTTTATTCTCTATACTTCAGGGATTTTAATGGGGAATCTGTCCTATGTGGATAGAGGTGAAAAGGAGAGAACAGAATCTTCTTCCTTGAAGCTTGAGAAGTTACAATGAGGGGATGGATTATAGGTAGAGACATCTGTGCCCAATATCGTGGTAATCTCATGCAGTAGCAAGAGTGTAGTATCAAGATAAGGTGGTTATAGCAGAAAAATATAAAAGCACTTGTAACACAATATGGGGAAATTCTTTCAACCAAGGTAGTTTCCTTCAAATAAACCAACAGGGTCCATTGTAATTTTCCCATTTAGTGGAAGTGTGATCTGTGATCCTGTGACCTTATTTTGTAGTTACAGGTTTCTAAAGCCTAGATATTATGTAGAGACCGACTAAAATTTACCTGGCTAGTTTTGGCCCATCCCATTTGGGATCATCATGAATTTTGTTTCTATCACCCATCATATTAACTATTCTTTTTGGTTATAATTCTGCTCATTTAAAAAACATGACCTTTTTTTAACCTTCATCTAATTACTGAATAAAAATGTTGATTTACAGTGACTTGTGGCATTGCACTGTGGTCTTCCTGCAGTTAGAGAACTAATGTCTCAATCTCTGGTTTCTAAAATTGACTCTTTTTCCTGTTTCTGAGCAAAGGAGATTCTCTTCCCATTCCAGGATTCTGGTACCTCTCTCATCATCCATTGATTCTCTAAGTTTCCGGACTCAGAGACTACCTCATTACCGTCCTTCAAGGTCCAAGAATGTAATTCACTAGGCACCTGACTGGCTCAGTCACTAGAGTATGCAACTCTTGATCTTTTGAGCCTCATGTTGGGTATAGAGATTACTTAAATATTTGGGGGGAACCTCTGGGTGACTCAGTCAGTTTATCATCTCACTCTTGATTTCAGCTCAGGTCATAATCTTAGGGCCTTGGGATGAAGCCTAGAGTCCTACCTTGGGCTCCGTGTTCAGAGGGAAGTCTTTTTGAGATTCTGTCTCACTATCTGCACCTCCCCTCTGCACTCACACATATGTATGCAGTCTCTCTCTCATAAACAAATACATCTTTTAAGAAAATAAAATCTTTTTTTTTCTTTTTAAAGGATGTAATGGGGCACCTGGATGGCTCAGTCAGTTGAGCCTCTGACTCCTGATTTCCACTCAGGTCATGATCTTAGGGTGATGGGATTGAGCCTTGGGTTGAGCTCTGTGCTGTGTGTGGAGTCTGCTTGTCTCTCTCTCCCTCTGCCTCTCCCCCAATTCTCTCTCTCTTCTGATTTCTACCTATTGGATACTCATTTACTAATAATTACTTAAAAGGTTAAAAGATGGAAGAGATTTTTAGTGTGGGTGGAGAGCAGAAAATGCCTTGCAGGTACTATGAGCCCAATATATGGATGGATGATTACAGGATGATTGAATGAATGAATGGATTTCTGACCAGTCTGTCAATCTGTAATAGTGATACCACTGGGGTGTTGACAGTGAAAGTTCTTCTTCAGAAGAGAAATGGGATTTCTAATTTATATAAGTTACCATGAATTACTAGTTAAGATGTTTTAAATAAAAAACCAAGCTGCTTCCTTTAGCTAGTAGGAATATTATTATTTTAGCTAATTATAAATTGTTAATTAGATAATGTGTCAAAAGACCTGACTTTCAACTTTTAAATGAACAAAATGAAGTTAAGACTTTTTTTGTCTGTAAACCTATTTAATTTTATCGCTTTTTATCACTAACATTGTGGTGGTTTATATGATTTCATTCAGGTCATAAAATCAAGATTTGGGAGTTAATTAAAAACAAAATAAAAGTAATGCTTGGAAGAAAAAAAATTGGGGATGACTACACAAAATATCTAAGGTCCCTTTCAATCTAATATTTTATATATTTTTAAAATCAACTTCATTGAGGTATAATTTATATACAATGAAAGTCACCCATCTGAAAGTGTAAATTTCAGTAGGTTCTAAGACAAGGACTTTTTTTTTTTTACTAAAAAGAAAAACACTAATTAGTAGATGGAGAATTCTGAATTCTCTGATAGACTTTTTTTTTTTTAATATGAGACAATTTTATTTAAAGCCTTTACATTTAGCTTCAACGTTATCATTATTATTACCAGGGCTGTTTGCTCCATCTCTTGAGATCTCTAACAGAATTTTCCAGACCACATCATCTTCATGTCTATATAAATTATTTGAGCTATTTCACTTTTTAAACCAGAGCATGGTGTATTACCACATGCATGTTACATTAAGAAAGATTTTTCCTTTCATCTTGCAAGTAGAGAATCTCTACAACAAACCTCTTTATTTAATTGTTCTTTTATTCGTTCACTTTTTTTTTATTAAAGATTTTATTTAAATCACAAGTAGAGAGATCACAAGTAGGCAGAGAGTCAGGCAGAGAGAGAGAGAGAAGCAGGCTCCCCGCTGAGCAAAGAGCCTGATGCGGGGCTTGATCCCAGGACATTGAGATCATGACCTGAGCCGAAGGCAGCGGCTTAATCCACTGAGCCACCCAGGCGCCCCTATTTGTTCACTTTTAATGTAACTTTTGAATAGAGCAAAGATTCACATGGTCAAACAAATTAAAATATACAAACTACACAGTGAAAAGTCTCTTTCTCACTTCTGTTCCCATCTGCTCAGTTGCTCCTCCAAACTTGAAACTACCGTTTATAGTTTCTTGTGTATTCTTCCAGAGTTTGTTTATTCAGATAAGAGTATATATAAACATAGGTCTCATTTGCATGTTTTAAAGAACTCTGGCACCCTTTAACAATCATCATTTTCTCTGGCAATCAGTGGAACACTCCTTTTATTTTTCTCTTAGAAAAAGAGGTCCCTTTTCAAAGAACTTTAGGAGTGCCTGGGTGGCTCAGTTGGTTAGGTGTCTGACTCTTGATTTCTGCTAGGTTCATCCCAGAGGTCATGGGATCAAGCGCCACATCAGCTCTGTTCTCAGCACAGAGTGTGCTTGAGATTCTTTCCCTCTGCCTTTCTCCCTGCTCTTGTTCATGTGCTCTTTCTCAAATAAATAAATCTTTAAAAAAAGTAAAGAACTTCAGATTATTCAGACTAAAGTTTCCTGAAATTAAAAAGATTCCAGTTACCCTTTAGTTATTTTCATTCATTCATTTGATTCATTCATTTAGCAAAAATCTATTGATTTGCTTGCTGTGTCAAAGATCCTGCACTCAGGTCTTAGAAGATTACAAAGATTATGGATCTTGCTCTGAAAGAGCATGTAGTAAGAGATACAAGACATGAAGCTAAATAATTATAAGAGATGTATAAAATGCCACAGCCTTTCAGAGAAGGGAGAGATTAGTTCAATTCTATGGATCAAGGAAGGCTTTCAGAGGAAAATGACCTTTGAGCTGAGCCATGAAAGTTGAGTCTATACACCAACAGAAATGGGATGATGGAAAAGTAAGAACATTCTATGTTATATCACAGCACTCTTGTTTTCAAATGACAGAAACTCCAAGTAGCTTAAACAAGAAAGAAAAAGTAGGAGGGCACTGTACTCATTTCTGTAACCAAAATCAGAATACACAAGATTGGAGTTATCTTCAGTGTTAAAAGCATACAAAGATTTTATCAGCATTACCCTTTTCTGTCTCTTCTTCCTCCATTCTGTCTCTTCTCCTTCTAACAGACTCCTTCTTATAACAGGTGGTGTTACTGCCAATAACTTTGGCATCATATATCTTACTGCTCTCTATTCAAGAGTAGAGAGAGTTACCCCTCTGCTTCCAATTTAGAAATTTTGGAAAGGACTGGCCCAGCTTGGTGGTTAAACCCTGCTGTGAGTTGGGAAGGGAAGTACTGTGTTTGCCAGTCCCACCAGAAACACTGAATTGGGAGAAGCAGTTCTCTAAGGGTGCAGCTATCCGAAGAAGGTGGGAAGGAGTGCAGGGGAGACACAAAGCATGGAGCTCCATTTATACCTGCAGCATTAGCAAAGGCAAGAAGGCTGCAAGCTGTGCTGTGAATATGGTGAGAAGCAGGGCTTGGGACTTGTGTAAGGGAGCCAATGTATTTGTGGTGCAAAATTTGAGAGGTATTCTCAGATGTCAACCCTGAACTTGGTGGGGAGAAGGGGGGAGAGAGAGAGGGTCAAACCTCCTTAAATTTTGTACCTTAAGCACCTTGTTTGCCTCAACCTAATCTTGGCCCTGTTAAGAAGGGATGTTCGACAGTGTTGAAGATAACAGGCTGAAGAGTTGAGGACCGAGTAGAGTGACCTTTGAGGGGACAGTTTTGTTGGAACCATGCAAGTGAAAGTCAGACTGCGAGAGGTTAAGGAGTAACTATCTAGTGAAAAAATGGTGGCAGAGAATGTAGGCTACTGTCTCCTCTATCATGAAGTTGGGTGGTGAAAGGAATGACAGAGAAGGAATTACAACTTAAGGGGGTAGCTGAGGGCTCAGCAAGTTTGTTTTACTTCATCTTATTTTCAATATTGGTGCTATCTGTCCCAAGAAGCAGTCATTTACTTCCATGGAATGATTTGAAGGATTCCTGGCTCCCTTCCAACCAAAAATAATTTTATACTAGTTTACTAGTGGTGTCTGAATTGCTACCATTAGTGATTTGGGGTTATTGAATTAAAGGATTATCTCCTAGCAGTTAGTAAGTACCCCCCTAGGTCCCCATCTGTAGGTAATTCATTAAGCTTTTAGCAGCTATCTGTACGTCAATGTGAATTGGCTTATCTGATTTTTTGGAAACAACCAAGAATAAATTTTGATAAAGGGCGGGTAAAGAGCACTGAAGGGTTTTTGACAGTTTGGGATGTGGCACCTATAAGGAGGAAAGGTGAAGAATTCCCAAAAGGAAAAGGTGAGGTTCTAAAGGGTAACCTCTCTATCTCATAGCCCTACCCAAGGCCAGCTACACTCTAAAATTCTTTCCTTCCATCAATGAACCATTTTATAAAACAGCTTTTGAGTAAAATCTTGTCAAAACTTTCTGGGGAAATACATTATGTCCTAGATGATAGAAAATGATACTAGCCATAGAATCAGAAAACCTGTTCTTAAAAAAAAAAAAAAATAGAAAGAAAAGAAAAACTGTTCTCATCAGACACTTATTTGGCCTGCACAGAAGCAGAATTACCTTGAAGCAAGTGATACGTAGGTTGCAAAATACCCATTTGCACAGATCCCTTCAAAGGCCCTCGGAAGGATCCTAGCAACATTTTCATATGATCATGCATTTTTGAAAAATTTGAAAAACAAGATAATTTAACTATAATACACCACTGTCTCTATCCACTCCTATTTTCCCTTTGTCACATTTCCCCTAGTGCTGAGTGGCACTGGAGTAACCAGTCATTTTTGCTATCCAGTACCTAAAGGGAACTTGAGTTGGGGATACAGTTTGGGTTTAGTGGTATATATTTTAATGGCTTATTGTCATTTCTGCATATTGTTAGGTAATTACTAGCTCTTTTGGTGCAGGGATGTCTTATAGACATATTCCTATTGCCTGTTGGGCTAATTTATGTGTCACAACATGAATATGTAAGGCCCTTGATTAAAAACTGGTTAATGAGTGCCGTCAATGCAAAGATTATTTAAGATTGGCTGCTATTTAAGGAAACTTGAAACATGAAATTCAAGGAAACCTTGAAATCTGTTCACATATGAAGAAACTTCACAGAGGCTTTCCCAAATTTGATACCAATCCAAAAAATTACATATGGCATTACCAATGAGTTATGAAATTGAAAGAAACTTTTATAAACTATGAATAATAAATCTTAAAAATGAACCCATACTAAAGGAAAGACAAAATTACCTTTCTATTCAAGATTGTACTGTAAAGCTGTCATATATAGAAGCAATCAATCAAAGAACATACAGGAAAAAATTGGGAAAAAACTATTCTAGAGGTATATATGACAATTAGTAGAATGATTTTGTTATTATTTGGATTTTGTGACATTTGTTGTATTTGCTGGTTTTTAAAATTTTGTAATTGTGGTTTATTTGCTTATTTATTTTTTAAGAAAGATTTTATTTATTTATTTGAGAGAGAGAGCATGAGTGAGAGAGCACAAGCAGGGGTAGGGCAAAGGCAGAAGAAGACCCTTGATCCCAGGGGCTCGATTCCAGGACCCTGAGATCATGACCTGAGCCAAAGGCAGGCAGACATTTAACCAACTGAGCCATCCAGGTGTCCCTGTTACGATTTCTTATGCCCAATTTTGTACTCATAATTTTATACCTTTATTTTAAAGAATATCCCCCACCCCCCAAATTAGCTAAACTTTAAGTCCTATAAAGTCTGGATTCTTCTCTGATCCTGTGGCTGAGCAAGTAATGTGAGCCCCTAGTTCTCTCATCTGGAAGGTAGGAAGCACTCTCACGGGGTGCTTGTGAGGAAGAGAGATGGTGCAGTTCAAAGACCCTCATTACTAGTTACAAAGAGCCATACAAATGTAAGTAGTAGGATCACTGCCTCTTCCTCAAAAAACAGGTCTTGCATTTTCCCTAAGAGGTTATCTTTTCAGTGATCATACTTACATTTCGGGTTATCCTGAATTGTAGGATGGGCTAAGATGCCTCTGGAGAACTTCATACAGATGACAAGCAGCCCCAGACAGAGTTAAAATCCTAAGAAAGAATGGTGTTCTATTAGCACAAGTTCATCCATTACCACGCCTGGGAAACCAACACACTGGGTCCTCCCTGCTAGGGGTAGTGAGCAGAGATGCTTCTAACAACAGCATTTAGCATTCAAATTCAATAATATTCCAAATATGTAGATGACCCCTATTAAAACACAGTTTTTACAGGGAATTAATATAGCTTTTATTTCCTTGGCCAAGCATTTAACCAGGAAAAATGGGAAAAGGGAAGTTCCATTCACTGAACACTTAATATATGTAAGCATCCAATCTAGGTGCTGTACATATATGTTATCCCAAACACAATATCCCTGGATATTATCAACAGATATAAAAGAAATTTTGCAGAAATAAAAGCTAAGGCTCAAAGAATAGAGGGACTTGCCCAAATCCACAGTAATTAGGGTGTTTTAAGCAAGGTTTGTTTGATCCCACCCTTTCAGGTATTAGTCTATTGCTACATGCTGTTTCCAGTACAGTTTTTGTTTTCCTATTTGCTCCTCTTTTCTATTCTTATTGAGTCTGGCTCATACAGTCACACTTGCCTGCAAAAATAAGTTTGTAAATCAGATGTCTAGTGTATATATATGCATAGGTTTTTAGTTCAAATGCATACTCCATCATGAATTTATGGAAAGTCAGGAGTATATCCAATGCAATAAAATATGCCTTAAATGGTAATTTGAATGGACAAATCTTTAATAGGAATTATAAATGTCTGAAAATGTCTGAAATGCATAATAAACTAGTTTACCACCAACCAGACTGTTCATGTATCAAATTAATATGCACAATCTAAAGTAAGATACTTGATTTCATGCTAAAAAAAATTCAGGGCCAATCTCTTCAGTCTGAAAACAAATAGTAAGTCAACATTCTCAGGTTGCAGATTGATAGTGTCAGGTTAAAATGACTTTCCAAGAGGCAGCTTTATATATATTTTATCAGAACTCAAAATTACACACAGTTCACTTGCTTCTGTCCATTAAATTTTAAAATTGAGATGAGTTTAGTAGCTAGTAGACTTTCACAGGGCTTTTGTGTTTTAATATTTTAATGGAAACGCTTGTTTTTCATCCCCTGATTTAGCCTAAGCATGGGTGGGATGCCAATCCAAGATCTTAAAATTGAACACCTTGAATATTTGTGATTTTGTTGTTGTTGTTTATCTTTTAATTTGTAGGTCAAGACCAAAGTGAGGGAGGTAGGGCAGAAGGCAGAGAGAAAGAAAGGAAAGAAATATTTTGGAAGAGGAGACCTCCTTCATTCTATAACAGACAAATATATTAGAAATTATATGTTATAGGGTTAAGAGAGTGTAATAGCTAGAATTTTTGAAACCTAAGGGGATGACTCTTATCTTACTGTTTGAAAAAAATGTGCACGTGAGAAGATAATTTTCATATTATGAACGCAAAGCCACAGAATTCTGAAAAACCATGTACTTAGTGGGAGTATCATCCCAGAGGACCTGACGAGTAGGCCAGAGCCGGTAAGCTGAAGTATTTAAGTGAACTTTGGGTCCAGCCTGTATTTGTCATCTTTGCCGTTCAAGTGAACTCAGCACTAGCCGTACTCCCCAGCTAATTCGGGACAGGTTTCAAGGAAGATCCATTGTTTTGGTTTAAATATATATATTGAGCACCTACTACTAGGTCAGGCTGTGAGCATAGAAATATGGAAAAAATTCAGTATCTGCCCTTAAGGAGCTTCTATTCTGGAAGGGCAGGTGTGTGAAACATTCAGACAAATGCACAACTGTATGACAGGGTTTAAAACTTAACACGTTAGATAAGGTACGGTGAGAGCACTAAAAAGGGAAGTCGAAATGTCTCTGTGGGGAGCCCACTGAACCAAGAAAGACTCTTTGGAAGTAGGACAGGTTTCCAGCGGGGCCGGCTAGCCCAGGAAGCAGGCGGCAGAATTCGCGCAGGGGAAGCTGAAACGGCGCGAGCAGAGGCACAGGCCTGAAACTGCGGGTTCTGCTCTGGGATCGCCCTTGCACCCCTTTGTCTCCAGACAACCGGAGACGACCAGTTCGATCCCTCACGGCAGGGCAGATCTGAAGAAGTTTGGGGATATAAATCCCAGCCAAGAGAGCGGCAAGGCATGACCTTGCCTGAGGAGATTTGTAGGCGCCGAAATGGGAGCCGCCAAGTTTCTGAAAGACCGGGCGGGGCTCGGGTGGCGGCGGGGCCCTGCCTGCGCTTAATCGTGCTGCCGCGGGCCTTTGGTTCTCAGGGAGCTGTGCTCTGCGTCCCCGCCCCGACGGCCGACACGCGAATCTGCGGGGCGCTCCAAGCCTTCCCGAAGCTGAGCGCCTGAGAAGCCCGCTCCCTGTGTCGGGAGCCTCTCTGCCCCTCCTTGGTCCCTGCTTGGGAAACTCGCGTGACGCAGCCGAGAGCCCGCGGTGACAAATGCTGTTCTGTGGTCCCAGCGCGCGACGGTGCTTACCGCGGCCTGACGAGCGGCCCTCGGCGCGCGGCCTCCCCCCACGCAAGCCCACCGCGCGCGGCACCAATCCGCGCAGGCCCAGACCCGCGCTGCGGCCTCCCGGCGCGCGTCGCACGGTCTGGCACGAGGCGCACGAACCACCTGGCGGTCCGAGGCTACGGGCTAACGGGCGCCTCAGTTGCTGCCAGGGCGCCGATCTGTTTATCCCCTCACCTTGGGCTTTTAACCCCGCGCCCCGCTTGGTTTTGAGAGGTTTCTGTGCTCGAGCTATTTGAGGCAGGCCCTCTTAACAATAGGAGTGGCTCGCGGCCTACGCGTCTGAGAGCTTCCAGGGCGCTGGACGGAAAAGGTGGGTGTGTGGAGTTGTCACCTCACGGAGTCGCGATCCGAACCTTGGAGGAGGGACACACCTTCCCGGGTACTCTGGGCCCACGATGGGCTTCTCCTAGGGAACAAGTTCGTCCCGAACCCCTGTCTCAGGGCAGCCTCCCTTAAGGGACCGACGCACCGGCCGTTCCTGCCGCCATTTCCCAGCAGGCCTCCAGGGGGCCTCCCGGCCGCGGCCTTCCTGTCGGCCGCTCCAGGCCCGGGGGCCGCCGCGCGGGGAGGGACGCGCCTCGGCGCCCGGGCCACTGCGCGAACAATGACCCCTTTTCCCCTCGCCGCCGCCTCTTCCCCGACACCGCCCCCTCGCACCCCCAGGCAAACCTATTAGCCTTTCAGGCCGACAAAACCCCGCGGCCCCGCGCATTGTCCCGCGGAGCGCCCGGCCGCCGTCATTAGCCCTGATTACGCTGAGCCGCCTGACAGCCCTGCGGGCCGCTCGGCAGACCCCCCATTCACGGCCGCCCCCGGGCCCCGCCTCACAATAGGAGCGGAAATCGGCCGCGCTCCCGCGTCCCGGCTGAATAGAGCGAGAAGCTGCTTCTCTTCTCCTCCCGCCCCTTTCACGTTCTTTTTGGATACAATATTTTTTCCCTTTTTGTTAAAATTAGGGAAAGAGAACGAGGTCAAGGAAGATTTTGATTGAGCTCTTTGCCTGTCATTTGTTTAATGTAAACAAAGAGCAAGTCCTCCCCCCGCCCCAGCCTCTCTTCACCTCCCTCCCAGATTTTTATAAACAAACTGGAGAAAGGGTGGGAGGGGGGTGCGAGCGCGGCGGGTGGAAGCCGAGTGGGTCATTAAAGTGGAGGAGCGAGGAACTGCGGCATTTGGGGAGCGGGAGCCATCGCGCTTTTGGTGGAACTGGCGGGTGGTTGAAATATTTATAACCGATAAAGAAGCCGAGCTGGGGCTGGTGGTTAAATCCGCACATTGGTAAGATCCGTTGAATTGTTAAAATGCAGCTTCTTTCCACTGTGCTGGAATAACTGCTTTTTGGGAAATTGTTACAGGAAATAAACTTCAAGAGAAGACAGGAAGGAAACCCATCATAAGGAGATTTCTCCAAATTCGGAAACCTTCAGCATTGCTCCTACCTGGAATTAAAAACAAACAAACAAAAAACCTTTCTAGAACAGGATAAAACTGATACAGAAAAAAAAAATCTTAAAAAGAAAACGAAAACTTTTATGATACCTGCCCAAGGGAAGATTTGGACCAATTAGCATAAATATGTGTGTGAAGATATGGACCGATTTCCCAACATGTGATCATCAAAGAATTGATTATTCACAAGAGCAATTAGGCGCCACCAGGTTTCAGATAAACATTTTAAAAATTCTTTAAAATAATATGTCATCCCTCCCTTAAGATTCTAAAATGAAATCAGATTAAACCTACAGATCGGTGAAACAGAATACCTACTTTATAATATAATTCTTAGTCAACGCGTTACTTTAAGCAAATTAGATGTTCTTTAAAGGAAAATACTTTAAAGGCTTTCACCAAAGCAGGAAGAAAATTCCTCCATAACTTCGGTCTTCTCTTTTTTTGCCAGGCCATAAGGGTTATTTAAAAACTATTTGTACAGGGGCTCCTGGATAGGTTCCTGAATCCAGGGTCTTAGGATCAAGCCGCACAACCTCCGGCTCCTTGCTCAGGGAGGAGACAGTTTCTCCCCTGCCTGTCGGTCCCCCTGCTGTGCTTGCTCTCTGTATATCTCACTTGTTCTCTCTGTGTTAAATGGATAAATAAAACCCTAAAAAAAAAATTATTTGTGCAGAGAAAGCTTAATTCTTAGCAGTATAATCCTTTTTTCTTCAGAATGCAGAATGGACATTTTCTTCTGCTTTTAGGCATCATTTGAATTGGTTAGTGGGATGGGATTTTTAAGAATCCCAACTGCCATTACATCATTCTACTAATTCTTTCCCTGCCTTCTTGGACCTAGAAACATTAGCTTAAGAGATAAAATTTATCCAAGTGCTGGTTTGGACAGTTCCTTAGTACTAGGTGGATCCGGTAAACAAGACTGGAAATCTCTACGTTTTTTCTTGAAGTGCAATATTCCTTAGCAGATTCAGGACTAGGGTAAGGCAAGGGAAGCACCTACAGTGCAAAATTTAAGGAGACACTCATTTCCAGATGTCTTGCACTTGTGTAGCTGCTGACCTTGAGAGAGAATGCCTTCTTCAATTTTGTACTCTGGGTGCTTCCCTTGCTTCATTGGAGTCCTGGCCCTGCTCCTCAGCATTCAAGGAACTAGATGTGTGTGTGTGTGTGGGGGGGGGGGGGGTTGTTCAAGGAAACAAAGTTAAGAATCTTCAGGAAGCCCTCTCATCCTAGCCTTTCCAGACCCATGGGAGGGCATTTGCTTGCTTTCCTGAAGAACACCAGCTTGATCACAAAGACATCCCCACTCCTTCCATCTAGAGCTCTTGTGCAAGAGAGTTTTGACTGTCAACAGTTCTCTGGATAAGGGCCCCTCTATATAATGACAACAGTTTATAAAGCCCAAATGAGCCAAATCTGTTTAAGTGATTTAGAGACTAAAAATCAGCCCTTAGTCATATCCTGGACTTCTCTCAGATATCTTGCCATTTGACTGCTTTTTGTCTTTCAAGACTTCACTTTTTCTTTTTCTTTTTTTTTGGGGGGGCGGCGGGGGCACATTGGTATTTCTACCCAAATAAGTTAACAGGGTTCTGAACCAAAGGACATCTGGTAAGGACAGAGAGGTACATTGAAAGGATCCAGTGTGTGTGTGTGTGTGTGTGTGTGTGTATCAGGAGGAGCTCAAGGAGGGAAATTCAGCTTAAGTGATTTAAAGATCAGTGTCAAATTTTATAATATACAACCCATTTCACTAGGAAAAAAAGCTTAGAGACTCAGGATAACATTTACTTTTTTAGTGCAAGGACAGTGAAGTTTTTTTGTTTGGGTTTTGGTGTGTGTGTGCGCCTGCATGTACCTATACACTTTGGGAGGACAAATTAAATCCCAAGAATATTTGATAGTTTTAATTGAGGCCATTACAGAACAATGAGGCTCTAGATGACTTATTTCATGTTTAATACAGAGATCAGATTTTTAAAATGCCAGTCATTTCTCTGCAGCCTTCCATTTCACTTCAGCATGTCACATGATTACACCCTTTCCTTCATCTAAGTATCACTGTTGTGGAAAAATGTGTTTGATTAAAACCTGATTCTGCATCAAGAAGATGTTAGTTTAGTTATTAAAACCTCTCCTATCTTTTGTCTTATTTTAATATGAGCTCAATCCTAAACATAGTACATACTCATTCTAACATGATCATGGGTGCCTATTGCTTTTGTATGGGAGGGGAAAGAGATGAAAAGAGATGGAAAACTTTTGTAATTGCAGAACCTGAGTCAGAATAGTCTTGCATTTTTATAAAATTTTTATAAAATAGGACTCATGACTGAATCCCAGAGTTTGGCTTCTTAAATTGTTCCTGAAAGACACTGACAATTCATAAAAGTGAGTGTCAGGAGGACAAGCCATACTAACCGGAGTTTGGGGATGTGTGGAGTTGTCTTATAGGGGATGCTCATGTTGCAAATTTCTAGATTTAAACATATCACACATACACACATGTATATACATACATACAATTTTTTGAGCAGGTGGTTATGGATCTACCATTGGCCATTTAAAATATATAGCAGGAGACCTCAGAGAAAGCAAAAGATAAGAGAAGACTCTCCTGGGACTATGCACAGGGGCCCCTGCTTACCTGGTGAAGAGTATCTTTTTTTGTTTTGTTTTGTTTTGTTTTGTTTTTAAGAAATCTGAGAGCAGCTCACTTAATTAAGAAAGTTTGCTCACCAGGTTTTTATTGTTTGGCTTCTTCACACCGAACCCATCTGCTCCATCCTGCGCCTTTAGAAACAGCAAGTTCCCAGGATATAGAGAAACCTACCAGGCAGTCTCTTAAATAAGTAAACAGCATATATATGTTTTGTTTTGTTTTGTTTTTCTTAAAAAAAAAAACCTTTAAAGCAAAAGTTATACATATATAACAGCGTCCTTTTGACGTGAAATACCCACGGAAGATTTAGGACAGGCGCTCAGCGTTCAGTTCAGGTTCCGGAGGCATCTTTGCAGCAAAATTCTTGGGAAAAAGCAAAGCAAGGAGAACGTAGCGCTGGGTTGGGCCTCACCGCGGACCCCTGTGATAGCGGCCGAAGGGCGCCAGTGGAGCCAGGCCGGCCGCGGGGCGGAAATGGGCACCCGGAGCCCGCGGGTCCCTGACCCCCCGGTTTCGCAAGCTGTGGGTTTGCTTGGTCTCTCATCCTCCCTATTTCATTTTATCTAGTTTTTACACTGGATTCTGTTTCTGAGCGTGCTGGGTGGGCAGTTCAGATGTCGCACTCGCTGTCGCTGGACGTGATGGAGATGGCCGAAGTGGCTGCCTTGCTGGATAGGCTGGCGGCGGGGCTGGCGGCGGCGCCGAGCACCTCAGGCGTGCCCTCTTCCTCAGCCCTTAGAGCCCGTCCGGAGCCCTGCGTCATGACCTGCTGCTGGAGTCTAGGAAAAGGAAAGGGATAGCAGTCACAGAGCGTAACATAGCCGCCCTTTGCCCCCCGGGTCTGCATCCCTTAAGCCCAGCGGCCAGCGGATCTCCCACAGACCCCGGCACTTAAAGTGGGGAAAGTGAGGCAACAGAGACCAGGGCCAGAGTCCGCGGCAGCCTCTCCACGTAGCCCGCCGTTGTCCCATCCTTCTTCTGAATCCTTTCTCGGCTCCCCATCCGAGACGCTGGGCTCAGGGTCATTCGCGATTGTTGGCCGCCTTTGGGAGATTTACAATACTGTCAAGATAAATGAGGTGTGGGTGACAACGACGTATCAAGCTCCTGGATAGGGAACCCCCTTCCCAGCGTGCATCTGCTCCAGGCGCACGCTTCTGTCAATGCCCTCGAGGCCGGGTCAGACCAAAGCTAAAACCAAAAAGAGCTGCCTGAGGATTGCACGGAACGATTGGGCCTGGGGGATGAGGCGGGGTTTCTTGGCCAAAATGTTTGGCTAATTTAGATCCACACGCTGCGGAAGGAAAAGCCTCAGCTGACTAGCTTGCTGTTTTGAGGCAGGGTTGTCCACGCGTGAAAAGATGAGAACTCGACTTCCATCCAGAAGTCCATGAGAAACTCTCTGCTAAGCATTAGGAGAAGAATTTATCTGGGCTTTTAAAATGGCAATATCGGTAATAAGCCAGGCTTCACTTAATAATAGGAGCCTGGGCCCAGGCTGACAAGAATTCGCTTTGGGCCTTGGGGTCCCTAATTATTGCTGGGATTTTAATTTTTATTATTTCTTTCCCCTACCTAATGCAGCCTTGGTTTGGCGACTGGAACTATCTGGTGGAGGACCCCATCCCCCCACCCCAGGCGCCGAGAACCAGAGGAAAAGAGTATGGGGAACCAAGAGCGGGGAAGGAAACCGCCCCCTACTCCGGGACCAGGATCCCAGAATACGGTGGGCTCATAACTGAAGACAGACTGAGCTCTCAAGTCCTGCGGATCCAAGTCGCCAGGCCCCGCGTAAGGGCGCCCGGGTGCCTTCTGCCTGCCCCATCCAGGGAAAGTGCAAGGCGCGTAGGCCTCTAGGTACTGACCTGTTCTTGGCTGCAGCCGCCCGATCCCTTTGTCGGCGGTTTTTGAACCAGTTGCCCACCTGCGTAGGGGTCAGTCCGGTTGCCTGGGCGAGCTCACGCTTTTTGCTGGGGTTGGGGTATGGGTCCTGCAGGTACCATTCCCGTAGCAGATGCCGCGTGCGCTCCTTGAAACAGTGTGTCTTCTGTTCGCCATCCCAAATGGTGCGCGGCAGCGGGAACTTCTTCCTCACACGGTACTTGTCCACCGGCCCCAGGGGCCGTCCACGCAGCTTCTCAGCCTCCTGGTAATGAGCTTCGAGCCACAGCGCCTGCAGCTTGGCGTGGGACTCCTTAGTGAACTTGTGGTTTTCCAGGATATGGTAGAGTTCCCGGTAATTGCCACCGTGAAAGGCCACGATGGCTCTCGCGCGCAGCACCGATTCATTCTTGTTGAGGGCCTCGCAGGCCGCAGGGGCCACGGGCAGCGACCAGAGGAAGCGACCCAGGCGTTCTACGTCGCCGCTCTCCTCCAGAGTCTCGCATACCCCGGCCACTTGCTGGGGACTGAAATTCAATATGGGCAGTTGGAACATCGAGGCAGCGCCGACTGCAATGGGGACGCTGAGCACGGAGTGGGACACGCAGTAGATGCCCGCGGGCCTGGCCGGGTGCTCCAGGCTCTCCTCCGTGAGGCGGCTTAGGGCAGCGGGGACGCACAGCCCCCGGCAGCTGCGGCGGCGCAAAGGATGCGAGCGAGCGAGCGGGAGGGATTGGAGGAGGTGCCGGCCCCGCAGCCCAGGTTCGGCTCCGCTCGGTTAGGGCACGCAGGCCGGCGAACTGGCGCCGCTACTGGAAAGGGCGGATTGGCGGCGCGGGCGCCATGGAGACCCCCTGTCAGTCACCGGCCCGCTCTGCCAATCAAGACTGCGACCTGTGCGCCCGGGTCCTTTCAGCACCTCCCCGCTCTCGACAGCGCCCGCCGTTCACCCGTGGACTTTTCCTCAGTATTTTGCAGAATCTGGAGGAAGAGAAGACTGGAGAGTTGCTCGGAGAAATAGAATGGCAAGAACAGCAGCGTTTCAACACCCTCCTCCAGCGGCCTTCCTCCACCCTCGAACCCCCCAAACCCCCCACCCTCAGCCAAAAGAGGCAGTAGTGCTACAGGAATCCACTTTGGAGTGATGCGCTGCCTGGGTCAAGAGGTCTCCAGAGGACAATGAGGACTGGACCAAATCGAAATCCTCGGAGAATTCGCCAAGTTTAACTGGAACGAAACAGAAAACTTTGGGGGGAGCGCATGAATGGGAAGGGAGGGAAGTAGATCACCTATTTTTTTTTCCCCCTCAGCACCCATCCCCGCACGGCTTTCCCTCTTTTCTAGCTAAAGCAGCCGAGTGGGAAGTGAATCTGAAGCAGAAGCACAGGACCAGGGATCTGTTAAGAGGTCAGTTTGGGCTATCCCCAACACCTTCAAAAGCCTCCTGAAAATTTAAATACGGGCTAGAACAAATCTCACACCTGAAATCTCACACCTGATAACACAGGTGTTGACCCTGAAGTTAAACACTCAAGAATAGGGGTGTTGTACTCCCCCAAAGTTTATATTTTTCAGCCCCCCCCCACGTTAACGGACTTGAACAAATGTGCAGCACAGCCACATCTAGAGTGAGAAGTCACTGGTAGGTCAGGACAGCAACTTAAAAGCTTATTTCAAAGATCTATTTTAAAATATTGATTTGCTCTTTTTGCAGGCTGATTTTGCCTTACCCTGTGTTAGAACATGTAACTCTTGTGCTGGGAGTAGAAACTCTAACCTTGGCCTTTTTGTCCGAAAGAAACTCAGTGCAAGTAAAATAGAGAAAGGGGAACCACAGCAATGGGAAGGGGGGCAGAAAATGCTTTCTAAGCCGCTGAGCACTGACCCCTCCTGCAGAGAAGGGCCTTCTTGGCAGCTCTGCCTTAGGGCCAGCAGACTGAATTGGCAACTTTTATTGATTCCCAATTGACATCCACATCATACCATTTTCTGAGGTCTCTGTCAAAAGAAACCATGATCTCACCTGGGCCTTTGATAGGGGCTTGTTCAGTTTAAAGAAAATAATTGGGAAAGGGGAGTCCAATGAAAATGACTGGAAACCCATCTTTGGAGACCTATCCCTAAAGAAATCAGGTAGAAATGTTAACCCCCGAACTGGACTGGGCTGGCCCTCTTTTCTTTAGTATCAAGTACAATTTGTATGCGGCTTGTACAGCTCTGGTAAATCAGAAGGCAGATAGATAGCACAGATGGTTGGAGGTGTCGGGTCAGATTATGCTACGCCTGAGTGCAGGGCAAAGCTCGTTCTGACAGAAAACCCTGATATTATTTTCACAGATCTTCACAGCTAAAAAAAAAAAGCTGAGGTTGGCCAGAGGAAAAGGGGGAGCCCTGCAACCATTAACATCATTTCTGTGAGATTGAGATTGCCAGCCACCTCCACGGAGAGGCTTTTTTAAGGGCTCTGGTTTGTTTGGTTGGTTTTTGTTTTTGTTTTTTGTTTGAAATGCGACAAGGCAAGGGCAAATAGGGTGGTGAAGACAATGTCAAAGAACAAATCTTCTCTAGCTTGGGGAGATTTCAGAATTCGCTGGAGGAACAACTTTAGTGAGGAAAGTCGCACACAAAGTGCCCCCTAAAAACGCAGTGTAGAAAACCCAGCGGGCCATGGGGATCCGGCAGCCGTGAAGCAGAACCTGGGAAGGCTGTGTTCCCAGCACCTCTGGCCCAGAAAGGAAAGCATCCCCTTGCTCAGGATGTCTCTCCTGCCTGCTCCCCCTAGCAGAATGGTCTCACGTTCTCCTTCTGCGCGGAAGAAGCCGCAAGTCTGGGAGACCCTACAACCCCAGAGCCCAGAGAGAACCCCAACACTTGAACCTAGCCGCTGGAGGTGAGAAGTTGCGGTGCCTCACGGGACTTCACCTCTCCACCCTTTTACTAAACAATTTGAAAGCTGCGAATTCCGGGAAAGCTGGCTACTTGCCCTTAGTTTTTGTGAGCAAAGTCGTGTTAATTTTCCAGTCTATGTGCACTATCCAGGAAATGGGAATATCCTATGTCTTGGATAATAGTTCTACAAATATTAGAGGAGAGGCACTTTGGCTTCTGAGTGTTTGGGGATCTCAGGCAGCTGGAACCAAAATCCTGGCTTGGCTTCGCCTGGCGCCTGTAGCGTAGGAAAAGGGGCACTGGTTAGTGTCGACAGAGTCCCAGTTTCGCTGGACGCTGTGTCTGGACACCATGCGAATGGAGGTCTGAGAAGTGTCTAAAGGCCTCGGTCTATGATCAGGAGATCCTATCCTACCACAGCGGACTGGTTTAATTTTATTAACTCAAAGGAAATAAACCACCCTTCAGAAAGTTAGGATCACATATTCATTCATCACTTTCGCAAACAGAAGAAATGCATGCCCACCCTCGTCCGGTCTCCCCCAGTCCCTGGAAATGAGAGACGCTCCACTGGGTTCCTTAGGAAAAAACCCATTGTGGACAAGGCGGTGACCCCCCCCCCCCTTAAAGCAGATGAATGTTGGACTTTCGGGTTGACTTTTCTTAATTTTATGGAAGGATAAATTTTTACTAGTTTGGAAACTTTGCACCAACTACCTGCTTGCTACCCCCAACTTTATTTTTCTTTTGCGTTTTACCAGGAAATCTAGAAAGCTTAGTTGCAGCCCTTAGCCTGATTTTCAGTTTTCTGTGGTTGGTCTGTAGCTAGTAGATTTGGGAGGCCTTGGGCAGGCAAATGCTTGATTCTCGCTAGGAATCCAAAGACGTCTACTCTGTTCTCTGCAGACTCAATTTTACTTTAGCGGGAAAAATTGGGAGAAAAAAGCTTTTAGAAGACAAAGTCCCTGGGCAAATTGTGTTTAATTATTCAGTGAGGCTGCAGCAGAGCAAAGTGCCCCTCTAGCCCTGCAGAAAGTTTTGAGGTTCCTACCAGAAATGTTCAGAGTGGGACTTTTTGAGGTTATCAGTGTTGCTCCCTCATTTTGCCCTCTGTGATTCTCCTCTAGAGAGAGGGACATGTGGATTCCCCGCTTACACCTTGCTGAATGATTTGCCAGTGGAGAGTGCTGCTTAGGGGTCAATACAATCTTACCTCAAGATTTCATTCTCTTGTTTTGTCTCTTGTCTTAGACTTTTCCTAAATCAGATACCTGTAAAATAAATGATATATTGTTGTTTTCTTTCCTACATAATTTCACAGTTAGGGATTTTTAAAATGTGGTAATTGAGTGCATCTGAATTTCTTGATGAAGACATATGTGCTGCATGTGAGAGTCATAGACTGGAAGACAATGAGGTCCTAGCATTTTGTGTAAGTCCATTTTGACATTTGGGGAGAGATCTTGGTTTTCCTTTCTTGGGCCTTAAAGCTGTGTATTGCTGGTGGGTGAGAATAACATAAAAAAAGATCTAAAAATCTTTAAAAAGTGTTTTACTGTCTTGGAATTTACAGTATTAAAAATTTACAGTCCCACACATTTATTCATTTTTAGTATTCTGATTTTCAGATGATACCATATGCATAAATAAAGATATATGTTTGTTTATGTATTTGGTAGTCCAAATCTTGAGGTTAGGGAATTAATTCAATATCTTAGTTTTTAAGTGCTGATCGTCCTAGTTAGTTACCAAGGTAGATTGTTCTATTTCATGCATTCTTCCCCTGCCATTATGCACCTTGTAACAAAGAACAGAGATGGCTCTTTATTGTGTGTTCCTGAGAGCAAACACGATTTGAGAAATATTTTCTAGATTTCCTGGCATTGTAAAATTAACAGGGAAAAAGTATTACAATTAAAATATTGGTCTAATTTTAAGTGATTAGAATATTTTTGCTGTTATTAGCACAATTATTTACATTATTTTTAAAATGATGCAAAATTGCTTATGTTGTTAAGTAGAGGAAATTTGTATAAGCTTAAATGTGAGAAAATGTACCATTTGAAAGTAATGATGAACTAGCAGTCATTTTTTTTTTTTAATGTTAGACTACACAACTCTGTTTGGACCACTAGCTTATTGTTAATCCTAGGCTTTGAATGAGAATTTGTATTTAAACCACAGAGTATATTACAAGTCATACTTCTTTTTAAATCTATAGTCTTAAATTCACTTTTCTCTCTTTCTTCTGCTTCTGTAGTATAAGTCTGAATCTGCATGGGGCTAACTATACCACAGCATAGCTTGCTTAGGGCTATGTATCAGTGGGTTCTTGTAGCATTAAGGATTTTAAGCATTAAGGATTAATGCTTAAAAATGTAACTAGTGTGTCACTTATAAACACTTTATTATTAGTAATGGAACACTAGTTGAATGACTGAAAGAATGATTAATTCGTAGTTCTCTATTGGAACTTTATTTTTTTCTACCAGCAGATTATTTTTGGCCATTTTCAAATCCAAGATCAAAGTATCTTTCTAAAATATACATAGAAATGTTAAAATTTAAAGAAGTGAAAGAATATAAGTTTGCTTATGCCCTTTGGGGTGAGCCAAAGAGTATTCGTGTTAAATTATATGTGTGGCACATATATGTATTAATTACATGTATTATATGAGTAAATAATTTCCTTCCAATACTATAAAATCAAATAGAGGTATTACCCTGTAATAAAAACCTAAATTCTCCTGGTAGTCCAGAGACTACCAGAAAATAGGTTTTGTTTTTTTTTAAGATTTTTTATTTATTTGACAGACATAGATCACAAGTAGGCAGAGAGGCAGGCAGAGACAGATAGAGGGGGAAATAGGCTCCCCGCTGAGCAGAGAGCCTGATGGGGGGAGGGGGACCTTGATCCCAGGACTCTGGGATCCTGACCTGAGCCACCCAGGTGCCCCAGCAGAAAATAGTTTTAAAAAATATTGCACTACAAAAATATTTACATAATATATTATTTACATATTATATATAATATGTAATAAATTATGTACTATATATGATTCATATAAATAGGTGTAAATAAATAAGAATACTACATTACAGAAATACATATATGTAACATCTTACCTGTCAAAGCAGCAAATCTCAAGAGAGAGCAATTTTACTCCCCCTTTCAGGGGACATTTAGCAATGCCTGAAGGTATTTTTGGTTGTCACAACTAGCATCTGATGGGTGGGTGCCAGAGATGCTGCTAAACATCTTAGAATGAACAAAACAGTCAATTATAACAAAATGTCAGTAGCACCACTGTTGAGAAACCCTGTTTCAAGAAAGAATCTCAAAATAATCAACAAGGTGTAGACAAACAAAACCTGTTAAAATTGTTTATTCTGGAGTTGAAGCACTTTCAAAGGAATTAGTGCTCCTTTAATTTCACCTTAGAACTAGTCCGCACCAATAAAATCTTTTCCTAAGAGCCTACTGTAATTTTATTTCTTCTTAAAATTTACTATAAATGATATTTATGGTGACTGAATTCTTATATATTTAGAAATATCTCTGGGAAAGGTGGAGTTTTGCTTCTATTATGTTGGAATTTATACTGTTTGAGTAACTGGTGGGACATGCAACAATGGTTGAAAGTTATTGCTCAACCCTTCTTTATTTCACAAGTGAATAAAATATGAAGGCCCAAGAGGTTAAAAGATTACTCATGTTACACAATGATTAGTGGCAGAAATTGGTTTAAACACAAATTCAAACCTCTCTCCACTATATACATCACTTTCCTTACCCAAGGAAGATGGTAATAATTGCAGTTGAGTTTAAGCACAAAGGATCTGAATCACACATGAATATTTATTTATTGGTGGTTGCCCTGTGTAAGGTCTTATGCTGTTTCCCATTGCTGTGACTTTCAGAGGTTGATGCGCTCTAATTCATGGATCCCAGAGAGATTTAAACCATTCTGGGTCTTGTCAAGTTTTATGCCCTTCTAAGCCCTAAAAAGGCTTTGAATCTCAAATGTGACTCTGGGACTTCTTCTCGAGGGGGTGGAAACATTGGAGTCTGGGTGTAATTGAAGACCTTTCTCTGAGTCATCACTCTGTATACTACAGGAAAATGGGACTGAATCCAGCCTCTTGGGGAGGAGAGATTGGAGTTGAGGTGTTGTAAGGCTTGGTTTAAGTAAAAAAAAAAAAAAAAAAAAAAAAAAAAAAAAAAAAAAAAAAAATCTGAAGTCTTTTGTCAGGTTTTTCAAAAGAATAACAGTGATGTTCACTAGCATTTCTATAATTAACAAGCTGTCAGCATTTCTATTACAACCACAGAAGTCTATTACAGACCACAGAATTGTGATAAATGTTTCTTTAGGTTTAAATGTTAGCCTTCATCTTCTTTTCAGCTTAAGGGCAATTTTTGAAACCAATTTTGTTTCAATCATTTTGGATCAGTTGTGTGGTAATTTTGGAAGTGCAGATGCTCTAGGCCCACCTATTGAAATAAAGATTTTTAAATGGAAACACAGAGAGGAGTCTGCTTAAGCCCCAGTGGGGACCAGCTGCAAAGCTCTGGTAGGGAATTACATAGGCAGACAGTGGGAATAGATTTAGAAAAAAATTAAGGGACAGAGAAATGTGTGCATGTTTCCTTTAACAGCATTTTTTTTTTTCCAGATCCTTCACACAATGGAACTTTAATCCTCCACTTTTTGTGTTTTGTATTGTTATCACTTTATTATTGCTGGGTTTGGGTGAAATTAGTGTGAAAGAATTTGTTATTACAACTATTAAAATTTGAGGCTGAAATGACTTTTTGGAATTTTAGTATTTAATTTTTATCCTTCGCTTAGTTAAATTTTCTTCCTATGTCTCTCATCTTTATGCTTACTTTATGCTTTATGCTTACTTACCTTTTTATCCTTATCTGTCCTTTTTGTGTACTCTGAAAGTTCATTATTTCCCAATGATTGTAGTTTTCTGTAGTGTAATGGTTTGTATTTACTTCTCTTTTCTCTTTGTTCTGACTCTGTAACTCCTTTCTTCTGTTTCCCATTCTCCATTGCCAAATACCTCCTCACTAAATTAAGCCTTGTAAAATTGTGATGGACAGAGACAAAGTGCTCACTCCTGAAAGTAAATGGGGACTGGGAGTGGTTCTCAGAGAAGAGGGATATAGTGTCATTATAATGATGTTTCAGAGAAGTGATGCTTCTCAAGCTAAACTTTGTGGAAGCAGATAAAATAGTAGAAACAGCAAGGATTCTAAATAATTTAAGTTTATATCATTGCAGTAACCACATGATTTTAGGTCCTAGTTTGTTTCCTTTTTTTTTTTTTTTTTAAGATTTTATTTATTTATTTATTTGACAGAGATCATGGGCAGGCAGAGAGAGAGGGGGGAGCAGGCTCCCCGCTGAGCAGAGAGCCTGATATAGGGCTCAATCCCAGGACCCTGAGATCATGACCTGAGCTGAAGGCAGAGGCTTTAACCCACTGAGCCACCCAGGTGCCCCTAGGCCCTAGTTTCTTTACTGGATTATGCATGACTATTCCTTGCATAGTACCTGGCTTATAGTAAATTCACAAGTATTATTTCCCCTCTTGTGGAAAACCATCCAGTTAATCTGTTAGTTTGACCCTCTGCATTAGTGATGGCTCACTTTCCATCTTGTCCTTGGTCTCATAATTCCTTGGTGTTCTGCTTAGGTCTCTTGAAACTTTCCAAATAATAAATTATTTTGACGTTGGCCTTCCTGTTCTATGGGCCACTATTTTTACAATAAGTTAGTCTAAAGAAGTCAGTGGATAGTTCACATGAAATTCTCCAAATGCTCATTGTATTAGTCTCCAGTAGCTGCTATAACAAATGATCACAAACTGGGTGCCTTAAAACAACCAGAAATGTATTCTCTCATGGTTCTGGAGGCCACAAGTCTGAATAAAGGTGCAGTGCTCCTTCCAGAGTGTCTAGGAAAGGATGAGTTTCTTGCCTCTTCTAGCTTCCAACGGCTTGCTGGCATTTCTCAGTTTGTAGCCACATCTCTCCAGTCTTTGCCCCCTTCACACCACATCCTCTCTTCTCTTCTTTCCTCTCTCCCCTCTTTAAATAAATTCCAGTGTAGTTAACATACAGTTATATTATTTTCAGGTGTACAATATAGTCATTCAACAATTCTATACATTACTCAGTGCTCATTAAGATAAGTGTACTCTTAATCCCCTTCACTTATTTCACTCATCCTCTGATTTACCTCCCCTCTGGTAACCCTCTCTTCTCTAAGGGTCTGTTTTTGGATTTGTCTCTTTTTCAACTCATTCATTTGTTTTGTTTCTTAAATTCACATATGAGTGAAATCCTATGGTATTTGTCTTTCTCTGACTTATCTCACTTGGTATTATACTCTCTAGTTCCACCCATGTTGTTGCAAATGGCAAGATTTCATTCTCTTCTATGGTTGAGTAATATTCCATCGTATGCATATACCTCATCTTCTTTATCCATTTATCCATTGATGGACACTTGGGCTGCTTCCACAATTTGGCTATTGTAGATAATGCTGCATCCTGCCCTGCTCCCCCACCCCACTGTCTTGCTCTTACTCTCACTGTCTCTGTGAAAACTCCTTCAGCCTATATTTTGTAAATGCATGTGATTGCCTTTAGGTCTACCAGTTTAAACCAGGATAAGCACCTCTTCTCAAGATCTTTAACTCAATCATATCTTTTGCCACATAAGGTGATATTCATAGATTCTAAGGGTTAGGAAGTGAATACATCTTGGGAGCTAGTCTCAAATGTTTCTTGGAAATAAATTTAGGGAATAGAACATTGTAAGTAGTTAGTATACAAGTAGGAAAATAGTCTTTTTGGCTTTGTTGTTACAAATTATAGACTTTTCGGGATGTGTGGAGTGGCTCAGTCAGTGAAGTGTCTGCTCAGGTCATGAGTAGGGGTCCTGGGATGAGTCTCACATTGGGTTCCTTGCTCAGCTTGCTTCACAAGGAGCCTGCTTCTCCCTCTGCCTACCATTCTCCATGCTTGTACTCTCTCCCTCTCTCTGACAAATAAATAAATAAATAAATAATCTTTAAAAAAAAATTACAGATTTTCACCTCGTCATTATTCAGAGTTAAGATTGGCAAGCTCTAAACAAAAGAAGATGGTCATTAAATTCTTTATTTTCATATTAAGCTTTCTTTAAAAGCTTCCCTTGGGACATTAACTGAATTTAACAAAGTAGTTGATTTATCTTATGGGATAAGATAAAAGAGAAGACTCTTTCCCTCTCTGCATATGTTAGTGTAAAATGAAAACATATCATGGTATTATGTTGAAGAACAATTCACAGATATGAGAAGAAATTTAGAATTTTTTTTTTAAAGATTTTATTTATTTATTTGACAGAGAGAAATCACAAGCAGTCAGAGAGGCAGGCAGAGAGAGAGAGAGGGAAGCAGGCTCCCTGCTGAGCAGAGAGCCCGATGCGGGCCTTGATCCCAGGACCCTGAGATCATGACCTGAGCTGAAGGCAGCGGCTTAACCCACTGAGCCACCCAGGCGCCCGAAATTTAGAATTTATTTGTATTTTTCTTTAGTTCAGTTAGTTGAAATAATGATTTGGAAGTTCTACAGTCATTTTTAGTCCATCAGTGGTTATCTTTCTTTTCCCTGCTCTCTTTGATTTTTACATGATTCTACTACAGTTTATAAACAAGATACTTAATATTTTCCCCATCCAGATGTACTGTTTTTCCTACCATGACATAAATTTTCCCATTCTTCTTATCCAAATAGGATCAGACTTTTGGAGTATTTTCACGTCCCCGTTTTCCTCCTCCTCTGTGATGCCAATCCCCAAATTTCCTGAAATGGAATAGAACCTAATTTTCCTTGAAGTGTGACCCTTCTGTTTTAAGAATACTTATTTAACAATAGTCACACAGTTCTAGGCAGTCTATTCTTATTATGAACACACATACAGACACACACACACACTCCTCTCCATTCTTCTTTCTGCTCTTATTCATTATTGACATTTAGATTCTGTTCTCATGTATTTTCATTATCTAGAGCACTAGCAGTGTTTTTTTTCCTTCTGGAAACACCTTTTTTTGCTTTTCTTCTTGTAAAAGTAATACATACTTATTTCAATAAATATCTATATATTATGGTTATATAGAGTCAAAAGCTCAAGTTTTTATAGTCATTATTCCAGAGAAAATCCCTAATAGTGCTAGGTGCATATCTTATAGACCTTTTTTCCTTACATATACAGATACACTTTTTTTTCTTTTTACAGAAGTTTTGTCATATTATCCACACTGTTTTATAACCTTTTTTCATGATAATATTTTGTGAACATTTTTATTGATAATAAATGCATATTATTATTTTGAATGGTTGCATTGTATTTCACATGTATACATAACTTATTGAGCCAGTCTCTGTTGATGTTTGTTTAAATCAATTCCAATTTTTCAGCGTCATAAACAATGAGGCGTGAGCGTCTTAATGCATTGTCCAATCTTTTTCCTTAAATTCTTTTTTTGCAACAAAACAGCTTTTTAAAAAATCTTGTAAATAATTTTATCTTTTTCATCATGAAAAAGTGTACTCTAATCCCTATCGCCCCCACTTCCCCTCTAGTAACCATCAGTTTGTTCTCTATATTTTGATTTATCTTTTTCTTTCTTTCCTTGTTTGTTTTGTTTCCTAAATTCCACATGGTATTTGGATTTTTCTTCTGAATGACTTATTTTGCTTAGCATTATACTTTCTAGCTTGATCCATATTGTTGCAAATGATGAGATTTCGTTATTTTTTATGGGTGAATAATATTCCATTGTATATACATGCCACATCTTCTTTATCCATTCATCTATCAATGGATATTTGGACTGCTTCCATAGTTTGGTTATTGCAAATAATGCTGCAATTGAATAGGGGTGCAGGAATCTCTTTAAATTAGTGTTTTGGGGGGTAAATACTCAATTGTGTGACTCCTAAATTGAGGTACCTCTGTACAGTTTTCTACAATGGTGCACCAATTTACATTCCCACCAATAGTGAAAGAGTGTTCCCCTTTCTCTACATCCTTGCCAACACTTGTTGCCTCTTGTTTTTTAAATTTTAGCTATTCTGTCAGGTGTGAGGTGATATCTCATTGTAGTTTTGATTTGCATTTCTCTGATGGTAAGTGACTTTTCATGTGTCTCTTGGCCAACTATATGTCTTCTTCGGAGATTTCCATTTTTAAATTGGATTATTTGTTTTTTGGGTATTGAGTTGTATCAGTTCTTTATATATTTTGGGTACTAATCCTTTATCTGTTTTGTCATTTGGAAATATCTTCTCCCATTCAGTAGGTTGTCTTCCTTCAAATTCTTGGAAGTGAAATGAGTGGATTAAAGAGTTTACATATTTGAAAAATTGATACACATTTCCAAATTGTCAACCAAAAGGATTTTTACTTCTACTTATACTGTGTAAGGAGTATGAGAGTATAAGATACCCCCCCATGCCCTGGCTGTTATTATTCTTTTAAATCTTTGCTATCTTGATAGGTGAAAAATGTTTTTTTTATTTTTATAATAGGCATTTCTCTGGTTATTAATAAGGTTATGTTTATATTTCCCCTTTGAGAATTTCTCAATTATATCCCTTCATTGGAATATTTTTTCCTTTTATTCATTTGTAATATTTCTCCAAATATTAAATATCTGTTTTGCCCTGTCCTATATTGCAAAATTTTCCCTTTTTCACTTGCCTTTTAACTTGATGGTTTTGTTTTCCCTGTAAGTTTATAATTTTTACATAGATCTATCAAATCTGGTTCTATTTTGCATGGCATACTTAGTATTGCCTCCCTTCCAAATTATATAAATAATCAGCATTTTCTTCTCCTACTCTGCCTAGATTAAAAATACAGGTTTTCCCCTTCATATAATTTTCTAATTCTTCTGCTATTATTTTTTGATTGATGCATTCATATCCCATTGATTGAAGTGCCACCATTATCACATACTAAATTTCTATATATAGATAAATTTCTATGTATACATAGAATACATAGGTTTTCTTCTGAACCTTTTATTCTCTTTCTTTGGTATGTCTACTTATTCCTATGATTTCACTGTAGTTAAATTACATTTTAATATTTGATATATTAAATTATTCCTTAGCACTTTTTAAAGAAAAATTTTTTGGCTTTTCTCTGAATATTTTCTTCCAGATGAAAGGTCAGTTTTGTCAAGTGTCTTTTTGACACCTGCAGAGAGAGTCCAGTGGGAGTTTTTGTGGAATTGTGTGCGTTTGCAAACTGACCCCATGCATGGAAGGCAGAAAGAGACCAAGGAAAGAGGCAGACCACTCCAGATTGGCAGGTGGCAGGTTTAATAAGCAAGCAACTTACTTACAAGGGATGTCTCAAGCAGTCACAAGATGACCAGATCTCTGCACCTGCCTACCAAATCTTTTTTTTTTTTTTCTGCCAACCAAATCTTAAAAATTTATATAGAGGCCTTGATTGGGCTCAGTCATGTATTCAGTCCAGATGATCTCAACAATACCTTATCCTCTCAAGCCTATGTCCTTGAAAATGGCTCCCATTTTCAAGGAAATAGTGAGTAGAACTTACATTCCAAGGATAGGGAATGGGGTGAGGAAACTCCAGTTGGCTGGTCTAGCTCTTAAGTCAATAGGTGGTCATTTCTTCAATACTCCATCCCTCATACTGCTCTTACAATCCTATACATACCCTTCTTCCACATTATGCCCTAAGAAGTCAGTAAGAAATTTCACTAACATAGAGACAGCTTATTTGGTGACTATCTGGCCATCCTAGTGAGACATCCCATTGTAAATTCCAGTAGATGATTCCTTTCCCATGTGTGATGGGGCTTTGATGTTTTCAGCAGCATAGCATGTGTGTATGTGTGTGTGTGTGTGTGTGTGTGTGTGTTTTAAAGGAGGTATAAGTTTATTGAATACACTGCAAGGAGGTGGCAGGCAGGACAGCAGAAGAGAGACTGTCTGCCAGCAGCATAGCATGTGATCTATAGTGAGAGTTGGGGCAATGGCTATTTCCTACAACTTCTATATCTTTGTGGTACTGAGTGTCTCAGCATGTGTCCCCAGTCTGACATATGGGGCAATAGGCTTTACTGGTTGATCATTTAAATGTATTAAAGCCTGGAACTGTAGTCTATCTGGCCAAGGTGGCTTTACCTGTTAGTAATTTACTCTGCTGCTTTAATATGGTATTTCTCCTTTCTACCAAATCTGCTGCTTGGGATTATAGGAGAGATGGAACCTCCATTCAATGTCATGTTCTTGGTCCATCTTGCTTATCATGATCTTTCAAACATAACTCCCAATCACCGTCTGATTGGGTGTTTGATAAGGGTGTCTGTACATGATACTCAGATTCTCTAATGCCCTAATGATGGCAACATGTTTTGGGCAGCAATAGGGGAAATCTTGGTTTAGGCCAGGTACAGTATCCATACAAACCAAGGCATATGTAGAACCCTCATTCTTAAGGGATGGGACCAATATAGTCAATTTGCCAATTCTTCACTTGTTGAGAACTCTAGTGGATGGCCCCAGACTCCTTTGGCAATTGTCCAATTGTCCATTGTAGTCAATTGTCAATTGTAGTCAATTGTCAATTGAGACCATTGTCTCAGGCATTGTTTAGAACACCCAGGAATGCTATTACTGCATTAACCAAGTCATTTTACTGATATGAGGAAGGAGAACAGGGATAGGTTTTAGGCTACCATCTTATAACATATTGTGGGGCTATGTGGATTGCCTTGGAGAAGCACTTGAAAGGTCTGTTATTAAGCCTCCCATGTGAAAACAAATTGATCTTGGTTATCAGAAACCTCTGCTTGTCAGAGTCTTTTCCATAGATCTCCTTGAAGATGAAATACTTTTGCAGGGACAGTTAAATTAATAACATATTTATATGAAATAACTTAAAGTTTAGCATCACTTCTTTTTTTACAATGCTTTCCATATAATTTTACCTGACCAATAAGCCTGGTTAGTCTAATATCTCTCTTTTATCAGGAGAGAGAGCACATCTTTTGAGATGTTCTAGGGCTTCCCTGCAAAATCCCAAAGTTAACTCAAGGTCAATAAAACCTTATTTAGAATTTGATTTTGAGGAAATTTGTCAAAATTATCAAAAAGTTTACTTCTTTTTTTTTTTTTTAAGTTTAAAGATTTTATTTATTTGACAGACAGAGATCACAAGCAGGCAGAGAGGGAGGCAGAGAGAGAGGAGCAAGCAGGCTCCCTGCTGAGCAGAGAGCCCGATGTGGGGCTTGATCCCAGGACCCTGAGATCATGACCTGAGCCAAAGGCAGAGGCCTTAACCCATTGAGCCACCCAGGTGCCCCAAAATTATCAAAAAGTTTAAAACTCTTGATTACATAGGCTCAGAGGTCACTGTGATACATTACTTAGTTATTCATTTAACCAAAGTAACAACTGAGGACTTCAAATACCTAGGATTTAACTAAGGAGGTGAAAGACCTGTACTCTGAAAACTATAAAAACATTGCTGAAAGAAATTAAAGACAGAACCAACAAATCTAAAGATAATCCATGCTCATGGATTGGAAGAATTAATATTGGTAAAAATTCCGTACTGCCCAAAGCAGTCTACTGATAGAATACAATCTCTATTAAAATATCAACAGTATTTTTCAGAGAACTAGAAAAAAATAATACTAAAATTTTTATGGAACTACAAAAGAGCCCAGATAGCCAAAGTAATGTTGAGGAAGAAAAACAAAACTGGAGATATCACAATCCCAGATTTCAAGATATACTACAAAGTTATATAATCAAAGCAGTATGGCATTGGCACAAAAGTAGACACAAAGATCAATGGAACAGAATAGAAAAATAATCTGTGACAACAGAGGCAAGATATACAATGGGGAAAAGTCTCTTCAATAAATAATGTTGGGAAAACTGGAAAGCTACATGCAAAAGAACAAAATTGGACTACTTCATACATGATAGAAAAAAATAAACTCAAAATGAATTAAAGATTAAATGTGAAACATGAAACTATAAAATCTCTAAAAGAAAACATAGGCAGTAATTTCTTTGACATTGTCCCATAGCAACATTTTTCTAGATATATCTCATCTGGCTAGGGAAATAAAAGCAAAAACAATCCATTGGGACTACATCAAAATAAAATTTTGTGTGCAGTGAAGGAAACCATCAAAAAATGAAAAGGCAGCCTACTGATGGGAAAAAGATATTTGTAAATAATATATCTGATAAGGGGTTAATATTCAAAATATATGAAGGACTTAGACAATTGGACATAAAAAAAACTTCAATCTGATTAAAATATTGGTAGAGGAACTGAATAGATGTTTTTCTAAAGAAGACATACAGATGGTCAACAGACACATGAAAAGATGCTCAACATCCTTAACCATCAGGGAAATACAAATCAAAACCACAATGTGATATTACATCATACCTGTCAGAATGGCTAATATCAAAAAGATAAGAAATAACTAATGTTGGTAAGGATGTGGAGAAAAAGGAACCCTCACTATTGGTGGGAATGTAAATCGGTGCAATCTTTGTGGAAAACAGCATGGAGTTTTCTCAGAAAGTTAAAAATAGAAGTACCATACAATCTAGTAATTCCACTACTGGGTATTTACCCAAAGAAAATGAAAACACTAATTAAAAGCTATAAGTACCTCTATTTATAGCAACATTATATTCAATAGCCAAGATATGGAAAGAACCCAAGTGTCCATCAATAGATGAATGGATTAAAAAGATGAATGGATAAATATATACCTATAATATATATCTATATTTCTAATATATGGAAGAAATGAAGATTGTCTTGTTTCTCCTAAGTGTGCGTGCGCGTGCGTGCACACACACACACACACACACGACTATTACCCTGCCATAAGAAGAATATCTTGCTATTTGTAACAACCGGATGAATCCAGAGTGTGCTAGTTAAAGTGGAATAAGGCAAATATCATATGATTTCACTTATATGTGGAATTAAAAAAATGGATAAACAAACAAACAAACAAAAGCAGAAGCAGACCCATAAATATAGAGAACAAACTGATAGTTCCCAGAGGGGAGAAGGGTGAGAGGATGGGCAAAATGGGTGAAAGGGAGAGGAAGATGCAGGCTTCTAGTTATGGAATGAATAAGTCACAGGGATAGAGCATAGAGAATTTAGTCAGTGATATTATAATAGCATTATATGGTGACAGATCCTAGCTACACTTGAGGTGAGCACAGAATAATGTATAGACTTCTCAAGTCACTGTGTTATACAGCTGAAACTAATGTAGTATTGTGTGTTAACTGTACTTCAGTAAATAAAAGTGACTTCAAAGGCAAATACAAGAAGTTATGTAGTTGGAAAAATAACTCTTAGTAGAGAAGACACTTTTCTTAAGTAATCAAAGACTTAATGAAGACAACATGAAGTACAGGAAATTATTTTGATAAAACACAGAATCTTTGTTTTCTAAGCAGATTACTTAAAAGTTAAAAACATTTCATAATTCCATTAAGAACAGACCAATAGTCCAAGAAAATGTTGTCCTTTTAGGATATGAAAGAAAATTAAGTTTCAGTTCCATATAAGTACACTACTGATTTTATTTTATTTTATTTTAAAGATTTTATTTATTTATTTGACAGAGATCACAAGTAGGTGGAGAGGCAGGCAGAGAGAGAGAGGAGGAAGCAGGCTCCCCACTGAGCAGAAAGCCCAATGTGGGGCTTGATCCCAGGACGCTGGGATCATGACCTGAGCTGAAGGCAGAGGCTTTAACTCACTGAGCCACCCAGACGCTCCCATAATACTGATTTTAAAGCTTAATTTTCTTTAAGTTAATTAAATAGAACTTTTTTACAAATTAATTTAAGCGCTATCCACTGGAGGCAGAAAAGCACATATACATAACATATATCTACAGACATAACATATATCTAAGAATATAGACAAATTCAAACAGAGACCCTATAGCTTTCATTCCAAAATTTTATCAATGAGTTAGGTATAGCAACATAAAACTCATTCGTTTACAAACCAAATATGTCTGGTGAACCCAAATGTGTCTCTGGTGGAACAAGTTAAGGTTACCCACTTACAATGCTAAAGCTTTTTACTAATATTTGGAGAAGATTTTTAAGATTTGTATTTGTCATTTACCAATAATGTTTTAGTGGACTAGATCTGGAGTAAGGGAGCTTCTATAGCAGTCTGTATTTTAAAAAATTTCTTTCCCCCCTTTTTCATCCCTACTCTCAGTCAACTGTAGTCAGTGTTTTAGTTATCTATTACGATGTTTATTTTTCAGATATGATAAATTTACAAACTCAAGGGACAAAGAAAGAATGCAACTTTTCTCGTAGTTTTGGGGTATATTTTTCTATCTTTAGAATTCTAGGGTAATTACTATTTAAAATTGTCAGACAGCATGGGGCACTCTGTCTACATCATTATCAATAACCACAACATCCTTCCCTTTGCCTTCCTCACTTTCTGAGTAATTCTACCTTTTAGCGTCCTAATCAGGCTTTAGCCCTATTCTTGGATCTTAATCTGTGGCAGTTTATGGCCTCCTTGCTTTGTAAAATGGCATGCAAAGGTCTCCAATTTATTATCATGCCGTCCCACCTAGTCCCCAGCTCCAAAGTTAGCAGAATAGCAGACAACTGCATGTTTTTCTCTAACTTCAGCTCTTCTTCCATCTTTCTAACTTGAGCTTCAGTGTCTCATTGGGCATTGATGGCCAGCTGAATTGCCCACAATAGAGGCCATTCTACTGTGATGGCTGTTTGTTTCCCTTCTTTGCTACAGTGTGTTATGCAGAGTTTCTCAAACAAATGCATTGAAACAGCTTGCATTTTTGGGGTGTCCGTATACTTACATAGGGGTCCATAATCATTTGACATATGGGCCACTCTGTCTCACTTAGAGGTCAATGGTCAACTTGGAATTTCCCCTGCAGATACCACTTTCCCAAGGCATATTTCCTTGGTTTCTTGTCTGGCTGCCTAATTATTGGTTCAGAAACAGCCCTGTACACAGAGGGCAAGAGAGAACAAAGAAAGAGGCAGACCACTTCAGATTGATAGGGGGCAGGTTTAAAGTAACTTACTTATGATGCTTGTCTTAAGTGGCACAAGATGGGGGCACCTGGGTGGCTCAGTGGGTTAAAGCCTCTGCCTTCAGCTCAGGTCATGATCTTGGGGTCCTGGGATTGAGCCCCGCATCAGGCTCTCTGCTCGGTAAGGAGCCTGCTTCCTCCTCTCTCTCTGCCTGCCTCTCTGCCTACTTGTGATCTCTGTCTGTCAAATAAATAAATAAAATCTTTAAAAAAAAAGTGGCACAAGATGAGTAGATCTCTGCACCCACATGCCAAATCTTAAAAGTCATCAGAGTCCTTACCTGGGTTCAGTCATGTATGCAGTCCAGTTGGTCTCAATAACACCTTACTCACTCAAGGCTCTGTCCTTGAAAATGGCTCCTGTGGTGGGAATGGTAGGGAATGGTATCCCTAAGGATAGGGAAGGGGTTGAGGAGCCTCCAAGTGCTTAGGTCTAGCTCACAGGTCAACCAGCAGTTATCCTATCAATGATATCCTTCAACAAATTGTATTACATAAATTTATTTGGGATAAAGTACATTTTTACATTGATGAATATTCCCATTCAGGTACATGGAATGGCTGTCATTTATTCAAATGTTCTTTTATGTCCATCAGTAAGATTTTATAGTTTCCTTAACTAATAGGAAAAGCAGATAAGAGAACTGAAAAAGTGTCACGATTTGAGGTTATTATTGTAAACGTTTTAAGTCCTACACAGTTCCACAGATTTTGAAGGCATCATTGTATTGCAACATGGTACAATAATTAACATTTAATATTGTTTAAAATGAATGAGGAAGTTTTTCTATTGATTGTCCCTGAGTTAGTAGATATAAAAAAATTGCAAGGGGAAGAGGAGCAGAAAATGAGGTTACAACTTGAAAAATTATCCAGAGCAGGGCTGTGATAATTGGCCTCTCCTATCCCCTCCTACTTATATGAATGCACCCAGATGAAGCCTAAGAAATAGTCTGCAATGAAGTCAAGTGATTAATTTGCGAAGATATGGGTCTCTCAAAGTAGTGTTTGTGCTTACTTTAGGCTTAGAAATTATGCTAGGGCAATTAACAAGTAGTAAGGCACCTGAGTGATTTAATGATATGATGAAGAAGACATATGATTCTTCTCTTTATAGGGGGGAAAGTACAATTGAAACTCCAGGGAAAACAAAATATGTATAAGAAATCATGGATCAAATATGAAACAAACTAAGACATGGAATGATTACAATTAATTGATGGAGACTAAACAAGGAAAATTTAACTTACTTTAATGATTGGAAATTTGATGCAATCAAATTTCAAATGGCATGTGTAGCGACAAAAATTTTATCATCTCTACTTCTCTGCATTTAAAAGGACTCTATAGCTTCCCTATGACCCTGTAATTGCACTACTGGGTATTTACCCCAAAAATACAGATGTAGTGAAAAGAAGGGCCATCTGTACCCCTAATGTTTATAGCAGCAATGGCCACGGTCACCAAACTGTGGAAAGAACGAAGATGCCCTTCAATGGACGAATGGATAAGGAAGATGTGGTCCATATACACTATGGAGTATTATGCCTCCATCAGAAAGGATGAATACCCAACTTTTGTAGCAACATGGATGGGACTGGAAGAGATTATGCTGAGTGAAATCAGTCAAGCAGAGAGAGTCAGTTATCATAGGGTTTCACTTATTTGTGGAGCATAACAAATAGCATGGAGGACAAGGGGAGATGGAGAGGAGAAGGGAGTTGAGGGAAATTGGAAGGGAAGGTGAACCATGAGAGACTATGGACTCTGAAAAACAACCTGAGGGTTTTAAAGGAGCAGGGGGTGGGAGGTTGGGGGAACCAGGTGGTGGGTATTAGAGAGGGCACAGATTGCATGGAGCACTGGGTGTGGCGCAAAAACAATGAATAAATAAATTTATTTTTTTTATTTTTTAAAGATTTTATTTATTTGACAGAGAAAGAGAGAGAAATCACAAGTAGGCAGAGAGGCAGGCAGAGAGAGAGGAGAAAGCAGGTTCCCTGCGGAGCAGAGAGCCAGACGTGGGGCTCGATCCCAGGACCTTGGGATCATGACCTGAGCTGAAGGCAGAGGCTTTAACCCACTGAGCCACCCAGGTGCCCCTGAAATAAATTTTAAAAAATTAAAAAAAATAAATAGAAGGACTCTCTAAGTGCAGGCAATATAAACTGAACTTAGACTATCTTGAATAAAAAGGAAACCTATTGACTTACAAAACTGAAAACCCTAGGGTAGTTGACTCCTCTCTATCTTGTTTCTGTTTTTGTTTGTGTTGCCTTCTTTATAGGGCAGGGTTTTTGTTGTTGTTATTGGGTTTTTTTTTGTTGTTTTTTTTTGTTTGTTTTTTGTATGGAGAGAAGGACGGTTAGCAGCTCCAGCCTTACAAGGTTTTTGGAGTTCAGTAGCTTAGAGAGACATTTTTCTTTCACCATTCTGACGACACCATTTAAGCAAAGACTGGCCCCAGAGATGGAGAAATGTGATTGGCCAGGCCATTCCTGGCCTGGTCACATGTCCATCCCTGAGATGAGCCCTCTGGGAGCTAGATATATAAAGTTATTGGTATCTGTTAAGAAAGAGGAGTTCTGTTGTCTGAGAAGGAATTCTTAAATGTCCTAAGCCTTTATTTCTCTGCAACTGATTTAAATGTGCCAAGAAGAAACTTTCTAGTTGAGAGGAACATTGAACACAAAACCATGGAAGCTTAAATAAGCATAGTGTCTTCATGGATCAGTGAATTGGACTGCTAAAAAGAGAGAGAGATTTTGTTGGGAAATAAGGTCAAGGTTAAATTATAGAAAGTCTTAAAATAGTGCAGACATTCCAATTTGAAGCAGAGGAAAATATAATCATTAATTTCTTTCAAATTAGATGGATACCATAATGAGATAGTTGCAAGAAAAATCAGAATTATTGTAGGATGGAATAAGAAGAGTATAGGATAGGTCAAGGGGACAGGTTGTTCCCAGTCTGTTATAGTAATCCAGATATGAAAGGATATAACCATTTTTGAGCACTTTTCATTCATTCATTTATAAATTAAATTAAAGTACCTTTTTTTTTTAAAGTTTTATTTATTTATTTGACAGACAGAGATTACAAGTAGGCAGAGAGGCAGGCAGGGAGAGAGAGGAGGAAGCAGGATCTCTGCGGAGCAGAAAGCCCAATGTGGGGCTCGATCCCAGGACTGTGGGATCATGACCTGAGCTGGAGGCAGAGGCTTTAACCCACTGAGCCACCCAGGCACCTCTAAAGTACCTTTTGAGTGTCTATCTTGTCTCAGGTACTTGGCCAGCTGCTGGACATACAAAGGTGAGTAAAAAACAAATAAAATTAAAGAATTATGTGATGTAAAAGATAGAATAAGGGGGGGTAAATTAAAATTTAAGATCTCATTTAATAGGATTTTAGAAGTGAGTAGATATATTTGAGGGAAACAGGATTGCACCCAAAACGAAGATACATGAACAGTAAAACAATGAATGGGTCAAATTAACATTAAATGGTGCCTTTAAGATCCACAAGAACAAAAAATTCTGTTTTTGTTTGTTTGTATTTGCCCAATATGGTTTGTACACACTTAGAAGAAAACCTACTAGCATTAGGATTATTGTCAATAGAGCAGAGGTGTCAAATAACTACTCATATTTTATTGATGTGGTAATTCAAGGAAGTGATGAAAATACAAACCTAATGTGGCCAGAAAGGTGAGCAGCACTAATCCTACCACAGGGGATCAAATGAGGAAAAAAAGGAGGGGGGGTGTTTTGATTAATATTAATATATAAATTTAATATTAAACTGTACATTTCATCATGCATATTTGAAAATCTGGGCACACTTGAAACTTGTCGGTTTTTTTCATGGACCTGATTACCATTCATGTAAATAAATTTGTGTTAGATTCAAATTGTTTCACTTCCTCTTCTATGACTGTTTTCCCTATAAGGACTATTCTTAGAATAAGGTGGCATTTATTACCTTATAATTGCATGTGATTATTCCTATGGCTGTGAAGGTGTTTGTGTGTGTTGGAGCAGAGGGAACAGAAGAGATTAGGCCTGTTCTTAGGAAGCCTACAGTATCATGGATGAGATAGATATTTATACAATAATTACATAAATAACGTAGAATTATAACCATGCTAAAGGCTATGAAGGATGAATACGTGAAATCTGAGAGTTTTTAATGAGCGTTACTGTGGCTGTGATACTTGAGTTGAGATTTGAAGGATTAGGAGATTATCAAATGAAAGATAGAGCATTCCAAACTAAGCAGTCAGCAAGTGCAATATCTAGAAAGAAACATGTTAAGAACTGAAAGAAGGTCTGTAAGGCTGGATTGCAAGGAAGGAAATAGGGTTGGTATAATATGAAAAAACAGAGATATATAGGGACAAGGATCATGAAGTGCTTTGTAAGTCCTTAGAATAATAGGAAGTCATTGCTACTGAAGTGTTCTAAGGGGTGTGTGTGTGTGTGTCTAATGAGAGAGAGAGAGGCAGAGAGAGTCATAAGTTTGCATTTAAAATCACTCCAATGAAGGATGAATGAAGAATGTTCTAGAGGGCCAGAAGTAGATACACAGCAAAACTAGTAGCTACTATAATAATCCAGGTGAGAAAATAATGGTAACCTGGACTAAAATAGTGGAAACTGAGATGGAGAGAAATAGAATCTGTATATGTATGCCTACAAAAAGTTTATAGAGTTGATTGGATATAAATAGGGATATATCAAAGAACACAGGGTGTTACACACACACACACACACACACACACACACTAATGATTACATTAGTTACATCACAGTCACATTAGTTACATCACAAACTAATGATGTACTATATGTTGGCTAATTGAATTTAAATAAAAAAGAAACGAAAAAAATCAACAAGACTTTGTGAATAGTTATAAGAGATGAAAAGAGTAATGAGTCATATAAGATACCAACTTTTCATGTATTGATTTTGGGGGGAATTACAATGTCACTGAGACAGGTGTGTTAGAAGGAAAGGAAGAGATGACTTTGGATTTGGATCAGACTGAACCCAGACTGATGGAAAAGCAAGTAAGTGTAAATATATTTATAACTCTTAGATAATAAGATAGAACTGGAAATAAAGATTTGGGAATTTTTAAGCACAGAGGTGATAACTAAAGTCATTAGAGTGAATGATGCAAAGAAAAGAGTGTAGAGAACGTTAGAGTTAAAGAAAAGGCTTTGAGGGACACCTGGGTGTCTCAGTTGGTTAAGGCGCTGCCTTCAGCTCAGGTCATGATCCCATGGGATTGAGTCCCGCAAGGGGCTCCTTGCTCGCCAGGGAGCCTGCTTCTCTTGCTGCCTCTGCCTGCCTCTCTGCCTGCTTGAGTGTACTCTCTCTCTCTCTCTCTGGCAAATAAATAAACTCTTAAAAAAAAAAAAAAAGAAAAGGAAAAAGAAAAGGCTTTGATAGGAGTCCATAGTTGGGTAGTGATGGCAAAAGGGAAAGAAGTAGATGCCAAAATCAGATAAGCAGGTAGGAGAGATAGAGAACTATGAGCGAGTAGTGTCTTGGAAGTCAAGGTTACAAAGACCTTTACTAGGACCAAATATGTAGAAGAGTTAGAAAAGGGGGGGGGCGGGATAAGACTGAGAAAAGACCATTAGATTTGGAATAAAAATATTTATTGATTTTCTGAGAAAGCAGTTAAATGTGATGGGGATAGCAGATGAGTTTAAAAAGCCAATGAGGAAAGGAATGGAAAGCAATAGTAAATAGGAGATGTGTTTTCTGTTGGATAGATTCAGCAGTGAAAGGAAAAAAAAAAAAGGAATACAGTACAGTTAGAATGGGGAACACGCTTAAATAAAGAATTTCTTCAGATTCTGATTTGCATGATTGGAGCAAAGGAGAAGGTGCTTATAATATGTGGGGAGGGATTTTTACAGGAGTACTTTCCCAGAAAATGATGTTAAGATAAATGTTTACCTAAGTCAATGGTCTAAAATTTTTCGAGTGGTGCTCTATATTTCATTGGGGGGATAGAGAAGGAAGAGCAAAATTTGTTATTTAAAATTCTCCAGTTGTTGGATCTTTCTCATCTTTATTGCTTTCCAGAAGGGATTTTTTGGAATGGAATATGTGGCAGTGGTTTTGGTAGAACACAGTTGTATTTTTGTGAGAGTAATTAGATATGCACAGATGTTGGGACACCTGGGTGACCTTCAGCTCAGAGGCTCAGATCATGATCTCAGGGTCCTGGGATCTACACTCCCCCACCCCCCCAGCCCCCACCCCACCCCCTACCCCAGCGTCCCTGCCATCAGGCTGTCTGCTCAGCAGGGAACCTGCTCCCCGCAACACCCCCCCTACTTGTGATCTCTGTCAAATAAATAAATAAAACCTTAACAAAATAAGATATGCATAGATGTGAATTTAAATGCAAATAAATTTCCAGGTGTCAGTAAGGTGATGTTTCTAGGTTTCCACAAATTTTTACAAGAAAATCTGTTAAGTTGAACTGAATCGATTCTTTTGACCTATGAAATTGTCATAGCAATGTAGTACCAGCAAGACTAAATAACTGTAACCTTCATATTTATACCCCTACGCCTTTCTGAAAGGGGGTTAGTTAACAAATACATCATAAATACATATAAGAATAAAGCTGTTAAATGTCTTACACCATCAAACTTAGTTTTGATGGCTTACTACCATTAATACTAATGAGCAACATTACATCATAGTATATTATATTACATCATAGTATAATAAAGTCAATTATGCACACATACTGAGGTATTTAAACAAGAAACACCCCAAACTTTTTTTCATTTTAATAATCTGTGAATTAGGTTGTGATGAGTTGAGGCAATTATTTAGATCATTTAGTATTAAAAATCTTTACCACAAATATATTAATAATGAAAGCAATTTGGAGGCTGACTTGCTTATATTATTTTTTCTCTACCCTTTTTTTCAATTTGGATATGCTGACAAATTCTAAGAGCACAAATTATCTAAAGGCAGCGTTTGGACAAAAATGTTAATGTATAATTTATTTGAAACTACAATGAGTCACTCAGAATGTTTGTTGAATGAAAATGTATTTGAATTCTTATGCTTGCTTTTTAAGAAGTTTTAAAAATACTGAATGCGAAATTGAATTCTGATGATTGATTCGAGGGTTTTCCTCTCACGCTACGATATCGAATTTACTGCTGTTCTCTGAAAATACTTCTTTAAACTGTTAAGTTACAAGAGGAATGAATCGCCTTAAGACAACATTCGTCTTCAAGACAGTAAGAGAATCCCTGAGAGGTTCCTGCTTTGTCCCCTTTCAGGGATGCTCTCTGATTCTAGCACCACCTCTAGGGTTTTAAGGTGCTCGGTTCACGCTTCGCCCAGCGGGAAGGGGTGATTGCCTCAGCGCTGGTCTCGCGGGGAGTTCGATCTCGCTCTTCAGCGCGATCTGCAGCTCCCGCTGCCGGCTTCGCGGGGTCTCGCGGGGCTGGGTGGGGCGGAAGCGGACCCTCGGCCGCATTTCAGTGTCGGGTTCTGCGTGGCGTACCCCAAACTCGAGACCCTGAGTCGAGTTGTGGGCCCCCGACAAGGGAGGGCGTGAAACGTTCGGGTCCCGGAGGGGCCGTTGAGGTAGCTGGGTAAAGGAGCTGTGCGTGGCGGTTATTCCTACTGCACGGGCGGCTCTGAGGGATGTGGGGGGCTGGCGGGCCCAGTCTTTGGCGTTCCACCAGCGGTCGCGTGACGGCTTGTCGGCGCGTGGCCTCCTCCTTGGCCCCAGAGCCGCCCCAAGCTGTGGGCACCGCCGCCAGGCTGGAGGGTTGGGGAGGGATCCGGGTGAGCAGTAGCGCCTCGGCTGTGAGGGTGAGGGTGTTGGTGGTGAGCGAACTTCGTGCTTCAGAACGGGCGGGAAGAGTAGCTTCTCGAGTCTGCGCCTGACGAGTCGGAACGACCCCGCCTCGGGCGTATTTTGTAACGCGCCTTGGCAGTCCTGTGAAAACCTTTACTTTTTGCATTTTGGGTGGTAAATTCGTTAAGTGTAAAATTGCACTCTCGCTTTGTTTTACCTTGGGTGTTGGTTAAGGACTTTCTTTAGGAATCTTGCTGCGCGTAGTAGTCCACGCGCCGAGAAAAAAGGGCATATTCCTTTGAGAAATCTTGGTGTCTCTGCACTCCAGAATATTCAGTGACGTGTTACGATACCACGTATAAACGGTTATTAAGGCTCCCCCGGACCCCTAGATGCTTCCGTCCTGCAGTGACATTGAGCAAGTATTTATTAAGTGTCTTTCTAGGGCTGTGCCCAGTACTGGGCTGAAGGGGTCTCTCTCCTCTTCAGTTCTTGTTCCCCCCACATTCTTCTGAAAAAATGCCGAGTACGAATATATGCTCTTTTGCATAGGACTTCAGAAAGTCTCTCCTTACAGTTTCTTTTTCTTTTAAATATAGTATCCAAGATGAATGACAGCCTGTTTGTCAGTTTGGACAGACTTTTGCTAGAATTTGGTAGGTATAAAATGAAAAGAAAGAAATAAGCAACTATTTGTATTATCATTTAACATTTTAATAATGAAATGAAGTCACTATTTTTTTTTTTTTAGTTTTCCAGTATGAGCAAGATATAAGCACTAAAGAAGATATGCTTCAACGAATTAATAGTAAGTCATTTTGCATGATAAAGTTATTTTAGCTTTTAAGTTTTTTTATGGCATATAAGATAATAAGCATTTGCCTTCTTTAGGGTAATTTATAGTGGGGATTATAACTTTTGTTCTAGTTTTATCTATCTAGTGACTGTTTGTCCTAACTAAGGCTTTTCAGTAATAAATTTCTGTATTTAGCATTTAGTTACTTTGTGTTGAACAGTTTTGTTTTAAGCAGACCTAACACCTTAATTAAGCACAGTTGAAAATGTTATTTTTCTCAGATAACCGTTTCTCTCAAACCTATGAGTGAATTTTAAATTTGTGCTTTTTTATAGTTTCAAATTTTTATTTAAATTCCAGTTATTCAGCATGAAGTATAATATTCATTACAGGTGTAGGACTTAGCAATTCATCACTTACATACAACACTTGTGCTCATCACAAGCACCCTCCTTAATACCCATCATCCATTTAACCTGTCCCCCCATACACCTCCCTCCCACCCCAGTAAGCCTTAGTTTGTTCTCTATCATTAAGAATCTGTTTTATGGTTTGTCCCCCTCTTTCTTTTTTCCCCCATGTTCATTTGTTTTGTTTCTTAAATTCCACAGATAAGTGAAATACTATGTTATTTGTCTTTCTCTGACTGACGTATTTTGCTTGGCATAATGTTCTCTAGCACCATCCTTGTTGCAAACAGCAAGATTTCCTCTTTTTCATGACTGATATTCCATTGTATGTATGCTCTGCATCTTTTTTTTTTTTTTAAGATTATTTATTTGAGTGCAAGAGAGAAAGAGAGAGAACATGAGTGGGAGGATCAGAGAGAGAGGGAGAGAGAATCTCAAGCAGACTCCATGCTGAGTATGGAGTTGGATGAGGGGGCTGGATCCCGGGACATGGAGATCAGGGCCCAAGCTGAAATCAAGAGTCAGATGCCCAACTGTCTGTGCCATCCAGGTGCCCCTACACCACATCTTCTTTATCCATTCATCAGTGGATGGAGATTTGGGCTCTTTCCATATGTTGTCTATTGTTGATCATGCTGTTGTGAATATCAGAGTGCCTGTGCCCCTTCTAATCAGGTTTTTGTTTTGTTTTTGGTTTTTTGGAGAGAGCATTTTTGTTGGAGTAGGGCAGAGGAAGAGAGAAAATCCTAAGCAGGCTCCTCACTTAGCACAGAGCCAGATCGAGGGCCCAAACTCACCTCCTGAGATCAAATCAAGAATTGGATGTTTAACTGATTGAGACACCCAGGCACCCCTCCAATCAGTATTTTTATATCCTTTGGGTAATACCCTGTAGTGCAATTGCTGGATCACAGAGTGGTTCTGTTTTTAACTTTTTGATGAGCCTCCATACCATTTTCCAGAGTGGCTGCACCAGTTTATATTCCCATGAATAATATAAGAATGTTTCTCTTTCTCCCCATCCTCACCAACATCTGTTGTTAATTTTAGCCATTGTGGTGGGTGCAAGGTAATATCTCATTGTAGTTTTAATTTGTATTTCACTGATGATAAGTAATGTAGAGCATCTTTTCATGTGTCTTGTTAGCTTTCTCTATGTCTTCTTTGGAAAAATGTCTGTTTCTGTCTTCTGCTCATTTTTTAACTGGATTATTTGGGGTTTGGGTGTTGAGTTTGATAAGTTCTTTATAGAACTTCAGTTCTCTAATTCTCTTCCTTTTAGGTAAGTTGCTATACCCCTTCTCCCTCTATATTTGTTAATTTTGAATTTATGATTTTCATCTTAAGCATTTCTCCTTTCCAGAATGCCTTGAAGATATTAAAGAAAACAAGGCAACTATTTGTAAGATACATGAAACTATAAACACAACAGATGAGGAAATTGGTCATTACTGTAAACATAGTAAGGAGATCAAAGACAACTGTAGTAAGTGAGTATTTGAAAGAAGTGAACTTCTAGTAATTGTCTCTAGATCTTTTATTCAAGGTTTGTGTTATTTATAATTTCTAGTATTTTATAATTGAAGACACTGTTGCTTTAAAGTAGTATGGGGTTTTTTTGTTGTTATTTTGTTTTTTAAAGATTTTATTTATTTATTTATTTGACAAACAGAGATCACAGGCAGTGAGGCAGGCAGAGAGAGAGAGAGAGAGAGGAGGAAGCAGGCTTCCCACCGAGCAGAGCCCCATATGGGGCTTGATCCCAGGACCCTGGGATCATGACCTGAGCCAAAGGCAGAGGCTTTAACCCACTGAACCATCCAGGCGCCCCTTAACTAGTGTTTTGTATTAGCAAAGTAATGAGTCAGGTTTTAACTTGCTTTGCTGCATGGTTTGGTAAAAAGGGATCATAGGAGGATCAAAAGAAAAATAGAAGTGCTGTAAGATTTCTCTAATTCAGACCCAAATAGTCTATAGAATCTTGAATAATATAGACTCAGTATATAAAATTTCTATTAGATAAATACATTTGAAATAATTTCCATCTTTGAGTTTTTAAGATTTTATTTTTTTTCTAGGGGAATCGAGCCTAAAATAAGTTGCTTTTCAAAGTAAAAGTATTCGATACGTTAAGAATTCTGTCAGCATGGCTTCAGATTCTGGATCCTAGTGTTCAGATTTATTATGAGACAAACATTTTGAAATAAAAACTTACTAATGAAACTTTATTATATATTACAAAAATAAAATGTGTTAGTTTTCTCTACTTTATGTAGGCCATTGTCTTTGTATTAACCACTATGCTTTAGAATCTTATTTTAAAATATTTTTTATTCAGAATTTTAATGTCGTTTTGATTTTTCCCCTTTGTAAAAGTATTGTATACCTAGTATAAAAATTCAAAACCTTTATAAATGTGTACTGTAAAAAATTATTCCCCGCCTGCAGTTCCTACCTTAACGATTCTATCTTACCAGACATTTTTTCAATAAAAATTCAATGTCATTATTACATAGACTTGTATGTACATCTATCTATATATCTATTTTTTCTTTTTACAAAATGGAATCATACCGTACTTACTATTTCTTAAAAATTTAGCAGTATGTTATGTAAATGATACTATATGTGTAGTGATTATATATAGATATCGTTCTTTAACAACTCCATAGAATTTTATAGTATTGGTGTATCTTAAGTTATTTAACCATTCTCCTATTAATAAACATTTGGGTTTCTAGTTTTTCCCTTCTATGAGCAACATGTGCAGGTATCCTTCCGTGTTTATAGACCTGTTGCTATAGAATGAGCTTCTAGAAGTGCAATTGTTGCATCAAAGAGTATGCACATTTAAACATTTGATAGGTAATGCCAAATTTCTTTCCTTGAAAAGATTATGTAAGTTCATACTTCTGCCAACAGTGTCTGAGAAAGTTCCTGTTTCCTTGACAGCACTGAAATTATGTTTAAATTTTTGTTTAAATTATTTGTCAATCTGATAGCACAGTTCAGTATTATTGAACTTTCTCTTTTGTTTTGATTTAAGTTTTTCGTAGGAGGTTTTACCAGTGGTTTCCCTCAACTAGTTGTAGTGGCTGCTGGAAAAGTAGTTTCCCCTTAGAACCTGCTATATCTAAGATGTACTACTTCATTTAAGCTTAATCTCTGCTGGGTTCCAATGACAGTTAGTAGGATTTTAATACCATAATATACCTTTAATTCATGATTTCAGCATACTGGTCAAGAGATTTAAATGTGGGAAATGAATTCATAAAAGTACTAAAAGAAATATAAGTAACCATGTAATCTTTGAGAGCAGAAGGCCGTTGTCTTTTTCTTTTTTGTGTGTGTTGTTTCTTTTTTTTTTTAATTTCTTTTCAGCGTTACAGTATTCATTGTTTTTGTACCACACCCACTGCTCCATGCAATATGTGCCCTCCCTAATACCCACCACCTTGTTCTCCCCACCTCCCCCCACCCCACCCCTTCGAGATCCTCAGGTTGTTTTTCAGAGTCCATAGTCTCTCATGATTCACCTCCCCTTCCAATTTCCCTCAACTCCCTTCTCTCCATCTCCTCATGTCCTCTTTTTCTTTCTTTTTAAAAAGATTTTATATATTTACTTGAGAGAGAGACACAGCCGGAGAGGGAGAAGCAGGCTTTCCGCTGAGCGGGGGCTCGATGTGGGGCTTGATGCTGGGCTTCGTACAGGGCTCAATCCCAGGATCCTGGGATCATGACCTAAGCCGAAAGCAGACACTTAATGACTGAGCCACCCAGGTGCCCCGAGAGTAGAAGGCCTTTGTAAGTGTATTATCAAAAGTAGAAACTGCAGAAGAATCAATGGATAAATATGATTACACACAAAAAGAAAAATGCCCCCAAATGATGTAAAAGGCAAAAGGATCAAGTAGAAAAAATGTCAAGTAAGGGTTAGTTTTTAAACATATAAAGTAGGGGCACCTAGGTTAAGTGTGGGGTTGAGCGTCTGTCTTTGGCTCAGGTGATATCCCAGGGTCCTGGGATTGACCCCCCAAATTGGGCTCTCTGCTCAGCAGGGAGCCTACTTCTCCCTCCCTTTGCCTGTTCCGCCTGCTTGTGCTTGCTTTCTCTCTCTCAAATAAATAAATAAAATCTTTAACAAAAATAAAAACAATAAAAATATAAAGTACTTGTGGAAACTAATAAGCAAAAGAAAAAGCCCCACTAGAAAAATGGGCAAAGACAATAGGTAAACACCAACATGAAGAAATATCTATTTAACAAACATGTGAACAAATGCCCAGTCTTACTGGTAATCAGACATCCAAATTAAAGCAATAATAAAATGCTCTTTTTTCCCTTTAAGTTTTGCAGAAATTAAAAGGAAGATGATACCTGTGTTGGCCAGGGAATAAGTCATTTAATTATGCACACTATAGTAAGGAATGCTGGTGTAAACCTTTTGGGTGACACGTCAGTATATATATTTTTTTACGTCAGTATATTTTTTCAATTAGCAATAATCGCGCCTCGGATAAACCTCATTGGCTACGATACTGCCACTGCACAAAGCTACGTCAGTATATTTTTTTAAAAAGTTTTAAAAATAAGCATGACTTTTGATTAAAAGTTTCCTTTTCTGAGAATTTTTCATTAAGGAAATAATTGGGCATTTTCTTAAAGATGTAATGTACAGTAGGGTATTTATTTCAGCCTTTTTTATGATAGGAAAACATTGAAAAGAACTCTAATGTTCAACATTAAGTGATGGGTTAAATGAATTTTGGTATATGCATGTGAATGTACAGTAGGCAAACAATAAAATTATAAGTGTCTATTTACTGACTGGGAAAGATGTTAGCTTTCTCTTGTCATGGAAAGATGTATATTCCAAACTGAAAAATGGAATAAAACAACATTCATAGTATGAAACCAATTTAGTAATTGTTTATTTATATATAATTAGAAATAATCTAGGAATATATACATCAAAATGCTTACAGAGAATAGCTTTTTAGTGAACATGTATTTCTTACAGAATTTTTAGAATACTCAGAATATGTGTATGTATAACCTTTGACCTTTAATTCCATTTTGGAGAATGTTTTCTAAGGAAATGATTAGAAATTCAGACAAGGGACACCTGGGTGGCTCAGTTGGTTAAGCAGCTGCCTTTGGCTCAGGTCATGATCCCAGCGTACTGGGATCAAGTCCCACATTCAGCCTCCTTGCTCAGCGGGGAGCCTGCTTCTCCCTCTGCCTCTGCTGCCACTTGGCCTGCCTGTGCTTGCTCACTCTCTCTCTCTCTCTCTCTCGCAAATAAATAAATAAAATATTTTTTAAAAAAAGAAATTCAGACAAATATTTAAGTAAAAGTTCTATTTACAATAGAAAAACTTAAGCAAAAATGGTCAACAATATGGGAATGCTTAGATAAATTATGGAATGTGATATATTTATTAAAAACTTTACAATGAATTCTTAGTGACAAGGAAAATGTGTATAATTTAAAAGTGGGTGCTAAAGGAGGATACATCGTTATATATGTGAATATGATCTCAAAGATGTTAAATATTGGGTACCTGGATGGCGCAGTCAGTTAAGCATCCAGCTCTTGGTTTTAGCTCGGTGGTGAGATGGAGCCCTGCATAGGGCTCTGCGCTCAGTGCCGAGTCCATTTAAGATTCTCTCTCTGTCTGCCCCTTCCCCACTCTTTCTCACTCCCTCAAATAAACTTCTTAAAAAAGATGTTAAACATATGCTTATAATAAAATCTGGAAATAGTTTATTAAAGCAATAGTAGTACTTATTATTCAGTGTTGAGAATATGGATGATAATTATTTCCTTACATATGCTTTTCTGTGCTTCCAAAGTGGGCATGTGAACTCTTTGAATCTGAAAATAATATTTTTAAAGATTTGGAAAAAGCTAGAGGAAATAGTTGAACAACACTTAGAATAGAAGCTCACATGGTATATGCAAATTTTAGATTTTTCATATTTTGTAACATTTCTCAAGTCTTGTAATAAAACAAAAAATATATAACTGTTCATTTCATTCTTACTATCTGATTTTATAACTCATTTTTGCCTAGTTTCTTTCTAGTTCAGGAGGGTATAGCAACCTGACTTTCTAAGTTTTAAAGGAGGAAAAGCCTCTTTTTATTTCTTATTCTACTTCTTTGAATCCTTATTCCAAAAGAATTTCTTAGTCAAGATGTTAGAAGTATGATGAGAAGGAAGCCTGATGTTGCAGTGTTGCACAGTATATTCTAGAAATACCATAGTGATACATAGTCTAGCCATGTAATACTTGCTCCTTCCTTAGTCATGGATCCACAATGGGTTCTATGTAAAAATTAATGGATATTGATATTTGAGTATATGTATGATTGCCTAAATCATGGTAGTGGTGATGATGGGAGGTAGGAATATTTTCTTGTTATAAGCTTGTTTTCTCCAGGAAGTGCAAGATTCATTTATTTTTAAATAATGAAATTCAATTTTATTATCTCTTACAATTTCTCATTCTGAGATTCTAATTACAATATTTTTTTCCCATAGCTGGAAGCCAACATGTGATGTGTTTCATAAGCATGAAGACTATATGCAGGACCAATTTACTATTTGTCAAGAAACTATTGAAAAAGACAAGTACAGTACATACATTAACTTAACAGTACATATATTAAGTTTATCAGTTAAATTATTTAATATAGGATACACGTAGTAAAAATGTTACTTGAAAAATGCAGAAACTTTGTGCATTGGAGGAGTTTTTTGTTTTTAAAGTATATCCCGTGTTTTGGACTCTTTGGAGGCCTACCTATTTGTTATAAAGCTCTACGACCCTGGATATGTTTAGTGATGTCCTTAGATAGAAACAGTTTATCAATAGGAATTGTTATAGTAGAGTGCTTCAACTAATGGTCCTTATAATTGAATTGTTATAGGTAAATATCTGGAGGAATAGTTAGCTATAGAATTAGCTTATGAAAAATGTGGAGTATTGACTTTTGAAGGGGGTTTTATATGAAACTTCTCATTTTCAGAGAGCTAATGTAGTTACATTCTAATGGAGAAAGCCATTGTATGGGTTTATTTCATTATGTGTAAAATAATCTCGTTTGGAGGACTAAATGTAATTAGTAAATATAATGGAACAAGGTGCGAGACTTTGTTTTTTTTTTTTTAAGATTTTATTTATTTATTTGTCAGAGAGAGAGCGTGCACGCACAGCACAAGCAGGGGAAGTGGCAGGCAGAGGGAGAAGAGGGCTCCCTGCTGAACAAGGGGCCCCATGCCTGATGCCCTCCACCTGAGTGAAGGCAGGTGTTTAACCTACTGAGCCACCCAGGCTTACCAAGAGAGACTTTGAACACATTATACAGCATTATAATTTCACTTAATTTAAAAAATGGAAATGTTTCTATTTTTTTTAAAAGATTTTATTTATTTATTTGACAGAGAGAGATCACAAGTAGGCAGAGAGGCAGGCAGAGAGAGAGGAGGAAGCAGGCTCCCTGCTGAGCAGAGAGCTCGATGTGGGGCTCAATCCCAGGACCCTGGGATCATGACCTGAGCTGAAGGCAGAGGCTTTAACCCACTGAGCCACCCAGGCGCCCCAGAAATGTTTCTATTTTTAACGTAATTAGACAAGAGCATAATTTTCTATATTTTTTTGTATTTTATGTTATCTTTTTTATACTTTAGTTTTATTTTTTTACTACTTCTTCTCCCAGCTTTATTGAGATATAACGGACATATAACATTGCTTAAGTTTGAGGTCTACAAACATGATGGTTTGATATATTATATAATTTTAAGTGTTTACCACAATAAGTTTAGGAAGGTAGCACATCTGTCATCCTGTATAAGTACTTTTTTTTTGTAGTAAGAACATTTAAGATTTACTCTCTTAGCAACTTTTAAGTATATAATACACTATTATTATATTTAATATACTGTATATTAAATCCCCAGAACTTATTTACCTTATAACTGGAAGTTTATATCCTTTGGGCAGCATCTCCCTATTTCCTCCACTCCTGGCCCCTAGCAACAACTGTTCTATTTTCTGTTTCTGTGATTGGACTTTTTTTACATATAAGATTACACTGTATTTGTTTTTCTCTTATTTACTCAGCATGATACTCAAGGTCCATCCATGGTGTCGTAAATGGCAACAATTCTTTTTTTATGACTAAATAATATTCCATTGCATATATATATGTCACATTTTTAAAAAATTATTTTTTAAAGGGTTGTAACTCAGTGCCCAATGTGAGACTCAAACTCATGACCCTGAGTGGCCCAGGCAGCTACCCCTATATACCTATTTAAAAAAATTATTACTGAATAATAATTGATGTACAATGTTATATTATTTTCTGGTATATAACATAATGGTGCGCACACACACACACGTGCGTATATATATGGCACATAATGATTTAAAAAATATATCCATTCCTCTGACAATTTAAAAAAAAAATGTATTTAGAGAGAGAGAGCGCGCATGAGCAAGCAGAGGGAGAGGGAAAGAGAGAATCTCAAACAGATTTCCCACTAAGCTTGGAGGCCAATGTGGGGCTTGATCCCCCAACCAAGGAGATCATGACCTGAGCCAAAACCAAGAGTTGGACACTCAACCAACCGAGCCACTCAGGCATCCCCTCACTTATTTTATAACTGGATGTTTGATCCTCTTAATCTCTTTCTTGTATTCCCCACCCGCACTGCACCCCTACCCCGGCAACCACTAAGTTGGTCTCTGTATTTAAGAGTCTGTATTTTTTGTGGGTTTTTTCCTAGATTGCATGTCTAAGTGAAAACACTTATTTCCCTTTCCCTCTCTGACTTATTCCAGTCCCTTTAGTACCCCTTAGATTTATCCATGTTGTCACAAATGGCAGGACCTCATTCTTTCTTATGAGTGAGTAGTATTCCATTGCACACATATGTGTGTGTGTGTGTGTGTATCTCACTTTTTTATCCATTCCTCTGTATATGGACTCTTGCGTTGCAAGTATATCTTGGCCATTGTAAACTATTCAGCTGTACACACAGGGGTGCATGTATATTTTTGAATTAATATTTTTGTTTTCTTTGGATAAATATCCCATAGTGGAATTACTGGATTATATGGTACTTCTATTTTTAATTTTTTGAGGAACTTCCATACTGTTTTCCACAGTGATTGTACCAATTTATGCTCCCACCAGTAGTGCTCAAAGGTTGCTTTTTCTCCACATTCTTACCAATAATTGTTATGTCTTATCTTTTCAATATTAGCTATCCTGACAGATGTTAGGTGATATCTCTGTGGTTTTGATTTGCATTTCCCTGATGATTAGTGATGTTGAGCATCTTTTCATGAACTTTTTGGTCATTTGTATGTTTTTAGAAATATGTTCACACCCTCTGCCTGTTTTTAACATGAATTATTAGACTTTTTGCTATTCAGTTGTATTGAATTCCTTATATACTTCGCATATTAACACATTATTGGATATATGGTTTGCAGATAGTTTCTTCCATTCTACAGAATGCCTCTTCATTTTGTTGATTTTTTTTCTTTTTTTTTTTTTCTGTGCAGAAGCTTTTTTAGTTCAGCGTGGCCTCACTAATTTAGTTTTGCATTTCTTGCTTGTGATTTGGGTATTGTAACCAAAAAAATTGTTGCAAAGACCAGTATCAAGGAGCTCTTCCCCTGTTTTCTCCTAGGAGCTTTATGGTTTCAGGCATTGTATTTTAAGCATTTAGTCCATTTTGAGTTAATTTTTCTGAGTATTGTAAGGTAGTGGTCCAGTTTTATTCTTTTACATGTGGATATCCAGTTTTCCCAATACCACTTATTGAAGAGACTGTCTTTTCTGCATTGAGTATTCTTGGCTCCTTTTCCAACTATCTTTTAAAAGATTTTATTTATTTATTTGATAGAGATGGGGAGAGCCCAGAGGGAAAGTGAGAGGGAGAAGCAGACTCCTGCTGAGCAGGAAGCCCCATGAAGGGCTTGATTCCAAGATCCTGATATCATGACCTAAGCCAAAGGGAGAGGCTTAACCCACTGAGTTACCCATGTGCCCCCTCCTTTTCCAGATATTAGTTGACTGTATATACATGGTTTATTTGTGAGTTCTTGATTCTGTTCCATTGGTCTGTGTGTCTGTTTTCATGCCTGTATCATAGTATCTTGATTGCTATATCTTTGTAGCATAGTTTGAAATCAGGGAGTGTGATGCTTCCAGCTTTGTTCTTTCTTAAGATTGCTTTGGCTCTTTGGGGGCCTTTGAAGTTGCATACAAATTTTAGTGTTGTTTTTTCTATTTCTGGGAAAAATGATTCTGGGAATTTTGATAGGGATTGCATTGAATCCAAAGATGTCTCTGGGTAGTATGGACATTATAACAATTCTTCTGATACATGAGCACAGGATATCTTTCCATTTATTTGTGTCTCCTTCAGTTTATTTAATCAATGTCTTATAGTATTCAGTGGACAGACCTTTCACCTCCTTGGTTTAATTTATTCCTAAGTATTTTATTGTCTTTGATGTTATTGTTAATGAAATTGTTTTATTTCTTTTTCACATAGCTTATTATTAATATATAGAGATGCAACTGATTTTTGTATGTTGATTTTGTAGTGCAAAATTTCAGTGAATTTGTTGATTAGTTCTAACAGTTTTTGTGTGGAGTTTTAGAGTTTTTTGTAGATAAGATCATGTCATTTTGCAAACAGACCATTTTACTTCTTCCTTTCCTGTTTGGATGACTTTATTTCCTTTTCTTGCCTAATTTCTCTAGCTAGAATTTCCAGTACTACATTGATTAGGAGTGGTGAGAGTGGCATCCTTGTCTTATTGCTGATTTTGAAGGAAAAGCATTTAGCTCTTCACCATCGACTGTGATGTTAGTGATGGACTTGTCATAGATGGCCTTTATTATGTTGAAGTATGTTCCTTCTATACTCAATTTGTTGAGAGTTTTTATCATGAACGTAGGTGTTGAGTTTTGCCAGATGCTTTATCTGCATCTATTGAGTGAATTGTATTTTCTTTTTTTTTTTTTAAGATTTTATTTATTTATTTGAGAGAGAGAGCATGAGAAGAGGGAGAGTCAGAGGGAGAAGCAGACTCCCTGTCGAGCAGGAGATGTGATGTGGGACTCAATCCTGGGACTCCAGGGTCATGACCTAAGCCAAAGGCAGTCGCTTAACCAACTGAGCCACCCTGGCACCCCTGTCTCTTATGATTTGTATCTTTATTCTATTAATGTGGAATAACATGTTTATTGACTTGTGCATGTTGAGCCCATTCTTGCAACCCATGGATTGCCCCTTGGTCATTGTGTATGATCCTTTTAATGTGTGTTGAGTTTGGTTTGCTAATGTTTTGTTGAGAATTTTTCTGTCTATATTCCTCAGGTATATTGACCTGTAGTTTTCTTTTCTTGTAGTGTTCTCATCTGGCTTGGTATCAGTGTAATATTCTTAAAATGAGTTGGAGGGTGTTGACTTCTCTTCTCTTCAGAAGAGTTTGAGAAGTATTGGTATTAATTCTTCAGCTGTTTGGTACAATTCATCAGTGAAACCATCTGGTCCTGGATTTTTCTTTGTTGGGAAGTTTTGGTTACAACTTCAGTCTCCTTACTAATAATTGATCTGTGCAGTTTTTCTGTTTCTTCATGATTGAGTCTTGGTAGGTTGCATGTTTCTAGAAATTCAATTCATTTCTTCTGGGTTATCTTATTGTTTGCCTTGTAATTGTTCATGGTAGCCTCTTATGATCCTTTGTATTTCTATGGTATAATATCTCCTTTCATTTACAATTTTGCTTATTTGAGGTCCTCTCTCTTTTTTTCTTGGTTGGGTTAGCTAAGGGTTTGCAAAACGTTTTAATCTTTTCAAAAAATCAACTCTTTGTTTCACTGATTTTTTTCCATTGTCTTCCTCTTCTCCATTTTATTTCTGCTCTAATCTTTCTTGTTTGCTTCCTTCTGCCAGGTTCAGGCTTAGATTGTTCTTCCTTAGATTGTTCTAATTCTTGATGTGTAAAGTTAGTTTATTTACATTTTCTTAATATAAGCATTTATTGCTATAAATTTCCCTTTCAGAACTTTTGCTGCATCACTTCCTTAGGTTTTGGTATATTGTATTTTCATTTTCATTTGTCTTAAGATACTTCTGATTTCTTCTTTGACCCAGTGTTGTTCAGTAGTGTATTGATTAATTTTCACATATTTGTGAATTTTTCATTTTCTTCCTGCTGTTAATTTCTAGTTCCATATCACTATGGCCAGAAAATACCCTTGATATAATTTCAGTCTTCTTAAGCTTATTAAGGTGACTTTGTGGCTCAAGATATGATCTCTCTACTGGAGAGTATTCCATTTGTTTAAGAAGAATGTATATTCAGGTTTGTTAGATGGAATGTTAGACTGAATGTTCTGTATAAGGCTGTTAGTTCCATTTCGTCTACAGTGTTATTAGGGATGTTGTTTCCTTGTTAATTTCTTTCTGGATGATCTTTCCAGTGTTGAAATTGAGGTATTTGAGTCCTCTACCAGTATTGCTTTCTCTCTTCAGTTATGTTAATATTTGCTTTAAATATTCAGGTGGTTTAATGTTGGTTGCACATATACTTGCAATTATTTTATCTTCTTGATGAGTTGATCTTTTTTATCAATGTATAGAGACTTTGCTTTTTTCTTTGTGTTTTCTGACTGATTTTGACTGAACATCTATATTGTCTGGCATAAGTATAACCCCTTTTTCTCTCTTTTGGTTATCATTTGTAATATCTTTTTCCATCCCTTTACTTTCAGCCTCTGTGTGTCCTTAAAGCTAAAGTAAGTTTCTTGTAGGTGGCATATTTTTGCTTCCTGTTTTTTTTTAAATTTATTTTTTATTTATTTTCAGCATAACAGTATTCATTATTTTTTGCACCACACCCAGTACTCTATGCAATCCATGCCCTCTATAATACCCACCACCTGGTACCCCGACCTCCCACCTCCCCACCCCTTCAAAACTCTCAGATTGTTTTTCAGAGTCCATAGTCTCTCATGGTTCACCTCCCCTTCCAATTCCCCACAACTCCCTTCTCCTCTCCATCTCCCCTTGTTATGCTCCACAAATAAGTGCTTCCTGTTTTTTAAATTCATTGAGCTCTGTATTGTTTGAATTTAGCCTATTTATGTTGAAAATGATTAGTTTTTTTAGAAGATGCGTTTATTTATTTTCAAGAGAGAGATAGAGTGTGAGCATGATAGTAGATGGGCAGAGGGAGAGGGAGAAAATCTTTGGCAGGCTCCATGCTGAGCATGGAGCCCAATGTGGGACTTGATCCCACCACCCTGAAATCATGACCTGAGATGAAATCAAGAGTTGGGCACTCAACCAATTGACCCATCTAGGTATCCCTAAAATAATTATTGATAAACAAGGACTTCTGTTGTCATTTAATTGTTTTCTGAGTGTTTTTAAAATTCATTTGTTCTGTATTCCTCTCTTGTCTTCCTTTGTGATTTGTTTTTCATAGTTCCTTTCTCTTTATCTTTTGTGTATCTACTATAAGTATTTTTTCCCTGTGGTTACCATGAGGTGTTAACGTAAAACATTTATAAATATAACACTATTTTAAGCTGATATAATGTACCTGCAATTGCATATAAAAACTCTACATTTTTATGTTATTTATGTCATACTTTACATCTTTTTTTTTAAAGGGTGGACATTATATAGGTGTATGCTTTATTTATTTATCTTAAAGTTCCCTTTATTTGTTTAATACATTTTTTAAACTAATCTTTACCCTCAACATGGGGCTTAAACTCATGATCCCAAGATCCCAAGATCAAGATCAGATGCTTCACTGACTGAGCTAGCCAGGTGCCCCACTTTACATCTTTTATACTGTGTATCCATTAACAAGTTATTGTAGCTGTATCTATTTGTTAATATTACTGTTTTTAAACTTTTATACTAAAGATAAAAGTGATTTATAAATTGTTAATACATTATTATGGTATTCTGAATTTGATTATATGTTTACCTTTGCCAGTGAATTTTACAGTTTCATATGTTTTGTGGCTACTTAGTGTCATTTCATTTCAACTTGAAAAATTCCTTTTAAAATTTCCTGTAAAGCTCCTCAAAGGATGATGAATTCCCTTAGCATATGTCTGTCTAGAAATGTCTGTATCTCTCTTTCATTTCTGAAGGACAGTTATGCTGGGTGTACTATTCTTGATTTGCAGTTTTTTGTTTTAGCATTTTGAAAATATGATCTCATTCTCTCCCGGCCCACAAGGTTTCTGCAGAGAAATCTGCTATGAATGTTATAGGGGTTCCCTTGTGTGAAGACATATTTTTCTCTTGATGCTTTCAAAATTCTCTCTTTGTCATTGACTTTTAATGTTTTGATTATAATATACCTTAGAATAATCTTCTTTGAGTTGATCTTGCTTTGGGTTCTTTGAGTTTCCTATACTTGGATGTCTAACTCTTTCCCATGATTTAGTAAGTTTTCAACTATTATTTCTTTAAACAAACTTTCTGCCATGGGACTCCCATGATGCAAATATTTGTTTGCTTGACAGTGTTTTATGATTCATGTAGGCTTTTTTCATTCTATTTTTTTTGTTCCTCTAACTTTCAAATGAACCTATTTCAGATTTGTGAATTCTTTCTTTTGTATGATCAAGTCTCTTGCTGATGCTTTCTGTCATTGTATTTTTCAGCTCTAGGATTTCTTTTCTTTCTTTCTTTCTTTTTTTTATTTTTACGATTTTATTTATTTGAGAGAGAGTAGAGCAAGCAAGAGAGAGCAAGCAGGAGTGAGGGTAGGAGGCAGATGGAGATGGAGAAGCGGACACCTTGCCAAGCAGGGAACCCGATGCAGGGCTCAATCCCAGGATCATGACCTGAGCTGAAGGCAGACAGTTAACTGACTGAGCCACCCGGCTACCCCTAGGATTTTTGTTTGGTTCTTTTTTATGGTTTTTATTTCTTTATTAAACTTCTCATTTTGTTCATCCATTGTTTTCCTGATTTTATTTCCTGAAACAACCCAGATTAGTTGTCTGGGTTCTCTTGCAGTTTATTGAATTTCTTGAAAATGATTATTTGAATTCTTTGAAAGGCAAATAGTAGATCTCTATTCTTCTATTCCTTAGTTGTTATAGCTTTATTACTTTCTTTTGGTGGTTTCATATTTGCCTGGTTCTTTGTGATCTGTATAGCTTTCATTAATATCTTTGCACTTAAATGAACAAACATCACTTTCAGTCTTTATAGATTGGTTTTGGCAGGTAAAGACCTTTTCCTATTGGTTTCTTAGACTGATGGGTTTACCTCTAGAATTGCAGTCATGATGGGTCAAAGTTGTTTTTGAGGCTGTCTTTGTCCACATTGGGATCTGTGGTGGTTGTGCTTGTTATGAAGGGTTCAGGTAGGTACAATCCTTCTGGTCTCTGGGTGCTTGAGAATGCTTCTAGTACTTCATTCAGTTAGATAGTGCTGGGACAAAGGTCTGCTTCAGGTTCTGTAGTTGGTCTTCAGTCAGCAGGTTTATTACCAAGTATGTGGACTGGTGTGGCTCCCACTTAGCAACCTGGTAGAGCCTGCCTAGTCACTAAATGGATCTGTGGGTGGTCAGGACTGGCCCTAGACTATGGCCAGGAAGGACTGGAACTGAGCCTCTGAGATGTTTCAGGTTACATGTTCAGGTTCCACAGTCATACGTTCTGTAGTCCTGGCTCTGAAGGCACAAATAGACATATCTTCGACCAGTTCCTAGGCTGGAGTACTCCTTGACTGTAGTTGGAGGGACTGGAGCCAAGTATAGGGCCCTTTTAGGATCTCTTGGGGGTACATATAGGAGTACCTATTTTGGGGTTCCAAGGCTGGCAGTTCTGCTGATGGCTTTTGGCTGTGAGAGACCTAGAACCAAGTATATGGGTCTTTAGAATCTAGTAGGGTGCAGATAAGAGAGTCTCCCACTGGGAACTAGACCCTTAATACTGTTGAAAAACTGTGGCTGTGAGCGGGTTGGAACCAAGGATAAGGTCTTTTCAGGATCTTCAGGGGGTACAGACGTAAGTATGTCCTGCTTGGGTCCCTGTGTGAGCAGGACTCTTTGGTGACTGTGGCTGGGATGGGCTAGAGCCCAGTTACAGGGCCCTTTCAGAATCTGTAGTCTGAATGAGTTTGGCAGACTAATCTCCAGGGGCTCCTGGATTGCAGACATAAGGACTGGAGCTGGTTCAGGGTCACTTCAGAGTCTATAGCTGGACCAGGGTATGTATGCCTATTACCTAATACTTGGGTGGGTATGACTCCTTCTGGGTCCTTGGATGTATGGTGCTAGTAACAGACCCAAAGCCAAATAGGGCTGTAGCAGAGTTCTCAGTGAGTACTGAACTGTTTATAGGTCTGTAGCCAGGACCACAGTTAATAAGTTACCCACCAGGATGTGAGCCTGCCTTCTCAAAATGACTCTCCTCAGGCTTGGACTATACTAGGATTTCACAGACTTCTACCTGGATCCCAGAGATCCCACAAACACACTTTTGTCCTTGGTTGGATGCTAAATTGTTATTTTTGTTGGGGCAGTACACATGAGGGATATTTTATTCTGTCATCTTACTGACATCACTCCAATTTTTGTATTTTAAAAATTGAAAACACACATACATGGGTGCCTGAGTGGCTCACTCGTTAAGCATCTGCCTTTGGCTCAGGTCATGATCCCAGGGTCATTGAGCCCTGCTTCGGGTTCCCTGCTCAGCAGGAAGTCTGCTTCTTCTTCACTCCCCCTGCTTGAATTTTCTCTCCCCTCCCCCCCTGTTAAATAAATAAATAAATATTTTTAAAAACATATAGAAAATCTAGACTGTAGTGCTCTATATTTAAAGATGGATCTTAAGAGGAGAAGGTAGGGACCAGAGTAATAGATTTGGACTTCTATGGCATTTGAAATCGTAGAAATAGATGATTGCCCAGGGAAATGTATAGTGCAAAAAGGAGAAAGCTAGCATATGCTATCATCTTAGTATTAGGCAGAGAATGGAATTGGTAAAAGATACTGTTACTTTGTCATTTTTAGACCTTGCTTTAACGAAAAGGATTTGAAATTTGTATAATACCATAGCGTTAAAAGAAAACTAAATATAAAAATCAAGGCTATAGGGATATAAAGATAATATAGGAAGATGAAGCCTTTGATTAGGATATAAATTCATATTATATGGTCTTGCACAGTTGTTAAATATAGGTAAGATTAGAATTCCTAGTAGTAGTCAAGGCGTTGTAGAAATGTGATCAGTTTGAGATTCAGAGTATTCATTTAAAAAACAATTCAGTTGTTCAAAAGTGGCCCTAACTGAGTCCTTCCTGAGTTTTGGGGAGTTGAGTTCCTAGAGTAAAGGGCCTTGCACTGAGGGGAGAATGGGCACTGCTCTTGGGAAGGTTCTGGCAGATGCCTCCTTAGCTGAAGCTTGGAACAGACTCACAGGCAGCAAAGTGAGTTAGTTCAGTGGATGAGGTGAGGTGACGTACCCTAACGTGGGGGACCTCATAACCCAGTTCAGATTACTTTCTTCCATCCTCTCTTAAAAAAAGGAAGGAAGGAGGGAAGGAGCCCAGCTCAGCTGTTTAGGATAACAGAGGTTTTTTCTGGTAATGAGATTTAAGAGAAATTTCTGCCCTGAGTTTTCATGAAAAGGGACTTACGCAGCATGGTAGTCAGTTACCTTCTTCAGTGGCCTCCCCAAATAAACCCCATACATACATTCATACATACATATAACTTCTCCTTAGAACATCTCTCAATGCAAGTCAAGGTTGTAAAACATTATTAAAATGCTTCTATGAGGGGCTAAAACAAAGCAGTTTAAATATGTACCTCTCTAATAGTGTTTGTTATGGATGACTTCTCTTAGGTAGCTAAAGGTATTAAAGTGGAAACAGGTTTTTCTTAAAAAACAAAACCACATAGGTTGGTTGAACTGATGACTCAATATCAGACATGTATAGAAGAAAAAAGACTCCATTTGCTGGTATCATGTGTACTGAAGGAAACAGAGGTACCAGCTTCTTGTTTCTCCTAATCTTCCATTCTAGACATTAAATATTGTTGGCAACAGGTGAGATAGTCAGGCTATGCTGGTCTTTGCTAAAGTTCCTGTATGGAGTATATAAGAAGAGTGGGCATGAATATATAACAGGAATAGGGTAAATGTGATATGCTTATTTCATCTGAAACTGGTGACTCAGACTCAGTTTTCTAATAGATATTTCCCTCTTCCCTGCACCATTTCCCCCAAAAGTGAGAGACTAATTAGCAAATGTATATTTAAAGGAATAAGAGTTTGTTTTGGGCTCAAATGTTTTACTTGATGAAAGGGGACAGAGTTTAGTATATCAAACAAATTAAAACATTCAGAAGATTCAGATCTGCTGACCAGTACAATACTGTTATCCTTAATTTTTTTTTTCCTCAGTATACATTATAAAAACTGTTCTTGTTTTCTCAGCTCCTAAGATGAGATAATCAGTATAGTGTCTTTAAATAAATTTCCCCATATAGTGTCTTGATTTAGAAAATTTACAGAATTTTGAGGGGCATAAGGACTATGTATTTTTAGAAGATTTTCAATGAATATTATTTCTTGATGCTAAGTATATGATAAGAATTGGGTAAAAACAGGATCTAGGAATATATTTCCTGTAAAGAACCTGGATTGAACATTTTCATTGCTGTAGATTAGTATAGGCAGATTTTTTTATTATTATGAAAGGCCAAATAGTAAATATTTTAGGCTTTATATGTTATACAGTCTCTGCTGATATTCAGCCCTGCTGTTGTAAATTCAAGAACAGCTTTAGATGCTATGTAAATGAATTGCTGTGTTCTAATAAAACTTTGTGGATGTTATAGCTTGAATTTCATATAATTTTAATGTGTCATGAGATAGTATTATTTTTTATTTTTTCAATAGCTCACAGGCCATACAAAAACAGGTATAAGGTTGAATTTGGCCCATTGGTTTAAAAAAGTAAAATGAAAAGGGTTAATATCCTCTTGTAAGAATTAACTGTCCACTTAAGACTTGTGTCCAAATTGGTGACCATCCACCTCTACCTGCATTGGACTGGAGGAGCTCTTCCAAACAGTGCTGAAATTTTCTTCATAAATAGTTAAGGTGTATATAAGAATGGCTGTGAACCCAGAGCTCTAACACATAAAGCATGACTTCCTATTAAAATGTCAGCTTAGAGAATTGAAAGTTTAAAAAGCATAGTTACAGAGGTAGCTGAACTGAGGAGGGTAGAAACCAAAAACCTCAGGGAGGATAGAGATCAGGAAGTCATTGGAAAAATGAGGTTTTCATTTTAGTTTTGATTTGTGTTTCCCTGATGATGAGTGATGTCGAGCATCTTTTCATGTATCTGGTGGCCCTCTGTGTATGTTCTTAGGAAAAATGTCTATTCACGTGTTCTACCCATTTTTAATTGGACTGTTGATTTTTGGATGTTCAGTTTTGCAAGTTCTTTATATATTTTGGATACTAACCCTTTATCAGATATGTCTGATTTGCGAGTATCTTCTCCCATTCCATAAGTTGCCTTTTACTTTTGTTGTTTCCTTCATTGTGCAGAAGCTTTTTATTTTGATGAAGTTCCAAATACCAACAACACAAGAAACAGCAGGGGTTGGCAAGGTTGGGAAGAAAGGGGAACCCTCTGCACTGTTGGTGGAAATGTAACCTGGTGCAGCTACTCTTGAAAATGGTATAGAGGTTCCTCAGAAAGTGAAAAATAGAACTCCCCTATGATCCAGCAATTAAACTACTAGGTATTTACTCAAAGAATACAAAAATACTAAATTAAAGGGATACATGTACCCCAGTATTTATAGCAGCATTTTCTACAACAACCAAATTATGGAAACAGCCCAAGTATCCATCAACAGATGGAAGATAAAGATGTGGTACCTATATACAATGGAATATTTCTCAGCCATAAAAAAGAAAGAAATTTTGCCATTTGCAATGACATGGATGGAGCTAGAGAGTATTATGCTAAGCAAAGAAAATCAGAAAAATATAAATACCACATGATTTCACTTATATGTGGAACTGAAGAAACAAACTAACAAAGAGGGGAAAAAAGAGAGAGGGAGGCAAACCAAGAAACAGACTTTAACTATAGAGAAAAAACTGATGGCTACCAGAAGGGAAAATAGCTGGGGAGATAGGTTAAGTACGTAATGAGGATTAAGGAGTCCACTTGTAAGGAGCACTGAGTGATGAATGACATATATTGTACACCTGAATCTAGTATAACACTGTATGTTAACTAACTGGGATAAATAAAAACTTTTTATAAAAAGTAGGTTCTGCAGTATTAACTAAGAAGAGAAATAAAAGCATCACAGAGTTAGACAAGTAGATCATTGGTGACCTTGAGATGGGCAGTTTCTTTTCTTTTCTGGGAGGAGGGCAGTTCCTTTGGAATGGTGGGAGTAAAATTGAAGAGGGGCAAGGAATAACTCAAGTAGAGGAGAGAAAAAGTAGAGAGTTGAAAAGTGGAATGAAGTTTAAGGAAAATTTGAAAGGTAAAGAGTATTGAGGGAAACATGGATAAGTTGGCATTTGACTTGTCTTTTATGCTTAACTTTTTAGACTTTAACAGGTGACACTTAGACAGTTTTTAGATATGTTCTTGTTGTATTGTCATCATTTCTTTTAATTTTAACAGAAAAATGTACCATGGTTATATATGTCAGTATAAAGATGTTTTGAAGCAGTATCAGTTAAAATACTCAGAAACACCACTTTCACAAGAGTATTATAAGAAGAAAAGAGAACATGAAGAAATTCAAAATAGAGTATTGGCATGTACTGAACAACTAAAAATAAATGAAACTATCTTTATGGAATTTCTAGGTATCAATATTTTTATCATATGTTTAAGTAACAGCATCTCGGACATGAAAAGAACAATGAATCAGACTAAAATATGATTTTGTTTTTCAGTGCCTGCTCCTTTTCCATCACTTACTAAATGGACATTGCATATGTATCCACAAAGTATTTTTACCTAGAATTTTTATTAGATAAGTATTATTTCTATATTTTAATTGTTATTATCTTTTACTGGTAAGAATCAAATGGATTTGGGTTTTTTTTTTTTGTTTAATTAAAAAAATTAGAAGTTACTTTAAAGGTCATCTGGGATTGGTTTTCATATATGTGCATGTGATGAGAAGCAAGCAATTTTAATGAGAATAAAATGGTATATATGTCTGGCTTTAAGTGGTTTATCTTAGCAACCAAACCAATGAAAAAGTCATCTTTCTCTGTCTTAGCAAAGAAAGAGTTCCAGTTAAATCTGTTGATTATTACTTCTTAGGTTAGGAATGTGGTGAGGAGGTGAGTCACAATTATCTACTCATCTATTAGAGATTGATTTGGTACCTACCTTGTGCCAGGCAGCCCTTGAGAAGTTACAGAGCTTTTTGTAAGGAGCTCACAGTTTAGTAGGGAAGATAGACACATAAATAATTCTAATACAGTGGCATTTTATTAGATGATTAAGTAATTCTTAATTGGTCTAAGTCTCATCTGTTTGTCCAGGAGATCTTCCCTGATGATGAACTTAGAACTTTAATCCTCTTCCAACCTCTACAACCTTTCATGTGCTTTCCTATCAGATTATAACTCCACTGCTTGTACTAAGTCTTCTTTATCCCTGCATTCTACCTCGCTTCATTCTGCTTCATTCTAAATCATCCTTTTAACTCCTTTGTTGCTTGCTCTCTTCATGTTTAGGTTTTAGCTTATACTGTTTTTAGTTGTTTATTTGCTGCCTGCCTGTGTTGTGACTTCTCAATAGGAAGAGGCAGAGGTTGGTTGATGCACGAGGCATAGCAGAAGTTTAGGAAGTTTGATGTAGGAAGGGATGAGAAATAAGATTATGTGAGAAACAAGAAGAGGTGATGGAGATAGGGAAAACTGAAGATTAGGATTTAAACTGAAGATTAAGATTAGTATCTGAAAATTTTAATTGACACTTTTTATGACAATATAGCATTATAAGTAATATTCATCTGAAATTTTATGTTTTAAGGCAGAGTATTTCTTACTCTGCCTTAACTCGACAGATTTTCTCTAGGGTTCATGTTCACTGCCACTATTCCATTAATTTTTAAGTTCTCCTAAATGATTTGTGGAGTAACTTAGGAAATTGTAATAGTTAATAACTATGCAGGATGTCTGTTAACAGCTGAGAAATTCTTGAAATTGGGCATAAATCTTGTTTAAGCATGAAGCCCAGATGGAAGATCTAGCTGTCTTCTGAGTCTGGCAGCTACACTGATGAAACTTAACAGAGTAAGAAAAGGGAAATTGGATGGATTTTTATTTAATCAATCAATCAATTAATATTTTAAAAAGATTTAGTTATTCTTGAGAGAGGAGGGTTAGAGGGAGAGACACTCTGCTGAGCTCAGAGCCCTACTGTGGGGCTTGATCCTATGGCCCTTAGACCATGACCTGAGCCAAAATCAACACTCAGACACCCAACTGACTGAGCCACCCAGGTGCCCCAGTTGGATTTTTAAATGTTGACTTTGGAATAAATAAACAATGGAAACACAGAAGTTAAATTTGGAACTGAATTGATTATGTATTATTAGTCATGCCAGAAGACATGATGAACATGGGTAAAAAAAAATAAAAACAAAACAACCACCATGTGAAATATTTAAGTAAAAGGAAAAATTCTAACAAATATTTTTCAGGAAGAGTTTTAAGCTCAATATATAACATAGGTAAGCAATAAGTTATCTTTGTCAGTTTGCCAAATGATTATATTAGTTTTACCTCTATTTTCAGATACTGTTATTAATATTGCTTATTGCCAATATGGAACATACATAAATAATGTTACATAGTATTAACTATTTCTGGTATGGTACATATATTATAAATGTAAAATTTACTTGCATAACATAATTCCTTAACATAAAAGGGCTAACGTGAGATTTAAGACACAAGATATTCTTAAACATGCCAGTGATTATTCCAAAAGTTCATCTGAATTGAAAAAAGAAGTAGATGAAGTGGAAATAGAAGTAAATTATTTAAACCAGGTATATATTTTGTAATATGTTTCTAATATATGTATTAATGTATAAGTATAATGCTATGTTAGTTGACAGTCTTAGAAGTGCTATTTCTAAAGAGCCTAAATATAGAGAAAGACTTAGGAAAATCTATTTACCTCTGATTACCTTTGGAGCCAATATGTGTTTTAGGTACAGAGCGTATTTAGTTATGAGTTTTACGGAATAGTTTAATTTTCTTTGGAAGTTGAAAAAAGATTAATTAAAAACAAGACACAGCTTAATAACAGGAATTTAAAGGCACTAAAAGGGCTACAACAGTGTTGTCAAAAAAGAGAACAAGACAGTAAATTGTTTAAATAATTTAATTTTGAATATTTATGGTTTTAATCTTTATAAAACTAAGTTAGAACTAGTTTAGCCCTTAAGATGATGGTGCATGATATTTTTCTCGAATACATTTTTATTGTCCTCTACCAAAATGGCTTTCATTGACTGTTTGAGAACCCATCAAAGTCATTTCCAAATTATGAGAAAAAATATTGAACACCTGATTTTATGGACTTTTTGTAAATTGTGTTAAAGAAGGTACATTCACCATTCATAGGTATAAGTCTCCAAATAATGTAAAATCATTTTAATAAGAAGAACAAAATAGATGCTACTTCCTTCAAAATATAGGGTAACTGTGTCTATATATAGGAAATTGATACCTACTTTGCTTCTGACCTTTTTAAAAAGAAGATGGAAGTTCACTGAATCTAGGTTTGTTAATGGATTTGTAAGGAAAAGTTAAAGGAGTTAAAGGAGTATGAATTATTTTTAATTTTGACCTTGTTTAAAAACTTTCACTAAAAGATAGTAATACACATTATCAAAGCCATCTATAAAAAACCCACCGCAAATATCATTCTCAATGGAGAAAAACTGAAAGCTTTTCCGCTAGCGTCAGGAACACGGCAGGGATGTCCATTATCACCACTCCTATTCAACATAGTACTAGAAGTCCTAGCCTCAGCAATCAGACAACAAAAGGAAATTAAAGGCATCCAAATCGGCAAAGAAGAAGTCAAACTATCACTCTTCGCAGATGATATGATACTATATGTGGAAAACCCAAAAGACTCCACTCCAAAACTGCTAGAACTTGTACAGGAATTTAGTAAAGTGTCAGGATATAAAATCAATGCACAGAAATCAGTTGTATTTCTCTACACCAACAACAAGACAGAAGAAAGAGAAATTAAGGAGTCAATCCCATTTACAATTGCACCCAAAACTATAAGATAAACCTGGGAATAAACCTAACCAAAGAAGCTAAGAATCTATACTCAGAATACTATAAAGTACTCATGAAAGAAATTGAGGAAGACACAAAGAAATGGAAAAATGTTCCATGCTCATGGATTGAAAGAACAAATATTGTGAAAATGTCAATGCTACCTAAATCCATCTACACATTTAATGCAATCCCTATCAAAATCCCACCCATTTTTTCAAAGAAATGGAACAAATAATCCTAAAATTTATATGGAACCAGAAAAGACCTCAAATAGACAAAGGAATATTGAAAAAGAAAGCCAAAGTTGGTGGCATCACAATTCTGGGCTTCAAGCTCTATTACAAAGCTGTCATAATCAAGACAGCATGGTACTGCCACAAAAACAGACACATAGATCAATGGAACAGAATAGAGAGCCCAGAAATAGAGCTCTCAACTCTATGGTCAACTAATCTTTGACAAAGCAGGAAAGAATGTCCAATGGAAAAAAGACAGCCTCTTCAATAAATGGTGTTGGGAAAATTGGACAGCCACATGCAGAAAAATGAAATTGGGGGCGCCTGGGTGGCTCAGTGGGTTAAGCCGCTGCCTTCGGCTCAGGTCATGATCTCAGAGTCCTGGGATCGAGTCCCGCATCGGGCTCTCTGCTCAGCAGAGAGCCTGCTTCCCTCTCTCTCTCTCTCTGGCTGCCTCTCCATCTACTTGTGATTTCTCTCTGTCAAATTAATAAATAAATAAAATCTTTTAAAAAAAAAAAAAAGAAAAATGAAATTGGACCATTTCCTTATACTACACATGAAAATAGACTCAAAATGGATGAAGGACCTCAATGTGAGAAAGGAATCCATCAAAATCCTTGAGAACACAGGCAGCAACCTCTTCAACCTCAGCCGCAGCAACGTCTTCCTAGGAACATCACTAAAGGCAAGGGAAGCAAGGGCAAAAATGAACTATTGGGATTTCATCAAGATCAAAGCTTTTGCACAGCAAAGGAAACAGTTAATAAAACCAAAAGACAACTGACAGAATGGGAGAAGATATTTGCAAATGACATATCAGATAAAGGACTAGTGTCCAAAATCTATAAAAACTTAGCAAACTCAACACTCAAAGAACAAATAATCCAATCAAGAAATGGGTAGAAGACATGAATAGACATTTCTGCAAAGAAGACTTGCAGATGGCCAACAGACACATGAAAAAGTGCTCCATATCACTTGGCATCAGAGAAATACAAATCAAAACCACAATGAGACACCACCTCACACCAGTCAGAATGGCTAAAATTAACAAGTCAGGAAATGACAGATGCTGGTGAGGAAGTGGAGAAAGGGGAACCCTCCTACACTGTTGATGGGAATGCAAGCTGGTGCAGCCACTCTGGAAAACAGCATGGAGGTTCCTCAAAAAGTTGAAAATAGAGCTACCCTATGACCCAGCAATTGCACTACTGGGTATTTACCCTAAAGATACAAACGTAGTGATCCGAAGGGGCACATGCAGCCGAATGTTTATAGCAGCAATGTCTACAATAGCCCAACTATTGAAAGAACCTAGATGTCCATCAACAGATGAATGGATCAAGAAGATGTGGTATATATATACAATGGAATACTATGCAGCCATCAAAAGAAATGAAATCTTGCTATTTGCAACAATGTGGATAGAACTAGAGGGTATCATGCTTAGTGAAATAAGTCAATTGGAGAAAGAGAACTATCATATGATCTCCCTGATAGGAGGAAGTGGAGATGCAATGTGGGGTGTTGGGGGTTAGGAGAAGAATAAATGAAACAAGATGGGATTGGAAAGGAGACAAAACATAAGTGACTCTTAATCTCACAAAACAAACTGAGGGTTGCTGGGGGGAAGGAGGTTGGGAGAGGGTGGTGGGGTTATGGACATTGGGGAGGGTATGTGCTATGGTGAGTGCTGTGAAGTGTGTAAACCTGGCGATTCACAGACCTGTACCCCTGGGGATAAAAATACATTATATGTTTATAAAAAAATAAAAAATTTAAAAATTTATAAAAAAGATAGCTAATGCCACAAAAACATAAACCCTGTGATTATATAGAAAAAATCATATTCATTAGTTAAGGTGAAGCATATGTTCCTTATTGCTTTGCAGATAATTACTTTGTTTTGCTTTGCCATTTTTCTTTTTAGCAGATTGCAAGACTCCATGAAACTAAGAATCTTGGAGAAACTCTGGAAGAAAAAAATAAAAATATAGAAAAGATAAAGGAATTGAAAGAAAAAGATAGGTAAACTTTATTTTATATAAAGATTTTATTATTTATTTATTTGGAGAGCATGCACAAGCAGGGGGAGGGACAGAGGGAGAAGGAGAGAATCTCAAGCAGACTCCATGCTGAGCGTAGAGCCAAACCCATGGCTCAATCTCACGACCCTGAGATCATGACCTGAGCCAAGATCAAGAGTTGGATGGTCAGCTGACTGAGCCACCCAGGCACCCCTAGGTAAACTTTAAGATGGGATTTTTATATGAGCAGTTATTTTGCATCTAAGCATTTGATTCTATATTTTATATTCTGTGCCAAGCCACTAGTATTCACATATTTACATGTATATTTATGTATACTTTTGTGCAGGCTATTTTCTGCTTATTTCTTGAGAAATATTGATTTTACCCTTAAATATTATAGATTAACATTCAAGTATGCTTGTTATTTAGTAAGGCCAAGGATAATGTATAGAGAGAAATAAGGTAGCAGTAGCACATTTGCTGTTTTATAACCTGTCATTACACATTTCACCCAGATTTTGATGATGGGTCACCAAAAGGAGTAAAACAGAGGAACAGTTATGGAAATAGCTTTGTATTTACCTTTTTATCACGCCTGTCACCAGCTTGACCAGTTCTTGTTTTGCCCCAGAGACTGAAGATGAATTAAAATGCTGCTGAATCTATGGCATCCTATGCTTCCTTGTTTTTCAACCTAATGGTGATAAAATAGACTTCAGTGGTGGAGGCATTTAAAAAAAAAAAAAAAAAAGGATTGATTTTGTCTGTTATTGTGTGACAGAAAAATAGGTGTATTATAGTTAGTTTCTGATAAAATTTCTACTTTTTCTCCTTCTGCCTGTAGCCTTTTAAATTCTTAAGTTCGTCTCATTAAGTTCCATTGCTATTGTCCTGATTTTTCAACACATTCCTCTCCCCAGTTAATTTCTCAGACCCCACTTCTTTGGATTTATTATTTCCTTGATTCCCCCCTCACACTTCTCGTAGCCATAATAATCTGTCTTTAATTCTGTGAAGAAATTGATTAGAATTTCACTTCATTGACAACTTTTTAATACTGTAAAAATCCTCTATATTGAGAGGAACTTACCTAACTGCTTTGTCATTTTCACCCAATTTCTATTTTGATAGTTATTATAAATAACATCATTACTTAAAGTATTTAACTATCAATAACTAAAATTATTTCTCTAACTTAGGAAAAATTCAATGAGTTTTTTTTTCTTCCAGTAAAAAACTTAAAAGATGTATTTATGATTATAAATTGCTTTAGTGATTTCTGGATTCTAGTGTACTAGCTGATTTGATCCTGAATAATTATTTTTAAAGTTTTGAAGTACTTTGAAATATATAGCATGCTGTTTGTGGATAAAGTTTTGGTTTTAAATTCCTTTGATATACTTAGAAATTCTTTTAAAATGATTGTTCTAAAAATTAAAGTGTGGTATACTAAGAAGGGTACTAGACTTAATCAGGAAAAGTGTGTTTTAACTGTGACACCTGTAAATAATTTAATAATATTGGGCAGATCTATCAAATTTTCTGGAACTCAGTTTTAGTGTATGCAAAATGAGTTTAAACTGTGTAGTATACATTTAAAATGCATTTTTACTTACTAAATATTTAATGTAATTCACTCTTCAGAATTTTTGAAAAAGATGAACAACCTACACTTATATTGAATAAAACCCCTCAAAACAGTCAATTATTTCTTCCATACGAATCTCAGAAATTAGTCAGACTAATGAAGATGCATTCTTCAGAACCAAGAGTTATAGGTACAGTATCTTAATTATTTAAAAACTTAGTTTTCTTTGCAAACACATGGAAAAAATAGAAGCAGTTTTTGCTATCATTAGGTGTAAGCAAGAACGGACAATATGAGAGCAGTAAACTAAAAAAAAATACCACTTTAATTCTTTTTGAGAGCAAACGAGATAGGCCTTCTATGCCTAAATTTTTTTCTTTGAGAGAGAAATCACTCACAAGATATTAAAGGAAGTGTTCTGGTCCGCTTGCACAGCTGTCAGAGGAGGATGAATAATAAGAAATTTTTCATTTGGGACGTTATCAGAATATATAATTAAAGTGGATAGCAGACTTGTGTTAATGATATTTCTGACTTAGTCTCCTAAGATATTTGAATCATGTTTCATTTGGTGGATTTGCAGCTTAGATTAACTACATTGTATCAGTTTAACCCCATTAGCTCTTCTTTTTCTTCCAGTCTTCTTTGGTTCCTCATTATAAAGATGTAATTTTGTAAGCTGGTTTTCATTTTACATTCATGCTTATTGAAATAACTGTTATATAGTATGGAATTAAAACTTATGTAGAAATTTCACATTTCTATATTTTAAGTTAAATATTCATGCAACTTGATTTTTTAAATTACAAGCTTAGGTTGAATGTTGGGCATAATTTTTGATTCTATCTCTGGAATTCATTTGAAGTTGTACAATTTAATAACCTAGATAAAAAAGAAGAAAGTTCTGTGAAGCAGGCAAAGCTTGCCAATATTGACGTTAGACAGAAAGAAAACAATGTGCAGGTAGGCACTTCTTTTTTAATAGTATAAATTAAATATTTGCTTGCATTAAATGAAACCGTGAATGTACTGCATTTGGAACATAAGTCTGTGTGTATGTGTATATATGTGTTATAAATATATTAACTCAGCCATTACTATAACTCAAGGTCTAAAAATCTTAAAACAATTTCAGAATGTCAGCCTGAATATTCACTGCATAGCCTTATTGTTGTTGTTTTTAAATATTTTACTTATTTATTTGACAGAGGGCGACACAGCAAGAGAGGGAACAGAAGCGGGGGAGTGGGAGAGGAAGAAGCAGGCTTCCTGCTGAGCAGGGAGTCAGATGTGGGGTTTGATCCCAGGACCCTGGGATCACAACCCCAGCTGAAGGCAGAGGCTCAGTCGAGCCACCCATGCACCCTAGCCTTCTCACTCTTAAAAATAGAAAAGATATTTAAAAGTACCAAGTCCTGGGGCACCTGGGTGGCTCAGTGAGTTATGTGTCCGACTTTTGATTTTGGCTCAGGTCATGATCTCAGGGATGTGAGATTGAGCCCTGCACTGGGCTCCAAACGGGACATGGAACTTGCTTAAGATTTTCTCTCTCTCTCTCTCTCTATCTCTGCTCCTCCCCGTAAGCTTGCATGCACACATACACTCTGTCTCTCTAAAAAAACAAACAAAAAACCAAGCCCTGTACCTAGTAGATCAGAAACATATATCTGAAGAAGGAAAACAGAATTGGATTGAAGAGGGAAATTGTGGCCCATGACTTGTATAGAATACTCTTGCAGAAGGAATAGGTGTGGAGATAATGAATAGGGTAATTGGTTGGGTTACTTCAGTGGGAGTTAGTTAACACCTGTTCATCTCATAACCCCTTTGCCTTTGGGCAGTCATCAGCAATGGCATGACTGTCTCCAGGTGGAAGCAGTAAGAGTAAGAGTTTGGGTTAGAGAGATAAGTGGTACTGTAGGAAGTTCATGATGCTTATGAAAAACAGGGAACGTACCACCCAGAAAGCTGGCTTTTGATGTGGCACATCTCCATCGTCCCCCATTTTTCCTGAAAATAGTCCATAGGGAAATTCTCAATGAAAAATATGATTGCTTTCATTAATTCATGATTAATATATACAAATAGAGGTGTAGTGGTGGCCAAAGTAATTAATGAAACTTATTAATTCTAAATATGTATTAATTACAAAAACTTATAAATCTGGTACTAAAATTTCAGATTAGATCAATATGGGATGAAGGTGGGAAGATAAGTGAGGGAAACAAAAATTTACCCAAGTTCTTTTTTTTGTTTGGGGATAGAGGTAGAGAAGAAATAATACTGATTTACTTATAAATTGTTGGAAAACAAAAAGTGTGAATTCATGCATGTATATTAAACACGTAAGGATATATAACATAAATGAAATGCCTTGTGTAAAATTTAAATTTTTTTTTAAGACTTTATTTATTTGTCAGGGATAGAGGGAGAGAGAGCGAGCGAGCATAAGCAGACAGAGAGGCAGGCAGAGGCAGAGGCAGAGGGAGAAGCAGGCTCCCTGCCAAGCAAGGAGCCCAATGTGGGACTCAGTCCCAGGACACTGGGATCATGACCTGAGCCGAAGGCAGCTGCTTAACCAACTGAGCCAATCAGGCGTCCCAGCCTTGTGTAAAATTTAAAATAGGAAAAAAAGGATGAGACAAAGAAAACTTAATCAGTTCAACAAAAGGCAAGAAAGGAAGGGTGGATAAAATAGCTAGAATGCATTGTAAATAGAAAATAAGATGCCATAAATAGTTTTAAACAAATCAGTAATCAGCAATTGACAGAGGTGCTTCTGTGGAATATATATATATATAAATACAGACATATGCTTTTTCTTCCTCTTCCAAGTTTTGAAATTCCAGTTTCTTTCAGGTATACAATATAGTGATTCATCACTTATACACAGTATCCAGAGCTCATCACAGTTAAGAGCCCTTCATAATATCTATCACCCATTTAACCCATTCCCCTGGCCACCTCCCCTCCAGTAACCCTCAGTTTGTTCTCTGTAATTGTAAAACTATCAAAAAAATCTCTTTTATGGTTTGCCCCTTTCTCTTTCCCCCCTCATTTGTTTTGTATCTTAAATTCCACATATGAGTGAAATCATATGGTATTTGTCTTTCTCTATTTCACTTAGCTAATACTCTCTAGCTCCATCCACATCATTGCAAATAGCAGTATTTCATTCTTTCTTACAGCTGAGTAATACTCCCATTTGTGTGTGTGTGTGTGTGTGTGTGTGTGTGTGTGTGTATGTGTGTGAATATCTCCTTTATTCATTAGTCAGTGGACATTTGGACTCTTTCCATTTGGTATTATTGGTAATGCTGCTGTAAACAGAGAGGTGCATGTATCCTTTTGAATTAGTATTTTTATATTCTTTGGGTAATACCTAGTACTGCAATTACTGGATTGTAAGGTAGTTCTATATATAACTTTTTGAGGAAACTCCATACTGTTTTCCAGAGTGGAACAGCCATATACTTTTAAAACAGAAGAGCTGAAACAATTTGACAAATGAAGAGTGAAGGTAGAAGGAAATGGGAAATATATATCAGACAAATGCAAACAAAAAGCAGATGTAACAATATTATATAAAATAGAGTTCAAGACAAAAATCATTAATAAAGATAACTATATTTCACATTTTTGAAAAAGAGTAACTCACCAAGTTCTAAGAACCGTGATGCACCATATATAAAGTAAAAATTTATAGAATTCCAAGAAAGTATTGAATCCACAGTTTAAAAAGGATAGCTCTCTCAAAAAAAGTACTATCTTGAGTTTAGGTGTTGAGTTTGGGTACATTGTAACTACAAAACCAAATGAATGAAATAATAGCATCTTAAACAAGATCATTTCTCAGATTCATGTATGCTTTCTTTTCCTGATATTTGCAGTATTCACCAAAATTGACCATTTACTACAACTACAAGGATATTTCAACCAGTTTTAAAAAGTTGTTCTCTTTACTTACCACTATATAAAAAAGAAAAGTTCAACAAAAAGATAAATCCTCCTCAAAAAAGTATTTAGCAGAGGAAACAGAAATTCATACACTTTCAATTATTTGGGGGTTATAGAAGAAATCAAAATAAAACTATTTAGAATACTATAAACCAAAACCTATGGAATGTATCCAAATTGGTCCTCCAAAATTTATATTTGAAAACAAGTATATTAGAAAATAAAGATTAAAATTAGCTGAACTCTAAGTGTGAACAGCTCAATTCAAAGTGTGAAAAAAGCTCAACTCAAAACAGGAAAATAACAATCCAAAGAAAGTATGAATTAATAAAGAGAAAAGCAGAAATTAATTAAATTAGAAAGTTGGGTTAATCAGTATAGCCAGAAGTTAATAACTTTTAAATATCAATAAAATAAAATTGCGGCAAGTATAAAAAAAAGAGAAGCCCCACCTCCCAAAAGGAATAATAATAAGGGGAGAAAGTGCATATCCTTATACATAGGGAAGAAATGTTTTCAAGGCCCTAAGAGAATACTATGCAAGACTTTATGACAATAAATTTGAAAAATTACGTGAGGGGGTTAATTTTCTAGGACAATATAAATTGTTAAGTAGACTGAAAAAGAAAGACATGAATAGAACCATAAACTAGAAGAACTGGAAACATAAGCTAAACTGAAATGTAAGCAAATCTCTGTTTTGCTCTTTCCTTCCCTACTTGCCTCCCTTCTCCCTCTGACACACACATACACACACACACACACCCCTTTCAAAACATACCAGAATTCGTTTTTCCTGTGAATTCTACCAAACCCTTAAGGACTAAATCAGAATTTCTAAACTCTGACATTATTGATATTTTAGGCGAGATAATCCTTTTTTGTTGGGTCATCTTGTGAACTTCGAGAGGCAAATAGCACTCACACCAAAGAAAAGACAATAGAAAATGGTCTCTAGACATTGTCAGATGCTCCCTGAGAGGAAAAATAGCCAGCTGAGAGTAATCATTTTATTATTTATTATTAATAAGTAATTCTAGAGTAAGGAAGAAGTTGGAAACTAGCCAATAAATTATGCATGGCTATTCCTTAGGTAGCAAGGACAAAGATAGTGAAAGAAAAAAATTATACATTCATCTCAAGAATGAATATACATGTAGAAATCCAAATAAATCATTTGGAAACCTAGTTTGGCACTGTAACATTAAAAAAACAATATATTATGACTAAAAGTTGCTTTTCCCAAGAATTATAATGATAGCATTAGAAAAGTCTGTCAATCATATTGACACTTTATCAACAGATTAATAAATAATTTTAAAGATTTAAAATAAAAGATCTTTTTAAACAATGTGAGAGAAACTCGTACTCTTAGATATCAAAATGTTTATCATAAAATTCATTTTAAAATGTGCATTTCATTGGTTTTTAGTGTATTCTTTTTTTCTTTTTTTTTAAAGATTTTATCCATTTATTTGACAGAGAATTCACAAGTAAGCAGAGAGGCAAGCAGAGAGAGGGAGAGGCAGGCTCCCCACTGAGCAGAGAGCCCGATGTGGGCCTCGATCCTAGGACCCTGAGATCATGACCTGGGCGGAAGGCAGAGGCTTAACCAACTGAGCCTCCTAGGTTCCCCAGTTTTTAGCATATTCTAAAGGTAGTATAACCATCACCACAGTCCTAATTCCAGAATATTTACATAATCCCAGAAGTTTTTTTTTTTTTTTTTTTTTTAGGGTGGGAGAGAGAGCAAGTGGGCAGAGGGAGAGGGAGACAAAGAATCATAAGCGGGCCCCATACCCAGTGCAGAGCACAATGTGGGACTCAGTCTCACAACCCTGAGATGATGACCTGAGCCAAAATCAAGAGTTGGCTGGCCACTTAATCGACTGAGCCACCCAGGCACCCTATCCCAGAACATTTTAAAATATTATCAAAATAATGATTATAACAGTGTGGTGTAAGAAAAGACAAATTGATCAGTGGTGACAAAAGACACCAACAAGTTATAGAGAATGACGGAATAGATAGGAAATTGGTATGCAGAATGTGTAATACATAAATACATAATACAAATTAATTTTTAAGATAGGCAAAAGATAAAACAGTTTACAGAGAACGTGTCACTAAACAAGATGCTTGAATTTTGGGGTACAGGGAAATGCATATTAAACCAATGAGGTATCTGGTTTCCCCTTATCAGATTTGCAAACACTACAACATTTGATAATATCTAGTAAAGTCACCAAGAGTGGGAATGTAATTTGGTGTAATTACTTTGGAGGACTGGTTCATAATACTTATTAAAAATAAAAATGTAAATATTCAGCAATTTTAGTTCTTAGCATCTTACTATGAATAACTACTTAACTTGTACAAATACTTTTATAGGGATCCCATACAAAATGTATATTGTTTAATACATCGAAACAGTAACAACACTTATTCTTTAAGGGACAAATGTTCTTTAAGGGGCAAGGTCTTTTATGATTTAAAAGCACAATAAGATCACAGAATTCAGACCAATGTCTGTTATAATAAAAATAAATGGGATTTTTCCTATTAAAGATATTTTTATGTTGAGTCGAATAAGAAAAATCCGGAACTCTTCAAAATGAGTGACTCACAGAGAATCAATGACTTGAAACAGACAATACAAACATTAGTAAAGTAGTGGCTTAGATATTGATATTAAATAAAATCTAAAGTTAACATTGAAATATTACCTTTATCATACATATATTTAAAAAATCTCAGGTTTTAATCTTTTAACCTGTTTTGCTCTTTAATGCTAAATTTAAGAGGTTATAAAGAATAGACAAATATCATTTGAGAAAATGGTTAAGATTGACTTGAATAGTCATAAATATGGGATAAAAAATTGTAAGTTTACCTTAAATGTAGAAATACTACGAAGCATAGTTGTTATACTTGTCCAAAATACTAAATTCCTTATGAGTCTTAAAGTTTCCTAGCATTTGAATATTTTGTATATATTGGTTTCAGTTAATGTTTATAGTTGTTCATATTCATGATGATGAGGAGAATGACAATGTTCTTGGAGAATCTTCAGTAACCATGGCAAGCAAAAAATTTTTATTGTCTGTGCAGCTGGTTCTAATACTTAATTTCTTTTGTTCAGGTACTTAATGACTTTACTCTGAATGACCATTCAAAATGCTCAAATTCTGTGGCTATTAAAAATTCTCAAAATATGATGCATTTCAGGTAACTTTTAAAATAAATATTTTAATTCTGAAATTTATCAGTTCAACAAATAATATAAAAATTTTATTTATTGTATTTTAGATTGTTAACCCCACAGAAACCATCAAATTGCAGTCAGTGGTTTGAAAAAGGAGATACAGGTATTTGCTATTTACATTTTTTCCTAAGAAATGGGAGTAACAAATTATATCCAGTTTTTATACTATTCAAATATATTATTTGGATTGTTCACATCTTTTTTTTTTTATGTAAGAGTAAAATACACTTGTATTTTTTTTTAATTTTTTATTTTTTATAAACATATATTTTTATCCCCAGGGGTACAGGTCTGTGAATCACCAGGTTTACGCACTTCACAGCACTCACCAAAGCACATACCCTCCCCAATGTCCATAATCCCACCCCCTTCTCCCAAACCCCCTCCCCCCGGCAACCCTCAGTTTGTTTTGTGAGATTAAGAGTCACTTATGGTTTGTCTCCCTCCCAATCCCATCTTGTTTCATTTATTCTTCTTCTACCCACTTAAGCCTCCATGTTGCATCACCACTTCCTCATATCAGAGAGATCATATGATAGTTGTCTTTCTCTGCTTGACTTATTTCGCTAAGCATGATACGCTCTAGTTCCATCCATGTTGTTGCAAATGGCAAGATTTCATTTCTTTTGATGGCTGCATAGTATTCCATTGTGTATATATACCACATCTTCTTGATCCATTCATCTGTTGATGGACATCTAGGTTCTTTCCATAGTTTGGCTATTGTGGACATTGCTGCTATAAACATTCGGGTGCATGTGCCCCTTTGGATCACTACATTTGTATCTTTAGGGTAAATACCCAATAGTGCAATTGCTGGGTCATAGGGCAGTTCTATTTTCAACATTTTGAGGAACCTCCATGCTGTTTTCCAGAGTGGCTGCACCAGCTTGCATTCCCACCAACAGTGTAGGAGGGTTCCCCTTTCTCCGCATCCTCGCCAGCATCTGTCATTTCCTGACTTGTTGATTTTAGCCATTCTGACTGGTGTGAGGTGGTATCTCATTGTGGTTTTGATTTGTATTTCCCCGATGCCGAGTGATAGGGAGCACTTTTTCATGTGTCTGCTGGCCATCTGGATGTCTTCTTTGCAGAAATGTCTGTTCATGTCCTCTGCCCATTCCTTGATTGGATTATTTGTTCTTTGGGTGTTGAGTTTGCTAAGTTCTTTATAGATTCTGGACACTAGTCCTTTATCTGATATGTCGTTTGCAAATATCTTCTCCCATTCTGTCAGTTGTCTTTTGATTTTGTTAACGGTTTCCTTTGCTGTGCAAAAGCTTTTGTTCTTGATGAAATCCCAGTAGTTCATTTTTTCCCTTGCTTCCCTTGCCTTTTGCGTTGTTCCTAGGAAGATGTTGCTGCGGCAGAGGTCGAAGAGGTTGCTGCCCGTGTTCTCCTCAAGGATTTTGATGGATTCCTTTTGTACATTGAGGTCCTTCATCCATTTTGAGTCTATTTTTGTGCCATATGATACTCTCAATAGATGCTGAAAAAGCATTTGACAAAGTACAACATCCCTTCCTGATCAAAACTCTTCAAAGTGTAGGGATAGAGGGCACATACCTCAATATCATCAAAGCCATCTATGAAAAACCCACCGCAAATATCATTCTCAATGGAGAAAAACTGAAAGCTTTTCCGCTAAGGTCAGGAACACGGTAGGGATGTCCATTATCACCACTGATATTCAACATCGTACTAGAGGTCCTAGCCTCAGCAATCAGACAACAAAAGGAAATTAAAGGCATCCAAATCGGCAAAGAAGAAGTCAAATTATCACTCTTCGCAGATGATATGATACTATATGTGGAAAACCCAAAAGACTCCACTCCAAAACTGCTAGAACTTATACAGGAATTCAGTAAAGTGTCAGGATATAAAATCAATGCACAGAAATCAGTTGCATTTCTCTACACCAACAGCAAGACAGAAGAAAGAGAAATTAAGGAGTCAATCCCATTTACAATTGCATCCAAAACCATAAGATACCTAGGAATAAACCTAACCAAAGAGACACAGAATCTATACTCAGAAAACTATAAAGTACTCATGAAAGAAATTGAGGAAGACACAAAGAAATGGAAAAATGTTCCATGCTCCTGGATTGGAAGAATAAATATTGTGAAAATGTCTATGCTACCTAAAGCAATCTACACATTTAATGCAATTCCTATCAAAGTACCATCCATCTTTTTCAAAGAAATGGAAGAAATAATCCTAAAATTTATATGGAACCAGAAAAGACCTCGAATAGCCAAAGGAATATTGAAAAAGAAAGCCAACGTTGGTGGCATCACAATTCCGGACTTCAGGCTCTATTACAAAGCTGTCATCATCAAGACAGCATGGTACTGGCACAAAAACAGACACATAGATCAATGGAACAGAATAGAGAGCCCAGAAATAGACCCTCAAATCTATGGTCAACTAATCTTCGACAAAGCAGGAAAGAATGTCCAATGGAAAAAAGACAGCCTTTTCAATAAATGGTGCTGGGAAAATTGGACAGCCACATGCAGAAAGATTGTTCACATCTTTGATTGACTGTGCATGCCTGGTTTTTAAAAGCATTTTTCACTCAATATAAAATATATCATCAGTTCATTGTAAAAGATTTGGAAAACAGGGAAAAATACAAAAGAAACAAAGATACCATCACCCAGGTATAACTGGCACCATGCATACTGGTATATGTTCTTGTCCTTCTTTCCTATGTAAATGTGTGTTCTTTATTTTCTCTCCCAAATTTGAAACATACTATATCTCATTTTGTAAACTTTTCTTTCCATTTGATATACTGTTTAGGATATTTTTCTATGCCATTAAATAGATTTTATTTTTAATGACTGTATCATATGCCATGGAAGGATATGCTATAATTCATTTAGCCATTATCTCAAAATATTGAATTATTTTAATTATTTAGCCATTCTTCTTCAAAATATTAAATATTTTATTGTTTCTAGGTTAGGCTACTATATTCTTTTACATAAATCTTTTACTGTTTGGATTATTTTCTTTGAATAAACGTGTAGAAATGTTACTGGAGATATATATATATGAGTTTATTTTCTTAGACCAACTAGCTGTTGGAAGATTTTAAGGGTATCATACTCTTGAAAAAAAACTCTGTGTGTATGTAAATATATATTTGTATATGTACATGTGCATATATAATATATATAATACAGTGTGTAATATAAGATATCTCATATGTACATATACATACATATTAGTAATCCAATAATGAATAACAGTTATTCCACTATATATATATTAGGCTATATAAAAGTCTTCACTTTTTCTTGTCTTTATGATGTGGATTATAGCCTTTTATTTTGAAGTTTTAAAAATGTCTCATTCTATTGAATCAGTAATAAAAAATCTCCCAACAAACAAAATCCAGGGCCAGGTGGCTTCACAGGCAAATTTTACCAAACATTTAAAGAAGAGTTAATACCTATTCTTCTCAAACTATTCCAAAAATAGAAAAGGAAGGAGAACTTCCACATTTATTTTATGAGGCCAACATTACTCTGATGCCAAAACCAGATAAAGACTAAAACAATAACAAAAAAACCTACAGGCCAATATCCCTAATGAACACGGATGCAAAAATTCTCCACAAAATATGAACAAACCAAATCCAGCAGTACATTGAAAGAACTGCTCACCACTATCAAGTGGGATTTATTCCCGATAGGAATAAGGTTGTTTCAGTATTCACAAATCAATCAACATGACACATCACATTAATAAAAGAAAGGATAAGAACCATATGATCCTTTCAGTAGATGGAGAAAAAGCATTTAACAAAGTACAACATCCATTCATGATAAAAAACCCTCAATAAATTAGGTTTAGAGGGAGCATTCCTCAACAGAATAAAGTCCATATACAAAAAACCCACGATTGAAATCATCCTCGGTGGGGAAAAACAGATCTTTTCCTTTATGATCAGGAACAAGATAGGGATGTTCACTCTTACCACTTTTATCCAACATAATACTGCAAATCCTTGCCACAGCAGTCAGACAACAAAAAGAAATAAAAGGCAGGGAAATCAGCAGGGAAGAAGTAAAACTTAATCTATTTGTAGATGATATTACACTATATAGAGAAAACCTCAAATACTTCACCAAAAACTGCTAGAACTGGTAACATGAATTCAGTAAAGTTGCAAGATACAAAGTTAATATACAGAAATCTGTTTCATTTCTATATGCCAATAATAAAGCAGCAGAAAGAAATTAAGGAATAAATCCCATTTACAATTGCATCAAAACCCACAAGATACCCAGGAATAAACCTAACCAAAGAGATGAAAGACCCATACTCTGAAAATTATAAAACACTGATAAAAGAAATTGAAGATGACACGAAAAAATGGAGAAACATTCCATGCTCATGTATTAGAAGAACAAATACTGTTAAAATATCTGTGTTACCCAAAGTAATCTACACATACGATGCAATCCCTATGAAAATACTACCATCATTTTTCACAGAGTTAGAATAAACAGTCAGAAATTTTTATGGAACCACAAAGAGACTGAATAGCCAAAGCAACCTTAAAAAGCAAAGCTGGAGGCATCACAATTCCAGATGTAAGTTATATATATTACAACGCTGTAGTGATAAAGATGGTATGGTACTGGCACAAAAACAGACACATAGATCAATGGAACAGCACAGGAAATCTAGAAATGGACCCACAACTATATGGTCAACTAATCTTGACAAGGTAGGAAAGACCATTCAATGGAAAGGAAACAGTCTGTTCAAGAAATGATGTTGAGAATACTGGACAATCATATGCAAAAGAATGAAATTGGACTATTTTCTTACACCATACATAAAAATAAATTCAAAATTGATGAAAGACCTAAATGTAAGACAGGAAACCATTAAAATCCTAGAGGAAAACACAGGCAGTAACCTCTTTGACATCAGCCATAGCAATTTCTTACTAGATACACCTCTTGAGGCACAGGAAATAAAAGCAAAAATAAACTGTTGGGATTTCATCAAAATAAATTTTCTGCACAGCCAAGGCAACAGTCAACAAAACTGAAAGGCAACCTATGCAGTGAGAGAAGTTATTTGCAACTGACGTATCTGATAAAGGGTTAATATATAAAATATGTAAAGAACTCATAAGACTCAACACCCCCAAAACAATCCAATTAAAAAATAGAAGACATGAATAGATATTTTTCCAAAGAAGACATACAGGCACATGAAAAGATGCTCAACATCACTCATCATCAGGGAAATACAAATAAAAGTACAACAGGATATCATCTCACACCTGTCAGAATGGCTAAAATTAACAATACAGGAAACAACAGGTTTTGGTGAAGATGTGGAGAAAGGGAAACCTTCTTACACTGTTGATAGGAATACAAACTGGTGTAGCCACTGTGGAAAACAGTGTGAAGGTTCCTTAAAAAGTTAAAAATAGAACTATTCTGTGATCCAGCAATTGCATTACTAACTAGGTATTGACCCAAAGGATACAAAAATTCTGATTTGAAGGGGCACATGTGCCCTGATGTTGTAGCAGCAGTATCAACAATAGTCAAATTATGGAAAGAGCTCAAACGTCCGTTGATTGATGAATGGATGAAGATGTGCGGTGTGTGTGTGTGTGTGTGCGCGCGCGTGCGCGTAATGCAGTATTAGTCATAAAAAAGAATGAAATCTTGCCATTTGCAACAACCTGGATGGAACTCTAGAGAGTATTATGCTAAGTGAAATAAATCAAAGAAAGAAAAATACCATATGATTTCACCTGTATGTGAAATTTAAGAAACAGAACAAACAGTCATGGAGGGAAAAAGAGGCAAACCAAAAAGCAGACTCTTAACTATAGAGAGCAAACTGATGGATGAGAAGAGAAGGAGGTTGGGAGTGGGTTAAATAGGTGGTGAGAATTAAGGAGTGTACTTGTGATGAGCACCAGATGTTTTAAGTTTTGAGTCACTAAATTGTTCACCTGAAACTAATACTACACTGTGTTAACTAACTGGAGTTCAAATAAAAACTGGCTCATTTTGGCAGTAGAAAAATTCTGTAAATGTATGTATACTCAGAATGGTCTTAGAATAAACTATGCATCTGTTTCTGTCTCTCAGTATAATAGTCAACCAACATAATGTGCTTATTACATGTAGATGAGTTTTCTTCATGCTGTCTTTTGGAAGAAAGAATTCTATCTTAACTGCACAGATGATTTGTTCCACCTGTTTATAATTTTCTATATATACTAAGCTGACGGAGTGTTAGACAAGAGAAGAAAGCTGATCTCTAGGAACAGTGCACCCCTAATAGAGATATGTGGGGAAATGCATATGTCTGGCATAGTCTAGCTGCTGTTCAGCATATATAGTAAGGCTTCATACCCAAAAAAGCATGTAATTATCTTAGAAGAAAAAAGGACTCTTTTCAACAATATCCAAGCCCGTCTTTTGAGGAAGTTAATATGTGATGAAAATAATAGTTGTGACTTAACTGCAAAAGACAAAATCTTTCAGATGATCAAATTAAAAAGGTCTATTCAAGGTAGGAAAGAATTTCTTAAATAAGAATTAAAATGCCCAATCAAAAAGTTTGATAAATTTGGCTATACTAAACTTAAGAATTTCTGTTCATCAAAAGACATAAAGAGAATGGAAGGGGAGCCCAAATGACTCAGTTGTTTAAGTGTCTGCCTTCAGCTCAGGTCATGATCTCAGTCTTGGGATCAAGTTCCATGTTAGGTTCCCTGCTTAGTGGGGAGTCTCCTTCTCGCTCTTCCTCTGCCTGCCACTCTGCCTACTCTTGTGCTCTCTTTATCTCTCTCAAATAAATAAAAATCTTAAAAAAAATAAAAAGAAACGAAGACAATAGGATATATTTTTAACACATAAAACTGTCAAAGGACCAGTTTCCAAAAATATATAAAGAATTTCTACAAACCAAGAAGAATAAGTCAGACAACCCAATTAGAAATATGTGCAAAATGTGCAAGTAGGCACTTCAAATAGAGCAACTCATATGGTAAATAAACATATGAAAAGATGCTCAGCAAATTAGGAAACTGAAAAAGCCACAGTGAGCTATTACACATCCAACAGATTAGCAGATTCAGAAAGTCTGACAGTGGTAAGTATTGAGAATATAGAACAATAAGGACTCTTATAACTATTGGAGTAACGCATTTATAAATGACTGTATATTGAGACTATATATAAATTATAATTAAAGCTAATGGTTTTGTCTGGTGAAACTGAATGAGTTCCTAAGGTAAGTTGGGATGGCTAGGTACCACAACAAAAATTGATAAATAGTTTGGAAATAAACTTTGGAAAATAGTTTAAAATTTGGTAAAATGAAAGATATATATATACTCTTTACCTCGTAATCACCCTCCTAAGTATATACCTGGAGAAATACAAGTACATACATACAAGTATATATGTAAAGATCACTGTTTGTAATAGTCTCAAAGTAGAAACACCCAAATGCCTGTTTACTAGTAGAACAGATGGATATATTATGTTGTTTGTACAATGGAATACTTAAATCAATACAAGTAAGCAAATTATGTCTATATGACACAATACAGATGAATTTCACGAGCATATGCTGAATAAAAACAAGACAACACTTATATTACCATTTTATCATATAACATTTTAAGACAGGAAAAATAACTGAATTACTTAGGTGATAAAACTATAGAAAGCAAATCAAGGAAATTCAGGATAGTCAACACCTCTGAGGAGGACAATATGAGGAATATGTGGACATTTGGAGTATGTATGATGTTCTGTTTCTTTACTTGTGTGATGGTTACATGGGTATTCTCTATAATTTTCTTTTAAACTGTTCACATGGGTTTTATTCTCTTATCTGTGTGGATTGGGTTAAACTATATGAAACCTATTTTTGTAGGTCAAAAACAGTTAAATATTCACTTTCTTACTGTTTATATGTTTTCTTTACAATTAAATTGCCAAAAGAAAAACTAGTTTGTTCTCCTGTAACAAACAGATGCTGAGAGTGAAGATAAAGGGACAGTAAGACAATTGAGAGAATCAAAATGTACTTCACAAGTAAGTCAAATATTTGATTTGTGATTTCTAAGCAAAATATTCCAATTTAAAATGCTGTTTCCACTTTAATTTCAGATTAGTGATGATTATATATGTGAGGTCTAGGTGTTTTAGGTTAGTAATCAAGTTCCTGTGATGTTAAAGCTTCTGTTCCTTAGAGGAGTTCTAGATTTAAAAAATGAAGCCACAAAAAGTTTATATGAAAATACACAGAGTTGTTGTTAATAATTGATCATATGTATATGTATATATACATATATATTTATATCACAACTGAAGAAAACAATTTTGTTTGGTAAAATTGAATGACTTTCTAAAGCAGTTCAAGACTGGTGTTTGCCACAAAAGTATTTTCCAAAATATTTTTTAATAGTGGAAAACATTAATGATAGATGTAGACAATGTTTATTGGCTTTACTAAGTTAGCTGCTAAGGGTTAAAGCAAGATAAATGACACAGTAGAATTCTTCTCAAGAAGAGCAGGTAAAGGGGTGCCTGGGTGGCTCAGTGGGTTAAGGCCTCTGCCTTCAGCTCAGTTTATGATCCCAGGGTCCTGGAATCGAGCCCCACATTGGACTCTCTGCTCTGCGGGGAGCCTGCGTCCCCCCCCCCCCACTGCTCTCTTTGCCTACTTCTCTGCCTACTTGTGATCTCTGTCTGTCAAATAAATAAATAAAACCTTAAAAAAAAAAAAGAGCAGGTAAAAAGAACATTTAAAATTTTTTTGGTAGACAGACCCAAATTGTTTCTGAAATAGGGTTTATTATAGCAAACATATTTCAGGAATCATAGTCCTACCCCACAAAATGATATAAGGGAAAATTAGTATTCACATTTTCAACCTTTGCAGGAAAGTAGTGAATTTATAAGGACAAAATGTGCAAAGAACACACCAATGAGAATAAGATTGCTTGGAAGTAAATCACTTTTCCCTTCCTGTATATCATAGACAATTCATGAGACAGTGCATGATGTAGAATTTTTAAAAACATCCTTAACCATTTTTCTTCATCAATTTGAGTATGTTCTGGCTATCATTTCCTTTTTTAGGTAGAGGTAAGGGAGGTGGAGCTGGGAAGAAAAGAGAAATCAGAAAATTAAAAACTTTTTTTCCATATTTTACACAATTATATTTTGGTATCTCTTTCATCAATTATTCTTATTTTACTTATGTTTATGACATATAACATCATTGATTAATATGGTGTTTTTTCCTCACACATTTTTACATGTGAATTTGTTAATGTAATAACATTTTTAAAAAATAACATTCATTTTTATAGTTTTTTATTATTTTGAATTTGCAGGTTATATGTGCAGAACATTTTGAGAAGCCAATAGAAAATAATAGTGATGAAGTAGAAGAAAGGGCTGAGAACTTTCTACAAACTTCTGAAATTCCTTTATTTTTAAAAACGCCTGAAGCTGTGAAAACACCTGAACCTTTGGAGAAATTATTCCCTAAAACCCCCCCTTTTGAAATGTAGGATTTTAATTAATAACTATTATTAAAGAATCTATATATGTTGAGCCAATATTTTATAAATAATTGATAAGAATAGTAAAATGTCTAGTACCTGTAACTTTTAAAAAGGTTTTATTATGGAGTATTTCAAATACACAAAGGAGAGAGACTAGTGTAATGAACCTCCATGTACTTATTGCCCTCTTTAAACAATTATTAACATTCTGCCATTCTTGTTTCATATAACCTCTTCCCCATTTTTCCTACAGCATTCAGCTGAAGTGGATATAGATTATGAGTACTTATCCAGTGCAATAGTATACATTTAAGATTTTCTAAAGGATAAAAAGTATATGAAAAATATTAAATGTCAAGTTAAAAAGTTATTATCATGTATTGTAAATTGTGGACATCATTGAATAATGTTCCAGCTGTCATTTTTCCTTATGTTGTAGTGTCTAAAGCAAGAATTGCCATCTATTACATAACTTTGGTGTAGGCAATAATATCTCTTAACATGATTATTTAACTTGGGTAACAACAGATTTGTTGTTTACAGCTAAGAGAAAAGGTTGCATTTAACCTTTTTGTTTAGTTTAATCCCTTTTTAAACTACAAAATGAAAGATTCTTTTAAAACTGATTCCACTTCAGAACTCTCTCATCCATGTTCTATTTCTGTATTTTAAATTGCTAATCAGTTTTATATAGTAAAGTTATGCTGTTGATTAACACACAGTATATTCAAAGTGGAATTCACCATCAAATATGAGAACTGTAAAAGGATATGTTTGCCATAAACCTCCACTTACGGATGAGAAAACTGATCTGTAAAGTTAAGTGACTCATTGATGGTCAGTGGAGACAGTTATGGAAAGATCTTCAGATTTTTGTCCTATCTGTCAAAAGCATAAACTGTCTAAACCCTTTAAAAGTATTGCTCATTTAATATTCCCAACTTTATGAGATATAAATACATTATTATTCTTATTTTATAGAAGAGGAAACAGACTCCCAGGTGATACAACTTGTCAGTTATAGAGTTGAGATTCAAATGCAGGCAGCTCAGGAGAACATGCTGGTGAAGAGCCAGAGACAAAGACAAGAATAGAGGAGCTGCTGGCTGAGAAAATGGCTGTTGTTTCTGGGTGTGGGGACACTAGACACTGGGAAGGTCGCTGCAACCAAAAAGAAGTTCCTCGAGTGATCTGGACCCTTCACACACCCTGATTTCAAACTGAGCACTGAATTTCTCGTTTTTTTTAGATACTTGTAAAGTTCTGGTCATTGGACTGGAAGCTTAGGATGTGAGCTCCTGAAAAATCTGGCGTTGTCTGGGTTTAGACAGATTTATGTTATAGACATGGACACTATAGATGTTTTCAGTCTAAATAGGCAGTTTTTATATTGGCCTTAAGATGTTGGAAGACCTAAGGCTAAATTGCTGCAGAATTTCTAAATGACAGAGTTCCTAATTGCAGTGTAGTTCCATATTTCAACAAGATTTCAGGATTTTAATGATGTTTTTTATCAACAATATCATATAATTATAAGTGGACTGGACTCTGTCATGGCCAGAAGATGGATTTAATGGCATGTTGATATCTCTCCTAAATTATGAAGATGGTGTATAAGACCTAAGCTCCATTGTCCTTTGGATAGATGGAGGGACAGAAGGTTTTAAAGGAAATGCCTGGGTGATTTTGCCTGGAATTACTGCTTGTATTGAATGTGCACTAGAACTGTATCTTCCACAGATTCCACAGATCCCATGTACACCTTTGAGTCTATGCCCAGGCTACCAGAACAATGTATTGAGTATGTAAGGATCCTGTAGTGGCCTAAGGAGCAGCTTTTAGAGAAGGAGTTCCATTAGATGGAGATGATCTTGATCATATTCAGTGGATTTTCCAAAAGTCCGTCAAGAGAGCAGGACAATATAATATTAAGGGTATTACCTAGAGATTCACTCAAGGAGTAGTAAAACAAGTCATTCCTGAAGTAGCTTCTACAAATATCATTTCAGCTGTGTGTGCCACTGAGGTTTTTAAAATAGCCACAAGTGCATATATTCCTCTTAATACTTGGTATTCAATGATGTAGATGGACTGTACACATATACATTTGAAACAGAAAGAAAGGAAAACTGCCCAGCTTATATAGCCAGCTTCCTTAAAATATCCAGCGTTCTCCAACCACTAAACTCCAGGTGGTTTTAGATTATTTAACCAATAGTGCTTTTCTACAGATGAAATCTCCAGCCATCACAGCCACTTTAGAGGGAAAAAGTAGAACACTTTACTCACAGTCAGTAACCTCTATTGAAGAATGAACAAGGCCAAATCTCTCCAAGACATTGAAAGAATTGGGACCCATTGATGGGCAAGAACTGGCAGTTGCTAATGTCACCACACCACAAACTGTATTATTCAAACTTCATTTTACTTCTTAAGGAAGATAATTCTGCACATAATAGAAAATTCATGGAAATACATTACGTGGATGCTAAGAAATTTAAGTCATTTTTAGCATTAGTGTGCTGGAATTTGACTTTTTAAATATAATGAAACACTCTTTTTAAAAAATTTATAACTTACCCTTGAAGATAGAATTTTGGGGTTGGTAATTGTAAGCATTTTCATTAAGAATATGGGAAGTGATGCCTGGAGAGGGAGATAATGAGCAAATGCATTCTTTCAGAGGAGGAGATAAGCACTCTCTTGTGTCTGAATTTTGTTCCTATGGTCAAAGAAAGCATTCTTCCGTTTTCATTTGAGCACCCACCTACAGAAGAGATGTCCCTTTAAAGAAAAAAAGAAATTAAGTTTTAAATAACATTGATTATTATACCCTGACACCTAGAACATATTGAACATAGCCTATTTCTTGCTTGATTTAATATTCATTTATTTGTAGTTATCAAATGAATATTAACTATTGCAAACTTTCTTTGTCCATACTAATTTTATTTATCTATCTATTTTTGGCTATTGATATTTCTTCTTTCTTAACATATAATATTTGTGTCAGGGGTCCAGGTCATTCATACTAATTTTAAATGGTGTTATAGCTGAATACCTGTGCATGGAAATGGGAACTAATTTCATGTTTACTTGTAGTGCCACAGAGGCCAATATGCACAATATTAAAGCCAAGACATGGATGTTCAGAAGAAAAAAAATACAGGCAGCTCTGCCTCCAGAATTCATTTAGCCACTCTCTTCTCTAATTATTGTTCCCAAATCATTTTATAGTTTAACTTCCTTATGCAACAGTATGTAATGACTGACTCCTCATCAATACTAAAATCTTGTAATTGTCTTTCAAGATCTTGGAGACATAGCCTGAAAGTTAAGAGCTGGGAATTTGAATCTGGATTGCTGAACTCAAATCCCAACTCTGGCACTTCCATTTCTTGGAGAATGTCATTTAACCTTTCTATGCTTCAAAATTTTCTTCTGTAAAATGGAGGTGGTAATAATAGCACTTATTTCATAGGTTTCCTGTGAGGAATAAGTAAATTAATGACAGTGGAAATATCTAGATTGAGCCAGACAGTATATTCTCAGTTGGAATTCATTATTCCATAACTGATCTACTTTAACATTGTTATCTACCTCAAACTATTTTTCTCAAGAGGTTTGTCACTTTAAGAACTATTCTCTTCCTTTTTCTACTGTGCAAATTCTTATTTCCGTGATATTGTTTACTGGTCTACAATATTTAGTAATATATTTTTAACATTTTTATTATTTCTTATTTCTTTGTAATAGAAACAGAAATATAATGCCTGAAAGTCAAACACAAAAGGAATCTCCTGGATTTTCTTTTCTTAAAAATTATACTTCTAGATCTCCTGGATTGAATTTATTTGATTCTACTATATTTGATTCAGAAATCTCATCAGATCAGGTAATAATGAGAAACTAAAGTTTTATTTCTAAAAAAATATACACTGGTACCTCAAGTAATTTTTTTTTTTTGAGGTACTCAAATGCACTCATACATGTAAGCAAGGGTGGGGAGGAGCAGAAAGAACTTTTTAAAAAAAAGATGTATTTCTTTATTTGAGAGAGAGTAAGCAAGTGAGTGAGCAGGGAAAGGGCAGAGGGAGAGAGAGAATATTAAGTAGACTCCTCACTGGTGCAGAGCTTGAATTGGGGCTCCAACTCACAGCCCTGAAATCATGACCTGGGTGAAAATGAAGAGTCAAAAGCTTAACTGACTGAGCCACAGTTCATGTGCCTAACTTCTAAACAAACTTTTCATTTCTCAGTGTGAAAAATTCTCCAGGTTATTAGTCAGTGTTTTTATTTACGTATGTGTACATAACAACATTATTGGTTAATTTTAAAAGACCTAGTTTTCTTCTCATAGTAATTTATGCTATTCAGTGATAGAACAGTAAAGTGCTTATTTCCATATTTGGCAATTGAAACAAAATTAAGATGTGCCTTATTTGGTCAGTAGAGAGCACAGTACTGTAGTCAAGACCAGATTCTGATGCCACCTGGTTGAATGTGTTCTGGATGTAGGATTTTGGGTACATAGCTTCCTGTTTCTCATCTGTAAAATGGAAATAAGAATTTTTGCCATTGAGGGGGCACCTGGATGGGTCTGTTAGTTGAGTATATCTGCCTTTAGCTCAGTTGTGAGCTGGGATCTAGTCCCCCATTGGGCTTCTTATTAATCAGGGAGCCTGCTTCTCCCTCTGCTTACTGCTCCTCCTGCTGTGCTCGCTCACTCTGTCTCTCTCTCTCACAAATAAAATCTTTAAAAAAGATTTTTACCATTGGTTTTATGGATATTAAATGAGTTTATATACCTAAAGCCTTAGAAAAATTCTAAACAATGAATAATGTATATGGAAGTATAATAGAGTATTTTTTGTTGTTGCTCATTTAAATTAGTCACATTTGGCCAGTTTTATGTGGATTAGAATATTCCTTCCTGTACTCCCAACATTATATTAAATGGTTGAAATTACAAATTTATTGTTGGATGATATAGTATTATATACTTCATAGTATTTCATGATAAATACTTTGTCTTAATTTTTATCTCAATGCTTATTTCAAAAAAAGGTAATTCCGAGAAGGTGTATGCTGGGCATTAAAAAAATAGAACACCATTGGATAATTGTCATTTATAATATTAAGATTAATGGAAAATACATGCATGTAACTTTAACAGGAAACATGTACAAACATGTACCACAAAAATTAGTGAAAAAATTATTGAGTACATAGACATATGAGATAGCTATATAGGAATAAAATATTGTAAATGTGTATTTCTTCCCAAAATAATTTATAAATGTAATTCAATTCTAATCTAATTGGAATCCTGGCAAGATGGTTTATCTTTAATTTTTTGTTTGGTTTTGTTTTGTGGTCTTGGGGTGGGGAATGAAATTCACAGATAATTACTAAGTTTCCTGGTCAAGAATAATCAAGAAAATGTTCAAAAACAAGATTGGCAATAAATTAAGGTGGAATCCTAGAAAAAAATTAATCCAAAATAAAGCAGAGAAGTGATAGAGTAACAAAACTCAGAGAGAGCAAACAGAAAACAAATAGTAAAATGTTAGACCCAAATATGATAAGTTTTAATAATTCCATTAACTGTAAATGGGCTAATCACTCCATTAAAGTGGAGATTATAAGAGTGGATTAAAAAACAGCTCTTTGATAGCTACTATAAGCTATCAACAGGAAACATTTTTTTCTTTTTTCAAGTTTTTGTTTAAATTCCAGTTAGTTAACATACAGTGTAATATTAGGTTCAGGGTAGAATTTAGTGATTCATCACTTACATACAACACCCAGTGCTTGTCACAGTAAGTGCCTTCCTTAATACCCATCAACCTTTCACTATTTGCAGATGACATGACACACACTCACACATAGAGGAATTTTACTCAGCCACCAAAAAGAATGAACTGTTGCCATGTGCAACAATATGAATGGAACTAGAGGGCATTATGCTAAGTAAAATAATTCAGTCAGAGAAAGACAAATACTATATGATTTCACTCATATGTGGAATTTAAGAAAGAAAACAGATGAACATAAGGGAAAGGAGGGAAAATAAAGTAAGACAGAGAGACAAACCACAAGACTCTTAACAATCAGTAACAAACTGAGGGTTTTGAACAAACCCTAGAGAGGAGGTGGGTGAGGGGTTGGATAACTGGGTGATGGGCATTAAGCAGGGCACTTGATATAATGAACACTGTCACTGGATGTTATATGCAAGTCATGAAGCAGTAAATTCTACCCCTGTAACTAATACTATACTATGTTAACTAACTTCAATGTAAATAAAATCTTGAAAGAAAAAAAGGTTAGTGGTTAGGAACAGATACATCATCATAAAAACAGTAAGAAGTTCACAGTGGCTATACTTATATCATTTTAGGTAATCTTCAAGACAAAGCATATTGCTAGAGATGGATCTTTTTTATTATGTTATGTTAAAAAAATCTTTTACTATGTTACTCATCATACAATACAACATTACTTTTTGGTGTAGTGTTCCAAGGTTCATTGTTTGCATATAGCACCCAGTGTTCCATGCAGTATGTGCCCTCCTTAATACCCATCACTGGGCTAACCCATCCCCCCACCTCTTTCCCCTCCTAAAACCTCAGTTGGTTTCTTGGAGTCCATAGTCTCTCATGGTTCGTCTCCACCTCCAATTTCCCCTCCTTCGTTTTTCTCTTCCTTCTCCTAATGTCCTCTGTGCTATTCCTTACGTTGCACAAGTAAGTGAAACCATATGATAATTGACTTTCTCTTCTTGACTTACTTCACTTAGCATAATATCCAATCCTTTCCATGTTGATGGAAAAGCTGGATTTTCATCCTTTCTGATGGCTGAGTAATATTCTATTGTATGTATGGACAATTTCTTAAGAATAAAAGGGCTAGGGACAACTGGATGGTTTAGTATGTTAAGCATCTGCTTTTAGCTCTGGTCATGATCCCAGGGTACTAGGATCAAGTCCTGCATTGAGTTCCCTGCTCAGTGGGGAGCCTGCTTCCTCCTCTTCCTCTGCCCCCTGCTCACTCTCTCTCTAATAAAAAAAAAAAAAAAAAGTCCAGTTCTTAAGGAAGATGTAACAATGACATATGTGTATGTGCCTAATAACAGCTTCAAAATACAGAAACAAATGAAAAACAGACCATAAGGAATACAGTCAATGATATTGTAATAGCAATGTAATGGGATGGATTGTAATTATGCATGTGGTTATAGCATCATAGCATCATGTATAAACTTGTCAATTCACTAAGTTGTGCACCCAAAACTAATGTAACATTGTCAGCTACACTAAAAAAATACAAAAACAAAAAACACAAACTTGATTGGAGATTTTTAGCACCCTTCTCTCAGCATTTGATTGAATTAGATAACATAATCCATAAAGGTCTATAAAATCTGAACAATACCATCAACCCTCTTGGCCTAACTGACATTTATAGAACACCAACCACACAGCAACTTCAGCTCCGCAGCTTATATAGGCACGTCTTTTTTTATTGCACTGTGCGGATACTGCCTTTTTTTTTTTTTTAAATAAATTGAAGGTTTGTGGCAATTCTGTGTCAAACAAGTCTGCTGGCAACGTTTTTCCAATAGCATTTGCTCATTTTGTATCTCTGTGTCACGTTTTGGTAATTTTCACAATATTTCAAACTTTTTCATTATTATTATATTTTTTCTGGTGGTCTGTGATCAGTGATTACAGCTCACTGAAAGCTCAGGTGAAAGTTTTCTATAACTACATGCATAACTACATATTTTAGCAATAAAGTATTTTTAAATTTATGCACTTTTAAAGATGTGACACTATTGCACACTTAATAGTGCAGTATAAACATAATTTTTATATCCATTGGGAAACAAAAAATTCATTGTACTTGCTTTATTCTGATATTCACATTTTTGTGGTGGTCTGGAACCAAACTTGAAATATTTCTGAGGTGTGCCTGTATATTCTTTTCAAGTTCTGATGGTATATTCACCAAAACCATATTCTGGGCCATTAAATGAGTCTTACTAAATTTCAAAGAATTGAGATCAAACAGAGCATGCTCTCTGCCCACAGTATAATGAAATTAGAAATCAATAAGATAGAAGGAAAATCCTAAGTAAGTAGGGCATGGATCAAAGAAGAAATCAGGAGAGAAAGTAGAGAAGATTTTGAAATGATTATGAAAATTCAGTGTATCAAAATTGAGGGATATTGCCAAAACTAGAATAAAACCATAGCTTTAAATAATATAATTAATATTTTAAATAATTCAGTTGATAGAAAAGAAGAAAGGTCTAAAAATCAGTGACCTAAGTTTTCACCTTGAAAATCTAGCAAATAGGGCCCTGGGTGGCTCAATCAGCCTCAGTCTCTCCACTAAGCTAAGAGCCTGCTTCTACCTCTCCTTCTACCTGCTCTTCCTCCTGCTGTGCTCTCTCTCTCTGTCAAATAAATAAATAAAGCTTAAAAAGAGAGAGAGACGTTGAGTGGGCTCAGTTGGTTAAGCGGCTGCCTTCAGCTCAGGTCATGATCCCAGGGTCCTGGGATAGTCCTGCATTGAGTTCCTTGCTATGCAAGAGCCTACTTCTCCCTCTGCCTGCTGCTCCCCCTGCTTGTGCTTGCACTCTGTCTCTCTCTCCCTCTCTCTCTGACAAATGAATAAAATGTTTTTTAAAAAGAAAGAAAATTTAGAAGAAGAGATAAAGTAAACCCAAAGTAAATAGAATGAAAAAACAAAGGAGATAAGAGAAATCAATGAAATAGAAAATAAGCAATAGAGAAAATTGACAAAGCCAAAGTTGGTTCTTTGAAAAAAATTGACAGAATTTATGAACTGGTTATTAAACTGACAAAAATAAGAATATTTACCTATTTTATAAATAAAATATTATATATCCTACAGACATTAATAATAAAAATATTGTTGAAAAGACTGGTGAGGGGGAAGTGAGAGCAGTCAAATGTGATAATGATACAAGGATTGATAAATTGATCAATAGTATGGGCTAGAAAGTCTTGAAACTTTAAATATTCATCAGATCTTAGTAAGAGGAAGGATTCTCTGAGCATTAAAACAGTGGAAGAAGAGCCAAAAGTAAATAAAAAGAGTTTGGGTTTGGTTCCATAGAGAATTTTTGTATGTTAAAAAAATATTTTGGGCGCCTGGGTGGCTCAGTGGGTTAAAGCCTCTGCATTCAGCTCAGGTCATGATCTCAGAGTTTTGGGATCTAGGCCCACATTGGGCTCTCTGCTCAGCAGGGAGCCTGCTTCCTCCTCTCTCTCTCTGCCTGCCTCTCTGCCTACTTGTGATCTCTGTCTGTCAAATAAATAAATAAAAATCTTAAAAAATATATTTTAAAGGCAAAATGATAATGTGATATAAAATATTTGCAATAATATAAAGAATTGATGTCTTTAATATATAAAAAGCTTATATGGATTAGTAAGAATTACTACTTCAGTAGAGATATATACAAAGTTCTTTAGATGAATAGATAATAATTCACTGAAAAAGAAATTCAAGTAACTTATAAAATCTCTGGGAAAAATAGCTTTCCTTATTAATTGTCAAAATGTAAATCTGTGCATAACAGTATTTATTCAAGTGTAATTTGTATTAGGAAAAAAACCCAGAAGTGACCTAAATGTCCAAAGTGAAAGAATGATTGCAAACCAAGAAACAGACTCTTAACTATAGAGAACAAACTGATGGTTACCAAAGGGTAGGGGGTGGGGGGATGGACTAATTAAGGAGTGCACTTATGATGAGCACTGGGTTTTGTAAGTATTGAATCATTAAATTGTTCACCTGAAACTAATATCACACTGTATGTTTTTAAATAAAAACTTTTTAAAAAGAAAGAAACTGTATGATATATTCATATGGAAGAATATGAAAATTCCATGAAAAGAATCTGGTTTTAGAAAAATAGTGACAGGGGAAAATGCTCATTATGCAGCATTAAGAGAAAAAAAGGGGACAGAAAACTGTGTTGTTATGATCCCATTTAAAAAAAAAAAACTGTTTTACAAAGAAAACAAACTCTTTTGGCAGCAAAACTTGATCTGAACTGATGTGAAGCTGTCATATTTCCCATTATTTTTATAAGCTGGAGAACAATACCAAGAGCCTGTTATGTAAAAGGCCTCCAGATAAAGCAAAAATTAATTAGAATTTTAGGTTATATTAATATTCCGAAGTAGGAACTATCTTTAGTACACTATATATATCCTTTTAATGTATTATCTATTGCCAGAATCAAATCAATAAGCCTTATTTTAATATAAGCAAATGATAGGTTTTAAAGCACAGAAATGTGCTATATAGAATGTTGCCATTTCGTCTACTATAATTATGCTTATTAAAAGAACCAGGTTTTATATTCAAATATAAATGCCATATATACTGTTTTACTGATTTCTTGAGTAATACTGAATGGAAATTATTTTTCAGTTTAATGAACATTATTCTGCTGAAAATTTAAATCCTCTCTCTTCACAACAAGAAATTGGTAAGTGATTTGAAGTTTGCTACGTAAAAAAACACGTTAACTTCCTCACTTTTTATTTAGTTTGCCTTCTGATTTTCTCAGACCCTCAGTTTATTCTCTTAAAATTCTATTACTTCTGCACCACTCACTAATTATTTTTGTAACAATTTATCTTCTTTCACTACTCCACTTAATTCTCCAATAACTACTAGTGACTTAACAATTATTAAACAATATGGGTATTTTGTATTTATTATCATATTCACTATCTTTGTAGCATTTGGAATAGTTGATTATTCTCATCTTCTTTCCGAAGTTCTTAGATTTCCTCCTATATCTCTGGTGTTTTATTTTATTTATTTATTTGACAGACAGAGATCACAAGCAGGTAGAGAGGCAGGCAGAGAGAGAGAGAGGATAAAGCAGGCTCCCTGCCAAGCAGAGACCCCGATGTGGGACTCGATCCCAGGACCCTGAGATCATGACCTGAGCAGAAGGCAGAGGCTTTAACCCACTGAACCACCCAGGCGCCCCTCTCTGGTGCTTTTTATTGGGTCTTCTTTCTTCTCTTATCCCATGATTGATTCATTCAACATACAAATATGTATGTGTATACATATATTTTATATTCAGTACTGCTCTAGCTCTGGTGATTAGTGGACATTTCTTTTTTCTTTTTTTCTTCTTTCTTTTCTTTCGGTTCCACATACAAATGAAATCATACATTATTTGTCTTACTCTGACTTCACTTAGCATAATGCTATTAGTGTTACTATAAATAGCAGGATTTCCTGGCTTTTTTATGGCTCAATAATATTCCATTGTGTGTATGTATATATGTATATACATATATATTTCTTTTCCTTGCCTGGCTGCTATATCTAGGACTTCCAGTACTACTTTGAATAGGAGTGGTAAGAGTAGGTACTCTTGCTTTGTTCCTGATGTTAAAGGAAAATCTCTCCTCCTTTCACCATTGAGTATAGTGTTACCTGTGGCCTTGTCATATATGGCTTTTATTATGTTGAGATATGTTCCTTCTATGCCTAAATTGAATTTTTATCATGAATGGGTGTTGAATTTTGTCTAATGTTTTTTCTGCATCTATTGAGATGATCATATGATTATTTTCTTTTATTCTGCTAATGTGATGTACCTAACCTCATTCCAACATACATTTAAAGCCTTTTCTAATAAAAATAACATATGCTTTTGACCAGACCAAAGAACAAACTACAATTCAAATATGCCCACACTTTCTTATCTACTTATTTCTTCCTGAAATCCTCAACTTCCATTTCTTTCTAACCATCTTCAAAGACCAGTTTCCATAAATCCTTTTATTTCCCTTCAACTTTTCACCCCCAAAAGATCTCTCCTTCAATTTTCTATATTTTCTTTTTCTATATACTTTAAAATATTCTGTTGTCTGTTGTTACTTATTAACATATAAAATCTTCTAATCACAGATCTTTGAGGACAGGGATTCTGTTTTATTCACCTTTGTATTGTCTACAACTTGAACATTAATCTGTTATTTTATTTATAATGAGTATAGGAGTTTTTTTTTTTTTTAAGATTTTATTTATTTATTTTACAGACAAAGATCACAAGTAGACAGAGGCTGGCAGGGAGAGAGGAGGAAGCAGGCTCCCTGCTGAGCACAGAGCCAGATGCGAAGCTCTCACTCTATAAAATAAATAAAAATAAATTTTAAAAAATTCCTTTTAGAACTGTAGAAGCCTTTTCACTGTTCTGTTCATTTCCTTGAACAATGCGACAAACAGTATATTGTAGTAACTCATAAACAATAGTTGAATAAGCTTGACTTCTGCAGTATTTCTCAGACCCAACGTCTTTCCCCATTCACTTTGCTATGACTGTTAAGATCAAGCCTTCATTTCTTTCCTTTTATTCCCACTTGTAGACACTCTACTGTTCCAAACTTCCTATGTATTCTTTCCTTAGTGAGCCTTATTTAAAAAATTGCTCAAATTATTTTGGTGGGGGCACAGGGAATGGGAGAGTGAGAATCTTAAGCAGGTCTACACTCAGTGTGGATAAGGAGGCAGGGCTTGATCTCACAATCCTGAGATCGTGACCAGAGCCGAAATCAAGAGTCTATTGCTTAACTGCCTGAGCCACCCTGGTGCCTCTCCACTTGAAAACTTTTAATGGCTTTCTCTTACATATAAAATAAAGTCCGGATTCTGTAGTTGGATGTTCAGTAGTCTTTCCAAGCTCATCTTCATTAATACCCTTTTAATAACTTTTTATTATTTCTCAGTGTTCCTGACAGGCTGAATTGATTTCTGTTACCCTTATACTTCTATGCATGCCTGTTTCTGTGCCTCTGTGCTGTTCTTCTAGTTAAGGTGTTTTACCCCTTTTTCTGCCATATATACTAGCCCTTATTATACTCAAGTTCAAGTTACCTAAAAGTAATTTTGGATCTATTTGATTTTTCATAGTACAAAGGACAGTTCTTTGCATATAAGAATACAACTATTTTTTTTTTTTTAAAGATTTTATTTATTTATTTGACAGAGAGAAATCACAAGTAGATGGAGAGGCAGGCAGAGAGAGAGAGAGAAGCAGGCTCCCTGCTGAGCAGAGAGCCCGATGCGGGACTCGATCCCAGGACCCTGAGATCATGACCTGAGCCGAAGGCAGTGGCTTAACCCACTGAGCCACCCAGGCGCCCCAAGAATACAACTATTAATAATTGTAATTATTTGGTAGTAACTATGCAGAATTAGTGCTGAGGTATAAGTTAGCTACTAAAACTGCTTTTAAAACTACTGTTTTACTTACACTTCACTGTTGAGTATAAAGAGTGGTGTTTTAATTTATTAATTATTATTTAATTATTAATAATATTAATAATCACTTAAGAGATTCAGTATTACCCTATTTATTGTTTACAGCACATCATAATTTAACAGATTATGCAAATTATGTAACATGAATAGCATGGTATTGAAATGTTTATTTTCCTCAGGAAACTTATTTGGAAAACCAGGAGAAGATGCTTTCACATTTTCTTTTTCATCAGACTCTTCAACTCATACATTTGGAACTGGAAAAGATGATTTTAGTTTTCCATTTTCATTTGAACAGGATCAAAACTCAACACCTTCTGTAAAAGGCTTTTCCTCTTCCTCACAAAGTACAACACAATTTACTTTTTTTTGAACTCATTACTAATTTCTCAAATTATTTAACTGCTCTGTAATCATCTAGGGCATAAATTTACATTATTACTTAAAAATGAAGACTACTTTCTTTTCTTGATTAAAGCAGTAATGGGTTACCATAGTTACATTATTGATTATATATTTAAATATTGAGGGAAATTAACCCTATGTCATCAAATTTTGTTTTATTTGAAACATTTGCTGTCGTAATTTATTTTGATTTTGATTTTGCAAGCCTTCTTTAGGCAGAATTAATCTTAATAGAATTTGATGCTTTTTCATTAATCTTTACTATACGTATTAAGCCTGCTTCTCTCCAGAACCTGAATTTCATTCTGGTAGTATTTTAGGTGTTTTGATAAGAACAAGAACTTTAGGCTATCAGAAGATTTTTTGGTAGTAACTATGCAGAATTAGTGCTGAGGTGTACTTTAGCTACTAAAAAATGCTTTTAAAACTGCTGTTTCACTTACACTTCACTGTTGCAGTATAAAGAGTAGTGTTTTAATAATAATTTCACAGAATTCATGTTATTGGTAGTGAATAAAATATGTTATTTTCTTCTAATATAACAAATAGTAAAAGTCTAATTTTATCAGTTATTCTAGCATCTTTAGTGGAAAGCAGTTAAATATGAAGGGCTGGAGTAATTTTTGAAAATTAGATCATTGTATTAATGATAATACTGTTATATTTTCTTGCTTAAACTTTTTTGAGGAACATTTAAAATTTTGTTTACTCTTTCTAACAAAAAATTGGCCCTCATGTTTTATATGCAGTATTTGCTTGTGAATTGTAAGTGAAATGAAGATATTTAAATTTTGATGAAATTATATGAATGTATTATTCAATGTCTGTATTTTGTGCTTTCTAAATTGGTTACATTGAGTTATTGAGTAATAAAGAGTCTTGACACCAAATTCTGGTGTGTGAGTGGTGACAGATTTTAAGTTTCACTGCATTTTCTTTCCCTTCTGCTCCACATCTGATCAAGCTGATAAGCAAGCCCAGGGATTCCCACCTTTAGCACCAGTGGGATGTTCAAGCCCTGTATAGGAACTCTTGATCTGGACCCACCCACAACCATAAAAACCCACAGCCATTGATCTCTCAAGCCATTTTAAGACAAACTACGTAGTCCTGCCTGCTTTTTTTTTTTTAGAAAAACATCATTATATGAGTAATAAACATTTTCATACCCTACTGGGGTGTATGTGGTGCCATTAGTCTCAATATCCAAGCCAAATTTTGGTGAGAGTCTCTCTTGCTTCTTCAGGGTGTCCACAACATATCACAATTGTGTTAAATTAAGCCTTCCCAAAGACTTGACAGAAGTCAGAGAAAATACAGCTAATGAGTGAAAGAATTTTTTTTTAAGATTTTATTTATTTATTTGACAGAGATCACAAGTAGGCAGAGAGGCAAGCAGAGAGAGAGAGGGGGAAGCAGGCTCCCTGCTGAGCAGAGAGCCGGATGTGGGGCTCAATCCCAGGACCCTGGTATCATGACCTGAGCCAAATCTGACTGCCTCTCCTCCCCTACTACAATTCATGTGTAAAGTCATAGTCACCCAGGAAAGAAAATAGAGAGAGGGGGACACTTTGTGTGTGTGCCTAGTACCTAAGGAATTAGAAGGAATCAGCTGGGTTTGGGAGCTGTCTTTTGTTTTCAATTTTTTTTTTTTTTTTTTTGCGGGGGGTGGGGGGAATCTGGGGTTTTGTTTTGAGAAAGGGTGGGGGGGAAGGCGAAAACGGGAGGTGAGGGTGGGTTGAATCCGCCTGTACTTGTTCAAACTTCTATGCACTAAAACTCTTGAGTACAGTAAGATGTGCCCATCACGTGAGAGCATATGCAATCATTAAAAAGCATCTGGCATGCAGTTAAAAAAAAAAAAAAAACTGTTAGGGTTCAGAGAAACAGAACCAAGAGCATCCATTTCTGTCTTCTATCCATGTATTTATCCATAATCTAGATTTATTTTAAGGAATTGGTTCTCATGATTGTGGAAATTGCAAATCCTAAATCTGTAGGACAAATTGGCGGGATGGAAATTCAGGTAAGTGTTAATGTTACAATCTTGAGTCTGAAATCCACAGGGCAAATCAGGCAGGCTAGAAACTCAGGGTTTCTATATTAAAATCTTGAAGCCAAATTCCTTTTTTTGGGAAACCTCTGTCTTTGCTCTTCAAGTCTTCAAATGATTGGATAAAGTCTGTTCACATTATGAATAATAATCTGCTTTATTCAAAATATACTGATTTAAATGATAGTCACATTTAAAAATACCTTCACAGCAAGGCACATACCTCAATATTATCAAAGCCATCTATGAAAAACCCACCGCAAATATCATTCCAATGGAGAAAACCTGAAAGCTTTTCCGCTAAGGTCAGGAACACGGCAGGGATGTCCATTATCACCACTGCTATTCAACATAGTACTAGAAGTCCTAGCCTCAGCAATCAGACAACAAAAGGAAATTAAAGGCATCCAAATCAGCCAAGAAGAAGTCAAACTATCACTCTTTGCAGATGATATGATACTATATGTGGAAAACCGAAAAGACTCCACTCCAAAACTGCTAGAACTTGTACAGGAATTCAGTAAAGTGTCAGGATATAAAATCAATGAACAGAAATCAGTTGCATTTCTCTACACCAACAGCAAGACAGAAGAAAGAGAAATTAAGGAGTCAATCCCATTTACAATTGCACCCAAAATCATAAGATACCTAGGAATAAACCTAACCAAAGAGGCAAAGAATCTATACTCAGAAAACTATAAAGTACTCATGAAAGAAATTGAGGAAGAAACAAAGAAATGGAAAAATATTCCATGCTCCCGGATTGGAAGAATAAACATTGTGAAAATGTCTATGCTACCTAAAGCAATCTACACATTTAATGCAATTCCTATCAAAACACCATCCATCTTTTTCAAAGAAATGGAACAAATAATCCTAAAATTTATATGGAACCAGAAAAGACCTCGAATAGCCAAAGGAATATTGAAAAAGAAAGCCAAAGTTGGTGGCATCACAATTCCGGACTTCAAGCTCTATTACAAAGCTGTCATAATCAAGACAGCATGGTACTGGCACAAAAACAGACACATAGATCAATGGAACAGAATAGAGAGCCCAGAAATAGACCCTCAACTCTATGGTCAACTAATCTTCGACAAAGCAGGAAAGAATGTCCAATGGAAAAAAGACAGCCTCTTCAATAAATGGTGTTGGGAAAATTGGACAGCCACATGCAGAAAAATGAAATTGGACCATTTCCTTACACCACACACAAAAATAGACTCAAAATGGATGAAGACCTCAATGTGAGAAAGGAATCCATCAAAATCCTTGAGGAGAACACAGGCAGCAACCTCTTCAACCTCAGCTGCAGCAACATCTTCCTAGGAACATTGCCAAAGGCAAGGGAAGCAAGGCAAAAATGAACTACTGGGATTTCATCAAGATCAAAACCTTTTGCACAGCAAAGGAAACAGGTCAATAAAACCAAAAGACAACTGACAGAATGGGAGAAGATATTTGCAAACGACATATCAGATAAAGGACTAGTGTCCAAAATCTATAAAGAACTTAGCAAACTCAACACCCAAAGAACAAATAATCCAATCAAGAAATGGGCATAGGACATGAATAGACATTTCTGCAAAGAAGACATCCAAATGGCCAGCAGACACATGAAAAAGTGCTCCATATCACTCGGCATCAGGGAAATACAAATCAAAACCACAATGAGATACCACCTCACACCAGTCAGAATGGCTAAAATTAACAAGTCAGGAAATGACAGATGCTGGTGAGGAAGCAGAGAAAGGGGAACCCTCCTACACTGTTGGTGGGAATGCAAGCTGGTGCAACCGCTCTGGAAAACAGCATGGAGGTTCCTCAAAATGTTGAAAATAGAACTACCCTATGATCCAGCAATTGGACTACTGGGTATTTACCCTAAAGATACAAACATAGTGATCCGAAGGGGCACATGCACCCGAATGTTTATAGCAGCAATGTCCACAATAGCCAAACTTTGGAAAGAACCTAGATGTCCATCAACAGATGAGTGGATAAAGAAGATGTGGTATATATACACAATGGAATACTATGCAGCCATCAAAAGAAATGAAATCTTGCCATTTGCAACAACATGGATGGAACTAGAGTGTATCATGCTTAGCGAAATAAGTCAAGCAGAGAAAGACAACTATCATGTGATCTCCCTGATATGAGGAAGTGGTGATGCAACATGGAGGCTTAAGTGGGTAGAAGAAGAATAAATGAAACAAGATGGGATTGGGAGGGAGACAAACCATAAGTGACTCTTAATCTCACAAAACAAACTGAGGGTTGCTGGGGGGAGGGGGGTTGGGAGAAGGGGAGTGGAGTTATGGACATTGGGGAGGGTATGTGCTATGGTGAGTGCTGTGAAGTGTGTAATCCTGGCGATTCACAGACCAGTACCCTGGGGGATAAAAATATATGTTTATAAAAAATTAAAAATTAAAAATTAAAAAAAAACCCTCCACAGCAAAATCTATAATGGTGTTTGACTAATCAATTGCACACCATTGCTCAGCCAGGTTGACACAGAAAATTAACCATCACTGCTAGGATCTTCAGATCTTTCTGCCTTTGCATGACCTTTTCTCCATATGTGAAATCTCCCTTTGTCTTTCCTTTATAAGAATATGTGGTTACATGGATCTACTTGGATGGGTAATTGAGATAATCTCTCCATTTTAAGATTCTTAACTAAATCCTACCTGCAAAGATCTTTCCCCTGCCCTTTCTTCGTCATATGGGATAGGGAGGGAGATACAGATATTTTTAGGGGGCCATTTCCTAGCTAGTGACAAAGGGTATATAGTGTTTGTGTACTTTCTTTTAGTCTGTGGTGTTGGAGTATCTAGTCAAAACACTGTTTTTCAAAGTTACTGAGGATAACTCCTGTCTTCCCTACTCTCTATTTATGATTATATCACTCATAATATTGTTAACATTCATTTATGCATTTCATCTTGAATTTATGAATTCCTGTTTAATCCTTAAAATTTTTTTAAAAAGTTTATTTACTTGAGAGAGCGAGGGAGCACATGTAAAGTAGGGGAGGGGCAGAGGAGAGAGAGTGAAAATCTCAAGCAGACTCCCCACCGAGTGTAGAGCCTGAAGCAGGCTTGTTCTTACAAACCTGGGATCATGACCTAAGCCAAAATCAAGATGCTTAACTGACTGAGCCAGCCAGGCACCCCTAAAATTTTTTGTATGGTAAAACTCCCTCTTTGTGATCTGTTGTTCTATTGGTTTTGACAAATAGAGTTATGTATCCACCACAACAGTACCATATAGAATAGTTCCGTCACTCCCCAAATTCCCTAGTGACGCTTTGTAATCAACCCCCTCCCTTCCAAAGCCTGGAAACCATGGGTCTGTTTTCTGTCACTTTAGTTTTGTCTTTTCCAGAATGTCATATAAATGGAAACATAATATATATAGGTTTTGGGGTCTAGCCTCTTCCACTTAGCAATATTTATTTAAGCTTCATCCTGGTCCTTGCATGAATCAAAAGCTATCTCTTTTTATTGCAAGCATTCCAGTGTATGGATGTGGTATACCTTGTTTATTCTTTTGCCTGTTGATAGGCATGTAAGTGGATTTTGAGTAAAGTAAAAACACCCACGTATGGAATTTTATGTGTGAAATAAGCTTTTATTTCATTTGAGTAAATACCTAGGAATGGGATTCTTGGGTTGCGCAATAAGTATATCTTTAACTTTATAAGAAACTGCCAAACTGTTTTACAAAGTGACTGTACCATTTGGTGTTCCTATTCACATCTTTGTGAATACTTGGTATTATCAGTTTTTAAAATTTTAGCCATTCTAATAGGTATAAAGTGGTATATCATTGTAGTTTTAATTTTTATTTCCCTAGCTGATGTTGAGCATGGTTTCACATGCTTATTTGCCATCTGAATATTTGGGATTGTTAAAATAAAAATGGGGTTGTTTGTTTTCCTACTGTTCAGTTATGCAAGTTCTTTGTATATTTGGTATACAAGCCCTTTATTAGATACACAATTTGCAGATATTTTCTCCCCATCTGTGTCTCTCACAGAGAAAAATGTTTTTAAATTTTGATAAAGTCCAATCTATCATTGAATTGTGCTTTTGGTTATTTGTTAAATATAAAGGCTCTTTGCCAAACCAAAGGTCATAAATTTTACTTCTGTGTGTTTTTTTTAAAGATTTTATTTATTTATTTGACAGACAGAGATCACAAGTAGGCAGAGTAGGCAGGCAAAGAGAGAGGGGGAAGCAGGCTCCCTGAGGAGCAGAGAGCCCAATGCGGGGCTCGATCCCAGGACTCTGGGATCATGACCTGAGCCAAAGGCAGAGGCTTTAACCCACTGAGCCACCCAGGTGCCTCTTTGTTTTGTTTTTTAATTTTGGAGTTTTGGGGATGTTTGGCTGGCTCTGTTGGAGGGGCATGTGATCCTTGATCTCGGATTGTGAGTTTGAGCTCCACATTGGATTAGAAATTACTTAGATGAATAAATAAATAAATAGATTTTAAAAAATTTTAGAGACGCGGTGCCTGGGTGACTCAGTCAGTTAAATACCTGCCTTCAAAACTGAGGAAGACACAAAGAAATGGAAAAATGTTCCATGCTCATGGATCAGAAGAACAAATATTGTGAAAATGTCTATGCTATCTAAAGCAATCTACACTTTGACTGCAATCCCTATCAAAATACCATCCATTATTTTCAAAGAAGTGGAACAAATAATCCTAAAATTTATATGGAACCAGAAAAGACCTCGAATAGCCAGAGGAATGTTGAAAAAGACAGCCAAAGTTGGTGGCATCACAATTCCAGACTTCAAGCTCTATTACAAAGCTGTCATCATCAAGACGTATGGTACTGAAACAAAAACAGACACATACAGCAATGGAACAGAATAGAGAGCCCAGAAATAGACCCTCAACTCTGTGGTCGACTTACCTTTGACAAAGCAGGAAAGGATGTCCAATGGAAAAAAAGATAGTATCTTCAACAAATGGTTTGGGAAAATTGGACAGCCACATGCAGAAAAATGAAACTGGACCATTTCCTTACACCACACACAAAAATAGATTCAAAATGTGTGAAGGACCTCAATATGAGAAAGGAATCCATCAAAATCCTTGAGAGAACAGAGGCAGCAACCTCTTCGACCTCAGTCACAACAACTTCTTCCTAAAAACATTACCAAAGGCAAGGGAAGCAAGGGCAAAAATGAACTATTGGGACTTCATCAAGATCAAAAGCTTTTACACAGCAAAGGAAACAAAGGTCAACAAAACCAAAACACAACTGACAGAATGGGAGAAGATATTTGCAAACGACATATCAGATAAAGGACTAGTGTCCAAAATCTATAAAGAACTTAGCAAACTCAACACCCAAAGAACAAATAACCCACTCAAGAAATGGGCAGAGGACCTGAACAGACATTTCTTCAAAGAAGACTTGCAGATGGCCCACAGACACATGAAAATGTGCTCCATATGACTCGGCATCAGGGAAATACAAATCAAAACCACAATGAGATACCATCTCACACCAGTCAGAATGGCTAAAACTAACAAGTCAGGAAGCGACAGATGCGGGCGAGGATGTGGAGAAAAGGGAACACTCCTACACTGTTGGTGGGAATGCAAGCTGGTGCAGCCACTCTGGAAAACAGCATGGAGGTTCCTTAAAAAGTTGAAAATAGAGCTACCCTATGACCCAGCAATCGCACTACTGGGTATTTACCCTAAAGATACAAATGTAGTGATCTGAAGGGGCACGTGCACCCAAATGTTTATAGCAGCAATGTCCACAATAGCCAAACTATGGAAAGAACCTAGATATCCATCAACAGATGAATGGAGAAAGAAGATGTGATGTATATATACAATGGAATACTATGTAGCCATCAAAATAAATGAAATCTTGCCATTTATGATGATATGGATGGAGCTAGAGGGTATTATGATGAGTGAAATAAGTCAATCAGAGAAAGACAATTATCATATGATCTCCCTGATATGAAGAAGTTGAGTGGCAAAGTGGGGGGTTTGGGGGGTAAAGAAGGGAAAAATGAAACATGATGCCATAGGGAGGGAGAAAAACCATAAGAGACTCTTAATCTCACAAAACAAACTGAGGGTTGCCAGTGGGGGGGTGGGGAGAGGGTGGTTGGGTTTATGGACATTGGAGAGGGTATGTGCTATGGCGAGTGCTGTGAAGTGTGTAAGCCTGATGAGTCACAGACCTGTACCCCTGGGGCTAATAATACATTATATTTTAATACAAAATAAAAAATTTTTTAAAATCTGCTTTCAGCTCAGTTCATGATCCCAGAGTCATGGGATCTAGCCCCACAGGCTTCCTTCTCAGCAGGGAGCCTGCTTCTCCCTCTTCCTCTGCTCATGCTCTCTCTCTCTCTCAAGTAAATAAATGAAATCTTAAAAAAAAAAAAACAAAACTTTAGAGTCGTATATTTAATTTGGGGTCTGTGATATATTTAAGTTAATTTTTTAAAAAAGATTTTATTTATTCATTTGACAGAGATCACAAGTAGGCAGAGGGACAGGAAGAGAGAGAGGGGAAGTGAGCAGAGAGCCCGATGTGGGCTCGATCCCAGGACCTCGGGATCATGACCTGAGTCGAAGGCAGAGGCTTTAACCCACTGAGCCACCCAGGCACCCCTATTTAAGTTAATTTTTGTATAAAATATGAGGTATGTATCAAGATATAATTGGGGGGGCATCATTTGTTGGAAAGATTGGCCTTTCTCCACTGAATGACTTTTGTATCTTTGGCAGTAATCAATCAAAATGTTCACGTAAGTTTTTGTTTGTTTGTTTGTTTGTTTGTTTAAGTAGGCTTCACTCTGAGCATGGAGCCCAGTGTGGAGCTTGAACTCACAATCCTGAGATCATGACCTGAGGCAAAATCAAGAGTCCGATGCTTAACCAATGGAGTCACGGGTACCCCTACATAGGTCTACTTGGGGACTCTGTATTATTTTCCATTGATTTAGGTGTCTATACTTTCATCTAGAGCACATTATCTTGATTACCATGAATCATAATGCATCTTGAAATTGGGTGATGCAAGTCCTCCAACTTTGTTCTTTGTAAATATTACTTTAGCTCTTCTAGTAGTTTTGCCTTCTATATTTATTTTAGAATGAGCTTGTTTATTTTTGTAAATGTCTGTGGGATTGTAACTGGAAATGCATTAGCCCTATAGATTCAGCATTTTGGGGGGCGGGTCAGAGAGAGAGAGAATCTTAAACAGATTCTACACCCAGAACCCGATGTGGGTTCAATCTCACAACTCTAAAGTCATGACCTGAGCTGAAATCAAGAGTCAGATGTTTCGCCAACTGAGCCACCCAGGTGCTATAGATCACCCAGGTGACGTATAGATTAAGCATGTTAACAATATTGTGTCTTCTAATTATGAACATGGTGTATCTCTCTATTTGCTCTCATCTCTTTGATTTCTTTCATTAGTATTTTGCCATTTTCATAGTCCTGCACATATTTTGTTGTACTTATATTTATTTTTCTTCTTTTTCTCTATTTGGTACTATTGTAAATGTATATTTTTTGTACTTTTTATTTTGAATGCCAATTATTTATTGTTAGTATGTAGAAGTAAAGTTGATTTTTGTGTATTAACCTTACATCCTGTAATCTTGCTAAACTCAATAGGTTTTGTAGCTTATTTATATATTCTTTGGGAGTTTCTATGTAAGTAATGTTGTCTGCAAATAGAGGCAGTTTTCTTTCTTTTTTTCCCTCAGTATAAATGCTTTTTATTTCTCTTGCTTATATTATTTCACTGGATAGGACTTCCAGTAAGATGTTGAATAGGGGGTGGGAAGAGAGGACATCCTCACTTTTTACCTAATCTTAGAGGGAAAGCGTTCAGTCTTTCACTCTTTAGTATGATAGCTGTAGGTTATTATATAGTTGCCTTTATCAGGTTAAGAACATTCCATTCTATTCATAGTCTGCTGTGAATTTTTAATATGAATGGCTATTGAATTTTGTAAGATTCCTTTTCTGCAACAATTGATATTATCATATTGTATTTTTTCAGCCTATTAATACAGTAAATTACATTGGTTGCTTTTTAAATGTTGAACCAGCTATGATTTTCCTTTTTTTTTTTTTAATATATTCTGATTTCAATTTGATAATATTCTTTTGAGGACTTTTGCAATTTATGTTCATGAGAAATTTTGTTTTGTAGTTTTTTTCTGTTGTCTATTGGTATTAGGGCAATGATGGCCTCATAAAATGAGTTAGGAAGTATTCTTACCTCTTCTGTTTTCTGGAAGAGATTGTATAGAATTGTCTTTTTTTTTTTTTTTTTTTTTTTTTAAGTTTGGGGAAACTTACCAGTGAAACCATCTCATCCTGGAGTTTCCTATGTAGATGGTTTTAAACTTTGAATTCAATTTCTTAAATAGTTAGAGGAATATACTATCTATTTCTTCATGAATGAGTTTTGATTGATTGTATCTCAAAGAATTAGTCCATGTCATCTAGGTTTTCAAATTAATAGTCATAGGGCTGTGTGTAATATTTCCTCATGAATCTTTTATTGTCTATGTAGTCATTAGTGATCACTTATAATTTGTAGTCTATCTGTCTGTCTCTGTCAGTCTGGCTAGGGGATTATCCATGTTACTGATTTTTCCCCTCTAAAACCACTTTTTGGTTTCATTGATTTTTCTGTTTTCAGTTTTATTGGTTTATACTTTTTACTATTCCCTTCCTTCTGTTTGCTATGGCTTTAATATTCTTTCCTTTAGTTTCTTAAAGTGGAAAATTATATTACTTATTTGAAACCATTTGTCTTTTCTCATTAGTACTTAATGCTATAACATTTCCTGTAAACTCTGCTTTAAGTATATCCATCAAATTTTGATATATTTTTATTTTTACTTAGGTAAAATTTTACTTCGGTTGGGCACCTGGGTGGCTCAGTGGGTTAAGACGCTGCCTTCAGCTCAGGTCATGATCTCAGGGTACTGGGATCCAGTCCCGCATCGCGCTCCTGCTCAGCAGGCAGCCTGCTTCTCTCTCTCTCTCTCTCTCTGCCTGCCTCTTGGCCTACTTGTGATCTCTCTCTGTCAAATGAATAAATAAAATCTTAAAAAAAAATTTTTACTTCGGTTGATATTTCCTATGGGACTTTCTCTTTGACCCATGGGCATTTAAGATTGATTGATTGATTGATTGATTGACTGACAGAGATCACAAGTAGGCAGAGAGGCAGGCAGAGAGAGAGGAAGGGAAGTAGTCTCCCTGCAAGCAGAGAGCCCAGCTCGGGACTCTATCCCAGGACCCTGGGATCATGACCCAAGCCGAAGGCAGAGGCTTTAACCCACTGAGCCACCCAGGCGTCCCAACCCATGGAGAGAAGGGAGTTGGGGGAAATTGGAAGGGGAGGTGAACCATGAGAGACTATGGACTCCGAAAAACAGTCTGAGGGGTTTGAAGCTGTGGGGGGTCGGGGGGAGGAGGTTGGGGGAACTAGGTGGTGGGTATTATAGAGGGCACGGATTTCATGGAGCACTAGGTGTGGTGAAAAAATAATGAATACTGTTATGCTGAAAATAAATTAAAAATAACTTTTAAAAAAGTTTGTTTAATTTCCATACATTTTCTTTAAAAGATTTGACAGAGAGAGAGTGCACAAGCAAGGAGAATGGCAGGCAGAGGAAGAGGGAGAAGCAGGCTTCCCATTTAGCAATGAGACCGGTGCTCACTTGATTGCAGGGCCCTGGGATCTTGACCTGAGCCAAAGGCAGATGCCCAGCCAACTGAGCCACCCAGGCGCCCCTAACTTCCACACATTTAGGGAATTTTAAGTACCTTTCTGTCATTGATTTCTAGTTTAAATGGCCCAAGAAATACTTGGTATGATTTCTTTTTCTTTTTTTCTTTCCTTCTTTCTTTCTTTCCTTCCTCCCTTCCTCCTCTACTCCCTCTCTTCTTCCCTTCTCCCATTCTCCCTCCCTTCCTTCCTTCCTTCCTTTCTTCCTTCCTTCTTCTTATGGTGCAAAAGTGCTTTATTACAGCAGGGGGACAGGATCCATGGGGAGAAACAGGTGATTGTGAGGTGTGGCTGATGATTTGTTTTTGGTTGGGGGTGGGGTGGAGATAAGGGAATTATCTAAAGGGATTTCTTTTAGAGAAAACTTGTAAGATCCTGGAGGTCTGGCTATTATCAAGCTAAGGTTGGTTTTAATCTCTAGCAAAGCATTAACATTAAGGCATCTGTGAGTCCCTTGAAGAACTTCACACTCTGCTTGTCTCAGGTATTTATCAAAGGGCTGTAAATTATAAGGAAATTTAATTTTATCTACATTTCTCTTGTCTTTGTTATATTTTACTCCCTGAACAATTTTGACCTTTAAATCTTCAAGGTTGCTGAGGGTGGAAGGTCTTATCTTCTGTAACTTCTTCCTGCTGAATAGGGGCATAGAGATGTCCCTACCTATGGGTCAACATTGATCTGTTGGGGAGCTTATATATAGGAGTTATGAAAGGCAGAGGCCACCAAATCTAAGGTAGACAACATATACAAATCTTCTTGAGTAGAAAGGATCATCTGTTGACTTAAAGTTATGACAATGAAGGAGTCTCAGCACCAGGTAGAGAGACACTGAAAAAGACAACAAAATAAAGTAAATATTTTGAGAAAGTGGTGCCTGGGTGACTCATTTAGTTAAGTGCCTGACTCTTGATTTTGGCTCAGGTCATGATCTCAGGGTTGTGAGATTGAGCCCTGGATTGGGGCCCCATACTGAGTGTGAACACTACTTAAGGTTCTCTAGCTCCCTCTCCCACTGCCTCTCTTTTGTCCCTGCACATGCATGCACGTGCATGCTCTCTCTCTCTCCAAAAAAAAAAAAATATATATATATATATATATAATATTTATTTAAATTTATATATATAATAAATATGTATATATATATATATATATATATTGGAGAGAGAGAGAGCATGCACGTGCATGTGTGTGCAGGGATGAGTAAGCTTTAAGAGCTACCCTATGACAATTGCAATTGTCATAGGGCAATTGCACTACTGGGTATTTGCCCCAAAGATACAGATGTAGTGAAAAGAAGAGCCATATGCACCCCATTACATTCCCACCAACAGAGCACAAGGGTTCCTTTTCTCCACATTCTTGCCAACACTTGTTATTTCTTGTCATTTTCCTTCAACCACTTGAACTGGTGTAAGGTGATATCCCATTGTGCTTTTAATTTGCATTTCCTTGATGATTAGGGATGTTGAGCATCTTTTCATGTATTGGCCATCTGTACGTCTTCTTTGGAAAAATGTCTACTCAGGTCCTCTGCCCATTTTTTGTCAGATTGCTTGTTTTTGTGTGTGTGTGTTGATTTGTATAAGTTCTTTTTATATTTCAGATATTAACTCTTATTGGGTTATCTGCAAATATCTTTTCCCATTCAGTAGGTAGTTTTTTGTTGTTGTTGATGGTTTCTTTCACTATGCAAAAGCTTTTTATTTGATGTTGTCCTAATAGTTTGTTTTTGCTTTTGTTTCCTGCCTTAGGAGAAATATGTAGAAAAAGGTTGCCATAGTTGACATCAGAGAAATTACTGCCTGTGCTCTCTTCTGGGATGTTTATGGTTTCAAGTCTCACATTTAGGTCTTTACTCTACTTTGAGATTTTTTGTGTGTGTGTATGGTGTTAGAAAATCCATAAAAAATCTAGCATAATTTTATATTATATGTTCTCCATCTAATATCCCTGGTGTCACACTTGCTAACTATTATTTTCTTACAACTTAGCAGTCTGATTACACATTCACCTTTTTTTTAGACTTACAGTGTAAAATACTTGGAAATTAGTTCGGGCATATTTGCCTCTTTTTTTTTCCCCCAGAAGAAGTAATCCCATAATTTTCAGTATTGACTTGTTGACTCAGGTTAAATACAAATTATAAAGGAAACACAACAAAAGTTTAAAAATGTGAAGCGGGTGAGTTTAGCAAGAAGCATTACAAAACAGGACATATTTATCTGTGGCAATGGAATTTAGGCAGCATTTTGAGATTCTGAACTAAAAGAAAATTTATTTAAGTTGGATCGACTTTCTTAACTGTACTGAAACCATACCATCACTATTTAAAAATCATTTGACTTGGTTATTTAGTGTTTGATTCAGTGTAAACATTAAGGGAACCCACCATTTAACTGACCTTGTTCTTTCTCAGTGTTTCATTAGATTTTTAAGAGTGTAACTTAGATCAAATTTAAAGCTCAGAGAAATGAAACAACTTTCTACTTGTTAATGTACTTTAACATAGTTAGGGAATAAGATACAAATACTGCTGACTAGAACATATTGAGATGTGTAGATTTATAGTCTAAAAAGCAGAAAAGAGGTGTGCCTGGGTGACTCAGTGGGTTAGAGTCTCTGCCTTCGGCTCAGGTCATGATCCCAGTGTCCTGGGATCAAGCTCCACGTCGGGCTCTCTGCTCAGTGGGGAGCCTGCTTCTCTTCCTCTCTCTCTGCTTACTTGTGATCTCTCTCAAATAAGTAAATAAAAATAAAAATAAAAATTTAAAAAAAATCAGAAAAGATAGTAAGCTCAAGAAGAACTTAATAAATAGATAGGCCATGTTCATGGATAGAAAGATTCAATATTGTCAAAATGTCAGTTCTTTTTAACTTGAGCTATAGATCGAATTCAAATGTAGTTAATCCCAACAAATTATTCTGTGGATATTAAAAAAAAATGATTCAAAAGTTTACATGGAGAGGCAAAAGACCCGGAATAGCCAACAAAATAAGGAAGGAGAGGTACAAGGTTGGATGACTTACTATAAAGCTCCAGTAATCAAGACAGTGTGATATTGATGACAGAACAAGTAGGTCAATAGAATGGAATACAGAACGCAGAAAAAGACCTACACAAATTTATTCAGTTGATCTTTGACAAAGGAACAAAGACAATACAATGGAGAAAAGATAGTCTTTTCAACAAATGGTGCTGTAACAACAGGACATCCACATCCAAAAAAAAAAAAAAATGAATCTAGACACAGACCCTATACTCTTCACAAAAATAAAATGGGTCACATAAATGTAAATATAAAATACAAAGCTATGAAATTCCTAGATTACATAGAATATAATCTAGATGACCTAGGGTTTGGTGATGACTCCTTTCTTTCTTCCTTTCTTTCTTTCTATTTCTTTCTTTTTCTTTTTTAAAGATTTTATTTATTTATTTGACAGAGAGAGATCACAAGTAGGCAGGGAGGCAGGCAGAGACAGAAGAAGGGAAACAGGCCCCCTGCTGAGCAGAGAGCCCGATGCGGGACTCTATCCCAGAACCCCAAGATCATGACCTGAGCCAAAGGCAATGGCTTAACCCACTGAGCCACCCAGGCGCCCTCTTTCTATTTATTTCTTAAAAGATTTATTTATTTATTTGAAAGGGAGAGCATGTGAGTATGAAGAGGGGATGGAGCAGATGGAGAGAAAAAGGGAAACAAGCAGACTCCCTGCAGAGTGGGGAGCCCAACATGGGGCTTGATCCAGGACTCCAAGATCATGACCTGAACTGAAATCAAGAACTGGACACTTAACCTGAGCCACCCAGGTGCCCCCATGACTTTTTCTACATAATATTAAAGGTACAATCTATGAAAGAAATAACTGATAAGCTGAATTTCATTAAAATTGAAATTTTCTGCTCTGCAAAAGACAGATCAAGAGAATAAAAAGAGAAGCCATAGATTGGAAGAAAATATTTGCAAAAGACACATCTGATAAGAGGTTGTTATCCATAACATACAAAGACTCTTAAAACTCAACAATAAGAAAAAAAAGCCTCAAAAAAAAAATTCACTCAATTTAAGAATGGGCCACAGATCTGAACAGACACCTCACCAAAGAAGATATACAGATGACAAATAAGCATACCAAACAATGTTCTATATCTTACATCATCAGAGAAATACAAGTTAAAACAACAATGAGATACCACTATATATCTATCAGAATGGCCAAAATCCCAAACATTGACAACACAAAATGCTACCAAGGATGTGAAGTAACAAGAACTCTCACTCATTACTGGTGGGAATACAAAATGGTAGAGCTATTTTGGAAGACAGTTTGGCATTTTTTTGTTTTAAGATTTTATTTATTTTATTTTATTTATTTATTTGAGAGAGAGGCAGTGAGAGAGAATATGAGAGGGGAGAAAGTCAGAGGGAGAAGCAGACTCCCCGTGGAGCCAGGAGCCTGATGCGGGACTCGATCCCAGGACTCCAGCATCATGACCTGAGCCAAAGGCAGTCGCTCAACCAACTGAGCCACCCACGTGCCCTTTTGTTTGTTTGTTTGTTTTTAAGATTTTATTTATCAATTAGGCATTTTCTTAAAAAACTAAGCGTACTATTACCATATGATCTAGCTGTGGTGGTCTCATATTTACCCACAGGAGATGAAAACATATATGAACACAGAAACCTACATACAGATGTCTATAGCAGCTTTATTCATAATTATCAAAACTTGGAAGCAACCAAGATATTCTTGAGTAGGTGAGTGGGTAAGGAAACTGTGGTACACCCAGACAACGAAATATTACTCAGTGTTAAAAAGAAATATGTTGGGGTGCCTGGGTGGCTCAGTGCCTTCGGCTGGGGTCAAGATCTCAGGGTCCTGGGATCAAGCCCCGCATCCGGCTCTCTGCTTGGCAGGGAGCCTGCTTCTTCCTCTCTCTCTGCCTGCCTCTCTACCTACTTGAGATCCTTCTCTCTCTGTCAAAAAAAAAAAAAAAAAAAAAAAAAGAAAGAAAGAAAAGAAGGAAAGAAAGAAATATGTTCTAACTATTTGAGGTTCTGGAAAAGGCAAAACTATGAGGACAGTAAAAAGGTCAGTGGTTGTGAAGGGTTAAGAGGGAGGGAGGAGTGAATAGGTAGAGCAGAGGATTTTTAGAATAGTGAAAATACTCTGTATCATGCTGTAATAATGGATACATGTTATTACAAGTTTGTCCAAACCCATAGAATGTACAACACAAAGAGTGAACCCTAATGTAAGTTATGGACTTTGAGTGATAATGATGTGTCAATGTAGGTTCATTGATTGTACAAATGTACCACTCTGGTGGTAGATATTGATAATGAGGGAGGCTATGCATGTGTAGGGGTAGGGAGCTTATGGGAAATCTCTACCTTTTACTCAATTTTTACTCAAATTTTACTCAAAAACTGCTCTAAAAAATAAAGTCTATTAAAAAAATCAATACAGGAAAATTTTGAACAAAACACACACACACACACACACACACACAGCTTTAAGCTTTCTACTGCTTTGCTGATTTCAGGGTTGTAAATCCTTTTTGAGTAATGGGCATATAAATATTACTTTTATATTTATCATGACTGAGAATTTCAGGGGCCTAAATAGGTGACAGACTAGGGCTTTAATCACTGCTAGCTGACCAGAGAATGTTAGTAATTTCGAAGAGAAGAAAAATTACAATTTTTAAAATAAAGTTTTTCTGATCTTTTGAAGAAATGAACAAGCAATGTATAAACCTGGCTGGCATGTTGATGGTTTCCCTTTGAATTTCAATTTGCTCCATATAACTTGCTTAGAGGCTGAATGGCTCATTTAGAACCATTCCCATTGCCTTGCTTTTATAGTTTGCTCTTGATTTCTCCTAAGCTGACACAAGTCACATGCAATCAAATCTATATCCCTGGTGGACAGGCCTGTCCTAATATTCTCTGACTCACACCCCGGTTGTTTACACTGCAGCAGTTCTGCTTATAAATACATGATTTTGTATTCTGATGTTGACCTCTTGCTGAGAATTTCTCTCTTAAACATTAGTTTTTTTTAAAATTTGAAATGAATAGGATACTCTTTAGAACTTTCCCCTACTTAGAGGGTAATTTTCCCAAAATATCCGCTCACTTCTTTCTTTTTTCTTTCCTTCTTTCTTTTGTTTTGGCATGATTTAGAAAGGTTTTTTTTTTTTTTTTTTTTTTTTTTTTCATGAAGGAGCTTTTATTTTTGAAGATTTTTTTTTTTTACTTCTACATAATCTCTACACCCACTGTGGGGTCTTGAACTTACAACCTTGAGAACAAGAGTCACATGCTTCACTGACTGACTGAGCCAACCAGGCGTCCCTTCATGAAGGATTTGCAGCTCCAGATTGATACTTACAAGAGAATAGAGCAGAGGGATGATGGATAGAGTATTGAACAGTGGTGAAGAATGTGGGCCCTGGTATTATGGACCAGGTTTAAACACTGAAAGATTCATGCTGAAGTGTGACTCTGGACTAATTATTTATCCTCTTTCCTTCAGTTTCCTCATTTTAAAAATGGGGTTGATTATACTACCTATCAAAGAGGATTATTAGGAGTATTAAAGTGACTTAGCTCATGGTTACTGCTTGGTGATCTAATTTGTTTTAGAGGTAGATAATAGAGATTTTCATGCAAAACATAAGAATTTGATGTTCAGATTTCTAAAAAAAATTTATAAAGAAATGCTAAATACATCAAATGATAGATACAAAAGATATTTTAAAGTAATTTTTAGAGTCTGTCCAATGATGAAACAAGTGTTCAGTAAGAAGATATTTATACTAATTCAGTTATACCATGGTCCAAATGAGCCTGAAAAATAACTACTTGCAGAAGTTATGCATGTTTTTTCTAGCCAAGGAAGAAATAATTTTGTCTTCTAATATATCATGACAGAGTAACATTAAAATATTTACCCTTAATCTAATTTTTATTCTTTTGCCCAACCTTATGATTAATTGATGACTTCTGTTGACATAAAAATATTTGAATTATGCATTGAGGTTTTTGATAACTAGTAATATTCTGTATCTGTTGAATTAGTCTCTTTCTTACTCTCAACACCTAATGGGTAGAAAAATAAAAGGATCTCAAAAGTTAATAATGTGGCTAACCTAATAATAATTGATTAAAGAGGGGTGCCTGGGTGGCTCAGTGGGTTAAGTCTCTGCCTTCGGCTCAGGTCATGATCTCAGGGTCCTGGGATTGAGTCCCACATCGGGCTCTCTGCTTATCAGGGAGCCTGCTTACCCCTCTCTCTGTGCCTGCCTTTCTGCCTACTTGTGATCTCTCTCTCTGTATTAAATAAATAAACAAACAAACAAATAAGAAATACTTCTTAAGGTCTACCAAGTGGGAATGATAGTTGGTACACAAAGTGTATACAAAGAATTTAAAACGTTCTCACTAATGAGCACAAAATGAGGAGAGGTCCTGAGGCAGGAGCCTGGCATTTCTAGGAAGTGGAAGTCAGTTTGGCCAGAGCATAGTTAATGAGAAGGAGAGAAGAAAGGGGAAATAGTAATGTTATTTTGCAGTCTGAAATTAACTTCAGATAGCAACCTAAAATCTAAGAATAGCCTTTTCTTTAAATAACTTGAACAAAAGTTACTTTCCATCTTATTTGACATTAAATGGCATGTTAGACTCCTCAGATGTAAGCAACAGACACCCAACTCATACAAGCTTAAGCACAAAAGAAATTATAGGTTTGGCTTCAGGTCTGATTAGGATCATAGCCTTTGTTACACCAGTATACTCATGGATTCATGTCAGTTTCTCAAAGAAGCCTTCCCTTCCACCCATAACTGTTAGGCTATCTTTCATAACATTCCGCATACCTCCTTCATATAACATTACAACTTTAAATATATAGGGAATTATGTATGTACTTTAATGTTGTGTCTGCCACTAGCCTGAAAGTTCCAGAAGGAGAGAGATGAAGTCTGTCATATTCACTTCTGTCTCTAAAACACCTAATACAGGATTTTTCACATAAAAATGCTATATAAATTTTTGTCAAATAAATAATTAAAATTCTTTCTGAAGACTACTGGAATTTATAGGCAGTAAAACCTAGGGCAATATGGCTCAGAAACTGTCATTAAATTTTTTATTGAATAATGAAGCAGTCTCTTCATAGAAAAATTGTAACTATGCAGTGAGTCTTCTATAATAGGAGAAAAATTAGTCCTTTCTAGAGGGTACAGGTGACCTAAAACAGAACAAGGATTATAGGAAATACACTGATGGGTTAGCTCTCTTGAGGTGTACCACTGCCATTTTACTTCTAAGAATTTTCACCTATCCATACACAGAGCTGCATATTTTTTGGTTTAGATAACAAGGAAGAATACCAAAATGCTGTATAAGAGGAGTAATTTATTTACACAATTTAACATATTTTATGATCTGTTTCTTCCTCTTTGTAAAATTAAGACCAATCTAAAATAACTTTTTGAATTTCATGGGACCTTATATGTATTTTCCTTTGGTTCTTCAAGGAAATGACTCTTCAGAATTAAGATCGTCAGAGACTAAGCATGATGGGTGGATTAACTGTAAGTACTGACATAATGTTAAACTATTTGTATTCCTGGTTTTTGTCATTTATTGCTCCTTGTTAGTTATGAAAATCACTTTGACAAGGGAATGCTGAAGGCTTAACAATTTTTTTTTGGACTTCAGATATAGTTACCTTTTCCCTCCGCTATCAATATATGAGAGATGACATTTGATGGTCAATGCTTACAACATCTTTGTAATTTAAGAAATGAAATTGGATGCAAATACATGTATTTTTATTATAATGTTAATAAGCATGGATTTATAAACTACTAATAAGAATCCTTTCATATTGGGGTATTGGGGTGGCTCAGTGGATTAAGCTTCTGCCTTTGGCTCAGGTCATGATCTCAGGGTCCTGGGATCGAGCCCCGCATTGGGCTCTCTGCTCAGCGGGGAGCCTGCTTCCCCCTCTCACTCTCTGCGTACCCTCTGCCTACCCTCCCTCTGTGTCAAATAATAAATAAAATCTTAAAAAAAAATCCTTTCTATTGTAATGCCTCCAGATTCTGTATTGCAAACTCATAAGAAAAATAACACAAAATATGTCCAGATTTACTCTTACAAGCAGGTGATTTAAATATGTCATTATTTTTATTTTTTCTTTATAAGTCAGTTACAAGAACTGCTATAGGGTGGGTTATTATAAAAAACAGTGGGTCAGCTATTACCAAGGAATTAGAAGTAAAATTTTTAGAATGGTATTTTCAGGATAACATACTATCTATTTAAGAAAGTGATATTAAATTTAGTAATTGTTAATCTGGTAACTTGAAAAATGCCTAACCATTGTTTCCTAAAATGAACTAGTTTTTTCCATGAAAAAAATAATACAGTATTCTTTGCTATATTTCATCTCACTGTTTTATTAAGATATAAGGCACCCAAGTGGCTCAGTCGGCTGAGCCTCCAACTCTTGATTTCAGGTCAGGTCATGATCTCAGGGTCTTGGGATTGAGCCCCATGATGGGCTTCCTGCTCAGCATTTCCAGGAAAGCCTGGTTGGCCTAACCGTAGGTTATATGGTTACACCCTGGTATCTTTGTCGATGGTTCCACCAAGACTGCATGGAGTCAGGGGAAATAATTTCTAAAAGGAAAATTAGATTCCTAATCTGAAAGAAGGGAAACTAGATTATGGATAAACAAAAACATCACATACCCATGACAATATAGCACATATACTTTCTTGCTAGTAGAAACTTTTCCCAAATGAACAACAAGCATTTTGTACTTGTCAGAATTCACTCATTTATTTAACGAGTATTCAACGTGTACTCTGTGGTAGGCCATGCAAGATGTAGGAAATCCCGGAATAAGCAAATAAAAATTGGTTTCCATATGATACAAAAAAGATCCATTTGGCAATCTAAGGGAAGAAATGTAATGAACACTCACTCTTCCATACCATCAGCCACGCCTTGTTTGTCCAGAAGTAGCAAACTGGAGGTCTGAAGTCTTGTTAATCTTGCACAGTGTTATAAGAAATGCTAACATTAAAAAATCACGACAAAGGAGAAACGACTAAATACAACATGGGATCTGAACTGGATCTTGTTTCAGAAAAAAAGAATACAGGGTGCCTGGGTGGCTTGGTGTGTTAAAGCTTCTGTCTTCACCTCAGGTCCTGATCCCAGGGTCCAGGTGATTGAGCCCCACATCGGGCTCTCTGCTTAGTGGGGAGCCTGCTTCCTCCTCTGTCTCTCTGCCTGCCTCTCTGCCTACTTGTGATCTCTGTCTGCCAAATAAATAAGTAAAATCTTTAAAAAAAAAAAAAGATATTAGGGGGACAACTGGTAAAATTTGAAGGTCTGCACATTAGTTAATACTGTTGTATCAATGGTAATTTTCTGGTTTTAATAACTGTACTTGGTTATCTAAAATATTAACATAAATGTAAGTCTAACATCGTTTTTAATAAAAAGAAGTATTAATAAGACTTAATTTCTAGCTTCTCTTGAAAAATGGGAAGATCTGACAAGATTATTTTGATGGAATGAATGAGTTTCTAAAAAACTAATTATCAAAATTGACTCAAAAAGAAAAACAATCATGTAGCAAGTTGAAGAGTTTATTAAAATTGTCCTCTATAAAATGAACCAGCTCTTAAAGGTTTTAATGGTTGTTATTATCAAACCATCAAAAACAGATAACTCAGGTCATTCAGGCACCCCCGGAAATACTTTTTAAAGTATTTTAAAGTATTTTAAAAGTATTTCTTGGGGTGTCTGAGTGGCTCAGTCAGTTAAGCATCTATCTTTGGCTCAAGTCATGATACCAGGGTCCTGGGATCAACCTGGCTTCAGGCTCCTTGCTCAGCAGGGAACCTGCTCCTCCTTCACCCTCTGCCACTCGCCCTGTTTGTGCTCTCTCTCAATCTGACCAAAAAAAAAAAAAAAAAAAAAAAAAAAAATAGAGAGAGAGAGAGAGGGAGAAAGAGAGAAACATACCATACAAACATTTTTTTCTTTTAAAAAAGGAATGGCTATATTAACATCAGATAAGATAGACTTGAAAACAATAAAAATTACAAGAGATGAAGCACATTACACATGATGAAAGGATCAATCCATTAGGAAGACTTAATCTTCAATGTGTATACACCAAACAACAGAGCCCCAAAACTAGGAAACAAAAACTGATAGGAGAAATAGACAAACCTACAATTATACACCGGGGACTTAAATATCCCATTCTTAGCAATTACTACTAAACAGCTACTAGATGGCAAACTATAAGATCTAAACAACACAATCAACCAACTGGATCTAACTGAAATATGCGAAATACTCTACCTATCAGCAGCAAGATACACATTTTTTTTCCCCTAGTGCCCATGAAACATTCACCAGGATAGACCACATCCCCGGACCACAGAAAATATATCAACATGCTTAAAAGAACTGAAATCACACGGAATATATTCTGTAATCATAATGGAGCCAAAGTAGAAATCAATAATAGAAAAACAACAAGGAAACTCTTCAAACACTTGGAAATAAAATAACACACTTCTAAATAATCCATAAATCAAAGAGAAATTCTCAAATTCTCTTGATGTCACTGGATCTCTATTTTGCTTGAAACCTACTCATGTCATTGTATTTGAAGTGAATTTATTATATACAGCATATTTTTGGATGATGTTTTCTCAGCCAGTCTGCCAACTTGTCTTTTAATTGTGTCTAAACTATTTATATTTAAGGGAGTAACTGATATGTTAAGGCTTTAGTCAGTCATTTTATTGTTTTCGGTTTGTTTCTTCTGTTTGTCTTTTCTTACCTTCCTGTGAGCTATTTGAACATTTTAAGGAGTGAAGTTTTTCCGTTGATGTTTGGCTGGAATGAGGTAGGTATTGCCCGTGCCTGTTCATGGTTTCAGTTTGGAGGCTTCTGCAATTCCTTGTCCAGGGTGCTTGGGAGGCAACAAGAAAACTCAGGAACTCATTACTGTTGTGTGTCATTTTTCTGTGTCTACCTAGTCAGTAATGATGGCTTCCATTCAGAGGCAGATTTATGGAGAAAGTGCTAAAGCTTAAGCAATTCTTTGACCGCTTCAGATGGGTCATACAAGGCACATATTTAATGCTTTGTAAAATTTGTAAGACCCAGTTATTTTAAATTGTAATCAGTTAAGGCCACTTGTGTGAGGTGTTGATGGAGTAGCCAGTGGGATTTTGGGGATTCAGATGAGGGGCAAATGAGTTGGAGTATATCTTTTTTGAGTTTGATGGGGTGTATTTAGGTAGCTTGCAGTTACTTGCATGTTTATTTAAGGCATTGTTAGGTGTCAGAATAGTGTTGGAATGGCTTTCAATATGCTCCCATGGCCCATTGAGCCTATTTAGCCAGCAGCATGACAGGAAGGTATAAGCCCATAGTCCACAGTACCATACGAAGTCCACAGTCCTATGGTACCATGAAAGGCAGCTCATAGAATGATGCTTCCTGATATTCACACCCTGTGTAATTACTTTCCCTTGAGTGTGGGTGGGGCCTAAGGATTCCTTCCAAATGAATAGTGAAGGGATGTCACTTCTGTGATTAGGTTACCAGAGACTGGCTTCTTGCTAGCTTCTTTTCTCTTGCTGCAACGTTTTCTCTTGCCCTCTTGCCTGAATGTACTTCCTCTTGCATCAAATCAGCTGCCATGTTGTGAGATACTCAATGTAGAGGCATGCATAGAAAAAAAACATTTTTTTTAATGGTAATCATGTGGAATAGAATTTATCAGATTCCATAGGCTTGTAACCACAAGCCTAAAAGAAACATACAAACAGCAAATACATCTTTTAGAGCTGGTATTGGAAAGAAATCTGACAGGAATTTTCAAATTTTTTTCTATAAAAATACCGGGGAAAATGTATCATAGAGGTTTTTCAGGCAACTAATTAAAATATTGTGTTTTCTGGGGTGTATGGGTGGCTCAGTCATTAAGCGTCTGCCTTCCACTCAGGTCATGATCCCACGGTCCTGGGATTGAGCCCCGCATCGGGCTCCCTGCTCAGAGGGAAGCCTGCTTCTCCCTCTCCCACTACCCCTCCTTGTGTTTCCTCTCTCACTGTGTCTTTCTCTGTCAAATAAATAGATAAAATCTTTAAAGAATAAATAAATAAATTATAAAAATTATGTTTTCTAGATTTCATGATGTTTGCAGTAAATATCTATTCTTTATTGTTATATACTTCCTCATCCTAAATAAATATTCACTTTCTCACTTAAAAATTGTTTCGAAACTTGATGCTTTGCTAAGGAATTTCATTATCACATGCATTGTGTTCAAAATGGAATTATCATTTTTAAAGTGTTTTTAATGTTTTGGAAAAAATGGGAAAACAGTAGATTTATTTTAAAGATGCTCAGGAAAAAACATGAAGAGGCTGATTTTCTATATATAGAGAAACCTTGGAATTTAACACATCTGGCACAAATAAATACTTGTGAGTGGGGAAGTTACAGAATAAATGAGTTGTACTATCTGTGCAGGACTACAATCTGTTTTCCATTATAATAGATGCCTCATTATTACTACACTTTGTCTAACATTCTTAACACAGCACTTTGAGTAGTAAACAAAAAAGAAATTAAATTTAAAAGGTATTTTATTTATTTAACTCTATTGATGAACATGTAAGATTTTCTAAGAATTACAATTTTTGAGAAGTTAGTAAAGTCTTAGCACACAGAAGAAAAACAAACAGAACTATACCTCTTAAAAATAACTTTCCAGGGGCACATGGGTGGCTCAGTTGGTTGAGCTTCTGCCTTTGGCTCAGGTCATGATCCCAAAATCCTGGGATTGAGTCCTGCATCGGGCTCCCTGCTCTCAGGGAGCCTGCTTCTCCCTCTCCTTCCTTCTCATGCTCATGCTCCCTGTCTCTCTCTCAAACAAAAAATAGTCTTAAAAAAAAAAAAAAAAAAAAAAAAACTTTCCAAAAGAAATATTTAGCAAAGGCAGTTGAACTTTTGATTTGATTAGATGCCAGCATTATGTACTAAAGACTATAGGACAAGTCTGCATATCATTCTATTTGTAATAAAGCTACATGAGGTCCCTTAATGCTGTAGATATTCTTTTGAGTTGAAATACCACTTGCTTAATCTAACTTGTTTGGTGATTTCCAAGTACCTTTTTTTTTTGTAAGGTTTTATTTGTTTAATTGACAGACATCACAAGTAGGCAGAGAGAAGGCATGGGGTGGGAGAAGCAGGTTCCCCACTGAGCAGAGAGCCCGATGTGGGGCTCGATCCCAGGACCCTGAGATCATGACCTGAGCTGAAGGCAGAAGTTTAACCCATTGAGCCACCCAGGTGCCCCCACCAAGTACTTTAAAAATTATATTGATTTTCACCAAATCCTAGTGATTAAAGTTCATACCATGAGATTGATCTAATTATAGAATATATTCCTTTTTGTAATTAAAAGATCTTATTTATTTATTTGACAGACAGAGATCACAAGTATGCAGAGAGGCAGGCAGAGAGAGAGAGGAAGCAGGGGCTCCCCATGGAGCAGAGAGCCCGATGTGGGGCTTGATCCCAGGACCCTGGGATTATGACCTGAGCGGAAGGCAGAGGCTTTAACCCACTGAGCCACCGAGGTGCCTGGATATATTCATTTTTTAAATGAAGACCATTATAAAACATCTTTCCTGTTAATTGCAGCTATTGTATTTAAATAATCCTGGCCTATTAGAGAATCATATAAATGTAGTTAATACAAAACAGACACAAAATATGGGGAAAATAGCAAAATAGAAAGTTTGTTCCAAACAAATATCCATAAATTTCTGAAAAAACTGTAAAGGGTTTTTGCAGAAAAATAATTAATAATTGGTACTAAGTTCTTAGCAGATGAAAAAGGGATATTAATGTGAACCTATTAGTGCATAGCTTTCATTATGCATACTTATGTCATTTAGCAGAACTTATTAACCTAAAGGTGAGTTTTTAGCCCTCAATGAAAAACAGACTGTGCTGCAAAATCAGAGATAATCAGCGACCAAACATTAAAGTTTAATTAATGAACTTTATTTGATGATAAATTGATCTAATTATATTAGGATGACAAAGTAATTTAATAATGTTCCTGGTACATAAATATAACTATTTATTGCATTTTTTAAAAAATTCATTATGCTAAAAAGGAAAAGATAAATATTTTCCATACTTTCAAATTCAAATTTTAAATTTGAGCTTTTTAACCATTTTAAATTAAAAATTTTAGTCACTTCTCAGGAAAAGGCAAAGGATAAAAAGTCTCTAAACTTTTTAATTTTTCCCATCTTTTTGTGGATATGGAGAAATTAAAATTATATACCATTACTGAACTCATTTTACTCCATGATTTTAAACCAATGACCAAGTCTCTGCACAGCCCACTGAAATGCTAAGAATTTATTAAAAGGTGGAGAACAGAGGCACCTGGGTGGTTCAGTCAGTTGAGCATCAGACTCTTGATTTTGGTTCAGGTCATGATCTTAGGGTTGTGAGACTGAACCCCAAGTTGAACTCCATGCTGGGCATGGAGCTGGCTTAAGATTCTCTCTCTCTGTTCCAGCCCTCACCCGAATAAATAAATAAATAAATAAATGGAGGAGAATATGAATCAAAATGAGAAAATTAAGTCAAGATTAAAGTAATTCTTCAAAAAAAGTTAATCCTTGAAATTCATTTTAAAGTGTTAAATTTTCATCACTTTAAGAAAACTCCTGAAGGGCACCTGGGTGGCTCTGTCGGATAAGTATCTGCCTTTGGTTCCGGTTGTGATCTCAGGGTCATAATCTCTGCTCAGTAGGGAGTCTGCTTGTCCTTCTCTTGATGCCCCCACCCCCATCTCATGCTCTCTCTCTTTCTCTCTCAGATCAATAAATAAAATATTTTTTGAAAAAGCAACACTGAAAAGATATTTAAAAATAAATAAAAATTAAAAAAAAGAAAACTACTGGAAAAAATAGATTCTAGGGAACTAATGGTAGACACCAGCTTCTCCTTTTTTTTTTTTTTTTAAAGATTTTATTTATTTATTTGACAGAGATAGATCACAAGTAGGCAGAGAGGCAGGAAGAGAGAGAGGGGGAAGCATGCTCCCTGCTGAGAGGAATCTGATGTGGGGCTCGATCCCAGGACCCTGAGATCATGACCCAAGCCAGAGGCAGAGGCTTTAACCCACTGAGCCACCCAGGTGCCCCACCAGCTTCTCCTTTTAAGTATATTAATTTAGTAATTCATTTGTTTACCAACTTATTGTTCAACAGACATGAAGCAAACACCTACTATGTACTGAGAACTGTGCTAAATACTAGGGATATAGTGGTGAACCCAGAAGACAAGGTCTTTGCCCTCATGGAGCTTCAGCTTTCAGAGATGCTTTATCTGAGAATTAAGAAATCTGCTATGGAACCTCACAAATTGAACGCAGTTTTAAGGAGTATTTTGTTTTGGGAGGGAAAATCTTATAAAAGTGTCAAAATGTGGAACAATCCTGTAAGTTCAATTGAGGTCATTACCTAGTCTTTCTGAAAGACAAGAAGAGGAAAAACTTTTTGTTCTGTCTACACCATATTTGAATCAGCAAAAACTAGCAGAGAAGCAGCATGGCGTGTGGCCGAAAGGAAAACGTATCTATGCTTCACACGTTCCTGCTATAGAATCACTGAATCATCTTGGGCAGCTAAGTCAACTGGGCTTTCATTTTCTCACTTATAAAATAGAATTATCTCTGAAGATTTTTAAGATCAGTGAGATCATATATGAGTGCTCAGAAGAGCACCTACTTTAAATGGTTATTATAAATTATTTTATCATTGATGGTCAAAAGGAAAAATAAGGAAGCAATATCCTGAAATAAAGTCAAGTTCATTGTGTTATGGAGATTCAGGTACCCTTCAAAAGAGACTGGGGGGTTTAGCTCACTCTCAGAATATCAGAAATAGAAGTTTTCTAGCTGTCCCATCGTGTTTGGTGATGATCAGGAGTGCTGGTTGGGACCCACTTTCCCCAACGGCGTGATCTCATTTCCATCATCACAGATGTATAGAACTTGCAGGCAGCCACATTTCATAGGCATGTATTAAAGAGAGTCAAAGGCGGAGAATTAACACCTGCATAAAAGATGCAAACTAGGCCATCACATTAAAGAGTATAAATTGATTAAATGAAAATGTAGTAAATGACATCCTAATGGTCCTTATTCTGGCTTCCTAATTCTCTGTGCATAAGATGCTTTTATGCACCACTGAAGTGGAGCCATCACAACCTCCAACTAGCCCCAGTTAGTCTAATTACAGCCTAATGCTCTCCAGATATGTCTGGCATAAAAGCCTGCATAACCTGCCTTTTCTTAATTTAGAAAGGTCAGATCAAGCACTTTTAAAAGCCTGAACTATAGTAAACCCTATAGTACACACAAAATATACATTCTTAAGGGAAATGTGCATTTAAACTATCTTTGCTATGGTAACCTGTCTACACAGACAGAATTTGTGAAACTAGAGGAGTTTAAGGATTGAGATCATGTGAGTAAACTGCTATGAAAACCTTAAAAGGTATTGTTTAATCTCCATGTCTTAATATTTCTATTCACTGTGGACATGCAGTTTTGTCTTAATAAGACATGTAAAATTAGATAATTGTTTTATCATATGATCAATAAGCACTCATTGCCTTACAAGGGTTAGTTCATTTAATCCTATAACAACCCTAATCAGAAAATACTATTATTATCACTATTTTAGAGATGAGATAACCAAAGCATAAAGAGGTTAAATTATCTCAGGCCACACACCATGTAAATGGTAGACCTGATATTGGAACCCAGGCAGTCAGTCTGTCCCTAGGTCAGCTCTTTTAACGATTTTATCAGAATGCCTATAGTGGTGTAGAAATGCAAGTCAAGGCCTATGGTGTCATGCAGGATATCTTAATTCAGAGTATGACAAGCAGGGTCAGAGAGCCAGGTGTGAGGGCACCTAATCTGGAACAGTGTTGAAAATCATGCCATAGACCTGGTTCCTTAAAACTACCTTAGTTTTCCCTCTTCACACAGCATCGCAGTTCAACAACTAACATCAGCCAAGCTGAATTCTGGATACTGCTGCCAAAGTCTACTACAGCCTCCCCCAGACAGTGGGCATAGCCAACCCTTCCCCAGAATTGATTCTGCCCCAAGTCCCCACTTCTTTGTATTCCTAGGTCCTACATTCAAGTCCAACCCCTATGGCTGATAATGACCACAGAGAATACGTCCTACAAAGACATTAGAGGCAACACATTGTTTCAGGTGAAACAATTATGTAAACCTTTGAGAAAGAAAGCAATTTTTAATTGTTGATATGTGTCACCACTGAGAGGAACTTAAAGTCACCAATTAATTTCCATTAATTAGACACAATCAACCTGTAGAGATAATGGAAAACAGGAGTGTTTTCTTAAGAATATATTTTCCATTTAGATTAGCAAAAAGTATCTGAAAAATTCTCAGAGGAAATGAGTAATCACAGGCAATATCTACTGAGTCTACATCTTTTTTGCCTGTAGAATGTTTCACCTCATATGACGCTAATGGAGAAAAAAATAGTTTGTTGTTTGAGTGTAAAGACTAAATAATGATAAATTGGTTGCCTGAAGTGCAGTAAAAAAGAAACAAATGGATGTGTGGCATTAACAGAGTTAATTATAGATGCAGATTAAAAGGCAAGATTAAGTAGGGGAAGAAAAGCAGAGAGTCACCTTCGGCCCAGACCCGCCAAGCAGCAGCGGTCAGTCACCTAGCAACAAGTTTCCTATCCCCGCTGTGCTCTTTAATTCAGCAAATCTGCTCAGGATGGCAGGCTGTTCTCCTGACAAAACGCATTATGTAGGAGACGGAGGGATACAAAAATCCACTGTACACAGCACTCTGCTCCCTATTGACCACTGATCCTTTCTCTCAATCCACAAAAGAGGTTCACATAATGCCCTGAAAGGAGAAGAGTCTCCACAGAGAAAACATTTGCTTGTAATTGAGATTGACTACATAATGAAAATGATGTTCTTTTTAAAATTCTGCTTGTTGAGGCCACACTTTTGTCTCCTGGCACTCAAAACACATCCCTGCTGGGAAAAGGGGCAAACATTGTAAAAACTCAAAACTGTGATTTTTTTCCCTTTTCTTTGCATTGAAAATACCCATTCTATAACGAAATGGCCAGGTCTCTCTCCTTAGAACTTAAACAAGTGATAAGAAGGTAAACAGGAAAACTTCCATTCAGAGTTGCTCGCACAAATGCTTGCTTTGCTGAAGGCGCACAGGCAATGCAAGCTCATTCATTTGCAAAACAACTGGACAAAAATAGTAGAGAGAATTTTGATTTCTTGATTGTGCCCTCTGTGAAGAGACCATAAATTGCTGGTCAAAACTCAGTCACCATTTCAAACACATTAAAATTTTAACTTTACTCAGAGACAGGAGCAGAGATAAACAGAGAGCAGAATAGCTCATCTTCTTAATCTAGAGGACATCATTAAAGTGACCTGTTTAAGGCTTAGGTTGATTTCCTATAAAAGAGTATGTTGGGATCTTTGAAAGGACTGACCCAACATAGTCACAGTTGTTTTAAAACAAGAACATTAAATTAATTTTGAAATAATATTGAAACTATTTTAAAATGGTTTAGCAAACAATGTATCAGTCTGGGCTCCCATACTCAGATTTTTTTTATCATACAGTATATATGATCTTTACAAAACATAAATGATTTCCCACACGCTAACAAAATGCTCTTACCAAAACATGCAAAAGTTTCAACAACTTTTATGAAACACCTACCTATGCCAGGCACTGTTTTAGATGCTGAGGTTCCAGACATGAAAAATACAGAATCCTAGCCCTCAAGGGAACCTGAGGAGTATCATACAACTAAACCCCAGTGTGGAGGAGGTTGAGATTGAGTTGGGCATTTAAGGGAACACCTTGAGTGTTAGATGACTCAGGGTGTAGGGGAATATAAGGGAATGTTGTCCATACTGGTTAGATATTCTGGGAGAATGACACCAGAGCTAAACCCTAATCTGGCTAGAGATTGTCCAAGTGAAAGAGAAGTTCTGGCAAAGAGAACATTGTACAAATATTCTAAAAAGAGAAAGATCATGGTGCTTTGAGTAACTGAGAGAAGTTTGATATGGTGGGAGGCTGGAGGTAGAGATATATTTGAGGACCAAGTCATACATAGATTTGTATGCTGGCCTAAGCACTTTGTTTGTTGTTTTTTTTGTTTTGTTTTACGGAGAAATAATTGATACTCATTTCTGTATAAATTTGAGGCATATATCACGATTATTTGATTACATATGTTGTGAAATGATTGCCACAATAGGTTTAGCTAACACCCATCTTTCCATACAGATATTAAAAAAAAAAAAAAAGAAAGAAGAAAGGAATAAAGGAAAATAACTCTTAGATTTTACCCTCTTAATAGCTTTTGTAGATATCATACTGCAGTGTTAAAAATAATCATGTTGTATATTATATTCCTTGTGCTTATTTATCTTATAACTGGAAATTTGTATAACTTTTAACCACCTTCTTCTAACCACCTTACACTCCCTGCCTGATAACTACAAATCTGATTTTTTGAGTTTTTTCTTGTTTCTTTAGACTCCACATATAAGTGACATCATACAGTATTTGTCTTTCTCTGACCTATTTCATTTAGCATAATGGTCCATCCATGTTATTGCAAATTATAAGATTTCTTCATTTTTTAATGGCTAAATAATATTTCTCTACAATTTTTTTTGGCCCTCTTCAATTTGGGGGGAAGAGTTTGAGAAGGCTTGGTGTTAAACTTTCTTTGAAAATGTTTGAAGCCACCTGGTCCGGGGTTTTTCTTTTTGGGGAGATTTTTTTTTTTAAACTGATTCAATTTTCTTACTAGCGATTGTTCTTCTCAGATTTTCTTTTTCTTCCTGATTCAGTCTTGGTAAGTTGTAGGTTTCTTTCTTTTTTCTTTTCTTTTCTTTTTTTAAAGATTTTATTTATGAGAGAGAGAGAGAGAGAGAGAGAGCATGTGCATGAGTGGGAGATAGAGGGGCAGTGGGGGAGGGGGAGGGAGAACCAGACTCCACAATGAGGAGGGAGTCCAACTTGGGGCTTAATTCCAGGACTCTGAGATCATGATCTGAGCTGAAGGCAGACACTTAACCAACTGAGCCACCCAGGTGCCCCAAGTTATAGGTTTCTAAGAATGTTTTTCATTTCTTCTAGAGAGTCCAGAAGTCAGTTGTTGGTGTATCAGTTGTTCCTAATAATCTCTATGACTCCTTGAGTTTCTGTGGCATCAATTTTAATGTCTCTTTTTCATTTATAACTTTGTTGATTTGGATCCATTCTCTTTTTCCTTGGTTAGTCTAGTTAAGGATTTGTCAATTTTGTTTATCCTTTCAAAGAACCAAGTCTTAGCTTGATAAATCTTTTCTGTTGTTGTTGTTGTTGTTGTTTTTGTCTATTTCATTTATTTCTGCTCTAATCTTTAGTATTTCCTTTTTTCTGCAAACCTTGATCTCAATTTGTTCTTCATTTTCTAGTTCCTTAAAACATGGAGTCATGTTAATTATTTGGGCTCTTTCACTCTTCTTAACATATGTATTTATTGCTATGAACTTCCCTCTTAGAATTGCTTTTGTAGGATACCTAGGTGGCACAGTCATTAATCATCTGTCTTTGGCTCAGGTCATGATCCCAGGGTCCTGGGATTGAGTCCCAGGAGCAATGGGCCAGGCTTATTGCTCAGCAGGGAGTCTTCTTCTTCTGCCTGCCACTCCCCATGCTTGTGCTCTCTCTGACAAATAAATAAATAAATCTTAAAAAAAAAAAAAACTGCTTTGGCTATATCCCATAAGTTCTGGTATGTTCCATTTCCATTTCCATTTGTTTCAAGAAACTTTATTTCCTTTTAATTTATTTTTGATCCATTGGTTGTATAAGAGAATGTTGTTTAATTTCCATGTGTTCATAAATTTTCCAGTTTTCCTTTTGTTATTGATTTCTAGCTGTATGCATTGTGGTCAGAGAAGATATTTGGTATAATGTCAATCTTCTTGAATTTGTTGATGCTTATTTTGTGAGTTAACTAGGGTCTATCCTAGAAAATGTTTTGTGTGCACTTGAAAAAAATTTGTATTCTTTTGTTCTGTATGTGTCTATTAGATCCATTCAATCTCTTGTGTTGTTCAAATCCACTGTTTCTTATTGACTCTCTGTTTGGGTGATCTGTCCATTGCTGAAAGAAGGGTATTAAAGTCCCAAATTATCATTGTGTTAAATGTATTTCTCCTTTTAGCTCTGTTTTTTATTTCTGTATTTTAGGTGCTATAATATTGAGCATATAAATATTTAAAATTATTATATCAACTTAATGTATTGACCCCTTTATTATTATTTAATGATATTCTTTATATCTTTTTACCATTTTTTTTTAGGGAGGGGAAAGAGAGAGAGAAAAATAGAGAGAGAGAAAGAAAAAGGAGGGGCTGAGGGAGAGAAAATCCCAAGCAGACTCCACACTATAGGCCTGACATAAGGCTTGATCCCACAACCCTGAGACCATGACCTGAGCTTAAATCAAGCTTAACTGATTGAGCCACCCAGGCACCCTGCTTTAACATTTTTAGTTTAAAGACTGTTTTATCTAAGTACAACTACTCCTGTTTTTGTTTGTTGGTTTTTGTTATCATTTGCTTGAAATGTGTATTTCCCCCCTTTACTCTCATTATATTGTGTGTTTTTAAGGCTAATATGAGTCTCTTGTAAACAGCATATTGTTGGATCTTGGTTTTTTATCCATTCAGCCATTCTGTGTCTTTTGAGTGGAGAATTTAATCCGTTTATGCTTAAAGTAATTATAAGGACTTACTATCATCATTTTGTTGTTTTCTGTTTTGTATATGTATTGTTCCTTGTTTCTTATCCAGCTGTCTTTTCTGTGTTTTGATGTATTTTGGTTTCACTATGCTTTGACTTCTTTATTTTGTTCTTTTGTGTAATTACTACAAAATTTTCCATTGTGGTTACCACGAGATTTGCATAAAATATTTTAAACTTACAACATTCTATTTTTTTAAACTATAACAACTTAACTTCAATAGAATTTGTATATATAACTCTTACTTCTCCTACTCACATTTTAGATTATTTCTGTTACAATTTACATGTTTTTTTTAATCATGTAACTAATAACAGGTTATCTTACTTATAGTTATTTTTGCTATATTCTTTTTTTTAACTTTTAGAGTTGTGAGTTCAGCACCCCTATTACCATATTGCAGAATCGAAATATGACTATATATTTACCATTATCAGTGAGATTTACTCTTTTTGGTTTTTTTTTACCATGATAATTAACATTCTTTTACTTGCACCAAGAGAACTCTCTCTAGCATTTCTTGTGAGGCAGGTCTGGTGGTAATAAACTTCCTCAGCTTTTGCTTGTTCGGTAAAATCTTTATCTCTCCTTCATTTCTGAAGGACAGCTTTGCCAGGTATAGAATTCTGGACTGACAGTTATTTTCTTTCAGTATCTTGACTGTCATGCCATTCTTTATTGGCATGAAAAGTTTCTGGTGAGAAATCTACTTGTAGTCTCATGGGTTTCCCTTGTATGTAACTTCTCTTTTTTTTTCTGGCTGCTCTTAAAATCCTTGGGGGGATGAGGTAACTGGGTGATGGACATTGGGGATGGTATGTGTTTGTAATGAGCACTGGGTATTATATAAGACCCATCAATCTTATATAATAAGACTTATATAATACTTATATAATATAGACCTTATATAATACTGGGTATTATATAACACTTATATAAATATATATAAGTATTGTATATAATACATATATATTTATATAAGACTTACATAATACTTATATAATACAGACCTTATATAATACTGGGTATTATATAAGACTGATGAATCACAGACCTGTGCCCCTGAAACAAATAATACATTATGTCTTAATTTAAAAAAAAAGAATATTAAAAAAATTCTTTGGGGCACCTGGGTGGCTCAGTGGGTTAAGCTTATGCCTTCGGCTCAGGTTATAATCCCAGGGTCCTGGGATCAAGCCCCACATCGAGCTCTCTGCTGGGCAGGGAGCCTGCTTCCTCCTCCCTCTCTGCCTTCTCTGCTTACTTGTGATCTCTGTCTTTCAAATAAATAAATAAAGTCTTTTAAAAAATTCTTTCTAGGGGCACCTGGGTGGCTCAGTGGGTTAAAGCCTCTGCCTTCGGCTCAGGTCATGGTCCCGGGGTCCTGGGATCAAGCCCCACATCGGGCTCTCTGCTCAGCAGGGACCTGCTTCCTCCTCTCTCTCTCTCTGCCTACCTCTCCGCCTACTTGTGATCTCTGTCTGTCAAATAAAATAAATAAATAAAATCTTTAAAAAAAATTCTTTGTCTTTAACTTTTTAAAAATTTTTATTTATTTATTTTAGAGAGAGAGAGACATGTATGAGTGGGGGGAGGGGCAGAAGGAGAGAAAGAGAGAAGCAGAGAAGCAGACTCCCCACTGATCACTGGTACTGAGGCAGGGCTCAATCCCAGGACCCTGAGATCATGACCTGAGTGGAAACCAACAGTGGGAGGCTCAACGAACTGAGCAACTCAGGTGCCCCTGTCTTTGACTTTTGACAATTCAATTTAATGTGCCTTGGTATGGCTCTGTTCAGGTTCAACCTATTTGGGATTCTTAGGGCCTCATGGATCTGGGTATTTGTTTCTTTTCCCAGGCTTAGGAAGTTTTCAGTCATAACGGCTTTTAATATACTCTCTCTCATTTTCTCTTTCTCTCCCATTTCTAGAATTTTTATAATGTAAATATTGTTTCTTGTTATTGTGTCCTATAATTCCTATAGAATTTCTTTTCTCTTTTTATATATTTTTTTCTTTTTAATCCACTGACTGTGTAATTTCTAATGTCCATCCTCCAGATCACTGATTCTTTCTTCTGCATAGTCAAGTCTACTTTTGAAATTCTCTATTGAATTCTTCAATTTCGTTATTATATTCTTCAACTCTAGGATTTCTGGAGGTTTTGTTTGTTTGCTTTGTTTTCAATGGTTATTTCCTTGTCAAACTTCTTGACTTTTTTTAAAAGAGTGCTAACTTGTTTTTTTTTTTTTTTAATTGTGCTATGTTAGTCACCATACAATACATCATTAGTTTTTGATGTAGTGTTCCAAGATTTATTATTTATGTATAACACCCAGTGCTCCATGCAATACATGCCCAACTTAATACCCACCACCAGGCTCACCCACCCACCCCATGCCCCTCCCCTCTAAAACCCTCAGTTTGTTTCTAAGAGTCCACAGTCTCTCATGATTAAACCTCTTGATTTATTCATCTATTTTTTTTCCTAATTTCATTTCGTTGTCTGTTTTCTTGTAGTTCACTAAACTTCTTTAAGAGGATTATTCTGAATTCTTTGTTCACAGATCTTCATTTCTTTAGGGTCCATTATGATGAGCTTTATTAATTTCCTTTGATAACGTTGATTTTAATTGAGTTTTGTGATCCTTGATTCTTTACTTTGTTATCTGACATTTGGATAATGTGGCTCCTCTTCCACACTTTACAGGTTTGCTTGGGCAGAGACAGTTCTTCACTGGTCAGGTCAGCCTGGTTTTTGGTTATATCTGCTGGTAATCTTTGGGCAGGTAAGGCCCAGTATTATAGTATACTTTTGAGTGTGGCAACTGTTTGAACTTTGAGGACAGGGACGTGCCACTGGCTGAGAACAGCTGGAACAAACTGCAGGTTTGTTCCCTACTAGTCAAATGAGGCTGTAAGATGGGCTCCACATTTGCCTGAATTCTCTGCTCAGGCTTACTAGATGATTGGGACTGGGTACAATATTCAGTAGTAAGCCAGGTTATACATTATCTTCCCTTCCCTGGCAGGACATCAGGCCAGGTCTCTGGTCCTATAGAGCTCATTGTTTAGGAGCCTGAATCAGGACTGATTGTGCACTGAATTTCCTGTTCTGGTAAGGTTTTGCTCTGCAGATAGGGGAAGACACAGGCTGTGCTCTCTGTCTAAGTGCTATTATGTAGAGGGCTTTTGAATGAGCCACACAGCTTCCTGTGTGTTCTGGTTAGGCTCCCTGGTCAGACAGGCTAAAGCTATATTCAGCAATGAGCAGGGCTACAAATTAGATTCCCTGCTCAGATGCAGCAGGAAAGAAGCTCTAAAGCTCTTCGTTGTTTTAACTCAAGCTGACTCACACCCCAAGTTTCCTGGCCAAATGGGGCCACTGTCTGAAGTTTGCTCTGCAAATTATCACCTCTGTCTGTACTTCTCTTAACAAAAGCACCACTAGGCCACATAGTTCCCAAGAGTTGTCACCAACCCTTCTAGTTAGATAAGATCAGAATACACTCCACAGTGAATGGAACTATGCCTCAGCCCCCTTTCCTGGGCAGGATGGAGGGGGACTATTTTGGGCTCTCAATTTCTCAAATAGACTCTCCATTTTGAAGGCATTAGAACTACCCTCAGCCTTGGCTAAGAATTAATCACCTGCCTGTGCATAGCATTGGAACTCTTCATGTCCAGTATTGTCTTTGTTCTGGGGGTGGTCAGTTCTGCCCACCAACCTCTCAGGTCAAGCACCACTGGGCTACACAGCTTCCAGGACTTGTCACTGCTTTTCTGGTTAGATAGGAATAAAAGGGGCTTTTATTTTGGGGGGAGGGAGAGGAGAGAGAATCCCAAGCAAACTCCACATTCAGCTCAGAGCCTGATGTGGGGCTTGATCTCATGACCCTGAGATCATGACGTGAGCCAAAATTAAGAGTCAGATACTTAACTAACTGAGCCACTCAGATGCCCCTAGCAGGGACTCTTAACAGTGGGTGAGTTTGTGACTCAGTCCCTTGCCTGAGTGTGGGCAAACACTAGGCAAGATTCAATGTTTGAGGATCTGACTCATGCATATCTGCATCCCACTGAGTTCCCTAGTCAGAGTCTTCTCCTCACTTGGTTCTGCAGATGAGCAAAGCTGCTGCTTGGGATTGCTGCTTGGGCACTGCAGGTATGAACTCAGTCTCCCAAGATCCATATGATGTTCACTGCAAACTCCTTCCTGCCTTCTCTATCACAGTCAGATGCCCAACAGGTTGGCCCCACAGATTTCCCTGCAATCTTCAGGGCTTGGGATCAGAGTAGGAGCTCCCAAAAAGTCACCCACCATGCAGGGGGAAGCTAGTTGTATCCCTAGTTCTCTTTTCCCACTGGAGAAAGTAGTCGCTCTGGGGAAACCTCTCTGTAGTACTGTGTTGTCCTATGGGAGGAGCAATGTGGTGTACATTTATTTAGTCACTTCTCTTACCCTTTTAATACAGTCTGTCTTGGTCTCTGTGGTGCAGGGTGTATCTCAGCCTCAGCCCCATGTTCTAGGATTCCCTCAGAGGTGTCTTTGTTCTTAAATAGGTGTTGGTTCTTGCGAGGGGGAGTTAAGTCAGGAATGACCTATGTTGCTGTCTCAGTGACATCACTCTCAGGGCTTTCTTTGAAGGGAGTGAGCAAATACTGATAGATCTTAGGATGCAGTGACATTAGATCTGCAGGGACATTAACAGGTGATTTTTATTTCCTCTTTCTGCAGATAGCTCCCAGGCAATGAAAGAATGCAAACTCCCCATTGTAAGTTACAATTTGAATTAGATGATTGAGTTCAGATTTTGCTGAAAACTCTTGATGGGAAAAGAGGATTGTTGGTTTTATTGAGTGGTCGAAGGTGAAAAAAATACTTCAATTTTTAGGGCATAATGAAGCTGTGAGCCCTTGATATTACTGAGGCCACACCAAATTGGCATAGAATGAAACAAAGCAAATTATAATTAAGGCATTTGTGCATCATTATGTGGCTGATTAATAAAATTGTGGTAGTGACTAAATTAGAATAATGGAGCAAAAAGCTCATTTTCTGGCTTTCTAGCCTTGAGTGTGTATACTATGTATCTGGGCAGAAAAATGGAAGATTATATGAAACACAAAACAGATCCCATAAGACCAGTGTATTATCTACACTGAGACATGATTAAAGATATGTCAATACATAGCATAGCGATTGTCCTAGGAAGGCAGTACAGTGTTATCTGCAATCACGAACACCTGTCTGTCCTTTCTACCCACCTTCTCTCTTCCCATACCTTCAGGGTATAGTTTTTTCTAGACAGGGCACAAAAGGCAGAGTCTGGTATTTATATCAGAACCAAACATAAACCAGTTCCAAATGATGACTTTGTATCTCTTCTAGGTAGTGCATCCCCATATTTGACAGACAGCTGATGGCCTTAGCACAAAGCAGTCCAGGCATAGTACTTCTTGGTTGGATGGTTAATCTAATTTTTTAAAAAGTCCTTTCAGAACTCAGAAGGTCAAAGGATCATGAAAGGTGACAAAACTGAAATAGTGTTATAAGGACAGGAACTCCATTAACAACAAACCCAGGGCCCTTCCATTTTGCAGCGAGCACTTGTTAAAATGATGCTGAGAGGCTTAGCAAACTTTAGCATTCCTTTCTTCCTTCTCCCAAAGCCTATCCTTGCAGAAGTTTCCTAGTGGTATTTCAAGGGTTACTTCACAGTAGCTTTCTTCATTACTAAGCAGAATCTGTTGGGAAAAGAGGAGCACAACAATGTTGATCAGTTCTCTGTAAAAGGTGAATTTAAACTCTCAAATGAAAATGGGTCATATTAAGTCTGCACGGTAAGGTGCAGGATTTATGAGAATGATTTCAAAGGTTGTCGAAATGTAAGGGGTAGGGAGTCTCACTCCAATAGTTTCTTTCAGAGAGCATGCTTAATAACTTTGCAAATATTACCTTCTCACATTTATGTCTAATCAGTTAAACCACATTATCTACCCTCTTCGCTTTCTCATAGAAGATTATCTGACATTTAGCATTCAACGGTTTTTCTGAAAAGGTTAATAGTTCACCAGCCAAAGTTAGAACTAAACAGAATGGATCATTCCTAAAACTCTTGGTTGAAATGTGAGGGCTTTGTGTTGACAGCCAACGGATTGTAATGAGTCTTTCGTACATTCTTAAGGCTTGTTTCATTTGCCCTGTGAATGGAGAGAGTAAAATTATAGTCTCTAGGTGTTTTCCATGGTTCTTTCACATGCAGGCTTCCCGACACCAATTAAAGAGATTATGTCATCAAGTGAAAGGAAAGCTATAACTTGTATGTTAATGCTGTGATTACTTGAGACAGGGTCACAGGACCCAACAGCATAGCAGCTGACCTTCAAAAAATCAACTTTGAGCTCAATTCATAATTAACCTTTTTCAATGTAAGAAAGTATAATTTCAAGCCATTGGCCCTCTAAAATACTCTTATACAATGAATGTGTTACAAAAATCAATTAGTAATTATCAAGATATTTTTTCCCCTTAATGATGTTATCTCTGAGGATGAATTTGTATTTCCACTCCAAGTATTCTGTTTTCTCCATGAATAAAGCTGCAGAAAACACATTGAAACCTACAAAAAACTTAGGGTAAAAATAAGTTCATGTTGATGCTCAAAATGTCAAACACTGTACTCTGCCACCGCATACCCAACAATGTGAGATTATCAATCATTAGGACATATGGAAATATATGTAAATTTTGAAGTTCTGTTGGAAGCCAAAAATTTCATTGCTTTGAATTAATGTTCTCTGTAATTCTTAAAACTTTGATATATGATGTATATTTTATTCCAGAAATTGCTCTGTGATAAAAATACTCCAATTACATTAGCTCTTATTTAATCAGGTCTGAAGTTAATAGCTGATGGACTTCACATTTCTTATAATCTCTGGTATCCTCTGGCTGAACAAGAGAGAAAGTTACTTTTAAGGTAGTGCTATATAACGGTTGAAGGCTTTGGTCTTCATATTCATGATGTACCTCTGGAGATTATAAGCATTTTCTGAATAAATGATTTTTCCATCATTTCGTAATTGTCCTTTATGACCTCCATATTAAAGCAGCATTTACCAAACTTCAAAACAAATCAAAATTAGCATTTTTATGCCATAGATTTAGAAAATGCTTTAAAAGTGACTTGAAATATGGGTTCTTCTATCTTACTCCTTTGGCTGCTTTGAATCCAGATTGTGGATGACACAGGCCAAAATATTGTTTGGGTAATAAATTATCAGGAACTACTCTAATGAGATCTGCATTTTTCTATTTTTGCATTTCCCCCAGTTTTGTAATAGTAGCGTATTTTATTCTGTTAGTATTGGATAATAATCTATAGAATTCCACAATATTTTATCAAAAGAATTAATAATTATTACCCTTTTGTTAAAAAGACTCCAACATTTAGATCTGAAGTGGTATTGTGGTAGAAATAGAGCAACAGACTTTTTTAAAAGAGTCACACAAAATAGCCTGAAATATACTGGCAAATGTGAATTTCTCACTTACTCTTTGCTTCATGAACAATGTACAGAAGAATACACTGCTGTTTTGTTTATCAGTTTTATTTCTCTTGGAGCATTCACATATCCAGGATTGAAAAGAAGAGCAAGGACCAGTAATGAGACACAATTAATGTCTTGCATAGGTTTCACTCAAATCAGAAAAATGGCACCAAGAACATAGTAGTGAGCACAATAGAAAACAGTTGGGGCACAGCTGGAAAAGTTGCCTTGATATCTAAGTATGCAATTGGCATTGATCCTTAGGCTTTTAAGATGAAATAGGAAAAAAAATCTCCCAGCTCTCAACCCAATCTGTAAAATAAAGAAACACATAATGTTGGAAAAGCAAACAAAATGTGTACATTCTTAAAGCAGATTTTATATAGGTTTAGTGTTGTTCCAAAATAAAAAAATAACCCTGGAGACGAGAGTTCAGGTTTACTATAAAATGTGTGTGTGTGTGTGTGTGTGTGTGAGTGTGAGTGTGTGTGCGTGCATGATGTATTTGTCAATGGATGAATTAGACACAGAAGGAGTTTAACATGGTTATGAAATAGAATTTTCTATTTCAGGGAAAGGCAAAATGAATTCTGAAGTCACCATCAACACACTTGTTTTCCACTCCTGGTGGATTCTTTTGTACTGTTTGATTCTCTTGAATTCATTTAAAAATAACGGGATTTAAAGTATACTAAATAAGCCCCACTCTTCAACTGGTAACTAAGGTGACTTGGAGCACAGGTAGATGACTAAGGTTGAACTATTAACATTTACCTTTATTTGTTCAGTTTAAATACATACTCACACAGAAGATATTATGTAATTATAGGAAGGTCCACCATTAATAAATTTTAATATATCTTAGCAGATAAATGCATTAAAATATTTATAGCATGAATGAAATAGTTATTAGATTTTTGTCCTCAGCTAGAACTGTCTCCTTGATACATGAAGGAAATAAAATGCAAGGATTCCTGGGTTCTCTTCCCGGCTCTCATTGAACTCTTTCATTCTCCAAAATGCTCTGGAATTGGGAGGGAGGCATTGCTCTCAAGCTTCCAAAGAGAATGCCTTGTTGTAAATATCCAGTAACAAACACCACCATCAGTAACTATGCCTGCCCCTCCACCAGCTGTAGAAAGCCACAAACATACACATTTCACCACCATCAGTAACTATGCCTGCCCCTCCACCAGCTGTAGAAAGCCACAAACATACACATTTCTACCTCTTCTCACAAGCCTTCCTACTCTCTTGATTTCTATAATAACTGCTCACATATTCACCAATGCATCTTTTAAAGTCTCCCTGAATTATTTTTCCATCTTAATTAATTCACAAACTTTCAATGAACACCTCCTATTCCAGTCCTTCTTCAATCTCTAGTTAACTCTATGCTTTTGAACAAAAGCCTTAACCATTCTTGGCTTTTCGTCCTTAAAATCTCTGAAGTCCCTAGTGACTCTATATGAACTCTCATGTAACTCATTTTGATATCTTTTCTGAAAAAAGACAGAATGTATATAAACAAATATTATGTCTATTTTCAACATGCATTTTCTTTAATCAATTCATTTGTGGATGTTTATGTACATATGGCAAAGTTCATATAAAAAAACAAACTGCAGAGGAGCGGCTGGCTGGTTCAGTTGGTGGAGCATGTGACTCTGGATCTTGGGTTTGTGAGATCAAGCCCCACATTTGGGTGTAGAGATTACTTTAAAAAAATAAAATATTTATAAATAAATAAATAAATAAACTGCTGATAAAATATCTTCATGTCCCTAAGTTATATATGATAAGATGTAGGCGGTTATCACTTAGTTTCTATCACTTATAACCTAGTTCCTTTCATTTAGTTAAAACATACTTGAGTCATAAAAAGCCAACACAATATGGGGAGTTTGATAATTCAGTGAAATTCACTATAATGAGATGTGACAATTATACAAAGTTATGCAAATACCCACACCTGTATGCAATGCCAGATCATGTATGTGTGGAAATGAGAATGTTGTATGGGTACAATACTTTTATATGATTGTGTTTTAAGTAAAAATTGCTAAATATGTTTGGATGAAAACCCCTTTTAATCATTACTGGTGTTTTCCAAGAATATATGAAAACAGCTGAAGAAACTTTTGGACAAATGAGTTTGGGGACAATGTGTGTTCTCAAGGTTTACAAACCCTAGAATCATAGCACTGTGAATTAAGTCACTATGAAGGAGAGGAAGGCTCTGGTGAGGAGAGAGGCTTTTTCAGTTCACCTGCCTGTGGAGCAGCTCAGGATGCAGACAGGAATGTAATGTAGCCTCTCTTAATGCCAACGTAGGAGGAACCCAGAAACTAGTGGCTAACAGGAACACTTAATGAAGACATCCCTAAACCTAGACAGAGCTGTAGCGTTTGGTGGGTGGGTTCATGTCACACTCAGATAACCATTACAGAGATTTCTTACAGAGAAGATAAACTCAGATGAGTAAGAAACCATCATTTCTTTCCAACTCAGTAGTATAGTGAAAGGAAAGAAAAGAATTATAATTTTTTTAAAAAATGACTTTGCAGTATGTTACAATGCTAAGAAAAAACAATGCCATTGTGCCTTGTAGTCAGCATTTAGCTTGACCGTGGATTTAAGTCTTTATATTTAATATTATTATTGCTGTTATTTTAATGGAACCTTGAATGCTAAATTTGTTTGAGCAGATAGTGAATTTTTTAATCCATTAGTTTTCAAGTAACCTAAATATCCCTGGAATAGAATTGGGAACAGGGTTTACTCCGCCACCTGCTGGTCATTTTCAAGTACTGCTGCTCTCAGGAATTTGCCACATGAAAAGGAGACTAAACCTGGTTTGTGAAAATGCTGTGCTATTGGGGAGAAGAAGACTTCACCTAGCGGGGGGGGGGGGGGGGGAGCGTAGAAATCGCACTAGGGTGAAGGGGGTCGGCGGTAGTACGGGAGTCTCAGTTTTGTCACTTATTCCATGGCCAGTTGTCTAAGGCTCCCTGCTTAAGGAGAGCTGTTCTCCTTTCCTCTCCATTGACGTTTGTACCCATCACTTTAATTTCCTCCTCCCTGGGATAGGTGTCCTGAGACCTGCCTCATACACCTCAAATGGAAAAATGCTTTTAAGACTGTAAGACATTATATAAATAAACGTATTGGTCAGAAGTAGAGGTTAAATTAACTATATGCAGTTCCTTGGGTTCCTATAATCTTTATTTTTTTTATATTTAATTTAATTTGTTTATTTATTTATTTTTAAAGTAGGCTCCCCACCCAGTATGGGGCTGGAACTCCTGACTGGAGATGGAGAGTTGCATGCTTTACCAGCTGAGCCAGCCAGTCGACCCTATAATCTGTATTTCCCGTGGACACTGTGAGAAAACTTTTCAAGTCCAAAATCTAACTGAAGTCACCTTAAGTCATCTTTAGGATGATGGCAAATATAGATGTGTATGCATATTTGCATGTATACTGAACCAGTTTCCAACCTCAGCAGATCCCTTACATGTACCATCCCTTCCATCTTGCAAAATAACTAGTCCAATTAAAATGCTGAAAGTTTCCAAAATTTGTGCGTCCAAAGAGACAGTACCAGTAATCATAAATACAAAATTACCTTCACAAGCTTTTCTAGTTATGGCAAATAATATTCAAAGGTGGTCTTAGTGGAATGCAGGGAGACAGAACCAAGATACACACAAAGCAGAAAGGCCAAAATTGGATTCAAATTGCCAAAATGAACTTTCTTCCTCTCACCACCAACAATTTCTTGGTTTCCTCACTATGGATGATCCGTTTTTTAAAGCCCTAATAAAATTTCCACAATTTATCTTTGTGAGGAGCTCTGTTGTTGAGATTTAATATAAATTTGCAGGTATTCACAAAAGGCAGGTCAGGCAAAATCACAATCCTCCCCAATTACTTTATTTCTTCACATAAATATCCCTTAAAATAGACTTTTTCATGCTCCTGAACAGCCCTGCAATCACTCTCACAAAACAAACATAGAATTCTGAACCTAAGCAAGCCAGCTAGTCAGCTTGAGGGAGACAATGTCTTTCTTGTCACTTGATTTTGTCCTTTTTTTTTTTTTTTAAGAAGAGGGAAGTTTTCTACCCCCTCCTGTTTGCAGACCACCCATGAATCTTTTTATTTTTCTCTTTTAATCTGAGAAAGAGGAGAAAAGGAGACTTGTTGCTCTTAGCAGTTCTGGGGCTTTTCTGCCAATAGGGTAAGTTAATTATTTTAACCTACTGATGAGGGGTGGCCTGGGCAGTCAGCATGGGAGGGAGGGGGAAACAGGTGTTTCCAACACCTGCATTTCTAGTCTTAATTGCTCTGAAATCTTGTAGGCTCACAACTGCTTCTCCTTTCTTTACTGAGACTCAGGGGGAAGGGTTCGTTTGTGGAGTTTTTCACTGATTGTAACATAAATATGCAACCACTTTTGGCTGAACAAATTATTTTCTTTAACATGAACTCCAGGTAAATTTAATTAGGAAAAAAGGTGATTGGCAGGTATTGCTCTGAATGCAAGGATTAAAAGCCCTTCTGTTGTTAAAAGAAAAAGTCAGAGTCAATTGCCAGCCATAATGTCATTGTTTTCTTCTCAGAGCAATGACTTCAGGTAATGAAAACCCAGATTAGTGATTCTGGAATTCTCCATGTTGTGTGACATAGCCACTACAATTAAGTACCAAGAAGTAATTCTGTTTTCCCTAGAGTGCATGAAAAAAAATCTGCTTTTAAAAATGTGTTGAGATAACTTATGTACCAAAATGAGCATTTGATGTGGATATTTTACATTCAGCTTGAATGTTCTCCTCAGCACAGGTTATAATAGAGTGCTTACCACATGCCAAACATTCTTTTATATGTGTTGTCTCATTTAACCCTCACACCAACCCCGTGAGGTATTTCCTATTATTCACATCATTTTACAGGTGCAGAAGCTGAAGCATAAGGAGAGTAAGTAACTTAACCAAAACGGGATAGTAAGTGGTTGAAGGTCCAGAGTCTGTGACTCCCCTTCATATCCCGAATTCACTGGAAGTCAGTAGCTGGTAGGTCTCCTGACACGGAACCATTCTCCAGGAAATTTTCTTCTTGATTCTTGAGGCCAGTAGAGGTAATTTAGAGGTTAGAACTTTCAGGGCTGAGGAAAAAGCTCAGTGGGTTTTGTTGCCGAACCAAGTTGTGAGAACAGCCCTGGTCACACACAGTATTATTTAATAAATGGTATGGGAAGATTCTAGAAAAACACAAGATTCCAGGATAGTGTGGGTAGCCTGAAATCAGGAAATCTTGGAAAACCAATTATTTTAGAACTAATCCCCCTGCTCAATAAGTAATCTGGGGTCCAGAGAAATTAAGGGAGATTTTATCAAGCTTTCACAGCAGGGTCAGTGTCTGGTGCAGGATTATAATCCAGAAATGCAGCCTCGCAGCCAGTGCCTTTTTATCCCCAGCAACGAATTTTTCTTCCTTAGGTGAGGATAATTAGACCAATCAATTAGGACAACAATTTAATGACCTTGCTGTGTGACTGACTTCTTGTGTATTGGTGAAAAGGCCCCCAAATGGAAATACAGTCTGTTACTGACTTAATGGTTCTCATCAGGCAGCAGCCAATGCAAGCTCACTTGGCACAGGAAATCAGGAGTCAACACGGGCTGAGTCTGGCAAGTCAAAGTTCTAGCCTCGGACAAGGGGGCCTTGGTTCTTGCTTCCGCTTTCCTTTCTGCCTGCCCATTTTCACCTGTGTGTTTTCAGGATATGGAGGTGTGGAAAGAGGAAACGGTGAGATTCCCCATTGTGAACTACCTGAAACTTCTCTCCACTTCCTGATCCCAGACATACCCTTCCATTAGGCCTGGCTCTGCCTCTCATTTCCCAGCCTCCTTGAAGAATGGAGGTCATATTAAAAGGAAATTTTTTTTTTAAGATTTTCTTTATTTATTTGACAGAGAGAGAGATCTCAAGTGGGCAGAGAGGCAGGCAGAGAGAGAGAGAGGGGGAAGCAGTTTCCCCACTGAGCAGAGAGCCCGATGTGGGGCTTCATCCCAGGACCCTGGGATCATGACCTGAGCTAAAGGCAGTCTTTAACCCACTGAACTACCCAGGTTCCCTAAAAGGAGATCCTGTTAAAGGTTCTGATGTGGGAGGTTTCAGGTGAGTTGGAGAGTCTGCATTTCTAGCTAGTTCTTAGATAAGAACTTAGCTTAATAAGTTCTTAAGAACTTAAGAAATAAGTCTGCATTTCTAGCTAGTTCTTAGATAAGAACTTAGCTAGGGGCGCCTGGGTGGCTCAGTGGGTTAAGGCCTCTGCCTTCGGCTCAGGTCATGATCCCAGGGTCCTGGGATCGAGTCCCGAATCGGGCTCTCTGCTCAGCAGGGAGCCTGCTTCCCTCTCTCTCTCTCTGCCTGCCTCTCTGCCTACTTGTGATCTCTGTCTGTCAAATAAATAAATAAAATCTTTAAAAAAAAAAAAAGAACTTAGATAAATACGTTGATGCTGCTGGTCTGTTGATCCTATTTTTGAGTAGCAAGGAAATAGAGTAAATTCTGCTCATTTGAGAAGGGCATTCTATTCCATTTTTTATGAATAAATTTACAACTTTAGGGAAGGCATTTTTAAAAAAATAACAATTACACTTTTGTGTGTCAATGAGTTCTGCTATCATAGTGTGATTTGGCGCATGTTTTTCAGACATGTGAACCAGTTAAGAGAATTTGAACTACACAATTGATAAGACTATCTCACATGCATAGAAAATTCTTGATTTGATGTTTAAGTCTGCATTTTGCATATTCAAAGCATTTGAGAGAATCAGATATGCTGAATTTACAATCATATTTTAAGATATCTAAGGGACTTTGAATAATCATGTAAATGTTATAAAAATTAGGGGAATTCGATTTTTTAAATTTAGATTAGTTGACTATTAGTCAAAGAATAAGACAAAGAAAGAAACGTACCTAATTCATAGATCAATAAAGAAATTATAATGAAAATGAGAAAATATTGAGAATGGAATGATAACAAAATGCTACAGATTGGGTGCTTGGGTGTTTCAGTTTGTTAAGCATCTGCCTTCTGCTCAAGTCATGATTCCCAGGTCCTAGGATAGAGTCCCAGCATTGGGCTCCCTGTTCAGCCAGGAGTCTGGTTTTCCTTCTACACCTCCCCACGCATGCTCACGTGTGCTCTTCCTCTCTCTCTCTTGCTTGCAAAAATAAATAAATAAAATCTTTTTAAAAATACAACATGGGGTGCCTGGGTGGCTCTGTGGGTTAAGCCTCTGCCTTCAGCTCAGGTCATGATCTCAGGGTACTGGGATCGAGCCCCACATCGGGCTCTTTTCTCAGCAGGGAGTCTGCTTCTCCCTCTCTTTCTGCCTGCTTCTCTGCCTACTTGTGATCTCTCTCGTTCAAATAAATAAATAAAATATTTAAAAAATAATACAATATATCAAAACTTGTGGGATAAATCTAAATTGATAGTTATAGATAAATTCAGTTTCTAATACTTATGTTAGAAAAGAAGAAAGGCTAAAGTTACCCAAAAAACAGGATAAATTGAGAAAAAAGAGGAAAATAATAAAGAATAAATTAATGAAAGAGAAAACAATTAAAAAACAAAGAGAATCAACAAAGTCCTAAATTTTTGAAAGGGTATAAATTATAAAATTCCATAAAGATCAATCAATTAAAAATTAGAGGACATACATATATAAACAAAGTCAGGAATGAAAAGTAACCACTACTGATGTTGCAGATCTTTTTTTAATTATGAGGATATTGTGAACTGTTGCAAATATACTTGAAAACTTAGAAGAAATGGACAAACTCTAAAATATATATACATATATATATGTATATATATATATAATAAAACTGACTGAAGAAAAAATAGAAAATCCGAATGGTTCTATAACCATTTAAGAAATGGAATTTAGTCACTTAAAAATGCCGTAGAGATTAAACACCAGACTCCTCCACTTTTAACAGTTTAAAAATGGGAAGGAGCATAAGAAGAAAAAAAAAAAAAAGAACACTCCCAAACACACACCTAAATGGAAATTCCAGGTGGATTAAGGGCTTGAAGGTGAAAGGCAAAACTATAAAGCCTTTTAGAAGATTAATATCTTTGTGGCGTGATGATGGGGAGCTATTTCCTAAACAAGTCACTAGAAGAACAAACTGTGGAGGAAAAGTCTAATAATAAAAAATGTCAGAATAACATAAAGAGAAAATTTGAGATAACATTTCACACTCCCCAAATTGGCAAAAATTCTAAAGTATGGCCAAATCAAGTGTTAGCAAGAATGTGGAGGATGATAAACTCTTACATAAACTGCTGCTGGGAGTGTAGATTGTTACAGCCGCTTGGGAAAGCAATTCAGCCTTATCTAAAAAAGTTGAGGATGTACATGCCATAGACCCAGCCATTAGATATATGCCCCAGGAAGCACATACAAGAACATTCAAAGCTGCAAAATACATAATAGTAAAACACTTGAAATGACCCAAATGTTCACCCATGTTAGAAAAGATAGATAAATTATGTAATTAGTCATACAATAGAATATTATATGAAGTTGAAAATGAATTAACTAATGCAACACAGAACAACATAGATGAAAGTCAGGGGCATAGTGTCACAGAAGAATATGAAAGCAGCAGGAAGCTTTTTACACATTCCTCTGCCTGGCACTCATATCATTCCATAATCCATAAAGCCCATTTAATCTATCCAATCTCATGTCCTTCCCCAAAGCACATTAAGTCATTGACTCCATGAGGCACTGCTTCTTTCCTAGTTCCTCATGTACTCCACGATTCTTTGTTCTCCCTTGATTTCACTTACATTATCACCACCTCCAGAGTCCACCAAAACACCCCAGGTTTTCAAAGAGCACCACCCCGCAGGAAGCCATTTGCAACAGTTCAACCTCCCTCCTCTGAACTTCCACTGGATTTACTATCAGGACGGTGACATGTTGTGACAAGTTGTTCTCCAGGTAAACTTGATTTCACAGGGGCATCTGGGTGGCTCAGTAGGTTAAAGCCTCTGCCTTCCGCTCAGGTCATGATCCCAGGATCCTGGGATAGAGCCCCACATGGGGCTCTCTACTCAGCGGGGAGCCTGCTTTCCCCCTCTCTCTGCCTACTTGTGATCTCTGTCAAATAAATAAATAAAATCTTTAAAAACAACAAACAAAAACTTGATTTTACAGATACATAGGGAACCCGGTTAGGTGGTCCAGTCTGTGGGACATGCTGCAAGGGGCAGAGAGTGGAACATAAAATAGTCCCCAGGTCCAGTTCTAAAGAGTGAGCTATCAAAAGCGCGTGGGAAACTAGGCAAGGCTTTCTCTACAGCTGAGGCTGCTCTTGAGAAAGTTGTAAAGCTCCAGGTGGTGAAGTGGTTTGAGCGTGGAACTCACAGACCTGTCTTCTGCTCCCGGTTCCATCCCATGCACTAGCGGTGTGACCGAAACGAGTCGTTTTACTTTTCTAAGTTTTCGATTGAGGTATAGTGTTATTACTCACTTCCTGGGTTGTGGTGGGGTGTACACCAGACGGTGCCCTGTGGGGTGCTGAGAACATTGCCTGGCACTTAGTAAGCATGGAAAAACAGTGGCTAATACCAAGGAAGATGGCTACGATTTCCACAGATAGAGATGATCCTGTAATCAGTCCGATTTGCTAGAGTACAATGTTGAGGCAAGAGGAGTCCAGGTAAAGAGGGTGGTTTGGATCTGCTGTAGAGAAAGACGCTGCATCTGAGAAGTTTGTGCTTAATCCTGTGGGAAAGGGCATTGGGCAAGGTGACCACCAAGACCATTCTTGTTTCTAAGAAGGCCCTGTGGAGACGGTAGAAGCAGGGAAACTGATCAAAACCATCACAAAATTGTTCTGTTTCAGCTCTAGTACAAAGTAATAATGCCATAGGGGCACCTGGGTGGCTCAGTGGGTTAAACCTCTGTCTTTGGCTCAGTTCATGATCTCAGGATCCTGGGATTGAGCCCCTCATCGGGCTCTCTGCTCAGCGGGGAGCCTGCTTCCTCCTCTTTCTCTGCAGGCCTCTCTCCCTACTTGTGATCTCTCTCTGTCAAACATATAATAAAATCTTTAAAAAAAATAATGTCATTAACTGTTGAAACTTATTATATTAAGTTTTTATTTTGCTTCTGTGGAAACAAAACAGTAAATAAAAAACAAAATAGACATTTATTCTATAGCTTAAACTTAATTCTATTACAATTTCCAAAATTTCCAATAATACCGATAATCATTTTTATTGCTACAACTCTACAATACAAACATAAGAAAGATTTTCATTGCCAAGGATACTGTGAGAGTGACTCTGTTCTCTCAGTGGCAGATCTGCCACTGACTCTCATCTCTATTCTGGGAGGTAGGCAGGGGTTGGGAGAGGTTGGAAACAAGGGCTTGAGATGCTGCTTTGAACTGATAATTAGCTTTATTTTTAAGTTATCATGGCAGATAGTTATCATGTGACAAATGATGGCTATCTTCTAATAAAAACAGAGGCAGGTTGCCTTAAAGAGTCAGTTAAATGCTTCATAGTCCTTGCAATATCTTTGAAAACTTTGAGATTCACCCAATCCACTTTGGATACCACTTTGGTATCCATCCTAGACTAGAAAACCCCTGAAAGTTCTTCTCCGCCTTATCAGTCCAAGAAGTAGGGAAAGGATCTTCCTCCATCACATGGACTTTACTCTGGGACTTTGAGTCACTTTGTGACCCTGCCAAAAATAAAAAGAAAGATAAAGTAATTAGAAAGAAATACCATGAACTCCGTTCCCTTTGTGATTTCCTGGCAAATGACATGAAGAGCCCTAGAGTTCTGACATGATGGGTGGCAGATTCTTCATGCTGTGAATGCAGGTAATGATGATGGAGGGTTGTCTTTTTCGTAATTAAGGAGTAAAAAAAACCTCCCCTTCTCTGAATGCCTGACTTTCCCTCCCAACAATTCTCAAGATTATGCTTAAGCCTCACTCACTGAATTTACAAATCAACAAACTTAGAAAATGAGTTGAATTATTCATTATGACATAACCTACTTATAAATTCGTTATAAGAAAGTAAATCTCTCCACAAGAAAGCCAATGCTTTTCTTGCATTTTATTCCGGCGGACTTTTTTTTTTTTTTAAGCTATTTATTTTACTCCACTATAAGTTTGTTTTGAAAATCTGAGACTGGATTTTGCTAAGTACAGATCTTACTTATTTCCATTTCAGAGGTGTTACCCAGATAATGTACAAAGGATTATTTGTAGCTCATCAGGAAATGCTAGAAAACCTGCCAGGAAGTCTGCAATAACATAAGGTGTATAGCTTCACTGACAAAGAATAGCCCTTTTTAAAAATGAGCTTCAAAAGGAGTTCTTACATTTACAATACACAGTAATGCTCTAAAAAAAAATAATAATCACCCTGTTTTCCTTTCATTAAAAGAAATAATTGATAGGTATTTCAATTTTCACCATCAACGACTGCAGCTTATGAGCGCGTTCAGAGTACTGTGTGTCACCTGACTTCCACAGATGCTCCCATGAAATGGAAATAATGGGAGTTGATTGTATTTCCTCTTGAGGGAGGATTCCCACTGCCGTAGATAACAACTGCCATGTGTGTCTGAAAAGCGGGAGCCTCCCAGAACCATGGACAATATGGGGACAGAAACACGCTGCACTGTGAAGAAGGCTCTCTTACTAATGCCAGAAGCCCTATTTTTTGCTCTAACTTTAAAAAACAGACACATTGGGGTGTGTGTCTGGGTGGCTCAGTGGGTTGAGTGTTGTACCTGATCTTGGCTCAGGTCTCAGGGTCCTGAGTTCAGGCTCCCCATAAGGTTCTGTGCTGGTCGTGGAGCCTACTGAAACAAACAAACGAACAAACAAAAAGCAGACACACATTACCAGAATAAAAATGTATTACAAACCAGGTAGTCAGTTAAGAAGCATAGGGAGCATTTACTGAGAGCGCCCCTGGCACTGTTCAGAGTACTTGATGCATGAGAACTTGGCTCACTTCATCATAACAACCTGATAAAGCTGGTTCTGTTATGATCTTCATTTTACAGATGAGGAAACTGAGGCTTGTGCAAGAGAAGCGTCCAAGGTCACACAGTAATTAAGAGGCTCATTCGGGATCAAACCCAGCTTTGCTTCTTTGAGACCCCCATCTCCTAACCACCGGGGAGCCCCACACCCCAGAGAGCTCAGGTGTGGTAACCTCGGTGATTGGCCAGTGCCAGCCTGGGGTGGGCGTTGGCTTAGAGTTGGAACCGAGGTCAATGTCTGTGGAACCAGAAGAGTTCCTTCCAGCCTGCTCCCCTTTCCAGAGAGAGAGGTGAGACACAAAACAGTGAGTGGAGGGGTGGGGCGCCATCTCCTGCTCTCCTCGCTACCACGCTTTGCTCTGCTGTTTACAAATGTGCCAATTTTATTTGCAGCCATCCCAACAGTTTTACTATTGGCAAAGCTGCTGGAAGGGGAGCCTTACTATTTGGTTGCAATATAAGGGCTTCCTAAGTTCAAGTCCCTCTGTGTGAAGCATTAGTTCTCACAGACAGACCGTCACCCCTTGGTTAAGTAGCTGACAGACATTCTGTATTGCTGAACAGGACTGTGTCATCAACCAGTTTCTCTGTCATCGGTATGACTGGAGGCAAGATGAAGGAAATCATTTGCTACACTGGTTCAGGTTGGCTCTACCACACTGTGGCCATATTGCTCGTTTGACTGTGACTTGGACTGAGAGAAAATATCCTGCCCACGTAGCTATTTCTTTCCTCTTCACCTTAGACACAGAAGGAGCCTGGAGAGAGGAGCTAAGCCACACTCAGCAGATGCCGGGGGTGTCTCTAGTGATTACTGGGCAAGTGCTGGCTTTTCATAATTATAATCCCACCCCTCTCACAGGTTTAAATCTTCCAGGGGACAGAGACCCTCAAACAAGCCAGTACAATGCAGTGTGACAATGAGAAGGGAAAGCTGAGAGGGTTATGTGGGACCAGTGGAAGAGTACCCAATTCAGAACTGGGGGGCTGGGAGCAGTGAAGCTTTCTCAGAGGAAAAATGTCAGATCTGAAGGGAGAATAGGAATTAGTCAGAACAAATGGCCTGAGGAAGGAGAGACGAAAAGGGAAGACAGGGAGAGGGAATAGCATGGTGAAGGCTGGGAATTAGAGGGAATATGGCATCACCATGGCACTGGAAGGGGTTCCCAGAACTGTTATGTGTTTACTGATTTGCATAAGGGCCAAGGAACCTCCTGCAAAAAAAAGATTTTATCTGTGTCCAGCTGGGGTTTGAAATTCACAGCCATAATCAAAACCGAATTGTGGGAAACAGTTGAAGAAAATGAGGTGAGAGTCATTGTATTCACCCCATGTCATGAGAGGTGGGGTTCTGTGTGTGCACAGGAAAGGCTGGAAGCAGACTTGAGTGGAAGACCTTCCCCTCTACCCACACACTGCCTACAAACTAGAAGGTGCGCTCTTCCCACTTCTCCTGAGCGGTAACTTGGATCTTTGGCCTTGCAGTGCAGGCCCACATGCAAGTTCTCCTAGTCTCAAGGAGACCACAGTCCTGTTCTGCTTGGACTGAGCCACAGATGTTTTCTGCTCTGGCCACATCCAGGCCATGGGGATGGTAGAGAAGCACTAGGGCAGGACTTCTGTGGAACTCTAGTGGCCTGAGGCAGCAGAGGCCTGGCTCAGGGGGCAAAAGAAAGAAGGAGCACACCATATGTAATATCTGGGAGCTCAGCTTGCTTTGGGAGTCCAAATGGGGAAAAGTAAAAATAGATTCTCCTGTCTTCAAGGGAACAGTGATGCCCCCTCATACTGGGCACTGCACATTCTCAGCTCTCCTGTCACCCTGGGGGTGGCGATGGCGACAAGGGGAGGTGCCAGCCTGCAAGCGAAACCTCCATGCGTTTGTTGGATCCCGAGATGGAGCTGTGGTTAGGCCAGTGGCAGCAGCAGCAGCAGCAGCAGCAGCAAGGGACGACTGGGACTAATTCATGGATTCCTGTAAAGACCTTGGGAGTTTCTAACCATCCTACACTGTTGTTGGGAATGTAAGCTGGTATAGCCATGCTGGAAAACAGTGTGGAAGTTCCTCAAAAAATTGAAAATAGAGCTACCCTACGACCTAGCAGTTGCATGACTGGGTATTTACCCCCAAGATACAAATATAGTGATCTGAAGGTATACTTGCACCCCAATGTTTATAGCAGCAATGTCCACAATAGCCAAACCATGGTAAGAGCCCAGATGCCTATCAACAGATGAATGGATAAAGAAGATAGATACAAGGGAATAATACATAGCCATCAAAAAATGAAATCTTGGAGCGCCTGGGTGGCTCAGTGGGTTAAAGCCTCTGCCTTCAGCTCAGGTCATGATCCCAGGGTCCTGGGATCGAGCACCGCATCGGGCTCTCTGCTCCGCGGAGAGCCTGCTTCCTCCTCTCTCTCTCTCTGCCTGCCTCTCTGCCTACTTGTGATCTCTGTCTGTCAAATAAATAAATAAAATCTTAAAAAAAAATAAAAAATGAAATCTTGCCAATGAAACCAAAGAGAGAGACAAGCCAGAAGACTCTTAATCTCAGGAAACAAACAGGGTTGCTGGAGGGTGAGGGAGGTGGGAGGGATGGGCTGAGTGGGTGATGGACACTGGGGAGGGTGTGTGCTATGGGTGTGTGCTATGGTGAGTGCTGTGAAATATGTAAGACTGATGATTCACAGACCTGTAGCCCGGGAAGAAATAATACATTACATGTTAATTTTAAAACGAATAAAGTATCCATTTGATAGAAAATATCAAAAATAAAATAAAATAAAGACTTTGAGAGTTCCTAGAGATACTTTAGCAAGAGGGAACTATGTGAAAGAAGGTATTTTCTGTGGTTGAGAAGGGAGAAAGGGACTTAAGGCCACTGACATTTGAGCATGGATGGGTATACATCCCTCTGCACCAGGTGGAGAAGGCGGAGAGATGTGGGTCGCATCTCAGAGGCATCACTAATATGGCTGAAGACAAAGTTTCACAGAACGAGTGTGTGGTTGAATCTTTTGAGGCACTTAACTACACGTTTTGCATATAATGAAATTTCATAAATATTTGGCAATCTGATGACTGACTGCATGTTTTTCGGTTGGATCTCTCTGGAAGGAAAACCTGTAACCATGAAGACAGGGGAATTATGGTGACACAAAATAAGGCACGTCTTCCCCTAGGCATGTGCTTGGAGAGAAACATGGTGAAACTTGCTGGGACACTGAGTTTTCTGAAGAGTTTTTGGACAAATATTAAACATTTGAACTGGTAAGTAATTTAAGACAGTTTTTATGAAAACAGGCATGGCTGGAGATGCCTGGCTGGCTCAGTCGTTAAGCATCTGCCTTCAGCTCAGGTCATGATCCTAAGGTCTAGGGATCCAGTCTCACGTTGGGCTCCTTGCTCAGCGGGGAGTCTGCTTCTCCCTCTGCCACTCCCCTCTGCACTTGTGTGCTCTGCCCCCACCCCCTTTCTCTGTGTCTTAAATAAATAAATAAATAAAATCTTTAAAAAGAAGAGGCATGGCTGTATTAAGAAACACCATATTAAAAAGCACACTGAATCTATTCATACTAAATGATGTATGAAACAGAATATGAAACAAAGAGAACACAAAGTGATTTCAGGCTTGCACTAGGACACTTAGAACCTCACCTCACCTCTGTCTTCCCAGGCTCTTCATCTTCACTGCTTTTGGCCCATAGAGGCCCTGAAAAGCACTGCTGGGCAGAGGGATGGGGTGGTGGTCAGGAGATATGGATTTTAAATTTCTAATTAATAAAAATAATAATCCACTTTCTAATCACTAATAGTAATAGCAATAGTAGCAACAGGCTGGTGTTCAGCAAATGCGTACTAAGTGCCAAGTACTTTTAATGCCTTATCTCATTTAATGCCCCCCCCACGCACACACATCTGTTGAGGTCTATACTTTTTATGTGTGACTTTACTGATGAGAAACCGAGGCACAGACAGCCGAAGTTACTCAGGGACTATGGGATGGAACTAGCTTTCAAACCTTGGGGTGGGTGTTTAAAATCCACATGAAGCGATAGGACCTCTGCTGCCCCCAGCCGGGGAAACAGGCTATTGGCCTAAGCCCAAGCAACCAGCTTTGGGCTGCGCCAGTTGCCAGGAGGGACCAGACAAGAAAACCTGACCCCAAAGGCATGCTTTATATTGGTGATATCCAGTGATGTCCATTTGTATTTTCCTGAGAAAAGTATGTATGTGAGATGGTCAGAAAGAGGGTACTAGGGCCAGAGGCAATAAAGAGGGAACACAGTGGAAAGACAGAGGCAGAGGGTGAGGTGACCAGAAGAAAGCTGAGCCCCAGCACCCCTGAGATGCTTGGAGAGGACACGGAGGCCAAGTCCCTCGAGCTTCCCTTGGGAAGTCATGTCTGCTTGGTCTGTCAGAGCGGGAACACAGTGTTCTGCCTGTCCCTGGGGCCCGCTGAGGCAGTTCCCCAGAGGTTTCCCCCATGTCTTCACCTCCTGTGTACACTTTCAGTCATTCCCTGGCATCTGAGACAGTCCCTCTGTCTTCTCTACAGCCCGGCAACCTAACACAATACCAATTCAGTGTAGGTCTTCGGGCAAATGCCTTCTCCCTTCTGGGTCTCAGATTTCTTTTCAGTAAGTTAGGCCATTGTGTTCTCAAGTGAGGACAATATGTCCCAGGTCCCAACGGAGACACTTGGAATGTACGCATATGGAGGCAGGGGGCTCTGATTGTCCAAAAAAAAAAAAAAAAAAAAAATCAAGGGGGTACTCCCAGCGTTTATCGCCCAGGAGCCATCAATGCTAAACACATTGAGAAATGCTGGGCGATTCCAAGGTTATACAGGTGCTCCTTCCTATAAAAACAGAAGTAAAGCCATTTTAAGGTTTGCAGCTCTGTTAAATGGGCTTCTTAGAGTTGAAAGTTAAAATGTAAAGGGAACTGAAAAAATAGCTCATGATTTATATGGAGCTTTCCAAACAGACTTTTAAATACTGGGTGATTTTCTAAAGGAAACAGCTTTGCTCTGACTGGAGGATTTCTGGCATGTTTCTAATGCCTCTGAGCTCTAAAGATCTAAAGCCGTGATCACATTAAACACAGATGTCCTATGAGCCAGAAAGTGTTCTGTTGACAAATGGTATGGTAGAATTTTCTCGAATCGCAGAAAAAGAAAACACATTTTTTTTCTTAAGCCAGTGGTATCTGATTGTATTTGTCTGCTAGTGAGGGCTAAGGGAATGTTGAGTCAGACAGGAACATACCTTGTTAAGGGCCCTTTCTTCAGGGCCAACTAGAGTTGCCTTTTTTGGTCCTCCTGGCTTATATATGAATCTAATGACTTAAATTTTAGGTGATCCTTCCTGCTTACATTATTCTTGTTGTATCTGATTATCATGGGTGTTTTACTTAGCTGAATAATTTTTATCAACTTATTTAAAAAAAAAAACTTGTTTGTATCCCAAGTAATTTCTGTGAAATGACACTTTGATAAGCTATTTATATTTTTCAGATATACCTTAAAATGTATGCATAACTTAAAATTTCTTAGAGTTCACCTCCAGTAAATGTAACTATAACCATAACCTATAACAATAAAACAAAGGAGCTTTAAAAATCCAGATCCTACACAGAAAACAGGGGGATTAAAAGAGAATAAATCAACCCATGTTTATAACATGAGTACATAGAAGTTTATGATAAAGTTGACTTAAGCACCAGTTAGAATGTGTGAGTGTGCGAGTGTGTGTGTTTGTGTGCGTGCATGCAGTTATAGCTAATATTCTTTGTGGCCTCATGTTGCATTCTCGTATTAACCTTCCAAATACTCCTTAATAGGTAACTGGTAAAACAGTATCGCCACATTGAATTATGAATGCTGTAGCCAAAAGCGAAGAAATTCGACACGTGTGTTAGTCTGTTTTGGCTTACATAGGGTGGACAGTTTCTTTTAGTCTTTGGAAGTCATTGAAACAGATCCTGTGGCCGAGACAAGGGAAAAAATATAACATGTGGGCAGGGAATTGAAGGTGAGAAAGGAGAGAAATGAAGGCAGGAGGAGGGCCAGTGAGAGAGAGAGTTAAAATAGGTTATTAGATTGTGGTCCCAATGAAGTTGAGTACCAACTTCATCAAATTCATAAGAAGGAATTAGATCTCTCTTTTTTTACATTTTTTTAAAAAGATTTTATTTATTTATTTGACAGAGATCACAAGTAGGCAGAGACGCAAGCAGAATGAGTGAGAGGGAAGCAGGCTCCCCGCCAAGCAGAGAGCCCGATGCGGGACTCAATCCCAGGACCCTGAGATCATGACCCGAGCCGAAGGCAGCGGCTTAAACCACTGAGCCACCCAGGTGCCCCAGATCTCTTTTTTATTCTTGCAAATATATGGGTTCGTCCACCAGCTATGTCTCTTTTGTTGAACTTATGGAATAATCACATGAGAGCTTCACATGTATGGAGGACCCTCAGTGTGTCAAAATTCTCATCAAGTCACAAGGAAGGATTTTATTTCTAGGAAACTAGTGCCCGGCCATTGTCAGATTGACGTTGTCCATAGATTTTATCAATGTATCTTGCTTCTTGCAAGCTCTAGGCTGACAGAGTCTCACCTCTTTTGTTCAGAGTCTGAGCACCAGGGTTGAACACACAGAAGGCACTTAATAAACATTTGCTGAATGAACAGATGATACTTGGTCTTTCCCAGCTTCAATGAAAAGCACTGCAAAGCCATTGGGAAGAAAATAAGGAGCACTGGTCCCTGATGTTTGTTGATGGAGGCTTTTCCCTGTCACGCAGACCAGAGTAAAACACATGAAATGCTCCACGACCCCATGTCATTCTTGAAGCCCATTTGCAGGGACTTAGAACCCTAGTCAGAAAGTCCCTCTGCCCCCTCTCTGGGGACAGTTCCCATTGATTTAAAGATAAACTGATGTATACAATTAATCTGGACTTCAAACTTCAATGGTCTCTGCAGCTTGAAAGTCACAATGATGCATGGCTAGTCAGTCTTCAGAACTCTTAAATCCCTTCCCTTTTGCGACCCCCCCCCCACCTTGGTCACTGAGAAGCCTCACTCCCCTGCCCAGTGTTTCAGGAGTCATCCCCAACAGCTAGTGTTGTCCAATGTATTCTATTTTCGATTAAAGCATTTTTAATGTATTTCTAAACGCAGTTTAACTTGCCTAGCTTTGTAAGATTTCCTGCCATCTAAATATCCAAATCACTGGGGAAAAAAAAAAAAGAAGTCATTTGACAGATATAAAACGTAGTATATGGATGACTGATTTATAGGTTGGAAAAGAGGTTTACACAGGGAAATTATGGCTAGGACACTTTCACACAAAACGAACTCTCAGACGTGGTTCGGTATCATCTTAGTGTGTGCGTGCCAGCCACTTCACCGGCCACACTCCGGTTTTTTAAGGTTGCACGAGGGAGACCACGTCTTAGCTCATCTGCCCACACCCAGCACCCGCAGGCCTGGATCAGTGCATCGTTCATTCACATCCCCCACCCCACCCCCCCGACCGTGGGCGGGAGGTGACCGCGTCCGGGGGGCGGGGCGGTGGAGTCTCCCGAGCGCCGCCTGGGGCTGGGCGTACGCAGGTGCACCGCGCAGACGGAGCCACGGAGAGACCCTCCCCTGCCCGACGCAGCCCCCGACCTGGGAGTTAGACCAAATCCCTCCTGCCCCGAGGTCTCGAGCCACGCTCGGCCCACTCTCGGGGCCTCGCAGGAGGGCAACGTCCTGCCGAGTCCTCCGTAGGCAGCGCCCTGTGAGCGGGACAGCAGCTGCACCACGCCCGCAGGCCCCCTCGCGGCCCCCTGAGCGCCCAGGGGCCGTCCCGGGGATTTGTCAGTGCGCCCTATATAGCGGCAGACAGCTGCCATCTGTTATGTTTAGTAACAACCCCACGCCGCTCCCCCTTCCCGGTGAATAAGCCTGCCTCGGTCTTTAAGCCGGGAAGTTCTTTTTTAACGACTCCCACTCCCTTTCGCAGGCGGGTTTCGCCCATTAGGCAGCGGCTACGGCTGTCTTCAGCGCCCAGTCCTCCTTTCTCTCTGCCTCCCGACTCGGCTCGGTGCAGGAGGCTGCTTTCCCTGCTGGCCTGGGCCTCCGGGCAGGTGCCTCACTGCCAAGGCGGAGACAACACCTCCCTCCGCGGGTTCAGTGGAGAGAAAAATCTGTGATGTGTGCACCATTTTAATGCATCGCATTTCAGTTCTGCAAATGCGAAGTGTAAATTGAACTAGAGTATGATTGTGAATCAGACCGGACGTCATGATTAATTTATCACCGTGCTCCAGATACATCAGCTAAAATAATATGAATTTAAAGTAACGGTTCTTCCTGCCTTTGTGTTTGCCGATGAACTCAAAAGAATAGATCCCTAAAGAAATTGAGGAACTCAGATGCCACTTTCTTCTTGTATTGGCAAAGCAAGGATGCAATTAAACATTCTCACCCAGGTTTCCAACACCGATTGGAATTGAATTTGCCCACTGACCTTTTCCATCAGCCCATGTCCTACTCTCATTGATACACCAGAAGCTGTTGGAGAACACTGGAGTGGAAATGAGCTTTGTCCTATTTCAAGGAACATCTGAAATGCCTAAAGTTCTGATTCTCTGACTGGCTGATTAGCATTTTCTAGGCCATCGCCACTCAGAGTGTGGTCTGTGAAGCCACTGCACACCCTTACTTTCAAGGTCGTTAGAATGCAGAGTCTCAGGCCGGACCTCAGACCTATGGAGGTAGGTCCTGAGAGTCTACATTTTTAAGAAGACCTCCAGTTAAAGTTTTGGGGAAAATGACAGGTTTTTTTTTAAGCCACGAATACTTTTGCCCAAACTTCCAGATGTGTGGAGGAAGCAGCCTACATGATTCTTATACATTGAGTGGTCACCTCAGTGGAGGTCACTGTGACAAAAGTCCAAGGTTCAGGTGACTTTTATGCTCAAGACATCAGCCAAAGTTTTGAATCAGTAAAACTGTCTTTTGGTGCATGTGAGTTCATCTGTTTGGTTGCCCATGAATTACAGATGCAATAAAGGTTATGAATTTTCTGGTTACATAACAACATATTTATTGCTCTACTAGAAAGCTCAAAACCGAGAAGGTGGGCTTTTCCCTGCATCACTGGCTAATTCACTTCCAGGCTGAGTGTAGGCATGAGAAAATCTTTTGCTTGGCCATTAAAACGGCCCCCTCCTCATTCAAATAGTCTGACTTTACTTACAACAGTACCTTTCATTCAGAGGAACACAAAAGTCCTTTATGCTGATGCTCAGGGCTGTTAAGGGCCATATTAGAAGTCTGTGTCTCATTCTGGACTTTACAATAAGAAAAAAAAAAAAAAAAGGATGTGGAGGTCTTGGCAAAGTTTCAGAAGAAATTCCTAAAGGTTATTTTTATAAAAATTCAAAGTGAATCTTCAAATTACATGGCATTATCTAGAAAATGGGCATCCATCCATTGACATCAACAGCATGAAATGAACCTTCACTGCAGCTTGAGAGATTTTCATTTGCAGAGAAATAGGTATTGTAGGAATAAGAAGAGAGAGAGGAAGGAATGTCTTTGGCGCACCGGTTCTCCATCTTAGTTGCACATCACAATCACAATCGCCTGGGGAGGTTTTAAAACTCCCAGAGCCAAGAAATCGGGATCTTTGTGGACGGTACCCAGGCATCTGTGTTTTTTAAAGCTCCCCAGGTGATTCTGATTTGCAGCTAAAAATGAGATGAGAGCACCTGCAGTGTGCTTACCACCACCTGGGGTGTTGGGGGAAATGCAGATTCTGATGAAGCAGGTCTAGGGCAGGGTCGGAGCTCCCGCAGCTTGCTCTAAGGAGCTCTTGGCTCCCCTCCGGTCATGTGTGTTGATGATGTGTTGAAAGCTCCAGGTCTGTGCATCAGGCTCTGAGGAAGGGGCCAGGGACCACGGACGACAGACGCTCCCTCCCGGGAAGAGTCCTTGGTCTTATTTTCAGGCTATCCCAGAGTCCCTATGGCTGTATGGCATTTCTTGACGTATGAAAGAGATCCCTTCAGGCATTTTATAAACCAATGAGAAGAAGAGCAACACCAAGAACATTGCTTGGGATGAAAATATTTGACAATGATCTGTATCTCCTTGAAGGGAAAAGTATCCACAGAATTTAAAGGACAGAACTATTCCTGGCATTGGGGAACAATATCACCATCCCTAATCTCATGTTCCTCTTTCCTCAGAATGGCTTTAGTAGCAGAGCCATCCAGTGGTATCTGGTCAAGTTCAGGGGCAGTGGGGATGCTGGTGCTGCTGCATCAGGGCTAGTAACATCTGGTTCCAAGCAGAATCATCTCAAACACCTAGAGGTGTCTCTGAGTTCTTGGCCTCCGAGAACCAGCCACTTTGTCATGAAAGTCCATTCAGCTGTCAACATGATGGGGAGAGTAACTAAACAAAATGTTTAAATGTAAATATATCCACTGTGATAGTAACGGCTAGCCTAAATGACTGGGCTTTAAGTGTACTATTTCATTTAATCCTCTCAACAACCTTCTGAGGTGATTACTATTATTATCCCTCTCTATTGTACAAATAAGATAACAGAGCTTGGGAAAGGTGAGATGCTTATCCAAGGTCACACAACTAACAGGTAGCGGAACCCAGATTGGACCCCACTTTTGTTTGACTCCAGAGTCCCCACACTCTGTTCATCTATGTAATGATAAATCTAGCTTGCCGTTTGGAATTTTCTATGGCTATTTCTGCCAATATAGGCAATGTGTTCATGTGTTCCCTAGGCTGTGGTCCAAATATTTTTAAAAAGCAGCCTTTTAATTTTTTAATTAGCCCGGTTCCCCAAAGATAAAGCTCTTTAAAGGTCAGATGTTAACTTAATCCTCTTTGGGTTATCATTGAAAAAGATCAGCAGAATTGACCTTGACAAAACCGCCTCAGAGGCTTGGGGACAGACAGGCCCTTCAGTATCAGTGAACACAGACAACTGCTTTTATGGGAAGGGGCATTTTCTGCACTTTTGAGAGCAGGCCGATTTGTTTTGCTTGACAAGACCCTGAGTAAAAAGACTTAATATCCATCCTCGATGTGAATCGAATTGTGTCCTACTGACATTAGATCCTCCGCCCCAGGGAGCACCAGGCTGGCCACTGAGGGGCTGCATTAGGCCGACTCAGTGACCGCAAGAAGAAACAGAGCATGACAGGGGCTGGATTATACTGCCAGAAAGGGCAGGCTCATCGCACACTTGTTGGCCCGCCTCTACTGCAAAGCCTAACCAACAACACAAGACAGCAAAGGCCCACGGCTCATAAACACTTTCCTAGGGACAGTCAGCATTTCTAAGATATCAACATAAAATGCAGAGTTTGCCTGGAAAGCATACAAATCTATCAGCTTTGAGTCAACATGTTAACAATTTTTATATGTGACAGCATAACCAAGCATTGGTATGCGGGCTCTGTCCTGAGACAGAGAGGGTCTGTGTCCATGCTGACCCACAAGCCTGCTCTCTTCCTCCTCCACGAGGCTAGGATGGGGGCAGCTACGGCCAGCATTGGCTGGGTGCATTCCTGGCTCCCTTGGCAAAAATCAGAGTCCTGTCCTGGGATTTTTAAAACTGGAAGTGAAAAAAGGAATCTTTACCGTCCCACAGGCAGCAGAGGAGGGATGGTCACAGCTGTTGTGCTTCCCACAAGGAGTAAATCGGTCTGACACAGAAGGTAAGAAAGGTGAGGGAGAGCATAGGAGAGCGTAGGGAGAGCTCTCAGATGCTCCGTCCTAGTGGCTCCTGAGGCCCAGATCCAGCCCTGACCAGTCACAAGTTACGTTCAACAGTAGATATTGTGGGGTAACAAATTCCCCCTTTGCCTAACCTTGTTTAGTTAAGTTTCTAACACTTGTCACCAAGAGAAGTCCTAACTCCTACAGAGGAAGTGTGAAACGTGAATTTAGAAAATCTACACTTTATTTCCAGGGTCATCTCCTCTGAAGTAGACACGCCATGCATTCCTGCAGGGGACACTGTTTTCTCCCCTTTCAAAACCAGCAGGCTGATGGCTCCTTCCCAGAGGCTCGGACCATCAGCTTTCTATGGTTTTAAAGAAAAAGCTGAGAATTTCAAAATTCCTCCTTTGGGGAAAAGCTGCAATTTCTTTAAGAACAGAAAAAGGGAACACCTGGGTGGCTCAGTCAGTTAGGCATCCAGCTCTTGATTTGGGCTCAGGTCGTGATCTCAGGGTCGTGAGATGAAGCTCCCACATTGGGGCTCCCTGCTCAGCAGGGGGTCTGCTTGAGAGTCGTTTGCCCACCCCCACCGACTCTCTTGCACTCTTTCTAAAATCAATAAATAAAGGGGGCGCCTGGGTGGCTCAGTGGGTTAAGCCGCTGCCTTTGGCTCAGGTCATGATCTCAGGTCCTGGGATCGAGTCCCGCATGGGGCTCTCTGCTCAGCAGGGAGCCTGCTTCCTCCTCTCTCTCTCTCTGCCTGCCTCTCCAACTACTTGTGATTTCTCTCTGTCAAATAAATAAAAAAAAATCTTTAAAAAAATCAATAAATAAATCTTAAAAAAAAAAAAAGAATGGAAAAAAGGAATGCATTTTAACTCTATCAGCTGATGAGTGCAGGTCCTTAAGGAAAGAGCAGGTCTTCTGGCTGTTGTCCACATGACATCACAATGTCACACCTAAACATTTAGAAATGGAAAGGAAAGGGCATTTATGGAACATGAGGCACGTTTTATAAAATAATCATTACAATCACAGATAAGAATTCTAGTCCATTTTGTAATGGAGCTGAGAAATACTATGATTTTAACTATTTTCTGATCCTTTGCCCATATCTTTTGTTTTATCATTCAAGCATCCATGGGGATTTTCTTTATGGATAGGACTAATATCCATAGAAAGAAAGAAGAAAATTCTTGCTGTTTGGGTTCAAAGACAGATTTTTTAAAAAGTTTATAGTAGATATCAGACTTTCCAATGTGAGAGCCAAGCACTTGAATGATTTTTGTCTTTCTAATTCTAAATTCTTTTTTCCAAGTTAAGGGCCAAAGATAAGAATACCTAGAGTCTAGACTTTATTCTATAAATCAGGGGTCAGCAAGCTATGGCCTGCAGGGGTAAAGCTCTTATAAATAAAGTTTTATTGAAACAGTCACACCCATTTCTTAATGAATTGTCTATAACTACTTTTGCACTACAACAGCAGAGTTGAGTGATTGCAACAGAGACTGGAATGCAAAGCCTAAAATCGTTACTTACTATCTGGCCCTTTTCAGAAAGTTTGTTGACCTCTGCATAAACCATAGAAAGGAGGAAGAATATAAGAAGAGTTGGTGTTTTCTCCTCCACAAAAGAGATAAGGGTTTGACCTGCAGGAGGAAGAAGAAATTTAAGGATGGGTACTAGAGCTTAGAGACTTCTGGGTCATGTGGATGGGGCACAGAGCCCACCATCCTGAGCTAAAGTCCAAAAGAGGGAGTAGGAAATAAAAACCATAGATTGACTTGGGAGCAGAGAGCAGAGAAACTTTTGGCTACAGGGGATCCCATGAAGGGTCTGCGGTCAGCCTCAATACTGAATGGTCTATACGAGTTTCCAGAAGTTTCCTGTGTCTCCTAAAAAGGGCTGGATGTGGGGGCGCCTGGGTGGCTCAGTGGGTTAGGCTGCTGCCTTCAGCTTGGGTCATGATCTCAGGGTCCTGGGATCGAGTCCCGCGTCAGGCTCTCTGCTCAGCGGGGAGCCTGCTTCCTCCTCTCTCTCTCTGCCTGCCTCTCTGCCTACTTGTAATCTCTCCCTGTCAAATAAATAAATAAAATCTTAAAAAAAAAAAAAAAAAAGAGCTGGATGTGACTGAGAGGGCTGCTAGCCTGGATGAAGTAAGTCTCTCAGTTATGACATGGGAATGCCTTCAACATTCCCTGGACCATACATGCTGGACCATACATGCTGGAGACCCCAGCAGGACTGAAGCATCCTTGGAGACTGAACCAATATCCAAATGCTATCAAGGATAGAGGATGTTACATGTCTTGGATGTGTCACACTTAATGCCAGGGTAATTCTTGGAGCTCCTAATTCACCCTCAAAACTCAGATTACTCCTTGGACAGAAAGAGATAGAAGATGGCATCGTTGTTTTAAGTTGTCTCCAAGAAGTGCTGAATGGTTCCCAAAAAGTGTCTTCCAGGCAGCCCACTCTCACTACTAGCAATATCTTTTAGCTCGTCTGTCCGAAGTTCTGCCCCAATGAAGTGTCATCAGCATTAGAAGAATAATATTGGTGTCTAAGACAGGACTGTCCCACAGAGCTTTCTGCTGTAGTGGAAATTTTTATATCGCACTGTCCAATAGGGCAGCCACGGACCACTTATGGCTACTGAGTGCTTAAAGTATGGCTGTGCAAGTGAAGGACAGATTTTTTTAAACTTGCATTTAATATTTATTAATTTATGTTACAGCCTAAATAGCTACAGTTCAGGTCTAAGAGATTAGATCATTTTCCAGGTCAAAAGGAAAAGGAGTCACTGAAGAAATCCAGTTTGAGCGCTCGTGGACATGGTGATGTCTGTTCTCTAGTCCCTCCAGTTTGGTCCCTGGATTAAATTCCTTGAGTGTTCCTGGCATGTTCTCACACAGAATACAGATTAGAGAACCCAAAGGAAGAAGCAAAACACAGATTGTTTGAGATGAGATGCCTCAAGCGCTTGTATTTTGGTCCTCACAGGCCATCTGGAGCTGGCGTGGGAAGATGGACAAAGAGATCTGAGATGAGGACAAAACACAGATCAAAAAAAGAAAGGCCAGGTGAGAAGAAAAGGTAGAGGGGCAAGGCAGGGCTGGGCGAGCATATAGCGTCCCAGGCTCCCCAGCACTCTCAAAACCCTCCCCAGACGCCTGCATACCCAGCTGCATTTGGGCTGCCCTCATCCCTTCTTTCCTCCCCGTCCACGCCTGTAATTATTGACACCAGGTGCACTGCTCCCCCCCCCATCTCCTTTATCGTTCACAGAACCCCGAGTGGAAATTTGCCGCCTCCATGGAAGTTTCTTTTTGAAAGCAGAATACACTGGGTATGATGTTACATCACCAAGAATCCTTAGACAATAGAAAAGGAAATGGAATTTACCCAGGCAACAAAGGAGTCTGCGGCTCACTTCTCTTTAGGCCTCCACGACACTGTGGGGTTGACCGCAGGGCTCTGGGAGAACGGAGACTGCTCAGAACAGGAAGGGGCTTGTGGCAAGAGGAGCTCCTGGGGTTGGTGCTGAGTAGCTCCGAGATGCCACATTGAGATTAAGGCAAGGAAGCCAAAGGCTGTGGTTTAGCGACTCAACAGATCACCGGGGAAGGCCACAGAGTAGTTAGAAGGCTCGATTGGAAGGCTTACTTCCCGGTCTCCAGCCCTGGCTTGACCAGTTAGCAGTGGAGCACCCTGGTAGAAGTCAGGCACCTTCTCTAAGCCTCAACTGTTCGTCGGAGTGAGAGTGAGAGGACAATTATGATGCCTCTGCCATGTGTTGTTTTAAGGACTGAAAGGAGCTGCCGCAGGAGAAGCACTTAGCACACTACCTGACAGAATCCGCACACGGTGGCGGCAGCCATGGGGTGCTGCTAGTTTGATGTGCTTTGCCCAGCTCCGTGCAGAGCAGTCCCGAGACAGAGGCCACGTTTTGGGGGGCATCTCCCTCTAAGCCTGGCATGTTCAGTATCTTAAAGAAGAGAGTGATGCCCACGGCTGGTCTCTGGCTTCTACGGGCCTCTGTGCCAGGGAAGGCAGACTGACAGGGACTCCTTCCTCCTCTCAGCCCTTTCCCTGGCTCAGAGGACCGACCGACTGCTCCAAACTGAGAGGTTGGGGAGTGCGCTCCAGGGAACTAAAAGAGAGAAGAAAAGAGCCATTAGTAAATAACTTCCATCTTGGATGACAGAGGGAGGAAGAAATTACAGATTGTGACTCAAATACAAGGGACTCTAAGCTGTGTGTTCAGTGTGTCTCCCTGCTTTGGGGCTTCCCAGGAGCAGGAGAAGGAGGTACAAACCCCAAGGGTCTCGGGTAGCATCTCCAGCCTTTTCCAGACCAATGCGTTTTCTAAGAAGCCCATTCTGAGGGATTTTAAAATCTTACTTTGGTGACCAGGTTTCCTTACCACCCCTCCCCATCAGCTTTTCTGTGGACTAGGTTGTCTTTGAGGGCTCTACGGGAATACCTGTTCTCCCGGCATCTTCCTTGCTCTGAGAGAGACTTAGGAAGAATTTAGCAAGGCAAAGATTTAGAAATAAGGTGGAGTAGCGACGTGGGACACGTGGGAAGGAGCAGCCATGAGGAAGGAGCAGACGTCCGCTCCCAGAGGAGAAGCCTGGCGGTCACCAGCGCCCCCCCCCCCCCCGTATTTATCCCAATACACCAACTCTCCCACCCCCGTTCCTGAACTAGCCTGTGAGACTTCATCTGAACCACTGGCATCAACCGGAAAGACTGCCTGCCCTCCATTTAAAAAAACAAATAATCATGGCTCACAAGTTAGAAATTAGGCCAACTTTAGTCATAGGGATATAATTCATATTCACAGCCCTTGAAGAACTGCCTACAGGGGCAGTCACTTTGGATGGCTGCTAGCCCACCTCCCCTCCTCCCCACCCCCTCACCCCAACCTCCCAGTTCCTCACAGCCCGAGACCACAGTGCTGGCTTCTGTGCTTCCCAAAGGCTGAGAACCTGCCGAAATCTATTTCAAAGGTGATTTTTCAAAAGTCGTGCTTATGTGGTGATCTTGAGTTTTTGTGGTGAAAGCATTAATACTTGGCCAATTTAAATGTAAGACCCAAATGGACTTTACAAGCAGTGTCTGCCGTGCTCCATGAAATGTTCCTTCTTACTCATTCAACTAAACTCACACCGACCTGGGAAGCATGCATCTGAAACCCAGAGCTCACCCTGCCTGCAAAGCAGTAGATGGGAACCCCCATGTGAACCTTTATCCTGCCAGTGGGGAACCACAGGGCTGGCTCTGTAAGGGCAGGGGACACCCAGGGAGACACAGGCACTTGCTGTTCAGAAGGAACCTCCAGCCAGCTCCTGTGGTTTATGGCTTTGAGGAAGTTGAATGTGGCCCAACAAACCTGGCAGAAATTTATCCCAATACACAAACTCCAAGACAGACCTCGGAGCTGTGCCCACAAAAGGAGGGTGCCCGCTATCGTGCTGACAAGCCAGGGGCAGGGTGTGGGGACTACAGAACCGTATGCACTCGAAGCTTCCTCAAGTCCCAGGTGAGCATCTCCCATTAGCCCTGTCTAGTGTCCCCCCCACCTCAGCGCAGCTCTGAGGCAAGAGTTAGGAGCTTTCTGGAATAAGAGTGGCAGCCCCTGTGCTCTCTGCCTCTGTCCAGTTCTCTCCCACATGCAAAAGTAGCTGCACCCCCACAGACTGGCTGTGCCTGCTCCCCAGCCATTGCTGGTCCCGCAGAACAGGGTGGGACACAAGCACATGCCTGGGAGGCTCCAGGATAGGGTTGCATCTGCTGGTTCCCTAGTATAGTAACAGCTGTCACTTACTGAATTGTCATTGACCTGTGTGCTTAGAGGTAGCCAACATCACGCACCCATGGCATGCTGCATCCTTCCCCTCCCCCCGTTCATTCATAAATGTGAGCAGCCTCCATCACTGTTTCTCGATGACAAGAAGCAAGCCGTTCTCCCATCTTTCTCTCCCACAGAGATCAGCTCAGGGACTGGCATGTACCATTGGAAAAGTTATGTAAAATCCTCGCCTCGTACTCTGGATGTCATCTCCCGGGTGCCTGCCGTTCTCACAGAAGATCTTGCCTTACCCCCTGTGACTCTGCTGCCCTGTGTCAGGGGTTGGCACCGAGTGGAAGGCCTCTTAACTCGCAGGTTGGCCATGGGCTTGGAGGGGCTGGCCCAGAGAGGGGGCCCAGCCTGCTCCGCCCCTTGAGAACGGATGCTGACTAGCCAGCCCATCAGAGCCTCTCCTGGGGTATCTGGAGGAAAGGAGCTCATCAGTTGGTGGTAGCAAGAGCAGTAGAAATAAGTTGAGTCTCATGTGTAGTGGAATCCTGCAAGTGAATGACAACAGCTGCCCACGTCTCAGGGGCTGGAGCTGGGATGTCGTTGGATGGTGTAATCCTGAGGCTTGGTCTAGCTAAAATTAAATTCTATGCCTGGGAACATGTGGACTCTTCCACAACCACCACCCGAACTTATAAATGCTATAAAAGAGTTTGGGACTATAAGCTGAAATGAAAAATAACCAGAAAGTCAGGATGAGCCCATGCACTGTCCAGTGCCAGCACCTGCTCTCTTCCTGCCCTTCCTCACCCAGCTCCGTGGTCTCATGTGGCTTACTGGACTGGGATCTCTGAGCACACAGGCCACTATACCCAGACTATGGGTCACCGCCTTGTTCTCCAGAGGGGCTGTGGGCTGAAAAGTCCAACTGCCTGACTGTTGTATTTCTGGTTGGCCAGGGAGCAGCAGTCCCAGGGTGGGGTAGATCTAGCTTGGGGTCTACTGTTCCCATGTAGTGCCGAACAATGGCCTTCCAACCGGTAGGTGCTTTTTGTCAATTTCTAGGTGATATTTTTTCCCAGGGTGCACTGCTTTTTTCTATCCTCATTATAGTTTACTTCTCTCTGGATTAACAGGGGAATTGGGTATTCTCAGTAAATCTACATATATCCATACACATCCACATAGGGTGAAACATGTTTACATGATGGGCATTACCAACAAATATAATGTGATAACCAACAATAATAACTACATTCTAGAAAATAAGCATTGGGTTCAGCTAATACCATGACCAGCTAATAACATAACATCATTTTTTTTTTTTTTGCCATGAAGTGAAATATATTGGTCCAAACACATACGCATCGCAAACATGTATTGCCAATTGTCCACAGAAATCATGGCTGTATTAATCTACATTCGAGAGTTATAAGTTCATTTGTTCTCATACACTGACCAACACAGGATCTTATTCTTTCTTGTTTTTGCCCATCTGAGAGGTGACAAAGAGCACCTGTGTAGCAGCCATTAAGTTGTTCTTTTCTTAATGGGTAGTAGTTGTATCAGTCATTGTCTAGTCAGGGAAACAGAAAATTTACTACAGCTTTCCAGTCCATCTCCTATAATCGGTATGAAGTAACATAGAAAGGAAACAAAATCTGCTGACAAAGGAGAAATGTAGTCGAAGGGATTGGAGGCCTAGCACCACAAGGTGGAGTTGGAAAGAACAGATCTGGAGCCGAGACTTGACTTTAGCTTCAGATCAGCATATTTCCGGGGTGCCTGGGTGGCTCAGTGGTTAAAGTCTCTGCCTTCAGCTCAGGTCATGATCGCAGGGTCTTGGAATCGAGCCCCGCATCGAGCTCTCTGCTCAGCGGGGAGCCTGCTTCCTTCTCTCTCTCTGCCTTCTTCTCTGCCTACTTGTGATCTCTGTCTGTCAAAAAAAAAAAATCAGCATATTTCCATCATCACTGGAAGCTCATATTTCTCCTGTGAATTTCCTATCCATAGACAATGCATGTACTGCTTTTGCATCGTCTTTTATTTAAAATTCATGTATAAGTGACATGCAACATTACGTTAGTTTCAGGCGTACAATGTAGGGATTTGGTTGTTATCTTTAAAATCTCCTTTCCCAACTCCCTGTGGATCTAAGGACATCCCGCCTGAATGCAATTAGAGGAAATAAAATGTCATGGAAGTTCTATTGGGATTTTTTATATAAATATTGCTCAGAAGACAGTGGTTCCTGAAAGTTCTGATCACAGGTTGGTGCATACAGGCTAGGACTCTGAAGTGTCGGGTTGCCAAGAAGCAAAGGACTTCAGGTTCTACTCAAGATGGAGTATTGGGGACCAGATTTATCGTTCCACATGAAATAATTAAGGACATTGACAAAATATACGCAACAAAGGTTTTCAGGACATTGGACAATTGGGCGGTAAACCATGGGGATCCCTGAGGAAGAGAAACATAAAACATGAGCCCGAGAGCACCAGCTCGTTGCCTGGGAAGAGGCTTCCTCACACAGAGGGGGAATGGGGTGGAGCCTGGTGATCCCTTCTCATTGGGCAGAGTTTGGGGTGGGGGAGCTCAGGCTCCAGGGTTCTCAGGAGAGAGTGTCTGAGAAAGTTGACAAGAAAGGGCTCTAGAGAGCAGCAGAGGCTCCTCAAGTCTCCAGCCTCCAGTCTCCCGCAAGTCTCACAGGCATGTAAGGAAAGCACACACAGCACCCAGCACCCTGCACTGTGTATTCTGCATATACCACATTTCAGGAACCACTGTCTTCTGAGCAACTGAATTTGACTTTGGTATAGAGAATTTAAAAAGTATCACCCTCTATTTGATGAATGGAGATGACTAGGTCATGATAAATTTCCCTTTTGCACTGGCTCCTAGAAAGTCCCAATCCAAGCAAAGGCTCCATGCCACGCATTCTATATACTAGCCTTACTCCAGGCTTCGTCTTACTTTTGCCGTTCTTACTTCCCGTCTTAGTTGGGGCTGCCATACAAACATACCACACATTGAGGGGCTGATACAGGACAGAACCGCATTGCTCACTGTTGTGGAGCTTGGAAGTCCGAAGCCAAGGTGCCACAGTGGTTGGGTTCTGCCGAGGGCCCTGTTGTGGGGTGCAAACTGCCAGCTTCCTGTATCTTCACACGGTAGAAAGAGAGCCAGCCTGCTCTCTGGCCTCTTCTCATGAGGGCATGAATCCTACTTCTGCAGGCTCCACCCTTGTGACCTAATCACCTCTTAAAGTCCCACCTCCAAATACCAGGACGTTGGAGATTAGGGTTTCAGCCTATGTATTTTTATATACGAACATATGAGACACTTGAACATTTAGCCCATTGGATTTTCCCTCATCCCCAATCTTCCTCTTAGAGTCATTGGTTTATTTCTGGAAACTACCGTTTTAGAATAAGGCACAAACAAATAGTCAAATCAGGGCTCATGTTTTGAGAAAAAAAAATTCTAGTTTTGACTTTTAGAAAAGCCAGTGAGACAAAGACTAGCAACGAAACTCTGTCTAAAATGGTTAGGGCTGATGGAAAACAGTAGAAATCTACAAGATGTAAGAGAGGGAATAAAATACTTAAAAGGAGGTGAAGAATGACGTAATGTGCTCTCTGAGGTAAGTGCTTTTAGCAACACATTATCAATGTCCAGTCTGCTCTCCAGGGTACATTATCTAGACTCAAGACCAAACGCAGGGTGGGGTGAGGGGCAAAGCTTGGGGAAGGGTGACGCTCAGAGATGGAGCAGGCATCATGGTGGGAAGGCCAAGCTCAGGACTGGAGCAGGAGCCCATGATGGGCTGACGCTCACAATAAGGAACTCGAGGATCTGGTGAGAATATGCTGGGGACACGTATGAATTTTTATTTTATTTTTTTCAAAGATTTTATTTATTATCACTTCTCGGCCTTTTGGCTAAGATCAAGTATAAAGATTTTATTTATTCATTTGACAGAGATCACAAGTAGTCAGAGAGAGAAAGAGTAGGAAGCAGGCTCCCTGTTGAGCAGAGAGCCTGATGCGGGGCTCCATCCCAGGACCCCGGAATCATGACCTGAGCCAAAGTCAGATGCTTTAACCCACTGAGCCACCCAGGCGCCCCGTGTATGAATTTTTAAAAAGCTAATAGAAAGAAAAAGGAAAGCCTTTCCTCATGGTAAAATATACAAAGTATGGAGTTATAAAATCAGTTGATGCTAAAACTGGTGGGCGGAGTTAGATGAGGAATAGACTATTTATATGGTCTCAGATAATCTCCCCACCGATTACACATTTATTACAAAGGGAAAGTCGGGACCTTCACAGCGGAGAAAACCAAAAGATACCACCTTAACTGAGTGATCTAAACCTAGTAATGAGAAAACACCAGAAAAACCCAAGTTGATGGATATTCTCAGAACAACTGTCTTCTATTCCTCAAAAGTGGCAAAGTCACTCAAGACAAAGGCAGGCTGAGGAACCGTTCCGCAGTGAGGATGTGAAAGCAACAAGACTACGGACGGCCATGCGGGATCCCAGGTTGAGCCCTGGGGTGGGAAGAGCTAGAAAGACATTTTGGATTAAGTGATGAAATTCAAATGTAGACTGTGGGTTAAAGAACTGTATTTTATGAATGTGATATTAACTGGTGGAGAGAACTGGCCTGCGATTCTGTAAGAAAATGTTCTCGTTCTCAGGAAACACACACTGAAGTATGCAGAGGTGGAGAAGTGCAGTGTTTGCGACGAAGTCTTGGTCGGTTCAGAGAACGGTATTGTCGCTACAACAAAGAGTGATGCCACTGTTTGCCCACACACTCTTGCCAGTTGTTGGTTAAATTCACCAGTTAGTATGGTAGCTACTGAAGGCGAGGACTCAAGAGTAGATTATCACAGAGATTTCCTGCACTTGGTACAGTAACTGATGACACTTTGTGCTGTCTCCCTCTAGGGACAAGCTAATGCATTTTTTTTCTTTTCATTCCATTCAATTAGCCAACATATAATACATCATTAGTTTTTGATGTAGTGTTCAATGATTGATTAGTTGTGCATAACACCCAGTGCTCTTCACATCCCCTGCCCTCTTTAATGCCCATCACCCAGTTACCCCAGCCCCCATCCTCCTCCCTTCCAGCAACCCTCAGTTTGTTTCCTATAGTTAAGAGTCATTTATGGTTTTCCTTTCTAAAATGTTCTCAGGGGAGGCAGTTGTTGCTGGTCCTAGGACTGCACTTCCGAGAGAATCACCACCAGATTAAATCAAGTGTGGTAATTCCTTCTTCTTTGGCCCCTGGTTGATTCAGATCTGGCTAGACTACTGCATGGAAGCCCCTCCCCCTCTGTTTCTCCCCCTAGGAAGCCAAGATGCCTCAGTGCGTGGTGGCAGCCACTTTGTGACCACGAGGGGAGTCACAACTCAGTGAAGCTGATGCTGTAGACTGCTGAGAAGGAAAATGAAATGAACCCTCCTCTCTGTTTTTATCTTATTTTCTTTTTCCTTCCCTTCCTATATGTTCATGTGTTTTGTTTCTTAAATTCCACATATGAGTGAAATCATACGGTATTTGTCTTTCTCTCACTTATTTTGCTTAGCACAATACCCTCTATTTCCATCCATGTCGTTGCAACTAGCAAGACTCCATATTTTTGATAGCTGAGTAATCTTTTAAACAAATGGTTTTGGGAAAACTGGAGGTCCATATGCAAAAGGATGAATTTGGACCCTTATCTTATGCCATATATAAGAATTAACTAAAAATGGATCAAAGACCTAAATTTAGTAACTATACAGCCCTTAGAATAAAACAGTTGAAAATCTTCATGGCCTTGGGTCAGGAAATGATTTCATAGGTATGTCACCAAAAGCACAGGCAATAAAAGAAAAAGTAAATCAGGCTTCTCAAAATTAAAAACTGCGCATCAAAAGACACCATCACAGAATGGGAAGAAATATTTGCAAATCGCCTATCTCATAAGAAATTAATATCCAGAATACATAAAGAATTCCTACAACTCAACACACCAATAAAGCCAAACAACCCAGTTAAACAATGGGCAAAGGTTAAACTAGACACTTCTCCAAAAAAGATACACAGGTAGCTAGCACAGAGGAAAATGCTCACCATCACTTGCCATCAGGGAAATGTACACCCACAGCAGTGAGACACCAGCAAGCCCATCAGGACAGCTGTTACGCAAACAAAGAAACAAGTGCTGATGAGGGTGTGGAGAGCTGGAACCCTCGTACATTGCTGATGGGGATGTAACATTGTGCAGCTGCTATGGGAAACCATCTTTCAGCTCCTCAATAAGTTGGACACAGAGTTACAATATGACTGAGCAATTCTACCTCTAGATACATACCTGAAAGAATTGAGAACGTGGATTCAAATTTGTACACCTATGCTCATAGCAGCATTATTCACAATAGCTAAAAGGAGAGAAAAAAAGAAAACCTGCCCACCAATGTATAAATGGTTAAACTGTGTATACACATTGTAGGAATAATAGCCATAAAAGAGAGGGGTGCCTGGGTGGCTCAGTTGTTAAGTGTCTGCCTTTGGCTCAGATCATGATCCCAGGGTTCTAGGATTGAGCCCCACATCAGGCTCCTTGCTCAGTGGGGAGCCTGCTTCTCCCTTTCCCACTCCCCTGCTTGTGTTCCCTCTCTGGCTGTCTCTCTGTCAAATAAATAAATAAAATCTTTTAAAAAAAATCCGTAAAAAAGAATGAAATTCTGATACATGTCAGAACATGGATGAAACATGAAAACATGATGCTAAGTGAAATAAGTCACACAAATAGACAAGTAGTGTATGATTTCATGTATATAAAATATCTAGCTTAGGTAAATTTCTAGAGATAATAAAGTAGAATAGAAGTTGCTAAGGTCTGAGGGGAGGAGACAATGGGAAGTTCTTGCTCAGGATACCAGGTTTCTGTTTGGGGTGATGAAAGCCCTCTGGAGATGGGAGGTGGCCATAGTTCAACAACACTGCGAATGTACTTAATGCACTGAATTGTACCCTAAAAATGGTAATTTTGTTATGTACATGTTGCAAGAAAGAAATTATGTCAAGATAATAAAGCAGGTGAGATCTTCCCTGAGAAGTAAATTCAGGTGGCTAACGACCAAAGATGTGTGGAAAAAGTTCTTGGTTTTTATGAGACTCTTAATCTTGGGAAACAAACGGAGGGTAGCTGGAGGGGAGTGGGGGAGGCATGTGGTGGCTGAGTGATGGATATTGGGGAGGGTCTGTGCTATGGGGAGTGCTGTGAATTGTGTAAAACTGATGAATCACAGACCTATACCCCTGGGGCAAATAATACATTATATGTTAATTTTTTTAAATTCTGGGGTTCCCTCCCCCCCCCAGCTTGAGGTTTGTTTTTGTTTTTGTTTTTTTACAGGTTGCTATAAATCATGGTTGGAGGTAAGTCTAGTATATCTTAATTATTAATATTCCTCAGTTTATACAATAATACACACACACTAGAATTTCTACTTGATTTGTCTTTTCCCCGAATCACAAGAAAATGATTGGAAAGATCGTCACCAAAGTCAGAGATTTAAGTTAGTTTAAGTTAAACTAGTGGTTCTGTGGGCCGCCTCAAATTCACTCCGATGCTCCCAGAAGCGCCGGGGAGAGGCGCGGTCATTACCTGCGGAGGAGACTGCGGCCGTGGCCGGGAGGTGCTGGCCGGGGGCGCGCGGTGCGCGCGGGCGGTTTCCCCGGGGGCAGACTACGAGTCTCAGGGCGGAGACTCCAAGGGCAGCTGATGGCAGAGGGGAGGCCGCTGGCCGGGGCGGCTGAAGCCTGTGTCGGGGTTAGCGACAGCAGGGGCGTCTTTATTTCTTTTTTTTTTTTTTTTTTTAAGATTTTATTTTTTTTATTTATTTGACAGAGAGAAATCACAAGTAGATGGAGAGGCAGGCAGAGAGAGAGAGAAGCAGGCTCCCTGCCGAGCAGAGAGCCCGATGCGGGACTCGATCCCAGGACCCTGAGATCATGACCTGAGCCGAAGGCAGCGGCTTAACCCACTGAGCCACCCAGGCGCCCCGGGGCGTCTTTATTTCATTCCAGCCGGCGACGGAGGGCGGGGCGGCTGGCGCCGCGGGAAGGCGTACCCTCCGGGCAGCAGGCAGAGCCCACGTCGGTGGGTTTGGCTTTTGTGTTGTTTTTCGCTCCCCACTGGGATTCAGAGACTGTCTCCTCCGAAGAATCACCTTCACGAAGACAAAACGTAGGACTGGTGACCCCATGTCCTGGCCACCGCCGGCACGGGTGACTGTCTTCGAGTGGAAGGGAGGGGGCGTGGGGAGGGAAGCCTGACAAAACTAGGCCTCTCGCAAGGTGTACCCCCAAATTGTCAAAGTCACGATGAGCGGGCCTGGGCAACCGCTTCCGAAGCAGCTCCAAAACACAGAGTAATTGCACATCTTCAGGGAGTCGCCTCGGAAGTGAGTTGCCGATGAATTAGAGTCTGTATTTTTTTTTTTAAGATTTTTTTTCTTTTTTAATTTGACAGAGAGATCACAAGCAGGCACAGAGAGAGGGGGAAGCAGCCTCCCTGCTGAGCAGAGAGCCCGTGCGGGGCTCGATCCCAGCACCCCGGGATCACGACCTGAGCCGAAGGCCGAGTCTTAACCCGCTGAGCCACCCAGGCGCCCTGGAGGCTGTTTTAGAAAGTGTTTTTTAAAATTAGTAAGTGTGCTATCCATTGTTAAAACGTGAAAAATGACGAGCCGTCAGACGCTTCCCGGCCCTCCGCGGCCTCCGTGACTCTGGGCTCGGGGGTGGCGGTGGCGGAGGGCAGCCGCCGCGCAGCTGCAGCAAACAGGAAACCTCCAAGAGCCTTTAACGCGGTCCCCGCCTCTCGGCTCCCACGCACTTGCCTCTGAGCCCACAGTTCCAGTTCGTCCCCGGCTCGCGGCCCGCGCTGGCGGCGGAATAGCGAGGCGGGTCGGGGGCAGGATTGGGGGGTGGGGGCTCGGCTCGGGTCGCCGCCGTCGTTCACGCGGCCGCAGTCCTGCCAGAGCCGCTCCAAGGCTTCTCTACAGCCCGTGTCTAATCCGGCGGCTCCAGAACATCCTGGGGGGGGGGGGGGGAGGACGCAGCAGATAAACCTTCCGACTGGGCAATCAGCCCAAGTGACGGACAGACGGTTAGGTCCGGGGCAGCACCGCGCTGGTGGCCTATGAGGGGTGGGGGGGCCCCAGCACGTGTGCCTGGGGTGAAGCTGATTTGACATAAACAATGCCCTATTCCTGATGCAGACTTACTGAAAAGCTCTTCTCAGGAAGCAAAGGACACGAAAAGCAGGCCTTCTTAAGTAACGTCTCTTTAACCCTCTCTCATTCCCCGTCGGGGGTCCGGGCGCGGGAAGTCCCTGCAAACCGGGTATCCTCACCCGCCTCGGCTGACCTTTGCGTTCCGTTGCTCATCGGTTTCCTCTGCTTGGAAACCTTCCTGTTCAGCTCTGGTCTATGCAAATCTGACCTCCCCCTTAAGGTCAGGTGTTTCACTTCATCCCCAAAGATGCAGGAACGTTGACCTCTCATAATTATGAGCACTTACAACATGGAATCATCCCACGTGGTCCCAGCCTCTCAATGGCCGGCACTGGTCTCGGAGTGCACAGCTCAAAATAAGACCACCTCTCCCTGAGCATAAAGACCAATCTCATTTTCTGCAGGCACAGACACACCCACAGGCTTATTTATCCAAGTGCATATTGTGCACCCAACACTTTTTTTTTTTTTTTTTTAGATTTTATTTATTTATTTGACAGAGAGATCACAGGTAGGCAGAGAGGCAGGCAGAGAGGCAGGCAGAGAGAGAGAGGTGGAAGCAGGCCCCCTGCTGAGCAGAGAGCCCGACGCGGGACTCGATCCCAGGACTGAGATCATGACCTGAGCCGAAGGCAGCGGCCCAACCCACTGAGCCACCCAGGCGCCCCACCCAACACTTTTTATGGTTATTCACGAATATTCTGGTTTGTTCCTTTCAGGTCTCCTAACGTTAGATGTGACTTGCTTTGGCCAATGAAACCATCCAAGTGGAGGGAACAGTAAAGCAAGTTCCCCTAAGACCCCAGGATTTGAGTGAGACAGGCATGTTCTGGGGACAGCCAGAACAGTATGGGAGACGCAAAGCAAAGGAGGTGTGTCCTAGAGGTCTCAGGGACTGCATCACATAGGGGGGTTTGTAGGCGGCTGTGAAGGGCTTTGGCTATTACTGAGTGAAACTGGAGCCATCTCAGGAATTTGAACCAAGGATCTGAGGGGCAAGGGAGAGTGCAGGCATTCCCTGGGGATGGCGGTGGAGCCTTCCCTGATAAAAGATTTTTTAATTTTCCAGATCATTCTGTCTTGTAGACAAGTTAGAATCAGTGCTTCAGAGAAGCCAGGGGACCAATTAATAGAAGGGAAACCTACAATCCTTATCTAAAACTTCATTTTTATTGCGTTCCTAATCCAACCTATAACTGACAGTTGACAATTGACATTGGGTCATCCCCTGCTTCCCATTACATAAGGCCTTTGGAGGGACATACTGGAGGGAGACCAGAGATGCCTAATCTGCCAAGCAGGGATGCATATTGACTGCTATAAATCATAAGGATTTATGGAGGCTAAATTGATTGATTCTGTTTTTAATTTCAGTAAAGTAGAATTCTCTTAACTTAAAAAAAGAAAACCTGATACGTTCTCACTTTAGAACCTCTTTTTCTTGCCCTTAGTATGTATCACCTTTCCTTCCCCTCCTCTGTATTCCCTTTTCCTCTTCCTCTATTGCCAAAAAGAATTCTGCCGATTTCATTAAATGACCTCAAGTTGCAGTCTAAGAAAATCATAGATTCTAAGATTAAAAAGTACAATGATTTCCACATAGAGCAAATTTTTATACCTGAACAAATGATTTTTGAACAAAAGGGTTTGACTTTCAGCCTAAGAAACTAAAATATCAAGACAGTTCCAACAGATTTAGAGAACCAACTACATGATCTTCAAAAACCGCTACTGCCTTCTCATCTCAAATCATGGAGACATGGAGACTCGCCCTCCAGGAAGTTTCCTTCTTGGAGCCCTGCTCCTCCTGAGGTGAAGTTTTTACTGACACTGTAGTTCTGTCATATGCCAAATTCATCTGGTCATGAAGCAGCAAACCTCTCTGAAGGTCAAGTTGAACCAGTAACACTAGGGACAGGCACTTGGAGTGGACCTTGAACAAGGTTATTTATATATGCCTATGTAACACCCTTATAATCACATTGTCATTAAAAAGTCCAACCTAGAAATATTGAGGAAATCAGGACAGAGCACAATGCAAACCCTTAGGATAGGAGAAGACAGAGAATTCAACACCCTCAGACTTTAAAAAAAAAAAAAACATTTACTTAAATCCTAAAGCGAATGTAGTCTAGCAACTTACATATTTAAAACAAAACCAAGGGAAAAACCAAGGCAAGCATTCTGATTTCAGACATAAAAGTAAATACTAAGGAAGAAGGACACCAAGCAAGCTTCCTTTCTGGGATCTAGGCACATTAGCCATTTTGTTGCCCTTATTAAATACTAACACCTCTGTCTTTTTATTTTGTTAAGGATGATTGCAGCAAAGTCTGTTAAAATACATCAAGAAAAGTGGACAATTATAAAAGTTGAATTTACATCAGATACATGAAGACTTAATAGCAGGTTAAAAAGTCACTTCTTATGTGCTTCTACTACCATCAAATCACTTGAACATTATAGTTGTTTTGTTAGGAATGTTTTGGAGACTTTTAGTTAAAATCACTTTCATTAGTAAGCAGTTAAAAGACCAATGGCTAAAATAATTTTTAAAAAGCTCTGCTCTTGGGGTACCTGGGTGGCTCAGTGGGTTAAAGCCTCTGCCTTTGGCTCAGGTCATGATCCCAGGGTCCTGGGATCCAGCCCTGCATTGGCTCTCTGCTCAGCAGGGAGCCTGCTTCCTCTTCTCTCTGCCTGCCTCTCTGCCTACTTGTGATCTGTCTGTCAAATAAATAAAATCTTTAAGAAAAAAAAAAAGTTCTGCTCGTATAATGATATATAGTGAATCTTTGTTTTCTTCATTAAATAGAATCAAATATACACTGAAGATCATTATACAGAAAATTTAAAAGACAATCCTTAGAATGGTTTCAGTATGCTAATGTGAGGTACACATAGAACCCATGGGATCTAGAACAGTCACAAACTCTTTTGGCAAAACTTTGATTTTTTAAACACTAAACAATTTGAGTTGACAGCAAAACAAACACAAATAGCAAAATACAATACAAAAAGGATCTTGAGGAAGGACACAGCATGGCTACAATCAAAGTCAGAATTTGACTGTTACCTAGTTAGAGCCCTCCTACATCTATAAGAATAATTTTCAGAGACCTCAGTGATGCCTCAGTCAAACTGAGTTGGATCCATAATCTCAAAACCCTTAGTATTTGAAAGAAAATCTCCACTCACCTCAGTGTGGTGTCATTCCAATCTTAAAAATCACTTTCCCATCTTTCTTTATGCTACATTATAATCCAGCATTAACATTTGACATAAGCTATGCCCTATTGCTTATGATTATTATTATTTCCTTTCTGGGTCAGCTGCTGAATTAACATTTCCTGTACCGATGTCCAAGCAAGTTGATCTAATGCTAGAGCATCTAGAGGGGGCTTTATGAAAAGCCAAAATGACAAAGAATAACTAATTTAAAATAAAAACATATCTTTAATTTCAAAGTAGGAATTATAAAGTTGGTATTGTATTTATCAAGCTTCATATATGCAAATTTCCTATATGCATGATTTTTCTTTAAACCTGTCATCCAGTCCTAGGGGTCAATTCTAAGGAGACACGATTAAACTGAAATAACGAGAGAGGTATTGATTTGCAATCTGATCATTCAAGAACTAGCCTCAGAAACTATGAAATTGAACCAAATAAAATTGCCATTTTTTGTAGATCAAAAATGGTCAAATGAGAAACTTGAAATCAGAAATTTCAATTAGAGGGATGCCCGGGTGGCTCAGTTGGTTAATCGTCCAGCTCTTGATTTCGGCTCAGGTCATGATCTCAGGTTGTGGGATTGAGCCCCTTGTGTCAGGGCTCTGTGCTCAGCATGGAGTCTGCTTGTCTCTCTCCCTCTGCTCCCTCCACTCTTACTCACTCTCTCTCTCTCTAAAAAGTTAGTAAAATTTTTAAAAAATAAAAAAAAGAAATTTCAATTATAAATTTCACTGGTTCAAACCTTAACATCTGGAAAAACTCTTTGTACCTATAAGGAAAGCCACAGAGAAAGTACTTTGGTCTGGGACACCCAAGCCAGTACCTAAACTATAAGCAGAGGAGGACACATGTGCAGTATGTTTAGCTAATTTACTATCTAGGTAATGGTATAACTATTAACATGAAACACAGTCTTTTAAGAAGCTTTTTAGATACTCTGTATCACCTTTTATAAGGTATCCGAGAAATTACTATGAATCTCATTTAGACAACAGGCAGCAGCGGAGCACAAATCCCTTCCCTATCTCTGGTAAATGGGTGGTTTTGTGGCAAGTAAATGAAATCCTATGGACGGCATGCAAAATAAGTTTTTCTGGGGTAGTTCATTTAAGAATAGATTTTCAACTAGAATCAAAACTTATGGGAATTTCCATCTAAGCAATTAAGTGATAACAAGGGAAGAGTACCCCAATATTAGTTTCTTGGTAAGTAATCACTTAAAGGGAAAAAATATTTGAAATAAACCATTTTTAATTAAAAATAAAAAACCCTATTTTCAATGTTTAAAAGAATAATTACAAAAAACAAAAACCGTTCTCCAAGATACAGAACTACACTTTGACAGGTGAACAGGCACTAGTTACATGTGAGCCAAATAAATTCTTATTTGCCTCAACTTTATTTCCAAGGCTTGTTACCTTCAATGTTTTCATTACACATTTTATAACAAAAATTGGCTTCTGCAGTTTATAGAACTTCACTTAAATCACCAACTCAATGTACTTTAAAATCCCTCTAATTCAATTATGCAAGCCTACAAAATAAGTCACACTTTCAGACATGAACACAGGTAATACAACAAAGTATTAGAATTAGCAGAAGCAGTATCACACACACACTCAGACACACCCACAATCCCCACTATGAAGTGAGCACTACACCAGGGACACTAAATGGTTAAGTTTGAGACTGTTCCCAATTCCCAATTCTCCAAAGGAGTAAGAAATCTTTATCATAAGAAGATAGATGGAAATGTTCTTGCCGAAGGACTTCAGGCTTCTTTGTTTCTGGAATGTTTTTATGAAAATAACCATCAATTGCAACTGACTTCCTAGAATCAAGCAGGGACAAGTCTAGTTCAAATTATGACTATCAGTTCTATCTTCTTTAGCCAATAAACCAAATTGAACAAAAATTCTCCTAAGGTATCCTCCTAACTTCAAAATTCCGTTTCTAGGCAGAACACAAATGCTGCCTGCAGTATCAAACAATCACCAACACACACACACGTTATGCAATTGCCTGTTTATTTAGTGGCACCAGTTTTGCAAACTAGAAATTATTTCTACTTTTCATCTCACATACAATCTGCAATCATTCACAGGCTGAATGCAATTTCTTCAACAGACTTAAAAACAGAGAGTACATTCTTAAAGTTAGAACTGAATCCACATGTTTTCTTTGGACCAGGAAAATGGTACATAATACAAAATATACATTTATGGAATTTCTTTAGAAGTTTGGATCACAGAAACGCAAACAGTGCGTGAGTTAACTGTGGAGAATTTTGTTATACACTGTTTAGGAAAAATATTTCTGCAGTTGTATTAGTTTTACATTTATAGATTTAAAAAATGAATATATATATGTATATATATATATATATATAATGCAACATGCTTTAACATGTACATGGTCTCTCCACTCATAACATTTATACAAATTAAGTGAAATAAACCAACTACCAATAGTGAAACCAACTACCGTTGGGCCGAATTACTACAAACAAGATACTTTCCTGCAGGTATATGCTGTTGCCTTAATCAATGGCTAACCAAGTAAGACAATGGTTTGTGTTTCAAAATTTCCACAAATGGAAATTAAGTAAGCTGTAACGGGAACATCCAATTTTGGCAACAAATGCAACAACCTAATGATTTTTTTCATGGTGGTTGTATTTTAGTGAAATCCCATTAATTCTGTACATTAATGGCTGTATGTTACATCTTATCTTACGACTGAAGTGAATTCAACATTTAATGAACTCTAAGACAAGGGAGCTCAAAACCTGAGTGAGATCTGACAGTTAAACGTGTTGTGAATATACTGTATTTGCATGACACAGGTCAGAAACATTACAAATTTCCATTTTTTATCTCTTTTCTGTTGAGATTCAAGTGGCGTAGAGTGATGTTATCCTCTAAAACCAGTCTAAGTACTCTATTTTATTCACCTTTAATCACTCACTTTCTCCCAAAATATCTTTTAAAAGGGTATTTTCATAGTCAGCTCTAGACTAGGCTCCCATCTACCTCTTCCATCTTTTAAAAAGTGAAACACTTTCTTAAAATAGATTCAAATTATTTTGATTCCCTTGAAATTTTTATGGGCTTTGCAGGAAAAAGGCTGATGAACCACTGCAATATTGTCAACTTTGGGGAAGTAATGTACATTATGTGAATTTTCCTGGGTAAGGAAGTTCCTAGGATTCATCAATTTCAAAGAGCCTGGAAACCTAAAAAGTTAAGAACCAAAAAAAAAAAAAAGTTAAGAACCACTGCTAAAATGAGTTTGTACCCACCACTGTACCTAATTATTAGTAATTTTGTTCTGCAGCTACCCTATCCCCTAAACAAATCTTACTTCAGATAGTACCATACAAACACAAATGTTACTCTATGTCCTTTACTGGATCAGAAGGAAAAGCGGGGTGGGGAGGGGAGGCAAAGAAAGGAAAAACATTCAACTTTTCTAAACATTTAATTCAGTAAGAAAGCTAACAGAAAACAGAGTTTTGGAGCAATTAAAGAACAAAAAGATTGGGTTTTGTGGTGAATAAACATTACATTTATTTTTCTCGGTTAAATTGAAGCAGCAGTAATTTTTACCATTATCTCCCTTGCTGGAAAAATCAAATGATCTGAGGAAGTAAAGGTTGATTGTTGCTGGTTTATGTGATGCAACAGTTCTTAATGATATACAGCTAGGCTCAAGAAGACCTTCCAACTGCTTTTAAAATAATTAAGAGTGATCTTCTGTGTCTTCCTCACTGGCATCTCCCCACCCCTCCATCTCCCAAGTTTTCTCATTTTTGGCTCACTTTAGATAGTGTCTATTGGCCTTGGTGAGGTAATGCACCCAAGAAAATGGAATAGGCCTGCTTAAAGAGAGTGAGAGAAATAGAGACACAGAACCATCACCAAGAGGATAGCAGAGGAAATCAAGAAATATTTCATGCTAGGTGAGGGGGGAAAAAAGTCACTTTTTGTTGTATCAATTCAAGCAATATTTTCCCCCATCTAACAGGTTGTCAACTTCTGTTTAAATATATCTGAGCTTTTCTAGTTGGTGCACTCCTACGTGCTGGTAATATAATCAGGAAAATTTAAGAGCAGAGGCCCCTAAGTTAACATATAAAGCAGGTAAAAGGGAAAGAATATATGTAAAGCTGAACAGAAGTAGAAATGTTCATTTGACAACAAAGTGGAACTAAATGGCTCTCTTCACTTCTGTATGGCATTCTGATTATCAATAATAACACTTGAGACTTATTATTCTGACCAACAAAATAATACAGTAATTTAGTCCCAACATTTAGAAAATGTATTCTTAAATATTTCAAGCATATTCTAAAGTAATGTATAACTTAAAATACAATCCAAAACTCATGGCACATTATCAAAAGAAATAAAGTAAAATTAGGCTTCTAAAGTTTCAAACTATAAAAAAGTCATCCTATGACTAAAAGAAAAACTAATCAGAAGACTCAATTACACTCAATTACAAAATGGTCATCTCACCAGCAATATCTGCAAGCAAAAGTATGAAACTCTTCAAGGTTCCTTCAAAGAAAAGCCTTAAAAAGAGGAACATTTATGTTCTGAAATATTTACATATTTTCTACTATGAAAGCCTAACATAATACTGTACAAATAACAAAACATCATAGGCTTTCACCTCTAATTCAACTTTATGAATTAAAAGTATACACCATGAAATTCAAAATGAAAAAAAGAAATCCTGTAACCAATTTTGTCAGTTCTTTCAGAAATCACACACTGAATTCCCGTATGAATTTGTCCAATAAAGATGGGCAGTGAAATTATTTATAAAAACTAAAACACACAGTAATCATTTGACTAAAACTAGTTATTAACACTGGCAGTGTTTTTAAAAAAAACAATTTTTTCTTAAATAAGATAAATTTAGCTATATATATATTTTTTTTCCTTTTTTTCTTTTGAATGCCTTAAACTCAAAATCCACCAGTATTTCCCGGGTTGGAGAATTCTAAGAACTCCATGACCTATTTCTCTGACTGCTGTCAGCAGGAGGAGTAAAGGCCATTTGTTGAAGGCAGTTAAGCATAATGAATAGAATTGAGCCTCCTCCATCCAATTTTATTACTATGCTAACCAAAATTTTCTTCTGAATGAGATTTCTAACTTTGAGGAAAATAAACGGAAGAGTTTTCAAGTGAATAATGGAAGTACAAATGAGCTGGTTAGGGCAGAGGCCCGCCTTATTCAGGAAACTTATCTGGCAGAGAGTAGTAGGAGGGCTGTAGCTATTTTTTTGGATGTGTGATTCAGTTACAACATTAACATACATTAGATTATAAATCGTACTCAAATGTAAACTCCTTGAGGGCAAGGACCTCTTCATGTCTTTATAGTTCCAAGATACTTGGCCTAGAACAATGTTTTACAGATAACTCTCAATACATCTTGTGGAAAAGATGGATTAGCGGAACCAATATGTGGCCAAATGGATGGTCACTAAAAGTGTTGGTATAATTCAGATTATTTGAATTACGTACTTGATTTAGTCTTTAATCCAAATTTCTTAATGTGGTTAAAAAAAAACAAGTGGCTGGAGCAGTACACTAATTGCATAGTACTCTAGAAGCAAGCATTATTAATAAAAAATGTTTGAAATACTTCTAAAGCTAAATTAAGAAAAATACCACTTGGATTTTTTGAAAGTTAATGCTAATATTGAGAACTGCTTCTGTTATCTGTAAAAGTATATTCCTGAAGAAAGTGGAAATTAAGAGAGTTTACTTTGCTAAAACAATAAGAGATTAGTAAAATTTTTTAATGTTAGGGTAACAAGAGTCTACACAAAATGAATTTCCCATTAAAAGCAGCAAATTGAGTTCATCCTATGAAAACACTTAAACAAAAGTACATTTTGAACGGTATATTATCATACAAGAACTTTCACCCTCCAAAGGAAATAACATAAAACGGATCAAAAACTTTTTGAGGCATTGCCCTGAGATGCTAATTAGCATACAAAAGGGGGTTGGGAGGGCAAGAACTTAAGTGGTACAAAAATGAAGTGCACAACAGAGGTGCAAAAGTGCCTTTTGAAAGTGTGGTTGGTTCCCACCCCCCACCCTTACCCCCAGGAATCAAGAACACACACAGTCTGCAATTATAATGTACACTTCCTTTTTTACAATGAAAAATTATAAATAGTATGGCAATGCTAACTCATGTGGAAAAGATTTAGTCTTCTCAGAGAACACTTCATAGTTTTCTCTCACTTCCAAGCTTCAGTTCAGTACTATTAATTTTAACAAGGAATATCTTAACCTCCTATTTAAAAATTCCCAAATAAAAAAACAACTCTAAATATGCTGTTATGTTTTGAAATATAGCTTTCCATCACATATTTTTATACTCGTGACTTATAATTTTGCATCTCAAAACCTAATTCATGGTTTTGAAATTTCTAGAACTAAAAAACTCAGTCTACTTTAAGTCCTAAGGAGCTGGCTTCTTACACTAGAAATTTAGTTGTCAGCGCTAGTAGGTCTAGGAATCACTCTCCACCAGCAGCAGCACTGCGATCCGCTGACCCCACATGGAGGTGGCCTCCCAAGCCATAACAGAACATCTCATACTTCGCACTCTACCACAGATTTAGACACTGAGCATTTATTTGTAAGTTTGGAAATGGTTCTATAATTCCAACTGTTACGAATTTCTAAAGATAAATAGTATGTGTTTTTCTTTATTCATGCTGGATTGAGTTATAAATTAAATACAATTAAATACATTGAATCGCCTCACAAATAAGAGGGATAATGGAAAGGTTTTGCTGGTATGTAACTACTTAAATCTGAGACACTTCACATTACCTTGCCCACTACTCCCCTAACTTTACATTAGTTTTAAGGCTATATATACAAATATGTATATTTCCAAGTTAGGGAAAAAAACAAATATAACAAAATTGATTATACTACTTTTTATACACAGTTTCGATTTTGTGTTCAATGTTGTACTGTAATCTTACATGTTAATAGTTTTCTAGTGGGGAATCTGCCTACTGAATGATTAAATTACACAGTAATAAATACAATATCCAACCTAGACAGACAAAAATACAGAAGGGCACAAAACAGTAGTCTTTTCTGCGTGACAGATTTAAAAACTTACTTTCACATGCTTAATCAGAGGAATTTAAGCCTAAATTAAATTAGGTTATTTTTATATCTACAATTCTTTAAGCTTTGAAAGTTATTTTTAAAGGCCAACAGCTAAATATTAGCAACATGCTATATTTCAAATCACAAATACATCTTAACTACTTGGATTCTAAAGACATGGGCCAGTTAAGAATCACAGGCAAACACACACACACACACACACACACACACACACACACACACACATCCCTACACACACCCCCACTACAGAGTGTTAGATTGTCAAGCTCTGACAATTATTTTAATTAAACAGTAGGCAAATTCAAGCTGATCTACATCTTAATGAAAAATAAGCAGCCAGAAAGAAATCCATTAAAAAAACACATTAAGAAACAACCACAGACTTAAATCTCGTAGTCTTTGTAACGGAAGGGAAACAGTTCCATCCGTGCCTTGAGTAACAGTATTTCCTGATTAAAAGAGACTAACATCTTTCCCCATGAGAAACTTCTCATCTACAATGGCATGGTGTTTTAAAAGGGCGGGGTAGAGGAGGAATTACACATACATGATTACATTTCTTGTTTGTTAAATCAAGCTTTATTGATAAAATGGAATTCAGAATCCCTTACCAGGAACAGCAGCAGGCCCAGCCAATCATGAGAGCAAAAACGTGGCAGTCTCCAGTTAGGTGTAGGAAGCTGCTGCTTATCAATTAGTAATTCAATGTAAGGACTTTTAAAAGAGGTGCAAAGAATCAAGGCATTTTAGCCCCAAGATTGATACTCTTATGAATATACTGTATTACCTGCAATACTCCTGGCAACAAGGTGAGAACCTAAAAGACAGTTAAATGAAGGGACCAGCTTATCAACAGTGCCAACCCCACTGCCAAGACAGTTTTCGGTTAACTCCCTGGATGTTCGGCTTTGTAGGATTTTGGAATTCTTCTCCATAATCGTGTGCACATTTGAGCATCTAGCTGACATGGCTGCTGCTCTCCCTGTCCCGACCCCAAGTCCAAACACAACATGACTTAAAAGGACTATGTATCTGTTGCATCACACAACAAGCCAAACATTTTTTGCAACGTTGATAGTGATTTAAAGCAGTTCATAATTAAATATGAGCATTTTGTACAAGGACAATTATACTTTACAAAAAACAAAATCATACAACAAAAATTGCTGGAGTCTGATTTACAACATGAATTATGGTTTGAAATCACGTTTACATAAGTCTCAAATTTACAAAAAAAAAAAAAAAAAAAAAAAAAAAAATCAGTCCTGGGCTAGCTGTTGTACTGCTGAGTTCTCTGGTGTGATCCATTCTCACCCACGTCATACGTCCTTCTTTAAAGTTGAGGATGGATGCTTTAAAGGTTCAAGGAAGTTGAGCTGTACTCTCCTTTGGAGGTGAAGGTAAACTCCATGGCTAAATGAGCAGTTTTACCACATGTCATCAGTTGATGTAGAGTCCTTCATAAAAGGAAACAGAGCAGAACAAGGAACTACATTAAAGCTGAAAGGTGCCAAATTACTTTCCGGATAATGCAGAAAGGTAAACTTTTGTAAAGTTCACAGTTAGACTGCACGTGCTTTTTAAAGTGTATGTGTGTGTGTGTGTTTGTGTATGAAATATCAGTATTCAATCTGCTCAAAAAACTGTTAGCCCTTTGTTTTGTTTTGGAATAAAATATTTTAAATACAATTTTACCATGAGGTTGACCAAATGTATTTCTAAACCAGTATAATTACTAAAAAAAAAAAATTATTTTCTTCAATTAAAACCCAATTTACCTCCAGAACACTACTTTATAAACTTTTACTACATAAGAGATTAAGGCTTCAAGTAATATGAGATTTGAGGAGGTGTCATAATGCAATTTCTATCTCAGAGCTGTGCCCAAATGATGGTAAGTTAGCACTGTTCTGTAAACACCACACTACAACTGAATTCTAACCTGGAAATTTAACTTGAGAATAGGACATTCTAATGTCTTTTTATAGTAGAATTCTCTACTTCAGCATTTAAATTAAGTATGTGTTTCAGGGTTCTGAAAGTATTTCCAAACATAAAAACTACGAAGTGGAGCTGAGCATTCTGAAGTTCCATTGCAGCTGTTTATAAAACTCAGAATAATTCAAGATTCTGAGCAGAGGTATCATTTCCACCTTCAAAAAAAATCACTTAGTGGAGGCAAACCTTCTGAAGCTGATTGCTCATAGAGGCTTTTAAGAAACAAGAAGAATTCAAAGGACTTTCTTCTTTTCTGAGAGGTGGCCACTCACCATGATTATGTCCCTAGTCACTAGAACTGTGGTGCAGCCAGAGCTCAGAGCAATCGATCAGGGGTGTGTAAGAGAATGGGTACAGTGAACAGCTCTGCAGAAACAGGTAGGAAGGATATGCATTTAGAGTGGAAGGAAAGGGAAAGCACACGCAGCCAAAATGTTACTTACAGTGTCATCATTTTTGTAAGGATTCAGTCTATTGTAAACGGCTTCAATTACATTCCGCCTAAATTTAAAAAAAAATGCAGAAAGTTAATTCTTTAGAACACAGAACTTTAATAATTCAAAGTTAGGTGCTCATTAAAATGTCAAAGATAATCTTAGAATTATTTTAATTCTGTTTCTTACTGTCAATAGGTATCCTCACTTTATTATATATAATAAATTATTATAAGATATTTGAGACCCAGTGTTAAACTAGAGGTGAATTTACTCTAAATATAACATTCTACCAGCCCAATTAACAGAAGACTAAAAGTCATGGTTTAAAAAAAAAAAACCAGTCTATATATGGTCTACTTCATTTGAACTGGCTTATGTGGTTATGAGTCAGCAATGATGATGCAGTTTTAAGATCGAATACTAATCTATATTCTTTTTAAGAACTGAACATTAGTTTTGAAGTAGAAGTTTATTTCAACAACTGTTGTGATAAAATAATTTAGATAAATTTTACATTTAAATTTGTTTTTTTGTAATGTCCCCTTTAAAAAACTCTATTAAAGCTAAAATGTCAAATATGACATTTCCCTGCCAAGTCTAGGACATTCTGAATAACATTTTATTAAAACAATCTGTAGTGTTATTTGTAAGTTATAGCCTCCCCTACTTCCAAAATAGATTTGAAGCAATTTCATAGACAGTCATTTCACAGGTCATACTGATGAAAAGATTTCTAAGAAATAAAACCTTCAAACAGGAATTTTAACAATTACTAGAGAAATGATTATAAACAACATAGTAGGGAACCATTATATGGATATCAGAGGTAAAAATGTTTGAATCGTAAATTTTTTTTTTGAATTATAAAATTTCTTAAAGTCTCCACTTTGGTTTATAAAGATGTAAAGCTTAATATCTGACAAAAATTAGTCCAGTTCTAAGAACTGAAATGCACACATAAGGAGGCAAAAAATACACCCTCCTATCTTCCCTCATAACAAAATCCAACCAACCAGGAATCAACAACCAAAAACACTGGGAAAATCAGAGATGTAGAAAAATGGCCTAGATGGAAGAAGAGAAAGAGGCTCATCCCTGGGGTACTCAAATTTGACTGACAAAACCAAATTAAAATAGTAGCAATAAAAACAACAATCAGAATTTTGTAGTACTGCGTCATTTAGCTTCAAAAATTGTTTCACTGTGTTAATTTATTATCCTATAACCCAAGCCTTCGCTAAAGACAGTCTTTAGTATAATGAGTTACACATAATGACATTCTGACACCTATTCTAAATGTGCATCATGTATCATTAATAGTGAAGAACACTGAACCACAGGCTAAACATTTTGAAGACATTAAACATTTTGAAAACATCAGAAATTAGGTTAAGTACACATCTGATCAATGAACACCTTACATTTTTATGTACTGAGATAAATTATTAAGAGTACTCAGAATGTAACTTACTTGCTTGCCAATTCACCCCCTGGTGGGAGGCTGGGGATGTTCTCACTTGCTAATGTGCGCATCACATGGACTAAGTCAGGGACGCCTTCCCCCTGCTTCTTTATGATTTCTGGGGATCAGAAGTACTTTTTTTGTAAGTGTTGTCCAAATTTAATTTAAAAAAAAAACTGAAACAAAGATAACTTAGGTTTTTAAAGATGGCATTTACCACATCTGAGATTTTCTAAGCTGGTATTAGAAAAAAAAAATCAAGTTGACCTTTGAAAATTTATGACAAAGGGATGCAAAAAAATGATACAACAAATGAGATGCTTTCCAGAATAACTTCAAAGAATGAAAATAAACAGGATAAAAATGTGAAAAAAATTTCATGTTAAAATCAATGTATTACATGATCAAGGATATGGGTATACAAATGAGAATATTCTTAAAATGCCAAACTAGTTACTTTTGAGGAGGTCAACTCCTCTCTTTAGACTAGAAAGAAACATGTTTCCTGAATTTTGCACAAATTAAAAAAAAAAAATAACCAATTTCAAAATTTGAATGAAAAAAAAAAAAACTCCTTTAAGTATAAAGGAATTTTTTGATTATATACTAACCAAATCATTTTTACCTATGTTTATATTCGCAAAGTGATACTTAAGTAGCATGTGCAGGTTAGGTTATATGACTGAATACCACTCACAGCTTAATTTTTGTCTGAAATATCTTTAGCAGTAAATAGATACATTACACTTAAAATTAATTTCAAAACATCCAGTTATTAAATGGGGATAGTGATATGATCTGCAGTGTTGCCACAGAGATGCGTACTGTCTTTCATACCACAGAACACCAACAATTATGTACAACCAACTTAAAGAATTCTCAAACTGTCAAGTATAAGAAGTCTTTACTTGGAGTTTTAGCATATTTCCTCTAAATGCAAGATCATAACAAAGGTATTTGTAATTTAAAAGTTCAAGTTTTGCTCAATTATCTGTTTTTAAGTGTTTATACTAAGAAATTCTCTTTGTCATCATTAGGGCAAGAAAATTATCATTCTAGTTCTCAAATTGTAAATACCTTTGAAAATTACAATGCATATAAAGATCTTCCATCCTTCGATCAAGTCTCAAAATATCAATTCCTCATTAAAGCCACATATTAAAAGACAGACACTGCTACCCATATTTCTTTAAATGGCTCAAATTGTCCTTTTGGAATTAAGGCCAAATTTTACCATGATTTTTTTTTTTTTTGGTATTTTTTTTTAAAAAAACAGTCTTAAATCGAACAAAAAGCAAGGATCTCAGATTTGGTTTGCCAAGTTCCTTTATTGTATAATCTTTAACATCTAGTATTTCTACATGGTTCTAATGCTGGATATCTGCTATACAAAAATAAAGGGTTTTGATGTTTACCTAAGCTGCACAATTTCACAATCTAAAGCTGTAATACACTTAACATACAGTCTCTGCTAAGCCAATACAATTATTGGATAGATAACTAAATACAACAGAAATGAACACTGATGAAAAATTTAATCAATGAGAGTATCAGGTCTAAAAAACATTACCTTGATTCATCTATATTTGATGTATCTTACATCTCCTTTATTAAAATATATATTAGGGTATTTTAATTGTGAAGAAAATTACAGGAAGACAAACTCTTTAAAAAAATTAATGTAAGGCTTTAAAAACAGTATTTTCTATTCCACATGGGACAACACATTTAAACTGTCTTACCATTAACACTACACTAGCATTGTTTCTTTTGCTTTTAAAAAGGAAAACAAGATGAATTTAATGAAATATTTCTTTAACTGCTCTTGGACTGTACATTAATTAGAACTGCAAAAAGACTGAATGCTTTTACTGAAGAATATATGTATAGAAGATCTGTTTCCCATACTCACATATAAACACATTCTGCTCTTCCCTACTCCCCTCCACACCGCATCTGTGGGATCCTATCAGTTATCTCCAAATTAGCAACTTTAAAGCTTGGGTAGTCAACAGAAAAGATTTTAAAAGTATATATGTACAGGTACAATCTTAAACTGGCTTAGATGGACCACGACCTTAAGAGATGTAGTTTAAATTATGAGCTGAGTCTTTTTAATCGCAACCCTAGAGAGTCAAGTATTTTGAAGGGCACAGGTAATAGGAGAGCTAAAAAGGCAAACTCTTTTCTGTGGCATGGACAAAGAAGCCAGAAGTATTCAAAGCAAATAAAAGGAGGTTTAGTAGATCACAGCAATTTTGAAGCCAAGTATTTAAACAAATAAAGAAAAAAAAGAAAGAAATGTTCAGTGCCTGTTCTGGAAGCTGAATGTAGTGTTTTTTATGTAAAACAACTTTTGCAATGTAAATAGTTACATTCTATGTTTTAAAATATAGTAGGAATTTTAATTAACATAGTATTTATTTTCTAGTTGCAGTCTTATCAAACCTACCTCAATAAAGAATATGAAATTTGATTTGTGACATAATAATCTCAGACTGAATGATACAAGTATAATATTTCAACATATCAAAAATATTGAGATTGATGTAAACTCTGTTCAGGTAGCAATTCTTCCTTGATAAAAAGCAATATAAAGCTTAATATTGTAACATAAAATTATGTATCTAAAGCAATTATTTAGAACTGCACCAAAAACTTAGAGAGTGTACACTAAAGAGAAAAGCTGTAATTCATTTCTAAAATGTGATCCTGCTTCATAGTAAATAAAACTAAATTACTTCTTCATTAAATCAGTAAGAAAACATATACCTAAGTTACTTTTTTTTTTAACCCAAGTTACTTTAAAGTGCCAATAAACCACATACCAATTTATCCCAATACATATTCTTACTGTTTCATTTTTCCACTAGCCAGCAGTCTGAACCAATGTGATATGACTTGGTAGCATTCTAAGTATTTTACTGTATTATAAATAAGTAACATATCAAAATGATTTTTAAATATAAAAATTCCAAGAGCCTTGGGTAATAGTGAGAAAACAAACTTAGTGAATAGTATGTCCAATGAGTGAAATACTAACAGTTCACACACATACTAGATATATCACTATCAAGTGGGGGAGAGCAATAAAAACAAAATAGCAGCTCTAGATAGTACCGAAAGTCAAAAACAATCATGATTCTAATAGCAGACTGATTATAATTGATATCAAACAGTAAAATGGGAGAAAACAAAATTAAAGTGCATATTAATTTTAATAATGCAGGCACAGCAGGATATAATAGTGTGTAGGTCAATGCTTACATGCTATTAGATCTTTAACGTGCAAATTCATGACATTAGGAGCCCAAAATGCATTTTAACGCTATCATAGGCATGTCAAGCTTTTCTGCTTAAAAGAAACTGCATAATCTATAAGTTTACTGCATATATGCAGCCAAATGGAATTCTCTGGGGAGACTTAGCATTTAAAGCAGTAGCTTCGTAAAAGGTCATCTGTATTTTTTCAAATATTTAAAGGCATTACACTTGAGAGTTACAAACATCTTTCTAGTTGTCTCAAAGTAATTTGCAGAATTATGACAAATATATTCCTGAAATTCCCAACTTATTTCTTGCTTTAATTCAGCATTTGTATTTCTGCCAAGTAGAAACCTACTGTATCTTCTATTCAGGTCTATGTTGTCTTGGTGAGGAAGTTTATGGCTTAGTCAAGAAGCCTTGAAAACAGTTTTAAACAAATTTTTAAAAGCTGTGGCACATGGAAGTTCCTAATAACCTAATAAGTTATTAAAAAAAATCCTAAAGACCTTAAATTCATACACATAGCTTTACACAGAAAGATGGTATTCAGATTATCACCATCATAAATAAACTGTTTATAATTAAATAAACCACAAATCAGACTTTCCTGGCATAAAACTACACATGCCAGTGAATCCATCAAGAATTTTAAAGCATACAAACACTTTTTAGCCTTTTTAAACAAAAGTATCCTGAACAGAATGTACAGGGTCACACTAGTTCTTATTTCTACTATAACTGTAATAGGACAATCAAAAACATCTGAACAGTTACTACAGAAATGCCCTTTCCCACTTTTGTACACTAAACACTAGATGTCAAAGGCATGTAAAGACCTAAATGCTAAAATACTAAAGTTTGATTGTGTTGAGGTTTTTCTTTAATAAAGCTACTTATTTTTTGTTAAATGATCCACCTTCTACTCTGCTTTCCAGGTACTTGTCCAATTCTGCCTCCTTCTTCACTGCTTCTGGTGATACTTTGGGTGCATTTGGAAAACAGATCAATATCACACTCATGTTGTCTCGACTTCCCTGGGAAGAAAAAAGTTGGAGAAATATTACGCTTTCTTCTTGTTCTTTAAAGCCCTGAAAACTTTTACAGCCATGACAATTTTAACTATACTTGTTCTAGTAATGACACATATATATACATATACATACATATATATATATACATATACTAGGAGGAAAAAATATGCATATGTGGAAAGGCACCCCCCCCCAAACACATACAGTGTATATGGTATACAGAATAACCAACACTCCAAAAGATAGGAGAAGCACTACAAGTTAACCTCCATTGTAACAATCATTTTATTTTTAAATGCTATAAAACAAAAATACTACCAAACATTTACTGGTTGCCTACTTAATTAATTTGAAGATACCTAACACAAATACACACACACACACACACTCTCTCTCTCTCTCTCTCACTCAATCAACAAAACAGAAAATTCCAGAGGATTTGACCTATAGTTACATGTATACTCAACAAATTTATATTTAAAATAAATTTGGAAGCCAATTAATTTGCTTCATAATAAATATAAATACGGAATTAGTAGTAAAACTAAATATATATAATTTAAAAACCAGTTTTTTAACTTTCATAATTTAAAAAAATGGCTTAACTTTTAGGAAGTACATTCATTTTCAAAGACACCTATTCAAAATGCTGTAATTAAAATACTTGAATCAATGTTAGCCTCCTCATATTCCCCTCCCTATTAGGAATTAGAGTTAACTTTTACATGTTATGTATTTGATTCCTCAATATGGGAAAACTGACCTTATACTTTAAGTTTAAGCAAACCATACAAAGAATTTAATATCAAAAAGAATCTTGGAGAAAAACAGTATAAAATGTGGCAAGTGATAGGGTACTGAATAATTTTTTAAAATGGAGAATGCAGACAAGATAAAGTATTAGCTGAGTCAAAACTGACTAGCGTCTGAACATGACAATTCTCTCCAAGAAAAGAGCTTTTAATCTAGCCAACAACTATTTAGTTCTCAAGAGCTACACAATAAGGCCAATAAATAGATACTACTTTTATGCACACTAAAAGGGACAAAGAGAGGTACCACTATTCAGCTCTCCTCAAATTCAGCAATCAACAGTTTGCACTATTAAGTCATTGCTCTATTGGTTTTTTTAAGCCTATGTGCTGGATGTTACATAAACTTGATTTGTTACATAAACCTGATTTCTAAGTATGATCAGATTTTTAATTAAGATTTTAAGTAGAGCTGGCAGTATGCTTATAACACTACAAAGAACAGTAAGATGACTCTATTTCTGCACGTTGAGAGAAAATCAAATATGCAGTCTCAGAAGAGTTTTACAAAATCAACATTTGTTAGAGGAAAGGAAAGAAAATCAAAGAACAAGTTAATGAACAGTATGGACAAAAAATTTCTCAGTAGTCCTATGAGTTAGCTACTGTCAGCTCCATTCAACAGCTGTGAGAGGTCAAACAATTTGTCAGAGACTGTGGAGTACAAAAGAGACAGAGGTAAGCCTGACTCAAGGCCTGCCTCTTCAGTCTGCTTCCTCTTGCTTCAACTTTCACATCTGTAAGATAAAGGGGCTAAGCTGGCTCATCTACGTACATGACCCCTTTGATCATCCCAACAACCCCATGAGACAGCGGATAACATCTCTTACCTTTTTTACAATTACAGAAACTGATTTTCCAGACAGCTTAAATAGCTTACCTGAAGTCATACTCAGTCTCATACCAAGTTCTTCTGACTCCACGTTCAAGGCTATTTTTATTACATCAAACCAAGTGATCACTAAATTCTCTTTGTTGCTGCTACAGATTGATTAGACTATAGTCTCAAAGTACTTCCATGAATGTATGGTGACATCATGTGATAAAAATAAAATATTAGAATTCTAAAATACTTTTTATTTATTAGACACAAAGGCCTAACCCTCCCCCATGCCTTTCCTTTTAAGACATGCACTCTGATATAATCTTTCTGCCTTTGATAATCTCCCACAATATTAAAAAGCTGAGGTAGTCATGGTTACTAAAAGACCATTTAGATTATAATTCTTGCATATTGGGTAATTTCTTTCTAAAAAAAAGTCCCTAAATTTTCATAATTGGTAAAGAGTATCCTACAATTTTGTGCCAACAATTTATGTCTGAGAACTACAGTTTCTATAATGATTAAATACTAGAGTAATAGTTAAGATAACATAAAACCATTTTTATCTCTTAAAAAAAAGTCTAACTACCTTATACAAACAGGTGTCGACTACTTCATTGCAAACTTTCTCAAGGTCATCAGTGACTTCAAGTCTGGATCTTACAAAATCACAGAGCTCTTCATTTCCCATAACATCCCAAATACCATCACATGCAAGGATAATGAACTGATCATCTTCTTCAGATCTTTCAATATCATGGACTTCAGGCTCTGGTGAGACAAGCTGCTCTGTAGGACCTTTTCCGTGGACACATTTGTAATCAAAGTCCCCGAGGGCCCTCGATACAGCCAGAGAGCCATTCACACGCTGAATCATGACAGAACCACCTGCATTCTGAATTCGTTCTTTTTCCAGCGGATTACTTGGTTTGTGATCTTGTGTGAAGAAGTGAACTTTCCTGTTTCTACAAAGTAAACCTCTCGAGTCTCCACAGTTAATGAAATAAGTATGTTGAGGAGAAATTAAGACACCCACAGCTGTTGACCCACTTCTATCTGCACCATGTTTCTTCTCTGACATAACTCTCATGTGTTCATCAATCTCCAGAAAACCTGTTCTGATTCCATTCTTTACATTTTCCACAGAAGGTGCTCCTGCAGACCCTTTAAAATCCTGGTTATTGGTGATGTGATCTAACAAATGCTCACAGCAGTATTTGGCAACCTGAGAACCAGCATGCCCATCATACACAGCAAAGAATGACCATGTTTCAAGTCCACTTGGCAAACCGATCACAGCCGTATGTGCATCCTCCATTTCAACTCGCCAACCTTGCATGCTGCTTAGCCCATACCGCAACCCATTACCCTGCCCCTGGGCGTTATGTTTTTCCATCTTTGGCTTGTCTAAAAATGCTCCCATTATGTCTTGATATTCTAGGTCTGCAAAAGAAGAGAAACAGGAAAGTTAATAACTATCTTATAGACAAAATACAGATCCAACAATATTTTTAAGAGTGAAGAAGATACAAAGAAAGCTTTAAATAAGAAGTCACAACTCTTATGAGCAGACACTCCTTATGTTGTTGACTTGGAACCTAGAGATTAGTAAGGAAGAACTGGAAAAGAGGCTGATCAGGCACAGGTTAGAATGAACAACAGGCAGAGAGAACTAAAGCATCAGAATAAATTTGCTGACCTGACACTCCCCCACCAGGCACAACCACTTGAGGCAGAAAGGAGACTGGCAGTGGTCATCAGCTTACATGAACTAGGCCAAGTGTTTCAAGATGCAAGGAGTATGTGAATCTCTCAGGGAATCTCAGACCTAAATTATATGTGTATGCTAATCCAGAAAAAGCCCAATGAATTCATAACATATCAAAAGCCTACTAATTCAAACATCTTGGTTGAACATTTAGGATTTTCCAGTTTTATTCTGAACTACCTAGAGTTTTATTGCTACTACATGAACCCTCTTAAAAAGTAAAAAATGACCTACTCAATGATCCAAATTTGCACACTCATTCCTTTAAGCCTTTGCTCATGTCAGTCCCCTTAACTGGAATCCCCTGTCCCTCCTCCTTACTTACAGAAAATGTATAACCATCCTTTAAAGTCTAGTTCAAATTCTACATTCTCCACAGGTTTTTTTTTTCTCTGACAAAGCCATTAAGTTATTAAATTATCACAAGGAGTACAACCTCAATTATCAAGTTGCAAAGCAATTATACATAAATACAAGTGCTTATTACATATAACAAAACCAGCCTATTGTAATCTACTGATGCCCTATTACTTTAGCAGTTATAACATGTATATTTATTATTAGTATATGCTATGACCATTTGGTATTACAGTAAAGGAGACTAGAGGGCCTAGAAACAGCCATGTGGACAAGGATTAGCTAATGTAATCCTTTCCCAATAATCAAAAGCTAAAAACTCTGGTCTGAAATGGGCCCACACAACGCAGGGGGACAGTTGGTTAGAACTTAGGTTGACCTTTACTTGAGCAACAGCCTAGGAATGTAGAGACGTGGGGTACAAATCATCAAATAAGTCACAACTGAACTCAAACCAAACTGAAAGAAGGTAGAATTAAATTTAATGGAGGTAAAATGGGAAGGCAAAATAGGGCTTAGGTAACAGTACCTAGGTAAATCAGGATGCAGTTATGACACGAAGGGATTGATGATGCTAGTGAGGCTAAGCTTTGAGAAGAAGCTGGGACAGAAACGGTTAAGAAAAACCCCTTAGGAAGGTCATAGTGTCCCAGTAGCCTTTCCCCCCCTTCTTCTCCTACCAGGGCCAAACCTATATACAGGAGATAAGTCTGGCTGATGTGATAAAACAATCTCACAATATAACAATATCACAACAATGTGATGTGATAAAACAATCTCCTGCCGAGTACTCCTTTGTCCCCTATTACAATTTCACTAATGAAGGTAAATAAGAAAAACTAGTCATCATTTACTCCTTATGGCAGTATTCATCAGATTACCAGATACCAAGTTGATATACATTATTATGACAAGAGTGCTTTGACTGGACAAAGGAATAACATAATGATAATAACTTAATAGCAGACAATGTTTAATAAGTCTAAATCATTCATTCTGAACAACTCTCTAAAGTGAGTAATAATATCTTCAATTTGTAGATGAATCTCACTGAGACTTAAGAATGGCCAAAGTAACTCAACTGAAAAATTTAGAGGAATCAAGACTCTAATTCAAGCCTCTCTGAATCTAATGCACCATTTACTGCTAAGGCAATGGTTTTGATCATGGATATACAAAAGGATTATTTATGGACTTTTTGAAAAATTACATTAACAAATCAGAATTTCCAGGGTAGGGTTGGAACCAAGGCACCTGCATATCTGCAAAAAAGATTAGATGAGATGCCTAGATAAGTACATCTAGATGGCAATATGATGACTGAGCCATTGTGAAGTTAAGTCATCTGCTGAAGGTCAACAGCAATTTGCCTCATCTCTGTACCTCAATTCCTTCAGCTAGGCTAAAGGGGAAGAAGAGAGATAGAGTTAAGATGCTTGATAATGCATTGTCTGTACAATGAAAATATTTATACTTACCTCTGAATGTTGCTTCAAGATTTAAATGAGGTAGGCAAAAATAAGGTATTCTGCGAACTATTTAATTATTACTACATTCATACATATATAGTTACATTAGATTCTGGTATTACCTAAGAGGGAATTTACTTTCTTTTGAAGAAAAGCTCAGTAGCTATTTTACAGATGTACATATAAAACTACCAAATAAGTAATTATTTGAAGACAGGGTAAAATTTCTAAAAGCAAAACCCAAACTTGTGAAAAATATATATTAGAAATGTGAAAATGTAACATACCAAGCCAGCCATCTGATAAAATTTTAGGTCCAGCCCACAGCAAATATAAAAATATGCATCAAGGACAAATTAGTAATTTAGTGGTTGGACTTTCACATAGTGAAAATAGACAATTCCGAAATCTTACCTCCTGGGATTCTGAGTAATTTGTAGAATCCTAGTGAAGCAGCCAACAATAGCTACATAAATATAGCAGATGGTTATGTAAATATAATACCAGAAATTACTTACTTATAAATACTATGTTTACACAGTCATCTTCCAGAAGTGGACTATTAATTATGTAGTCAAATTATTAAATTGGCATCTATCTATAAATAGTAAATCCCAAGGGGTTTAATTTGCCCAAGAAAGCTTAATCTAGTTTCTGAGAGGAATTCTAGTTCTTGCATTGTGTAAAATCTCCTCTGAGCACATGCTGGATGGATCTCACCACAACACTAGCTTATCAGTTGATCTGAACTTTTCTCAAAACAAAATACTATGACAATCACAAGACTGAACTCCTCTTTGATATAACCAGAAACTTTGGAGAACACTTTTTGTCTCTGAAAACCAAACTAACTCCTAAATTGAAAAATTCTAAGGCTGGGTCAGGAAGTCATTCATTAAAATTCAGCCATTGGCTTTTATTAAGCAAAACTGATGTCATAATCATAGCAGAAAATCTTAAACCTGTTATTTGGTTTAATCTGCTTATAAATCTCCCCAATAAAAGATCTATATATTCAACAAATTAGCCCAGAAATAAGAGTTACTCAAGTAACAGTTTGAGCAGTCTCCTAGTAAAAAAAAAAAAAAAAAAAAAAAATGAGGAATAAAACCACGTAAGGCTTTTTTCTGTTTACCTATGGGGACACAAGCTAATATAGAACTCCTCCAGGGTCCACAAACAAAGGACAAAATAAGACATGTAAACAAAGTGGAGAAATTATATTTTAAAGATTAGGGAGAATTGGGGGGGACTATATACAAGAGAGACTAGGAACTCCTTGGGAAAGAGGGGGAAAATGGAACAATACACAACAGTGTACACAATATGGCAAATTCAAGTCATGTGCAGTGGGATGTGAGATGTAAACTCTTCACTGCTACCAAATATTCAGCATATTCTACACGTCCCACTAATGCTTACATGTGAATAGACTTTGTCAAACATGAAGACAAACGTTCACCTGACCTCTAAAATGCACATTTATTGAACGATAGGATTTATAAGTCTTTTTTTTTTTTTTTTTAAGATTTGCTTGATACAGAGAGTGAGCTAGCAAGAGAGACAGCTAGCAAGAGAGCACAAGCAGAGGGAGAAGCAGGCTCCCTGCCGAGCAAGGAGCCCCATGTGGGCTGGAGTCCTGGGATCACGTCCTGAGCTGAAGGCTGACTGAACCACCCAGGTGCCCCCTGAATGATAGGATTTAACAAAGATACTGCAGAGCTGGGGTTCAGTGAAGAAACACAGACCCCTTGTGGCTGAATCTCTGCAAAGGATAAGTTAGAATACACAAACTACTTTGGACTTCCCAAGCTTTAAGACATAGTAATTCATAAATTATATTTTGTAAGGCAGCCACATCATAGTTATTTATGGTAATGACAAATAAGTGCATCGACAAAACTTTATACCAATTTCAAAAAGGAAAAAGGCTAATCTTTGGGTAATTTTTCTCTCATTTGAGTCTGGAATTTCTCATTGACCTTTTTTTTTTTTTAAAAAAATGATTATACAGGGGAACCTGGGTTGCGCAATTGGTGAAGAATCTGACTTGATTTCAGCTCAGGTCATGATCTCAGGGTCCTGACATTGAGCCCTGCGCTTAAGATGCTCTCTCTCCCTCTTCCCTTGCCATCCTCTCTCTCTTAAAAAAAAAAAAAAAAAAAAAAAAAAAAAAAAAAAAAAAAAAAATTACACGTATTTATATTTACAAATTTAATTTTGATTAACTTGTAAAACACATCAGAGCCAAAATGTAGAAATGGTCTAAATCTATTTTACAAATGAGAAAGCACACATTTGCTGAAGGTCACAAAGCTGGTTCTACAGTAAAAGCTGAGAATAGGAACCTATGTTTCTGGAACTTTACTGCATTCTATAAATCCTGTCCTGTGTACTTACTTGCAAATGAAGTTAACGGGAATCTAAAAACAGGCTTTTTAAAGGCCACACATAAGTAGGGAAGACTGTCACAGAACTATGCTGAAACTCCCTTAAGTGCCATTTTTTCCTCTGCCTACTCTAACTTCTTTTCTAAATTTCTATACTGCCAAAGATAAAGAATGAAAAAGAAGGAAAGGTAAAGAGAAAAGGGAAAAAAGCAATAAATCTAAACTTTGTTTTTTTGTCTGGGTCTGAGGAAAAACCAGAGTGCACAATTTCTTGCAAAGCTAATCTCAAATACTCAAGGGCTAAATAAAATGTAATAATGAGCAAAGAAAACTAAGAGGATATATTTTTAAAGGTTCAGAAAATATGGGGGAGAAGGGGACACACACCTCAGTATTCATTACCTCCACACTAGAAACAACCCATTAAGATACGAGATGACACTCAATGAATGAAACTACAGGCTGTCAACTTTAAATAACTAACTAACTAAATAAAGGCACTCTAAAAGTAGTACATGGAAATGAGAAAACAATTATTGAACTAAAAATTATAACAGAGAGAATGAATAGCCTACTGGATACCATGGGGGGGGGGATCAAACCAATAAATGCGATCACCTCAAGGAATTCTTTTAGAACTCAGGTCTTTCTTCATCTTGTTAATTCCAACATAAAAACCCACCCACATCTGTATCCATCCTATCGCCATACCTTTTTGTTATAAAAGAGGACTCTCTGTGCTCTCACTTAACATAAATCCCTCTACTAGAGCTTTGAGGCACATGCTTCAAAGAAATCTTATACTACTTAACATGTCTTCTCTGGAACTTTACACTATTATCCTCTTCTTTATATTTAACCTCTCCTTTTCAATTGGAGTACAATTTTTAAAGACACTCAGATGTTAACCATTACTAATTAAGTCTTTATGTAACTCCTTCTCTTGTAGCTACCCTTCTGGTTTTCCCTTCCCTTTGGAGTCAAACTTCTTAAACACACGTGTTTATGCTCTACACTGCTGCATGGCCATTCCACCAAAATAAGCTCCTCCAAGTTGCTTAATCCACTGGACTTTTTAGTCCTCGTTTCATTGCTTACAACAGCATTTGACATTCACTCTTCCAAATTCCCACTGGCTTTTCAAGATGCTACACACTCTCAGCTTTCCTCCTGCCCCTGGCTTTTCCGTCCTTGTTCCCTTTGCAGGCCCATCTCCATCTTCCAGCCATTAAACACCGACATTCAAGGCTTAGACCTAAGCCCTTTTCTCACTTTATGTTAGCTTCCAAACTACTATTCATGTGTATGGAGGAAAGGGAACTGGATGGTATTTTAAAATACACAAGGACTCTAAGTATACACTCATAATTTTTTAATAAGAAATCCAGCCGAGCAAACATTTACTCACTGTGTTTTAAAACTAAGTTCATCTCTACGACTTGTCATTTGTTTAACTCTTAAATAACCTGCTTCTTAAAAATAATCTAAAAAACAAAATCCCATATATAAAGTAAAAAGAAGTTGGGAAATTGCCCACTTATCCAATTTAATACTACGAAGACATCCCCTTTATGTGTATAAATACAAATACCTTTCGTAAGATTAAACTAAAAAGTTAGAGATGTATCCAATATATGACTTTGGACAAATCCTTTAACTTCTAACTCTCGAGATTCCTTGATAAACAAACAAGAATGATTAGCCACTTTCAGAACAATTACTTTGTTCTGAGAAATGCACAAGCAAGAAGCCTAAAGTTCTAAGAGTAACTAGGTAAATGGCATCAGTAAATAATACTTCAGTCTAAAATCATGTTGATGAATTCCACTTAAAAATACTATTCTTAATACCAAGATAAAAATTATGAGATAAAATTATTTTACAACAGAAGAGTCAACTTGGAGAGAATGAAAAAAAGAAAAAACCAGCTACCAACTAGGACCACAAGCTGATAGCCTGAATTTGATCTTCACATACATTTTTAGCCTCTGCCCCTGAACAGGGGCATTCTTCAGTGCCCCTACTACTCCTTATGGACCACATGGCATCTGAGTTGGCATCATTTGATAAAGAGGACAACACATACAATCCATGAGGATTTACTCTAATCTGATTTTTAATGAAGTGGCCATCTCATCTCAAAGTAGCAAAACAAAATGATACCTATAAAAGGCTGAATAATGGCTTCAAAGATACCAGGTCCAAATCCTATAAAGATCACCTTATTTGGAAAGAGTCTTTGCAGGCATGGTTAGTTAAGAAACTTGCAATGAGGGGATTATTTTGGATTATATATTGGGGCCCTTAAATGCAATCTCAAGCACCCCTGAAAAAGAGGCAGAGGAAGAATTCTCACAGAGAAGTGAAGATAAAGCAAAGAGATTTAAAGATGCTAGCCCTTGAAGATTACAGTGACATACAGCTACCAGCCAAAGAATGTTGCACTCTTCCTAAAGCCTCCAGAGTGAACACACTCCTGCCAACACCTTGACTTTGGCCCAGTGAAACTAATTTTGGACTTATGCCCTCTAGAATGGTAAGAGAATAAATGCATATGACAAATAAGAACCTAGAATATAAAAAGTATTAATAGAGCTAAGGAAAGAAATTTTAATAGATTAAAAATCATTGGAATGTTTTAAATAGCATGAAAAACAATCATGAGTAAAAAACCTATAGAAAACATTCTGCAAGGGGTAAAATTTAAAATAAAAGAAAAATCATCCAATATGCAGATAGGAATAAAGAGATAAAAGTGAGTAGATTAAAGATATAAACAATGCAGATGCAACAATTTAATTCGTATACCATAAAAAGAAAATTAAATAATGGAGGAAAAAATAGAACTTCCAAGAAAAAATAAATTAATCCAAAACTGAGTGAAAAGCTGAACTGATGATTGAAAGTGTTCATCAAGCAATAATTTTAGTAAAAAATCATCAATACCAAAGTACTCATAGTGAATTTCAAGAATACAAGAATTTAGAAAAATGAAGCATGCCAAAAAATAAAAACAAAAATCAGCCTGGCCTCAAACTTCTTTGTCACATGATACGCAATAATGAAGTGATGGCTATAGACGTTGAGAGTAAAGAGGGATATTCCCAGAATTCCATATATGTGAAGGTAACAGAAAAGACAGCATCAACTATGCCAACACTAAAAAAGTATCATCCAAGGGCGCCTGGGTGGCTCAGTCAGTTAAGTGGCCAACTCTTGATTTCGGCTCAGGTCATGATCTTTGGGTCCTGGGATAAAAGCCCGATGTCCGGCTACAAGCTTAGCCGAAGAGTCTGCTTGTGGATTCGCTCTCCTCCTCCCTCTGACCCTCTCCACGCTCAAGCTCTCTATTGCTCTCTTGCTCTAACAAATAGATCTTTTAAAAATATTTTAAAAAGTATCACCCATGTACCATTCACGGAAAACCTATTTAAAGGAAGATTAAAGCTGGGGTGCCGGGGTGCCAGGGCGGCTCAGTTGCCTTGCCCCATATCCGGCTCCCTGCTCAGTGAAGAGTTTGCTTCTCCCTCTCCCTCCCTGCCTGCTGCCCCCCCCCACCCCCCGCTCAGGCTCTTGCAGGTGTGTTCTCTCTGTCTCTCTCAAATAAACAAAATCTTAAAAAAAAAAAAAAAAAGATTAAAAATGTACAGTGTCCAGTATTGGCAAAGGAGTAAAAAAAATATGCTTCTCATAGGTAGGAGACTAAACTGCCACCTTTCTAAAGGATATATGTAGGACACACATTAATTTTAAATATTGACTTCCATTTAAATAATTTTCTATACTCACATTCTGAAGTGCCCTTCTATTCCAAAAGTATTTTTAAAATAAATGGACTATAAAACAAAATTAAGAAGACCAAACCACCTGCTAAAGATAAACTCTTAAAATACAAAGCTTTTTGTGAAGCTAAAAACTACAGGAGCCTCCTGGATGGAACTAACAGAGATGGGTAAGAGTCTACATCCTGCAGGGATAGTAACAGAAATTAAAAATGCTCTGTGCAAAGCTGGGATAGAACTCAAACTCACTGAAACTCATGCCTGGGGTGAAGGGTGTCTGCTGCCTATAAAAGGAGCAGGAAAAAGCTACTTATTAACCATAACCTGGAGCTATCGTTTAGATGAAATTAGGTGCCCAGTGAGCAGAAGAGTATAGATAGCTCTTTTAGTTTGTGTCTTTTCTTGGAGCCATAAACCTGAACCTGATCTTATCAAGAATCAGGAACCACACCTCCAAAGTAAGACACGCTTTCAGACTGGGAACCCCAGGGTCAAGATGTAGACATGCAAAAACATGGATAAGAAGGGTGAAAACAAAGAAAACAAAACAAAAAACTTCAATTTAATAAGAGAACACAAAACCAAAGTCCAAAACACATGAGGGAAAAAAAAAAAAAAAAAAAAACTGTGATGGACAGCCAACAAAATCAACAATTGTAGGAATTCAAACTAGAAAGAAAAACAACTATCTGAAAATAAAATATGTGTTTAGGATCCTTCCAAAATTAAAAAAGACAATAGACTTGAAGAGGAAAAACATTTAAAATAGTTAGAAATCAAACCAGAATAGGTGGCTATTAGAGACAGTGAGAACCTGAAAATGAGAAAAATATTCATTGAGAAATAAAAACTGAGACACATGAACTCTAGTTGGATAAAGTCAAGGGGCTAATTAATAAATTGAAAAATGATACTTAGGAACTGCCTAGAAAATAACACAGAGATTAAAAAGGAATACTGGAAAAGCAATATTCCAAAATATAGGGGTACTTGGCTGGCTCAGTGGGTAGAGAGTATGACTCTTGATCTTGGGGTTTTATGTTTGAATCCCACATTGGGGGTAGAGATTACTTAAAAATAAAAATCTTGGGGCAGGGGATGGGAGGTTGGGGGAGCCAGGTGGAGGGTATATTAAGGAGGTATTGCATGGAGCACTGGGTGTGGTGCAAAAACAATGAATTCTGTTATGCTGAAAATAAATAATAAACAAACAAACAAATAAATAAATAAAATCTTAAAAAAGAACAAAGAAAAATATAAAAGTTAAATTATTTCTAGAATGGAAGATAATGCATCTTTAGATCAATAGTATATTTCAAAGAGTACCTCCATATAGCACAACATATGCACACCTCCTAGGCATAGGGGAATGTGCTCAAGATATCAAGTATGGTGGAACAAATACTAATATTTATTCCATGATTAAAAAACAGGACTCTGGGGTGCCTGGGTGGCTCAGCCCTTAAGCAGCTGCCTTCAGTTCAGGTCCCTGGGATTGAGCCTGCATCAGGCTCCTTGTTCAAGCAGGAAGCCTGCCTCTCCCTCTCCAACTCCCCCAACTCCTGTTCCCTCTCTGGCTGTGTCTGTCAAATAAATAAATAAATAAAGCCTTAAAACACACACACACACATACACACACAAAAGCAGGAATCCGTCCTGCATATTATTTTACATATATTAACTTAATCACTGCTTACAAACCCATACAACCTCACAATGATACTGTCTCACTACATCTGTTTAGAACTTGTCCAAGGTCACAAGTAAATAGTGGTAACAGGACAAAGAAAATGAATCTTTTTAAAAACTGCTGGAGAGAAAAATTATGTACAAAGGCTTTACAACCAGGTAGAAACCAGACTTCTTAGAGATCCCAATTTCATAATACAATGAAATATACTAAAGGTATTAATAGGAAGCAGGGGGTTACCTATTAACCAAGAATTCTTTATTTGCTTAAGAAAAACAGAAAGTAATGTATAAAATATACTTTCAGATAAAAATTATAGACATTATAGGCCCTCCTGAAAAGATTACTAAAAGATGTACCTTAGCAAGAAGAAAGGTAATTCCAGGAATGAGATACAAGGAACAGTAAGGACAGTGAAATATTTGGTTGATTAAAGTAGGTATTAAATATAAAAAAGAAAATAAAACCTTTAGGCTACAAAATGAGTAATTGTACAGTTATACAGATGATGAAGGAATGTTGTGTTTAATCAAATATCAGCACACAGGAAAAAATCACCATATATACAAGGATACAAGCTGCAGTGAATAGGAGTAACATAACAAATACAAGATATAAAATAACTATGAAATGTTTAACAAGATTTTTCACACAAACACACACACACATACACACACCCCCGGAAAATGAGAAGAAATTATTTAAAAATATATTTTAGAGGAAACTGGGAAAGAATTAAATGCCACCTTTGGAAATTAAGAATTAAAAACATTGATATTAAAATTTCAAAGGATGACAACAGATTAGAAACAAATGCAATAAATGTAGTTCACTGAGTTGAAGAAATAAAAAAATAAAATTATGTTCACTTCAAAAAACTTACAACCCAAGGATGAGGGGGGTTAGGAGAAAAAGAAAATCAAATTCTCCAACAAGTTATGTAGCATCAATAGTCCACAGAAGTAACTCTAAGAAATGTTAAGAGTTGGACTTTGTAGTGCTTCTGAAAGTCCAAGAACTATTAACTAATCTTTCTGCTGACGACAACTCCCTAGAACATGGCTCTGGTAGTACAAGAGTTCTTTACATATTTATTTCACTGAGAGAATCAGAAAACACCGGTGAAACAATGGCACCTTACTCTATAAGATACAGCTTCATCTCATTTAACAAACGCTCCTCTGGTATCTCATTTTCTAAATATGCCTAAATCATAGCAATCTTTAAATTCATCTACCTTTGGTTAGAGGTAGGTATTTCTTTCCTATGGGGTCTGTTTGCAGCTCATAGGGCTAAGGCCTCTGGAATGGTGTTCCGATCTCCCTCAGGCCTAAAATATTTTCACAGGTTTCTCTAGTTAAATATTCTTGTAATAAAGCTCAATTTTATAGATGAGTCAGTTAAATCAACAACTACTCTTAAATTTCTTCTCCAAATATAAGCAACCTATAAGTTATGAAGATATATAGAGTTCTTTTTTTTTTTTTAAAGATTTTATTTATTTGACAGAGACAGAGAAAGCGAGAGAGCACACAGCAGGGGGAGTGGCAAGCAGAAGGAGAAGCAGGCTCCCCACTGAGCAAAGAGCCCAATAAGGGGCTGGATCCCAGAACCCTGGGATCATGACCTGATCTGAAGGCAGAAACTTAACTACTAAGCCACCCCAATACCCCTATAAAGTTCTTTTGAATAGAAATACTTATTATTAAAAAACCAAACAAACAAAAAACACATTTTGTAAACTTGGGTCCCAATACTAAAAACATTCACTTACGTCACATGATATTTTAAATGTTAAATAACGAATCTCATTGTTCTAAAGAAATTATCTTCATCACCTGCTCCTTTAGAAAGTTATATACAAAATATTATAGGCAATATTTCTGATAAGGGACTGATTATGGTGTTTTAAACCTATCATCCAAGATATAAAATACAAGTACAAACAGTTCCCATTAGTTTACATTCCCCTTCTCACAAATTTTGAGTTGGCACTTTTACTGATTGTACCTAAAATCCCACTAACAATTCTAGTTCAACCAGAAGGCCCCGATCTATCAAACTGAATTAGATTTTCTTTGGCAGCAGCATCTCTCAATTAGTGCCATTCCCCTGACTAATTCTAGATCCCTGAAATAGTCCACTGAGTATGGAGGCACCAGAATAGGTAGGATTCTACCCCTCCAATTTGAAAACCTCATTGCTATTTAAATCTGTGGGATTTGTCCAAAGTATTCCAAGGTGATAAGGGTTTCCCATGCTATCCTGGTTCAAACCTGAAGATCTTCAATCCCCCACCCCCCAACCAAAACCAATACATGACTATAGTTCAGCTTCAAAATTCCTATACAAAGTTCTGGAAAGAAACTATGTCAAGGGTACCAAACCTCCTTCACTGACATTATGACTAAAATTTGAAGTTCAGAATGGAGAATTTAAAAAAAAAAAATTCTTATCTTCTACTACATGGTAACATATCTGCCTTTTCTTTCTTCCCTCTAGGTCTTATTCTCTCCTAAGCAACCTCCAAGTTTCATTCTTCTGTTCACAAATTCGGTCTTCCTTGCAAATTTTATACCACTTCTATTCCTGTTCTCACCTAGAGAACTTTGTCCCTCCCCAACCTGATCAATCTCTTCTATTTTCCTGTTCTTGCCTTTCTCATCCTTGGGTTTAGGAGAGTTAGAAGGTAGAGTTCAGGGAAGTCAGCTGCTAGGGGAAACATTTCAGTTAATTCATGCAAGCCTGAGTTTGAAAGGTAAGCTACTAGAGCAACACTTCAGGGGAAGTGAAGGGACTAATGAGCAACCCACAGTAAAAAGCACTTCTGGATGAGGACTAATGGTACATATTCTTTGAACCTATAATATCAGTGAAGAGACTGATTCTTGGTTTAAATTTGGATACAGTCTTCCAATTACTGAATTACTTTTTCCTGGTCAGAGGAGGAGGAAACAACCATTATTTAAGCTATATAAGGAGGCCACATTATTCATCGTTGGTTATTTCATAAGATACACAAGAAGTTTATAATGGCTAGAAATCACTTGATCAAAAAGTTATTTAGATTGCATTTATATGAAATATCAAAAAAATGTATAGAGACAGAAAGTAGATGAGTGGCTGATAAGGGCTGGGGGAGAGGAGAATGGGGAATGACTGCTAATGAGTATAAGGTTTCTCTGGAGGTGATGTAAATGTTCTAAAATTAAATTGTGGTTAATGGTTGCACAATTCCGTGAACACACTAAAAATTACTGAGCAGCAAACTTAAAATGGATGAATTTTATACTATGTGAGTTATATCTCAATAAAGTCATTTAAAAATACTGCTATGGTTTTCTGTATTTTTATTCTGCATAAAAAGATTTTTTTTTTTTTCAAGATTTTATTTATTTATTTGACAGAGAGAGACACAGTGAGAGAGGAATACCAAGCAGGGAGCCCAAAGTAGGGCTCGATTCCAGGACCCCGAGACCGTGACCTGAGCCAAAGGCAGACACTTAACGACTGAGCCACCCAAGTGCCCCCATAAAAAGATTTTAAAAGATGACTACAGAATATATGGTCCAACACATAAAATACTATATTAAATTTTTTCAAAGATTACTGGAAAACTTCCTCTGCTGCCCAATATTTCTTCACCTTATAGCTTCAACCAAATACTGACTTCACTCTTCAAATTAAATATTTCTTCCAAATAATCAAATGAATTATAATGCAAAAGACTGTTACTGAGTTAAAAAATACCTAAATTCAAATGCCCTGAATTCAAACCTCAAAAATGAAATTTCAAAAAGCAAACCAAAAGCGACCAAGCAAACCAACCAAAATAGTCAGATACAGCTCTTCTATGCTAAATAGTATTTCCATGAAGTCCATGACAAAAGTCATTTTTTTCTACAAAACATCATTCAAAAATAAGTCTTTGCTGAATTAGGTAAAAACTTACAACTACCCAAACCACAGTGACCTTGTGCAGTAGTCTCAATTTCATATACTAAGCATAGACAGAGCTTGCCACTTTTGATGTTTCCTTCATGTTTAATGTATCAATATCTTCTAGACATGTACTGTGATATGAATTACATGCTATATAAGGTAGACTTTTTTTTACAAAGGTATGTAAGTTTTTTTACAAGTTTTTACAAAGGTATGTACTGCACAATTTTTTAAAAGTTCAACTTCAGGGTGCCTGGGTTGCTCAGTTGGTTGGGTGACTGCCTTCGGCTCAGGTCATGCATGATTTCGGAGTCTGGGGATCGAGTCCCCAGTTTGTTTCTCCCTCTGACCTTCTCCCCTCTCATGCTCTCTCTCACCGTCTCTCGTGAATAAATAAAATCTTAAAAAAAAAAAAAGTCAGAAGGACGTAATTGCCTGAAAAATATTTAAGCTCAGGGTGTTTGGGTGGCTCAGTGGGTTAAAGCCTCTGCCTTCAGCTCAGGTCATGATCCCAGGGTCCTGGGATGGAGCCCCACATGGGGCTCTCTGCCTGCCTCTCTGCCTACTTGTGATCTCTGTCTGTCAAATAAATATTTGTCTGTCAAATAAATTATTTTTAAAAAATTACTAAGCTCAATTTAGTTGGTGGGTTCTACTGACTATAAAAATTAGATACTGACCTATTATCACTAACCACTACAGTGTGAGCAAAACATTGAAAAGATGTGGAAAGCACAGAGCTATTTAGTTTTTAAAAAGTTTTCTAAGAATGTTCTATAGTATTCACAATCTCAATTTGCCTCATCTGTTAACTATTTCAAATTTCTGGGGTTTTTTGGTTTTGTTTTGTTTTTAAAGATTTTTATTTATTTATGTGAGAGACAGAGATCACAAGTAGGCAGAGAAAGGTGGAAGCAGAGAAGCCGGATTGGGGCTTGATCCCAGAACCCTGGGATCATGACCTGAGCCAAAGGCAGAGGCTTTGACCCACTGAGCCAACCAGGGGCCCCTCGAATTTCTGTTTTGAATAACTTGTCTAAAGAAGTGGATTCGATTTCCAGTTTGCTATTTTTTAAACCTTGCATATTTGAGGATTCTTGGGGAGGGTATGTGATTTGGTGAGTGCTGTGAAGTGTGTAAACCTAGTGATTCACAGACCTGTACCCCTGGGGATAAAAATATATGTTTATAAAAAAAAAAAAATTAAAAAAAAAAAAAAAAAAAACCCCTGCGTGACAGCACACTTTAAAATGGATGCTGGTAACCTGAAAGAGGGAGAAAATAAAACTTATTAAATATTTACGATGACAAAAGGTTTATTCAAAAACAAAATATGCAGCAGTTTTAAGTATTTTACACATATGAAATGTCACTGCTAGAAAAAAAAATAGTATTTGCCCCATGAGAAAAACTTCTATCCATACAATCTAACATTTTTCCAAAACAGATTCATTAACTGAGTCCACAAATTTTGATGAGATGCTTTGTGTATATGGAAAAGGGTATTGGGAAAGTAAAAGAAAAAAGTTTTGTTTTTTTTTTAAGTGAAAATTCCATCTTTCTGATAGCTTTATATACACACACACATACACACACATATATATGTATAAATCTAACTACCTCCTGTACTTGATGATCCACACTTCAAATGACATGACCTAAAATGAGTTTCTCAATTCCATATTACTTCTCCTACCCAGCTCCCTGTCTCAAGAAATAGATCTACCATTAGTCATAGCCTCGCAGAATCCTGTATTTTCACCCTTATCACAGTATATAAGACCCTGTGAATTCTTCCAATTTTTAGATTTTCAGATTCATGAGGGAAGGAATCATGTCTTTTCTATTCATATTACTTTGCGTATGGAGAGTAGGACAAAGGAATGATAGTAGGACAAAGGAAATGATAGCCATCATCATGACTTCTCTCTTGTCAACAGACTCAGGAGTTCTTTTCTACCCAGGAAAAAGTATTCCCATAGAAGAGGATCTGCAGACTAACTCTATCCTACCATTTCCATTTTGTTATTCTACAGAATGCATAGTTCTAATATTTAAGATCTCTACAGAAATATAATTGATTTCTAGTAAGAAAACATTAGACTCTAAAGCAAATGTGCAGCTTACCAATTAAAAATCTGATTCTCAGATTATGTTCATTAATGACTTAAAAGTTTCTTGACATCATTAGCTGACACTCTCATTACTGAAAAATGCCACATAAGATATATTAGAGATGACAAAAGAGAAAGATGTAGTTTTGACTAGAAGTTAGAGCCTATACATTTTCTTTCCCTAAGCTATTTATTTATTCATCTGATCATCCAATCAATAGTCACGAATGGGTAAATTTCTTAAAGTCTTTTCTATATGGGAAGCAAGGTATAAAGTAATTTAGGAATAATTTCTGAGAGCTAGGAAACCCACTTTCAATGTATTTTCAACAAAAATATCTTTAACTTAGTCTGGGAGTTTTACTATATATATATAACATGAATTGATCCCATAAGCACTTAAGGTGCTCCTTATTCTACTGACTGCAGCAAACTAGTACAAGATCACACCAGATGGCTGACTAGTTGTTACAGTACTTGCTTATACCATCAGGAAGCATTTACACAGAGAAAAATGAAGATGAGATATGGAGTAATAGAGGGTGTTAAGGTGTGGGCTGACAACAGAAAAAACCTGCCACTTCTAAGATTAGCCCCTAACATCCAAAACAGCCTTACTCTCAGCAAGGATAATAATCTACTGCTTTATAAAAAGTGAAAATTTTATTTACCATCTATTTATATTCTGAAGCATGATGACATACTGCAGAGATAGTTTTCTGAAGTCTGGTAAGTTTTGTAACTGTTTGCAAAACAAAAGCAACAACAACAAAAACAACTGTAGAGCTATTCCTTGCTTATCCTTATCATTAATATTTTCATTTCTGGAATTTGGTAAAGGAAGCTGTAACTTCTGTAGACATAATATCAAATTAAATGTAATTTTCTACCACTCGTGCTAAAGAAAAGGAGAAGTGCTAAGAAAAGGGGGGAAAAAAAGTCAAGGCATTTATTCAAAATCAGTAATGAATTACAGTCTTAAAAATAGCACAATAGTTTTTGAATAACATATTCTTTAAACAAAATAACGAAGCTACATACAGCCTGATTCAAAACAAAATACACACCAAAAAAAAAAAAAAACACCCCATTTATCTATATTCCTGCCCAAATGGTCATATCACAGATGAGTAAAAAGAACTAGGTTAAATATAAAATAGATTACCCATCACCTATGCTCTCATAACTTGCTACACTTTGGTTCACATTCAATTTTCTTTGTCATGTGTTCATCAGAAAATAAGCAAGCAGACTATAAGATTAAACAATAAGCTACTAAAAACAAATAAAACCCTATCCTTGCTTTCAAGCACTTTATTTTTAACAAATCTTAATATTGAAGTATTCCATTTATATTATAAATTCTATTTTAAGCCCAATTAGGTAGCCTGTATTTAAGACCATCTTCTTAAATTCACTAGGAATATGATTTGAATAAAGGACCGATGAAAGCAGTTGTCAGTGGGTTGCAAAGTAACAAATAAGTCTTAAGGCAAAACTGTGTATGACTTGTGGTAATAGCTGTATTATGCCCATATCTTATATTTTTCTGATATTACAAAATTTAATAGTTCTTCGTAAAAAGTTCTAAAGTTAATGGACATAACACATGACACTATACTTTTCAAATTTAGTATACCCTTCCACCTCAGACCTCAACTCAATCACAAGATTCACTCACAGGGTACAATGGAAATGTAGTCATAACCTTCATAACCAAAGATTTTCTAAACCATCATAACTGCCAACAGTTTCTCTCAGCAGGAGCAATAAAACTGCAGTGATCTATATATATAATAACAATGAAAAATTCAAGGACTGGAGTTCACTTTCTATTACCAGCTGTGAAGCTTCAGACAAATAACTTAACCTTTGTCTCAATTTCCTCATCTGCTAAGATCCAAGTAGTAATAGTATCTATCTCATATATAGAGATAGGAAGATTTAAGGAGACAGTAATTAAAATTTTTCTACAATAATACCTGGCTTACTGCTCAATGTTAGCTGTCATTGTTAGTAGCTAATGTTAATGTCAGAAAAACTTAAAAGGTGCACAAAGAATCAAATTTATGATTCTGGCCTCATTAGTATCATACTCCAATAAATGGATCTCAGCAACCAGACTGCTCATATAAAATTATCCATTTAAAAAGTCAATAAAGGAAATTTTAGCATGCATTTTCCAAATACTAGAATCCGTTTTAACAGTTTGATATGGCTTAAAATTTAGCTTTAAGGTTTTTATGAACATGGACTACTCATATATTAGATACTTGTTTTGGTTCAAATGAAATCAGGTGAGCATATCTCCCTTCTTTAATATAATGTCTCATTTCTGTGACTCCACAACTCCCATTTAAAAGGTTGTCTAGTTCATAATATCTGCAAACATAACTCTGGAAAGAGATAAAAGTCTATGGAATGTCCTATTAACCCTCAAAGTGAAAACACTGGAAATTAAAGTGAAACCTTTAGGTCTAGAATCAATCAACCTAATTTTCTATACCAGCATTAAGAACTCTGCCACATTTCTGATATGTATTAATCTTCAAATATCCAGGTTCAGCCAAAATAATATACAGGAAGAAAAGTCAGAAACCTCTGCTACCTGAAAGCTCTGAACTTTTCTACTACTTCCAACAACAATCACTTTCACTTGCAGGTAGATTTTGGCTACTATTTACAAAATATCTGAGTATCTACTATCCACAAGGCACAGTGGTAAATTCTGAGGATAATAAAAAGCTACTGTATCTTCCCCTTCAGAATTTTATAAGTTGAACACACAGTTATAATTAGAACACAAATACCTAGCAATAAAGCATACAACTAAAGTCATACAAGTAATACAATAGATACTGCCATAGAAGTACAAATGAAACACTATGATCAGAGAAGGCATCGTGAGAGAAAAAATATTATAAATGAGCTTTGATAGAGGGGAAAGCAAAAGCTAGAAAAAGAAGGGCAAGAATTCCAACCTACCAATTAGAATGAACAACAATCCACTGAGATAAAAGGACAAGGTATGTTCCAGACAGATATGGCAAAGTGTACTGGTTTGGTTGAAACTGATCTGTCCTGGGACGCCTGGATGGCTCGGCTGGCTAAGCACCTAACTTGTGATTCTGGTTCAGGTCCTGATCTAATGGGTCCCAAGACTAAGTCCCACCTCTGGCTAACACCCCCCCCCCACCCCCACCGTGTCTGCTTGAAATCCTCTCCCCCTGCCCCTCCCCCCCATACACTCTCCTCACTCTCCCCAAAGCAAATAAACAAATCTTTTAAAAAAGAGAGAGGGGCACCTGGGTGGCTCAGTGGGTTAAGCCTCTGCCTTTGGTTCAGGTCATGATCTCAGGGTCCTGCGACTGAGCCCCAAGTTGGGCTCTCTGCTCGGTGGGGACCCTGCTTCCCCCCAGTTTCTGCCTGTCTCTCTGCCTGCTTGTGAACTCTGTCAAATAAAATCTTTAAAAAAAAGAGAGCAAGAAATAGATCAATCTTCAAGTTCAATTATGGAAAGTGTCAAAACCCCAGCAAAGAATTCTAAACTTTATCCTAGATGAAAAGGGAACCACAAGTATTATCAAGCAGAGAAATAATATGATATGAACAGTTTTTTAGAAGGAGTTTGTGATGGTTTATTGAACGGGGAAGGGAGATGCTTTTACAAAGTAAAAGTGGAAAGACCAGCTGGAGTGCTAAAACCAATGGTTTGGGTATGAAGTGATTAAAATCTGTACTATTCTAATACAATTTTTCTAACTTAAACAACACAGGACCCACCTGTAAAGCCTTAATACTTTCTATATAAAGACTATTTTTTATAAGATCTGAATTACAATTTTGTTTTCTTACTTTCTCTTCCCCTTTCTCCATAACAGTATCTTCCTGCCCATTTCTAATCACAAACTGTAACTTCTCTTCAAAATACCAACCCTTGTCTTTCTTCACTTACTCATCATTCTAGTCTGAACATTCACCTTTGCTTTTATTACTCTTTATCCTCTATTTAACCATCTCTTCCCACCTAACAATTAACGACAAACCAATCACCTCTCTAGCTTCATACAGTCAAATAAAGCTGCTCAAACTCAACTTTCTCTTCCACTACCTCTTAATGTTTAACTTTTATTTATAAATTCTATATGCCTACAACTTTTGTAACTTTTAAAGTCTCTACCCAATCTCTTACAGTATGATTTCCAGGCTCACTGCTAAAACTGTACTCAAAGACTCACACTCTGTTGTTTCTATTCCTGAATCTCAAGATTTCACAAACTCAAAAGGAGCTACTATTTATTTAGTACTTTCTTCATGGTAGAAAACGTCAAGTATTTTACACAATCATTTCACTTAATCTTCAAGAATACCTTATAAGGGGCGCCTGGGTGGCTCAGTTGATTAAGCAACTGTCTTTGGCCCAGGTCATGATCCTGGAGTTTCAAGATCTAGTCCTGCATAGGTCTCCCTGCTCAGCAGGGAGTCTGCTTCTCTCTTTCATCCTTCCCCCTCTCCTGCGGTTTCCAATAAATAAAATCTTTAAAAAAAAAAAAAAAAAGAATACCTTATGAGAAAGGCTTTCCCATAAGACAGATAAATATGAGGCTTAGCGAAATTGAGGACCTTGTCCAAAATCACCCCACTAGGAAATTTTATCGCCTCCTCTCTAAAGCCTTTAATATATGTACTTAGAAACATTACTCTTAGTCCTTCATTAAGGACATCAACCATCTGAGAATTTAATATTGATTCCATTCCTCAATTTAAACAATGATAGTTGAAGACATAAAACCGTTTAGCTCGGCTGACTTCGGAAACTTAGGGAATGAGAAAATGAACTCCAGGAACTTCTTAAACTTTTTGGAATGTTTCAGAAGAGACTTTTTGGAATGTTTCAGAAACACTGGAAGGCTTAATTTATACATAAATTACATATAAAGACAATTTATACATAAATTTATAAGGTGTCTTTTAATTCTAGGAATCTGAATCCTAGTGTTAACATTCAGATTCTCAATTTTTGATTCCTAGGAACAAGGAGGATCATCTATTTAGGAAAAATTCACTCAGGAATGTTCTGAAAATAACTTCGTATCTACACAGTTCTGATCTTGGCATGTTAACTTAGATTCTCTGAGTCTTTATTTCTTCACTTGTAAAAAAGTAACATCATATACTTTAGAGGGTTGTGGGGAAAATTAAAGCCTGACAAATGGTTAATACACTGTGACTTTGGGGCGCCTGGGTGGCTCAGTTGCCTGGGTGGCTCCGTCGTTAAGTGTCTGCCTTTGGCTCTGGTCATGATCCCAGCATCCGGAGATCGATCCCCATACCGGGTCCCTGCTCCGTGGGAAGCCGCTTTTCCCTTTCCCATTCTCCCTGCTTTTGTTCCCTCTCTTGCTCTGTCGAAAAAGTAAAAACCTTAAAAAAATATATACACTTTCACTATGTCTTTATCTAGAAGTAGTTTGTTCTCATAGGATTTTAATTCAAATCTTATCACCTACAAAAATTCTTTCAATCCAGATCCTAAATGCGAATAGTAAGTACATAAACTTGGTCAATGGATTCCAAATAAACATTTAGCATTATAAAAACTCAAGCTCCCTCTCTTATTATTCAAGGAATGTTTAAGACATCTCTAATTTCGTAAACACAGTATCAGTAGTCTACTTTACTAATACACAATAAGATCTACCACTTTTCTCTCAGTTTTAAAAAAAAATTCTAAAGTCTACTACATTTTAGATAAAGGTATTCAGAAGCTCACCTCTCTTAATCGTTTCCTTTCTCTAGCTCCTTCTACTTGCCTCAGCAAAAGAAAAGCTAGGTAAAGAGATTATCTAGGTTGTACAGAGATAGCTAGGACATGCAAAGGTCAAAATCAGCAAGGAATAAATTCTGTAGATTCAATAAAATATGAAATTGTTACTTGTGTAATATGAAGTACATTTGAGAGCAAAAGAGGCTCCTGGGTGGCTCAGTGGGTTAGGCCTCTCTGCCTTTGGGCTAGGGATCAAGCCCTGGGGGCTCTCTGCTCAGCAGGGAGCCTGCTTCCCCTTCTCACTCTCTGCCTGCCTCTGCCTACTTGTGATCCCTCACTGTCAGATAAATAAAACCTTAAAAAAAAAAAAAAAAGCCAGCAAAAGAATATAATCAACCTTTTGATTTTTATATAAATTTAACCCAAGCTTCTTTTATATAAGGGTGGTTAATAATCCCAGCTAGAAATTCAGGGAATTTCTTGGCTAATAGCGCAATAATAAATGAAGTAACTGAATTTTAAAAATCTGTCACCAACATTATTCTAAATGAAAGAACACATTCTGGCATAAAGTTACCATCAAAGGTACAGGAGGGTGCAAATTTTATCTAGTTGCTTCACACCTTCCCCTCACCCAAGGTGCACATATTTCACAGGCCACATCTTGTTTTATGTTAACTTTTTAAAAAAAATATTTTATTTATTTATTTGACAGAGAAACACAGTGAGAGAGGGAACACAAGCAGGGGAGTGGGAGAGGGAGAAGCAGGCTACCCACTGAGCAGGGAGCCCCATGTAGGACTCTATCCTGGGACCCTGGGATTATTATGACTTAACTGACACAGCCATGCAGGAGCCCCACTTCTTTTTTTTTTTTTTTTAAAGATTTTATTTATTTATTTTACAGAGAGAGATCATAAGTAGACAGAGACGCAGGCAGAGAGAGAGAGAGAGAGGGAAGCAGGCTCTCCGCTGAACAGAGAGCCCGATGTGGGACTCGATCCCAGGACCCTGGGATCATGACCTGAGCCGAAGGCAGCGGCTCAACCCACTGAGCCACTCAGGCGCCCCAGGAGCCCCACTTCTTGTTTAACTCTTATAGGACTCCACTTCAGCCGACTTTCTTACTTGGCTGCCTCCCTTCTTTGATCTAAGGATGGAAAGTAATCCTTAGATTATTTTACAGTACCACTCAAGAGTCAGGTGCCTAGGCAAGAGTTAGATAATCATGGGGGGGGGGGGGAGTCATCAAAATATCACCCTCTAATTATCACAGATTTACACTTTAAGAAATTAATTCAGCTCTCATGGGTGAGCATTTCAGGGACAACAAGCTCCCTGTGGACATATCAGTCTTCAGTTTTAAATTATTAAATAAATCAGCATTCACAGCTGAGCCAAAATCAGCTCTACATTCTATTAGCTACTATAATAAATAGTGTTGGTATAATCTGAACAAATTCAAAGACTGTTGTAAGTTTTTGGTAACTGCTTAGCAATGTTTACCATGTGACAACATGATGTTGCTATAGAGTTCTTTGAAAAAAATTAGGCATTAGGAAACAAATTTTCAGACAAAGGTTTATTAACAAGTCAAGATAAGCAAGACCCAGCTTGAACTTACAGAAACATCTTCATAATGTGTTCATATAATGTCCTTCACATCAAACTATGAAAGGTCCTGTGTTTGTTCAAACCTGCAGTTTCACCTACCCTTTATTTCTTGTGGAATCCCCATCCTTCTTCCTCCCAAGAGTTTTTCTAGACTTCCCAATCCCAACAGAAAAATCAATAAAGCCTATCTACAGGAGTATCATCCCTAAAGATCAATTATCAACTTAAAATTCTTTTAAGACACTTACTTTTAAATAACATACAGATTTAGAATACTGAAACTTCTAAGTGCCTAACATATTCTAGGCATTTGGTCAAGGCATACTGAATAGACAGTGTTAACTGAGTTAAGAAAATTTAGTAACTGGCCATGCATTTGATAATACAGTATACCACTATGCTTTACTGATTTGTAAACTGAGACTCAAAGGGTTAAAAAGCACTTGTCCATGGACACAGATATTTTGGAGCACAGCCATGACTAAACAATTCTTATCTCCGAGTACAATGTTCCCTTCAACAGGTTATACTGTAATTATGGTCATCACTCTAGCCCTTCAAACCGAAATATAAAAAAATACAACCTGTGTTTAAAAAAAAAAAAAAAGAATGTCTAAAGAAATTTATGTAAATTTCCACCAAAAAAGAAAAAAAAAAAACCACCTTTTTAAAGCAGGCTCCATGCCCAGCATAGCCTCCAAGGAGGGGCTTGAACTCACAACACTGGAATAAAGAAAGACCTGAGCTGAGACCAAGAGTCAGAAGCTTAACCAACTGAGCCACTCAGGTGCCCCTAAAAAAGACATTTTAACGACTAGCATTCATTTTAACGACTAGCATTCAACCCTGTTACTTTGCAAATATATACTGAGGTAGCTAGCCAAACTTCCTGCTCTTATATACCTCTCCCATAACAAATTACTTCACTAATGTGAAAAATGTTTGATGATATGAAATCAAAAATGTCTTCAGTAACTTCTATGTGCACTTCTCATTACGGTTTCAATAATGTGTCACTGCAGCACCGTGCAGCTTAAAAGTAATCATCTCTACATGATTCAATGTTTATTCAGATATACAAGAGTCACACTTAAGAACAGAACTACAACATCAGGCAAGGAATGTTACTTTGTGCTTCAACTTATTTACTGACAAAGAAACATTAAAAACATTAAACCAAGGGTAACATCTATGATTAGAAAATAGGGGTGGGGTGGGTCACCACTTTCCTAATCATCTAATCTGTAAAGTGTTACAGAAATACAGTATTTGTAAAAGATCCAATATGTAAAAAATATAAAAGTTATAATAGTGAAATTGTTCCAGTTGAAGAGGAACTGGGGAGTAAGCCCTGCTGCCGAACTCCTATGAGCTCTGGAACCCCTATGGCTCAGCAGAGTACCATTTAAATAAATAAATACCCCCTTACTCTTCAGAGCTCTTTGCATCTAAAAACTGATTGTGTTTAAAATTCCACCATGCAAGTATGAAAAGATTAAGACTTCTTCCTCCAGAACAATTTTTGAAATTTTTAATTTCTTTCAATAATGTCAAAATCACCTACTCTGGGAAGTAATACCTATATCCCATTGATTTTTACAACTCCCATCACTCTCTCAATCACTTCTTAAAATTCATTATGCTCATTAGTGCAACCTGCAGAAAATTCAGGGGTGGGAATGGGGGCGGCGCATGTATTTCTTGGCTTGGACAACTTAAGTATGACCTTTGTGGATTTGTAAGTACCATGCGGTGCTTGAGAAGGGAGAAGGAAAAATACCTCAGGTGATGAAATTTTCAAAACGTATCTAAACTGCGGTTGGTAGAAGGCTCTCCACAGCCAGCTGTCTTTCAAGAGAATATTTAAATCTACAAGTAGAACAGAACCATACCTCAACCACCAAACTCTAAGAAGTTCATCACACAATTCACACAGCTAAAAATACAAGAAATCAGTGTGATTTACTTCAATGGATTTGTTCGATGCCTTAATAATGAATGGACTGGAGGTATCACCGACTTGAGTTCTTAAGGAGCCTCATTCTCAGCTCAGACCCCTGAAGCAAATCCTCCAGAATTTGGAGCCTCGAGGCCAAGTCCGGTCCAAAGGAAGCCTACCCCCTTCTTCCTCCAGGCCTCCCTCCCAGGGGTTGGAGCCCTTGGCCGCCCTGCGGGAGGGGGCGCCGCGACGCCCCACGCCTCGCTCGGGAAAAGTTCCGCCCGCCGTTCTCGGGCCAGGCTGCCCTGGGGCCCTCGCCCGCGCCGCGGCCACAAACACTTGCCGGGTGTCGGCGGCAGGAGGGTCGCGCCCCCTCCCCGCGCCGCCGCCGCCACCAACACCCCGCCCCCGCCTCCCCGCCGCCACCGCCCTCGCTGAGCGTTAACCCCTTGCGGCCCGCCGCCCGGCTTCGGGGAGGAGGCCGGGCCAGGGGGTGGAGTTGTCGTGTCTCCTCCCGGGAGCGCCCGGGCAGACGCCCGGCTTGTTTACAGGCCCCAGGCCCAGGCCTGGCCGCCACCGCCGCCGCGCAGGCCCGCCCGCCCGCCCGCCCTCGGCCCGAGCGTCGCGCTTACCCGGAGCAGCCGCGGGCGGGCAGGTCCCTGGTCGGCCAAGGCAGCGGCGGCGACGGCGCCCGGGGAGGGGGCTGGAAGGGGGTCACCGCGGCGGCTGCCGGCCAGGTCAGGCCGGGGGAGGGGGCGGAGGAGGGGAGGAGCCGGGCTGCGTCCGGGCCCCCGGCTCTCGGCGCCCTCGCGGCTCAGATCATCCGGGCGTTGGAGCGGGAGGCGGAGAGCGGGTCCCGGAGGAGGAGGAGGAAGAGCCGAAGACTCATCGCTTTCGCGCCCCACCTGCCTGGCGCCCCCCCCACCCCCCCTCCCCAACCACCCGTTCCGGCGCTGCAGCCGCGGGAGCACCCGAAGCTGCGGGCCGGGCCGGCGCCGAGACCACTGCTCCCTCGCTCCCGCGCGCGCTCCCGCCCCTAGCGCCGCCGCCGCCTTGAGCGCGTCCCCGCGCAGGCGCGCTCACGAAGGCGCCGTGCGGCCCCTCCCCGACTCCTCTGTCCGCCCCGCCCAGCGGGCTCGGCGGCCGCTACAGCTGCGGCGCGGCGGAGCAGCTGCAGAGACCCGGATGTCGTTGGGCAGGAACTGCGGCGAGGGCCAGCAGGCGGGGGAGGGGCAGCCGCAGATGACATCACTGCCCTACCCTGCTACTCTGGCCGCAGCCCCCTCGGCCCAAGGCCGAGGCCGAAGGGAACATCCGAATCCCGGTTCGGAACCGGGACTGGAGCTTTTATGCCCCCGGCTCGGGGGCTGGACAGGGTGCGTGATTGTAAGGAGTCCCGGACTTCGAGAGCTTCTCCAAACCCGGCAGTCCGTCGAGCGGGGACTCGGGAGCTCCCCCTAGGGCGTCGGCTCCTCCCGCCCCGGCGCTTCCACTTGTCTTAAATACACACCCCACTCCCTGCAAAGACGCGGTTCTCAGAACCTGGAAGACCGACCCCGTGCTTACGACCTCTCTCGGACGCAGTTGCGGCCTAGTTGCCGCACGGTGGCCGCGGCTAGAACGCACTGTTGCACCAGGCAGCCGCCAGACCCCCTCTCTTCCGGGGCCCCAGGCCTCTGGAGCCACCCTAGCCAGCGACCCCGGGAGCTTCACGCAGGTGCCCCTACCACACACCTCTCGTCCCGAAGGGCAACAACACCCTACCACCACCCACCCACACGCGAGTGCAACTGATACACGCACGGGGCACATGTTCTGAGTTTCTGGCACGTTTTCCATTCGTAGTTCATGGGATTCCACATTGTATTTATTTGCACATGTTAGTCACGTGATTCTGTCACAGGGGACCTCCAACGACCTCCTGCAAGGTTTAAGGAACACAAGATTTTCTTGAGAATAATCAGAAACGTAACAGCTGCTTCTAAAGAGTTAGAGATCAAGTGAACCTAATTGAAACTACATATGCAGGCGGCCAAAATCCAGTTTAGCTAGCTGGACTACAGAAAACCGACCCACGCTGTTTGCAGACGCCGGGATAGAATGACAACCCTAGGCGGCCAATGAATCGGAACTGGGAGCAGTACATCACCAGCACGATTTCCCATTGGATGGGGTGTCTTTCCCTCTCTCGTCAGAGACTTAACCTGTTCACGGACTTGACCTATACCACACTGGCTGCAAAAAAAAATTTAAAAGAAAAATCCGTGTTTTAAAAAATAGTCGCATAAAGAAAAACCCAAATAGTTCAGTGCAGGAGGCAAGTAATTTAAAAAGAACACCTGAAAATATTAGTCAAGTTGGGTTCTGGCCAATAAAGAGGTAAACTTGCGATGAGGCCTCTCTATTTTATCTCAGGAACTCACTGTAGCAATTTATACCCTGTTACTTTGTATATCCTAAAAGTACTTTGTTGCCCCAACTCTTAGATCAAAAGCAATTTGTTTATTCTTTCTGTCATTCAGCAAACACTTAGCTGTTTTTGAAGCTGTGAAAGCCATCTCCAATTTTTTCTGCATGACTTTTTTTGGAAGTTGTGTTCCTTTCACATTTAGGCCTGGAATCTGACAACAGGATAAAATAGTTTCACCAAACAGTGACTGGCTGGCCAATTCTTCGAGAAACCCAAAAATCAATCTACCCAATATCTATGGCGTTAGAATTTCTTAGAGTAAGAGGAAGATGGATCTTTTCCAGATATACAACATGAAAATAAAATTCATTTATGCACTTGGTCCCAGTATCATCTGAGGACACATTTCCTAATTACTTCTCCCTACGCTTGCCAAAATGAGGGAAATTAGATCAAAGATCTTTGAAACTGTGCCGTATTGAAATCCTTAATACTTAAGACAAGTAACAGCATGATTAGCATGCTGGTGGACTCATTACAATTGTGAAATTAAAGAGCCCAAGAGGCAACCACTATTTGAAGTGCCCTTGGAAAGCAAACTTTCTTATTCCTAAGGCAGAGCCTGGGTAGTCCATGAAAGTAGAGAGTAATAGAGAACTTGAAGGACTAGCTTATCTTTCTGCTTCCTTCCTTTAGGCTTCCATATCTTTGTCTCTCTGTTCTATACTTGTAAGAGAATCTGGGTCAATTATAGCAGAAAAGGCAGAAGGATAGAAAATAAGAGCATAAAGAGACTTTTAAGGAGGCTGCACAGTGTGCCACAGACTACTGATAAAGCTGTACCTTCCTACTATTTCTCATTTCTAGATACAGTTTGCAGGGACATTTTGGTATGAACTAGGAAATTCGTGGGTTATAAGGTAACATTTTCAAGTTTGGGACGAAGGTATCTTAATATTGTCTGAATAAATATGCTTGATATTATAACATTCCCTTCCTTATTATTATATTAAGTATTATGTTCCCAAAATGTTATGCTGTAGGCAAAACCCAACTATTTAGAAAGGAGAAAAGGACATTGAAAAAAGAGGGTTAAAATTTTTTTTGTTGTTTGAACTACAGGGGGACTCCTACCTGTATTTGCGTTGTTCAAAGTGAATTTCTGTGAAACCTCAGTGAGAACATATTCTCATAATTGTAATTTAGTAATTCTTACAGGTATATTGTAAAACTATCATGCTCTGCTTTGGAGTTATGTTTCAATCACCAAAGAGGAGGAGGATTTTCTGATAGACTGGCTTTCAAGTCCTGAATTTAACTGTGTGCTATCAGCTTAGTAATTGGGAGGCCTGGCGTGAGGAGGAGGCTGAGGTGAGGAAGCTTAATCTGGTTAGCTATACTCTCTCCTCTTTTCCTCGATAATCACAGTTAAAAGTGAAGGTTACATTACTTGTTACCAAATTGCTATTGTGAATCAATCCAGGAGGGTCACCCTTGAGACAGCCTGGCCTAGGCCTCTCAAAATAAATGTCAACAATATAAGTGATCCCTCCAGGGAGTACTGGAGAATTCCCCTCACCTGAGCCGTTCACCCTTTCACACTGAGGTCAGTCACTACTCAAGAGTCACAGAGCCAAGCAGAACAGAGTTTCAACTCTGCCAGCCTCCTCCACCTTCACTACCTGTTCCACGTGTCTTTTTCCCAAATATCCTCTTCATATGGCCTCCTCTTCTCTCTTTTTTCCTTATCACTCTTCTCCCTTTCTTCTGTTCTTTCTTAGTCCCCTTTGTCCTTCTTTTCCCCATTCTTCTTTTCTCACTTTTTCCTAGCTTAGTCCAAATTACAGCCTCTGCTACCCACTTTCTCCTGAAGTAGTACATTTCAGTGGATAGAGCCCCAAATTAATTTTGTTGGTGGGGGGTGTGCCCCCCACCCTGGCCCTCTTCCCTCCATCCTTCCCCCCCTCCCCCAACCATTTAGGGTCACGAGAAACTTAGGTCTTTAAAGTTCTGTCACAGAATGAAAAGGATTAGAAAATCCTGTCCTGTGTGACATCACTGAGGCAGCTCTGTCAGGTGGAGCAGATGGAAACTAGCAGCCTTGTATTGTCCCTGTGACGACTCCTGGACCTTTTAAGAGAAATGTGGGTCACCATGAACACCATAGGCCAAGTCCTAGGGAGTCTTCAGAGTAGGTCTCACCTCAAGAGAACTGTATATGGACAGCCCCATGACATTGGTGCAGGTCCTTTCAGGCAAATTCACTTGTTCAGCAGATAGTTATTGGATGCTGGGCTGGTCGTAGATAAGGACATGACTAGGCAAAAAGTCCCACCCTCAAGGAGTCGATATTATAATCAGGGATATAGATGAAGAAGCAAACAAATAAGGAAATTAAGATTATGATCAGTGCGGGCCGCCTGGGTGTCTCAGTTGGTTAAGCGTCTGTCTTTGGCTCAGGTCATGATCCCAGAGTCCTGGGATGGAGCCCCATTGGGCTCCCAGCTCAGTGGAAAGCCTGCTTCTCCCTCCCCCACTCCCCCTACTTGTGTTTCCTCTCTTGCTGTTTCTCTCTCTGTCAAATAAATAAAATCTTTAAAATAAAATAAACTTTAAAAAAAAGATTATGATCAGTGCTCTAAAGGACATAGATTGGGGACATGACTTGAAACAGGTGTTCAGACAAGCCCTTTGTACAAAGGAGTCAACTTTGCAAAGAATCAGGGAAAAGCTTTCTTGGCAGAGGGATCAACATGAGCAAAGGGTCTGATGTAGGATAGGCTTTGGCAGAAAAGTTGTCTACAGACCAAAGAGAAGTTCAGAAAATGCAAGGTATATATTTTATAAAGACGGTCACATTTAGAATTTCAACTTGGGATATTTGGGATACTTAATCCAATTCACTGTTAGGAAACCAGCTTGAGCAGAGAAGTATGGTCTATGCCAAATAACTTAGTGAATTGGTCTGGCCCCAAAAGCAAAGCAGCTTGAAAAATCAAAATTAAAAATTAAAGGACCTTTATCCGCTATTGAAAATAAAAAGCATTTTACAACCCGAGGGAGTGATCCCCTCAGACAACCCAACAGCAGCTAGAAATGGGTAAAAAGAATCCTTTTTCTTCCAAAATAGTTACTCTGAGCAGGGGAAGACTAACAAAAATTTGGACTTCTCAAGGACAATTTTTCTGGGTGTTTACTGTCTACTATAGACGTTAGAGAAGATCTCAAACCATATCTTTGAAAGCTACAACACATTTTCATCCTTAATGACGGTGGCCTGGTTGAGAACCAGTGATGAAATGAACACCATGATAAAGGCCTTTTCCTCTATCTGGCTGTGTTGTTTTCAAAGCACTGTCACTTAGGGCAGGCCATTTAATCCTCACAACATCCCTTATGGGTAGGCAGGGTAAGGACTGTTGCTCTCACCCTTTACAGAAGAGAAAATGGAGTGTCAGGTAGCAACAACACAGGGACACCAGAAGTAATCATTAGTACCCAGGTTTCTTCCCTGTCTGCTACAGATCATCTCTAGCATTTACACGTCACTAATAAAAGCAGCAAAGAGACTCCATGGGAAGCACATGGACTTCAAGCCAACAGTGGTGTATGGAACTGCCTTCTGCTAGCTCATGAGAGCCGACTATTAAATTTTCAGGAATTTTGGGGTGCCTGGGTGGCTCAGTGGGTTAAAGCCTCTGCCTTTGGCTCAGGTCATGATCCCAGAGTCCTGGGATCGAGCCCCACATTGGGCTCTCTGCTCAGTGGGGAGCCTGCTGCCTCTTCTCTCTCTGCCTGCCTCTCTGCCTACTTGTGATCTCTGTCTGTCAAATAAATAAATAAAATCTTAAAAAAATTTTTTTTCAGGAATTTTGCCAGCTGTTAAACAGAATAGTTATGAAAAATTAAATTATATAAAACTTCCAATTAAATAAAATTTAAACAAAGCTAATGTCTATTTAAAAACTCATCACTTCCAAACTATTTTAATGTATTTTATTATTATTTGTGCTCTTGAGGTTACTTACATATATTGTGCCTGTCTGGTGAAAATTCTCTATACCGTATTACTGCCCATTTCTTCTCAATGCTGTATTCAGTGACTTCACTTTGGTGGCTTGAAATTGGCTATGAAAGGAATATTTACACCATGGAAATCAGCAAGGGCCACAGACAGGGCTTGACTTAGGCTTCGTTAATTGTCTAGACTTAAGAAAGTGACAGAGAAACTGTTAAAGCAGATCCAACTTTAAAAAGTGTGTTGTATCTATAGCTGTGACATGGTGAATGGCACAGGACATCCAGTTCAGCAAAGGAGCCCTCACATCATTGACAAGTAAGTACCTATATACATGTTTGCTGTTTTAGTTTTATCGTAAATACTAACCAAGAGGCATGCCAGAATCACATTTGGAAAGCTGGCTGTTAAACATTTATCAGCATACCACTGGATCTGCATCTGCTATGACAATTGGGACACTTCCTGGCTCTGTGACCTTAAGTAAGTCACTTAGATCATTAGCCTCAGTTTCCTTCTCCATGTTCAAATCCCTTGAACATGGCAGGAGTTTAGGGGGACTGACCTGTGTGCAGTTGAAAATCAGCACATAACTTTTGTTCCCCCCCCAAAACTCAACTACCAATAGATTACAGTTGATCAGAAGTCTTACCAATAACATAAACAATTGATTAGCACATCTTTTATGTATTATACATATGTAAATTTGAGAAAAAAATGCTATTAAGAAGATCATAAGGAAGAGGAAATATATTTACAGTGCTGTACTGTAGAAAATCCATGAATAAGTGGACACATAGTTCAAACCCACATTGTTCAAAGGTCAATTGTATTTCCTCTCACTGTATTGTAAGATTTAGAATAGATGAGATGCCCTTGACCATCATATTCTTCTTCCTTCTCACTGGTAGATCCCTCTCTCACTACAGTTTGTATATGGATAATGCTCTCCCAGTCTCCCTCATAGCCTCGAGCACAGTGTCCCAATCCATGTGCCAGCACACACTAGTTTGTCCTGAATGGGTTAGCAATGTGACAAAGTATTGATCCCTTAAGCCCTTGGAATATTTGAGTGAGGATCAGCTGCTGCAACCTGAGACTGTCCTGTGTGGCCACAAGCAACCTCACTCAGGTACCCCTCTATGTCATAAAAATATTCTCTTTCTGTTTGTGTCATGATGTGAAAAAATTGAGAAGCATTGGCTTAAGGCATGTGTACATGATGCAGTTCTGACCAATGGAACTTGGGGAAAAGTCTTGGGAGATGGATCTGGGAAAGATTTTCCTCCCTAATAAGAAGAGTCACCCGAGAGACAATGCCTTCTTCAACCATATGCTGTTACATCTATGTATGAGCTGCAACTTCTGAGCCATCTTGCAAAGAACGAGTGTAACATGGAGAAGGTGAATAATGACAAAAGGTTGGTCCTGCACATTGTTGAACCATTGAGCCATCCCTGCAACACTTCGGAATTTATTTTGGGAGTGGATGATATTTCTCATTGTTGAAGCCACTTTTATTTTTGTAGTCAGTTATTTGTAGCTAAAAGCAACCAAATACAGCAGAACTGGTACATCCTTGACACCCAGTGAGTGCTCAGGAAGGTTAGCTAATTACCAAATTAGATCTTTTGCCTTTAGAAAATCTGATGAGGTGAGGTGTATACTTACCTTATCCCTTGATATTTGAAGGATTTGTTCTGTATGTAGATTCACTTTTAATCTTTATCTTGATTCTTTCTTAGAAGTGTTTTTAATTGGGTAGTAAAAACAGTAATTGAAAAATGAAGTCATTTTAGGTTTGAGAGCTATTGATTCAGAGACGTTGTTACGCATTTTCTTTTCTTGAAAGCTCTAGACAGACTAGAGCATTATCACATGAAAAAGGTGATAGAATCCCATCAGGTTCTGCAAAGTAGAACAAGAACCAATTCATGGGGATTACAGAGAGCACAATTCTAGTTCAATATGAGGGAAAGGGAATCAACAGGGACTAGAATATGCCAGGGTCTATACCAGGCCCCTTATGGGTGTTATTTAATTCTCACAACAACTTTGCAAACAAAGATCCTTCCCTTCTCTCTCTCTCACCCCCCCATTTTACAGAAAAGGAACCTAAGGCAGAGAAAAAGAGCTCTTTTGCAGACCTGAGACCGTGAGTCCAAAGTCACTGCTTTTTCAGTCCCAGAAGCTGACTGGGCCTTCTTGCGCTGTCTTTCTCTCTTCTTGAGGAAGTTTCCCATCCACGAAAAAAAGAACAAGTCCAAAAATGGTGCCCTTGCTGAAGATGTCTTGGAAAAATAAGTACACAGCACATCGAACAGCGAAATATTTCTCAAGCTCCATATAAAATCATCACTTATCTTAGAATTTTGTTTGCAGCTGTCACAAACTCCATTCTCCTGCCCTCTCCACTCATGAAAAATTTCTCTCCTCCTGTTTCCTAAAACTTTGTCCTTTCTTTTTGGCTGATTCTTTACAAATCCTACTTAGCAAGACAAAAACCAGCATAACAACCATTGACGGCCACCCTAGGGGTTTTTAGAAAGCACCCCGCCATTGGTACAAACATGGCAGAGGCCTCTTTGTAGAGAAGTAGCAGGTAGAAGGAAGAATTCAGATTAGCCTGAAGACTGACAGCTATAGAGCCTGCCAGGCGGGTCCATGGTAAGTGTGAGACCCGGGTCGGTATGACGACAGGCAGTAGCAAAAACTTCATTTTGTTTGAAGATATTCATAACAATCATTTTTAATATTTTAAACATGTTAAAGCCAAAGAGGATATTCCAAAGCCTATCTCTGCTGTTTATCCTGTGGACAAGTCATTAACCTCTCTCAGCCTTGGTTTCTTCATCAGGAACACAGGAATAATCAACATGCCACATGGCCCAATAGCAGTGGCGCAAGAAAATGTAACTGTGACTTTAAAGCACATCATGTGATATTTTTAATAATAACACATTGTAAATGATTGGACACATCCATGCAATATTTTGTCCCTTCTCTAGGCCTACATAGGCATAGGTACGGCTAAAATTATTCTTTTTTTTTTTTAAGATTTTATTTATTTATTTGACAGATTACAAGTAGACAGAGAGGTAGGCAGAGAGAGAGGGGGGAGCAGGCTCTCTGCTGAGCAGAGAGCCCAATGTGGGGCTTGATCCCAGGACTCTGAGATCATGACCTGAGCCAAAGGCAGAGTCTTAACCCACTGAGCCACCCAGGTGCCCCTAAAATTATTCTTTTCAAGATTTGTTTTGACATCTAGCCCATTGGCTTACTGAGGCCCTGTGGGAATGTATGTGTGACCTATGACAAGGGTCCTCTCCTGGAGGATTCTGTCACCCCCACCACTGCCGACCCTTTTTAAGTGAATTTCCACTTCATGCCATCTACACCCAGAGGTGACCATTTGGTTCTGAACCTAAACTCTAAATTGTTCTTACACTGCTTTAAAAGAAGGACTCCAAACCCCATGTTTTATGTGTTACAGTATTTGTAATTTCCAAACCCTATGTTTTATGTGTTGTAATGTTTGCAATTTTTATATTACAGACTTGAGTCACCATCATGCATTTTATCTAATCGATAAAGATAAAGGTATTGAGTACCTCAAAAATGCCAAGCAGTGTTCTAGAGGCTGGTGAAGAAGAAAGTCAGTTTTCATAGAGCTTACTTGGGGTTAACAGAAAACAAACAAGATTCTTACAGAGGAATAAATACTCTAAAAGATGTAGAGCAAATTATGGTGTGGTCCAGCAGGATGGGAGAGGGAACAAAGGAAAGGTTACCTTACGGCAGCTGGTCAGAGAAAGCCTGTTATAGGGGTGGCAGCTGGGCAGGCCTGGATGACCGAGGAAACCACCATGTAAACATCTAAAGGAAGACCCAGGTAAGAGCAAAGGCCCTGGGGTGGGAGTGCTCTTGACATGTCAAGGAATGGAGAGAACTCTGGAATTTTCGGGGCACGGTCAAGGTGGGACAGAGTGCTATGTAGAGTGCTATGTAGGCAGTTGCCTATAGACCACAGCAAGCATATATATATATATATTTAAGTGTGATGGAAAACCACTGGAGGTTTTCATGCAGGGAAATGATGTGATCTGATTTATGTTTTGCCCTTGCTGCAATATGGAGAAGAGATTTTAGAAAAGTAAAAGTGAAAGTAGAAAAATCCTTTCATGTCAGCTTCATAAATCCTTGAAGAGGAAGTGAAATTAGTCTTCAGCTTTAAATGGCATAAAATGATTACATATTGGTGGAGAGGAATGAGGTCTTCTAGAGAGCTCTTATTACTGGAGTTTCTGTTTTCATTTTCTGAGAAGGATGCTTAGATATTTTTGCCAATGACTCATCATGTAACCTTTCTTGGTTAGTATACTAAAATGTAGCAAGGAGTACCTTGTAGGAAAGGCTAAATTAAGAGTAGGTAAGATAGACCCACATTCAAGTGGTTCAATTTCAGGTGAATACCTCCCTCAAAAATACTCTCCAAGAACCTTATTATCCTCTCCCTCCCTACTTAATGCTCTCCTAACACACATCTGAAGGCTGAAGACCAAAATTCCACTAGTTATTTAGATCTTGTGCTATCCAGTGAGAATAGTAGTTTAAGTGTCCTTACCTAAGGCAGAGATTTTTAATATGAAAATCTTTAGATCTTTTGATTGTTAAATTTTAATACATGGGAAGCAAGTTGCATTGACATGCATTAGTGGGGTAGGGTAAAGCAAATTTAGGAAGGTACTCGGTAAAGACCTCAATAAATCAAAGATGATTCTACTTCTTCCACTGCCATATCTAGGTTCAATCTCACTCATGGACCAATGAAAAAAAGATAAGTACTTCACATGTTTAGTCTTCTTATTTGCTCCTGAGATTTCGTCCTTTAATTTGAAGGTCATATATTGGTAATCTTCAAGGCCTTTTCTAAAGGCCAGAATAGGCCTTTGAAAAAGAACCATGACTAATTTTATGTTTAATCTTGTAATTAGTACATTGCAGATATCCAAGAAATATTTCATAATAAAAGTTATTATGGCTATTGTATTATACCTGTAGAATCTATGATCTCTGCATTAGCGAACCAAACAATTTCTGCCAATAGTGACAAATTCAGCCTGTGCACTAGCTGATATAAATCATAAGCACCTATCATTGGGAAAAATAATCCATCATTCAAAACTAAGTACTGATTAGGAACCTACAATGTGTCAAATAACATTAAATATGGAGAAGGATGCAAATAATAGTTGCTATAGCATATCGCAAACCTCCTGTTTACCAGACTCTGATATATGTATATCAATTCTATTAAAAATATCTTTTAGGGCGTCTCGGTGGCTCAGTCAGTTAAGTGTCGACCTTCAGCTCAGGTGATGATCCGGGAGTCCTGGGATCAAGTCCCGTGTCAGGCTTCTTGTTCAGCAGGGAACCTGCTTCTCCAGGTCTCCCTGCTTGTTCTCTCTCCATCAAATAAATAAATAAATAAACAAATATATGTATAAAAATTAGAAATATTTTGTTGTTTAAATTACATTTATGGCCACCAAAGTTCTTGAAAAGAGTATTTAATAAAATATATGGATCTGTACTTTTAAAGAACCATATGTATATCTTGAGGTGGGGGTCAGTAAAATTACTGACCTTTGTCCAAGTAGGCAAGACATACAAAGCTCTTTTGTGTTGTCAATCACAACAAAAGTATGGGAAGGTTAAAGGGAACGATGTGAGTACTTGAAACATGGGAGGCCCCCCCAAAAATCTTGGCTTGATATAAAATACCAGTGATTTATATGGCCTGTGAGTCATGTGTATCATATCTGGGTTATGTGCCCATAAACATTGCCCTAAAGGCAGTCAGAGTATTTGGACTGTCATCACTAAATGCACCATCACATGTCAGTCCTGCCTGAATTCAAAAGCAAAAACCAAAATACAGAAACACATGGAACTGACAACTAAAATTTCTGTCCTGTACTTAGATTCTAAAGGGCAGCATTACAAAAGGGTGTTTAAAAGTCCATGAAATGCTACTTGTAACTCTATTGAATTTGGATTAGATAGATCCTTTTTGGTTATTAATATTTGTTTGAGCTGTTAAAGGGTAAGAAATTTCATTGACTTAATAAAATGTTCTAGATGATGTAAATCACAACCCCCACACCTACGAAAAGAATTGTTAGTCAAATACCAAGTTGGAATAAAAACATAATTTGTGTTAAATCCCATTAAACATGGCAAGAGACACAAATAATGGCTACCATTTATTGAGTGCTTCCTTTTTTGTTAGAATCGTTATTTCCACAATAGCTAATTTAACCCCAACAATATCCCTTCAAGGTAGCTGTTTTTACTATATTTCATGAATGAGACATGGGAGCTCAGAAGGGTTAAGTAACTTGTCCAAATTCATAGAACAAGTGAGTGGATGAATTTGACCACCATGTGACTCCAAGCTTGCTGGTTTTTATAATGCAAATTTGAAGTTTAAAACATAATCCTAGCTCTATTAAGGCATCAGGTTATTCAAAGACCCTGTGGCCTGGGGAGTCAGATCACAGGGTTTTAGTTTTGGCACTGATGCTATGCCACTGTATGCAATATAGGCAAGTCATCTCATCCTTCTGAATTTTGAGCTTCCACATATGTAAAATGAAGGGATTGAGTCAAATAGTCCTTGCAGTTCCTTCCATCTTCAACATTCTACTACTCTAGCAATGAAAAAACCATGACTCTGGAACTGAACTTTTTTTTCTTCCACATTCTGGTACCAGTAATGTACATTTCTTTAGGAACCACAACCTCTTCCTCTCAATAGAATTTCTTCCTCTGACCCCAGAATCTGGTGCAAGTTTAGGCACATGACCTAAGTGGACCAATTAGAGTAAATCCTAGGAATCATTTGGGAGTCATTAGAAGAAAGACATCCTGTTCCTCTGTGGTTGTTAGCAGTAAGGATGCTGAGAGTTTGGAGTTTCTTGGGTCATGTGCAAAGATAACTTCTCCTCTGGAGTGTTTAGTTCCTTGAGGCAATATATTCTCTATTTGGTTAAGCCAGTTTAAATTGGGGTTTCTCTCTGGTTCATAGAGTCACAATAGGGGTATTCCTTGAAGGATAGGTTGAATTTGCATTCAGTTGGATTTCAGTGGGGAGAAAGCTCTGCCCAGAATCTTCGAAATGGGCATGACTCTTTTAACTAGATTAGAAGCAAAGTATAAAGAGGTAGTTAGATACCAGGGATGAAAAGCAGTATGAGACTAAATTGTTAAAGATGTTGTAAGGGTCCAGGAGGACTTTAGACTTGGGTGATTATGTCAGATTTTATGTTTCAAAAAAGACCCCTCTCATATTTTGAGTTCTACCTCTCCTTTTCCAAACCTTGCCATTGTTGCATCAAAAGGTGGGGGAAGATACATCTCTTTACCCATTAATCTTAGTTAAGCCTTTAAAACTGTCTCAACAAATAGATTGTGATTGAAGCAACACTGCATTATTTCCAAGGCTAGGTCATACAGGCAATATGGTTTCCCTATGGGTTCTCTCTCTTTTGGAACATTTGCCCTTGAAACCATACTACCATGGTGTAAGCAGAGACTGTGTGTAGGTATTTTAGTCGACAACCTGTGTAATAAAGAATTTGGCCTTTCTCCCTAGTTCCTGGGAAGTAGCCTTTAAAACCTTGGAACATCCCAAGTGCTAGGAGTATCTTTGTTATTCATCACATTCCTGATAGTTTATGCTAATTAGTTGACTAACAATGGGACCTTTCATAATTTAAACAAACGTGATGACTCAGGATCTAAGCTGACCATGCCAGAAAGACCAATCATGAGACTAGACATTTGGGGTTTTGAAGTGGGTGAGATTAGCCCAACCTATGGGAAGGGGTGGGGGATGGTTGGAGATTGAGTCACATGGCCAGTGATTTATGGAAGGCAGTGATCATGGAGGTTTAACATTATGCTCAGAGTTGGAAGTCATTGTAGGGTTTGTCAGCATCAAAAAACATATTAGAAATAGCAGGATTATTTCAAAGAGCTTGTTGCATCCATTCCCATAGTAGTAATGACAAATCCAGTGTGACTAGCAGCCACAGTTAAGGGAAAAGGGGTTGGGGGAAGTCAAAAAGAAGTAGAAGGCGAGGATCCCAGAGCCATCTAACGTAGACAGCCTTCTAAGATGGTTACAATGATCTCCATCTCCGGCTACTCACATGGTTTTGTAATTCCCTCCCCTTGTGTATGGGCTAGACCTCCTTTCTAACAAACAGAATGTGGCAAAAGTGATGAGCTGTTACTTCCAAGATTAAGTTGCAAAAACCATCATTTCTGTCTTGCTAGAACTCTGTCTCTCCTTCCAGCTTGTTTGTGCTGATGAAGGAAGCTGGCAGGTGTGAGCTGTCTTCTCCATAGAGAGGTCCATTTGGCTAGGAACTAGGGGCAGCCTCCAGCCAATAGCAAGTGAGGAACCAAGGCCCTTGGTCCAACAGTCTGGAGAAACTGTATCCTGTCAGAATCCTGCCAACAACAGCATGTATGAGCTTGGAAGAGGACCCATCCCCAGTTGAGCCTTGAGGTCATGGCAGCTTTGGCCAACATTTTGAATTTTAGACCGTGGGAAACCTTGAGCCAGAGGACTTAACTAAGCCATTCCCAGGTAATTGACCAGAAACTGTGAGGTAAGATGAGTTTGTTGCTTTAAACCATAAAGTTCTGGGGGTAATTTTAAAGCAGCAATTGATAACTAATATGGCATCTAAGCCCATGATTTCTATATCACTTCTAACAATATTGCAATGATGCTTAAAAATGTTTTTGTAACACAGCTCTCTCTGTGTCCCTAAATATATGTGGTATATTTGTTTAAAGTTATGGTAACTAAAAATAAGTTTCATCTTGATACATTTTTGAAAAGTTAACAACATCTTTTGAAGTAGTTAGAGAAATACTGTATGTAACATCCCAAACCCAGGGGCGTCTATAATTTTGGAAACGAAAATGGACTGAAAGAGATTATATTCTCTTCTTTTCTGAAGACATACAACTCCTAGCAAGTTTATTCCAGGTTTGTTATTTATAGTTTTCTTTTTTTATTTTAAAAGATTTTTTTAAAAGATTTTATTTATTTATTTGACAGACAGAGATCACAAGTAGGCAGAGAGGCAGGCAGAAGGAGAGGAGGAAGCAGGCTCCCTGCTGAGCAGAAAGCCCAATGCGGGGCTCAATCCCAGAACCCTGAGATCATAACCTGAGACGAAGGTAGAGACTTAACCCACTGAGCCACCCAGGCATGCCTATTTTTATAGATTTTAAAAAATTTATTCATTTGAGACCTAGAGGCAGAGAGAAAGAGAGCATGAGCAGGAGAGGCAGAGGGATAGGAGGAAGCAAGCTCCCTGCTGAGCAGGAAGTCTGACTCAGGGCTGGATCCCACGACCCAGAGAGCCAAAGGCAGATGCTTAACCATCTGAGCCACCCAGGTGCCCTGCTACTTATAATTTTCTTAACAGATTATCAGAATGTAGATAGGTCTAAAGAGTCCAGAGTTGTAAATAGGGAGCGTGTGGCCCATTAACATTGTACAATAATAATTCTTCTTTAATTCTCTCTCTCTCTCTCTATCTATCTATCTATATTTGTCCCACCAAAGTGTGCCCCTCTAATCCCTGGAACGTGCAGCTGTGTTACCTTACGTGGCAAAAGGAAAAGGCAGATGGCATTCAGCGAAGGGTATTGAGGTAGGAAGATTATCGTGGATTACCCAGGGCACAGTGTAATCACAAGTGTCGTTACAGGAGTGAATCAGGAAGAGTAGAGTCAGAGAAAAAGATGTGATGATGGAAACAGAAGTCAGAATGATATGAAGAAAGAGGGTCACAAACCAAGGAGTTAGGTGATCTCCAGAAGATGGCAAAGGCAAGGAAACTGATTCCTCCCTAGAGCTTTCAGAAGGAACATGGCCTTACGGGCAGATCTTATTATTTCTGATCTCCAGAATGGTAAGATAATACATTTATGTTGTTTGAAGCTACTGCGTTTATGGTACTTTGTTACAAGAGCAACAGGAAGCTAGGGCATATACTTTACTTATTTAGGATCTTAATTTGCTTGTTACTGCTATTAGGAGATATTTTCAAATCTAATTTAATAATGGCATTTTAGTACAGAAAACCAACTGAGCATCATCTTCACTTGGAAAGCTTTTTAAAAATACAGTTCCCTGACAGAAGAAAGAGGAATTAAGGAGTCAATCCCATTTACAATTGCACCCAAAACCATAAAATACATAGGAATAAACCTAACCAAAGAGGCAAAGAACCTATAAAGTAAACTATGAAGAAAACTATAAAGTACTCATGAAAGAAATTGGGGAAGACACAAAGAAATGGAAAAACGTTCCATGCTCATGGATTGGAAGAACAAATATTGTGAAAATGTCTATGCTACCTAAAGCAATCTACACATTGAATGTAATCCCTATCAAAATACCATTCATTTTTTTCAAAGAAATGAAACAAATAATCCTAAAATTTAAAGATTTTTTTTTTAAATTTGTCAGAGGGAGAGAGAGCAAACACAGGCAGAGAGAATGGCAGGCAGAGGCAGAGGGAGAAGCAGACTCCCTGCCGAACAAGGAGCCCGATGTGGGACTCCATCCCAGGACGCCAGGATCATGACCTGAGCCAAAGGCAGCTGCTTAACCAACTGAGCCACCCAGGCGTCCCAATCCTAAAATTTATATGGAACCAGAAAAGACCTCGAATAGCCAAAGGAATATTGAAAAAGAAAGCCAAAGTTGGTGGCATCACAATTCCGGACTTTAAGCTCTATTACAAAGCTGTCATCATGGGACGCCTGGGTGGCTCAGTGGGTTAAGCCGCTGCCTTCAGCTCAGGTCATGATCCCGGGATCGAGCCCAGCATCGGGCTCCTTGCTCATCAGGGAGCCTGCCTCTCTCTCTGCCTCCGCCTACCTTTCTGCCTGCTTGTGTGCTTTCTCCTTCTCTCCTTCTGACAAATAAATAAATAAAATCTTAAAAAAAAAAAAAAGCTGTTATCATCAAGACAGCATGGTACTGGCACAAAAACAGACACATAGATCAATGGAACAGAACAGAGAGCCCAGAAATAGACCCTCAACTCTATGGTCAACTAATCTTGGACAAAGCAGGAAAGAATGTCCAATGTTAGAAAGAGAGCCTCTTTAACAAATGATGTCAGGAAAATTGGACAGCCACGTGCAGAAAAATGAAACTGGACCATTTCCGTACACCACACACAAAAATAGATTCAAAATGGATGAAGGACCTCAATGTGAGAAAGGAATCCATTAAAATCCTTGAGGAGAACACAGGAAGCAACCTCTTCAACCTCAGCCGCAGCAGCTTCTTCCTAGGAACATCGCCAAAGGCAAGGGAAGCAAGGGCAAAAATGAACTATTGGGATTTCATCAAGATCAAAAGCTTTTGCACAGCAAAGGAAACAGTTAACAAAACCAAAAGACAACTGACAGAATGGGAGAAGATATTTGCAAAATATCTTGCAAAATATGTCAGATATCTGACCTATCAGATAAAGGGCTAGTATTCAAAATCTATAAAGAACTTACCAAACTCAACACCCAAAGAACAAATAATCCACTCAAGAAATGGGCAGAGGACATGAACAGACATTTCCGCAAAGAAGACATCCAGATGGCCAACAGACACATAAAAAATGCTCCACATCACTCGGCATCAGGGAAATACAAATCCAAACCACAATGAGATACCACCTCACACCAGTCAGAATGGCTAAAATTAGCAAGTCCGGAAATGACAGATGCAGGCGAGGATGTGGAGAAAAGGGAACCCTCCTACACTGTTGGTGGGAATGCAAGCTGGTGCAGCCACTCTGGAAAACAGCATGGAGGTTCCTCAAAAAGTTGAAAATAGAACTACCCTATGACCCAGCAATTGCACTACTGGGTATTTACCCTAAAGATACAAATGTAGTAATCTGAAGGGGCACGTGCACCCGAGTGTTTATAGCAGCAATGTCCACAATAGCCAAACTATGGAAAGAACCCAGATGTCCATCAACAGATGAGTGGATAAAGAAGATGTGGTATATATATATACAATGGAATACTATGCAGCCATCAAAAGAAATGAAATCTTGCCATTTGTGATGACGTGGATGGAACTAGAGGGTATTATGCTGAGCGAAATAAGTCAATCGGAGAAAGACAATTATCATATGATCTCCCTGATATGAGGAAGTGGAGGTGCAATGTGGGGGGGTTGGGGAATAGGAAAAGAATAAATGAAACAAGACGGGATCGGGAGAGTGACAAAGCGTAAGAGACTCTTTTTTTTTTTAAGCATAAGAGACTCTTAATCTCGCAGAACAAACTGAGGGTTGCTGGGGGGAGGGGGGAGGGAGAGGGTGATGGGGTTATGGACATTGGGGGGGTGGTGTGTGCTGTGAACTGTGTAAACCTGGCAATTCACTGACCTATACCCCTGGGGCTAAAAATACACCATTTATTTATTTAAAAAAAAATACAGTTCCCTGAGCTTTATCCCCGGGTAGTCCAAGTTGGGAAGTACTGCTCTAGAATTAAGTGTGGCTTGAAAGGAGAGCCCACTCTAACAGGGTAGATGGTTAGAGTGTAAATAGCACTTTTAAGCTCATTTATGGTTAAGATATGTTTTAACCAGACTTTTATAATTAGACTAATTGTTTTGTTTGTTTGTTTGTTTGCTTTTTAAAGATTTTATTTATTTATTTGACAGAGATCACAAATAGGAAGAGAGGCAGGTAGAGAGAGGGGGGAAGCAGGCTTCCTAATAAACAGAGAGCTCGATGTGGGGCTCGATTCCAGGACCCTGAAACCATGACCTGAGGAGAAGGCAGAGGCTTAACCCACTGAACCACCCAAGTGCCCCAGACTAATTGTTTTTTAAACCTAGGATCTGGACTTCTCCAGCATTTACAGATTTCCCTCTTATGATTCTATTTGATGAAGGAACTTGGATGCAAGCATCACAGAGAGAAGCTGACTGCTATCCAGTGATGGTGAAAAAACAAAATAAAACAACAAAATGAAACAACCCTCAATGGGAGTGGGAGTAGGTACTGACACAGATGTACCAACACCACAGTGGGTTGAAGATTGTTCTAGTGCCCTGGGGCTACCATGACAAAGTTCCCCAAACAACCAAAACTTACTGTCTTACGGTTTCTGGGACAGAGTCTAAAATCAAGGTGTTGGCAGGGACATGATCCCTCTGAAGACACTAGGGAGGGATCTGTTCCAGGCCTGTCTCCTAGCTTTTGGTAGCTTTGTTACAGCAGCCTAATGAAAATCTTCATGTAGCATTTTCCCTGTGTGTATCTGTTTCCAAATTCCTCCTCTCTCTCTTTTTAAATATTTATTTATTTATTTGAAAGGGAGAGAGCACATAAGCAGGGGGAGCAGCAGAGAGAGAGGGAGAAGCAGACTTCCTGCTGAGAAAGGAGCTTGACATGAGATTCCATCCCAGTACCCCAAGATCATGACCTGAACTGAAGGCAGACACTTAATCAACTGAGCACCCAGGCACCCCAAATTCCTTCTCTTGATGAGGACACCAGTCATATGGGAAAAGGGGTCCATCCTACTTCAGCAAGACCTCAACTTGAGTCATTACATCTGCAAAGACCCCATTTCTAAATAAGGCCATATTTTGCAGTCCTGAGGGTTAGCATTTCAACCTATGAATTTGGGGAAGACACAATTCAAACCCAAAACAGGGATGTAGGTCCTGGGAGACTAAAAACAAGGCTTGTCAAGAAGATGGTGGGATAATCAGAACCACCTTTTTTATTCTCATAGAGACTGTCCCAAGTAGGTGTTTTTCTCCCTTGCTCTGAGACGAGGAATCCAAGACTGAGGAGGACGAGGCAGTTGCTCTGGGTTCACGCAGCCAGGGGCAGAGCTGGGCGCCTGCCCAGGTTTCTCTGGCTCCAAAGCCTAAGCTTTCAATCACTTTACTGTGCCACCTCCAGGAACAGTCACAAGAGCGAAAGACCTGGTTTGTAGGCGCAGTTCTGCCACAAAATAGCATGAGACATTTAATAAATCATTGAACTTCTCTAGGGCTTAATTTTCTCTCCAGTAAAATGAGCCTAATAATAATATATGGGGAAGCACAAGTACTTCATAGATTGTAAAGCATCCTGCCATTGTGATAAGTGTTATTAAGAGCAGCATCAGCATAAGGCAAAGACAATTAACATGTTCTCAGCGGAGAATGAAAATATGTTTCTGTTCCCTTGGTTTTTAGGCTTTGTATTGCTTTTATGACCCTCCACCCTCCCTATGTGGGCCTCTCCATCAGTCCATACACCTATCATTTAATCTTTCACTTAATTTAGACCTCCTGCCTTGAATAGACAATGAATTCCAGGCTTTTTTTTTTTTTTTAAACCAAGTTTCCTGGGGCATGTGGGTGGTGCAGTTAAGCATCCAACTCTTGGTTTCAGCTCAGGTCCTGATCTCAGGGTGATGAGATCGAGCCTTGTGTCTGGCTCCATGCCCAGTGGGGATTCTAGTTAAGCTTCTCTCTGCCCCTCCCCCCATGTATGTGCGTGTGCACATTCTTTCTCTCAATAAATAAATAAATCTTGTGTGTGTGTGTTTTTTTAAACAAGTTTCCAAAATTAAAACTATTTTTTTTTTGAGACAGTTCTTTGGGTAGCTAAGAAAAAAATATATAGTGTCTCAGTTCAGGCTGTTATAACAAAGTACAATAGACCAGGTGGCTTATAACAGACATTTATTGCTCACAGTTCTGGAAGCCGAGAAGTTCAAGATCAAGGTGCTGACAGATTAGGAGTCTGATGAGGCCTGCTACCTAATTCATAGAATGGCTACCTTCTCACTGTTTCCTCATATAATGGAAAGGATGAGGGAGCTCTCCGGGGTCCCTTTTATAAAGGCAATAATCCCATTCATAAAGGCTCCATTCTCATGATCTAATCACCTCCTAAGACTATCGCTTTGGGGCTTAGGATTTCAATATATGAATGGAGGGGGGGGGTAGGAAACATGCATTCCGTCCAAAGCATACAGAAAATGGGGCATTGGATCTCTCTTTTTTTGGTAAAGATTTTATTTATTTATTCATGGGAGACAGAGAGAGGAGGCAAACAGAGGCAGAGGCAGAGGAAGAAGCAGGCTTCCCAAGAAGCAGGGAGCCCGATGTGGGACTCGATCCCAGGACCCCAGGATCATGACCTGAGCCGAAGGCAGATGCTTAACCATCTGAGCCATCCCGGCGCCCACATTAGATCTCTTTAGAAGCTTGCTAAATTCTCCACCATCCTTTGCCTGTTGAATATCTACTACCAAAGTGCAAAAGGCAAACACAACTAAAGAGAAAACCAATTAACCCACTTAACAACTTCAGGTAAACCTATTTATTTTTCTAGTTTAGCTTTTGTTTACATTTTTGAATTGACAAAAAATACATGTTCATTAAGAAGATTAGAAGTTACCTAATAAAGAGGAGCCTGGATGGCTCTGTCAGTGAAGCCTCTGACTCGACTTTGTCTCAGGTCATGAACTCAGGGTTGTGAGATTGAGTCTCCTGTGAAGCCTGCAAAGGACTTGGAGTTTGCTTAAGATTTTTTCCCCATCTCCATTTGCCCCTCCCCCTCTAAAAAAAAGTTACCCAATAAATACAAAGAAAAGAATACTTACCAATAACCTCATATCCAAGAAAAGAAACCATTAACATTTTGGTTATTTGGGAAAAAGTGGACTTTTATTGAACACTTTGCTTTTTAAATTAGTATTGAAGGGGCACTTGGGTGGCTCAGTTGGTTAAGCCTCTGCCTTTGGCTCAGGTCATGATATCAGGGTCCTGGGATGGAGCCCCGCATCGGGCTCCCTGCTCAACAGGGAACCTGCTTTTCCTTCTTGCTCTGCCTGCTACTCCCCCTGTTTGTGCTCTCTCTCTCTGTCAAATAAATAAATAAAATCTTTGAAAAAGTAAACTTAGTATCTTTTAATGTTCTTTAAGAAAACATGATTTTTAATTACTATATAATAGTCCATGCTATGATGTATTATAATCCATTTAACCAATTCCCTATTGTAGAGAGATTGTATTCAGATTGTTTCCATGTTTTGTTATTCTAAACAAGGCATGGAGGATATCCTTTTACTTAAATGTGCACATCTAATGATTTACTTAAGATATGTTCAGAAAGTGAAATTACTAGGTTGGAGAGCTTTCTGTATGTATTACTCTACCAGTCAAACAACAGGAATGACTGCAGGAATTTATTGCAAGGTGTTGGGCAGCCCACAGATGAGTCAGGAAAGCTATAACCTCAGGCTTAGGTAATGGGCAGGAGTGAAGGAAGGCCGGGCAGCCAGAGCCCCAGCCAATGTCTAACCGATGACCCAGTGCAGCAAAGGACTCTTCTACTCCTACCACTGAGGTGGAACGGGAGCCCGCACCTGCTGTCGCTGCTGGCACAGGGCCTGGACATCAGACACCAGGCTGGCACCACTACCGGATGGCTCTTGGACACTAGATGTTGCTGTGGCAGCCAGAAAGTTCTGCTCACTTCCAGCTTCTAGGCATGATAAGCAATGGACACACAATCTTGGGTCACTACATATGAGAGCCCAAACCTAGAGGCTGGGAATGAGAATGCTGGGTGTTTGCACCTCCTACAGGAAGAGATGCCAAGACTCACAAGGTGGAAGAGTCTTCTCACTGCCAGTCTGTAGGCAAAAATTAGTCTCTTAGTCTTGCTTTAATTTGCACTTACTTGTTTGCTAGAGAGGATGGATTTTTTTTTTTAAAGATTTTATTTGTTTATTTGACAGAGAGAGATACAGCAAGAGAGGGAACACAAGCAGAAGGTGTGGGAGAGGGAGAAGCAGGCTTCCCGCTGACCAGGGAGCCTGATGTGGGGCTTGATCCCAGGACCCCAGGATCATGACCAGAGCAGAAGGCAGAGGCTTAATGACTGAGTCACCCAGGCACCCCAAGATGGATCTTTTGGATAGAACTATTGATAGTTTATGATTTTTCTTTTGTTAACTCCTTAATCACATCTTTTGATGCCTTTCTGTAGGAATATTTCTATCAGAGCATATATCTGCCTTTTTGTAAGTACTACTTTTAATAGACTATGAACACTTTGACAGCCAAATATGTTTTTCCCAATTTGAACTTTAACTTCCTTTAGGTATTTGTAATTTTTTAAAATTTATTTTTGGGGGTGGTATTTGTAATTTTAGACTTAAAATTAAATCTATCACCTTTTACCATTAGGGTTTGTTACTTTGCTTTTAAAATTAGGCCCTTCCCCAATCAGGAGTTAGATAAATATTCACCTATATTTTCTGGCTAATCCAAATAAACCTAATTTCCAAATCTTCAGATGAAAGGGTCAAACTGTTACAAAGTTAAGTGGAGATCTACATCCTAAAACATGGGAGAATCCACCAAAATTAAGTAAATACAATACAGGAGGGGTGTTTTTTTCATTTCAGCACTCCTGCGGTTGTGAGAAAGCCGATTGCAGAAATTGTGGGTTAGAAGTAGATCAGCTAGTTAATAGTGCATTCTATTATGACCTCACTTTGATGTTGTAAGAAAGTGAAAAAATGAAGTGGCTTCTTATTCAGAGTAGTGGAGTTTAAAAACAAACAAACAAACAAACAAACAAACTCTGAGTGGTGGGATGGATGTAGGGAAATACTGAAGAAGCATGGAGAACGCTAATGTGGTCGGAGGACAGTGAAATATTCCATTATGATTTTTTATTGACTGGAAGAAGTTGCTTCTGAATCCCTCCCACGTTGTAGTTGGTATCATAAGAGCTGGTAACTTGCTAAATGGGAAGAGCCAAAGGCAGGCGAGTCTGGGGACATGCAGCATGTGGCCCTCCAGAAGGGCCACAGAACGAGTCAAAGATCTGCGGGGAACGGGTGCATCTGGGCAGTGTTAAGAAACGGGCCTGGGAACTAATAACCATGGGATTCACGTCAGGAATGGTGTGGGAGTAGCTGTTTCCATCACCGCTGCTTCACCCCGTCAGTAAGGGGAAGATTCCCGCCCTGGGATTATGGGGATGGCTGTGACACCTGACATGGAACCGGTAAAACCAAGTTTATTGGTCACACCTCCTTAGCTTGGAAGAGGACACTCCAAGCCACACCAGGTCACACAGGGGTGGCACTTAGGGTCAGAGCGAACAAGTAGGGGCTGTGAGAGGTAGGCTTTGTAGTATCAAGAGGCTAAAGTGCCACCTGACTCCCAAGGGAGAATGGGATTGGTTTGTTTGAATAACTCGGCAGGGGGGGTGCCTGGGTGGCTCAGTCAGTTAATGTCCGCCTTAGGCTATCACGAGCCCAGGATCCTGGAATCAAGTTCTCACATTGGGCTCCCTGTTCAGCAGGGAGCCTGCTTCTCCCTCTGGCCCTCCCCCACCTCATCCCTCCCCTGCCCCGGCCTCTCTCAAATAAATGAATGAATGAATAAATAAATAAATAATCAATCCTTGGATAATTCTGTGGGCTGGCAGGAAACCGCAACCTGCTACTCAGGGATAAGCAAGTGGCGTGCCTGGTCCCGGTGATAAGGAGGGTTGTTTGGGTAAGAGACCTTATCCACATGAAGAGTACAGGGAGGGGAACTTGCAGTTAGGCCACTGGAAGACCTCTGGATTTTATAAGGTGTCAAAACAGCAAATAATATCGAGCCTTCATGTCAAGCCTTATACCATGATAACATTGCAGGAGATTGGTTGGTAGTGGGCTCTAGCGGTTAGAAGGAGAGAAATTCAAGTCCTGGGCGGAAGTTACTTTATGGTTTCAGAAATCGGGGGATCTCAGAACCAAATGGCACAAACAAGAGAAAGTATCAGGACAGGATGGGAGTCAAAGGTTTGAGGTAAGAAGGATCCCACCCATGGTAGCAGTCAGGAGACTACACGTTGCCCCAAACCAGTGCATAGTACAGTGAGTAGAGAAGACAATGTCTATCTGGAACTTAACTTGTTCTTTGCAATAAGTATGAATCCTTCAGCCAACAATGTGCATGTTGCACTGGGAGAAAAGGAGAAGGGAAAGTGAATGCGAGGGGACTGGTCTCTGGAAACCCTCATGTCACTGAAGTGATGGCAGCAATAGAAGCAGCCAGACAAACTTCTGGGGACTTCCCAGGGATGTTTTGTCACAGTCTGACATAAGGTGCTGGGGTGGTGATTTCCAAGCAAGCCAGACCTCTCTTGGACCTAGGGTTAGCATCATAAAGTCCAATGTCTCACAATATTCAGTGTTTCATGAAGTATTTGATGAGCACTTATCAAACACCCAGAATTCCACATTAGGTTGCATAGGACAGAATTCCTTCCCTGAGGAGGTTCCTAATCGGCTTGGAGGAATTACTAAATTACTAAAATTTGATGCCAGACACCTGTCCCTGTCTTCCCTCTCCCTAGAACATTGTTCCCCTTGTATCTCCTTCCCATCTATCTGGTTAGTTACCTTCAGATGTTTTCAGATGTCTCGACCATGTCCTCACTGGTGTGATTATTTTATTAATGTGGGGAAGACAAACACTGTTTAAAGAATAGAAGCTTCTTGAAGGTGCCTGTTTTATTCATTGGAACCTGGCATATGCTGTGCCTTGGTGACTATTTGTTGAAAGAATGAATGAATGAATGAGAGATGCATTCTTTCAGCTTAAGGGAACATGTTTCTCACAGTGCTAGTGCCCCCTAAAATGTTAAGTTGTTCTGCAGACACAAAGAAGTCCATGGTCAGATAAGTTGGGACACTTTGGATCAAACAAAGTTGGACAGGTTCCTTCTCGGCGGGACTTCTCAATACTTCAATATGCTAACGTGAATTATGAATTTCTAGTAGGAGGAAGGTCAAAACCAAACAGGGAGCCATATATGTCATTGATACTTCATTGTGACTGAGTTTGATCAGCCCCGTGTGCGTGAGTGAATGATGGAGGGAGTGATGAAGAAGTAGAAGAAGTTATGGGTTCTGATGCGGAGGATCTCTGCTTCCCCGTAGCCCGCCCCAAACTCAGAGCCCATGGACTCCTCGGAGAAAAACCAAGTGAAGTCCCATATATCTGAGGCTAGGGGACTGTTCACAACTCGCCCCCTCACAACGGAATCTTGGCCCAGCGATCCCGGCTTGGACCCGAATTCTCCTTACTGCTGTTCTTACCAAAAGACTTCTTACTTACATCTGCCATGGAGGGACTTTATCTATTTGTCATCTTCAATAAAAAGTGACTCTGGCAATGTGGTATAAGGTTGATATGTCCCAAGAAACAGACCTGCTCTCTGTCTGGTTCTGTTTTCTTTGATTGCTTTTGAAATCTACCATTCCTCTTTTCACCACTGGCTTGGGCTACAGAGCAGTACTGGTTTCACTCAAATAGAATATCTATTTGGAGGTGATTGAAAAAACAAAGCTGGTTAAAGGAAGGGTCAGGCCAGTCCTAAAGATAATTACAATAGAAGTAAAAGGAGGACACATGAGCCAGACGGGTATCCCAAACTTGCTTGGTTTCTATATTCCAAACATTGACTTGTGGGAGACCGTGTTTGAGGGTGAGTGTGGGGCCATGCCTGGTGCCTCACAGGGCATGCGGCGTGTGAATGAGGTTGGATAGAACCGAGTTGACGCATGGCTCTGAGTCCTTGGGCTTCCAACAGGTCCCCACAGTAACAGGGAGAGTATCGATGGGCACAGCTAAACTCCTGGGTAGGAAGAGTCTGTCTCCAGCCCTTCTTTTCCACATCTTGCTGGGGGACTCAGACTGCGTCCTCCCTAAGGTCCCATTGCTATTTTCAACCTCGGCCTGCTGGAGGAGCTGACTTAACCCCCATTCCATTCATTCAAGGTCCCGATCCTAGTTTTAAAACGGATGGTTTAAAAATGTGACTACTTCTTTTGTAAAGCCTTTGGATTTTCACAAGGGTTTTCTAGCAGATGCCAAACAATGGGAAATCAGGCCTTGGGTGGGTATTTCAGGGTCGATAGTCCGTCTTCCCTTCAAGGCCTCAGCTGAGGCCGCTGTCTGCTCCAGCTTGGGGGCTGGCACAGGGACAGGTCTCTGCTGTGCAGTAAAGGTGGGTGAAAGGGCAGCAGTGCTCCAAGTGGAACTGAGAATAGAAAACAGCACATGGACATGGTATTTTGCCCATGGATTGGGGATTACTGCCCTAAGCAGCCAGGCTTTTTCCAGTCGAGTTTTACACAGTAAAATAAATGTGTTCTGCACTTTTAGTGTTTAAATAAACATGAAGGATTTATTTCTAGCCATAATGTAAATTGGTGATGTGGAAAGTTATGGAAAGAGAATACATGCTAAAACTTCAGCCCTCCTGGTTTCTGTCACTGTTCTGTGTGCTTAAACAACACTGATTTCTACATAAATAACTTACCTCTTATATACGATCTGTAAGATATTTTATTCTAAGAATATATATATACATACATGTATATATATGTATATATGTATATGTGTATATATATATGTATGTATGTATATATAGAATAAAATATCTAGGATAATATCTAGAATAAAAATATATATATAATTTCCCCCCACTAGAGTTTCTGATTTCCTATATTTGTGTTTAAAATTATAACTGGACACAATGACTTGAGATATACATTCCTAAAATTTACCCAGGTATAGTGGCTTTCCACCTATTTTTTTACTTTGACTTGCAGTAATGAATCTATTTTCCCTTGGACTCTAACACATACACACAACTGAAATAAAAGTTTCAAAAACTAAGCTTACACTTGTTATGTGCAATGCACTTTAGTATTTTTATTCTGTTCTCCTCTACTCATTTTTCTTTCTTTTCTAAAAAAAAAGGGGGGGGGCGCCTGCGTGGCTCAGTGGGTTAAGCCTCTGCCTTCAGCTCAGGTCATGATCTCAGGGTCCTGGGATTGAGCCCCATGATGGGCTCTCTGCTCAGCAGGGAGCCTGCTTCCTCCTCTCTCTCTGTCTGCCTCTCTGCCTACTTGTGATCTCTGTCTGTCAAATAAATAAATAAAATCTTAAAAGAAAAAAAAGGATTGGGAATCCCCAGTTTGATAAACACTGCCTTAGGAAAGCTCTTGCACACATATATAGAAATGTTTGTAGGAGCACTGTTGCAAATAGGGAAAAAAGTAGGAAAATTGCATCCAGCCAATGATAAACATTGTGTATAGAATAATGACAGAGGTAAAACTTGGATTGGGGAGTTAGGAAAGGACTTTTTGAGGAAATGACATTTAAATTTAAATTAGAAGGCAAAGTCTGGAAAATAGCATTATACACTGAGCAGGCCTTAAATAAGCAAAGAACTTGGCATTCTCAAGGAACTGAAAGAGGCTAATGTGGTTGGGTCAGAGTGAGCCAATAGGAGAGACACGTGATGAGATTGGGCTGGTAAGAGGGAGATAAATTATGCAATACTTGAAAGTCAAACATCAAAGGTAGCAGACTTTTTTACAGTGAACAAATCGATGGTTGCCAGAGGAGAAGTGGGAAGGGGGGTGGGAAGTTGGGCAAAATGGGTGAAGGGGAAAGGGAAATACAGGCTTCCAGATATGGAATGAATAAGTCACAGGAATAACAGGCACAACATAAGATATGCCGTCAGTGACGCTGTAACAGCAATGTAATGGGACAGATGGGAGCTAGACTTGTGGTGAAAGAGCATCGAGTAAAAACTTGTCAAATCACTAAGTTTGTGCACCCCAAACTAAATAACATTGTGTGCCAACTCTATTTAAAAAAAAAAAAAAAAGAATATACTTATAATGATGAGCACTGAGTAACATAAAGGATTGTTGAATTCCTGAGACTTATTGTACACCTGAGTTTAATATAACCCTGTATATTAATTATACTTGACTAAAAACTGAAGGAAAAAAACAAAGATAACAGAGCTCCATCCAAGTGCCATGGGTAGCCATTGAAGGGCTATTTTAAGCTGGGAAATGACATGATCAGCTTTATCTTTTCGATCATTGCCTGGCTCTTTTGTGAAGAATGGATTAGAGAAAGTATGGAGGAAAATTAGTTAAGAAACTATGGTGTAAGTCTGTGGTGGTTTGGATTGTTGCTGGGGTAGAAACAGCTAGAAGTGGATTGATACAGGTTATATTTTAGAGGTAAAATTTATAGGACTTGGTGATGTCTTATTTGGATTTGAAGTTGGGGTTGAAAAAAGAAGGTGAGATGGAAGGTAAGGGCTAAGTCAAGCAGAGAAATGGAAAAACACAATTGCACTACTAGGTGGATGGGGGGATAGGGCAACGGCCTGATAAGCATTAAGGAGGGCACATGATGTAATGAGCACCAGGTGTTACATGCAACTGATAATCACCGAACTCTATCCCTGAAACTAGTAATACACTGTATGTTAACACATTTGAATTTAAATAAAATAAATAAAAAATTTTTTAAACAGGGTGCTATGTCAAGCGCGATGCCCCCAGTATTCTAGCAAGACCACCTGGGAAAATGAAGATGTCATTTACTGATGTAGAAGACCAAAGCACATCTGAGTGGGCAAAAATGAAGAGTTTGACTTTATAAATCTTCAGTCTGAGGTGTCTATGAGCCATCCAAATAGAGAGTCAAGTTAGTAATCACCTATGCAAAAGTGGATTTCCCAAAAGAATTAGACTGGAGATACACATTTGAGAGTCCACTGCCTACACAGATGTAATCATTCTGGAATGACAAAACAGCAAGTGAAGAAGATAAAGACCAGGAGAGGGCCATGAAGAGAGCCAACATTTAGAAGTGGCTTGAGAAGGAGGAATCAGAACAGGAGTCTGAGATACTATGGCCACAGGGGCAGTAGTGAGCCAGGAGTGTGCAGTCTCATAGGAGACAAGTGAGAATGGTTTAAGAACTGGTAATGGTCAATATGTCAACAGCTGCTAAGCAGTTCAGTATGATAAGATTGAGAAGTGTCTGTTGGATTTAGTTATATAACTGTCACAAGTACCTTAGCAAGAGCTTTTTTTATAGATTGGTGGCAGAGAAGAAGGAAAGGACATAGAGATGGTGAGTGAGGATGATGATGGCTTGTGAGACTAGGCTGGAAATGAGAGAAGAATGATCAGAATACGCACAGAGGAAAATGTATCAACATGGAGTCTTTTTTGTTTGTTGTTTGTTTGAGGATAGACTATATAAGATGCTTTGAATATTGTTTGGAAAGTTTGGGTGGAGAATAAGAGGCCAAAGATGCAAAACAGAGAGTCTGACTACTAGAGCAAGAGCCTGAGTTGGAAGGCAAACCAGATGTGGCTGAATGACTTTCAATTAGATGAAAGATGTCTCTTCTACTGTGGAAAAGGGAGAGAAAGAGTGTGTGGGGGTCCAGGGCATTCTGTGGGATTGGCGGTTGGGAGGCATGGTCTGATGAATGCAATATTCTCTGTGAGAAATGAATTAAGAAGGTGATTTAGTTTGGGACGTTTCGGCTGCAAGTAACAGAATATCCAACCAAAAGCTGCTTAAACAAATAAAGATTTAGTTTTCTCCCTTAACATAGAACCCAGGGCCAAGCAGTTGGAATTTGAAGATAGCTTTACATTCTAGTTTTCATTTAGTGAACTTGTTGTCTTAAACTTGTCCATGAATAGAAATTCTACTTTTCATAATACAGCTAAATCTACTCTGTGCAAAGTTACAGATAGTAAGAGAGAAAGAGGGGTAGAAGATAATGGGCCCTTATCAATTCAGGCTCACAAAGGATCAAGGGCTGTTCCTAGTGGGACTTCCTGGAAATGATGCTCCCTGGGGTTGTACAATGTTGTAGCAAGAGCTGCTAAGTGCATAGTAGAATCCACTGCATAGTTCTGTTGGGAGAGTCCAGACCATGTGCAAGGATGGTAGGTATAAATAAACTAACAAGGGAGTGTTTGATGTGGACAGCCAACTGAAGATGTTCACTTAAGGAAAAACAAATGTGGATTTACAATATTCAAGAATCTTTTGATAAAGAGTAGTGAAAATGTTAGCCTCCTAGTCTGAACAAATAAATAAAACACTAACTTTGATTCATGGTTTTTTTTTTTTTACTCTAAGCTGTATTGTTTACCTATGGGAAGTCAGCATCGAACTTTTCACTTCTTCCTCTTTGAAATCCAGCAAAATATGTAACTGAGGCACAATCAGAGACACAGCTGAAAGTATTCACCTGATGCTTTTTCACTCTTGTGCACGGTGAAGATTCAGGGACTAGATTTCATGCAGATTGGTTCTGGCCAGCATGCTTTTTAACATCTTGAATACATGAATTCCAAGATGAGAGAGAAGTCCTGGAATCTTGCCAAGGATAAAACGAGATACGCCACCGTCAACATTTCTTCTAAGTGATTAAATGAAAGTTGCCATCCCTTCACTGCCACACCCCATATCATAATTCAAAATATCCCGATATTGGCCCCAAGCCCCATTTCTAAAACTATGCTTCACTTCTAATGGAAATATGTTATAAATGCACGAATTCCTATCATGAGTTTATGATGCCTTAATTAAAGAAAGCTTTTCTGATAATACTTTGAAATATCCCTTGATTTACTGCATCAGAGCTTACATCACTGTACAATTCCCCACAGTAAGATTTTAAAAAGGCGAAGTGCATGAATTTCTTCTATAAAGCCAAAAAAGGATAATTGCCAGAGGGAGGTGAGAACAGAGGACCAGTAGGGCATTTTCAGGTGGATCAGTGTAGAAAAACTTACTCATATTTCCTTGGAAAGTCTTTGTGTTCCTTTGAAGATTCACATAACACCAGTTAAAAACCACTGACTTAGCTCAAATGTGATTTCATGTCGCTGAAATAAAATCAGGATTTCATCAACAAGGACAAACCTACAATGTCTGCAACAGATGGTCTTCTGAGAGTGAGGGGCAAAGGGAGTCAGAGAAATAGTCGTTGGGAAAAATGGGAACTCAGACTTCCTAGAGAACAAAAGTAAGATTGCTGGGTCATGTAAACCACCCACTGAAATCTGTAATTGAGATTTTATTGTGATACTAACCAAGATTGGTTCTGTGACTTTTATACAACAATCAGCGGCTCAGGCATCGACACAGGGGAGGTGGATGGTCAAGTTCATACGGGGCTGGGGTCCTGTAAGTGGATACTGTGGAAGAAGAGGTCAGGTAAGCCCAGCATTTTTGCAACAGGATAATTAAGTGGATGTGCCCAGGAATTGAAGCTGGTGTGGGGGAAGGGAGGACAAAAGTACAAACAAAAACAAAACAAAAGAACCAAGGCAGAAGGATCCATGGATCTAAAAGCCCAGTGAGGCCAAGGAAGAAAGCTGAAAAGGGGAGGTCACAGATGAGAATGAGATGTTTGAAGTTGTGGTTTGTGAGGTGATAAATTTCTGATTTTTAAAAAGTACCGGGTATAACCATGGGAAGCTGGGGGAATGGTGATCATCAGGCATCAGGAGTTTAAAGAACTGAGATGTAGAGATGCTAGGCCCTTGCATAATGAGATCTTCAAAAGTAATGGTCGGAGCCTCATAGAGAGGAAGGTCCTTTAGTCAGTGGGAGCAGGAAGCAGAAGTGATCAGCAGACTCTTATTCCAAGGTGTGTAGGGCATGGTGGAGTCTGTACCGTGTGAACCAAAGAGAAGAAGCATGTAGAGTGAAGAGGAATCGTCTGAAAGTGTCTCTGGAGAGTGAGAACACTTCCACTTCCCAACTCTGAGGGGTCTGGTGCTTCTCACACTATGAGCTCTTTGTACATGAAAGAGAGTTTCACTTGCCCTTCTATGGTTGAAGTAACATCGTGATTGTTTGTAGTTTCCTGAGCACTCTCATGGAGCTAACCCTGAAACTTGGCGTACCCAACACTGAGAAATATAATCAAAGTGGAAAAGATGCAGTTGACCCTTGAAAAACATGGGACCCTTGAACTGCAGTGTCCACTCATTTGCAGACATTTTTCAGTAAATATATGCACAGTACTGTAAATGTATTTTCTCTTCTTTATAATTTTCTTTATAACATTTTCTTTCCTCTAGTTGACTTTATTGTAAGAATATAGCACAGAACACAAAATATGTGTTAATTGACTGTTTATGTTATTGGTAAGGCTTCCAATTATCAGTAGGCTATTAATAGTTATGTTTTGGGAAGTCCAAAGCCATATGTGCATTTTCTGCTGTACAGGGATCAGAGCCTTAGCCCCTGTGTTGTTGAAGACTTGATTATATTTAAAAATTCATATTTTCCAAATGCATGGATGTTTATTTTATAGAAAAAAATGAGAAGTTGCATTTTTCACTTTTTTCAATTTTCAGCCACTTCTTCGGTACCCTTTTTTCCTGAATTTAGGTAAGATATAGGCCTTCTTCACGTATTGCATGGAACACTGGGTGTGGTGCATAAACAATGAATTTTGGAGCACTGAAAAAAAAATAAATATAGGCCTTCTTACTCTATGGGAAGATATTAGAATACAATTTATTTTTTTCAAATTCTACCAACGGAATAATTTTGGATTCTGTGGCCTGTACCTACTTTTCCCTGTACTTACAGGGTGAGTGTCAGGCACAATGCCAGACACAGAGTTAATGGTTAGAAAAATATAGTCCTTCTCCCCTCCAAGGAAATTAATCTAAAAAGAAAGACAGTATAGATTGCCATTAGATACCTCATTAATTTATTTATCCATCCATACATTGATTTATCCATCATTTGTCTGTTCATCCGTTTGTCAACAAACATTTATTAAGCATCCAATTTGGGCATAGTGTTGTCTTCGCAGCTTTGACCATGGCCCATCTGTAGAGATCCATAAACTGTAATTATGGGTCTGGTACTAAAGTTATTTCTGGTATTCCTAAAGGTAAAAAGATTATTAAGGTATTCCTTAAGGTAAAAATTATTAATAATTGACATTTGGTAAGAGGCATGTGTCTGACCACCAAAATGCTCTAAGAAGCAGTATCATGTGTCTAAGAGCCTGGATTTTTAAATCAGATAGATTTGGATTCAGTTGGATGTCTGCCAAGTTTAAACTCTGTGCTCTTCAATGTCCTCATCTGTAGATTGGGAATAACACCTATCTCATGGAGTTGTTGGAACTAAGCAAGATACTATTCATCTAGCACTTAGCAAAGAAGTGCTTAGTAACTGACATGATGTCAGTGACAAGTAATTATTAAGGTAAATAGAAACAGACAGAACTGTGTGACAGCACTCCATCACTTCTTTCTTGCCTTCCTTACTGTCAAATTCAGTAACAACCATTTCGGAAAGAAAGGATGTGAAAACACAAACAAACGAGTGCACACAAACACACACACACACACATACACACACATCTGTGAACCCACAGGCAGAGCAGAGAGCCCTGACAGCTCCAGGAGTGCCTGTAACCTCTGTGACAGAAGGCTTTTTCCATTTTACTAAGGATGAGCTGTTCAGAGTGCCAGTCGGAAAATCCCCTTGTCTAACAGAATTTGAATTACATTGGTGCGATGCTTTACCTGGGGCTGAGAAAGCCGCTCACTCAGATCTGGCCATGGCAGAACTTTGCCCTGGTTCAGTTTCGCGTTTTTGACCCTGTCTGCCACTGTGGCTTTGCCTGATCCGTGAGTGGTGGTTGTTCATTCCTATCTGTCAACTAAAGCATTAACTTCCGATTGACCAGAGGCTTTTTAACTGCCTGAGCATTGGCTGTGAAGATGTTAAAATGTCTTGAGGCCAGATCCCACCCCAAGAGGATCTGATTTAAATGATCTGGAATGCAGCCCGGGCATGGGGCTTTTTTTTTTCTTAAGGTGCCCCCGAGACTCTGATGAACAGCTGGGCTCCAGAATCCAGGCCCTAGCGCCCAAGCTCCAGCTGAGGTCACAGAGGAGTTCCCATCTATATTGTGAGAAGTGGATGGTATCTGTACACACCCAAAACACTCTAGTCACCTGCTGTCCTTGCAACCTCACTGAGACACCGCAAAGTTCGTGTTTGGTCAACAAGATGGTGAAGTGCAAGGCCAAGTTTTTCTGTCTTGTGGTCAGCACCTGGGAGCAGAGCTCCATGTTTTATCATTCTTAGGCATTTCTCCTGGCTACGATTCCAAAAGTGCCATGGGCAGCGACAGCTGCTCTTGTCATGTGAAAAGCCATTAGAGTTTCTTCACAAAGTTGTGGTGAAGACAGGACATCAGAGGCATGGCAAAGTCTGGATGAGTGGCAAGGGCTGGAGAGAGGAGAAAATGCTGGCTGAGGCCATGAATCAGAGCCATCTTGTGTTGCTCAAAGCTCGTCACAGTTCTTCCTATGGTTTACAGTGTGGACAGCTGCCAGCGCTCATGAGGGTAAACAATGGCTGGAGTGGAGAGTTCAGATAACTGTGCCTACAGAAATCTCTTGGGAGACTTGGTGGTATCCAGATTATCCTTTCCGTTCTGATTCATTAGGTCTGGGACAGGGTCAAGGAATCTGTACTGTAACAGGTGCCACAGGTGGTTTTCCTGCAGGTGCTCCCCCGATACTTGAGGATCCTAAGCAAATTGATGGTCAATTATATTGAACAAATCCAAAATATGAGGTTGCATTAGAGAAGCATACAGTATAGTTGCTGTTAGAAGATGTATGTATATTCACAAGCCTGTACCCCTGGGGTTAATAATACATTATATGTTAATAAAAAATAAAAATTTTTTAAAAAAGATATATGTATATGAGTATAAGAAACAAGGACCTTAAAACAGGAGATAGGATATGATGACTGCTATAGAAAAAGGCAAAGCAAGCATGTGGGAACTGAAATGTGACATATGTCACATTTGTCACATTTGGTTGAGAGGATCAGCAGAAACTTCATGAAGGAGGTAGTACTGAATTAGACTTGGATGTGTGGATAGGCGTTCTGTAGGTGGTAATGGGATAGAGAAGAGAAAAATATTATTGTACTGGAGATGTCAAGTATTTCCTGCCTACCCACAGTCCCTTCTAAGGAGACCTGACCCACCCAAGGCCTTAGCTGATTGGACAGTAGATCATATGATCCCACCTCTGGTCAGAGTTGATTCGACCAGATATTGCCATTTGATTAGGGTAAGCCCACCTACAGGCTTGCTGGTCACCTTCCTTTGATACGGTTTCCTCACAAAAATATGCTCTTCTCTTGAGAATAGGAAATTGGGACACTGAGAGACTGAGTGACTTAAAAGAAAGGTTATGTCAAGGAAAGTTGTTTGGAATTGTTGGGAATTGTTTTGGGGCATAAGAAAAACAAATCTGTGTTTTGGAAGACTTTTAAAATTATTATTCAGTACATTAAAATATACGACTTTATTAAATTAGGTTTAGTGAAGTGGAATGAAGTGGAATGGAGAATGGATTAATGATGGCGGGGCAATTGGGAGGTTACTTTGACAGTCTAAGGAAAAAATAATAACAACTAGCACTTATCTAGCATTTATTGGATTGCAGGCATAGTATTTGAGGCATTATTTCATTTAATGCCAACAATAACCGTATTAGGTAAACGCTACTGGTATTCCCATTTGAAATGGGAAATGAAGCTCAGACAAGTAAAGCAACTTGCCCAAGGTTATGTCTTACAAGTAGTGGAGGCAGAACCAGTGCCTGAACATGATATGCTTGATTTCAGAACTTCTGCTTTGAACCAGTACTCTATGCTCCCCAGATTGCGAAGTGAGAGCTTTTTGGCACTGGGGACAACAGGCATGAGAAGAAGGGGATGATGGCAGGAGGCTGCATCCACGTAGCACTGACATGTATACAATCATGGAATGGTAGAATCAAAACAGATCTTAGAGACCATTTAGTACCGTAACCTTTTTATGGACAATGCTTCAAGACCCTGAAAGGAGAATACTTCTTCTGTGAGCTCCCTGGGCTACAAGCAAAGACTTAACATGGAAATTAATGTCGAGGAGAAAGGGGAAGGAAGAATCAACAATACTTTTGAGGTTTCACATCCAGGTGACTGAGAGGATAGAGGTAGGGCCTGATTGTGATGCTGAGTTTGAGGTCCTGATGGAACATGAAGACGGAGATTTCCCATGAACTATAGGCTAAGTTTAAAGATTGGCTGAAGTCATAGGAGAGGGTGAGATCATTGGAGAGACCCTAAATAGAGGGATGAAAGTCAAGACAGAATGAGAGACAATGAGAGAGAAAAAAAAATCCATAAAAAGTATAGGGAAAGAATAGTAAGAAAGATAGGAGGACTTTCAGAGAGTATAAGGTAACTAAAGACAACATAAGAGAAATTTCAGGAGGGAGAGGATTCAGTTTCAAATGCTACAAAGAGGTAAGGGAGGATGCAACTGAGAACAGGCCTTTGCATGGTGAGGAGGAGTCAGAGTTTGTGGTGGCAAACAATACAAACCAACTTTGGCTAGCTTCAGAAAAGGGTGAATTGGAAGAATATTGGGTAACTCAAAACAATAAGAATGGAGAATCAGACTAAGAACATTGGTAGGAGCCAGAAAAGCTGGAGTTAGGGAACATAGTTAGGGTTTTGCCCAAGAAACTGTTGGGTGAAGAATTGCTGTGGGGTCCACCCCTCTGACATATTCATTGCATTTAGAAAGTTCAACCTCACCCCTGCTTCTACAAATAATTCCTAACTGATTGTGTGTCCTTGCTTCATTCCTTCTGAAAGCATAGTTCCTTTTGCCTTTTTAGCCAATTCCATTGGCCAGACCTAGATCATGTACTCCCACTCTCACAGGGAGAAGGACAAATCTGATCTTTTTCAGCTTGCAACAGGGTCAAAAAATCTGCATCCACCAAGCCTCATAAATGGGAAGTTCTCACATACGAAGTTGTTTCTTTGCTGGATAACCCCAAATGGTCATCATATCACTTGAGACATTTGAGACCAGGATTGCAGATAAGGCTTTAGTGGCAAAGATCGTTTAATGGAATTAATGGATATTAAGGAAGTTTTAGCTGTAGTATAAACTACTCCCCCAAATGGGAGAACACAGTTGAAGAAAGAAACCCTTTAGAACGGGAAAGACAGGGACAATTTGTAGGTAAGAGAGAAGGCATTCATTAGAGATGGAGGAGTGATACGAATAAGTCTCATTGGCCAGTGGATTTTCAGCACCTAGGATAAGAAGAACGGAGGAAGGAAAAGGAGGAAGCAAGCAGAGAGAGAAAGAGAGAGAGATGCAAGAGAACATAGATGTACAGATATACAAAGTCTGCTGGGGAGTAGAGAGGATCCGGTTGATGGTAGGCATATTTGTTGGGTTCTCATCAATTTAATTTGGGACTTTCTTTAGCAGCCACATCCCAACACCCTCACGGATAATCATGGTCCTAATCTCTGCTCCTGACTCAGCACATTTTCTATTTCTCTTTCTTTTTTTTTTTTTCCTTCTTTCACCAGTTTTATAATAGGCACCATGCCCTGATTTTCAGCCCAGTCCAGCTCAGCTTGCAGTCCATGAATTAAATGTAATGCATTCTAATTTGTTCTGATTTTATGCTGCTGCTCTTTGAGTGGGGCAAAGAGATCTGTCCCAGTACCATTTATACCGTTTTGGTTGAGCTTCTCAAAATCTCTAGCTCTCATTTGTTAAATCTGGCAAGGTTTAGAGGTTCGGTAGGCATTGAGGAAGAAAATGTAGCTAAGTGGCCCTGGAAGAGATTACATCCAAGACTTAGAGCTCTTTATACAGTGTTCAGCACAAAGGGAAAGGGTAGTCAGTTGGGGTCAGTGGCTCCTTCCCAGAATCTCTTCTGCTATCCAAGATAATCAAGTCTAAAAAAGTACACTTTTTCTACCTAACTCGATTTCACCAAAATGTTCATAAGGAAGATTTAATTACATGACAATGGACAGCAAAAATGAACAGCTTCACTCCTTTGTTGTGGCTGTCTTTTCATGTAGACTATTCATTTGCCAGCTTGGTGTCTGATGCCCCTAGAAAGATTTCTTTAAGACCTAAAGCATAAAAGATGCCCCGAATATGAGAACCTGTGAATTCATTAAACTAACACACATTCTATCAATTGTGAAATAAAATAAGAAACAATAGGGCAGGTTTTAAAATGATTTCTGAAAAAAAGGCTGACCACCACCAAGAGACATGGCAAAGGATATAAGCAACTGGTGGAGATATAAAAAGGTACAATAACATTTAATATGAGACATATATATCCTTCATCACTTTAAAGGAAAAAAATATATTGCTATAGAATATGCATATGAAGCTGATTTGGACAGTGTTTTTAATCATTGTGGTGTCTCAGGTTTATTACCTCGTAGTATTTCCAGTTTAAAGCAAAAAAAAAAAAAAAGGGTGGGAGATAATATTAACCCTAGCTCTACTGTTTGACAGATAGTGAGTTCTGGAGCCAGAATGCCTGGATATAGGGAGCATGTACCACCAATAGCAAGCTCAACCACACAATAGCTATGCAACCTTGGCCAAGTTTACTTAACCTCCTCATACTTCCATTTCCTTTTCTGTAAAGCACAGCCAGTGAACATACCTACATTAGAGGGTCACTGCTAACATTAAATGAGTTGATGCATGTAAAAACACTTGAGTGTCTGGCACAAAGCCCTCACGAGATGTTCTCTATCATAATTTACCAGTTGGAGAAATGGAAGTACAAGACATAATCTACATATACATTTAGTTGGATCCTCAAATTAGCCAAAAATTTGTCAAATATATTGCTGGAAATAGGAAAACTTTTAAAAGAACAATAATAAAATGAATGCTTACATTTCCAGGCATCACAATATACAAATACAGTCAATCAATGCATTCAATAAAATATCGTGAGACTATTCCAATAGTAAACAGAACAATGGCACACTACAGAAATCTTTGAAAACAATCCCAAACACACAAAAATTAACCATCTGACAAAAATGACACTTAAAAATTGAATCTGAAGAAAAGTTAAGCCACGCAATAAATGGTGGTGAGACAAATGGTGAACAATAAAGAAAAGTTGTCAGAGGGGCGCCTGGATGGCTCAGTAAGTTAAGCGTCCCAGTCTTGGTTTTGGCTTAGGTTATGATCTCAGAGTTGTGGTATTGAGCCCCACATCTGGATTGGGAGTCAGCTTGAAGGCTCTCTCCCTCTGCCACTGCCTCCTTGTGTGTACTCGCTCTCTAAAATAAATAAATAAATAAATCTTTAAATATTTAAGAGAATTAGAAAACAGAAAAGTTGTCATATATATTTTTTATAATTTATACCAAAATTCAGATGGATTAAACAGTCAAACATAAAAACAAAATAAAAATACAAAAAGATGAAAAACAGGTATAGTTGATAAAGATAAATATTAATCAGACTTTAAGGTGAGAAATGACTTTAATATTGAAATTAAAAGGAATCATTACTAAAAAACAGCTTGATTTAAATATGCAAAAATGTGAAACTTCTGCATATTAGAAAAATCAAAGATTTTATTTATTTATTTGACAGAGAGAGAGAGAGATCACAAGTAGGCAGAGAGGCAGGCAAAGGGAGAGGAGGAAGCAGGTTCCCTGCTGAGAAGAGAGCTCGATGCAGGGCTTGATCCCATGACCCTGAGAGGATGACCTGAGCCAAAGGCAGAGGCTTAACCCACTGAGCCACCCAGGTGCCCCGAAAAATCAAAGATTTTTTCATGTAGGGAAAAAAGTTGCATATGAGGTTAACACTCTTAATATATAAAGTTCACTTACAAATCTGTAAGAAAATACAGTGCCCACAGAAATGGAAAATGGACAAAGGACATGCGAAATCAATTCCCAAAAGAAGAATCTTAATGGCTAATACATTAAAAAATTTAACTGGACTAATATTGAAAGGAAACAAAGTTTCAAAGTGAGATACTGTATTTTTCTCACACAATTTAATTAAAAATTACCAATTTTTGATAATTATAATTCTTATTATCTGTCGGGGTTTGGGGAATAAATATTTTACTGTTTTAAGAGTGTATTTTGCTACAACCTTTCTGTGGTTTTTAGTGGTAAGTGTTAAAGGTCTTAAAAATGCTTATACCCTTTGGGCAGTAATCCCACTTCTTAAAATTAATCTGAGGGAAATTACCAGGAATGTGACCAAAGGTCACAGAACATCTGTATGCTGTGATATTTGCAGAATATCTTTATCTGCAAAGATATTCATTGAACATTTCTCCTAATGAGAAAAATAGAACAAACAAGGGACTGGGTAAATAGATTATGGTTTTTCCATATAAAAGAATCATATGCAGTTATTAGAAGTCATATTATAGGAGACTACATAATGATATGAAAAACTGCTCACCGTAAATTAAGGGAAAACAATAGCTTATAAAACAATATGATACCAAGATTTTTAATATGAATTTTTAAAAATCTAGAAGGATACACTTTAAAGTCTTTCTTTTTTTTTTTTTTTAAGATTTTATTTATTTATTTGACAGACAGAGATCACAAGTAGGCAGAGAAGCAGGCACAGAGAGAGGGGGAGGCAGGCTCCCAGCTGAGCAGAGAGCCCAATGCAGGGCTCAATCCCAAGACCCTGGGATCATGACCTGAGCTGAAGGCAGAGGCTTTAACCCACTGAGCCACCCAGGCACCCCTACACTTCAAAGTCTTAACAGTTGTTCATTTCTAGCTGATAAAATTGAACGTTCTTTTATTTGTCCTCTTCATACATTTCTTTATTTTCTATATTTCCTCAGAGAGTGTGTACTATTGTCTTAGACGAAATGTTAATTGAGATAATTGTATGCTCACATGCAATTGTAAGAAATAATCCAAGGAAATCCCAAGTACCCTTTATACAGTTCCCCCAATGGTAACATCTCACAAAAAATACAGTATCACAAGCCAAAATATTGACAGTGATGCAATCCACTGATCTTGTACATATTTCTTATTTCATTGTGCTTGTGTGTGTGTGTTGGGGGGTTCTACGCAATTTTATCATATCTGTAGGTTCAAATATCCACCATTACAGGCAAGTTACAGAGCTGTTCCTTTATAGTAAGAAGCATCCCTCCTGTTGTGTTTTATACCCACAGCTACCTCCCTCTTCTCCCATTCTCCCTCTGGATCCCAACCCTGGAAAACACTGATCTGTTCCCTGTTTCTCAAATTTCTTATTAAATAAGGTAAATAAATATTTCTATTTGTTAAAGAATTTAAACTATGGAATGTTAAATAAATGGAATTGTTAAATGTTCAAAATGTTAAAGTATATTAAATATTGGAACATTAAATGTTAACATTTAAACATTAAATGGAATAACACAATATATAACCTTTTAGGACTGGCTGTTTTTTTACTCAGCATAATTCCCGGAGATTAAACTAAACTGTTGCATGTACCCATAGTTTCCCTCGCTCTCTCTCTTGCTCTCTCTCTCTCTCTCTCTCTCTCTTTTTTTTTCAGCTGAGTAGTATTTATGATATGGTTGTGTTACAGTTTGTTTAACAATTCATCTGTTAAAGGACCTCTGGGCTGTTTCCACTTCAGGGCTATTATGAGGAACATTTGTGATGAACATTTGTCAACTATGAGCATTTGTGTACAGGTTTTCGTTTGGACATAAGTTTTCATTTTTCTGGGATAAATGCCCAGAGCGCAATTGCTACATTGTATGGTATTTGTGTGTTTAGTTTTCTGAGAAACTACCAAACTGTTTTCCAGAATGGCTGTTCCATTTAACATTGTCACTAGCAATATAAGAGTGACTTAGTTTCTCCAGATTCCTTGCCAGCATTTAATGTTCACTTTCCTTTTCACCCTTCTGATTGATGTATGGTGCTATCCTATTGTAGTTTTTAATTCAAATTTTTCTGGTAGCTACTAATGGTGAACATCTTTTCATGTGCCAATTTTCCATCTTCAGTGAAATATCTGTTCATGACTTTGACCATCTTCTTGGATGATTTGGAGTGCTGGGTTTTTTGTTTGTTTGTTTCTTTTTCTTTTTTTTAGTGTTGAGTTTTAATTTTATATATATTCTAGATACCATTCTTTTGTTGGTTATGTGGTTTGCAAATATTTTCTCTCAGTCTGTACCTTGTCTAGTTACCCTAACCATGCAGTCTTCAACACAGCAAATCAATCTTTCTTTCCTGCTTTCTTTTTCTTTCTTTCTTTCTCTCTCTCTCTCTTTCCCTTCCTTCCTTTCTTTCTTCCTCCTTTGTCCCTTCCTTTCCTTCTTGCCTGCCTGCCTATGCTTGTCCAGTTGATTTTAAAACCTGTCTAAAGAGGGACATCTGGGTACCTCCTGATTTTGGCTCAGGTCATGATCTCAGGGTTATGAAATGGAGCCCCATTCTGGGATCCACACTGGGTGTGGAGCCTGCTTGGGATTCTCTCTCTCCCTCTCCTCTCTCTTTCTCTCTCAAAAAACAAACAAACAAAATAAAGAAAACCTGTCTAAAGAGTATTTGAAACACTAGGTATTTTTGATAGTGCAAATGTAAGATTGCTGGGTTGTATAAAAACCGGTTAATGTCCAAAAGGCCACACTGTAATATTTGGGGTTACCCATTCCACCAGACAGAAATTATTTGCATCTCTACCAGACAAGAATCTGTAAGTTCACCTCCACTCCTACGGTTGTAAATTCCCCAGACAATAGAATGTCAAGCTCAGCACGACAATGCAAGAGCATTGAGTAACATTTTTTGCTTCTGCCCTAGTTTAATAGTGTGCCAGGAACACAAAATTAAACTAGAGCCAGTGAGAATCTTCATGTTTGAGTTTTAAGTGGTAGACTTCAAAATCAATGCAAACTTCAGGTTCTTGGTAGAATGTTTAGTTTGGGACAGAACACCCGTGCTGACCAATCAATGGAACAAATTGCTAGGTATGTTCTTTTCCAAATCCGTTTGAGAAAGACTCAATAGGCTTACCTTACATCTTCTTGGGCAGTGGTTCATAACCAGAGAGTGACTCAGGAGGTTAACTGACTATGACACCCAGATGTCTCTTAATTTAAGCATTCATTAACAGTAGAATGGATTTTAAAAAAGGTAAACATATGGTGCAATCAAAGAATACATTTAACAGTGAATGTATGCAAACTGCTTTTATTTATTTATTTATTTATTTATTTATTTAAAAAAGATTTTATTTATTTATTTGACAAACAGAGATCACAAGTAGGCAGAGAGGCAGGCAGAGAGAGAGAGAGAGGAGGAAGCAGGCTCCCTGCTGAGCAGAGAGCCCAATGCGGGGCTCAATCCCAGGATCCTGGGATCATGACCTGAGCCGAAGGCAGAGGCTTTAACCCACTGAGCCACCCAGGCGCCCCGCAAACTACTTTTAGACTCCACAAAAAGCTCATAAACATGACAGTGAATGAAAGAAGCAAGATACATGATATGACTCCATTCATAAAAAGTTTAAAAACAGACAAAATTAAACTATGCCAATAGGGATGCTTACAAAATTGGTATAACTATAAAGTAGAGTAAGGGGGCACTTGGGTAGCTCAGTAGGTTAAGCACTGCCTTCAGCTCAGGTCATGATCCCAGTGGGATTGACCCCCTGCTTCTCCCTCTCACTTTGCTGTTCTCCCTGCTCATTCTCTCTTTCTCTCTTTGTTAAATAAAGAAATAAAGACTTAAAAAAAAATAAAGTAAGAAATGATGAACTCAGATGCCAAGATGGTAGCTACCTCTGGGGAGGGTAGGGAAGGAGTTTATTTAGAAAGGAGGGCACTGGGGCTTCTGGCCTGGAAATGTTCCTTCTTGATTAGATGGTGTTTTGCAGATGTTCGCTTCATAAATTTTGCTTTAAATAGTAGCACATTTATATTTTACACTGCTTTCTTTGTGTGTGTTGTAGTTTATATTTTGAAAAATAAACAAGAGGAGATCCTAACATAAAGGTCTATGTGTCAGGAGTGAGGAGGTGGAGAAATCACCTTTTCTAGAAACAGAAACCACTTTCAGGTCATTGACTGAAGGGTAGAGAAGTTAGTGGAGACCTTGATTAATGAAACTGAACCACTTTCAGGATTGGTTGTCTGGGTGTCACAGTCAGCTAAGCTCCTGAATCTTGGTTTCGGCTCAGGTCATGATCTTGGGTTATGAGATGGAGCCCCTTGTTGGTCTCTGTGCTCAGGGTGGAGTCTGCTTAAGACTCTCTCTCTCCCCCTCTGCCCTCCCACCCTGTTCTCACTCACTCTCTAGCTCTCAAATGAAGAAATAAATGAGTAAACAAATAAATAAAAAACAATTTAAAAAATGAACACTTAAATTCTGTTCAGTTTTTGGTGAATAGAATTGTGCAACCGCAAACATTCTTGTATGTGTTTTACTGCCACTGTGCCAATAGATTTACCAGGGTAAATGCCTAGGAGGGGAATTTCTGGGTCATAGTATGTGAATCCCTCTGATTTGACTAGATAAAGCCAAAGATGTTTGCTAGTTTCCTCTCGCCAACAGTTCCCATTGCTCCATGTGAGCAGATGTGTTTTTAGAGTTCTGGTAATTTCATACAGTGAGGCCTTTTTCCTTTGGTCCTGCGGATTCATGCACTCTAAAGTAGGCAGGTTACCTAAAGCCCAGATTGAGTCTAATTCCAAAAGACAAGAGGTATCAAAGTCATCTTCACTAAGAAGGTGGCCGTACTGCCGTGATATCACTGAAACTTTGCCAAAGAAAGGATATTATTTTGACCACAAGATGCTTTTGTGAAGCATAACAATATTTGTGGCATTGCATGACATCAGCACAAAATAAGAACAAGATATTAATTGACAATTCTGCCACTCAATAAATCACACTGTTTTTCTGTTTCCTTCCAGACCCGGCTCAATATACTACTTCAATTTTTTATATAATAGTAGTCACTACATGGATATGTTTTGTCTTTTGCTCATCCCCTAGACAAGATAGCATGAGCATTTTTTTTATACCTTGGTACATAAGCTTCCTAATAATTATGTTATTCACTGTGCAATTTTCTGCCAATTGTTGCAGGTGTAGGGGAGATAGCTGCGGTTTTAGTGGCCCCCCCAAGTCCCATCCTTCATTCCCCACAAGCAACACCAAATAAATATTCTAAGGAAAAAAACATGTACTCTGTCTAAACGCAGATTTGAGCCCCCCGTCCTGACTCCAACAAAATTGCATCCTAAACCCTTACCATGTGGAAATGCTGGAGTTTTCTGACTGTCAAGAGCATACCATTACTGACTTCATTGTTTTCCTGGTGGAGAGCCTTCAGATTGCTTCTAATGCCTTGAAATTTTAAATCGTGCCATTCACATAGCCATTTTCCTTCCTTAAGATTATTTTCTTAGCATAAATTCTTAGAAAGTGTTAATGAGGGGCACCTGGGTGGTTTAGTTGGTTAAGCATCCAAACCCTGATTTTGGCTCAGGTCGTGATCACTGCAGTCTTGGGATTGAGCCCCACGTTGGGCTCCCATTCAGCAGGGTGTATGCTTGAGGATTCTCTCTCTCCCTCTGCCCCTTCCCCTACTTGTGTGCACTCTCTCTCTCTCAAATAAATAAATAAATCTTAAAAAAAAGAAGAGAGTTAATGAGTCAGAGATGAATGTTTTTTCTGGATCTTGATATATAACACTAAAAGACTTTACAAAAGTGATGTTTCAGTTCATATTTGCACTAAGGATGTAGGAATGTACACACTATTCTGTAATGTCTAGACTACATTAATCAGGATTCTTAGTCTCAAATTAAGGGATTTATGGGTGGATAGAATAAGTCTTAGAAGCTCCACAGCTGTGAAGGATACCCACACCACACTATACAGGGATGTTCCAGAGAAGATTGTGTTGTTGTCTTCAGGACATAGCACCGCAGCTCATCCACTGAGTCTTGGCCGTTGCTGATGCCGGAAACTCTGCTGCCCTCAAAGCTGGACCCATCTACTATTATTACCATCAGGAAATGAATTCTGTGTATCATCTGCTTCCTCCTATTTCCCTCTTCCATATCAGATTTTTTTTTTTAAGATTTTATTTATTTATTTGACAGAGAGAGCACACAAATAGAGGGAGCAGCAGGCAGAGGGAGAGGGAGAAGCAGGCTCCCCTCCAAGCAGGGAGATGGATGCAGGACTTGATCCCAGGACCCTGGGATCATGACCTAAGCCAAAGGCAGACACTTAATGACTGAGCCACCAAGGCACCCCCCATATCAGACTCTTAATTGGCTATATTTATAGGTTACATATCAACATCCCTGTTGCAAAAGAACTGGGAAAATGAGTTTTGTATTTTTCTTTCAAAGACATGATTCGTAATTTGACAACTTTCCCAAATATAAGAAATTTGTTCAGAAGATACTGGTGGCCACCAACATGAGCTATGTCTGCCTCACCTTCCATAGCTGTGAACCATAGCTAATTAAATTGCTTTTGCTAATTAGTTATAAAATAGGTTTTTTAGGTGCACCTGGGTGGTTCAGTGGGTTAAGCCTCTGCCTTTGGCTCAGATCATGATCTCAGGGTCCTGGATCGAGCCCCATATTGGGCTCTCTGCTCAGTGGGGAGCCTGCTTCCCCCTCTTTCTCTCTACCTGCCTTTCTGCCTACTTGTGATCTCTCTCTGTCAAATAAATAAATAAAATCTTTAAAAAAAGAGTTCTTTTTACTACTTGAATTTCCTTTCAAGTTTCTGTGTACCAATTTTATATTCACTTGCAGAAACTATCAGTGCAACTTCTTCGTCTATCAGAAATATTAGAAATATTTCTATCAGAAATATCTGTGAATATATTTATTAATGTATTTCTCATAGCTGTGTAGAAACTTTGTTATACTGTAGAGATTAAACTTAGTTGTCAACATTTTCATCTTTCAACATCTCAGTGTCATAATAATTTCTATGCTGGGTGAAGGTCAGGTAGGCTCAGTTTGTCTGGTCTTTGTGGCCCTTCATTGCTATGATACCATTTATTCTAAGAGGTGGCTGGTCTCTTGACCTATGCCCAGAGAATTCCAAGTAACTCATAAAAGGGAAGAAAAAGTGAATCTGAAACACCTATATTTGTTTTGTGCCTTTGTACATGTCACGATTTCTAGTTACTTTAGGAAGCATGAGAACATTATGACTATAAGTGGCTGAGATCCTCGTGTCTCAGGCGATATTTTTTTAACCAGAAAGCTAGACAGTTCTTGACATCTTTCTCTTGTCTTCATCATGGATTGATGAAACAGTCAAGGGAAATATTTATTCTTTAAGTCCAATATTTCATCCAAAGGGTAGTTTACAAACATTGACCTCAATCTGAACCAAAGCCTAATTCTGCACTCCAGAGATGGCCATTTTAAATATGAGGGATAAACAGCTCAGGTATTTTTATCAAGGTTATAAACGCTTTACCACTAGAGTCATAAATCGGGTATTTTTCAGTTTGGGGCCCTTACTGTTATCATCTCATATGCCCATTATACAGAATTACACAACGACCAAGTCACATTTTCAAAAGCCAAGGCACGAGGCAGTATTCTTTGGGATAGAAGGCCATGCCCTCTTCTCCACCAATAAAAGTACAAAATATAAAGCTTACCTCATAGACCATTGGGCAAATGCCTAAATCCTGGATCAATCTGCCCATGTTTTCTGATGCACAGGGCTTTGGCCTTGCTAATGCTGCCTGTGATTATAAATGTCTGGAAAGCTCTTTGATGGATGAATGGTACTTTCCACCACTTGGTGAATGGTGTGCTCCCATGCATAATAAAAATAAATACAACCAACATGATTGCATTTCAGAGAAGGGGTAGTAGAGCAGGGAGCAACCAATCAAAAGTATCTAAAGTACCAAATTATGCCCTTGAGGAGTCATCTTGCATATCCTTGCTTCTGTTACCATGGTAGTAAGGATTGCTTGGGATATGCAAAGGCAATTTAAATGCATTTAGGCCACAGCTTACTAGGGGATAATCTTAGGAAAATCAGAAGCAAGTAAACACTGGGCGCCTGGGTGGCTCAGTGGGTTAAGCCGCTGCCTTCGGCTCAGGTCATGATCTCAGAGTCCTGGGATCGAGTCCCGCATCGGGCTCTCTGCTCAGCGGAGAGCCTGCTTCCCTCTCTCTCTCTGTCTGCCTCTCCATCTACTTGTGATTTCTCTCTGTCAAATAAATAAATAAAAATCTTTAAAAAAAAAAAAAAAAAAGAAGCAAGTAAACACTAACAGCTAGTAAGAGAAGCAGTATTAAAAACCATTCTCCATCTTGCTCGCTTTTTTATTTAGTGAAAAATAAAAAGTTTTGGACATCTGGAAATTATGTCTGCTTCTAACTTGGGCTTGGGATGACTCATTTCGAGAAAGCGCCACAATTTCCATATGTTAGAACACAGAAATTTGAGGCTGCTTGTTTTTTTAAAATTTAATTTTTAGACTCAAAGGTATGAATCTGCATTATTCTCCCTGGGGCCAGCCTCAGGAGTGTGCAGACCAGGGACAGACAGATTCTCCCACCCAACCCCCTGCCCCACAATCTGAAAATACAACTCCTCACCTACCCGTCAGCATTGCATATTCATTTCTTCAAGCTCTGGTGACTTTTCAGCCTTCCAGAGTCTCCAGAGGGAACTCAAAGGCCCCTTGGAGAAACTTGCTGAACCTTACCAGTTGTGATCTGCTAACACCCTGGTAGGAACTTGAAAAGAGGGCTCAAGATGAACGTAAAAGAAAGAAGTGCAGGTAAGAAACACAAATGCCTATTTCTTAATTTTCCCCACAAATGCCTATTTCTTAATTTTCCCCTAGGGCACTGCTTGGTTTCCCAAAGGGGACAAAAGCCTCAGGAGACTTTGTTCATTTTCTCATTTTGTTTAACCAATACCCGTGTAGCCCTTGCTAAGATCTTAGACACCATTCTGGGTATTTTACAAATCTAGCTCATTTGTTCCTCATGACTACCATAAAAAATAAGCACTTTTGATTATTTCCAGGAGAAAGAGGAGGAAGCGGGCACACAGCTTGAGGTAAAAGTCCCAAGGGTCCCCAAGAGACCGTAAGTGGAGAGCTGAAAATCCGGATCCAGGTCCAGACATGGCTCCAGGGTCCCCGATCTGAACCATTCCACACCACTCCATATAAAAACCACCTTGTTGTTTTTTTTTTTAACTCTCTTGGAAAGCTTTGGCATTAGGGTATGTAGATAAGGAAAGAGGTCCATTTAATGGAACAGCTCGCTCCCAGAATTCAGCTTTCAGGTGAGAATGTATAATGTTGACTCATCTGCTTTGTGTAACACTTAGAGAGCTACCGCAACTCCTGCCTCTGTATTCATCTTTGAATGGAGATTTTGATGTTGATTAGGTAAGAGTTCTAATTTTCATATAAAAGAGAGGTTGAACTCCCCCAGGAGGCAATCTGGCTTCAGCTTGATAGCCTGTGAAGGAAACCATTTCTTGTTCATTTGAAAGCAGAGAATAGTGGGATGGGAGAAAAAAATGGGGATTCGAACTATTTTGTGGAATCTGAGACTTCTCTTAGCATCAGGGGAATTGTCTTGGTCTGTGTTGTGAAGGTGGCATGACCCCTTCTCTATAAGGGATGGGAGTTATTCACTATTTCCAAGCGTACAATTGCTTCATTATGTCCACACCCACATTTTTCTGTTTATAGCCAAAAAGGCCCATTGTTGATGCCAAATCACTACCTGAAACAAGCATATTATAATTCACTTAAAATATCTTGGACCGTTCTGGGGAATGGTATATTTTATTTGACTCCGGAAAGCAATTTTCAATCATCCTTTACTTAGGAAAATACTGTTAAAACTTTCTAGGTATTAAAATGACGTTGATATTTAAACGTGTTAAGTCTTCGAAGGAATTACAAATAATCCTCCACAACCCTCAAAATCTATGATTTTTTTACTTTTTAAAATGTTACAAGTATTTGCATATTAGTAGCTTATCCACAGAAACCTGGGTTTCTGGCCTTTGGAAGCTACAGAGGACTGAAGTGGTTGTAAGCCATTGTTCAGAGACTATTGCATTCCAACATCTCAAAGGAGAGTGATTTTGGTCCCCCAGGGGATGTTTCTTTGGCAATAAGGAGAGAACTGGTGGTGGGATGTTTTTATAGGCATTTAGTGAGTTGTGGGTAGAGATCCTACAGTGCGCCAGACAGTTCCCTACAACAAAGAATATCGAGACCACGGTGTGATAGACAAACCCTGCAATGGAGAGTTTCCAAAACTTTTATGTAGAACTTTTTACAAAGACCCCTCATTTTATGTTGCTTGCCTTATAAGCCCCTTGTATAGGCAGCTAGTCAGTCTATATTGGAATTTACCAGATTGTGATGGGTGCCCAGGACCATCAGGAACTCCATGGTCACAGAGGGTCAGAGAAGCACTATATCAGGGCTTAAGCTTCCAAACCACACTAAAAACAATTTTGCAAGCTTGCCCAAGAGCCTAACTTTCATGTATAGCTTAGAAAAGATATTTGCAAAGTTCTAGTCTTGAAATGAACTCTTGGAATGCATCTGCTTGAAAACTGGGTACCTCAGTTCACATCACTGGGATAACGGTTCTGTCTGTGTTGTTCAACCTCATGCTCTCTAGCTCCTTGGAGTATTAGAGAAGAAGTCACTGAGAGTAGCATGTTCTGTTGGCAGAGTACGAAGTATGAGGAAGTGGTGCTACAATGACGGGCTTTGGGTACAAATGTCATCACCTTTGTGGTCTTCTTGGCTCTATTCTCCATATATTGCAGAGATTTGTCTGAATGACATGAAGTCGTTTATCCAAATCATGTGTTCCAGGGTCTGAGCACATAGTAGATGTTCAGTTAATGCTAATTCTCTTCTCCCTACCTATTTTTCCTAGGGAGAACTCCTCTCTTCCTCTCCTAGCTCGTCAAAATGAAATAACCACCCATTTCACATGGAGCCTTGTGTCCTCCCCTCTGGGTAGACAAAGACCTCAGGCGGTGACCACAGGCCTTGAGGAGCTGACAGCATCTTTATGCAACAGAGACTCACACTGGCACACCCTGCTTGGCTAATGGAGTGTGATCTGGTTTTCAGCAGCCCCCCCCCACCCTTGCCCTTCTCCTGGCACACTGTGCAGGGTACAACTTAAACTATTGTATACTTTCTCCATTTTAGAACTGCTCTAACTGTAAAGAGCACACATTTTCCTTTGCCCCTGATTCTGTGAGCAAACACACCTGGGTCAAGGTCACAGTGTGGGCACCCAGAGGCAGAACTGTCTTATCTCTGTGTTTGACATGTATAAGGCAGGTGGCTTCTCAGCAAGTCTTGCCTAACCACCAGGGTCTAGAAATCTAAACTTGAAGGGAAGCAATAGGAAGCCTGATTTTGGCTCACAGGGCCACATAGCATTCTCTGACTCCTAACTCTATTACTCTGTAGAAGAAAGAAGTAAGATTAGCATTTCAGAAATTCCGCCAATAATATTATTAATCCATGAATCCATGTTGACATTTACTAAACAGTTTTTCAGCATGTTCATATGATAGGTGCAGTGCTAGATCTTGGGGGTATAACTTTGAAGCAGACACAGTCTCTGCTCTGAAAGTACCTGTAGCCTAGTGGGGAAGAGAAACAAGTCACAACAAGAGGGTGTAACTAATTCTTCAATAGAGGTATATATGGGGTGCTTTGGAAACATGGGACCATATTAGGAACGTAACTCAGCCTGAGAGGTGCAGAAGAATCCAAGCTCTTCTCAGGAGAAGTGACATCTGAACTAAGGCTTGAAGGCAGAGAAAGAGTCTTTTAAGTACATGAGGAGGTGAGCAGGAGAAGGGCATCTAGGGTGATGTTCAAATGTCTGGCTTGGACGGCGAAGTGAATAATGGTGGCCTGTAAGAGGGAGAAGAGTTGTAGACATGTTGCCTGGTAATGATGGTCTGTGTTTCAAATGAAGGTCGTCCAGTGACTGGGTGGATATGGGAGTTTGGAAGAAAGAGAAGCAGAGAACAGCACGTTTTTAATGAAAATCTAATATATGCCAGATACCGTGTTAAGTGATTTACATGCTTTATTTCACCCATTTTGGTCAGGCTTTGTGAGTTTTATATTACTGTCTCCACCTTACAGACAAGGAAAGCAAGGCCTTTCCAAACCCACACAATGACAGAGCTGCAACTTGAATCCAGGCTGTCTACACCAAAGCCTGTGATCTTTCCAGGATCTCTGGGAGAGAAGATGGGGGTGGGGGTTGGGAGTCTCTAACCTAGAAATGATGGCTCATTCTGCATCTCCATTTGTCTTATTAGGATTGCATTCAGGTGTTCTTTTCATGGTGATTTATGGCATATAGCTTAATTTCCATCAGGTATTCCTCTTTTTCCTTTTTCTTGCCTTTTTTTTTTCTTTGTAAGTGCTACTCAAGTAGTAATATTTTTTTTTCTTTCTTTTCTTTTTTTTTTTTTTTTTTACTAAGTGGAGCCCAATGCCGGGCTTGAACTCATGACCCTGAGTTCAAGAGCTGAGCTGAGATCAAGAGTCAGATGCTTAACCAGTTAAGCCACCCAGGGGCTCCAAGTCATAATATCTCTTAATGACTGTTTATTTTTTCTTATCTTATGAGTCAAAATTTGGGGTAGATTTCAGTCGGTCTTAATGCTACTGCTATGTCAGGTAAAATAGTTTGTTGGCTGACTTCCAACCAACCACAATTTAATCTCCTTTGACAGGAACATAACATTTTCATAGCAGGAGAACCGATCATTACAGCTGACTAAACTCAGCTTACATTTTGTCTCAAGAAGATAAAAAGTTTATCCCAGGAGCTAGAATTAGCATACACATTAGAGGAACTGCAGCTGGTGATGTCACAAAGCATTTACTTGAGTTTATTTTCGAGGTTGCCAAAGTAGGAAACCAGTCCCCATTTACTCCGATGAGAATTTAATTTTCTCTCTCTCCCTTCTACTTTTTTTGTCTCTCTGACACTTTTCTTTCTTTGTTGTTAACATACTTGAGTTCGGTTTTTAAACTTATAATCCTTAAAACTGGAATATGAAGCCTTTTTTTGAGGAAATTTTTATCTGACCATATTACTAGGCATGGAGGAATATCCAGACTGTTTGGATGTCCTAGTTTCCACTCGCTTCTCATTGACATTAAGAGAAAGTATCAAAAATCCTATTTAAATAATCTTGTGCCCAAGGTATTTATTGAGTAACAAACACAGATCATCCAGTAGAGGGCAGTGCTGACTTATTCGTGGATGCCTTCAATGCCTTATTCGTGGATGCAAAATTTAGTACAAAATAAAAGCCTTAATTTTTTTTTAATTGAAATATAGTTAAAACACAATGTTATATTGATTCCAATTGTACAATATAGTGATCGGGTCAGTCTATCCCTTTTGCTGTGCTCACCACAAGCATAGTGCCATCTGTCACCATAGGTTGTCATTACAGTATCATTGACTGTATTTCCTAACTTTTGCCTTTTATCCCGTGAATTATCTCCATAACTGGAAGTCTGTCCCGCCCACTCCCCTTCACCTATTTTGTCCATCCTCTGACACCCCACCTCACCTCCCCACCCCCACCCCCACCGCTGGCAACCATCAGCTCCTTCACTGTATTTATGTGTCTGTTTCTGCTTTTTGTTCTTTCTTTCTTTATTATCTATTATTCTTTGAAAGACAGCCTCTGACAGACAATAGGTAGTTTCACCTAAAATGCTTTGAATTCAGCAGAAGTGCCTTTGTTACAAAGAAGAAGTGTGGCCATCAGCTTTGCTGTCTGAACATCCAAGTTTCTGTGCTGTCTCAGCCCAGGTACTGATGAAAAGGTATCCTTCTGAGTGCTGAGCCAAAACTAAGGTGGTACAGACACTATGTCCCACTCTCCCAGGCCCAGGGCCCATCAGTGTTCCTGTACAGACTTTGGCATGAGGCTTGTCCTGGGGAAGATGATTCAGAGTGTCAGTGGTGCCTGCTGTCCCTAACTGGTCCTCAGGCTGGTCTGTGGCTCCTTTGAAGAGAAGGGTTTGAAGCTGGTACGATCTGGTGGAGTTAAACAAGCCTTTGTGAGGCCAATCAAAGAGACCAATATATAAGGCATGGGGGAAGGATGAGATGACTCTTTCTTCCCTTCTTCAGGAAACCAGTGACTACCCTACAGAATGGAAACATTGGAGAAAGAAGCCTTGACACCAGACTTAATGTTCTTGCAATCGTGGGTGGAAGCAATGAGGTTTCCACAACTGCTTCTGTAGGAGTCAGTCATGGACAAGTGGGAGTAGAGGCAAAAGATTAGGAGAGATAGTTGAGGTTGTTGCTGACATTCTGCTTTGTAAGTTCACCTAAATTTCCTCTTTAGGGATACTCGACTGTAGATGGGAGACATCAATTTTTTTTATAAGTACATCATCATATTTTTTAAATTGAGATAAAATCGACATATTAGTTTCAAGTGCCCAACATAATGATTAGATATTTGTGTATAATGCAAAATGATCATTGCAGTAAGCCTAGTTAACGTCCGTCACCACATAAGGTTACAACTTCTTTTTTGTGATAAGAACTTTAAAGATCTACTCTCTTACCAACTTTCAAATACACAATACAGTATTATTAACTCTAGTCACTATGCTATACATTACAACTCCATGATATTTACCATATAACTGGAAGTTTGTACCTTTTGACTACTTGCACTCATTTTGCCCACCTCACACTCCATGTCTCTGGCATCACCAATCTCTTCTCTGTATCTATTAATCTGCTTTTATTTTTTAAGGTTCTACATATAAGTAAGATCACATGGTATTTGTCTTTCTCTGTCTTATTTTACTTAATATAATGCCCTCAAGTTCCATCCATGTTGTCACAAATGGCAAGATTTCATTCTTCTTAGGGCCAAATAATATTCCATTGTATGTGTATACCAAATTTTTTTGATCCATTCGTCCATCAGTGGACACTTAGGTGACCTCCCAGTCTTGGCTATTATGAAAAATGCTGCAATGAACATGGGAATGCATGTATCTTTTCAAGTTAGTGTTTTTGTTTCCTTTGGATGAATACTCAGAAGTGGGATTGTTGGATCACACGGTAGTTCTATCTTTTTTTTTTTTTTTTTTAGGAATCTCCGTACTGTCTTCTATATTGACTACACTGACTTATATACAACCAACATTTCCTTTTCTCTGCATCATCATTAACACTTGTTATTTTTTGCCTTATTGATAATAACCATTCTAATAGGTGTGAGGTGATAGCTCACTGTAGTTTGATTTGTATTTTCTTGATGATTAATGATGTTGTGTACTTTTTCATGTACCTGTTGACCATCTCTAAGTCTTTGTAAATGTCTATTCAGATCCTCTGTGCATTTTTTTTAATTTTTTATTTTTTTATAAACATATAATGTATTATTAGCCCCAGGGGTACAGGCCTGTGACTTGCCAGGTCTACACACTTCACAGCACCCACCATTGCACATACCCCTCACCCAATTTCTATAACCCCACCACCCTCTTCCGACCCCCTCCCCCCAGCAACCCTCAGTTTGTTTTGTGAGATTAAGAGTCTCTTATGCTTTGTCTTCCTCCTGATCTCATCTTGTTTCATTTATTCCTTTCCTACCCACCACATAGCATCCCCACTTCCTCATATCAGGGAGATCATATGATAGTTGTCTTTCTCCAATTAACTTATTTCGCTAAGCATAATACCCTCTAGCTCCATCTGCATCGCCGCAAATTCCTCTGCCCATTTTTAATTGGATTATTTGTTTTGTTTTGTTGCTACTGAGTTGCACGAGTTCTTTATATATTTTAGATATTGTCCCTTTTTCAGGTAACATGATTGGCAAATGTTTTTTCCCATTCAGTATGTTGCCTTTAATTTGTTAGTGATTTTCTTTGCTATGCAAAAGAATTTTACTTTGATATAATCTCATTTATTTCTGCTTCCCCTTTTCTCTCTGCCTGCCTCTCTGCTTACTGTGATTTCTCGCTGCCAAACAAATAAATAAAATCTTAAAAAATAAAAAGAAAAAAAAAAGAAACTATAGGCCAATATTTTTTATGAATACTGATGCAAAAATCCTTAACAAAATATTACAAACCAAATCCAATAGCATATTATGAGGATTAAACCCCATCATCAACTGAGGTTTATCACAAGAATTGCAAGGGTGGGCTGCCTGGGTGGCTCAGTGGGTTAAGCCTCTGCTTCAGCTCAGGTCATGATCTCAGGGTCCTGGGTTTGAGTCCTGCATCGGGCTCTCTGCTAGGCAGGGAGCCTGCTCCCTCCTCTCTCTCTTTACTTGTGATCTCTCTGTGTCAAATAAATAAAATCTTAAAAAAAAGAAAGAAAGAAAAAAAAGAATTGCAAGGGTGATTCTATGTAAGAAAACAAATCACTGTAACACACTACATTAATAAAATGAAAGGAAAAGAAACCATGATCATCTCAATTGATGCAGAAAAAAAAATTGAAAACACTCAGAAAACTAGGATAAAAAGAAACTTCCTCAACATGATAAAGGACATTTAGGAAAAATCTGCATCTAAGATCAAAATCAATGCTGAAATACTGAAAGTTTTCCCTCTAACATTAAGATCAAGACAGGAAAGACTGCTTTTACAGCTCCTATTTTTGAACTGGAAGAAAAAAACCAGCCAAATAAAAAGAGCCAATCAAATTGGAAAGGAAGAAGTAAAACTTTCTCTATTCACAGATGATATGATCCTATTTCCCAAGAATCCACATAAATACTATTAGTGTTAATAAATTCAACAAAATTTTGGGATACAAGATCAACATGCAAAAATCAGTGTGTTTCTACATACCGGCAATGAATAATACACAAAGGATATTAAGAAACAATTCAACTTGCAATAGCATCAAAAAGAATACAATAACTAGGAATATATTTACCCAAAAAAACCAGAAAACTACAAAACATTGCTGAAAGAAATTAAAGACAACATAAATGGAAAGACATCCCATGTTTATGGACTAAATCTTAATATTGTTGGGGCGCCTGGGTGGCTCAGTGGGTTAAGCCTCTGCCTTCAGCTCAGGTCATGATCTCAGGGTCCTGGGATCGAGTCTCGCATCGGGCTCTCTGCTCAGCGGGGAGCCTGCTTCCCACTCTCTCTGTCTCTGCCTGCCTCTCTGCCTACTTGTGATTTCTCTCTCTCTCTCTCTCTGTCAAATAAGTAAATAAAATCTTAAAAAATTTTTTAAAAAGATCTTAATATTGTCAAGATGACAATACTACCCAGCACAATCTGACATTTAATGAATTCCCCATCAGTCTTCAAATGGCCTGTTTTACAGAAATGGAAAACTGATCCTTAAATTTATATAGAGTTGTGAGTTGCCTGGAATAACTAAGAGTCAAAAAGAACACAATTCATGTGTAGCTTGTAACAGATTAGGAACAGAAGGCTAAAAAATACAATGCATAGGTTTTGACAAATGTGTAACAGCATATATCTATGATTATGATATCATACCGAGTATCTTCACTGCCTTAAAAATTCTATGTTCTGCCTGTTCTTACCTCCTTCCACACCATCAAACTCAGACAACCAATGATCTTTTTACTTACAGTTTTGCCTTTTCCAGAATGTCATATAGTTGGAATTATACAGTGTATAACACTTTCAGATTGGCTTCTTTCACTTAATAATATGTATTTAAGTTTCCTTTATGCCTTTTCATGGTTTGATAGCTCACTTTTCTTTAGTACTGAATAATATTCCATACTCTGGATATACCATAGGTTGTGTATCCATTCACCTACTGAAGGACCTCTGGGTTGCTTCCAAGTTTTGGGAATCATGAATAAAGCTGCTCTAAACATCCTTGTAAAAGTTTTTGTATGGACATATATTTTCAGTTCATTTGAGTAAATACCAAGGAGCATAACTGCTGGACCATATGGTAAAAGTGTGTTCTATTTTGTAAGAAATTACCAAACTGACTCCCAAGAATGGCTATTATCATTTTGCATTCCCCCAGTAATGATTAAGTGCTCCTTTTGCTCCACATTCTTGTCTGCATTTGGTATCGCTGGTGTTTTAGATTTTGGTCATTCTAATAAGTATGTAATCGTATCTTATGGATGTTTTATTTTGCAATTCTCCAATGGCATATGATGTTGAACATCTTTTCATATGCTTGTCATCTACATACCTTCTCAATATACCACAGTTTAGGTCTTCTGCCCATTTTTAAATTGGTATTGTTGAGCTCTAAGTATTCCTTGTATATTTTGGATAACAGTCCTTTATCAGATGTCTTTTTTGATACTTTCTCCTTGTCTGTGGCTTGTCTTTTCATTCTCCTGACCCAGTCTTTTGCAGAGCAGATGTTTTTCAATTCTTTTCTTTTTAAAGAATTTACTTATTTATTTGACAGAGATCACAAGTAGGCAGAAAGGCAGGCAGAGAGATAGAGAGTGGAAGAAGCAGGCTTCCTGCTGAGCAGAGAGCCTGATGTGGGGCTCGACCCCAGGACCCTGGGATCATGACCCGAGCCAAAGGCAGAGGCTTTAACCCATTGAGCCATCCAGGCGCCCCAGATTTTTTCAATTTTAGTGAACTCCAGCTTATCAAACACTTCTTTCATGGATCGTACCTTTGATGTTGTATCTAAAAAGTCATTACTATACTCAAGGTCATTTATGTTTTGTCCTCTGTTATCTCCTAGGAGTTATATAGTTTTGCATTTATATTTAGGTCTAATATCCACTTTAATTTTTGTGAAGGCTATAAAGTATGGGTCTAGATTCACGTTTTTGCATATGAATGTTGAGTTGTTTTATACCATCTGTTGAAAAGATTGTTTTTTGCTCCATTATATTGTCTTTGCTCCTTTGCTAAAGATAAGTGGACTATTTTTGTGTGGATCTATTTATAAGCTCTATATTCTGTTCCATTAATCTATTTGTCTATTCTTTCAATGCCACACTATCTTGATTTCTGTGGCTTTTCAGTATGTCTTTATTCTTCAGTATCATGTGTCTATTCTGGGCTTTTGTCTCTCCATATTAACTTTTGACTCAGTGTGTCAATTTCCACAAAATAACCTGCTGGAATCTTTATTGGAATTGCATTGAATCTATAGATTCAATTGGGAAGAATTGACACCGTGCTGAGGGTGCTTCTGGAAGAGAGTCAGATTTGAACCAGCAGACTGTGTAAAGGTCACCCTCACCATTGTGGGTGGGCATCATCCAATCCATTCAAAAAAACAGAAGGAGGGCAAATCTGTCCTATGCTTGAGCTGCGATATCCATCTTCTCCTGCCCTCAGTCAGCAGTACTCCAGGTTCTTGGGCATTTGGTCTTGGACAGTGACTTAAACCATCAGCTCCTTTGGTCCTCAAACCTTCAGACTTGGAGTGAATTGCATCACTTGTTTTTCTGGTTCTCTAGCTTACAGACAACAGATCATGGGACTTCTTGGTCTCTGTAATTGTATGAGCCAATTCCTATAATAAATCTCTTACACACACACCCATAGCTTATTGGTTGTGCTTTTCTGGAGCCCTAATATACTCTTCTATCTTAGCATATCAATTGTACTTTTTTTTTTTTTTAAGATTTTATTTATTTGAGAGAGAGAGAGAGCGCACCAGCAGTGGGGGAGGGGCAGAGGGAGAAGCACACTCCCAGCCCTGTGCAGGCACTCCATCCCAGGACCCTGGGATCATGACCTGAGCCAAAGGCAGACAGGAGACCAACTGAGCCACCCAGGTGCCCTCAATTATACTTTTTAAAAAACTTTTTAAAGTGGTTGCCCTAGAGTTTACAATATGCATTTATAATTCATCAGAGTTTACTTTCAAATAACATTATTTTGCTTCACAGGTAGTACAAGCATCTTGTAACACCAAATTATTCCTACTTTAAGATAATTACAAATTTACGGGAAGTTGCAAAAATGGTACAGAGAGGTCCTGTGTACTGTCCACATCGTGTTCCCCACTGGTAACATTTTACATAATTTTAGAACAATAACAGAACCAGGAAATTGTTATTAGCACAATCCAAAGACCTTATTAAAATTTCACCAGTTGCACATACATATATCTGTGTGTAGGTTTGTGTGCATGTATGTGGTTCTATGCAATATTCTCACGTGTAGATTTGAGTAACCACCACCACTGACTAGAACGTTTATTGCTATATGCAAGGGGAAGTTTGAAACGAGTCATTTAATGAGAGAGTAGGGAGCAGGGACAGAGGCAGGGAAGGAGAGAGACAGAGAGGGAGAGAAGAGAATCATACAGTGAATTGTTCATGTCTAAGAGACTCAAGATAATGTGGCAATCAGCTATCTAAAGAGACTATCAATTCAATGATATGCAGACCTACATGTGGCTAACAGGCAGTGAAATTTTCCTAGTACGGAACCCCATAAGATCACTAAAGATAAGGAAATAATTTATATGAGACCCAAGACTATTCAAGTAAGACCGTTTCTGCCTGCAGAATATGAGAATAGTAAACAATAACCCGAATGCTCCTAGGATTGTAGGCAAACAGAGGCAGAGGAATGCAGGAATGTTTCCCTTAAGCAGGGAATAGAAGAAGGAGCATGTGTCCACCATGGCCAGACTTTAGCACTCCTGGACTGTGGCCATTTGGCACTATGAAAACAAAGCATATCTAACAAATTCCCAAAAGTATCTAGGGGTTGTGATATCTCCAATCAAAAAGCACAAATGTCTTCCTCTTCTACAGGAAGAATATTCTTCTCCCTAACTTCCTCAGTTCCTGTTTCCACTCACTGGGGCTTTCTTTCTTTGTGTTTTTTATTTTTTTCCTCCAGAAACTGCCAATGAGGGGGCATTTGGATTTTTTTTTTGTTTTGTTTTGGAAGATCTGGATTTTTAAAGTTTTTTTTTCTTTTTTTAAAGATTTTATTTATTTATTTGACAGAAAGAGCAAGAGAGCACAAGTAGGCAGAGCAGCAGAGTAAGAGGGAGAAGCAGGTTCCCCACTGAGCAGGGAGCCTGATGTGGGGCTTGATCCCAGAATCCTGGGATTATGACCTGAGCCAGAGGCGATGCTTAACCAACTGAGTCACCCAGGTTCCCCTAAAGTTATTTTTATATATGCTTTTATTATGGAAAGTGAAAGTTTTCTTACACATGACTGTCTTCCATCCTGGCTGATCTATCTCGAGTAGGCCTGAGCCCATACCATCAAAAGTGACCATTACCAATAGGAGAGAAGGGGATACCAAGGTTACCAATTGTACAAAAGGCCTTGACTGAGACTTTATTCAAAGCATTTTAATGGCACTCAGGGAAGACTGGTTTGTTAAAATCTAGCAATTCTTTTTCTATCAGTCTAAGAACTTCAGAGAGGGGGCGCCTGGGTAGCTCAGTGGGTTAAAGCCTCTGCCTTCCGCTCAGGCCATGATCTCAGGGTCCTGGGATTGAGCCCCGCATTGGGCTCTCTGCTCGGCAGGGAGCCTGCTTACCCCTCTCTCTGCCTGCTTCTCTGCCTACTTGTGATTTCTCTCGCTGTCAAATAAATAAATAAAATCTTAAAAAAAAAAAAAAAGAACTTCAGAGAGGGTCACCTGGGTGGCTCAGTCAGTGATAAGCATCTGCCTCTGGCTCAGGTCATAATCCCAGGGTTCTGGGATGGAGTTCCACATCAGGCTCTTTGCTAAGCAATGAGTCTGTTTCACCCTCTACCCTTCCTCCCTGCTCATGATCTCTCTCTCTCTCCCTCTCTCAAATAAATAAGTAAAATGTCAAAAAAATTTTTAATTTAAAAAAGGAACTTCAGGGAGGTTTAACTTCCAAGAAAAGGAGAATTCAATTTAATGTGGGCTTACCGTTTGTTGTATTAACCCACTAAGATGGGTACTGCGGACTCTTCAAAAGAAGCATTCGTTTTGTTACTTGATCTCAAGGAGGTTAAAGTTTCACTGGCATAATAGCATATTAATCCTGAAAATAATTAGAGATCTCAGATATAGTTCCCATCAGAAGTAATTTAAAAAGAGGTGAGACTAGGGAAGAGATGGTGATGGTTCTGGAGAGCCACATACAGCTTTCTGGAGGAGGATGGACATGGGGAGCTGGGGGTAGTGGTATGCAACAGAATTGGAAAGGGAGAAGGGAGGGATGTTTAAGGAAATGTAATTATTGAAAGTAACACTCTTCAACACATTTCAGAAACCAGAAGCTTGGCAGGCAGACTGGAAAATAAAACATTGAGGAGGGGAGCTGATGTCTGTTGCACTTTCATCGTTTTAAAGTTGTATTTGGCTTATGCCAAGGAATAGCCTTTCATATCAGAACATAAGGTAGTCCAGGAATTAAAAAGGATGTAATTTCTATAGCATCAACACCTACAACATTCTCCATGAAGACTCTCTTTTGTTCTCAACCATGACCTAATTTCTATGCACTTTAAGTGGGTGCCTTGGAGGCTTGTAGATCAAAACCCCTCATCTTAAAATTCTTAATTTTAACATAAGTAGGTGTTTAGAAGGAAGCAATGACACACTTTGAAGCTTATTTGTAGTGGAAAAGTATCAAGACTAGTATCTTGACATTCTGTGTACTTAGTAGTGTTCTTAAATCCTGTTTTTATTGTGCCATTTACTTTGGGAGGCATATCTTGACTTAAGAACAAGGATGTTTAGCAACGAACTAATATTTGTTTTGCCAAAACAGTCAGCTAAGAGTAAGTTTGTGTGCTGTCAGAAGCACATTTTAGGGTATTAAATTATAGCATATGGTGTTAGACTTTTTCCTTTGGTTGTGAAAGGAAATAGACCCTTGTCCTGAGGGTCTATTGGCCTTGACTCATGGGGACTTGTTTGATGGCCGCTTACCTTCAGCACCACCCTGGCTTCATGAAAAGATACAGAGACATGAGTAGAGGGAGCAGCCAGTGCTCTTTCCAAATGGGAATGAAGAAGGGGCTGAATGGAGAATGCTTTCCTCCTTGATTCTGGCAGTTGTTTCTCTGCTCATAATGGAAATCAGGTAGCTTATATTTGAACCCACTTTTTACAATTATTGGACTTTTATAAATGGTTGAAATTCTGTTTCCATTCTGAATGGACGAATCCAGGAGAGGCCAGGGTTCCATTGCTCTGCCTATTGTGCCCCATGGGCCTCTGGGGAGCCCTTTCATTTATTCATCTGTCTTTTATCCACTTTGCACACTTGGGATTCAGTTTTGAGATAAATTCTGCTCAAAATAGGAAGAAGCAATCCTGGGTACTGCGGACTCTTCAAAAGAAGCATTCGTTTTGTTACTTGATCTCAAGGAGGTTAAAGTTTCACTGGGATAATAGCATATTAATCCTGAAAATAATTAGAGATCTCAGATATAGTTCCCATCAGAAGTAATTTAAAAAGAGGTGAGACTAGGGAAGAGATGGTGATGGTTCTGGAGAGCCACATACAGACGCTACTGTGACAAGAACTTGCTGAGTATCTTTGCCAGAGGCAGCAGATTCTGAGGCTGGATTTTTCTCACTGGTAAAGACAACAAATGAGGACAATTAGGCACTGGCAAAGATATTTCCGATAACAGTTGTTTTTCTGATCATAGTGGCTGATCCTTTAAACATATAATTGAATTTTAAAATGAACTATGCTTCTATTCAGGTAAAAGGAAATTCATGATGTTGAAATTTGTATATTAACTTGTTCTCATTTTCCAAAGTAAGACTTGCTAGTGAGGAGAAATGACCCTGTGGTGTTATTACAGTTTGTGTGTTAAAGATACAGCTCTGTTCCCCTTTCACCTTCCCCAGAACTAGAGTTTCTGGTGGAGAATCCAGGTGCGCATCCATGCTATGATTTGGCTTGGGACACTAAATCTAAATCAATTCTTGTATTTTACAGAAGGGAGACAGGGTCAGAGGAAACTCTTGGAATTTTATCGGTGGAGTGAGACTCAGTGTAGTATCTTTAAGCACCATAGTTTAAAAGTCATTTATCATCATCAGAAGAAAACCCATATTGCAAAGGTAACAAACTAAAGAGGGCAAATCTTGAGCAATATTATACCAAGTTGTAATTGAGGTAAACAATCGGTTAAGATCAAAGTTTAGCTAGTGTAGGTCTTCCTAGAATCAGACCCATATCACAACAGTACCTGATGCATCACAATTGAAAACATTCTTATTGCTTTCACGTGCAAGGGTAATTGTTTAGGTCTAAAATATATGTTTATGAACAAAGTGCGTCTTTCAGGTTGGAATCTAAGAACTAAAGGAAACAAATAATTAAAAACTACAATTCTCATAATTATAAAAGAATACATATAATCACTGTGTATGAGCTACTGTGTCCTTCACAGGCATTTTCTCATTTAAACTTCTCTATTCTTTGTAGGTACCTAAAGACAAATAATTTACTTAGGCTGCCGAGGACGGCACCAGCTGGGCTCAGGTCTCCAATTCTGCTCCTACAGCCAGTGTTCCTGCACAGTTTGACTGAAACTGTACTTTCCCGTCCAGGAGCCAGGCAGGTGTCTTTTGCAACAGCTTTTCGAATCTGAACCGACAAGGTGGCAACTCAGAGTAGGGTTCATTGGATGGGGGTGGAGGGTGAGTGCCTGGCGTGGGTGGAAAATTGATAGTCTGTTCCTTTCATTGAGTTAAAGAAAGAAAGACGAGGATGGTGGGAATCGTGATCCTAGGTCGGACCAACTGTGCTCTTCCTTTTGACACAACCCGAGCTTTGAAACAACAGGAGTTGTTCTTGATAGGACAAACCTTGTGGCTGCTGTACGAACAGCCGTCCCGCCGCGACTTCAAGCCCTCCCTGCCTTCTGTCCCCTCTGCAACCTTTCTCAGGCGCAGACGCAGGCGGAGCGAGCGCAGCAGTTTCGGGGTTCGGGACTCCGGGCGCTGCGTGGGGCGATTCCCAACATCCTCGGCTCAGCCCAGGGCGCAGCTCCCAGCCGGCGGGGTTGGAGGGGCGGTGTGAGGGCGGTGCGGAACTGGGAGCTTCCGGACCGCCCCCCCCACCAGCCCCCCCGCCCCACTAGCTGGGCGGAGCCGCGCCGCTCTCCGGCCTTGGGGCTGGCGGCCGCGCTGAGTCCTGTGTGCTCCTGCGAGGTCAGTCTTCCTCCCGCCGAACCGGGCGCGCGCGGCCGCGATGAGCTGGGAGTTGCTACTGTGGCTGCTGGCGCTGTGCGCGCTCGTCGCGCTCGTGGTGCAGCTGCTGCGCTTCCTGCGGGCCGATGGCGACCTGACTCTGCTGTGGGCCGAGTGGCAGGGGCGACGCCCAGGTGAGGCCCCGCAGCCGCGCCACCCGTGGGGGGATGCCGGGCTCCGTGCGGCCGTGCCCGGTGTCGCCGCATCCCTCCGGCTGGCGTGGAGCTTCCCCGCCTTTCCTTGGGGCTGCCTGTGGGGGAGGAAAAAGCCGTGGCCAACGAGGCGGTCCTGTCCCTTTGTCTCTCGCGGGGGTCAGCGAGGTCTTGCCCGCTTGGCGAACGAGGAGGGCGCCGGAATGGGCGGAGCGCCCTCGGGACCCGAAATTCTTACCCGGGCTCCCAGGGGGTCTGCTGCTGCGTCCACGGAGTCCACCACTTTGACGAGCAGTGCCGGTCCCCTGAGTTTGTAAAGGAGCCAGCCTCCTTTTGATAACCGGAGCCCGGTTCATCTCCTTCCTCAAATTGTCGCGAGTGGTGAAGTAAAGTGAGTGTCCGGACTTACCCCCCTACGCACGTACTGGGATGAAAGTATCACCCCGGAAAGAACTGGATTTTGCCCGGGGCGAGATCATCGCTGGCATCCTGAGGGGCATTCTGCCTCTCCCACTTTCATCTGTACCCTGGTTAGAATTTGGTGGTTGTTTCCTAAACACATTCTTTGTGCGCAAGCGATGTGACACGACCTCTAGCCTTTACAGCGACTCTTGCAAAGTAGGCGTTATTAATCTGAGGTACCCGGAGCTAGGCGTTGGATCTGTGAGCGCTAGGGGAAGTGGGGTTTGCCTGGACCTAGTTTCCTGTGTGTGCATACCCAAAACACATGTGAGGAAGTTTACTCTTCTTTCCAAGCGGTCCTGGGAGGGCAGGGCAGCGATATGGCTCCCAAGGGTGTCAAAACTGGTTCCTGAGGATTAAAGTCTTAGATGGTACAGTGCTTTGTGTTCCTCTAAAGCTCAGCCCTACCGCACAAAGTCTTATTCCTTAATATTTCATTTGTCTCGTTGCATTTTCTTGGGGATAACATCTGGAGTGCTGACATTATTGAGTTGGTGGAAATACACCTATGCAGGGTCAACGCTACAAAACGGTGTCAAAGAGGTGCTTGTGATTGTCAGACCTCTGGATGAGTCCTTCTCTTGTCCGATGGCTGCCCTCTGCTTTGTGGATATTTCCATTTGATCCTGAGTGCTTTTGTGTTAATTTTGATTTAGGATTACCTAAAAATAGTTTTTTTAATTTAATTCTGCAAAAGTTATCTGATCCATTAGTTATGTAAAGTGCTGAAGAGGAAGAATGTTGCCAATGCCTGAATGAATAATTAACAGCTGGTTAAAGTTATTATCACATATCAAGCAAAAATTAAAAGTTGACCAAAAATAGTTTTTTGGAAATTCATTTAATCTTTTCAGTGTTTCACTTTAGTTGGAAAAATAATTTTGAAGGATTTTAAGATACATTTAGTTACATTGCTATTATTATGAACTTTTAGAATAGGGTAACTTGCATGCTAATGGCTTTTAAATTTTAATTTAACTTTGTTTTTAAATTTAGTCATTCTTTTTAAAAAATTTTTTAAAAGATTTTATTTAATTATTTGACAGACAAAGATCACAAGTAGGCAGAGAGGCAGGCAGAGAGAGAGGAGGAAGCAGGCTCCCTGCTGAGCAGAGCCCCCCCCCCCCCCATGCGGGGCTCCATCCCAGGACCCTGGGATCATGACCTGAGCCGAAGGCAGAGGCTTTAACCCACTGCGCCACCCAGGCGCCCCAAATTTAGTCATTCTTAAACCTGTGTTGACTGTAGAGTAAGGTTTCGAGAACTCTTTGTTTATGTATAAAGTACAGAACACATAAATGGGGGTACAGTATATCTGGTGTTAAAAATTTGAGGGAGTTTTTAGGGAAAAAAAAAACACTAGAAAGTATACTGTGGGTTGGGAGTGTGATAATAAAACAAAGTTAAAGGCACATGGAGTTACACTCAGGTCCCCATCAGATTCCCAGAACGATTTAGACTGAAAAGATAGGCAGACTCTATTAAGGTAAAAAAAATATAGATACATAGATAGATATACAATAGATAGGTTTGTAAATAAGTAAATCCTCCTTGTCTTCTCCATTGGTTTATTATTTTGTCACCTTAGAAAATAGACAATATACTCACATGCTACAAAAGTTAACAACACAAAAGGATATATGATTAAAAGCTGCCCCCAACCACCAAGTATGCTTCTCTGAAGTCAACCAACTTTTCCCATCTTTTATGTATCCTTCTAGAGAAATTCTCCATGTTTCCAAGGGTGTATCTCCCATGGTGAAATTGAAGGGTGACTATAGATACTGCACAGAGATCCAGAAAAATCCATGGCACAAGTCCAGAGTAGGAAATCTCCAGCAGCAGCAGTAGCAGCAGCACACCAGAGGAAAATTCAAGTTTTAGTTGGCAGTAACCACCATGTGAGTGGTGTCTCAAATGACTGCCAAAAAAGATTTGGCAGGTGTGGGAGGCATGTAGTGTGTGAAGCAAAACAAGGCAGTCCACAGTAGGTATCTTCTGAATGGCTGCTTGTGTTATGCCTGAGTTTTTGTGTCCGAGAGACCACCAAGGAGCCAACACCGATGCAATCGCACGAGGGTTTATTTGGCAAGCTTAAGCTTGGACCCAAGTGTACCCCGACACAGCGGAGCAGGGACTTGGACCCCGAACTGGATTACAGTCAGAGTTTTTAAAGGCAGATTAGGGGTGGCACCCCTACTCGGATTGAGCCACAACTGTTGGCTCAGCAGTAGGTGAGGACAAAGAAGATGTTCAGAAGGGCTGTCAGGGTAAAGAAGACTGTCAGGATATTGGAGGCCTGGTTATTATCAAGTCAAGGCCATTTCCCCCTTTAATGAGGCACTAACATGACGACAATTGGGAGTTTCCTGGTGGAATGTCACATTCCTCCTATCAAGTGTTCTTGTTAGTGAGGTTTAGGTTTAACTTTATTTCCATTTTCTTCTGCCTCAGCCTCCTTCAGTTTTATAAGTAACTAAATTACTTATCTCTGGAAGTTGGGCTATTGATAAGATAGCTTCTTTATTGTAAATCTCTAGGATATTTATAAACCAAGGGAGACTCCTGTCTTGCAGGATTGTGGTCTCTGCTAGTTAACTATTTGTTTTTCTTTTAGGGCAGCCAGGGGTGCCTGAGGAATGTCACACATATTACTGAGGGGAGTGGGTGGAGAGGGGTGCAAGGTGCCAGCTTTTGCTTTGTCAAGATGGCTGTACTTACGTCAGGGCTAGACTCGAGGTGGGTACAGCCTTGTTTTTCTTGGCCTCCACACTTGTATGTGTCAAGGCCTCTGTGCTAGACCCTGGGACACCCTGGTGGCCAAGCAAGCCATTGCCCGGACCTCATGGGAGTCCTGGATCCTTCTCTGGCCAGTTCTGTTCAATAGGAACATTGCCCAGCTAGAGTTTGTACAAAGGGGTGTGAGCCAAGTAGTGAAGAAACCTGAAGCCATGTCATCTGAGGGAAGGTCACAGATATTGGAGGTGTTTATTTACCCTAAGAGAAGCAAGAGATGAGAGGATTTAGGGAAGACACGTAAGCTATCTTCAGATACACAAGGGACTGTCAATATGTGAGCCAGGCGTGATTTATTTTTTCTGTTAATACAAGCAGAGCTGTTGCCAACTGATACGGAGCTGCAGAAGTTAAAGGTAGATCACAATATAAGAAAGAATCCTTGACTCCTTGAATGATCAGACTAGTCCAAGGAAGGAGGGGGTGCTTTGGAGAGAACTAGCTTCCACATCCTTTGAGGGAATTAAATAGACGTTAGTCAACAGCTTGAGGAGAGAATTCTCAAACTGGATTGGGGCTGGAACTCTTGTGAAGTTTCCTTCTAACTCTGAGAATCTGCTTTTAGAGACTCTGTAGGGGAGGCCTTTGTGTCTGTTAGATTCTCTGGAACTGGGAAACAAAAGTTGGTGCTAAATACACAAGTTTTCTTCTCCAGGCTGGGCCAGAACTCTAGGTATCCTGAGGTAAGCAAGACCCTAATGGTTTTCATTATTTGTTTCAAGTCATATTTGCTTAGTGGTGTAAACAGGAAGAAATTTTTGTGAGCTGTATGCCAGTTAGTAAATAGTTAGTTTTATTTACTCTCTAGTTTGAGTATTGCAGAATTTTGGAATAATGAGAGGTCAGTCTGAATGTACATTCTGTTCTTCCTGAAGGAGTCCTCTGTTGTGCATTTCCATAGAAGTCCATCGTATGACAGGAAGGCATTGTCGCCTAGACATAGTATTTGGGATGTTTCCAGCCTTGATTCAGATACTTACGTGAAACCTCTTTCCTGAAGACAAGTTTTATTTTCTTGAACATCTAAGAAACAGTTGAGTTTTATAGGATTGATCATATTAAAATGTGGGCACCACTGGTCAGGGTGTGGCTTTGGAGCTAGATGTACCTGAGCTTATATCCCAGCTCTGCTGGAGTGGGGTGCTTACTCCACAGTTACTGATGTAGTTCTTTCTCTATTCCAGTGTCTGTGCTAGGCGCTGAATAGTGAACAAGGCAGACAGGGTCCCAGCCTTAAGGGAATTTGCAGTCTAGTGGGGTAATGTCTGTAATCCTGTTTCTTTTCCTTGTTTATAAAATTAAGATAATTCTTACTTCATAAGTTTCTTGTGAGGGTTCTAATAAGGTAATGTGTTTAAGCATGTAGGAAGTAATAAGAAGTATTAAACCTTTATAGTTAAGAACCCCCTTATCCCTGGCTGGAGAAATTAGAGTATGCATATTATTGGGTGAATATTCTGTGTGTTGCTGCTGTAGAGTCTATTTGTTAAACACTTTTAGCAATGAGTAGTTAACATTTTACTAAGCACTGAGTATGTGTCAGACTCTGCTCTGGATATTTATTTTAACTCATTTTTTTCTCAACAATGCTATGAGGGAGATTTTACTAATCCAGTTTTCCAGTTGTGGAACATTAAGGCACCAAGCTTTCACAGCAGGGCGTTTCCTTGCTGTGTGTGGTGGAGCCAGGATCTGAACCCTGGAAGTCTCCAGAGCTTGTAATATGTTACTAGACAGGTTTTAGCATGGTCTGACTAAAACAGTAAACTGATTTCCCAATTTTATTTTTTATGATCTCAAATCAGAAGTGTGTGTGGTGGGGCGCCTGGGCGGCTCAATCATTATGTGTCTGCCTTTGGCTCAGGTGCTGATCCCAGCATCCTGGGATCCAGGCCCACATGGGGCTCCCTGCTCAGCAGGAAGCCTTCTTTTCCCTCTCCTGCTTCCCCTGCTTGTATTCCCTCTCTCACTATCTCTCTCCCTCTCTCTGTCAAATAAATAAAAATCTTTAAAAAAAAAAAAAAAGAAGTGTGATTCCTTGTTTATTTTGTTTTTTACTTATTTGAGAGAGAGAGAGCAAGCAGGAACAGGGGGAGTGCCAGAGCAACAAGCTGACTGCCCACAGAGTGGGGAGGCCCAATGCGGGGCTTGATCCCAGGATCCTGGGGATCATGACCTGAGCCAAAGGCAGACACTTAATTGACTGTGCCAACAGACGTCCCTGTATTCATGCCTTTTAAAAAAAAAAAAATTAGGTAGGAGGGGTTTCTGAGGATATTAAATTAAAAACTTTTAAAATCACTTTATTGAGGTACGATTAGCATGTAAAAAACGGTACATATTTAATGTATACAACTCAGTGAGTTTGAGGTAAGCGTATACCTGTGAGATCATCACCAGTATCAAGGCCGTAAATAGAGGATATTTAAACTTTTAAACCCCACATATTATTGTCTTCATATTTAGTGGTATTGTTTATGACTATCTTTTTTATGGGTGTAATCCACAGCCCATTTCCTGCTCACTGCCCACGTTTTTCTCCCTAGAATGGGAGCTGACCGACATGGTGATATGGGTGACTGGAGCGTCGAGTGGGATCGGTGAGGAGCTGGCTTACCAGCTGTCTAAACTGGGAGTGTCCCTTGTGCTGTCCGCCAGAAGAGTGCAGGAGCTGGAAAGGGTGAAGAGAAAGTGCCTTGGTGAGTAAACATAAAATGGCAGCAGTGCTTCCTAGAAGTAAACCAGAATCCGAATTCAAATACAATTCTGAGAATTTTAAGAGTTGAGTGGGATTTTCCCAGGCAGTCTCCTCTGGTTCCAAATGCTTCCAATACTCAGATTCAAATCTTCTTCATGAGCTGCCCTTGCCTTTTTCTTCTCTTTTCCTGACACCTTTCTAGTTCACTTTTTTTTTTTTTAAGCCTTATTTCTAGCTAGTTGACATACAGTATAATATTCGTGTCAGGTGTACAGTGTACTGATTCAGCACTTCCATACATCTCCAGGTGCTCATCAAAGTGAGTCACTCCTTAATCCCATAACCTATTTAAACCCCTCCCCTCAGCCACCTCTCCTCTGGTAACCATCAGTTTGTTCTCTAGAGTTAGGAGTCTGTTTCCTGGGTTGTCTCTCACTCTTTTACCACTTTGCTTGTTTATTCTGCTTCTTAAATTCCACGAATAAGTGAAATCATGTGGTATTTGTCTTTCTCTGACTAACTTATCTACTGACATTCTACTTTCTACTTCTTAGCTCCATCCATGTCTCTGCAAATAGCAAGATTTCATTCTTTTTTTTTATGGCTGAGTAGTATTTCATTGTATATACACACCACGACTTCTTGGTGCATTCATCAATCGGTGGACACTTGGGCCACATCCATATCTTGGCTATTGTACATAATGCTGCCATAACATAGGGGTGCATGTATCCCTTTGAATTAGTGTTTTTGTATTCTTTGGGTAGGTACCCAGTAGTGCAATTACTGGATTGAAGATAGTTCTATTTTTTAGTTTTTGAGGAAGCTTCATGCTGTCTTCCACAGTGGCTGGACCACTTTGCATTTTGACCAACAGTACATCAGTGTCTTTCTCTCCACATCCTCACCAACATGTGTTGTTTGTTGTGCTTTTGGTTTTAGCCATTCTGACAGGTGAGAGGTGACATCTCATTATAGTTTTGATTTGCATTTCCCTCATGATAAGTGATGATGAGCATCTTTTCATGTGTCTGTGGGCTATCTGAATATTTTCTGTGGAGAAATGTCTGTTCATTTTTTTCTGCTCATTTTTTTAAAGGTTTTTATTTGAATTCCAGTTAGTTAACATGCAATGTATTATTAGTCTCAGGTGTACAGTTCACTGATTCAGCACCTGGAGCTCATCGTGAGTTTGCGCTCCTTACTCCCCATCACCTATTCAGCTCACCTCCCCCCTCTTTGCCCCCCTCCCACCTCACCTCGAGGAGCCATCAGTTTGTTCTCTATAGTTGAGTCCGCTTCTTGGTTTGCCTCTCTTTCTTTTTTCTTTATAGTTGTTTCTTTTGTTTCTTAGTGCTCGCTTTTGCAGTATACATACTAAAATAGTTTTGTTTCTTAAATTCCACATATGAGTGAAATCATGTGCTATTTGTCTCTCTCTGACTGACTGACTAACTTCGCTCAGCATAATATTCTAGCTCCATCCTTGTCATTGCAAATTATGTCTACTTACAAATTGGGTTGTTCATTTTGGGGGAGTTGAGTTTTTGTAAGTTGTTTATATGTTTTGGATACTAGGCTTTCACTGGATATGTCATTTGCAAATATCTTCTCCCATTCAGTAGGTTGCCTTTTAGTTTTGTTGATGGCTTCCTTGGTTGTACAGAAGCTTTTTATTTTGATGTAGGCCCAATAGCTTTTGTTTCCCTTGCCGCAAGAGACATAGCTAGGAGGAAGTTGCCGTAGTTAATGTCAAAGAAGTTACTGCCAGTGTTCCCTTCTAGGATTTTCGTTTGTTTGTCTTTTTAAGTAGGCTGCAATCCCAGCCTGGAGCCCAGCATGGGGCTTAAACATAAGTGACCCTGAGATCAAGACCTGAGCGGATATCAAAAGTAGGATACTTAGCCGACTGAGCCACCCATGCACCTCTCCCTTCTTTTGATGGTTTCCTGTCTCACATTTAGGTCTTTAATCCATTTTGAATTTATTTTTGTGTATGCTGTAAGAAGGTGGTCCAGGTTTCATTCTTTCACATGTTGCTGTCCAGTTCTCCCCACACCATTTGTTGAAGAGTCTTTTTCCCATTGGGTAGTCTTTCCTGCTTTGTAAAAGATTTAATTGGCCATATCATTGTGGGCTTATTTCTGGATTTTCTATTCTGTTTCACTGATCTATGTGTGCCTTTCTACGTTTCTTTTGCACTGACCCTTGCTATTAGGGAGTGACCACCAATTCCTTCAAATGCTGGTGGGTTTTCAGTGACCACATACCTTTTTATTTTTGTCTTAGAGAAAGAACAGTTTGATTGTTATGTACGGCATACATGTATGTAACCACAGAAATTTAATTAGAAAGGATCCTTCATTTTGCTAAAATGTCAGCTATTAAAGTCATATGGGATGCTATAAGATTTTTGTTATAAAAATGAAAGAGCAAAAAAAAAAAAGGAAAGAATAGGAATTGAATAGGTTTTAAAATGCAGCTTGAGATCATATTCATATTCATAAATTGAGCAACCATGTTAATTTTTTATTTTTGGGGGCCTGGGTTTGGTATAGTTATAGTCACATGAAAGCAGTCTCAAGTTATAAAGTGATTATTTCTCATGGGGCATTTAGTCCCTAAAATGAGATAATTTTGAATTTTCAGGCAGACCATTCTTTTGGTTATCTGTCTACCTGTTGTTCTTTAAACATTAACCACCCAAAAAAGGGGAGTCAACAGACAGGTCCGCAAGGCCTCTTTCCCAGTGTTGCTATCAGAGGCCTCTTGGGTTTTGCGCAGCGACACTCCCATGGTAGCTGTTCCTCCAGCTGTTGAGACTGGCAAGTCCTGTACTGGCAGAAGCAAACCATGTCCGCATTTCTTGGCTGGAGGGAGGCTGGTTGTTTTCCTTTCTTCTGTCCGATCACTGGTGCAAGCATTTCCATTTCTCTTAAATAGTTCATGTTTCACAGTTTAGACTTTCCCATAAATCCTTTCTACCCCTTTTATTTCCTCTCCTTGCTTGTTTTTCTAATTGGCATTACTTATTGCATTTCTTTTTCTTTTTTCTTTTTTAAGATCTTATTTATTTGAGAGAGAGATCACAAGTAGGCAGAGAGGCAGGCAGAGAGAGAAGGGGAAGATGCAGGGCCTGATCCCAGGACCTTGAGACCATGACCTGAGCCAAAGGCAGAGGCTTAACCCACTGAGCCACCCAGGCGCCCCACTTGTTGTATATCAATATTAGGGCCTTATTCTTTTGATGAGTAGCCACGGAAAGGGCCAATCTAGCTCCATCTGTTTCTTGATTGGGTATTTCAGGATTGTGCCCTGTTCCTTGTTTGCTTCCTGGAATCCTTTTCTCTGGAAGGAAGTGCCTATGTGTCATGTGAGTGGGGAACTCTGAAGGCCTAAATTGTTTTTCTTTTTCATGTGTGTAAAGGGCAGCTATACTTTGTTCACCTATCATAAGACAAATGTACCTCTGTAGTTCTAAAGAAATAGCTCTAAAATTTCTGCTTTTTTTTTTTTTTTTTGCTTGTAGCTTAATCTTGATTTCTTTTAGAGCATGTTCCAATGTTAGACTGTATATATTCATGTTGAGGAGAGCCACTCTACTTCCTGGGGACCCAGCTAGGTTTTTGTTTAATAAGATGTTGTCTCAGGGGACACCTGGGTGGCTCAGTGGGTTAAGCCACTGCCTTCGGCTCAGGTCATGATCTCAGGGTCCTGAGATCGAGTCCTGCAACGGGCTCTCTGCTTAGCAGGGAGCCTGCTCCCCGCCCCCCCCATCTGCCTTTCTGCCTACTTGTGATCTCTCTCTGTCAAATAAATAAATAAAACTTAAAAAAAAAAAAAAAGATGTTGCCTCGGGGCAGGTGGTTGGCTCAGCAGTTAAAGCCTCTGCCCTCAGCTCAGGTCATGATCCCAGGGGATGGAGCCCCACATCAGGCTCTCTGTTTGGCAGGGAGCCTGCTTCCCTCTCTCTCTCTCTCTCCCTGCCTCTCTGCCTCCTTGTGATCTCTGTCTGTCAAATAAATAAATAAAATCTTAAAAAAAAATGTTTTAAAAAAAAAAGATGTTGCCTCATTACCACCAGTCCTCTCGGTCACTGAGAGAAATTCTTCCACAAAGCCGCCAGAAATGAGTTTGTTGCCAAGTCGAATTGTAGGGTGGGTGTTAAACCTAATGCAAGTAGTGAGAAGCCTGATTGAACTCTCATGACTTCGGTACTAATTCTTAAATGTGTTTATCTAGAGAATGGCAATTTAAAAGAAAAAGATATACTCATTTTGCCACTTGACCTGACTGACAGAAGTTCCCATGAAGCGGCCACCAAAGTGGTTCTCCAGGAGTTTGGTAAAGTAAGGAGCCATTTTGAATCAACAAGTCTTGCTTTGACACAGATATGAAAGAGATTCCCATCTTTGTGCTATACTGAAAGGGCTTTAGGTAAATGGGTCCCTGTGCCCATGAGTCTCTTATACTCACAGTCTTGGCTTTATGTAATTTGTACTTTCCATACCTTAATAAGTACTAATTCCTTGATGTAAACAAAAGAAAGTAAAAATTCACTGTGCCTTTTATTTTTGTGGTATTTATAAAAAGTCACTTATGATGGGAAATTATTTCCATAGGTGAATTCTGGTTTTATTTTCTCTCTTTCTTGCTGACTTTTGGAAATTCACCATTCCACTGATTTTTTTTCAAGTTAATGATACAACAGACTATCCCTAAGAACTGCATCAATCCATTTACAGGTCATCCCCAAAGTGCCTTTTTCTGATTTTATTTAACTAGATCGACATTCTGGTCAACAATGCTGGAAGATCCCAGCGTTCTTTGGGTGTGGACACCAGCCTGGATGTCTTCAAAGAGCTAATAGAACTTAACTACTTAGGGACAGTGTCCTTGACATTGTGTGTTCTGCCTCACATGATCGAGAGGAAGCAAGGAAAGATTGTTACCGTGAATAGCCTCCTGGGTATCATATCTGCACCCCTTTCTACTGGATACTGTGCCAGCAAACATGCTCTGCGGGTAAGGCTGCTCTGATGGTACTGATCTAAATATGTATATGGGAGATATGGCCATTTCTGCAAGAGGTTATGGGAACTGGGCAGTGATGTAAGGAAAGAGCAAGAATGACCCATGGAGACTTCTGTTAGAGGACATATCCAGAAGATGCTGAAAAGGACTTGAATCTCACAGGCATCTTCCTAATTCAGCAAACACGTATCAAGTATCTATACTGTGCTATGCCATGCACTACAACATGGAGATATAAAGAAATGGTCCCTACCCTCAAGAAGTGTTTAGTCTTGTCAGCCTGTCACCCTTATCTTCATCTTTACCAGATCTTTGTGGCAAATTTGGGATCTACACCTCATTTCTTCCACACACACTTGAGGTTGTATTTGTCATTCTCATTTTTGTGGCTTCTTTTTCTTTCCCCATTGTAGTGGGCATTTATTTTCTCTGATCTAACTATATGTGCATGTCAGAAATAGGAGCTCCCCACTGGATGAGTAGCCCTGGGCTTCATATCCTTACTAGGACTAGGCTTGAATCTGCTGACCATGGCTTCACTGAAAGAAAAGCTAGTCATGGCAGAGGCTAGGAGAAAAGCTTGACTTGGGTTGCTTAAGTTCCTGGATGTAAATATTGGAAAGACATGAAGTTTTCATGTTGGCTTCAGGATAGATAATGAAAACATATTATTAAACTGTAACATGGAACAAATTAGATCCTAAGGCCAATAGGAGACACATAATTTATAATTAATGTTGTTGAGGGCCATTGTAAGTAGCATGTTACACTGTTGGAATAATGAGATACAACGGCTGAATGGTCCTCGCAGTTTCATGAAGATCTGAAGCTTGTTCTTGAGGGAACCCTCTTTCCACTGCAGAGAGTGGACAGTTGCAGAGTGGTGAACCGGTGACCACACTGCCCACATCCCCATATTTGGTGCTGGGTTAGTAGTCACTTCTTGCAGAGCCATTGGGCAAGTCTCAGGCAGGCAGATAAGGGAAGGCAGTCAACTTTCTCATGACATGCAGAGTGCTTTCAGTGAAACACAGCCTGGCCTGCCCTCCAGGACTCACTGTGGTGCTGCTGGATTTGATCGTCGGCTACAACATGGCAGGTTGAGACTCTATAGTTAGTTAAACCAGTAGCTGAGCCCTGGGACCAGGAAGCACTTTTCTAAGAATGTTTTTCCTTTCTTGATTCCCAGCAAGCTCTAAAGTGAATTTGTTTATCATTGCAAAGTTTATACTCTGTACCAGACGTGATTGCAGACAAGGGGCTGCATTAGCATCTGACATGTTGGCTTTCGTGGTGTCCTCATCCTTTTTTGCTACACAGAGGCGAAAGGTTAAGGGTATGCAAGTTCTTGAATTTACAAAAAGCCTTTTTTCCTGTCCGTTTGAGGTAGACACTTTATTAATCTCTGACTCAGGAGCCCTACCTGCCCCTGTTGATTGGTGGTCAGCATTGGAAGCTGGTAACTGGTTAATGGTGGACATTAAAAGAACACATTCTGAGTTAGCTGTTTAGTCTCTTCAGTTGTTAACTCAGCTTATACCTATGCAGTCTTGGAACATTTCCTAATTTAGAAAAGAGATAAGGGGAAGTAGATATTTACTCCCTATTCGGTTTAGAAATAGCCAGTATCTTTAAATCTATAGAGTCTAGCTTGTGTTTACAAAAGCCATCAAGTAAGCACACATACTATTTTTTAACCAGCCACGTACTCTCTTGCTAACCCTAAAAGCAAATGTCTGCTGAAATGAATTGTCTGTTAAAATAGTAATATACATAGAAAATGTTGAATTCTTCTTCCTCTTTGATAATTTCTCTTAGGTATTACTAACCCCTCTCTCTCCTTCTTGTGCCAGCACTGGCACTTTAGACCACGTTGAGGGATAAAAGTGGCCCAACCTCAGTGATTCTCAGTGGAGAACACACACCTCTTTGGGAGTGGGGAGCTGGGGATGGTCTGAGCAGGGTATGTCAGAATAACCTCCAGGGATGGTTTTCCACTTGTCCAGCATGTACCATAAAAAATCACTGATGCCATGAGCCACCACTGCCAAGAGGGGCGAACCATTACTACCAGAAGGTGACAATGCCTGAACATGCCTGTCCTATATTGCTCCCAGTCTTACACTTAAAGTTACTTAGTAAGGTTGCCCAATTATATTTCACATCTTTTAGTAGGCATTTCAAAGCGTATTTTGATAATTGTCCCCCATAAAAAGTTAAAAGAAAAGTAATTTCATGCTAATAGCAAATATGAGATAGGTGTATTTAATTTTATTTGCCTTTTTTTTTTTTTTTCGTATTAGGGTTTTTTTAACTGCCTCCGAGCTGAACTTGCTACATACCCAGGTATAGTTGTATCTAACATTTGTCCAGGACCTGTGCAATCAAATATTGTGAAGAATTCCCTAGTTGGAGATGTCCAAAAGGTAAAAATGCCTCAGAGAATAATTTAAATGATTTAGTGGTTATATATTGATATTGTATCACTATGTCTCAGGGCTTAGAATTTTTCTGACATGTTAGACTAACATGTTACCATGTTATGAATGATTTACAATACTTAACCTTATGGCACCTGGAACACTGTTAAGGTTAGCTGATGGTGCTTTGGCATTAAGTTTTAATAAAGGCTAAAGAAACTGAGAAGATAACTGCTTATAAATAATCCACTGTTATGTGGGCTGTCAATATTCTTAAAGCCTAGCTTCTGTCAATTCATAAGTCATAGTGACATTGAAAGGTTCTGTCTGGCTGAATTGTAGTACATGAAATCTTCTGGGATTTTCAAGAGGGGCAATGGCGAAGGAGCTTAGGAAAAGCTTTGCCAAACTGAGGTAATTTTAGGTTAGCTTCACCTGTGCTAAGCACAGGCCTGTGCTTCCCTCAGATCATGAATTACACATAGTGTTACCCAGTGGAAGGCAAATGTCCTGTGAAGAATTCAGTCTCACTCAATCATACAAAATCCAACAAAAGACCGTGAAATTTTTCTTCTTTTCAATGAAGGTCGATTTCTGCTGAGACATAAATCTATTTCTGCATGTATGTAAAAGTTTACAGATACCATTTATATCTTCACATTTTCTGTGGAGGCTCTAGGGTAGAATAGAATGAGTGTGCTCTTCTAGGAATGAGGTGATTTGGACTGTAGAAATGGTTACTGCTAATGGTCTGTGGGAGCACAGCTGAGTCACTACCTCTCTGGGCCTCAGTTTATTTGTAGAATGGTAGGGGGTTAACTAGATGAGCAGTACCAGATTTGTTCACTACCAGAAACTGCGTTTATCCTCTTCCTCCATTTTATCCCCATGGTGTCCATGTCTCTTGCTAAGTGGATTAGTAATTTGTTTAAAAACTTTTATTGCTAAAATGACATATAGTAATCAGTAGATACATTAAAGGTGATCTAAGGAAAAGCAAAGAACCTTCATCTTTTGTTGAGCCTGCACCATCTTATCTGGTAAGTATATGATTTCTCTTAGGCTTTTGGATATATTACAAATAGCTTATAGACACCCATTAGTAGCTATGGGTACTGCAAATGGGCATGAGTCCCACTGAAAGAGTCACTCCACTAGATGACCTCTATGTCCTTTCTAGCTTAAAAGTTCTGTGAAATATCTTGGATAAATACTCAGCATTCACTTAATTTCCTTTTGTTAACATTTTCTTAGACCATAGGCGTTGATACTGACCAGTCCCACAAGATGGCGACCAGTCGTTGTGTGCGGCTGATGTTAATCAGCATGGCCAATGACTTGAAAGAAGTTTGGATCACGGATCAGCCTTTTTTATTAATAACATATTTGTGGCAGTATATGCCTACCTGGGCCTGGTGGCTAACCAACAAATTAGGGAAGAAAAGGATTGAGAACTTTAAGAATGGTTTGGTAAGACCCATTTATACACTTTTTTCTTCTTTTTTAAGATTTTATTTATTTATTTGACACAGAGAGAGAGAGACAGTGAGAGAGAGGGAACACAAGCAGGGGGAGTGGGAGAGGGAGAAGCAGGCTTCACGTTGAGCAGGGAGCCTGACACGGGGCTCCATCCCAGGACCCTGGGATCATGGCCCAAGCCGAAGGCAGACACTTAACGACTGAGCCACCCAAGCACTCCTACCGCTTAATACAGATCAGTCTTGTAGGAAAGTATGAATTTTCCAGTGTTTGAAAACTTTTCTTACTGACCCTCCATCCACCTCATGATATATATAAAAGACATAAAAAGAATTGTGTCCCCTGTGCATTTCTGTTGGTTTACTATAAATTACTACTGGTCTTAGAGAAAGAGGTTTCTTCAAGGTAAAATCAAATCAAAGATTGACATTCTGTCTTCTACACTTCCTGACCAGTGCATGGGTCAAAATATTCTTTCTCTACTGCTTTCCACAAGTTCCTACCTGGTATGGGTTTCTTGGGTTGATACCTGGCCTTCCCTCCCACTTCTCCCCAGGATGAAGTATACCTCAGCCCGTGCTTAACTCTGTCAAAGCTCTTACCGCACTGTTAAAACATATGCACTCTCTCTGTGTAGTGCTGGTTCCTTTGGCCTCATTCTGGAAGCACTGTGAATATGTGATGTGTGCCAAAATGTCTATGTCTGAGAAAAATACGGTGATTATTCATTCTTTTGGCACTCATTCTTAAAGAAAAGTGAGGAATATTATGGGCTATTTCTGAGAAAATTGTGACCATCACAAGGGTTTAATGTATAAAGATCACAGAAAATGTAATGAGTTAAGCCAAAAATTATAGATATGATAATGGAAAGAAAAGCCATTTCTGTGGATGGTTTCTATCATAAAATATGTTTTCAAAGACTGTTTCTTCTAGAAGTAAGTTAGCAGGGTTTGATATATATAGAGAATTATTCAGTGGAAGCATACCATATGTATCATTATGTAATCTACTACTATTTAAGCGATCCACAATTTGTTAGGCACTTAATTTGTTCCCAGTTTTTGCAGGACAGTGAACATGAATTAGTGAAAAAAGTAAACAACCAAAATGCTTAAAGAGACTTAAGGGTTATAAAACTTCCTTGATGCATTAAACAAGTTCCAAGCTGGAAAAATCCTGAAGGCCATTCATTGGCTACCAAGTTGTAATGTGGACAATTTATAGTGTTTTGGTAATGTTGGGATGTAGGGTGGGATTGTTCCAAAGGTAGAGGTTCATCAAAGATTTACATCTGACTTTTTTTTTTTTTTTTAAAGATTTTATTTATTTATTTGACAGACAGAGATCACAAGTAGGCAGAGAGGCAGGCAGAGAGAGAGAGAGAGAGAGAGAGAGGGAAGCAGGCTTCCTGCGGAGCAGGGAGCCCGATGCGGGGCTCGATCCCAGGACCCTGAGATCATGACCCGAGCCGAAGGCAGCAGCCCAAACCACTGAGCCACCCAGGCGCCCCTACATCTGACTTTTGAACTCGGAGGACAACTGGTAGAATGGTATTGTGCCCAGTGATGGATGAGAACTGAGAAAGAAAGGGCTTCACGCTGGGAGGTGACATATAACGTCCTGTTTGAACATGGAGCCTCATACCCAGGCTCCCTGGGTAGAAATCCCAGCTCTATCCTGTGACCTCATCCCTCAATCTCAGGCAAGTTCTTCTCTGTCCGTCAGTCTTCCCATCAGCAAAATGGAGATTAATGATGCACTTAGTCATAGGATTGTCATAGGGAGTGAGTGAGTAAGTACATGGAAAGCTCTTAAAACATGTCTTGGAGTGTTATGCTTGTTAAGTATTAGCTCTTAATGCTTTTGTTTTGATGGTAGCAGGATATTTAGCTAATCGATAAAGATGAAAGAGTTCAGCGACAGGGTAGGGAGAGAATACATTGTAAAAGTGATTGGATTCACGAGAAGAGGGGACCAGGGGCGAGAGCTCTGTTCAGTGCCACTATAGCAGTTGTGCTTTTTGGAATGTCCACAATAACATTATTTTGTCTTGTTTATAGATTATCTAACTGTAAAATAGACAGTACTCAGTAAATCAAGCATTTGATTAAATCAAGTCCTTTCTAAAATGATGGCTTTTCTCTTCCTACCACTAACTTTAATATATTATTACATTGTCTTTTTTTTTAAAAAATAGGTTTTATTTATTTATTTGAGAGAAAGTGTGAGCAGAGGGGAGGGGCAGAGGGAGAGGGAGAAAGAGAGTCCTCACTGACATGGGCTCAATCCCACAACCCGAGATCATGATCTGAGCCAAAGGCAGATGTTTAAGCAACCAAGCTACCTGGGAGCCCCTGCTTACTTCATGGTCTTATCGTTAATCACTTTTTTTTAAAAAAAGATTTTATTTACTTATTTGACAGAGAGAAATCACAAGTAGACGGAGAGGCAGGCAGAGAGAGAGAGAGGGAAGCAGGCTCCCTGCTGAGCAGAGAGCCCAATGCGGGACTCGATCCCAGGACCCTGAGATCCATGACCTGAGCTGAAGGCAGCGGCTTAACCCACTGAGCCACCCAGGCGCCTGTTAATCACTTTTTTTTTTTTTTTTTTTTTAAAGATTTTATTTATTTATTTGACAGAGAGAAACCACAAGTAGATGGAGAGGCAGGCAGAGAGAGAGAGAGAGGGAAGCAGGCTCCCCGCTGAGCAGAGAGCCCGACGCGGGACCCGATCCCAGGACCCTGAGATCATGACCTGAGCCGAAGGCAGCGGCTTAACCCACTGAGCCACCCAGGCGCCCTGTTAATCACTTTTTTAATGATAAACTGCATATCCTTTCATTTCCCAAGGATATTTCTGAAATAAAATCCCTCCTTCTTTACACGAAATCATATCAACTAAAGAAAAAAATTGTTCCTCACTTTTTTTTTTTTTAAGACTTTATTTATTTATTTGAGAGAGATACAGTGAGAGAGAGCATGAGCAAGGAGAAGGTTGGAGGGAGAAGCAGACTCCCCATGGAGCTGGGAGCCTGATGCGGGACTTGATCCTGGGACTCCGGGATCATAACCTGAGCCGAAGGCAGTTGTCCAACCAACTGAGCCACCAGGCGTCCCTGTTCCTCACTTCTTTAATTCAAGTTTTCTCCCTGTTTTTTCCCCATTATTTTCTATATTATATATATAAATAAATATATATATCCATCTACTTATTGAAATTTGCTTATAAAGCATCTATGTTAAGATAATGCCAATATAGCTTATCCCAAACTAAATGTACTTATTGATAATACTTGAATTTATTTCTGTTGCTAGGAACATTATGTCTGGAACTTTGTTTTTATGAATGTACGTTATTTTTCAGGATCAAGAACAATAGCTGCATTGAATTGTGTTATTTATTATTTATTATTTTGTCTTAGTGGAAATTCTTAGAAGTGTTAAATGTACATCTTGCCCAATGAAATGTCACATCTTAAGAATTACTGAGTTGCCTTGGTTTACCTTTTTAAGCAAGATTCTAGAAGTTCACAAATCATTTTCGAGTTATCTGTCAGATACTACAATTCTAAATACCCTGGCCTATTCTTTGTATTTATTTATTTATTTTTTAAGGGTTCATTTATTTAGAGAACGAGCAAACATGAGCAAGGGGAGGGGCAGAGGGAGAGAATCTCAAGCAGACCTCTGCTGAGTGTGAAGCCCCAGAGTGGAGCTCGATCTCACAACCCTGAGATCATAACCTGAGCTGAAATCAGGAGTTGGAGGCTTAACCAACTGAGCTACCCAGTGCTCCAATTCTTTATATTTATTATAGGTATGATATGCTGGTCCAGAAGAGTAATGGTAGATATTTCAGCATTTAAGAAATGCCATGGGCAGATGCTAATATGATATTTATACCTGATAGAGGATATAATGATGCTAAATCCTACAGAGATATTTTTGTGTAGGTCTAGAATTCTGGCTATGATTTTTATTCTAATTTAAGCATTTGCTCAGGTTTTATAAGGATTCTTAACAGTGAATCATAATGCTATAGCTCCTGAAAACAGAAGGACTTTATAAAAAACAAAATAGGGTACATATAAGGAGGGTCTGATTCATGTTACTGTCACTTTGTTGCAGGATGCAGATATCTCTTACTTTAAAGCCTGGAAGACAAAACATGACTGAAGGAGGAGTACTTGTATTTTTTAAGCCACCGGAGGTAGAACTGAAAAACAGCAATCTTCTTATACACTGAAGACTAACTTACGATTTTACTTTCAGTAGATACAACTTTTCTTTCAACATGTAATAATTAATAAACTATTACCATGAATCTTGCAATAAAGATATTAACACATACTGCATTCTTGGATAAAAAAAGCATTTTTTGTATTTTTTTAATTAATTTCAGAGGTAGAGTTTAGTGATTCACCAGTTGCATATAATACCCAGTGCTCACCTCATCACATGCTCTCCTTAATGCCCATCACCCTGACCCCATTCCCCCCACCCACCTCCCCTCCAGCAAAAAAAGCATTTCGAAATAACTCTAGCATATATACGTAAGATCTAGTTTAGTAGAATGCTAACCCAAGAATTATAGTAAACATAAATGTATGGAATAGTACACAAAGCAGAGTATGGAGAAATGAGATAATAAAGAAGTATCTGAAATGGACCTGTCTCTAAGGTACTCACACTCTTAGAAGAGCTAACAGGTACAGACGACTACAATTTGAAGCAGCAAACAGGGCTCATAGGAGCCATCATCAAGCCTCTGCCATATGCACTTTGCTGTACTGAAGTGCTTTGTATGAGTTAGTTCATTTATTCCTCATAACAACCCACTAAGGTATGTGGTATTATCCTTCTTTATAGAGGAAGAAATAGATGCTCGAAGCAAGTAGGTATTACTCTCCCCTCAGGTGGCTATCCTTACGAAAAGGGGAAGATGACAGAGGTAGACCATGGGGTACAGCAGCAATGGAATAAAGAGGGTGTAGTATGGGGATAAAATAAAATACACAAGAGTGCTCTTGTACAACCAGTGATGAAAATGGGCATTATGACTAATTGATTACACTGCACCCGGGGTAGAAATAAGACGAATTAATGGAACAATTCTAGAATGCTACAAAATAATATTGTCATATAGCATGATATAGACTGTAAGCATAAATAACTCAGAAAAGGGAGAGATTTGAATATAGAATAGTGCGACTTGAATATGATAACCACTACACTATAGAAACCCCTCTGTAGCATAGAGAATAGTGTGGAAGTCATTTGTGGAGAAGACGATTTGCAAGATCTTTGCAAGATTTCAAGATGAGCCTTGAAAGGGTGGAATTCAGACAAAGGTTTCAAGAGATTGGAGTACAGGTCGGTTTTTATTTGTCATGAAGTCTACAGACCTTGTCATTGTGCTTGCCAATGTTTAGGGTTTGTTGAGAATATGCCAGCCTTCCAGAATGTCATGAATGAAAACTCAGAGACTGAAATTAGCATGGTATGAGGATGAAGGAAAAATGAGAGTTGAGTTTGCTCAATTACTCCAGCCAATCAAGGGTAGAAGAGGCATAAATAAATTAAAATGACTTTAAAAATTCATCTGTATGGTATTCTTCTATGGCATGTACAATTATATACTTTATTATGTATAAACCCTTTCTTTTTTGATCTTTTTTGTGAGCAACCCAAGATGGAAAAGCAGCTTTTTGTCGAAGTTCATTTTGTCAAAAATAGTCAAGGACTGTGAAACCAAGTGTTCACATACTGACTTTTTAAAAAGTTTATTATTTTGCCCTGACCTCTCATTTCCTAACCATTATCTTAAATGGCCCTTGAAGATGGGAAGGAAACGGTGTACTCATTCCATCAATGCTGAAAGGCAGATATGGGGTTGTGCAAGGGGACAGCTGGTGAGCTGGTTAGCACAGTTACCAGTAGAAGCTATGGCTTTAGATTTAGTCTGCTCGTGCTCGCTTCGGCAGCACATATACTAAAATTGGAACGATAGATTTAGTCTGCTCAACTACTGGGTGCACCAGTAAGTCTCGTGAGACCTCACTCACAATCAGTTATTCAGAGGCTAAATAACATATCCTACCAAACAAATATCCCATTATTTTAACATCTATTATTATTTTTAACACTGAAGTGTAGTTGATGTACTGTGGGCTGCACATATGTAAAGTATTCAATTTTATATGTTTTGACATACATGGCCACACTTGTGAAATCACTGCACAACCAAGGCAGCAAATATATTCATCAGCCCCAAAAGTTCTTTTGTGCCCTTTGTAATTATTTCCCCTGCCTATCCCACCCCAGGTAACCAATGATGTGCTTTCTGTTACTATAGATTTGTTTGCATTTTCTACAGTTTATATAAATAACAGTTTATACACAGCTACTGTTGGTGGGAATGTAAAATGGTACATACAACTAATTTGAAAAAGTTTCACAGTTTCTTAAAATTTAAACCTACACCTACCCTATGCTCTAGCCATTCTAGTCCTAGGTATGTTCCCAAGAAAAATGAAAACATATGTTCATACAAGGACTTGTAAATGAATGTTCATAAAAGCTTTTACATAATAGTACCACACTGTAAAAAACCCAAATTCCACAACATGAATGAAATAAACTGTAGAATAGTCCATATAATGGGAGTACTACTCAGCAACAAAAAGGAATGATCCATTGATACATGCAACAACATGGATGAATCTAAAAATAAACCAGAGCATCTGAGTCTAGATTTTTTTCTTTTTCAGGCCATTTTAAATTAAAAATTCAATTTCTTTAGTGATTATAATATATTGAGTTTGTCTATTTCATCATTTTTTAGTTTTGGCTGAGTTTTAGGAGTACGTGGCTTTTAAGAATTGTCTAAGTTATCAAATTTATGAATATAAATTACATTCAGAGTTACTATTGTAAGATGTGAATTTAGTGCCATTGTATTATCTGTAAAGTCCCTGTTTCTGTATATTGTCTTTGTTCCTTTCTGGTCTATGTTACTTTTGGGCTTTCTTTTCATGTATAGGATCCCCTTTAGTATTTCTTGCAGGGCTGTTAAGTGATCACAAATTCTTTTAGTTTCTGTTTGTCCTAGAAGATCTCTATCTCCTTCCATTCTGAATGACATCCTAGCTGGATAAAGTATTCTTGGCTGCATGTCTTTCTCATTTAATACACTGAATATATGCCAGCCCTTTCTGGCCTGCTAGATCTCTGGATAGGTCTGCTGCCAGCCTAGTGTTTCCACCATTGTAGGTTATGAGATTTGCCTTGAGTTGCTTTCAGGATTTTCCTTTTATCTCTGAAATTTGCAAGCTTCACTATTCTATTTCGGCATGTTGGTCTATTTTTATTATTTTTGAGGGCTTTTTTGGACTCTACCTTTTGGACTTGAATACCTGCTCCCTTCACCCAAATTAGGGAAGGTCTCAGTTATGATTTGCTCAAATATACCATCTCTCCCTCTCTCTATCTTTTCTTCCCCTAGAACTCCAATAATTCTATTATTTTTTCACTTTATGGTAGTGCTGATTTCTGGTCTTTCCTCATGGGAAAGTTAGTTTTTCTTTCTTTCCTCAGCTTCCTTACTTTCCATCATCTTGTCTTCTATGTCACTGATTCTTCTGCTTCACTTACCCCAGCTGTTAGAGCATCCAATTTAGACTGCATCTCAGCTAAAACATTTTTAATTTGGACCTGATTAGATATATTTCTGCACTAAGAGTTTTTCTACTGTCTTTTATGCTTTTTTCGAGCCCAGCTAGTAACTTTATCATCATCATCCTGAGTTCCAGCTCTGATATTTTACTTATAGCTATATCAATTAGATCTGTGCCAGACACTATTACTTCTGGTTCTTTCCTTTGTTGTGAATTCCTCTTCTAGTCATTTTGGCCAGGGAAGAATGGACAAATGAGAGAACAACAACAACAACAAAAAATATCAACCAAAACCCAAGTGAAATACATAGTAGACAAATCTGAAGAGGTCAGAAACCAAAAAATTAAAGAGAAAAAATGGAGAAAAGAGAGAATATAATCTTCCAAGTGGACAAATTAGGGTGATCTACTTGGTCCTGGGTGTATTTGTTATAAGACAATAAATCCCAAAATTGTAAAGAAAGCGCTCTCTCTCTCTCTCGCTCTCTCTCTATATATATACACACACACACAAATAAATTGAATACAGGGAAAGGAAGCCAAAAATGAAGAATATATCTATAAAATGTAAAAATGAAAGTTAATAAAAAGATTAAAAAACAAAGAATTGAAATAGGAAACGAGTTGAAAAGGAAAAAAAGAAAAAAAAAAGGAAAATTTTAAACTGAAAAATAAAGGAATCATGAGAGGAAACCTCAAATTCTATATATTATTTTTGCCTAGCACTGGAGTTTTGCAGTTCTTTGTACTTGGTAAGGTTGGTGTTCCCCTGATGTACCAGCAGGTCCTCTGGGGGAGAGGTCCACTGCACTGATTTTCAGGTGTCTTTGCCTAGAAGGAGTTGCACCACCCCTTCCCAGGGGGCAGAGCTCAGTACAAGCTGCTTTGGGTTGTTCTATGTGGCTTTTTTTCCCTGAAGGCTTACTACACTGCTTTAGAGGATGAATATAAAAATGGAAGCACCCAATCTCCAGTGCTGGAGCTGAAAGATCAACTCCTCCCCAACTCCCACCCCCAGTAAACCCTCAGGGAAAAATCAATCTGTACTTTTGTGTATACCAAACTCTGCAGACTTCTGCAGCATGTGCTTGTGCCATTCCTCCAGTAGGAGGGAGGAAGGCGGAGGGTTACCGCATTTCTGTCCTTTGCAGGGCTCCTGCATGGACTGTGGTGGCCAGATTGTTCCCTGGTTCGTGGTTTATGGCAAACTGAGCTGAGAACCCCCTCCCAGGCTCACTGACTATAGCCAGTTTCTCCACTCTGATGCTTGGGGCTCTGCTGGCACAGGTATCCCCATTCTTTCTGTGACCGTAGGGTTCTGTGACTGTGAGACCACACAAGCCTCACCCACGATTCTGTCCTGCTTTGCCACCTGAGTGCCTTTCAGGCAGGAATGTCTCTTGGAGGAGATTTCTAAAAGTTCCATTTTGTGTTCTGGGGCTATATCACTTTCTAGTAGCTGGTCTATGGGGCTCCCTTGCCCACTCCCCCATCCCACCATTTACCTTATGATATATCCCCTTTGATTCACTGCTCTGTACCTCCTACCTTGTGAAAAGTGGCTGCCTTTCTATGTGTAGAATTCCACCAATTCTTTTCTTACATTTCAGGTTGGGTTTGACCTGAATTTCAACCATATTAAATGTCAAAACAAAACAGCACACAAATAATCCAATCAAGAAATGGGCAGAGGACATGAACAGACATTTCTGCAAAGAAGACATCCAGATGGCCAACAGACACATGAAAAAGTGCTCCATATCACTCAGCATCAGGGAAACACAAATCAAAACCACAATGAGATATCACCTCACACCAGTCAGAATGGCTAAAATCAACAAGTCAGGAAATGACAGATGTTGGCGAGGATGCGGAGAAAGGGGAACCCTCCTACACTGTTGGTGGGAATGCAAGCTGGTGCAGCCACTCTGGAAAACAGCATGGAGGTTCCTCAAAATGTTGAAAATAGAACAGCCCTATGACCCAGCAATTGCACTACTGGGTATTTACCCTAAAGACACAAACGTAGTGATCCAAAGGGGCACATGCACCCGAATGTTTATAGCAGCAATGTCCACAATAGCCAAACTATGGAAAGAACCTAGATGTCCATCAACAGATGAATGGATCAAGAAGATGTGGTATATATACACAATGGAATACTATGCAGCCATCAAAAGAAATGAAATCTTGCCATTTGCGACAATGTGGATGGAACTAGAGCGTATCATGCTTAGCGAAATAAGTCAAGCGGAGAAAGACAACTATCATATGATCTCTCTGATATGAGGAAGTGGTATGCAACATGGGGGCTTAAGTGGGTAGGAGAAGAATCAATGAAACAAGATGGGATTGGGAGGGAGACAAACCATAAGTGACTCTTAATCTCACAAAACAAACTGAGGGTTGCTGGGGGGAGGGGGTTTGCGTGAAGGGGGGTGGGATTATGGACATTGGGGAGAGTATGTGCTTTGGTGAGTGCTGTGAAGTGTGTAAACCTGGCGATTCATAGACCTGTACCCCTGGGAATAAAAATATATTATATGTTTATAAAAAATTAAAAATTTTAAAAAAACAGCAAAGTTTGAAAATACTATAAAATTTAATATTTCAAATAAATAAATACACATTATGCAACCTTCAACAGGATCCATTATCATCACATAAAAACACTGATATGTGTGTATATCTTCTAGGAATGTTAAAATTACATAGTTGTTGACTTCTATAAAGCAAGCCACCTATCACATATTTAAGAAAGCATTAATAAATTCATTACTTAATCTCATACAAATGTTTTATATTTGCTAAAGCCTACCACAATCCATAGGGCGCAAATATTGGCCAACTATTTCTAACTTTTGTGTTAGACAAAGTTTTTTAAACATTAAGATAGCTAAGAGAATCAACTTTACAGAGCTTAGCTTTTCTCAGGTATCTGACTTGGAGGAGGAGAGAGAGAAGTCCAGTGAAGTTATGAGAGATCACATTGTTACTTTTCTAGAATGAAAAAATAAAGACATCTCATTTTTGACGATACACTTACAAGTCAAAATGGGCTCTAATACAAATGTATGTGAAGAGGTTTTGAAGAATAAATTGGATATCCCAGGGGAGGATCAGCTGCTTGTACTGTAAGGTTTCTTAAAAGTAGTGGATGAGCTTGTATACTATATCGTTCCTCATCATCGTTTGTGGCATAAAGCAATTCCCATGACAGATTGGCCCACTGACCTTTAACAGCTTCAGCATTTAACTTCCCAACTTGGATCAGCAATTCTTGAAGGGTAAGTACTCTCCCAGTGTAAACACCCTTCAGAGTATAAAAGGTGGGTGGGAAAGGAGAAGACAAAGTTACCTTCAGGCCTTTACATTTTATTTGTAAATTTAGAGAAAAATTCCATTGTAGTTAGGCAAACTTAAACAAAAAGTGGTATATTAAAATATACACAAGAGTTCCTTGTCTTCAGAATCAAGATTCACTTTTATTTGGTAGCTCTCTGAATAAGCTTGATGTGACAGCCATTCATTCAATAACCCAAACAGCAAAATCTCAGCTACTTCTGTTTCCTTTCCTTCTCTATTCCTTCACCCCATCTGGCCTCAACAATGCATAAGTCATAGATAGTAGTCAGTGGACAATCACACAATAAGTTCTTTTTAAAAATTTTTGAGATATAATTCACATTCCATACAATTTACTCATGTAAAGTGTTTAATTCAATAGTTTTTTTTTTTAGTATATTCAAATGTATACAAGCATCTCCAAATTAGGACATCTTCATGATCTCAAAAGGAAACTTGTGCTCTTTAGCTATTACTCGCTTATCCCATCATTCTCCCAGTTATAAGCAACCACTTACGTACTTTCTATAATTTTGCCTTTTATGAAATTATCATATGAATGGAATCATAATGATGGTGACTGGCTTCTTTAGCATATTTTCAAGGCCCATTCATTCATATATCAGTACTTTATTCCTTTTTATGGTAGACTAACATTCCATTGCATGGAAAAACCACATCTGTCTGCTTACTGATTCATCAGTTGATGGACAGTTTGGTTGTTTCCACCTTTTGTCAGTTATGATTAATACTGTAATAAACATCCATATAAGAGTTTCTATGTGTATCTATGCTTTCATTTTTCTTGGGTCTATACCTAGAAGTGGAATTACTGAGTCATATGGTAACTCTAAGTTTAATCATTTAAGAAACCGCCAAAATGTTTTCTAAATGGTTGTACCATTTTACATTTCTGCCAGCACTGTGTTAGAGTTCTAATTCTTCACATCCACCAATACTTATTATTTGCCTTTTTGATTTCAGCCATTTTAGTATGAACTTGTATGAAGTGATACCTCACTGTGGATTTGGTTTGCATTTCTCTCATGACAAATGATATTGAACGTCTTTTTATGGGCTCTTTTGTTGCCCCATTTGTATGTCTCCTTTGAAGAAATATCTATAGAGATACTTTGTTCATTTTAAAATTAGCTCATATTTTAAATAAAAACACCTTTTTATTATTGCATTGTAAGGATTTTTAAAATATTCTAGTAACAAGTCCCTTATCATTTATATGCAAATATTTTTCCCATTCTGTGAGTTGTCTTTCCACTTTCTTGATTGTATCTTTTGAAGCACAGAAGTTTTTACTTTTGATGAAGTCCTATTTATCTATTCTTGTTTTGTTTTGTTTTCATGCTTTTGGTATTATATCTCAGAATCTACCACCATATTTAAGATCATAAAGATTTACTCCTATGTTCTCTTCTATGATTTTTATGGCGTTAGCTCTTATATTTAGAACTTTGATTTATTTTGAGTTCATTTTTATATATACTATGAAGTAATGGCCTGCAGTTGGTTGAATGGTATCCCTCAGAGAAGATATATCTCCAATCCTAATCCGTGGTACCTGTAAATCTTGTTTAGAATATGTTTTTGCAGGTGTAATTAAGAATCTTAAGATGAGGTCATCCTGAATTTAGGTGATCCTAAATACAGTGGTTATGTCCTTAGAAAGGGATACAAAAACTGACATGGGGGTGGATATAGGAAAGGTGTCCATGTGAAGACAGAAACAGAGATTGGAGTTATGCTGTCACAAGCCAAGGAATACCAGGAGTCACCAGCAGCTGGAAGAGCAAGATTATTCCCTAAAGCCTCTGGACAGAGTATGGCCCTGCTGGCATCGTAATTTCAGGCTATTGACCTCCAGAACTCTGAAAGAATAAACTTCTGTTGTTTCAAGCCACCCAGTTCACAGTAATTTGTTGTAGCAGCTCTGAAAACTAATATGGGGTCCGATGACATTCTTTTGAATGTGGCTATCTGTCTCAATACCATTTGCTGAAGAATGGTCTTGGCAACCTTATTAAAATCAGTTTATCAAAGCCACATGCATTTATTTCTAGTTTTGAATCAATTTCATTGATTTTTATGTCTACCTTTATGCCATTGCCATACTGTCTTAATTGCTGGTCTGTACTAAGTTCTGAAATTTGTGTTAGTCTGACAATTTTCAGATTGTTCTATATATTCAAGGTCCCTTGAAATTCCATATGAATTTAAGAAACAGTTTGCCAATGTCACAAAGAAGCCAGCTGAGATTCTGATGGGTATTGTACCAACTCTGTGAATCAACTGGGGAGTAATGTCATCCTATCATTTTGAGCCAGGAACATAGGATGTTTTTTCATGTTATTAAATCTTAAATCATTTCTTTCAACAATATTTCATAGCTTTTGGAGAATATGTTTCATGCTTTTCTTGCTAAATTTCTTCTGAAGTATTAAGTAGAATTGTTTTCTTAACTTCATTTTTAGATTGTGTTTTAGATTTTAGATTACTAGTGTATGGAAACATAATAGATTTTTGTATGTTTATCTTGTATCCTATAACCATGCTGTACTTAATAGTTTTAAGTTTTTTAGAGAATTCCTTAGAATTTCTATATGTAAATTATTTGTGAATAGAGATGATTTCACTTCTCCCTTTCCGGTCTGAGTATCTTTTTTTTTTCTTGCTTAATTACCTTGGCTAGAATCTCTAATATATAATGTTTAATAAAAGTGTTGAATAAATTCCTTTACTACTGATCATAAGTGAACTATCAGCTTTTCACCAATAAGTATGATGTTAACTATGGATTTTTCACAGATGCCTTTATCAAATTGAGGAAAACTCCTTACTATTCCTAGTCTTTGGATTTTTTTGTCAAATCCTTTTTCTGAGATGATTATACAGTTTTATTTTTTTTATTCAATTGATATGGTATATTACGTTAACTGATTTTTCAGTGTTAAGGCAACATTAGATTTCTGGGATAATACCACTTGGTTATGGTTTTATAATTCTTTTATATGTTGCTGGATTCAGTTTGCTATTATTTTGTTACAGATTTCGGTAACTACATTGATAAAAGATATTAGCCTGTAATTTTCTATCCTTGTAATGTTTCCTTATGCTTTTGATATCAGGGTTAATACAGGCTTTAGAGAATGCACTGGTAAGTGCTCTTTTTTTCTTGAAGAGTTTGTGAAGAACTGGTATTATTCTTTAAAATACTTGGGGGGGGCACATGGGTGGCTCAGTCATTAAGCATCTGCCTTCAGCTCTTGTCATGATCCCAGGGTCCTGGGATCAAGCCTCTCATTGTGCTCCCTAATCAGTGGGAAGCCAGCTTCTCCCTCTACCACACCTCCTGCTTGTGTTCCCTCTCTCACTGTCTATCTCAAATAAATAAAATCTTTTAAAAAAAATACTTGGTAGAATTATGTAACAAAGCCATATAGTTTTCAGATTTTCTTTACAGTTAGTATTTTGATCACTAATTCAATCTCCTTAGTTGTTATAGGTCTGTTCAGATTACCTATTTCTTCTTGAGTCAGTTTTGGTAGTTTGTATTTGCAGGAATTTGTCCATTTCATCTAAGTTATATAATTCACTGGCATAAAAGTGTTCACTGTATTCCTTTGTAATCATTTTTATTTCTATAAGGTCAGTAGTAACATACCTCTTTTTTTCATTTTCTATTTCATAATCACTTATCTTTATTAATTTCTTTCTTCTATTTGCTTTAAATTAAGTTTACTCTTCTTTTTCTAGTGTTATAAGATGGAAGGTTAAGCTATCGATTTGAAATCTTCTTTTTTTTTTTTTTTAAGATTTTATTTATTTATTTGACAGAGAGATCACAAATAGGCAGAGAGGCAGGCAGAGAGAGAGAGAGAGAGAGAGAGAGGAGGAAGCACAGAGCCCGACGTGGGACTCGATCCCAGGACCTTGAGATCATGACCTGAGCCGAAGGCAGCGGCTTAACCCACTGAGCCACCCAGGCGCCCCTCTTTCTTCTTTTTAAATAGACACTTTAAAGCTATGAATTTTCCTCTAAAAACTGCTTTAATTGCACCTTTCAAGTTTTGCTATACTGTCTCTTCTTGCCATTCATCTCAATGTATATTCCAATTTCTTCTTTGACCACTGGCGATTTAGGCACGTGTTGTTTAATTTCCACATATCTTGTTAGTTTACTCTGCTAGTTTACTCAATAAACTGTTATCTGTTTAGTTTACATATCTGTTAGTTTACTCAATTTCTTTCTCTCACTGATTTTTAATTTCATTTCCTTCTGGTCAGAGGATACATTTCAATCATTTAAAATGTATTAAGTTTGTTTTATGTATTAGCATATGATTTACCCTGGAGAATGTTTCATGCACACTTCAGAAGAAGATGAATATTCAGATGAATAGAATATTCAGATGAATATTCTATTGTTTTTAGATGGAATATTCTACAGTTGTCTGTTTGGTGTTATGGGTTTATAGTGTTATTCAAGCATTCTGTTTTTCTGTTGATCTGCCTGTTTGCTCTATCCATTACTGAAAGTAGGGTTTTGAAGTCTTAAATTATTATTATTAAATTGTCTACTCCTTTCTTCATTTCTGTCAATTTTCCTTCATATATTCTGGTGGTTCATTGTTAGCTGCATACATAATTGTTCTAGCTCCCCGATGGACTAACCCTTTTATCACTATAAAATGTCCCTCTTAATCTCTAGTAACATTTTTTGTTTAAAAGTCTATTATTTTCTGATAATAGTATAGGTACTCCAGCTTTCCTGTTGTTGCTGCTTGCCTGATATGCCTTTTTCACCCTTTTACTTTGTTTTTTTTTTATCCAGCCTGACAATCTGCCTTTCAACTGTTTAATCTTTTAATGTTACTAGTGATACAGCAGGATTTAAGTCTGTCATTTTCCTTTTGTCTTCTATATCTCTCCTTTTTTGTCCCTCTAGTCCTCTTTTACTACCTTCTTTTGCATTAAGTGAATATCTTCTAATACTGAATTTTAATTTCTTTAGTGATTTTTTTCGCTTAAAATTAAGTTACTTTCCTCAGTGATTGTTCTAGGGCTTGCCATAAATAACTTACCAGAATCAGCATTAGTTTACACTAATTCTGGTGAGATAGGAAACAATAACCCTGTATAATTCTACTCTCCTTTTGCCCCTTTTTGTGGTATTGTTATACATATCACACCTATAATGTTTCAAGCCCAATAATTTATTATTATAATTACCATTTTATATACTTTTATGTCTTTTAAAGAAATTTAAAGGGAACAAGTATATATTTATCACTTTTGCTACGTTAGCTTCTTATTTATCATTTCTGGTTCTCCTTTATTCCTATGGATTCAAGTTACCATCTGGAATCATTTCTTTTGCTAAGTACAGCTTTATTTCCATGGACTTCTATTCTGCAATCACTGGCAAGTATATTACATTTCTGTATGATAGAGGCCCAACAATACATTGATATCAGGAAGCATGATACTACCACCTTTGGTCTTATCAAGATTGCTTTGGATATTAGGGGTCTTTTGTGGTTCCATACAAATTTTAGGATTGTTCTATTTCTGTGAAAATGCCACTGGAATTTTGATAGGAATTGCGGTGAATATGTAGACTGCTTTGGGTAGTACGCATATTTAATAGTACTAATTCTTCAGCAGGGAGCCTGCTTCCTCCTCTGGCTCTCTGCCTGCCTCTCTGACTACTTATGATCTCTGTCTGTCAAATAAATAAATAAAAACTTTAAAAAGAAAAAAATAGCACTAATTCTTCCAGTCCACCTTTCCATTTATTTGTGTCTTCTTCAATTTCTTTAATCAATGTCTTACAGTTTTCAATGTAAGGTCTTTCATTTCCTTGGTTAAACTTACTCCAAGTTATTTTATTTTTTAGATGTAATTGTAAATTGTTTTCCTAACTTCTCTTTCTGACAGCTTGTTATTGGTGTATAGAAACAACAGATTTTTGTGTATTTATTTTGTATCCTGCATCTTTACTAAAGTTGCTTATTATTTCTAAGTTTTTTGGTGGAGTACTTAGGATTTTTTATATATAATATCATGTCATCTGCAAATAGTGACAGTTTTAATTCTTCCTTTCCAAATTGGATGACTTTATTTCTTTTTCTTGCCTAATTACTGGGGCAGGACTTACAATACTATGTTGAATAAAAGTGGCAAGAGTGGGCATCTTTGTCTTGTTCCTAATCTTAGAGGAAAAGCTTTTAGCTCTTCACCATTGAATATGATGTTGGCTGTGGGCTGTCATATGTGACCTTATTACTGAGGTACTTTCCTCCTATACCACTTTGTTTTTTCTTTAAACATGGTTTCTTTCAGTCCTTTGAACATTTTTATAATGGCTACTTTGAAATCTTTGTTAAATCTGCCATCTAGTCACTCATAGGCAATTTACCCCCCCAGTATATGGGTCTGACTTTCCTGTTTCTTTTTATGTCTTATAATTTGTGTTCAATATTGGACATTTTATATAACACCACTGCAATTCTGAGGATTGACCCTTGCCCCCATACCAGGGCTTGTTATTTATTTATTTGTTTAGTAAGTGGCTGGAACGCTTTAGTGAAGTTAATGCCCACTCTCCCTACAAATGTGAAGCCTTTGATTTTGGTTCCTTGGGGAGTGCAGCCTTGTGAATGTCCACAGTTAATCTGAGATAGCAGTAGTTTTAGCAGGGCTCACTTCATCTGTTAATTGCTCACACCCAGATGCTAAGCTCCAATGATCGCCAGGTGGTTGCTTTATGTTTTCAACAATGTCCTGGGAAGTAAATTGTTTCATAGACTAATCCAGTTAAACGTGGGCACATTTTTTTTGACCCCAGGAGGGCTCTTCTCTACTGTTTCTTCCCCTGGTTCTGTTTACCTACTCAGCCTACAGTTTAGTTTATGTCTCTAACAAATTTACCAGTAGCCCCTTAATTACTTTTTACCACAGCTCCATTGTTTTTGAGAGCATCTTAGGTGTCAACGTATCTACACCGTTGCAAGTGAAATAATTTCCTTTGGGAGAAATTTAGAAGTTGGTTTTGTTTTGTTTTGTTTTATGATTGACTTCTCCCACTGGGCAAAACCTCTTAGCCAGAGCTCTGTATCTGAGGGTGAGACAACAGCATGCTTCTCCCTGAGAGATACCTCTGCTTTAGGAGGCAGAAGGCAGCAGTAATCTCAGGTCTTCTTGACTTGCCTCTCCTTGTGTGGAACCTCCACCTTCTACGAGGTAAGGCTGGTCAGGGCCCCATTATTCTCAGGGGCACCAAGTCCACAGTAAAGCCTCTATCCAAAAAGATGGGGTGGCCAAAAAGGAGTTCTCACCTCTGAACTACACATGCTCAGAACCTAGCCTCACAGCAGGTAGCTGGAGGTAAGATAAATGCTAAAGCTCTGACTCTCCCAGGAAAACAGTCTTCCAACTAGGAGCAGAAGTGAGAAGGAATCCTTCTTGTTTAGATCAGTCTGAGGAGTTTCTGTCTTGCTGAGTTGGGAAGGAATGGGATCTTGGTCCAAATACTGCAGTCTCTCACTACTCTTATTGGGTTTTAGTTGAAAATTTGAATAAATATTTCTTCCTTTGCAAATGCCCTTAGGATCATTTCCAAGTCTTTAAATGGTTGTTTTTTAAAAACAACTTTCATTATTTTTGATGGGGAGGAAATCTACAGAGCTCTTCAAGCTGCAATGCCAGATACAGAACCTCCAATGAGCGTGTAACATTGAATCATACTGTGCACCTCTGATGACATTTTAAATGTAATGAGAACCACCATGTTTTTCTTTTTTTAAAAAAAGTTATTTCCTATTTGGAGTCTCTGAATTTTTACAGGTCAGTTTGCTTCAGATAAAACACTGATGTCAGCAAAAGGAATACTTTGCCAATTACAAATTAGTTTTTCTTCTAGAAGTCAAATCCAAAGTGATAATTCATGACTCAGATTTGGCGTAGGAATATAATCCATTTAGCCAAATATGTTATAGCATATTAAGTCTACTTGGCTATCTTAGTGCAGTTATTGCACATTGGCTATACATTTTAAATTAGCTCATATTGGGTTTGCAAAAGTAAATAATTAGTCATTCTAGGATTGTACTATGTTGGCCATGAAGTCATGATTACAAAGGCCTTAATGATATGATTAATATATCTATACCCATAATGTTGTATCTCTATCACTTAAATACTTTAGTTTTTTTAAGGTCAATACATGAAAATGTTTAAAAACACATTTTTAAACTTACCATATTAGGGTCATATCCCAGAGAAAACAAGTATGGTTTTTCTTGTAAAATTGCTTCCTTCCACTTTTCATCAGATACCAAACCAATGTACCAGTCAGTTTCATATTCTTCAAGGCAGTTAGTCAGCTCTTTAAAGTCTTCTATTGGACCTAAACTTGCTTTATCAATCATTAGTTTCAGAGTATACCTTAACAATGGAGAAATAAAGAATTTTAGAAGTTTTAATAAAATTTATAAAATCAACTTCATAGATGAAATAGACTCTGTTCAATCTATATTTTTAAGACATTGCACTAAAATCATACATATTTCAGATAAAAAGATCAGGAAGAAATGATGGAGTGAAGTAAAAAAAATCCAGTAAGTCAAATGAAAAACAGGTTCTCCATATAAAATAAAAGGAAATGGAAATTAAAATGTAATCCTGATATAATCACTGTACATACTAAGCATTTCTTTTATTTTTAGGAAAGTGATTATTATTATTATTTTAAAATATTTTATTTATTTATTTAACAGAGAGAGACACAGCGATAGAGGGAACACAAGCGGGGGAGTGAGAGAGGGAGAAGCAGGCTTCCCACAGAGCAAGGGAGCCTGATGTGGGGCTCAATCCCAGGGCCCTACGATCATGACCTGAGCCTAAGGCAGACGCTTAATGACTGAGCCACCCAGGCACCCCAGAAAGTAATTATTTGTTATAGTTAGAAATGAAGAAGTATCTCCTTTTAGGTTTTTTTTTTTTTTTAAGTCAGTATTTTTCTGCCAGTTACAGTTTATGTATAATCAAAATGAATTACCTGAAAGCTTTCAGTGCTAGTTGGAACAGTTCTGGCTTTTCTGTGAGCCAATCCAAGGCAAGAGACCAAGGCAAAACGCCACTGTAAACTCTCAATATATGACCAGGACTCGGAACCATATTGTCTACTCCAAATAAACTAAAATAACAAGTCATTACTGCATGAACATAAAAGTCTTTTAAAACTCTGTCCTTTGCAATTTCTTCCAGGACACTTGAGGTATTTTCTTCTGAATGAAAACATTCCAGCTGCTTTAACACAAATTGGTACCACTCTTCTGGAAAGAGTGAGCTCATCTCCCTCATCTTGGAATTAGGCAAACAGCTAGATGTCCACTCTTCAGGTAAGCGTAACAAGTGAGAATGAGAACAACTGAACTCCACAAGGGGGATATATGCCACATCTTTTTGTTTTCCTTTGTCAACAACAGGGTATCCCAATATAACTGACTTGTAAAGACTGTTTTCAGGAACTGTGCCTCCAGAATGCTCACCAATACCCTGAGACTCTACTGATCCTGGAATAGGAAAATTTACACCTGGTACAACTTTTAATTGATCTTTTTCTTCTTTTCCTTTTCTGATAGTTGGCTCATCACCAAAAACATTATCATCAGACCAATCATCCAAAATTTCTGAATTTAAACTATCTGAGTCTTCTGGGGATTGGGTTTGTGGTGAAGTATTCAAAGCAGGCAGGATTATTAGAGATGCTTGCCCTTTATTTTCAGTTTTGTGAACAACCTCCTGCACATGAGGCCTTCTGGAACAGTACTGAAGAAGTATCCACACAAGTACTTTAATAAGGTCACCTTTAAATTCTTTTAAATTATCATGAGAATCGATTATGCCAGATAGAACATTCCTGGCATCAGAATAGAGTTTTACTGGCAAAACAGAATAGGGTGTCAAGACATTTCCAAAGTGTTCATTAATAGAACATACTCTTGAATATTCTTGTTCAAAGGCACTTTGAAAAACTTCATCAACTCTTTGAGCTTCAGCAGTATGACAGGATGTCTCTTGCAATTCTAACCCCTAAAGAAGAAAGAGAAAGTACTTGAATTTATGATCACTTATTACATAGAGAAAAGCAACTACTTTTATATATTCCCATGGATTGGATTCTCATAATGAAAATATGGAAAACACACACACACAAAATTCCTTAACTCAAGAGCTACACATTTACTCCAACTTATTGGCACTTCAACACATTTGATGCTGCATATAGAGGTTAAAAGTTATGGTACTACTTTATGGGGTGCCTGGGTGGCTCAGTGGGTTAAAGCCTCTGCCTTCGGCTCAGGTCATGATCCCTGCTCGGCAGGGAGCCTGCTTCCTCCTTCTCTCTCTCTACCTGCCTCTCTGCCTACTTGTAATCTCTGCCTGTCAAATAAATAAATAAAATCTTTAAAAAAAAAAGTTATGGTACTACTTTAAAGGAAATGACAGAAATGCCACTAGAAATTGGCAAAACAATTTAATTGACTATGACCATAATTTTGAAAGACTATACCTATAGTGAAGGTTGAATCATACTTACAAAATACTTTTCTTTTTTTTAAGATTTTATTTATTTGATAGAGAGAGAGAGAGAGAGATTGAGAGAGCACAACCAGGGGAAGTGCCAGAGGAAGAGGGAGAAGCAGGCTCCTTGTTGAGCAGGGGATCATGACCAGCCCAAGGCAGATGTTTACCTGGCTGATCTACCCAGGTGCCCCAAAAAACTTTTTTAAATATAAAATTTTGGGGGGCGCCTGGGTGACTCAGTGGGTTAAGCTGCTGCCTTCGGCTCAGGTCATGATCTCAGGGTTCTGGGATCGAGTCCCACATTGGGCTCTCTGCTCAGCAGGGAGCCTGCTTCCCTTCCTCTCTCTCTGCCTGCCTCTCCATCTGCTTGTGATTTCTCTCTGTCAAATAAATAAATAAAATCTTAAAAAATATATATATATATATAATTTTTGGGAGGGCAAAAGGCAAAACTGGAATTATTTAGCATATACAGTAGTTTTCTATCCTACTTTAAATGGCAGCATTATTCTACTGTGGATATTCTGGAATTTATTCAATCATTTTTCTGTTCCAGTTATTTATTTATTTGTTTATTTAATTATATATATTTTTAAGATTTTATTTATTTATGTGACAGAGAGAGAGAGAGAGAGGTCACAAGTAGGCAGAGTGGCAGGCAGAGAGAGAGGAGGAAGCAGGCTCCGTGCTGAGCAGAGAGCCAGATGCAGAGCCTGATCCCAGGACCCTGAGACCATGACCTGAACTGAAGGCAGAGGCTTAACCTACTGAGCCACCCAGGCACACCTGTTCCAGTTTTTTAATTATAATAACATTATCATAATCATACAGATTTATGTATTTGGCTACTGTCTGTCTCCTCCAACTATAATGTAAACTCCAAAAAGCAGTTCTCTTTTGGTTACTAGTATGTCTGCCGTGCCTAAATCAGTACTTGACACAGTACTGGTATGCAGAAAATATATGTTGATGAAATGAATACTATGAATGTGTTTTTAATTTATTTTTTACTTATTTATTTTTTAAAGATTTATCCATTTATTTGAGGAAGGGAGGAGTAGAAGAGGAAGAGAGTCCCAAGCAGACCCTGCACCCAGTGTGGAGCCCAATGTGGGGCTCAGTCCTGAGATCATGACCTGACTGATCATGACTCTTGGCTGAAACCAAGAGTCTGATGCTCAACTGACTGCATCACCCAGGCACCCCTAAATGTGTTTTTTTGTGAATTTTAAACACATTTTTATTACTTCTCTATAAGGAATCATTTGAAGAGGATGCAGCAGGCCACTGTTTACTATTACTATTGCTATCATTGTTTACTTATTTATACATTTTTACAAAGTTACCAGTGCATTTAATAAAAGACAATGCTGTCAGGTTGTATTAGGGTCCAGAGAAAGAATATAGGATATGAACATCAGAAGCCATTTTTAAATCATGGCTTTACCAGGTATTTGCACAGAATCTTGAGTAGATCACTTACCAAGATTCCTTTTCTCTTTCAAAGAAAACTAATCCTAGCACATAGGATTGTAAAGATTTAAGTAATAAAAGTGCTTTGTTGGGGTGCCTGGGTGGCTCGGTCAGTTAAATGTTGGACTCTTGATTTTGGCTCACGTCATGATCTCAGGGTTGTGAGACCAAGCCCCACATCCAGCTCCACACTGAGCCTGGATCTGCTTAACATTCCCTCTCTACCTCTCCCTCTGCCCCTCACCCCTCACAATCTCTAAAAATAAATAATTTTTTAAAAAGTGCTTTGTAAAATTTAAGGCATATAGCATATAAATGTTGGTAAGGTGGTATTGCTAAGCCACCTGTGTCCAAAAAACTGAAAAGAAAAAAAGACTGCCATTAAAAAAATGTATCTTTACATATAATAGAGCACAGAAGAGCAATGAAGGAGCCACATTATTAGGCATTATAAAACATACCATTTTAAAAAATAGAGCCTAAATGAAGCAATGAAAATGCCCTCAATATTTTTTTTTTAAAGATTTTATTTATTTATTTGACAGAGAGAGATCACAAGTAGGCAGAGAGGCAGGCAGAGAGAGAGAGAGGAGGAAGCAGGCTCCCTGCTGAGCAGAGAGCCCGATGCGGGACTCGATCCCAGGACCCTGAGATCATGACCTGAGCCGAAGGCAGTGGCTTAACCCACTGAGCCACCCAGGCGCCCCTGCCCTCAATATTTTTTAAACATTTTTTTTTATAATGCCCTCAATATTGCATGAGATTTGCCTTCTCTTACTTACACAGGTTAGACTAGGTTCTCAAACTTCAGGTGAGTCAGAATCACTGGATGGCAGTTAAAACATGGGTTGCTGGGCCCTCCTCTAGTTTCTGATTCAGTAGTTCTAAGGTGGTGCCCAAGATTGTCCCTTTCTAAGAAGTTCTAGGATATGTCAATATTACTAATCTGGGGAACTGAATTTTGAGAACCACTGGGCTAAAGAAGAAGCTTTTTAATTACCAGCAATTTTATTCCATCTGTGCTAAGACAAAAAATTCATTCATTTACCACTATTCATTCAGCAAATATTTATCAAGGGGCTATTAAGTGCCAGACAATGTTCCAGGGGCTTAGGCTATATTCCTTCAAACAGAGATCCTTGTCCTTGTGACAATTACATTAGAGAGTAAAGGGATACAGACAATCAACAATGAAAAAAAGTAAATTATATAGTTTGTTAGAAGGTATAAGTGCTAGAAAAATAGAGAAAAAGTAAAGTAAGCCAAGGAGAACTGGGAGTGCCAGGATGGGAGTGGGAATACACTTTAAACAGGATAGCTAGAGATTTCCCTGAGGTGATATTTGAGCAAAGACTTGAAGGTGGTAAGGCAGCTAGCTGTGTGGTTATATGAAAAAGAGCATTCCAGGTAGAGAGAATAGCTAGTAGGCTGGAGTAGAGTGAGAGGATTCAAGTAGTAGGTGAGGCTAAGAGGAAATAGAGAGCCTGAACACTTAGGGCCTTGACTTTTACTCTGAATGGAAAAAAAAAAAAAAAAAAAAAAAAAAAAGAGATCCACTGTAGGGTTTTGAGTAGAGAAGTACCATGAAATGAGTTAGATATTAAAGATTACTCTAGCTGAGAACAGACTATTGGGAGGCAGGTAGAAAGAAGCAGGGGGCCCAATTGGGAGACTATTGCAATGACATAAGAAAGAGATAAAGATAGCTAATTGTAGGGTAGAGAAAGGTGGTGGCATATAGGATATGGCTTAAAGACAGCCAACAGGATTTCTTGTTGGATTGCATGTGGGGTATGGAGGTAAACAGGAGTGAAATACCACTGGACTAAAGCCCAAATGTTTTGGGGCTGAGCTACCAGAAGGATGGAGTTGTTACCAAGGACTGCTAGGCTCTGGACAGTCTGCTGTTTTTGTTTGTCTGTTTGTTTTTTCATTTTGTGTACTTTATTTTTTAAGCTTTAATTCCAGTAAGGTTAACATACAATATTCTGTTAGTTTCAAATGTACAATAAAGTGATTCAACAGTTCCAGTCTGATGTTAATTAAGAGTCTAGGAAAGAGGGGCACCTGGGTGGCTCAGTCGGTTACGCATCTGCCTTGGGCTCAGGTCATGATCCCAGGGTCCTGGGACTGAGCTCAGATTCCAATTCTGACTCCCTGCTCAGTGGCGGTCTGCTTCTCCCTCTCCTCTACCCCAATCCCCCTGCTTCTGCGTACTCTTTCTCTCTCTCTCAAATAAATAAAATCTTAAAGAAACTAAAAAGAGGTTAATGAAAAGAGAAGGAACCATCAAAGGAGACTGACAAGGACTGACCCATGAAACAAGCTAAAAAAAGAAGATACTGTGTCAAATGCTGCAGACAGGTCCAATAAGACCAGGTCAGAGAACTGACATTAGATTTAGCAATCTGTTAGCCAGTAGAGACCTTGACAAGAGCAGTAATAGATAACAGGGTCAAAAACCTAGAGTAAGTTGAAGAGAGAATGGGAGAAATGAAATTTGAGATTTGATTTAGGTAATTCTTTTAAGGCATTTTGCTTTAAAAAGAGGAGAAAGGCATGTAGCATGGTAGTAAGGATCAGAAGAGGTTTTTTATTAAGTTGAGAATGCTTATGTGATATAGGAGTAAAAAAATATTATGGAGTCACACTTTCGAGATACTCAACTAGATAAGGAAATAAAGAAAAGGCCTGGACAAAAAGAGGGCAAATATATTTTGTTACTACATTCTATTATACAATCAACACTAGTCTACCTAGAATGTGTTCATATTGAAATATGCTTTAAAAATCCCTTAGGCGTTTTCACAGGTAATTAACTGATACTCTTAAGTTGAGCTATTAAGTGTATACTATGTCTATAACAGGTAAAATTTTACACATGTGCTATAAAAACACTAGAGAGGTTTCAAATGTACACTGACCTTAATGTTAATACAGCAGTAAGTATAACCACATTCTAGAATCATTATCCATATTAAACGATCCTGAAAACGGCCCAAGTAATGAGATCCAGGTAAGAGGAGACCTAAAATAAATTAGAAAAAAAAAAGTAAGTAGTATTCAAGCTTGTTTTATTTTGCCATGTGAACCTTCAAAACTGGTAAGATACTTGGAACTGATTCATAGCTCCTTTTATTCTCTCTTTATGTTAATAGAAACAATTATTCATTGCGTATCGGGGGCATTAAATTAAGCTTTTGATAGGAACAGGAACAGTTAAAAGAGAAAATCTATAGGTAATACATAAAAATTCAAGGATATATTTTCCAGAGAAACAAATTAGAATCTGCTATATAAAATCCTAACTACAGTAGGAAAAGTAGGAAAGTATTAAATGTAAAAGTATATAAAAGCCAACTTCACATTATTTATTTAAAGCATTTTGGACATTTTTTTATAAACATACATATAAAAATGTTTTGTGGTGTTAAAAATTTACATAAAATGCTACTACCACACTGTATAAAAACTTTAAAAAATTAGTTTTCTCTTAACATTATGTCTCTGAGATCTGCCCATGTTGACTGCAAATAGTTCAAGTCATTTGCACCTACAGTTGAGAATTCACTGTATGAATACAGCTAAATTTGAACATTCATTTCCCATTTATAAACACATTCCATATATTTCCAATTTTTCTCTATCATAAATAATACTGCAGGGATTACCTTTGTGCTAGTCTGCTTATGCTATATGCTATACAGTAAAGAGTTAACATAGCAGAACTAACTGTTACCCTTTGAAAGTCCTGCTTGCAAAGCTGTTTGATGGCTGGCAATGGGGACTTGCGTTTCTGGAGAATTCTCACCATCCTCCTTGATAAGAGTGTCATTGTGTCTAAACAGTTTGTACAAACAATACAGTTTATCGGGAACACCTGTTTTCTTTCTAGGAGTCTGGAATCTTGGTACATGCTAGGCAGAGGGTGGCCTACATGACCACACCCCAAATAAAAGCCCTAGGCACTGAGTCTCAAATAAGCTTCCCTGGTAGTCACCGTATCACACAGGTTGTGACAATGTGTGACTGGAGAATTAAACATGTTCTGAATGATTCCATCGGGAGAGGACATCTGGAAGCTTGCACCATGATTTACCCCATGTAACTATTCTCTTCATTGATTTTGTTCTGCATTCTTTTGCTATAATAAATCTTAGCCATGAGTACAAATATATATTGAGCTCTGCAAATCCTCTCAGTGAATCATCAAACCTGGATATGGGCTTGGGGAAACCCCAAAACACATGTACAAAAGTTTCTCTAGAATCAGAATCTAATTAGAATTATGGAATCTAAAAGTGGATCCCTAGGTCATGGGATATGTACACCTTTACTATAGACTATTAGTTTACTCTTCAAGGTGGTTATACAAATTTATATTCCCTTCTAGCAAGGGTGTGAAAGTTCTTATTCTTCATACCCTAGCCAATACTTGGTAATGTCAGACTTTTACATTTCTGTCAACCAGATGTATGTGAAATGTTATCTCATTGTTTTCCCCCCGCCAAGAGAAACTTTATGACACACTTCTTGGCTGAGTGTAACTGATTCCATAATAAAGTATAATTTCTACCTTAGGTATTTATTACTTTAGATGTGAGTCAAACCTCACAGGTATTTTTATAAGTGGCATAATATTATATGATAAACCTTAATTAAAACTGGATGAAAAGATTAAAAGTGTAGAATATTTTCTTAGAGAGAGAAAAATGATTATTCATTAAAAAATTTGTACTATAAAGTTTTTCCTAAATTATCTCCCAAATTTAGGTAACAAATAATTAGAAAAGTTCAATCCAAGTAAGTATTTCATTAAAATTCTAATTTGAAATTATTATTCTGCTTGGAATCAGTTTGCCAAGATGTCACTGGGTATTTCTAAAACAAGGTTCAAAGGCTAAGGCATATGATAGGAGATAGCACACTACTGTCATCAGCTTGGGCCTTATCTAAAACCAACCTTGAGAACCTTGAGAAGCACAATCTAGTTGAATTTGTAGTTAAGTGTACAATGAAAGCATTAATTCATAAAATTAGTTCATCCTCACATAAAATTTTTTTCTTGCTGACACTTCCATAGTACTTCACTTTGGGAGGCTACTGATCATTGGCCACTGCTTTTGTTATCTTGCCCTGTAACCTTGTCAGACTGTTTACATTGCCATACAGTAACTAACAAGATCCTAACAAACTTCCTTAAGCCCTTCAATCTTGTATTATGTAAAGCTAGTTTTTACTATTTATGGATCTAAGCCATTGCATCTACTTGATGTGAACTCACTATAAATTCATGGAAATTTTGGGAGATAAGGTGTTTTCATGGTTAAGTAGTGGGACTATAGCCTGATTTTATCCAAGAAAATATTTTTTTTAAAAATGTCAAGTCACCTTAATGAAATTTCCCTTTACTATTTTTATGACTTTATTTAGCTCAAAATAAGGGGCAAGAGATATACTTCTATTTCATAGTTAGTCCTTCTGCCAGTATTAGAATCTATATAATGGTTGAATCAAAGACTTCTTTTGTATGTCCTTTTTTTTTTTTTTTTTTTTTTTTTTTGGGTATTTAAAATATATCAGTGAGGATTTTTTAAGCAAAAGCATTTACTTACCTAAACTTCCAGCTGCCATTGCAGCCTGCAGTGCAGTGGTCAGACCTGGGACCATCTGGTCGTAGTACACTGTGTCTGCGCACATGCAGGCCGCGGTGCCCACTGCTCCTGGCCAAATCTGAACAGGTCGGGGAAAGCCCACCAAGAACAAAGGAAGGGTGAAGAGGGGGAGCAAGGGAGAGGAGAGTAGTGTAGAGAAAATGATGAAGACCAACACAAATGGAGAGAAGACAATGTTGAGAATACATAAAGTGGTGGTTGACTTTCGACGTTTTTTCTCAGTCCACGATGCTAAAAGTACAGTCACAGCAAATTGCAGCTTAGAGATGAACTGAATCAGACGATCACGCATGATGCCAACCTGTAGAAATGTAAAAATCTTTCTTTTATTCTCAAAGACTTCATGAATTTTCAAGATCACGTAAGGAAAACTATAATTTTATTATTGCTACAACATTTTTGCAGAAATAATCCTTATATGAGATTCTTTGCTGTAATATTCTCCAACCCCACAAGTAATAAATGAGTCTACATTTTTTAAAAAGTTTGGGCTCCCTTAGGAAAAAAGTAATAACAAAGAGGACAAACAGAGTGCTAGGATAGCTTAAAGTTGACTAACTTTTTGTAATACATGCTTGTTAGGTCATGAGAACCAGAAGTAATAAATAGTTAAGTAACTATCCTTAATTCATCCTTATTTTAGAGAGTATTGTACAGAGAAACATAAGTCATAAGACAAACCTTAGTAGGCTGAAATCATACAAGTATGTTCATACAAATCATGCAAAGTATGTTCTTTAACCAAAACAGAATTTGATCAACAATAGAAATAAAAAAAAATAATAAAGGAATCTTGAAATTAAAAGACACAGTGCTGGGGTGCCTGGCTGGCTCAGTTGGTTGAGTATGTAACTCTTGTTCTTGGGGTTGCAAGTTAGGTGTAGAGATTACTTAAAAATAAAATCCTACCAAAAAAATAATTAAAAGATACATTGCTAAGTAACCAAGGGGTCAAAGAAGACATCACACACACAAAATGAGAAAACATTTTGAGATGAATGAAACAAAAACACAACATACCAAAACTTGTGATTCAGCTAAAACAGCACTCAAGAGGGCAAATTATAGCTAGCTTTAAATGCCTATATAGAAGATTTTTTTTTATAATTTTTTTTTTTTTAATTTGAGAGAGAGAGAGAGTGAGAGAGCATGAGAGGAGAGGTCAGAGGGAGAAGCAGACTCCCCATGGAGCTGGGAGCCTGATGTGGGACTCAGACCCAGGACTCCGGGATCATGACCTGAGCTGAAGGCAGTTGCTTAACAAACTGAGCCACCCAGGTGTCCTATATAGAAGATCTTAAACCAGTAAGATAATCTTTCACCTTAGGAAACTAGAAAATAAAGCACAAACTGAACCTCAAGTAAGCAGAAGAAAGGAAATAATAAATATTAGGGCAGAAATGAAAAAAATAGAGAATATAAAAACAATCGAGAAAATCAATAAAACCAAAAGCTGGTTTTTTTGAGATCAATAAAATGGACAAACCTTTAGCTACACTGACCAAGAATAAAACAGAGAAGACTCAATTACTAAAATCAGGAATGAAAGAGATAACTTTACCTTATAGAAATCTTACAGAAAAAAATTAGGACAGTAAGAGAATACTATGAACTGTATGCTGATAAATTTGATCACTTAAATGAAACAAACAAGTTCCTAGAAAAACATATAGCAACTCAAGAAGAAATATAAAAACTGAATAGACATATAAAAATTAAGGAAATTGAATTTGTAATTTAAAAGCTACTCACAGAGAAAAGCTGAGGCTCAGATGCCTTCCATATTACAAAATACTACATACCGCAAAATATTTAAATATGATCAAACATTTAAGAATAATTAGTATGGAATTCCCAAATCATTCTATGAGTCAGTACTATTTTGATATCTAAACCAAAGACATGACAATAAAAGAAAGCAACAGATACATATATATATCAACCACACAAAAATACTAGTCAACCGAATCCTGCGACATATAAGCAGGATTATACACCATAACCAAATGGGATTTATTCCTAGAATGTAAGGTTGGTTTAACAACCAGAAATCAACATAATATTCCATGTTAACAAATTAAAGGACAAAAGCACATGACCATTTCAATAGACACAGAAAATACATCAGGCAAAATCCAATACCCTTAATGATAAAAAGACTAACCAGAAATAGAAGGGAACTTCCTCAACCTGACAAAGAACATCTATACTAGGGTTGCCTGGGTGGTTCAGTCAGCTTAGCTTCTGCCTTTGGCTCAAGTCATGATCTCAGGGTCATGGAACCAAGTCCTGCTGAGTGAGGAGCCCAATGTGGGACTTGGTCTGAGGACCCTGGGATCATGACTGTTTCTCCCTCTGCCTGCTGGTCCCCCTGCTTATGTGCTTGATCTCTCTCTCTCTCTCTCTCTGACAATAAAAACCCTTAAAAAAAAGTTTCTTTAAAAAAAATAAAAAAGGAACATCTACAATAACTGATGTCATATCTAACGGTAAAAAACTGACATCAACTTAATGGAGAAAGACTGACTGCTTTCCTCATAAGATGTCCACTCTTCTCTTTGACATTTTACAGGAGGTTCTGGCCAGGGCAAGTAGGTAAGAAAAACAGAGGAAAGACATCTAGATTGAAAAGAAAGAAGTAAAAATATCTCTACTATTTCTAATTTGCAGATGATGTGATGTTATATACAGAATGTCTTAAAAAACCCACTAAAAATCTACCAGAACTCATAGAAATGAGGTTTTAGGACACAAGATTAATATTTTTAAAAAATTAATTGTATTCTCTACTCTAGCAGTAAACAAGCCAAAAAATGAATTAAGAAAACAACTCTATTTATATCATCAAAAAGAATAATATACTTAGGAAAATTTTAGTAAAAGTGTTAAGACTTAGGACACTGAAAACTACAAAACATTGTTGAAATAAAGATCTTAAAAAAATATAAATACACGTCATATTGATGGATGGGAAGAATTAATATTTTTTAAGATGTCAATACTCCCCAAATTGATCTCCACATTCAAGGTAATCTCTACCAAAGTTTCAGATGCCTTCTTGCTAAAACTTAAAAGCTGAAACTAATATTTACATCATAATGCAGGGGCACTGGAAGAGACAAAACAATCTTGAAAAAGAAGAACAAAGTGGGAAGACTCACACTTCCTGATTTCAAAACCTACTACAAAGTATTGTAATACAGATGGGATAGTACTGGCATAAAGACAGACATACAGATAAATGGAAAAGAACTGTGGGTCCAGAAATAAACTCTTACATTTGTCATTTGATTTTTGACCAGGGTGCCAAAAAAAGTCATTGAGGGAAAGATAGTTCTTTCAATAGATGGTGCTGGAACAATTGTATATCCGTTCATAAAAGAATGAATTTGGAATCCTACCTCATATCATGTGCAAAAATAAGCTCAAAGTAGATCATAGACCCAACTGTAGGAGTTATAGTTTTAACTGTAAAACTCTTAGAAGAAAACGCAGTAAATCTGTATGATTTGGGAATGAGCAGTGTTTATTAGAATGATCCCAACAATTCAAGTGACGAAAGAACAAAGAAATAAATTGAACTTCAGCAAAATTAAAAACTTTTTTTGCTTCAAAGGATATTATCAAGGAGAACGACTTCCTACAGAATGGGAGAAAATTTTTGTTTACCATATATATCAAGGAACTTGTATCCAGAATATATAAAGAACTCTTAAACTCAACAACAAAAGGGCAAGCCACATAAGGTGGACAAAGGATCAGAATAGACATTTCTCCAAAAAACATGCACAAATGGCCAATAAATTTATGAAAAAATGCATAATTAGAATTTAAGGAATGCAAATCAAAATTACAATGAGATAGCAGTTTGCACCCCCCAGAATGAAAAAGTATTGGTATTGGTATGGATGTAGAGAAATCCTCATGATATTGTTGGTGGGAGTGTAAACTGGTACTATCACCTTGGGAAAATGTTTGGCAGTATCTTGAAGTGTTAAACATAGACCTACTATGAATTGAAACTCCAGTCCTAGATACTTAAGAGAAATGAAAACATATGTCCAAAAAATAAATGTCCAAAAACATGTACACAAATGTTCATAGCAGCATTATTCATAATAGTCAAAAAGTAAAAACAACCTAAAAATCCATCATCTGATAAATAAATCAACCAGAGAAACCAAATGTGTATAAATGGTTTCTGGGGCTGGAGTGGGGGGTAGGAAGGATGGAGGGTGGAAATAAGGAAGGACATTAATGTGCATGAGGTATCTTCTTAGGATGTTGAAATGGTTTAAAATTAGACTACAGTGATGCCTACTGCTGAAATGTATAAGTAGATGATTTTATGGTATGTGAACTATATATCAATAAAGCTAATAAAATATATGCTTACTAGTAAGAGTCTGATTCCTGTATCCACACTTCTGTTCCACCACACATCCGTACTGGAGATGAACAAGTGTACTACTGATACAATGACTGTCTCCAATAAAGCATTTTCTGTATGCTGCCATACCTGTGGTACACAAATTATCCACTTTATCAAGTAGAATTTGATAAATTTAGGTAAACTGTCAGAATAAACAAAACTGCAATTAAACTTAGCAATACAAAAATACTATTAAGCGCTTATAAGGATTACCATTCTAAAAGCTCTCGTGAATCCAATGGAGACAGACACAGAGTGGAGCCCTTGTAAGGAACTGTCCAATGAAAGAAATGCTATCATAGCAAAGGGTGATACTAGGGCAAACAAAAAAAAAGAAACAAATTTAATTATGTTGGTTAGTGATTTTTATGAGCATATTTTAGCAGTTAACTGAAAAAACTGATAAACTAAAATATAAATGAATAAACGCCTGTATGTAGTATATTGCAAAAACATGGGCATTCCATATTTTTGTATACCTCCTAGATATAACACAAAGTTAGTAGCTTTTATCTTCCTACCTAGATTTAGCAAAATCCGTCTGACAACACCAATCTTCACAAGCCTTGTTCGCTTTTCTAAGAATAAAGTCACAGTTTGCACATCCTTTGGATAGAAAGGGTTTCGGAAAATTCCAAAGATACAAACACTTTGAATTTCTCTAAGTATCCACAGTATTATAAGCAATATCATCAAAACATAGCCAACAACAGCCTGAGGACTGTTTTTGGAAATCTGTGAGAAACCAGCAAAATGATGCAGCAGACTAGTTTCTATGAGAGCCAAGACTAATATGATGATGTAGAAAAGGCACTCCTTCCAAGTAAACTGTTTTTCTGAACCACTGGGTAAAGCCTTAGATTTGGTTCCAACTCTGTGTCTAGTCACACTGTGTTTGAAGACAAGACACATGTCACTTAGGTTAAGACTCAGTAAGAACCCAAGTGCAGTCATGAAAAGAACCACACCAACAGTGCTGGGAATGAAATACGATGTTACAGCTGTTCCAGCAGAAATGATGAACATTATTAACAACCTGCAGAGAAAAAAAAAAAAAAAGATTTGCTCGAAAAGAAAGATTGCACTTTAAGAATAAATTACATAGAACTTTAATATTTAAAATAATTACCGGAGGTGTGTTGACATAGATGAGCCTCCAAGGCCAAACTCTAAAACCTGCTCCATCGCCCATAAGAAAAGTGAGTCAGGTGGGGGCAGAGTCCCTAGTGCCCACAGAAAGGGTAAAAATATAAATAAGATGTGTAAAATCTGATTCACTTGTTCTAGAGCTGGTATATTTACCAAAAACCTGTAAGAAAAAGGAAACATTTAAATCATACCAAATAATATACAGAAGAGAATCTTCCCAGGAAAAACAACATATGCAACCCAGTCCCTGAGACAAAGGAACATTTACAAAAAGATCCTAGTCCCAAAATGCAAAAGAGTAGCATTTATAAATTGTGACCATAGTCCTTCCCCCTTATCAGCAACTATCCCTACTCAATTATGTATGAGATTAGCACTTAGAAAATATGTGGATTCAAATGCGGAAAGAAGGAAGAAGTAATTAAAACCAATTTACTGAATAAAATTGAATTTAGGGATTTGTAAAACTGATCTGAGACCAGAATAAAAATATTTCATCCTTAATTATCTAAACTACATTGCCTGAAATTCTACCAATGATTCTTCAGAGTTTAAAGTTTTCTAATTTAAAATTATAACTCTGGAAAGGCCAAACCTTATTGATGTTCTTAACCATTAGTAGCTAGCAAAGAGTATGCTTCTTGTTGTCCTCCTCCATCCTCATCCCCATAACTTAATTTGAGGTCAGTATAATTAATATCAGAAGTTTAAGGTCAGTATAGTTAATATCAGAAGTCAGCAACATTAGTTCATGAATGTATCTCTGTGGGTTAGCCTGGGAACTTAACTAGCATTTATAATAATGTTTTCATTATATACAAATAGTGGTATGGACTTGAGAATACAAACTTGTAAAATACAATCTCATAAGTTAGAGATGGCTCTATAAAGTGGAAAAATTGGTTCCTGGCATAGCTTTTACCAGTTACCCAAATATGTTATTATATGGTTTATATAATTTAATAAAAACTTAAAGCATAGAAGAATAAGCACTATCAATATATTACTAGTATTTTTGGAATAAAGCTGACCAAACACTTTGCCTAGAAACCAATAATGTCCTAATATTTACAATGTTCTAAAGATAACTTGCAAAAAAGAAAACGAAATCTCAAAACTTATAGCATAATTATACTTGAATACCTGAGCTGCTAGGAACCAAAGTCAAGGAGAAGACACCTTCTGTAATAATCACCCACTTAAGTGTATGTTAATAGCCCAGAAGCAAATGTATAGCAACTATGGCTATAATAATGACATAATGTGTTTTGTTCACACAGGTATCAGGACTATGTCAGCTAATGCACTCTGTCTCATAATGTATGTCCTTCAAATTTTTATAAGCAGAGAATTAATGAATACAAGGTTAACAATGTGATGCTAAATTAGAGGAAAATACTTTCTGTAATGTACTTTTAAAATACATTTCATTCTGGGAAGAAAATACTCAAGTACCAAAAAGGAAAATCAAACCACACACAATAAACTGCAGGAAGGTCAAGGAAAACATGCAGATCTGTAGTTATTTTTCTTCTTAAAGACTGTTAACATTTCTCTAATACATCAAGGATAGTATGTTTTGTGTAAAAATAATATATATTCAGGAAATATTTTACCCAAATTTGATTTAACCTCCCCAAATCTTTTTGTTCTTAAGCAATGACATAGAAAATCTATTTATATACAAGAGTATCATACACAAATACAAGCATATGTAATTTAGGCAACCAAACATTATGATCACTTTCCTGTATGACTCTTACTATATAATATGATTATTGTGATTTAGTCTTTTATATGGAAAATATGTTTAAATTATATTTCTGATATGTAACATGAATTTTCTAGAGCAAAATATCTAAGCCCTCAAGAAAAAAACTTTGTTTGAATCTAACAACCATAAAAATGTTTCAAATTCTATATACTCACTAAGATCCACATGCCCAGAAAAAGATGATTATAGTGACTAAGATAACATAAATACGCATCATTCAATGAAACAATTCCTGAGAGTCTATGAACTAAGAACTATGGGTTTAACACTTGTCCTTAATAAAAAAGCACAGAAAAAGTTATTTAAAATTGTTAATATACAAGTGTACTGGGTAAAATAAAGAATGGGGAAAGAGAAAATATTATTATACTGTGAGGCTTGTCTCTTCAACTTTTACATTCTCTGAAATAAAATTAAGACACAATTTGATATATTTGACAACTGTCCAAATTTGTACAGTGTACACATTTCATACATTATTAACTTGCAGTATCATAGCTACTATATAAAGATCATCTTGATTATTTTGTTGACCAAATTTCTTTTTTTAAATTTAAATTCAATTAGCCTACATGTGGTACATTGTAAGTCAAGTGGGAGGTAATTGTTCTGCATAAACATGTCATCTTTTTCTATAAAAATAGATTTGGGCAGGCTTTTGTCTTCTTTAAGTTGAAAATAAACCTCTTTGTAATGATCGAACTGCAAACATTAAAACTGTATATTAAATCCTACTAGAATCAGTAAAAAAAATTTACACTCTTTTATTTAGAAATAAGTAATGCAGAAGGTCAAGGTAACCAAATTATGAATTAACAGATTTTTTAAAAAATTAAAGAACTCAGGACATCATTTTAAATGCAAAGATGTACTATAGGCAAGTATATAATTTCTGATCTCAAAAATAGCACAATGAGACAGTAACTCAAGAACCTAAATTCTTAAAATAATCTTATAAACTTTGTTTATAAGAAGGGGATGAATGTGTATATATACACTGAAACTCAAATTTACTGCCAACTTTTCAAAACCAAGTATTTAACTGTAGTATATTTTATGGCTAATAACTAACAAACCCATTATAAATGGATTTCCCATAAACTAATTCTCCCCTTACATACGTGATTAGATGAAGAACAACAAGGATATTATAGTGTCCTCTGGTCCATAAATGTAGCACAACTAGAAGAGATTAAGATTTAGGGAATAGCAAATAGTCCCCTAAGAATAGTTCAGTTTCAGTACAAAAACTGGTTAACTATTTTTTAAATGTTTTATCTTATTTTAGGCTGCCATAACAAAATACCACAGACCAGGTGGCTTAAACAATAGAATTTTATTTCTCATAGTTCTAGAGGCAGGGAGATCAAACTGCCACCACGGTTGGGTTCTGGTGAGAACACTCCTCAAGGCTTCCAGATAGCCAACTTGTCACTACATCCTTACATGGTGGAGAGAAAGATATCAAGCTCTCTGGTCTCTCTTCTTATAATGATACCAATCCCATTAGAATAGGACCACCCTGATGACCCAACTACCTTTCAAAGACCCCCATCTCCAAATCTATCACATTGGGGGTTAGGGCTTCAACATATGAATTTTGAGGGGGCACATACATTTATTCCTTAATATTACACCCCAGTCTCCCAAATTCATGTTCTTACATGCAAAATATATGCATCCCATCCCAACAGTCTTAAAAAATTCCAGCATCAACTGTAAAGTCCAAAGTTTGTCTACCATCTAAATCAGACACAGGTTGAGACTCACGGTACACCCCAACCTAAGCCAAAATCCCTCTCTAGCTGTGAACCTGTGAAATCAGATAATTTATGTGCTTCCAAAATAAAATGGCATGACAGCCCCAGAATGGACATTCTTATTCCCAAAGGGAGAAGCAGGAAAGAAGGAAGGGGTGACATCCTCCAAAGAAGTCCAAAACCTAGCAAGGCAAATTCCATTAGATCCCAAGGTGGGGAAAGAATCTTCTTTCATTTCATATTCTGTCTTCCAGGCCTCAAACAGCTCCAGGTGGGGTTCCTACCCCCCAAGTCTCTGCAGGGCAGTACCAGCCCCAAAGCCTCCAGCTTTTAGTTTGCTGAAACCAAGAAAGTAGCCCTGACTATCTCTGAATCATTTTTGGGGTCATTTTTTTCTCTTCTTAAACACCTGTCAAATCTAAGAAGTCTAACAGTCTTAGTTTATTTCATCTGGTCTCTGACCCTTTTCAGAGGAAAGGTCCTTTTTCAGTTTCTGTTGAAACTGACAGTATTTTGTTCATATAACCCCATAAACTCTTAATTTAGTGGTAGTCCAGTCACACCCTTGTGCTCACTTCAGAACATGCTTTCTCATGTTTTTTGCAATATGTATAGGCCCAAAATTTTCCAAACGTTCAAGTTCTGGTTCATTTTTGCTTATCAACTCCTTCTTCAATTTATCTCTCCTTTCATATATGCAGTCAGGAGGAACCAAACTCTTCTCTCAACCAGTTGCTTAGCAATCTCCTCACCTCTACATCCAATTACATCACTCTCAAGTTCTACTTTCCACAAAACATTAGAAAGTGGCTCGGCCAAGTTTTGTGCCACTTAATAATAAGAATCACCTCTCCTGTAGTTTCCAATAACAGGTTCTCATTTCTAAGACCTCACCAGAAATGCCTGTAAGTACATATTTCAAGCACGCACCTCAAAAGTCTTCCAGCCTCTATCAATTACCCAATTTCAAAGCCACTTCCACATTTTTAGGTATCTGTTACAGAAGCAACCCACCTCTTTCTATCAAAATCTGTCTTAATCAGCTTGGGCTGTCATAATAAAATACCAGTGGAGGCTGGAAGTCCAAGATTAGCATTGCCAGCATGGTCAGATTCTGCTGAGAACTCTCTTCCTGGTTTTCAGACAGCAGCCTCCTCACTGTATCCTCATACAGTGGAGAGGGAGAGAGATCAAGCTCTCTTGCGTTTCATCTTGAAAGAGTACTAATCCCATCCGATCAGGGCCCCACCCTTATTTTCCTAATTACCTCCCAAAGATCCTATCTCCAAACACCACTGAGGTAAGGGCTTTAACATATGAATTTGAGGGGGACATAAAATTCAGTTCTTTACATGTCTATACATTTCTGCCCAGGCAGGAACCTGTGAAAGAGAAAGCTGCAATCTACAGAAACAGAAATAAGTCAGATTTAGAAAAGGTAAGCAAAGGGGGTTATCCAACAATTTGTAAACATTTGTAAACAATTTTAACAACTCTGTGTTCTATTTCTCTACTATAGCAAATAAAAAAAAAATCAACATCCCTTCTACATAGTTACTACAACAAATTAGAAATGTTGGGGCGCCTGGGTGACTCAGTGGGTTATAGCCTCTGCCTTCAGTTCAGGTCATGATCCCAGGGTTCTGGGATCGAGCCCCTCGATGGGCTCTCTGCTCGGTGGGGAGCCTGCTTCCTCCTCTCTCTCTCCCTGCCTCTCCGCCTACTTGTAATCTCTGTCAAATAAATAAATAAAATCTTTTTTAAAAAAGTTATTCATCTTAAGTTCACTCAATTTGTACATAATGTATATGTATATAAATTTTAAATTCTTCACTAGACCCTCATAGGAAAGTTCCATCCCTTTTCATAGGTCTCAGCCAGGCTATGTTATAGATTCATAGCTTGTTATTAAAAGTGAAACACGAACTAAAATTTTATTTATCTTACCTTATAAAGGGTTTTCTTTTTACTTTTCAGTAAGGTTTAATTACTGCTTTGGTATGAATGTTTAACAGAGATTACTCCTAAGAGATTAATCATCAGAAAAACCTATCATCCAGTGGTTTGGTCTTGATGACTTTCAATTCATAGGTTCATTTTTTTTAATACTAATGATGGGCTCATACTGTGTATGCTTAAAAACAAAGCGAGTAGGGGCTCCTGGGTGGCTCATTTGTTAAGTGTCTGCCTTCAGCTCATTTCATGATCCCAGGGTCCTGGGATCAAGCCCTGCATTGGGCTCCTTGCTCTGCAGGAAGTCTGCTTCTCCCTCTCCTACTTCCCCTGCTTTTGTTCCCTTTCTCACTGTGTCTCTGTCAAATAAATAAATAAAATCTTTAAAAACAACAACAAAAAAGCAAGTTATAAAGTATCTGACAGCTTATTACCTGTGTGCAAGATCTACAGAAACAAACAAAAAAATATAAAGAGGTCTCATAAGAGGAGTGATTTCGTAAGTATCCTGGGTTTGGAAAGTCGCAGTCTCTGCAGCTGTGTTTACAATTAACGAATATTCTCCTATACATAATGTCATCCATCCAAAGACAAACAGCAGAACAGTACCTCCTGTACTGCCATACAGCAGGGATATTCTGTTTGGGAGCAGATACCATGTTCCAAGACCACACATTAACCCAGCAAGAAAAGAATGAAGAACTGTGTTGGCTATATATTTCTTGCCAGGAATTAGAAATTTGATAGTTTCAGTGCCAGCACAACTTGTAAAGTCATGTTCATCTTCCTCTGCTAAGATATCTGTGGTTAGCATTCTTTCTACTGTCACCGATTTGTTTCTGGCATACAAACTTATGAACTGGATGGTAATTGCAGCAAAAAGCATTAGTCCACCTGAAAGAGCTGCTGTGTAATAGTCTTCCAAAATGCCCAACTGATACAAGAGTGTTCCTAATCCACCCCAAACCCATGGCATCAGAAAAAGGACAGTTTGATTAACATATATGTAAGGAGGGGCACAATAGCCTAATTTGAACCGAGGGCCTCCAAGAACAGTCTGCGGAAAGCGCTTCAGAAAGAAGTCCTGTTTGTAATCATTCAGTAGAGGCACATCTGGACTCATCCTTCTCATTCAGGATTATTCTGAAAGTCACATCCTCTTCTGTAATACAGCAGTCTCTAAGAAAAAGAAAAAAGGCACTACTTGACAATGTCATACTTAAAAGATGAGGGGGAACCCCACATTTCCATTTTTATCCCCTTAATTCATTCAAGGGCAGGATTTAGAACTTCACATCTCTAGCTCCTTCCCATTGCCTGACACACACGTGGCACCAAACAAATAGTTGTGAAGTTGTTTTTTACTTGAAAAAGAATCATATTAATTATTAATTTATCTAGAACTTAACATTTGGGATTAGATCTTAAAGGAACATTTTTAGATTTCAAAGTCAAAGATAAGTTCAAAAAACCAGTGCTCTCAAATTAAATCTGCCAGTGGTTTAACTAATTGTTTCCCTAAGAGTTTTTGATGTTTGTTTTTAAACTTTCCCTCTATTTTAAGAGCCAGCAAAATTTTTCTCTAAGGGCTGAAGAGTAAATATTTTAGGCTTTATGGACCATATCTCAACTACAATGACTCAATTCTACTGTTGTAGCAGAAAAGAAACCATAGATAATAAATAAATAAATGAACAGGAATGGTTGTGTTCCAGTAAAGCTTTATGTTACTTTTAAGTATACCTGTGGACCAGACTCAACCTGTGAGCCATAGTTGGCCAAACCCTGCTCTATAAAATGAAGATATTCTCTGTAATTCCCTTGAATTGGACTGAAAATAGAAGTGGAAAAAAAAAATAGAAATACTGTTAGTCACATCATCTAGCAATTACAGTAAACTTGGGATTTTCTGAGAATTTAAAAAGTCAAATCCTGTTAAAATACTAACATTTCTATAAAAAGTCACTGGCGGTTCAATGTGCAGTAGAAAGAACAACAAACTGGAAATCGAAGGACTCCAGGTGTCTGACTAAATGCTTATTATTAGCTATGTTACCACAAGCAAACTACCTTCTGACTCAATTTTTACTTTCTCTGTTATCAGTTTCCAAAACCCACCCAAACTAGGAAAACATGAAACAATAATAGGATCTGTATATGCTATAGTCTAGATTATTTCCATTTCAGGGCCACAAAATTCTAAGTTTCGGGGTGCCGGGCTGGCTCAGTTGGTAGAGCATGTATTCTTGATCTCAGGGTCATGAGTTTGAGCCCCACTTTGGGTATACAGATTACTTAAAAAAAATAAAATATTTTTTTAAAAATCTAAGTATCAAATAACAGATTCTCTTCTCTTTGACTTTTCCTTTTCCTGGGATACACTTAGTAGCATATTCTGAAAAACAGTTGCCTGACACAAGATAGCTAGCAATGTATTACTCAGGGATCACATTCCGGGTTGGAAAAGAAAAATTAAGTTTAAAGCTAACTTCATAAAGTAAGACCCAGAGCTCAATGAAATAGAATAGAGAACCCAGAAATAAATACTCATATATATGGTAAAATATTTGATAAGAGTACCAAGACCATTCAATGGTGTCAGGAAAACTGAGTATCCATAAGCAAAAGAATGAAATTAGACCCTTAACATCACGCACAAAAATTAACTCAAAATGGACCTAACTGTAAGACCTAAAGCAATAAAGCTTTTAAAGGAAAACATAGGACAAAAGCTTCCAATACTGGAATGACTTCCTGGATATGACACCAAAGGTACAGGTTAACAAAAGGAAAATAGACAAATTAAACTTCATGAAAATTTAAAATTATGTGCATCAAAGACATTATCAACAGAGTGAACAGGCAACTCACAGAATGGGAGAAAGTATCTGCATATCATATATCCATCTGATAAGAGATAGCTATCCATAATATATAGAGAACTCCTAAGACTCAACAACAAAACAAACAAACAAATTCAAAAATTGGCAAAGGACTTGAATAGACATTTCTCCAAAGGAGATACACAAATGGCAATAAATGCATGGAAAGATGCTCAACACTACTAATCATTAGAGAAATGTAAATCAAAACTACAACAAAATACCACTTCACAGCTATTTAGATGGCTACTATCAGAAAAACAGAAAACAACATGTATTGGTAAGGATGTGGAAAACTAGAACCCTTGTGCACTATTGGTGGAAATATCAAATGGTTTAAGTTTTGCAGAAAACAGTACAGTGGCTCCTAAAAACTTAAAAATTGGATTACCATATGATCCAGGTTGTTGATTTCTGGATATATACCCTAAAGAACTAAAAGCAGGGTATCAAAGAAATATTTGTTACTCGTGTTCATAGCAACATTATTCACAATAACTAAAACGTGGAAGCAACCCAAGTGTCCACCAAAGGATGTATGGACAAATAAAATGTAGTATATACATACAAGGGATATTTTTTCAACCTTAAAAAGGAAGGAAATCCTGCCACATGCTATAGCATGGATGAACCTTAAGGGCCTATGCTAAACAAAATAAGTCAGTCACAATAAGATAAATAGTCCATAATCTCACTAAGACAAGGTACTTAGAGTTATCAAAATCATAGAAAGTTGAATGGCGATTGCCACGGGATAAGGAAAGAGAATGGGAGTTACTGTTTAATGGGCATAAGTTTCACAAGATGAGAAGAGTCACAGGGATGAATGGTGGTGATGACTTTACTACAGGGTAATGTAGTTAATACCACTGAACTATATGCTTAAAAATGGTTAAGACCGTAAACATTGTATGTATTTTACCACACATGCACAGATTTAAAGCCATCTTAAGATAGCCCGCCTGCCTGCCTGCCTTCCCTGTTCTTTCTTCGGTTTAAAACAGTATTCCTACGAGTCAGTTCTACCCAACCAGTATCAGTCCTAGAGAGAGCTTTCCGGCATCATGAAAAGTTTAGGGGTCACAATAAAGAATTACTACTTTAGGGGCACCTGGGTAGATCAGTGGATTAAAGCCTCTGTCTTCAGTTTAGGTCATGATCCCAGGGTTCTGGGATTGAGCCCAGCATCAGGCTCTCTGCTCAGCAGGGAGCCTGCTCCCCCCACGCCCGCTGCCCCCCCACCCCGCCTGCCTCTCTGCCTGTGATCTCTGTTTGTCAAATAAATAAATAAAATATTTTTAAAAATTATTACTACTTTAGAGAACCTTTTGTTATACTGTTAGGAAGTTCTTTAGTTGAAAACACTCACCATTTTTTTATATTCTGGCCATTGGTCTTAATTCTACACAGAATAAGTCACAGCTTTTTTTTTTTTTTTTTTTTTTTTTTAAAGATTTTATTTATTTGTGAGAGAGAGAGAGTGAGAGCGAGCACAGGCAGACAGAGTGGAAGGCAGAGTCAGAGGGAGAAGCAGGCTCCCCGCGGAGCAAGGAGCCCGATGTGGGACTCGATCCCAGGACGCTGGGATCATGACCTGAGCCGAAGGCAGCTGCTTAACCAACTGAGCCACCCAGGCGTCCCAAGTCACAGCTTTTTTACTTACATGGCAGCCCTACAAGTACTCACAAAATAACAGAACTGCAGGGCCAAATGGAACCTTAGTCATTGATGGTTCAATCTCAAGGAATGAAAAGACTGCTTCCCCCCTCTGAATGAGCTTAACTCCTGATGTCAGGCTCAATGTACTCCCCTATTCTGATAGGGTTGTTCTATAGAAGCCAAAGGGTAAGTAAGGGCATAGTCCTGTGAGCAGGCACAAATATTATTTTGATTTCAATTATCTACAGAAGTTGCTATCAGAAAGGAAAAGGAACTTGGATGTCTGTCCTAGGCTTTTAAAAGAGACCGGATATGCCTGGAATTTGGCCGGAGAGTTAGGTAAAAGCTGGTCCCTCTTATTCCACTGAAGCAATCAGGAACAAGGTGAGATGGCTCACTGGGAAAGAAAGACAGAAACTGAAGACACCTTATAAACCAGATTATCTAGCTGCATGTACTTCAGAATCTTTGGTAGAGCTTAGTTTAAGCTCTTACTCATTTGACAGAATACTCTGTGATTATATTCCAAACAGTGAGATATTCTGAAGATCCATTATTGATGTGGAAACAGAACGATGCCATGAAATGCTGAAAAGTAAAATAAACACATGGATGATCTCATTTGCATATTTTTAAAAAACAATATACACACTTAGGTGTATACATAATCCATGGTTATGTATAGTTTGTGTAGGTGTGAAAAGTTCTAGAGAGCATATGGTAGGTAGGGTGTGCTTGTGTATTTTACATAGAACATTTTGATACCTCTTCAATTGACCACATAACCTCTAAAATTCTCAGCCCTATACCCTACAAACACATCCTGCCCTTTTCCTTCTGGGTACTTATGCTCAGGCCCTTTCCTTGGTCTAGGATGTCCATTCTTCCTTTCCCTAATTGGTATTCTTGGTCAACTTTAAAGATTGAATCTAATCCTTTCTGAAAATTTCCCAGAACACTCTCTTCTCTCTGCATATCAAACATTGCTTGTTCATACTACTCATCTTGTAACATATATCAACATAGGGCATTTCTTGTATTGTTTACCTCTTTACGTGTTATTTTCTAATTATGTATGTCTTTTCTCTACCAATAAGTTATTTGTGGGCAGAGACCAAATCTTGAGACACTTCCAATTCTCCATAACATGTAGGAAAATACCTTGGTATGGACAGGAATATAATACATTAATGGCAGAGCTTAAGTAAGATGATTAAAAGAAAACATTAAACACTGTTGTTTAAAGGGGAAGTTGGAAATTTGACAAGTTGCAAGTATGCTTATTTCTAGTATGGGTATTTTCTTTCTAATATTTTAAGGATAAAAGGGAATTGTGGCACAACAAATACTAGAAATTCATTAAAGCAAAAATTATGGTGAGTGAAGTAAGTCAAGCAGAGAAGAGTCAATTATCATATGGTTTCACTTACTTTTGGAGCATAAGGAATAATACAGAGGACACTAGGAGAAGGAAAGAAGAAGCGAGCTGGGGGAAATCAGAGGGGGAGATAAACCATGAGACACTGTGAACTCTGAGAAACAAACAACATTTTGGAGGAGAGAGGGGTAGGGAGTTGGGTGAGTCTGGTGGTGGGTAAGGAGGGCACGTACTGCATGGAGCACTGTGTGTGGTGCATAAACAATGAACCTTGGAACACTGAAAAAAAATTAAATTAAATTTTAAAAATTATGATAAACTGGTACTGTGTGATTTTTAATTTAATTACAGATCCTGGAATATTTAAAAAATATTTTCTTCATAGGAAGCAGCACTTAACATTTATACAGAAAAACCTTCTAAATCCTAATCTGGATTAGTAGAATGGAAAGGAAAATCAGAATAATTAAAACTTAGTTCCTGAATGAGATTTTGGCATATATTCTCAGAGACAATTCCCAGACTGATGCATTTTTATGGTTGCTGCCTCCAACATGTTAAAATTAAAAAAATGTCTCAAGACTTAGGGGAAAAAAAGTGTCGTGAAAAGAGAGGTTACGGGATAAAGATGGCATCAAAACATTGATTTTGGCCATATGCTTTCTTCATATGCTACTCTGAAAGTGGGCCAACAAAGTAGCCATAGAAACGCTGCTTTGTTTGGAATTTGAGCCATGTTTCTTATGCATTATCCAGAAAGGCGAGAAACAGATCAATTTGGCAATGTGCTAGGGGGGGAATTTTTATTTTTCAACTTTAATGCAAGAATCAGGCAAGATATCAATGTGAAAAATCCCTTAAAACAAACAAACAAACAAACAAACAAACAAGCAAAAAGATAACAAAGTAGCAGTTTGGGGAGATTACAATAAATTTATAGTTTTCTTAGTTTAGCAAACAGAATTTCTAAAAACATAAGTTTTAGCCAATCATCTGATTTTTATTTAGTGAAATTTACTTGTTTTTAACCTATCACATTGTTCTTATGGATTGGTCAATTTCATTCATTGAACCTACACTTCCTTTTTCTGTTATATTGGATTCAGATTTTTTTTTATGATAAGAACACTTAACATGAGATTTACCCTCTTAACATTTTAAGTGTATAATACAGTATTGTTAAGTAGCAACACAACATTGTACAGATCTCTAGAACTTATTCATTGTAAAACTAAAACTTTATATAGCAAGTCTTCTTCCTGTTTCTTCCTCCCCCAAGCTCCTGACAACCTTCAGTCTACTCTGTTTCTGTAAGTCTGACAATTTTAGATAACTCATATAAGAAGAACCACGCAGTATTTGTCTTTTTCTGACTGGTTTATTTCATTTACCATAATGTCTTCAAGGCTTATCTATGTGATCACAAATGGCAGGATTTCCTTCCCTTCCAGGGCTAAATAATTTTCCATTGTATGTATATAACACATTTTCTTTATCCATTCATCTGTTGATAGTGGGTTATTTCTGATTTTCGGCTATGGTGAATAATGCTGCAGTGAACACAGGAGGGCAAATATTTCTTCAAGATGCTGATTTCAATTCTTTCAGATAAATTCTCTTAAGTGGGATTGCTGGATCATATAGTAGCTCTATTTTTAATTTTTTGAGGACCTTCCACACTGTTCTCCATAGCAAACACACCACTTTTCATCCTACTAACATTTTACACAGGTTCTAATTTTTCCACATCCTTGCCAACATCTGTTATTTTTCTTTCCCTTTTCTTTTTCTAGTAGCCATCTTAACAGGTGTGAGGTGACAATGAATCCACACTTACTTATTGGGCACTTCTGCAACCGTACCTCAACTGTATTTTTATTATACCTTCAAAAAACTTGCTCTATCCTATTTGTCAAATTTCATTTAATCTTTGCTCTCATATTTTCAATTCCTAAGAGTACATCTTTAACCCCTAGATGTTCCTTTTTATAGAATCCTATTATTATTTCAGTAACATGGTTTATCTTTCCGAGAATATTCACTACATGTGTATGTGTGTACTGCAGACAAACGTCATTTAATTTCTTTGTAAACTGCCTTTTCATGCCCTTTGCCTCTCTCTTTTTTTTTTAAAGATTTTATTTATTCATTTGACAGAGAGAGATCACAAGTAGGGACAGAGGCAGGCACAGAGACGGCGGGGGGGGGGGGGGCGGTGGAGGGAAGCAGGCTCCCCGCTGAGCAGAGAGCCCGATGTGGGGCTCCATCCAAGGACCCTGAGACCATGACCTGAGCCCAAGGCAGAGGCTTAATCCAATGAGCCACCCAAGTGCCCCACCTCTTTTTCTTTTAAAGTGTTCACTTCTTTTATTAATTTGAAAGAACTTTTTAAATTTGAAGGATATTAACTCTGACATATGTTATAATCTTTTTTCCTCCCCCTATGTTAACTTGCTCTTGAAACACTGAGGAGTAAAGAGTTCATTCGGACATTTGTTAATATAGACAAACGTGCTAACTTTTCCTTTCATAGAGAAATAGCTAAATGAAAATTTAGTACTTTCCACACATTTAAACTTTTGAATACCTACGATGTACTAGGTTATGGTAACAGGCCGCCCTCTGATCTAAAGAAGTTTATAATCCAGTGGGATAGAGATCATTTCCCTCTCAAATAATTATTATTGGTAAAAATAACTCTGCAATTATTTTAATTTTCATTATCAAGAGAATAAACAATATACAAAGTTTATAAATACCATAAAATTATTAAACAAAATTAACTTCTCAAGAAAAAGTAATTCCTGCTTATTTAAAAAATGCCTACACAAACTTGTCAGTAATATATAGAATATCCTCATCCACGTTCCTAAAAAGTATTTTTAAAAATCTGAAAAGAAATATACTGAAGTTCTACTTTTCTAAATATCACAACAAAAACCTTCAGGTCCGGAAAAGAAACAAAATGGCTTACACCTTAGTACTCAAAAAGTATGCTATGACACAACTTAATTCTCATTGTCCTGGATAAAATGACCTATTACTGTTAGATCAATTCTTCTTCTTCTTTTTTTTTTTTTTTTAAGATTTTATTTATTTATTCGACAGAGAGAGATCACAAGTAGGCAGAGAGGCAGGCAGAGAGAGAGGAGGAAGCAGGCTCCCCGCTGAGCAGAGAGCCCGATTCGGGACTCGATCCCAGGACCCTGAGGTCATGACCTGAGCCGAAGGCAGCGGATTAACCCACTGAGCCACCCAGGCACCCTGTTAGATCAGTTCTAACAAGAAAGCACCTGTGGACTTTTATGAAAGCCAAGTGCTAACTGTTGAGGGTATCAGTAGAAATCTAGAGATGCAGAAAACACTCTATGAATCTTGCCTAAATGCCATACCAGGGACAAACAGCTAAATTCTTGAAAAGCCTTTGAAAGACATTTAGTACTAAAACATGAAAAACATATTTCATGTTATAGTTTATCAATCATGTAGTAAGCAATCTCTTCTATACACCAAAAAAAGGAAAATCTACTCAAGCACTTAAAGAGCCTTAAAGTAAAAAAACAAGCACAATAACATCCCTTTGATCTACAAAATGGTATTTATTCAAATTCAAGATTTTAGGAGGGTCTTTGAATTTAAGAGTATTTTGTATATTCACAGGAACTGGTTTGTAGAGAAAGCTATGACTGGATGGAAAGGGTAAGTAGATAGCTCAAAGGATCTATTTATTATAGATATTGGGAAAGCTTTACAGATAGAATAATGAGTTATCAGTTCTATAATTCACCCTTCTCAAATGTGCAACACTAGAATATGAATTATTAACATTCCATTCCTTTTGGAAAAATAAGATGGTAGAAAATAGCCAAGGGGCTCCTGGGTGGCTCAGTGGGTTGAGGCCCCTGCCTTCAGCTCAGGTCATGATTCCAGGATCCTGGGATAGAGTCCTGCATCGGCCTCTGTTCAACGGGAAGCCTGCTTCCCCCCTTCTCTTTGCCTGCCTCTCTGCCTACTTGTGATCTCTGTCAAATAAATAAATAAAATCTTTAAAAAAAAATAGCCAAAAGTCACATCAGTGTATCACAAATGTGCAGCAGGCCCTGCTGACACTTCTCTCCCAATCTACCCTTCCCACTCTGCATACATTTTACCAATTCAAAGCAATTAACAAGTTTTTCTTTCAAAGTCAAGTGTCAGGTGAATGAAGGGTACCATTCACACAGATTACCAAAAAAAACCAACTTGCTTTACAGAAAACTACGAACCAGTAAAATTAAGTGACAACACACCACATCAGTTGGTAGCTGAGTTTTTAAATCATACCAAGCCGTTGACGAATGAAAGGGAATTTCATTTTTGAGACCAGAGAAATAGAAAGATAATTTGGGAAAAAGAGTTTTCAGGGAAAAGTGGGCCTGAGAGGAATCTCCAAAATGTCAAATGGGAAACTTTTGTTAGCTAAGCCAGCATGAGGACACTGATACACACGACTTCTGAGTAAGAGATAAAGAAACACAAATGGGAAACTGTCTAGAAGGAAAGGTTCTCACCATCAAGAAAATGAAAACCCACGAAATAGGAAAAAATTTTTGCAAATCATATATATGATAAGGGACTTACATCTAGAATATATAAAGAACACTTACAATTTGATAGTGAAAAAAATAAGCCAATTTAAAGGATTAACGTAGGCATTCTCCAAGGATACCATACAAATCGCCAATAATCACACAAGACAATTTTCCACATCATTACTCACTCATTTGAGAAATGCAAATCGAAAGTGAAACAAGCTATCACTTCAAATCCACTTAACTGGCTGTCAAAAATAGTACTGGTGAGGAACCTCCACACCAATACTATTTTTGAAAACCAGTCACATGGATTTCAATGACCACAATCGCCAAACTGTGGAAAGAGCCAAGATGCCCTTCGAAAGACGAATGGATAAAGAAGATGTGGTCCATATACACAATGGAGTATTATTCAGCCATCAGAAAGGATGAATACCCAACTTTTGTAGCAACATGGAGGGGACTAGAGGAGATTATGCTGAGTGAAATAAGTCAAGCAGAGAAAGTCAATTACCATATGGTTTCACTTACTTGTGGAACAGAAGAAATAGCAAGGAGGACATTAGGAGAAGGAAAGGAGAAGGGAAGTGGGGTAAATCGGTCAGGGAGATGAACCATGAGAGACTGTGGACACTGAGAAACAGACAGGGTTTTAGAGGGGAGGGAGTGGGGGGGGATGGGTGAGCCAGGTGATGGGTAGTAAGGAGGGCATGTATTGCATGGAACACTGCATATGGTACATGAACAATCAATCTTGGAACACTGAAAAAATAAAATTAAATTTAAAAAATAGTATTGGTGAGATTGTGGAGAAAACCAAACCCCCAAGTTATAAGGTAAAATGGTGCAGCTGCTTTCAAAAAGAGTCTGGCAGTTCCTAAAAATGCTAACCATAGAGTTACCATATGACCTATTAATTCTATTGCTGGGTATTTACCAAAGAGAAATGAGAACATAAGTCTACACAAAAATTTGTACACAAACATTCATAGCAGAAATAATAGCCAAGAAGTGAAAACACTCAAAAAGTCCATCAACAGATTACATAAAACGTGGTATATCCATATGATGTAATATTATTAGGCTATAAACAAGAATGAAGTACTGACTTATGCTACAACATGGACGAACCTTGAAAACAGAATGCTAAGAGGAAGACAATCACAAAAGGTGACATACTGTATGCTTCCCTATATATGAAATGTCCAGAACATGCAAATCTAATAGAAAGACAGAAACAAGTTAATGTTTGCCTAAGCCTGGGATGGGAGGGAGTAATTCCTAAAGGAAACAGGGCTTTTTGAAGAGGCGATGAGATGTTCTAAAATTGACTGTAATAATACTTGCACAATTCTATGAATATACTAAAAACCAATGTACACTTTTTAAAAATCTTTAATACATTAAAAAAATTTTAATGTAAATTCTAGTTATTTAACATACAGTGTAATATTCATTTCGGGTGTTGAATTGTCCACTTTTAATGACTGAAGTCTATGGAATGTGAATTATATCTCAACAAAGTTCTTACAAAGGAAAAAAGAAACAGAAAAGTTCCCCAGCCATGTACTGTCTGTTAATAACTAGTAGGAAATTTAAAAGTGGCTGCCAGGTGTCCCAGTTAAATCACTAAAATGGGGGTGCCTGGGTGGCTCAGTGGGTTAAAGCCTCTGCCTTCAGCTCAGGTCATGATCCCAGGGTTCTGGGATCCAGCCCTCTGAAGAGCAGAGAGCCTGCTTTCTCCTCTCTCTCTGCCTTCCTCTCTGCCTACTTGTGATCTGTGAAATAAATAAATAAAATCTTAAAAAAAAAAATCACTAAAATGGCAATATCTGGTCATGAGTCTGGCTCTGGATGCTGTGACAGGGTCTGGAGACTTGGCATGGGTGGCAGTGGACACTCAATAATATAAAGGATGGTCTTTGCTCTAGTCGTAGGAATGATTGACTAAATACATGTATATATATAAATATATATGTGTATATATATATATACACACACACATATGTATGGCTGAATAAAAGAGAATGACTGGTAAAGAGTAGATAATCAATTCACAGTTCTGATCAATAACCTCCCATGTTGTAGATTTCATTGATGTAAACACTGGTCCTTGACAGAGTCGTGAAGAGAGGCAGCAGATGGGGGGAAGAGTTACTCGTGTTCAGGGGGTCAGAAATTGACCAAGTTGGGGCAAACCCGGTTTAGTTGGAGGTCAGGTCAGAGTACAGCACTAAGGAACGCAACTTGTACACTATATTGGGGTAACAAGGACATCACTAAATCAAGACTCAATGGACCGTTTTCCATTCCGCAAGTGTCTCTTAGAAACAAAATGCAGTAACTCAACAAGCTAAAGCAGTCTTTTGAAAGAAAATTAAAGTCCTAGTGGACCGATTCCTCTAGCCACTGGGTTCACCTTCCGTGTACAAAATCCAACAATCGCACTTGAAGAACAAGAAATCTGTGGCAATTAAAACTGCAAGAACAATGTGCCTCTGCATAGGCTTGGAAATTAAGGTGCCTAAGAAGTCCCCAGGTGGGTGTCGGGGATGGAACGTACCTCGAGTCACCCGAGGGAAGAGGCGACGCGAAGGAATCCCGGGAACTGCATTTTTGCAGGTAAACCCGGGCTGGGCGATCCCGCCCGGAGGCTGCCTGCGACCCGAACGCAGAGGCGGAGAAGCTCCAGCGGCCAGGCAACCAGCTCACCGCGATCGCACCCGAGGCATCTCCGCGTTTCCATAGCTAACGTCAACTCGAGCGGGCGCCACCGCCGAGGAACGGAGATCTCGCTCGGGGGCGGTTCGGGCGCTCGGCTCGCTCCGCCCCTCAGCTAGTGCTCGTCCTGGGGCACTTCCCCAGCCACCGGGAAGGCGAGGCGGAGGTAGGGAAGAGGCGGGCTTCGTTCACTCCAGGTGTGGGCCCACACTCCTTTGCTGAGGTGTCGTGGGAGTCTCCCCCGCTCCCGCTTCGCCTCGGGCCTCCGTCGAGGCGAGGGGGAAGGGTCTCAAGCAAGCCCTGCCCTTTCAACCCGGGACCGCGCCCCTACGCAAGCGCGCCGTTTCCCTGGTGACGTGACGTGTCTGACGGAGTGGGTAGCGCTTTCTGGCAGATTGACGTGCGGCCGCCATTTCGAGAGCTCTGGCTTGCGGGTGGGCTGACTGCTGCACTGGAGTGTAGTGTGACTCCAGCCGCTCGCGGTCTCGCAAGTTCCATTAACCACATCCTCACTTTGGCCATCACCACCCAGCACCCCGACGGTAATAAATGCTTTTAAGTAATACTTCATACATCCGCTTCGGCTTGGAAGATTTGGAACTGAATATACGTGCTAGCTATTGCCGTTTGTTTCATACTTTTTCTCCGTGAGGAGATTCTTAAAATGCAAGGAAACAAAATGTCCCGTCATTGAATCATGCTACTAAGAAGGTATCTGTTTATTAATAAAACAAGGCAAAGTCTACATATCCTAATTGGGGAAAAAAAAAAAAAAAAAAAAAAGCTGCGGCGCATTGTTAATACTCAGAGGCAATTTAAGATCCGGCAATCCTTACAGGGTGAACCCAGAGTACCAGTTTTGCTAGTTTAAAGTTACACGCCCATCGCCTCCATTTTCCATCTTCCTCCTGTTGTGGACATCTTCCAGATTGCTAGCTGGAAGTCACAAGGCGGTCCCTTAGAGCATTAAATTGGTAATTGGTCTCAAATGAGTTAGAGGCTCTCGAAGGGAACTCCGAAGCCAATTTGTCACGATTAAGGTACTTGTGTTTCCCTAAGTGATTGACATTCTAGCAATTCGGCATGCTTGGGACTCGTGAGTGCTCAAGGACTGTCTTCTTTGGATCGCCTTACCTCAAGACTAGGAATGCGGCCTTTTTGTTTGTTTGTTTTCTGGCTTTACTGGAAATGATGCCTTTTTTTTTTTAAGCATCTAGGTTTCAGGCCATAGTAGGAAAAGTTTTTGTGTATTAATATTAGAAGAAAGACAAAGCTTATATACATATATAGATAGATACTACTTTATTTAGGGGGAAAGCATAGTTTATTGTTAAGTATGTGGAAGAAAACCCTGTGCAGTTTCATTGCCGTACATATACTTGTCTCAAAGACACCATTAGTGGTCTGAGGGGGAAATGGACTCTTAATGTTTCCCATACTTTGGGGGAAGGCAACCTTAGTTGTCATAGGTCTGGGTACCACATTAAGCATCTTTGAGGCATTTGCAATTGCTAGGAAGTCAGTGTAGTGTGGTTAAGAGTAGAGGCTGTGGAAGAAGAGAGGCTCAGAAGTCCTAAGTTGTCGAAACCCTGACATCACAGTTCACTACTTGTGTGATATAGGGGATACCTAATCTTCCTGGTGCTCAGTTTTCAAATCTTGTAGAATAGGGTTAATAATAGAGAAAATTTATCAAAAAGGGGGTTAGGTAGATTGGATTAAATAATTAGATCACTTAGGCACAGCTTAAGTGCTTAGTGAGAATGAGCTATTTTTCTCATGTAGAGAGGCTGTATTTTTGTCACCCTAAATTATGTATAGTTCAACCAGAATTAACATTTTTTTTTGTTGTAATACCTACTGTAGATATTTGGTTGTTAAATTTTCTTTTTTCCAGTACGTTACTTTGCATTTGGAATAAAATTAGTAAAGCCTCTGATACAAGGCCTTTGGTTACTTGTACACAGAAAGTACTCATTCAACATTTACTGGACGATGTTTGCCAGGAACCATGCCTATTCTTGCATATTCAAAGTCAAATAACACATGACCCTTATCCTCAAGGAATTTACCAAAATATAATGAGAGACTAACAAGGACATCAGTAATTACAGAGTGTGTGATAAACAGGCGCTGGAGCCATAGAAACACAGAACTGGGACATAGGAATCATTCTAGGGAAGGAAATTCAGGATGGCTGCAACAGAGATATAAAAATACAAGTTAGCTGGATGAAGATGTGGGAGAAGAGGTTTTCTAGAATGGGAACCATGATTCATTCATTTAGCAAATATTTAGAGCATAAGTCAGGTATATATGAACCCTATTGAATCTTAACCTTATGGAGGTAGCTTATTATGATTCTCATTTCAGTACTCTCATTTCTCATTTTACTTCAGAAGAGTAAAATAAATGAGATTTGGAATTTAACCTATATGTGTATGTCTTCAAGATCCATTTTTTTTGTTAATCCTGCTGATTGACATAAAATGAAACATTACCAGTAATCTGGAGCTGCTTCTTTAGCCCCAGAAAATGTTTACCCAGCCATTATCATGACACATGTTTTTATGTAATGGTAATGCCCATTTTCAAGTTACTCTTCTTGCCAAAAAGTAAAAAACAAACAAAAGAATCCAAAATTATAAAACACTCACTCTGCCCCATTGCCCACAGACTACTGACCAGAGCGCTCTGAAAATAATAACAGCTGCAGCACAGGGTAAGGTGATTTAAAGTCAAGAAGTGGCTTCAGGGAATTTGAAAGCTGAGCTTCCAGGGCAAGGCAATAGAAAAGCTAAAATTTGGTAAAGTTGGATTAGGGTGGGGAATAGGTAGGGGGGTAAGGAGATCAAAGAAAAAGATGAGCCTAAGCTTTAAACTGTGTGACCACAAAGTTTGAGGTTCCCTTAAAGTAAGTATAGGAGGAAAAATAGGTTTGCAAAGAAAGATAATCCACTTTGAGACATTATGTCTTTTTAGGGCTTTTGGGATATGTCCAGTTCCAGATATAGGATTGGAACCTGAGAGACAGGTCAAGACCTAGAGATCTGGAAGTATCCTACATTTTATTGTTGTTGTTTTTAATTTTTTATTTATTTGACACAGAGGGAGACCGCGAGAGAGGGAACAGGAGCAGGGGAAGTGGGAGAGGGAGAAGCAGGCTTCCCGCTGAACAGGGAGCTCATTGTGGGGCTTGATCCTGCGATTATGACCTGAGCCGAAGGTAGAGCCTTAACAACTAAGCCACCCAGGCACCCCTGGAAGTATTCTACATTTAAAAAAATTTTATTTGAAATCATGAGATTAAAAGAGAATGCCAGGGTTTGGATATTAGTGAACGTGAAGAAAACCATTGGGAGAGAAAAAAGGGACTTTCAAATGAGAGGATCAGTTTTTTACATGGCTTGTTGAAATTCATCTAATTTCTTTATACCACAAAATATATGCATATAAATGTACATAAAGACCATATGAATGAGGATGTAGTGGGTAGCGATTTTAGTATGTTCACAGGCATATGGGTTGGGTGATACTGAGTTATACGGATATTAAAGATGGAGTAGGAGATTATGGTAAGTGAAATAAGTTAGAGAAAGACAAATACTACATGACCTCACTTATATGTGAAAATCTAAAAACAAACAAACAAACAAACAAAAAGCAGAAACAGACTGATAAATACAGAAAACAAATTCGCGGTTACCAGTGTGGAGGAGAATGGGGGGATGGGCAAAATAGGTGAAAGGTAGCAAGAGATTCAGGCTTCCGGTTAGGAAATGAATAAGTCACAGGGATAAAAGGTACAGCATAGGGAATATAGTCAGTGGTATTATAATAAGGTAGTATGGTGACAGGTGGTGGCTGCACTTACAGTGAGCATAGTATAATTTATAAACTTGTCCAGTCTGTGTGTTGTGCAGCTAAAACTAATGTAACATTGTGTATCAACTATACTTCAGTAACATAAAGAGAAGGAGTGACCAATTGTTAGTTATAAAGTTTCACATTGAAACTTCCTTTAATAAAGAAAAATTTCATACTAGGTAAACATTCATAAATAGGACTATAAAATAAACAATGTATAATGTAATCATAGCTTGCCATTAACTAGTTTTAAACTTTTTGTAAAATACAATATATTTTAAATTACAATTCTGAAAAGTTTGTATTAATATCTGATAAGTATAGGATGAAAAGGATAGAATTTTTCAGAATTTGGATTTAAGAACTTTTAATTTTCTTGTGTGGTTCTTAAATTTCATTATTATTTCCTATCAATAATTTCACAGATTAGGTTTTTAATTTTAGGAGTGTTTTAATTAATATTATTTCAGAAAGTTGTCACCACTGGAAACTTATTTTAGGCATTTGTTTAAAAAGAGCACAGTAGAATTGTTGATAGACTGAAAATCACTAAATTGGAATATTTAAAAGGCTAGAGTTTCATTTTAAAAATTATGTTAAAATTTTTAAGAGTTTGTGAATGAAACTTTCACTGAAAGATCAAACTCTAAATATCTACATGTATATTCATTATTTCACTCTTTACAAAAATTAAGGTATATGTAGATCTGAATTACAACAATTTCCCCTTATTTTGGCACACATAAGTAAGAGCGGACTGTGCAAATAAGATTTCATAGTCTTTATTCCCAGCATCCTACACTAAGATTGGAACATAAATTAACCTCTTCTATTATACTGTTACCAAGGATATGTCTCAGTAATACTAATTTCTAAAGCTAGAGCTGAAGTTTTTAGATGTCCTTTTCTTGGCATTTACCTGCTAACTTCTTTATTTAAAAATGTACCAACTGTTTAGGATCATGTGAACCTTATCTTCACTTTCCTTTAGAATGAATATATAAGGAAATGCAATGAACAAGTTGCCTGATAAAATTTTTGTTTGAAATTGTAATTGAATGTGTGTTTAGGGGGAGGGTGGAGAGGGAGTATAGTGTAATTTGTCTAAAGGTAGAAGAAAGTTTAAATACCTTCTCACAATCTCTCCAGATTCAAACTACTATTGCTGTTGAATGAAAAAGTCCACACTGGTTAGAATGACTTCCTACAACTTACAATGGGATGCTCCCTTTGGGTTAATATATTTAAAAAACTGAAAACTGGCAATTATTCACAGATAAATATTTAAGGGAAATTAAGCCAACATGTAGCAAAAACACAAAAACCTTGTACATAAACTATATATAAACAACAAAATTTATACATAAAATATAAATAACAGTATCAACAGTAACCAATGTTGGTGGGATAGTAGATTGGAGGTACATTTTGAAATTAGCTTGGCTCTGCAGTTCCCTTTGACAGAGAAATTTCATGTCTAGAAATATACTTTACAGATGTACCACCTTTACAGATTTCTCAAGTATGCAATGATATTTGTACAAAGATGTATTTACAATGTAGCAAAACAGAAAACATTCTTCAACAGAGAACAAGTTAAATAAGGTAAATAAAGTATATCTGCGTGTATTGCTATACAAACATGTCTAACTTAAGTAAAAAATTTAAAATTTACTATTTGTATAACTTAAAAGTTATAGTATGATTGTAAGGGCCTATTTAGCCAGAGTGATTTCATCTCGGTTAAACAGTGGTTTTGTTGTTTATGCAGTAAAACTTAAACTGACCCGGCCCCTCACCCCCCAGGGGAACTTACTTAAAAGCAAGTCTGGGAAACCAGTAAAATATGGTCGACCAGTCCCTGATAACAGAGCCCAAATACAAGGGTGGGTCAGGTCAGGTGGAGACATCAGAGCCCGAATTCAGAGATGAGTGGGGCCAGGTGGAGACATCCAATCAGTGGAGTGTGTATACTGTCTCCCCAGCTACCAAGGAGTGTGGGCCCCACCTTTTGGGCGCCAGTCCTGACCAAGGTGATAGGCTAGTTCAAATAGCTACAATGGAGTGAACTGTAATTCAATTGGCCACACATGTGTGACCTAGCATGACTGTGCAGCTTTCTCTGTGTGTTGCAATCTCATTGGCCACCTGTGTGTGGCCAGGCCCAACCACCTGGCCTTTGCTCTATAAAAGTTAGTCTGTGAGGCTAGGAGTCACTTGCTGTCTCTGTAAGAGGCAGCCCCGAATGGTCAGTTTGATTCTCGATGCTTGGTGAGAAATAAAGCTTTGCTTGACCTTCGCTTTGTATCAGTCTGCTCCTTTGATCACGGACCCTAACATGATCTTATGTTAAAATCTAGATGTATGCATGAGCATGCTTTGTATATGCTTATTTTTGAAGGATACATAAGGAACTATGAGAGAAGTTAACCTCTAGAAGGGTTTGATGGGAAGGGATACTTTTACTTTTTATGTTACTCTTTTGTGCTGTTAAAGTATTTTTAAGTTTGTATCACTTTTATAATCTTCAAATATAAAATTATACTCAAAATTAAACTGACAATCAAAAATATCTCTACACCCTGCCCCCCAAAATCCCACCAAGCCACTATATAACTTGAAAGGTGGCATAGTGGATTTTTGCTTTTATAATAGTACCTTTATCCAGAAAATGATTGGAAGATATAGTTGCTAGTTTCTATGAGTAAAAGATTACAGTATTGATGCTTTTATAGGGAGAGAAATGCTGTTATTTTTAAATGTTATATTACAGTTGGAAATTATAATGTTATAATTTATAATTATAATGTTATAACATTATAATGTTCTAATCAGAGATTGCTTAGAATCTGAACTACTCCAGTGATATACCTGTAGGAATCCTTGAAGTGAGTTCATTTTATACTAAGTGAGAGCCTTTGCTGAACTTATATATACATTCTCAAGATTAGAATTTCTTTGCAATGTTGCATATAAAATTTTAATTTTTGGTATATATGTAAATTTTATGCATTTAGTGTTATTTATACAGACATGTATATATGCTATATATAACATAAAATATATGGGAATCCTATTTTTTTGAATGAGCAATGTCTAAATGTTAATGGAGGAAATTTACTTTTTTTTAATGGAAGAAATTTTCATACATGGCTTGTCTTTAGCAATATAATTTTATTTTTTTTTTGTAAGATTTTATATGTAAGTAATCTCTACACTCAGTGTGGGGCTTGATCTCACAACTCCAAGATCAAGAGTCCCACACTCCACTGACTGAGTCAGCCAAGCACCCCCAGCCATGTAATTTTAAAGTACAACAATTTTGGGGGGCTCCTGTGTGAATCAGTCAGTTGAGCATCCAACTCTTGATTTAAGCTCAGGTCATGATCTCGGGGCCATGAGATGGAGCCCCATGTTGGTCTCCATGCTGGGCATGGGGCCTGCTTAAGATTCTCTCTCTCTCCCTCCTGTTGCCCTTCCCCACACCACTGTCTCTCTCTCTAAAAAAATAAAGTACAACCATTTTTAATAAAACTTATTCCAGTAATTAAACAATTTTTTTTTTTTACCAGAGTTGCTTTTTAGGCTTATAGCTTAAATGAAAACCAATGTATAGAAACGAATATTAGAGTAATTATTAATCCTACTGAATAAAAATTCTGTTGTGTATGAATTTCAAGCCAAATACTGGATTCATGTTTTTACATAGAAAATTTCCTCCTAAAAGACTTCAGAATTAGAAAATGTATTTAACAACAAAAATCAGCAGGCAAAAAAGAGATGTATTAACTTGTGGAAGCAACCATGTGTTAAGAAACAAACAGAGGAGGTGAGTGGGGGAATGGGTTAAATAGGTGATGGGGATTAAAGAGGGCACTTGTGATGAGCACTGGGTATCTAAGCGTTAAATCACTAAATTCTACTCCTGAAACAAATATTACACTGCATGTTAAATGCAATTTAAATAAAAACTTAAAAGAAACAATGGATCATTTTTGTGGTTTTATATAAAATTATGGATTTTTTCCCCTGTGAATCTTCTCCCTCATAACTTTTTCTTTTGGTAACAATAACAAAATTTTAGAGACAAGCTTTTTTTTAAGGGCACATAGGGCCTAACATATGTAATAAAAACCAACATATAGTTATGTTCTCTGCTGAAAAATTCTAATGAAAATATTTTTATTTAGAATGGCCCAGTTAGTATAGAGGCATACACTTTGAATTCCACAATTCAGTGTCCCTGTGCAGCTTGATCCTCTATCATTGATATGCCCAGATAGCTAGAACACTGGACTATGAAAACCTAAAAATTACACTCTATAAATAAAGATATCCTTTTTGAATCTGTGTTCCTTTCCCCCCAACATTTTTTAAAAAAAAAACTATAGTACATCTTAAAAATACTAACCTGAATGTGAAGTCAATTCCTCTGGGAAGAATTTTTATTCCTTTTTTTTCCTGGTGCACATGGGGAATAATATTTGCCTTATGAGAATGTGAACAAGGAGGGCCCTAAGCTAATTTCCCCTCCCTTTAATTATAGCATTAATAACCCATCCATTACTACCTCCTCCCAAAGAAAAGGACTCATTCTGTTAAGAAACAAAAGCAGTCCTACCTGAGAACCCTCAACAATGCTTTGTACAGCTTTCATAATTTCTATTTACTGGACCAATATTTTTCTCACTCCTTGTCAAAGCATTAATTCAAACAGTGATTTCTTCCTTCTTGGATAAATGGACATGGGAACTTCAGATTATTTAATAAATATTTAAGAAAATTTAAGAAATATTTAAGAAAAACTTCAGATTATTCAGAAATTTAAGAAAATAGTGCTCTGAGTGTGAAGGAAATTTATGCAAATTTATAAGGTGTCTAAGTTTTCTAAATAATCACACTTTAAACATAGGAATGAGCTTTATTTATTGTTAAGCAGGCCTTCACGAAACATGATTATCATTGGAAAACAATTCCGCTGACTTTAGTACTGACCACTTTTCCTGGGACAGTGATTTCTGTCAGTATTAACATTAGGTAATTTGTCACCTTAATCAGAATTCATTAACAATGTAGTTTCTGAGGGGTCTCTCTTTAAAGTCAATTAAATAAAAATGTGAAAGCCAGTATTGTTAAGATTTCTGCTACATAATAGTCAAATTATTTTATGTTTAGCCCCTTTGATTAAAAGTAATGGTCAAAGATGTTGAAGCCCTGGAAGGTGATTTTGAAGATGGAGAAGTGCTGGAGCTACCCAGGCAGCAATCAGAAACAATTAGGAAAAATGTACCAAATGCTTCATTCTTTCTCTAGGCTACATGACAAATTACATTTAATATTTCAGGCTTATTGCATTTTAAAATAAAGGCCTCCAATGAAGCAATTTTCAAGACAACTCCAATCAAAAGATATTGCTTAAAATTTTCTTATTGCCACAGAAATGAAAAGAGTGATTGTCCATGCTGATTAACTTGAAAATTGCTTTGGGAAGAATTTGACAGTTTTGTAACAGCCCCATTATAATTTACAGCCCATGAAGAACTATTGAATACTATGCTGAATATCAGGATAGTTTAAATCTTCCTTTTTATTTGATAATTTTATTCTAGTACTTTAACATAAAGAGAGTACCTTATAATATGTATAAAATTTATTTGTATCATGGTTCCTTAAAATTATTCTCAATTAGATCAAACAGAAAAAATATAGCATAATATGTATACCAAAAATATTTGGTGATTCCTAGCATGGAAAGTTTTGTCAGTTTGGCAGGTACAAAGATGAAAAAGAAACATTACTTAATGTCAAGTAACTCACAGTTTAATGGCTAGAAAATTCACAGACAAAAAGCCAAAATAAGACAAAGAAAACCTAGAGCTAATGACATTTTGGTTACGATGAGTTGAGAGTGGCTGATACTATTTTGTTTGCTTATATGTAAATGCTAAATAGAGGTTGTATCTACCCAATAACACAAAAGATGGCAAGTTAGGAAAAGTGACCCCACAATCCTATTTTATGTTTAGAATGAAAGGTTATAATTGAGTGAAATTACATTACACCTGACAATGAATAGGAAAATGTTTACATACCAAGAAAGATCTTTATGCTAGCAAGAAGATTCATTTTTTAATGGACCTTCTGATTTCCTGGCCAAATTTTTTATTGCTTTAAAATAGTTTAAGCCAGTCTAAAAAGCACTGGCTATCATAAATTAGCAAACAAAATAAGATTCAGGAATGGTGAGGATTCAGTAAAATGGCATTCTTATTTATCCATTCATGAATTCAATCCATAAAATTGTATTGTGTGTTTACCAGGTGATAGACAGCTTATTAGGGAATTAGAGATGAATGGAAGGATAACTCCCTCCAGTCATGGGTCACTGTGGTGAGACTGCTAGGGTAATACAAACTGTTGTGGTCCCTTTGGAAATAAATTTAGTGATATTTGTCAATAACTCTAAAAATTGTATGAACTTTTTAACATTAATACCTTCCTATGGAAAGTATTCAACAGAAAGAAAAAGAATTTATGAACATATGTATTTGTATATTTCTAATGATGTAAAATTGGAAGCAACTTGAATGTTCAAAGTTTCAATGATTAAGAAACCAATAATATTTCCCTTTGGCTGAATATAGTACAGACATTAAAATGATAAATTGGGGCTTTGTAGGAATGTCATGGAAGATGCTTAGATGTATAATGGAGAAAAAAAACCCCCAAATTATATAAAGTATTACAGTTCTATTAAAAATATACAAATGAGAAAGCTTTTGGATTTTAGAAAATAATAGCTGTTTTATCATGGTTAGATGATCATTTCAGTGTTTGTTTTTGAAATGTATTTTATTGAAAAATAAAACATTTTAATGTATAAAAGTAGTTCTCAGTTGAACTCCTGGGCATTGCCTGTGGGACTATAAAATGGTACAGCTGCTGTGAAAAATGGATAGTGTCTCCTCAAAAAATTAAACATAGAATTACTATATAATTCAGAAATTCTATTTCTAGATATACCCCAAAGAAGTGAAAGAAGGGACTTGAAGGCATATTTTTACATTAGTGTTCATAGCAGCATTATTCATAATAGCAGCATTATTCCATAAAAGGTGGCAGGAAACCAACTGTCCATTGATGAATGAATGGATAAGCAAATTGTGGTATGTACATACCTTGGAATATTATTCAGCCTTGGAAGGAAATTCTGATACATGCTATGGCATGGATGGACTTTGAAGACATAATGCTAAGTGAAACAAACCATTCACAAGAAAGCAAATACTGTATGGTTCCATTTATATGAGTGTAATCAAATTCATAGAGACAGAAAATAAAATGGCGGTTGCAAGGGGCTTAGAGAAGGGGGAATAGGGAGTTATTGTTTAATGAGTACAGAGTATTGGTTTTGCAAGGTGCAAAGAGATCTAGAGATAGGTGGGGGTGATGGTAACACAACACTGTGAATGTGACTAATGCCATTCATCTGTACAATTAAAAATGATTCAGATGGTAAATTTCATGTGTGTTCCACCATATTTGAAAAAACAAAGGTAATAATGGTAAATTTTATGTTTTGTATATCTTACTACAAAAAAGATTTTTTTTAAGTGGTTGAAGCTATGGATGAATTTCTAGATGTGCATCAGAAGTTGAAAAGAGGGCTAGTCAATAGATTTAAAAATACAGTACCATAAAAAAATGAAATATATAAAGCAGTTAGGAAAAGAATATTTTATTTTATTCTTTTATTTAAATTCAATTAATTAACATATAATGTATTACTAGTTTCAGAGGGAGAAATCAGTGATTCATCAGTCTTATATAATACCCAGTGCTCATTACATCACATATCCTCCTTGATATCTGTCACCCATCACCCCACCCTCTCCTCTCCAGCAACCCTGTTTGTTTCCTATGATTTTTTAAAAATTATTTCACCATACAGTACATCATTAGTTTTTGATGTAGTGTTCCAAGATTCATTGTTTATGTATGACACCCAGTGCTCCATGCAATATGTGCCCTCCTTAATCCCCATCACCAGGCTCTCTTACAATTTGTCTCCCTCTGATTTTGTCTTATTTTTCCCTCCCTTTCCCAGTGATCCTGTTTTTACTTAAATTCCGCACAAGAGTGAGGTAATTCTTTCTCTAATTGACTTATTTTGCTTAACATAATACTCTCTAGTTCCATCCATATTGTTGTAAATGGCAAGATTTCATGTTTTTGATAGCAGAGTGGTATTCCAGTGTGTGTGTGTGTGACATTTTCTTTATCCATTCATTTGTCGATAGACATCTGGGTTCTTTCCACAGTTTGGCTATTGTGGACATTGGTGCTATAAACATCGGGGAGCAGGTGCCCCTTCAGAGCACTACGTTTGTATCTTTGAGGTAAGTACCCAGTGGTGCAATTGCTGGGTCATAGGGTAGCACTATTTTTAACTTCTGGAGGAAGCTTCATACTCTTTTCCAGAGTGACTGCTCCAGCTTGCATTCCCACCAACATTTTAAGAGGGTTCTGTTCCATTAAGCTATGTGTTTTTGTGCCAGTTGGAAAAATAATTTTGAGTATCACCAAATTATATTGTATTATGTTCAAATTTATGTTTTGAAATTTGTTCTGCTTGCTCTTCATGCTTTTCTAAGCTCATGTATGTTGGTAGTAACAAAGAGTAATTGTCAGACTAATTTAATGTTCAATCACAATTTTAGAGATGAAAAGAGATGCTTGTGTTAGAGGTGAGAAACCAGAGGTCCAGAGAAGTTAGGATTTTATAGATAATGATAAATCTTACTGTAGTGATCCTTTGACTTTTATTATAACATTATTTAAGTTGTATCCCACCTCAGGCAAGCCAGATTGTAATCTTAAAAAAAATAACCTTATGAAATATTCAATTATTTCTTTCCTATTAAGAAAAGTCTTATATCAAACATGAATTTCCTATGGTATAGCTTTAATCTCTATCTTTTACTCCTGCTTTTGACTTTCTCAAGCAATTAACTTTACAGCTTTTCTTTTCCTAGACCCTAGTTCCTTCCATCCTAAGTTGCGTTTTCTTTACTTTTAAAACTATCTTTTATATGAATTGATGACCAAATATCCTTCCTACCCCTACTGTGGGAAGTGGGGGAATGTATTTCTTTGTTCCTATTTAATTGTAGAACTCAAAACAGAAAGGATATTATCTTCTACATCTTGTGCATTGCACTATGTCAGAAAACTTTTAGTTGCAAATGCCACAATTGAATTCCCTGAAAGATTTATTAGCTTATGTAACTGGGAGGTCCAAGGGCAGATCTTAAGACTGCATCCAGAGGCTCAAAGACCACTGTCAGGACTTTCTCCACTCTTGGTTTGTATTGATTTATTCTTCAAATAGATTCTTTCTTGGTGGCAGACAAATGCTTCAGAGACTTCCAAAGGACCTAACCAGCTGAGCAATTGCGGTGGAAGAAATAAATCACTCTCATAATGTCCATATCTCAATTTCAGGTCCGAGGGGCCTACCCCTACCAGCGGCAGCCCCAACACTAACATAGAATTGAAAAGCAGTTTCCTAAAGGAATCTGAAGAAACAAGGTAAAAAAAAAATCTGGGCAGACAAAAAGAACAGCTCCCATAGTTTACTATACCCACTTTATAGTGAAGCTCTTCAAAAAATTCTAAATATCAGTGTTCCTGTTCAACTCCATTAAAATGGTTTAAATCATTTCACATACTGCATATTTATTGCTTTTGGTTGCCCCCAATTTAAATCCTTTTCTTTTGTTTGCTTTTGTGGCAGCCTTAGTGGGAAAGCAGGATCCCACCTGGAAAGCTGGAAAATACTGATGCTTGTTTTAAACTCTTAAAACTCAGGTTTTGGCAGGCAGTGTAAGTTTGGCCATGTTCCTGGGGCTTTTAATGTAATCATGGAAAGCAAAGAAGCAGAAATAGTTAGAATAGTGTCCAGGAGCACTCATGCAGCAACAAGGCAGCAGTACCCTAATTAAATTATTCTTGTGTCATGACATTGCCTATGATTGTGACCACTCAGCTTTCCATGGAGCTCATTCTAAGAGCCTGGTTTTCCAGCCTTCTTATTTTGTGAGCTATTCACATTGATAAATACTGTTAACTAATCTACGGAACTTAACAGATTTCACCAGTTTCCCCATTCATGTCCTTTTCCTGGTCCTATTATGAAGAGTTGTTACAAATCTTTAATCTCTAGCTTCTCCCCCACTTTCCCTTCACAAAGGTCATGAGTGGGGCTGAAAGTTCTAACCCTTTAATTAGTGGGTCTTTCTGGTGACCAGATCCATATGATGCTATCTATAGCCCCACCCTTTGTCACCTCATTAGCATAAACTCAGGTGTTCCTTAGAGGATTCCTTATGAATGACAAAAGATACTCATCACTCGGAAAATTCCAAGGTTTTTAGGAGCTTTGTGTCAGAAATCAGGGATAAAGACTGAATAGATTTCTTCTTTTGCTACACAGTCCATTGAGTGCAGGAGAAAATTCTGTACCCTGATTAGTAACAAAGATTTGTAAATGTGAACCTGATTAGAAATTCTTTTCATCAGTAAGTTAAAGAAATGGCAGAGATGTTTTTGAAAGTTACAGGAAAAACTGTAAATGTTAAATTATTTACTTCTGCAGAGAAGAGCACAGGTGTACAATCCAGTTATCGCTATTTATTTGTGGGGTCAGTATGATTCTTGATGGGAGTAAGGAACTTCTGTGTTGACTCTTAGTTTTGTTTTGATGGGTTTTTTAAAAAGATTTATTTATTTGACAGAGAGAGAAAGAGAGAGAGGGAGAGAGATCACAAGTAGGCAGAGAGGCAGGCAGAAGGTGGGGCAGGGGCAGGGAGCAGGCTCCCTGTGGAGCAGAGAGCCCCATGCAGGGTTGGATCCCAGGACCGTGAGATCATGACTCCAGCCGAAGGCAGAGGCTCAACCCACTGAGCCACCCAGGTGCCCCTGACTCTTAGTTTTAATCCCACTTTTCTCTTTGTGCAGAATAAACCTGGGTCCACAGCAAAGGATGGGGAAAGCTATGTAAACAACAAAGAGCTAGAACTCCCTAAATCCCTAGCCATCTCATACTTGACAGGAAGATAATAAGCTCCTTCATTTTCTCAATGCAAAAACCTTCCAGGTTGTGACTGCCCTAAGTACAAAGGATAAGTTACTATGGATACATCACACTTGATTACATTATCTGATTATATAGAGCACAAACGCTCTCAAATTTAACATCCCTAGACATTTTCCCAAGATAGAGCTAGCCAGACCATAAGTTATTTTGCCTATAATTCTCATGTATTCATGTGCATGAGTTTGGTTGATTTTGTTTTCATTATAATATCACTTTCATATGGTAGAGCTCCCATTGCCAGGACAACCAAAAGTAGTCATGAGGCTTTACCAAAACCTTAATCCATAGTAGGTCGTATCAGCTTTCTGACTCCTTGGGTTGAAAAACTGCAAAACATTCTTTGCTTCTGTTGGGTGTTTCCCATTTTACCTAACTTTTCTCAAAGTTTCTATGTATATACTTTTTGAATTTACTAATCAAACTCATTTTATTTCTACTAACATTGATAAAAACCAATCTTTAATACACTAGGTTCTCTTTAGATTAATGTAGCTTTACTCAGCATTTTAGACACTAAACTCATACATGAATTACTTTTGAGTGTTTAGGAAAGACATGAAAACCTTCATGTAAGAACTTCTAGATTAAAATAGGTGAATGAATCACTGTCCCCAATTTCTAACAAAATAACAACTACAACGACAGAAACAATAAAAAAATCTCCATCAACAACCACAGAGAAGGACCTAACCACAAATTTTAAATACTAGCTGACAATAAAGGAAACGGAAAAATTCTGAAGCATGGAGTTGAGTTACTCAATCCTAGAGAAATTTTATCTTTGCAGGTTTGACAAGGAGTAGTCTGGCCCCCTTACCTAGGCTGAAGTTAATTTCCAGAAAAGCAAGTGATCGCCTGTATGACGCTTATAAATATATGGAGTTAAAGACTTGATTTCAATGTTAACATGATTTCACACTTTATGAACTAATTGTGCAGTTAGTTTTTTTAATACTATAACAATGAATAGTTATTTTTAAATTAATTTTCTATTTAAATTCAATGAATACATAATATATTAGTTTCAGAAGTAGGGTTCAGTGATTCTTCAGTCTTATATAACACCCTGTGCTCATTATATCTCGTGCCCTCCTTAATGTCCATCACCCAGTTACCCCATACCCTACCTGCCATCTCTCTAGCAACCCTCAGTTTGTTTCCTATGATTAAGAGTCTCTTGGAGCACCTGTGTGGCTCAGTGGGTTAAAGCTTCTGCCTTCAGCTCAGGTCATGATCTTAGGGTCCTGGGATTGAGCCCCGCATTGGGCTCTCTGCTCAGCGGGGAGCCTGCTTCCCTCTCTCTCTCTCTGCCTGCCTCTCTGCCTACTTGTGATCTCTGTCAAATAAATAAATAAAATCTTAAAAAAAAAAGTCTCTTATGGTTTGTCTCCCTCTTTGATTTTGTCTTGTTTTATTTTTCATCTCTTCCCCTATGATCCTGTTATGTTTCTTAAATTCCACATATGAGTAAGATCATATGATAATGCTCTTTCTCTGAATGACTTATTTCACCTAGTGTAATACCCTTTAGTTCCATCCATGTTGTTGCAAATGGGAAGACATTTTTTTTGATTGCTGAGTAATATTCCATTGGATATATATATATATCATATATATAGCACATCTTCTTTATCCATTCATTTGTCCACAATAGCCAAACTATGGAAAGAACCCAGATGTCCATCAAGAGAATGAATAGTTATAAGTGGAATTAATGAATTAAAAATTAAATAAAGTGACACTGGAATACCAGAATTCTATAGACTTTGCAAGACTAATATGTAAAAACCACTGTGAAGGATTTTATCCATAATTAAAGTTCTTGTATTTGTGAACACTTTTTTCTGGCCATAAGACTAATATTAAAATATGGCTCCCAGAATTGAAGTCTGAATTTCATACTGTAATCACAACTCCAACCTCACATTAACATCTTGCTGTAGGAAAAAAAAAGGTGTCGGGTGTCAGTTCCAAACCAGATGAGTAATGAATTATAGAAGATCGGCATTGGTGATGCATTACAAATTTGCAACAATCTAAGGCCTGAAGTGTAAAAGGAGGGAGCTTGCTTGAATCCAGAGAGTTTTAGGAGAGCCTAAGTGGAGCTGGGGCCCTTGTAAAGGAATACAGTTACTACTAAACCCTAAATTTTATTCTTCTCCCTCTCTTTGATAGACTACCAGTTCTTCCATTGGCTAAACCCAACTGCCAGATAGACAAAGAACCCTGGTTGACATTGTCCATGAGTCATTCTCTAGAGTGACAAAGCAAGAAAAAGATGTAGAGTAGATCTGGAAGGGCAAATGGAAACTAACACCACATTTTATTTCAGTAAAAATGCAGTTGATTATATTTCTGGCTGTTCATTTTTCTTATATCTGGTCTCTTTCATTTAGGTTATGTGGCAGGTCCCTGAAGTCTTCTACATTTATAATTCCTAGGGGAAATAATTTCATAGCTTGTGGGGTTGGCTCTGATACTGCTTTCTTTGTTCTACTGATATTGAAGATTTGATAATGGTATATAATTGAGTTTTTGGTCTCCCAGATGGTGAGGTATACTTCTTTTATAAGTGTAAAAGATCATTAGGGGTATAATGTCATGAAAGAGAAGCAATCTTCTATGTGGGAGGTAAGCTCTTTGATTTATGTAATTCTTTTTGTTACTTGTGTATCCTCTATTCTCTACCAAAACATTATTCACGTGCTTACCTCTTTAATATATATACCATTTAGGGGTGCCTGGAAGGCTCAGTTGGTTAAGCATCTGCCTTTGGCACTAGTCATGATCTTGGGGTCCAGGGATCAGGTACCATTTTGAGCTTCCTCCTCAGTGGAGAGTTTGCTTCTCCTTCTCCCTCTGCCTCTACCTACCCCCCTACTTGTGTGCACATGCTCTCTCTTTTTCAGATAAATAAATTAAAACCTTTAAAAAATAACAATATATAGGCCAGTTAGCTATGGTAAGCTTGATCACACATACAGATGAAAAAGTGATATATATCAAAGGAATAGTATCAATTTTTTAAAAACTTACAAGTCCATAAATTTTTAATATATTTTTATAATCTTATACCATCAGCTAATTGTTTTTGTTCTTTTCCCTCCAAATATCATGGAAAGATTCATGATAAATATAATAAATAAAATTATAAAATTCAGTGGGAAACAAAACAGTATATGTATTAATAACTGATTTCAACGTAAAATAACTTAAATGTTTAAGATCCAGTAAGGGAGGTAAACTTATTTATAACCAAATATGAATAAAATTACTTTATTTTTTTTTTAAGATTTTATTTATTTGTCAGAGAGAGAGGGAGAGAGAGTGAGCACAGGCAGACAGAATGGCAGGCAGAGGCAGAGGGAGAAGCATGCTCCCTGCCGAGCAAGGAGCCCAATGTGGGACTCGATCCCAGGAACCAGGACTCGACGCCAGGATCAGGACCTGAGCCGAAGGCAGCTGCTTAACCAACTGAGCCACCCAGGCATCCCTGAATAAAATTACTTACTTACCAATATTCTGCTTTGTTTTCACTTGATTTTCCTCATCTAGCCTCAAAATAGTATTCTTTTTTGATCTCTTGAATATAATTGAAAGTAATCAAAAAGTATGCAGGATCTAATATTAAAACAACTGCTTTTTGAGTTAGAAAAGTGTTTTCCAGCAAAAACTAATTTTTTTCATTTTTTGTTTCCCCCATGAGAATAAAGCTCTTTAAAAATTAAGTTTGGCTTTTATTATCCTTAATAACTGCTTTTGATTATTTCTTTTCTAAATGTTGAAGTTAACTGAAATATTCATGTTATAAGTACATATTTCTCCTCTTATTTTCTTAGAATGCACTGAAAAAAACCAAACAAACGCTGGAATTAGCATTATATTGAAACAGTTCTGTGATACTAGGAAATCTTCACTGTTGCTGAAGTCTGTTGTAGCTCTTGTTTAAATCCTTGATACTGTCAATATTTGTCAGTTAATACTAAGTCTAAAGAGAATATTTAAAGCATTTAATAACAGAAAAAAGGATGATGATTAAAATGGCTAACGTTCTCATTCTTTTTGAAAGTTAATAGCCCAACCTGTTAACATTAATAAATGTTCGTACTTTAGTCTTACTCAGCTTCTATTTATAAACGTTTTAGATGTGTTTCCCTAGATATACCTTCATTCAAAACATTACAGCACACATTCTATATACTTTCTTCAGGTATATTTCTATAAAATTGTAAATCATGCACAACTATAACCCTGAGGCACTATAAATCATGGAAAATAAAATTTTATTTATTCTAGTTACTAAAGCGGAGAAGTGTATCACCCCTCCCCCAGGGAAGTGTATCATTGCATTCAATAAAAGCTTTCCCAAAATGTGAAAAAAATCTCTTCTGATTGACTGCCAGCTAATTAAAAAAAATTAAGCCATTCAGTCATGCCACAGTATTCTATTCTATGAGTTATATGTGTCATTTTAGATTAATTTTCTTTTTTAAGGTTTTATAATTGTACACTTACATCTTTGCCACTGACTCTAACCTTTTTTGTTCTTGAAGAATGGGAAGTTTGACATATATAGTGTACTGATTTCTGTAGATTATAACAGTAAATTCTTACAATTATATGAGACCTATGTGTTGTATTTCTACTTGCATATTTATCTGTATATGGTATGTATGTATGAAATTCAGAGATGTACACTGTATTGTTGCTTAAAAACTCCAAAGGTGGCAATTTAAAGACTATTTTGTCGCCAATAATGGCTTCATACCTACAGCTGAACAGAGTCCTTCACAAGGTCAATTAACCAGGGAAATATGCCAATTTTGACTTCATTTCCATCCTATTGAATGATTGCATTCATTCTCTTTAGATTGAAAGCTCTTCATTCTACTGTTCCTCAACACTCTTCATAGAATTCCAGCTTCCTTTTCACCTTTTAACAGTTTAACATAGATGGCTGGATCAAGTCCATTGTTCCAATTGTATGTAGCTTAAAAAGCTCTGCAGTATTTTACTCTTTCCATTGTATCTGGCTTCTCTGAGTGCTCTGCTCACTGCATTTTACTTCCTACTCTCTCTGCTTTCTAAACCCATTTATGCCTATTCTTTCTCAAGACACTTGTTCATCTAGGAGCTCAAATTGACTTCTCCCTATTCTATTTCCTTAACTAAAAATGCACCATTAAGGTTGATTGAACTCTTTTAAAGCACTTCATAAAAAAGTGAAAGAACATAAGAAAGTAGGCTACCAGTGTTTGTAAATACCCATTCTCAGCCAAACTAATGTGAAGAAATAAGAAATAATTGGAAACTTAAAAATGTTATTGATATTTTTTACAGATTAGCCTCTTTTGGTTGTTCTTTGAGAAACATACTTGCGAAATATTTTGGGGACGGGAGAGATGGGAGGGGAGGCATTATGTTATAAGTAAAGATGAAACAAATGGTAAAGCCAAACGACTAAATTATCTAAAACGTTTTTTGGAAAAAAAAGTTTTACAGTAATAAGCAAGATGTAAAACATGCAGGTCCATGATAAAATCTACAGCTTTAAAACCACTTGGTCTTATTTTTTTCTATTTAAAATACAGATATTTTTATTTATTTATTTGACAGAGAGAAATCACAAGTAGACGGAGAGGCAGGCAGAGAGAGAGGGAAGCAGGCTCCCTGCTGAGCAGAGAGCCCGATGTGGGACTCGATCCCAGGACCCTGAGATCATGACCTGAGCCGAAGGCAGCAGCTTAACCCACTGAGCTACCCAGGCGCCCCACAGATATTTTTATTTAAAAATAAATGTAACCAAAAAGAGTTTACAAAAATAGTAAGTAACCCTTTTTCCCCTCTTTGTAATGTTTAACTAATGTAACTCTTCTGGTATGAAATATATTTAAACATTTGTAAGTTAATTCAAATTTTATTCAGAGCCTAAGGAATACTTTTATTTTTAATGATACAATATAAGAAATATATTTTAATTTAAAATTTAAACTTAGCATTTCAGAATCACATGTGTTTTATATGGAAAATGATGATGTTGATGAATTGGCTTTTGATATCCTTAAGAGGCTATACAGTTAAGAAAAGCCCTAATAAATAAAACATATATGATCAATAATTTGATTTCAGATAATTACCACTTCCAAAAGCTACTTCACTTCTGAGTTCCTTTGAATATTATATTTTCAGGTTACAGCATTTTGTGTTTTGACTATAAAATCATTCATTTTATCTTAGTTGTAAGGAAAAATCCTCACCAAAACAATATTTTAAGATTAAAAAATGAACATATTTAGTTTGAGAAATGTCTTTTCAGTAGTTTGCAAAACTTCTTTTTTTTTAAAAGAGGGAGGGAGAAGGGGGGGGCAGAGGGAGAAGAGGAGGGAGAATGTTAAGCAGGCTCCACACCCAGCACAGAGACTGAGGCAGGCTTGATCTCACAACCCTGAGATCATGACCTGAGCCAAAACCAAGAGTCAGATGCTTACCCAACTGAGCTACCCAAGCACCCAGCTTATAAAACATTTTTATTCATCAATTAAAGAAAAAGTCATAAAGAATATTATAATTCATATTTTTATGTATATAAAAACATAAATGAATATAAAAATAAAAACTTCTAGAAGTAAAATATTACTAAAAAATTATTGGTGTTCCTGCTAAATTACTAGTTCCTAAAGGCAACTGTGAACTAAAATTGTAATTTGTATGAGTTTTTCTTTAAAAATAATTCAATAGGGGCACGTGGTTGGTTTAGTTGGTAGAGCATGCGATCCTTGATCCTGGAGTTGTAAGTTCGAGCCCCGCAAAGGGTGTAGAGATTACTTTAAAAAATAATAAAAATCTTAAAAAAATACTTCAATAATGAAGGCAAGTGCAGAGAGATGAATAAGAAAAGCAGGCAGGCACTTGGAGCTCACCCAGAAAATCATATTAGAGCAGGGGAATCTAAAAAACCAGCCAGTTTCTATCTCATAAAAAAGGATTGATTTGATCAGATTCATTGAAAAACCAACAGAACTTGGCCATAAGTGCTTATTTCTACTCTTACAGAACTATAAATAATTTACTTCTTTTTATGTAAGTAACATTTAATTGAAGCTAGAGTCTAAAGCATGTCTAACAATAAGATCTAATGTTTTAAAACAAACACTTCTCATAATGTATGAAAGATATGAATAAATAGTGAAATGGCGTTTTACTTAAATATAAGGATTATTTTAAAACTGGCCATGGGTGCCTGCAAACATATACACAAGGTACACACTAAGCAAAAATATGTTTACAACCATAGTTAATTTTGTGCCATTAATCAGAGAAGTGTAGAACTATAAAAATAGAAGTAAATAATGAAATTATTATTGAATAATTATTATAATCATTCATATATAGATATCAGATGATCATTTTGATATCATCTATATTCAGTTCAGCATTCTAGGCTCCTAATCTATAAAGTGTCCTAATTTTTAGCTTTCCAAGTTGTTTGTGGAATTGTTTTTAATTTAAAACAAGTTATATATTCATGCATATGACTGCACATAAATCTATCAAGACATTTGCTAGGAGCAAAGAACTAATTTTACTGTAGAAATTATGCATTTTCCCTAAGCTAAATACATTGGAAGAGAATGAATAAATAGTTTACAGTTTTAACATACATTAGGGCGCTACAAGAGCTGATTACACAGCACATTAGTAATAGTCAAATGTCAATTCACTTGTAGAAATTGAAAAAGTAATGATTCAGAGTTGGAAAAAATCCAGGGTTTGGTATACCTTTTCCTTAAGCAAGTTTCTTTATCTATAAATGGAGACAGTATATGTCATATCTACTTCATAGAGTGGGTTATTAAGATAAACCATGTAAAATATGGGCTAGTGGTTTGTAAATTTAAAGTACTACTTCCTGTTTTGTCATAATCTGTTGTGAAGTATGTTACAAATAATTTGTAACTATGAAATTCCTCTGTTTGTGAATCATTTAATTGAATAATTTAGGGCAGATCTAAAGTCACTCCTATAAAAACATCCCTCATGTCCAATTACATGTTCAGTTCAGTCCTTTTAAACAAAAGATCTCATTTTCACCTAAGAGTAATAGTTGTTTTGTTGAACAGGAAAGAAATGAAGTTATAGCTATTGCTTTATGAACTGCACATAACCAATGGCTTAACCCATCTAGGCATTCTTAGGGGAATGGAGTGTGTTGTTTATCATGTCATTGACATTTGCTCTCATGGCAGAAAAAAATTGAGAACTGTGTAAATTATGTTAGTAATCATCCCCCTCATTGCTTTATATGAAATTATTTATCACATATTTATATTAAAATGTTCTAAAGACCAGATCTATGTCTATTTTCTATATAGTACTGATGAGGGAGCAGGAGGCTGGCTGAGGACAAAGCAAGAGCTGGCGCCTTGCACCCCCCCTTCATCCGCTCCCCTCCATAGGTGTAGCATTCCTCAGGCACCCCTGACTGCCATAAAATGATAAATAGTTAACTTGCTGAGATCACAATCCTGCAAGACAGGAGTCTCCCTTGGTTTACAAATGTCCTTGAGATTACAACAAAGAAGTTACCTTATCAATAGCCCAATTCCAAAGACACAGAACTCAGTTCCTCAAGCCTAATGTTACCCTCCCCTCCATAAAAACCGAAGGAGGTGGAAGTAGAAGGAAAAGTAAATAAAGTTAAATTTCTTCTAAACCTAAATCTCATTAACAAGGATGCTTGATAGCAGGAATGTAACATTCCACCAGACTCCCAATTGTCTTTACTTGATAGCAACTAAGCCTTCAATATCCTGATAGTATTCTTTGCCCCAATAGCCCTTCCGAACACCCCTTTGTCCTCACCTACCCAACTCCTGCGTATATAACCAACCACCCCTCACAACCCAGGGCAGCAGCAGCTCTTCCTGCCCACGGGTCCTGTCCCCGTGCTTTAATAAACCACCATTTTGCACCAAAGATGTCTTAAGAATTCTTTCTTTAGTCATCAGCTCCGAACCTCACCCCACCGAACCTGACTTAGGTTCTGGGACTTCATCAGTACCTAGCAATGTCTAGGTACAAATTTGTATTATTTTTAGTGTTATTATCAAATTATGTATTACTGGGGCACCTGGGTGACTCAGTCAGTTAAGCATCTGACCCTTGATTTTGGTTCAGGTCATGATCTCAGGACTGTGAGATTGAGTCCCCACATGGGGTTCCAAGCTAAGCATGAAGCCTGCTTAAGATTCTCTCTCTGCCCCTCCTCTCCTTTCCCCTCTTTAAAAAAAAAAAAAAAATGTGTATTATAAATTTACTTTTAACAAGAAATTCAGATGTAATTAAGAATATATAATAGAGGGGTGCCTGGGTGGCTCGGTGGGTTAAAGCCTCTGTCTTCGGTTCAGATCATGATCCCAGGGTCCTGGGATTGAGCCCACATTGGGCTCTCTGCTCAGCAGGGAGCCTGTTTCCCCCTCTCTCTCTGCCTGCCTCTCTGCCTATTTGATCTCTGTCAAATAAATAAATACAATCTTTATATATATATATTATATATATATAGTATTATATTATAGTAAGATATCTCAGAATTTAACAATACATAGTACATAAAAATCAAATGATAAATCTCAAATATATAACAAATACATAGGAAAAATGGCTGCAAGAAAATATGCTGAATGTTAAGTGGATGCTGAATAGTGACTTAATGTTTTTCCTGCTTTATACTTTTCTAATTCATGAAAATTCCTTTTCTCTTGTGAAAGCCAATTATACTTATTTTTCCCATCCAGTTTATTATTTTAAAAAGACAACTGTCATTACAAAAGCAACAGATATTCAGTGTTTAATTTACACAAAATCATCTAAGAAAAAAAGTCGGTAATACCAAGTTACTAATAGAGAAGAGCAGACACTCATCAGGGCACTGTGAGGAAAGCAGTTGTCAAAACTAAAGGGCAACAAAGACATCTTCTGGACATCTTAAGAACTGCATAGTTTTTTTTTTTTAAATAAAGGATCTTATTTTCACCTAAGAGTAATAGTTGTTTAAAAACCACACATTAAGAAGTATAAAATCAATCTGTATTAGGTTTGAAATTTTAAATATTACATGATTACATCACAAACATATAGCATTTAAAGAAAAAAAGATACAAGTTGTTGCATACACAGTGGAATTAGTTTCCAAAACATCTTTAAGTCTATTTCCAGATACATTATAAAATACAAATATTTTAGTAAAACTTTATTTTCATATAAGGAACATCTAAAATAGTATGAAAACTACATGCAATGTAGAACAAATACTTGGAAAATGGGCTCATGAATCAGAGTCCACTTTTATTAAAATATGGTTGGCAAGTTAGTCATTAATTTAAAGCACTGTATTTAATAAAACAATGAAATTCAAAACCATGTTTGATTTATTTGTGATCTGTCCTAGGACTATACAGCATAATATTTTAGAAAAATTATTCCAGTGAAATATAATTAAAGGTTTCAAATTTACACATGTCCACTCAATTTGAACATGTGTTCTTTTTAGCTTAAAATTGTTTATAAAATCATATTAATATGGGTACAGTTAACAAATTTTTTATTTGAAATAGTACTTTTTTATTCTTAGAGCATGAATGCCTGGTTGCACTGACAGTTAGCCACCTTTAGGAAGTACTACTGATGCCCATAATTTGCATTGCTAAACAAGAGGGCAGATCCGGTTTAAGCCCAATAATAGTCCTAAAAAAAGTAATTTGTAGTTCAATGAGCAAAGGTCAACTTGCTTTAGTAATAGTTGTGTTTGATAAGAAATGCATGCTTTAGTTTTAGTTTTAGTTAACTCCAAATAAGTAAATATTCAACAAATAAGATATGCTTATTTACTAGAATTACCTTTTCTTAGTGTCTTCACATGACAGGCCATTAATTAGATTTTGTAACTAAATGCTTCCAATACCAGGATTAAATATTTGATTCTCTGGACTTTGTTTTATGTCACTTCTATCTTTTCAAATTATATGATATAATGGTTCATGGTTTTTCTAATACAGAAATTCAAATGAATAAGTAAGATAACCATAATGAAAGTTTAAGAGAGGTGATATTAAATAAAATTCAACCAGGGTGATAGAGATTATCTTCATATGGAACTGAAGTGCTTCAGTAAAATAAGTAACATGATTGTCTTTGGTATTTTTTTCACTAACACTGCCTGCTAGTTTTTGTACAACTGCTAAACAGAAATAGGTTTCTTGGTGCGTATATTCATTTCTCTAGGCAGTTACATTCGATTTGATCTGGGAAAGTGGCTGCCAGGAATTCTGTCAGAAATAAAATATTTATGAGTCAAATAATTATGACTTATCTTCTTAATGGATCAGCTAATTTAAGGTAATTCTGCAGTAAATTTCTGTATTTTATATGTGTTCAATTTCAAAAAGACAGTAACTAGAGAATAACCCTATTCTTGGACATCTAAAAACCAGGTTATCCTGAAGACTTAGCAGGGAAGTCAGCAGGTCTACACTAGATGTGTTGATGAATTGGACCTTGGCTACAAAACAGCCGGGAGACAGGTAGTAACTGGAAATCTAGGTGGACAGCTGTTGAGCAACAGACTGGATTCTTAATGAGAAGTAACAGGTTCTTATGCACTGAGTTGGCCTCTAGGGCTTGGGTCCAGTCCAGAAGAGAGGCTTGAAGAATTTACAAAATTCTTAGTCTTTGTGCTTTCAGAATTGAATATATCTGTTGTTCAAAATATAAGTGAAATAAAAAAAAAAGAAAAAAATATATAAGTGAACTGCTTTGCATATTTAATGAGAAGGGACTTGGGAGAGTGAAATTATGTGTTTATTTCAGTGTTCCCTCATATAAGCATTAGATAAGAACTATTCTACCTTGACAGCCATTTCTATACAGGACTTTGGGAAAGTTTGGTGAATGTGGAAGAAGCAGCCTTATGCTATCTGACAGTTTTTTCCAGCTCTCAGTAAATAAATAACAAATATATAACAGTATTTCCCATTTTTATACATGACTAGCAAATTTGGGGATTTTTTTAATGATGAGAAATTATATTAAAACAATAGTTTTACCTTCCCTCATCTGGGTTGCTCTGGTACATTTGTGCAGTTGGAGATGCCATACTCTGATGTGATAAAAGAGATGGAGAGAGATTGATTCCTCTGAGTTGCCGAAAAGCTATTTCTGCATGGATGCTCCGAGGATTATTTGTCAGAATGCCTGCATTCTTGTTTTTTTTGTCTGAAATTAAGAATTGTGAAACAATGAGAAGTACTAAGTAATAAAATGAATTAAGTAATAAGTCTTGTTGCCCTTCAACTGAATGTGTGCTATACATATTTCATAACATGAATTAAAACATTTTAAATAAAAATATAAAATTGGAATAGGATTTCTAGCACTTAATACTGCTTAAATTTCTCTGAGTTAGTGAATCTACTTGATTGTTTCTTGGTAATTTTTTAAAAATATAAATAGCTAGAGCTGTGTGCTATAATAAATGTAGAGGTAAGATGACCATAATTTTCAGAATAAAAATTGTGGCAACATATTCCAAAAAATAGGAGACAAGAGTATAGGACTTTTCAAGAAAACCCTAAACAATAGTCACACAACAAATTCTGAAGACAGATATCTGAGAAGGACATGATGGAGATGAATCCAAGGTTGAATTACTACCAAAAAAAAAAAAAAATAAAGGAAAGATATTGATGACATTCCTGAAGATAAATAACATTGTACTGCTAAGGAGGCTAATAATTTGGGATGTCCAGTTTTACTGACAGTTTATATCTATAAAAGCATAAAAATTCTCACTGTAACTAAAATCTTAATGCCATACATATGTAGAAGTATGAAAAATAAGTTAAAAAATAACCTCTTAACAAATCAAGTTATTTTGGGTTTCTTTTACCCGAGTTTCCTTTAAAAATAATCACACAGAGCACTCTACTATTTTTAGTAGGTTCTTAGATCATTCTATAATTACCGTGATGTTCAATTTTATTGTCCAACAGTGGCCCCATGCAAAGTGGGATGTTATAAGGAAGGGAAGATGTGAGCCCTCAGAGGAGTAGCTATCCCCAGATTTACCAAAAAGATAACCAGCGAAGATCTGGAATATGGGACTAGGTTTAATCTAAGCCTGAACTAAAATGTGTCCTTTTAATGTACTTGCTCTAGAGAGCTCTACCTCTTGAAACTCTTCTCTAGTTTTAGCTTCATGGTTTATTTGTGGTTTCAAGGATAAAGTCTGATCTTCTCTTTGTACCCAAGAATCTGTTGTCACAGATATTTTTAAACCTTTGACATTCTACTTTTAGCAGGACATAGTAATGAATTGGTTTTATATGTTATGAAATACATAAAGTCAAACAAAAGCTTTGAAAATAAATAATTCAGGAAATAATTGTGCAAGTATCACAAAGTTCACATGAGCAAATGTTTACTTACAGCGTATCAGTGGTTCAGCAAAACCCCAGAATACTAGAGACTCTAAAGTCAGAATGACCACATGAAACTTGAACAAACCAAGGATGGCAGCTTTGCTCTTGTAATTTTTGGATGAAGGGTAACTGCTTGTTCAGAATCAATAAATGTTCCCAGGCTTTGATTACAGATATGACTCCACAAATACACTAAGCTACTTCACTTACTAGGGATTCTTACCTACGTATAGCATTTCAAACGGATGGCAGTTATTTGTGACTCCCAGTCATGATGAAGGTGTCTTTAGCTCAAGACAGAGTTGTCTGGTTCATTGTAGTTGTCTAAGCAGGACCATGGACTTTTGTTAATGAGTCCTCCTGAGAACTTGAGCAGTGCTCCCAAATCATGTGCATGTGTCCCCTAGTGGACACTGATTTGGCTTGTGGACTGTCATTGGATAAAGCCCATCACCGGTTTTTAGTCACATAGGTTTTTAAACTTTGAAAAGCCTAATGTCTGCCTCCCCTTCCTGAGACCATGCTTCTCCTATCAGGTTACCTGAGACTTTTCAACTGTACTGGCTGTTTGGGCACATGCTTCTGAGTTTCCATTTCTTGGAGATAGTCGCCATAATTTTATTGAATATAAGTGATGGTTACTAATGGACTTTGATTTCTCCCCCTTTTCTTTCTTTCTTTTTTTTTTAAAGATTTTATTTATTTATTTGTAAGAGAGAGAGAGTGAGAACGAGCACAGGCAGACAGAGTGGAAGGCAGAGTCAGAGGGAGAAGCAGGCTCCCTGCGGAGCAAGGAGCCCGATGTGGGACTCGATCCCAGGACGCTGGGATCATGACGTGAGCCGAAGGCAGCTGCTTAACCAACTGAGCCACCCAGGCGTCCCTCTCCCCCTTTTCTTTTTTGCAGAAAGGCCTACTTTGTTAACATTATTCTTGGGACTTTTACCATTTGTAGTCTGATTTTATCTCCATTAAAGTATTTTGTTTTTATTGTTACTTTTTGACTAGTGATTACTTGTATAATTCTAGAACTTCTATTTGGTAACACTTCCTTGTTTTTTAACGTCCCTTCTGGTTCAAGATGAAAGCTACTATCCATATCAGGATTTCTTCTATTTATATCTTACTACAATAGAATTACTGGCATTTTATTCACAAATATTCACAAGCCTATTAATTGTTTGTTGTCTTCCTGTAGTTTAATCAACAAGTTATTTTTGACTTGATCTTCTGACATGAACGCTTTTGCACTAATGTGTTGCGTGGCCTTTAAACAAATGGAAAAGAACTAAAATTCAATTTAGATTATTTTTGCAGTATTTTTCTCAGGAAATTTGATTTATTCTAAAATTAAATCCAGACTTTTTATACTGTGCTATTACATGAAAAGGGAAAAGTGAGTATTTTGAATTTTTAGTTTTCATTTTCAAAAGTTATTTACCAAAATGAATGGAGAAAAACATTTAAAAACATATTTCATATCTATGGATTTTACATTTTAAAGTAGTGGTTATATATTTTAAGGTTATTTTAAATTACCCTCAGCCCCCATTCCATGTGCATTTTAGATTACTTTCATACAAGCTTTTCTCTCATATCATAGATTAGGCAGAGGGATGAGAAGGTTACTTGGTACCACATAGCTACATAAACATAATGTGGTTTAGTTTTCCATTGTTAACCCCAAACCATGAGATTTGGCACACTTATGTTTTCTTTAGTGATAGTATATGTTTAGAAAATAAACATTTTTATTTCAGTAGATTTTAGAATACCAAAATCTTTTCTGAGCCACCAAGTGGCTAGGTTGTGAAAGTTTTGTAATAATTTGCAGCTGGAACGCATGATACATTTTAATCCATTAAAAACTACTGGGAATGTATCAGCCAGAGTAGCAAGTAATTTTTGTTTTATAAATCAGAGTATCTGTCACCTTGCGATATTACCAATGCTGTTGTAAATTAAATTTAAAGTGGTATTTTAAAAAACCACACCTCCTGTTAAACAACTTTTATCTGTTTTTATCTCTTACTATAGATTATGTACAAGTAACATCTAAATAAAATAATACTTTTAACTCTAAAAAAAATTGAACAAACATGCAATTATAGGAAATGTAAATTTAAAAATACAATTTTAAGTCATATTAGAAGTCAGAGTGAGATTTTGGTTTCAAATGAAGTGTTTTGTTTGTTTGCTTTTACATTTACTTTGAAACTCTATGAAAATACCTTCTACTTCAGGAGTTAAAGTGAAGTCGGATCCCAGGTAATGGTTAAATGCACCAGGCAGAATTACATTTGTTATCTTTATGGGAGGAGCTTTCACTTGGCCAAATGACCCACCATCCATTGGAGAACTGGTAACAGGAATACACTACATAATAAAAGAAAAACAGTTAAGAACTCACCTCCCAAACTCAGATCAACAGATTTAGTTCTTACCATAAGCTCCATTTGATAATCTAAAATTCTTTAAGTGAGGAGTTATATCTAAACTGTAGAAGTCTTTTGAATGCTTAACCTCCCTCAGAACCTTTTGTTTTATCTTTTCAGACTGCATTGAACTCATTAATAGCGTGATGGCACTTCTCCCTTCCAAAGGATCTTAACAAGGTAAGTGCGGAAAATGAGAATTAAGCTTTCCCCCCTTTGTTTCTTTTTTACTGAGCGGGAGTTTCTAGAGTCATACCTTCCACATCTTTATATTCCTCACATTACCTCATCAAGTGCCTTGCAGTTAATTAGTTTTTCAAAAACAAACAACTAAATAAATGGGGACTAAGGAAAGCATCTTATAATAATCACTTTTAATGAATGTGCTAACTCTCTAAACAGTGTTTACATTTTAAGTTAGTTGAGGATTAAGAGGCTTTTAAAAGAATTTCAGGAGTCAGCAAACAGGAGGGAAGTATTTTAGGTTGGAGACTCTTGGTTTCCCTAGAAGTTTATGCTTGCTCTGTCTTCATTAAAACTGACCTTGTTTATACTTTTAAAAATATGAATATACTGAATTTGGAATATATTCAACTTATTTAGAGATACAGGCTTTTGCCATTTGTATAAAATGATCGATTTCTCTGTTTCAGTAAGTGTTACCAAGAATGCAGCTTTGTAATGGGCACTAAAGTATCAAGCCTTTTACTAAATCTGGTCAGTCCCCAATTCCCTAACTAATTCCTTTGTAGGAATTTCTTCCCGTTACTAATCTAGAATGTTGTCCAACTAACTTTTTTCTGAAACCAAAGCACCAAAATGTTCTGGTTTAAAGGACAACTTTAGAGTTCATTTATTCCCTCTTTACTTGCTGTTAAAAAAGAAAGAACAGCAGTAATTGAAAGAAAAATAAATTAGACTGAACTGATAAACTTGAAAAGGTTTCTGTTTTTGTGTCTCCTGTACAGCTAAAGGAAATAATGGCTTAGTTTTGTCCTAGCCATGAAAATAAGCATTATTATTGAATCTTAAAATAGATTTCTCTAAAATATAGACTTCAAAATATCCCCTTTATTAACCCTGTACAGATGAGCTAAAAAATAATTTTTAATAAAATGCTTACAAATAGAATAATTAGAAAAATAATTAAGTTCTTATATAAGGCACTGATTCAAAAGGCAAGAATATGTGTCTAGATTCACTCAAGACACATTATCATATCATAGTATAGTAATGGGAAAAATCCAAATTTACTGTATGAAAAATAGAAAAGACTAGCCAAGAAGCAAACCCGTTAGTGAAATACTAACTTATCTTAATTCTCAACTAAAATTTGAATATGTATAGTGTCAAATGTCCAGTGTGCTCTGGGAATCAATTTGTTTTACAGAAGGGATGGAGAGTGTTGGGTATCCACTGAGTTAGGTGAAAGCATCTATAGTAGTAGTCTCACCTCTTTTTTCTTCAGTATGCATTTTAAAAGTAATCTTTGTTCACTGACTGATGTCCTTGCTCACTGGCTTTCACTTACATTAGAGGTTCACTTACCTTCTTACTGCCCTACCCCAGTTTAGGTCTTCATAATCTCCCTCTTGGGTTATTCTAAAAGCCTCTTAACTGGTTCCCCTGCCTCCAGCCTTTTCTTTCTCAAACCTTGCAAAGGCACGGCTCTAATAAGGTTACTACTACTTTGTTCAAAAAACCTTAGCTTTTCTGTGTTTAGTCTTTGTGGAGGATGGCCATGAAGAATCCTTGTGGTTAAGGACAGAATTTCCTAATGATAAGCTTTTGCGGCTTCTGTCTCTAATCTCTTTCATGTCATGGTCAGATAACTTTTTAGAGTTTGTAGGTAAGAAGTGCAATTTTTTCTGGCCAATAAGGAAAGCAGCTCACATCTCCCTTGTTAGATGAACTGCATAGTCTGGAGAGTTGAGGTCAGAATTCCTTCCTTCCCTTCCTAGCTGCTAAACTGAAAGATTTAGTTTCGGTTTATAGAAGTGAAATGTTACAGATTCTTACCCTCTAGCATTATCTCAGATATTCAGCAAGAGGTACACGGATTTTAAATAATTTTCTTAATGTCGAATTAAATTATTGGAAAAAAGGAGCTTCCCTGGAATTTATGTGTGTAGATGTGCTCTCTTCACCAGATCAAGGTGCTTTTGATAGTAATCACTAGAATAGATACTAAAATAGTCTACAAAAACATCATAGCCCAGATTTACCTCGTAAGTTGGTTTTAATTTACTAATAATTGTGTATTTTAAAAGGAAAAGTATAAATAATAGAAGTATTACCGAAGTTTTCTTTGCTTGGAATTCAGAGAAATGAAATTCAGCTTTAGCTCTATCATCTGAATTCACTGGAATTCCATCCAACATCTGTAAGTTAGGCAGCCGAAATATGAGCATGTGGCGATGTAATGTTTTTCTGCAAATCTGAATAAAGTTACACATAACAACTTATTACTTTAAGAAAACATTTATTTCAAAGAATCATTTTTATGGAGAAGGAAATTTAACACAGGTAGTAAAAATGACAGATAATAGCTAATTCGTTATAATAGACAGTACAAATATGAGCTCCCTTTTTGAAAGTTTTCTCAATTCCCTATTATACTAAATGCAGATTCAAACTTCTTAAATTTAGTTTTTGGTTTCTTCTTATTATTTTTAATTTAAATTGAATTAGCCAATATATAGTATATCATTAATTACAGAGGTAGAGTTCATTAATTCATCAGATGTATATACACCCAATGCTCATCATATCACGTGACTTCCTTACTACCCATCACCCAGTTACCCCAACCCCTTCCTCCTCCCCTCCGGCAACCCTCAGTTTCTTTTCCATAGTTAAGAGTCTCTAATGGTTTGTCTCCCTTGCTGATTTCTTCCCATTCAGTTTTCCCTCCCTTCCCCTATGGTCCTCTGCACTGTGTCTTATATTTCTCATATGAGTGAAACCATAAGATAATTGATTCTCTCTGATAGACTTATCTCACTTACCGAAATACCCTCCAGTTCCATCCATGTTGATGAAAATGGTAAGATTTGTATCCTTGCTGATGGATGAGTAATATTCCATTGTGTACATATATACACAGAATATATACATACACACACATACATACACAAACACACACAAACACACACATTGCCTCTTCTTTATCCATTCATCTTTATCCATCCATCAGAACATCTCATCTCTTTCCACCCTTTGGCTATTGTGGACATTGCTGGTATAAACACTGAGGTGCAGGTGCCCCTTCAGATCACTACATTGTATCTTTGGGGTAAATATCCAGTAGTACAATTGCCAGGTCAGGGAAGCTCTATTTTTAACGTCTTGAGAAACCTCCATATTATTTTCCAGAGTGACTGTACCAGCTTGCATTCCCACCAACAGTGTAAAAGAGTTCCCCCTTCTCCACATCCTCACCAACGTTTGTTGCTTTCTGTCTTATTAATTTTAGCCATTCTGACTGGTGTGAGGTGATATCGTGGTTTTGATTTGTATTTCCCTGATGCCAAGTGATGTGGACCATTTTGTATGTCTTTGAAGAAATGTCTATTCATGTTTTCTGCCCATTTTTTGACTGGATTCTTTGTTTTTAGGGGGGTATTGAGTTGGACAAGTTCTTTATAGCCTTTGGATACTAGTCCCTTATCTGATACATCATTTTTAAGTATCTTTTCCAATTCTGTAGGTAAAAAGCAGCAGCTTTTTATCTTGATGAAGTCCCAATAGTTCATTTTTGCTTTTGTTTCCCTTGCCTTTGGGGACATGTCTAGCAAGGATTTGGTGTGGCTGAGATCACAAAGGTTGCTGCCTGTGTTCTCCTCTAGGATTTTGATGGATTCCTATCTCACATTTAGGTCTTTCATCCATTTTGAGTTTATCTTTGTGTATGATTTAAGAAATTGGTCCAGTTTCATTCTTCAGCATGTGGCTGTCCTATTTTCCCAGAGCCATTTGTTGAAGAGACTGTCCTTTTTCCATTGGATATTCTTTCCTGCTTTATCAAAGATTAGTTGACCATCGAATTGAGGGTCCATTTCTGGGTTCTCTATTGTGTCTCACTGATCTATGTGTCTGTTTTTGTGCCAGTACCATACTGTCTTGATAATTACAGCTTTGCAATAGAGCTTAAAGTCCGCCAAACCAGGTTTGGTTTTATTTTTCAACATTCATCTGGCTATTCAGGGTCTTTTCTGTTCCATACAAATTTTAGGATTCTTTGTTCCAGCTCTGTGAAAAATGTTGATGATATTTTGATAAGGATTGCTTTGAATGTGTAGACCGCTCTAGGTGGCATAGGCATTTTAAGAGTGTTTATTCTTCTAATCTATGAACATGGAGTTTTACTCAATTTCTTTCATAAGTGATCTGTAGTTTTTAGAGTACAGATCCTTTACCTCTGTGGTTAGGTTTATTCCGAGGTGTCTTATGGTTTTTAGTACAATAGTAAATGGGATAAATTCCTTAATTGCTCTTTCTTCTATTTCATTGTTAGTGTATAGAAATGTAACTGATTTCTGTGCATTGATTTTATATCCTGCCACTTTGCTGAATTCCTGTGTGAGGTCTAGTAAATTTTGATGTGGAATCTTTTGGGTTTTCCACATAAAGTATCATGTCATCTGTGAAGAGGGAGAGATTGACTTCTTTGCCAATTCGAAAGCCTTTTATTTCTTTGTTGTCTGATTGCTGAAGCTAGGGCTTCTAAGTACTATGTTAAACAATAGTGGTGAGAGTAGGCATGCCTGTTGTGTTCCTAACCTTAGGGAAAAGCTCTCAGTTTTTCCCCATTAAGAATGATATTTGCTGTGGGCTTTTTGTAGGTGGTTTTTATGATTTGGGGTATGTTCACTTTACCCCTACACTGTGAAGAGTTTTAATCAAGAAAGGATGCTGTATTTTGTCAAATGCTTTTTCTACATCAATGGAGAGAATCGTATGGTTCTTGTCCTTTTTTTTATGAATGTGCTGTATTACATTGATTGATTTGTGAATGTTGAACCACCCCTGCAGCACAGGAATAAATCCCACTTGGTTGTGGTGAATAGTTCTTTTAATGTACTATGGATCCCATTTGTAGTATCTTTGTGAGAATTTGGGCATCTATCCTCATCATGGATATTGGTCTGTAATTCTCCTTTTTGGTGGGTTTTGTCTGGTTTGGGGATCAAAGTAATGCTGGCTTCATAGAACAAGTTTGGAAGTTTTCCTTCCATTTCTTTTCTATCTTTCTTTCTTTTTTTTTTTTTTTAAACTGCTTCAGAAGAATAGGTATTAATTCTTTAAATTTTTGGTAAATTTCCCTGGGAAGCCATCTGGCCCTGGACTTATTTGTTGGGAGATTTTTTTTTTTTTTAAGATTATTTATTTATTTATTTGTCAGTGATGGAGAGAGAGCGAGCAAGCACAGGCAGACAGAGAGGCAGGCAGAGGCAGAGGGAGAAGCAGGCTCCCTGCCGAGCAAGGAGCCCGATGTGGGACTCGATCCCAGGACGCTGGGATCATGACCTGAGCCGAAGGCAGCCGCTTAACCAACTGAGCCACCCAGGCGTCCCTGTTGGGAGATTTTTGATGACTACTTCAATTTCCTTGTTGGTTATGGGTCTGTTCAGGTTTTCTATTTCTTCCTGTTTCAGTTTTATACATCTCTAGGAATGCATCCATTATCTTCCAGATTACCTAATTTGTTGGTATATAGTTGCTCATAATGTGTTCTTATAATTGTTTGTATTTCTTTGGTGTTGGGTGTGATCTCTCCTCTTTCATTCATGATTTTATTAATTTGGGTCCTTGCCCTTTTTGAAAGTCTGGATAGGGGTTTATCGATCTTATTAATTCTTTCAAAGAATCAGGTTCTAGTTTCATTTATCTGTTCTATTTATCTGTTCTTTGGGTTTCTATTTTATTGATTTCTGCTCTAATCTTTATTATTTCTCATCTCCTGCTTGGTTTAGAGTTTATTTGCTATTCTTTCTCCAGCTACTTTAGGTATATGGTCAGGTTGCGTATTTGAGACTTTTGTCACTTCTTGAGAAAGTCTTGTATTGCTATGTACTTCACTCTTAGGACCACCTTTGCTGCATCCCAAAGGTTTTGAACAGTTGGGTTTTCATTTTCACTTGTTTCCATGACCTTTACAAATCCTTCTTAATTTCCTGGTTGACCCATTCATTATTTGGTAGGATGCCCTTTAACCTCTTACGTATTTGAGTTCCTTCCAAATTTCCTCTTGTGATTGAGTTCTAGTTTCAAAGCAGTATGGTCCAAAAATATGCAGGGAATGATCCCAATCTATTGGTATTGGTTGAGACCTGATTTGTGACCCAGTATGTGATCTATTCTAGAGAATGTTCCATGTGCATTTGAGAAGACAGTGTATTCTGTTGCTTTAGGATGAAATGGTCTGTATATATATCTGTGGAGTCCATCTGGTCCAGTGTGTCATTCAAAACCATTGTTTCCTTATTGATTTTCTGCTTTGATGATCTGTCCATTGATGTAAGTGGGGTGTTAAATTCCCCTACTATTATTTTGTTATTATCAGTTAGTTCCTTTATATTTGTTTTTAGTTGTTTTATGTACTTGGGTCTTCCTATGTTGGGAGCATAAATATTTACAATTGTTATATCTTGTTGGATTGTTCCCTTTATTATTACATAGTACCCTTCTTTGCCTCTTAAAATGTCTGTAGTATGCAAATCAATATATACATTTAATACAATCCCTATAAAAATACCAAGAGCATTTTTCACAGAGATAGAACAAACAATCCTAAAATTTGTATGGAACCACAAAAGACCCTGAATAGCCAAACCAATCTTGAAAAAAAAAAAAATAGCAAAGCTGGAGGCATCACAATTCTGGACTTTAAGTTATATTACAAAGCTGTACTCATCAAAACAGTGTAGTATTTGCACAAAAAAAGACACATAGATCAGTGGGACAGAATAGAAAACCCAAATGAATCCAAAATTATATGGTCAATTAATCTTCAATAAAGTGGGAGAGAATACCCAATGGGAAAAAGATAGTCTCTTCAACAAATGTTGTTGAGAAAACTGGATATCTACATGCAATAGAATGAAAGCCACTTTCTTACACAATACACAAAAATAAATTCAAAATGGATTAAAGACCTAAACAAGAAAGGGGAAACAATAAAGATCCTAGAGAGAATACAGGGCATTAATTTCTTTGACATCAGCCATAACAACTTCTTTCTAGATAGGTTTCCTGAAATGAGGGGAAAAAAAAAGCAAAAATAAACTATTGGGACCCCATTAAATTGAATAGCTTCTGCACAGCCAAACGAAACAATCAACAAAACTAAAAGATAATCTACTGGATGGAAGAAGATATTTGCAAGTGATATATCTGATAAAGGATAAGTATCCAAAATTTATAAGGAATTTATAAAACTGAACACCCCATAAATGAATAATGTAATTAAAAGAGGGCAAATAGACATTATTCCCAAGAAGACATATATACAGCCAACAGACACATGAAAATATGCTCAAAATGACTTATTATCAGGGAAATGCAAATCAAAACCATACTGAGATATCTCCTCACACCTGTCAGAATGGTTAAAATCAACAACACAAGAAACAACAAGTGTTGGTGAGGATGGGGAGAAAAGGGAATCCTCTTGCATTGTGGGTGGGAATGCAAATTTGTGCAGCTACTCTAGAAAACAGTGGTATGGAGAGGCCTCAAAAAGTTAAAAATAGAACTATCCTATGATCCAGCAATCACACTACTAGGTATTTACCTAAAGAATACAAAAGCAGTAATTCAAAGGCATACATGCACCCTAATGTTTATGGCAGGATTAGGTACAATCATCAAATTATGGAAACAGCCCAAGTGTCCACTGATTGATGAATGGACAAAGAGTATGTGTGTGTATATATACATACATATTTACATATTCATATATATACACAATGGAATATTAGTCGTAAAAAAGAAAGAAATCTTGCCATTTTCAATGACATGGATGGAGCTAGACAGATTCATGCAAAGCGAAATACGTCAGTCAAAGAAAGACAAATACCATATGATTTTACTCATATGTGGAATTTAAGAAGCAAAACAAACAAGCAAGGAAAAAACGGAGAGAGAGAAGTAAAGCAAGAAACAGGTTCTTAACTATAGAGAACAAACTGATGGCTATTACCAGAAGGGAAGTGGGTGGGAGGATTCGTTAAATAGGCAATGGGGATGAAGGAGTACACTTGTTACAGTGAGTACCAGGTGATGCATGGAAATGTTGAATCACTATATTGTACACCTGAAACTACTATTATACTATATGTTCGTGAACTGGAATTTAAATAAAAGCTTAAATAAATAAAAGCTAAACCAAAGAATCAGTTACGATGCTAAAAATCGTTGAATAAATAATGTTAAAAAGGTCAAAAAAGTAAATTCCAAGAAACTAAAAGAAGGAAATAATAAAGGGGGGAATTATTGAAAAAGAAACCAAATAAATTAACCACTTGATAAAAAACAAAATATGGTTCTTTGAAGAGATTAATACAATAGACAAAGCTTTAGCAAGACTTATCAAACATAAAAGGGAAAAGCAAAAATCAACAAATTTAGGTATAAAAAAGATGAAAAAGGGCGTCTGGGTGGCTCAGTGTGTTAAACCTCTGCCTTCAGCTCAGGTCCTGGGATCCAGCCCCGCATCGGGCTCTCTGCTCAGCAGGGAGCCTGCTTCCCCCCCAACTCTCTGCCTGCCTCTCTGCCTACTTGTGATCTCTCTCTCTCTGTCAAATAAATAAATAAAATCTTTTAAAAAAAGATGAAAATAACACAAATACAGTGGAGATTTAAAAAAAATTCATGAGCGTATTATGATAGTAATACACACATATAAATACATATGTATTTATGTACAAATAGTATACATACATATAAATTTTAAATTTATATAAAAATTTATATAAAAAAGGACAAATTTATAGAAAAATTTAACTTCTCAATATTGACTTTTGGAGAAATAGAAAACATGATTAGATTTATAGCCTTTAAATAATCTGAATAAGTAGTTTAAAATCTATTTTCAAGAAATATTGATCCCAGATTGTTTTAGAGATAAGGTTTAATTATCCAGGTGCCTGAGTGCCTCAGTGGCATCTGCCTCCCACTCAGGTCATGATCCCAGGGCTCTGCTGGGCTCTGCATTGGGCTCTCTGCTCAGTGGGTTTTTCTGCTTCTCCCTCTCTACCTCTCCCTTCTGCTTGTGTGTGCTCTCTCTCTCTCAAACAAATTTTTAAAAAAAATCTTTAAAAAATGATCTAATTATCCTTCAAGGAACACACGAGTTTTTTCCTATATAAGCTAATTCATAGACTCTCAAGAGAAAGCTCCCAATTTATTTTATGAGGCAACATCAGCCTTGATGAACTTAAAAGAATAGCATAAGAAGATAATTACAGGATAATTTTACTTAATTCCATAAATACAGATATACTATATGAAACCTTAGCAAATTGAATTGAGCAAAGTATAAAATATGACTACATAGTATTCAGTTTAGGATTAATGATGGTTTAACGCTAAAGCAGGTTAAAGAGAAAACTATATTGCCAATTAGTCAAAATCCTATGACTAATATCCACTTTATGATAAAAACAGGTAGTAAACTGAATTAGAAAGGAACTATTTTAAAATGTTGAAGGTTATCTACCCATAACCTATAGCAAACTCATATTTAATAGTGACAATTTCAAAGTGTTTTTTGAAGTCTGTTACCTGCTATCAGTGCTTCTATTCAACACTTTAGTAAAGGTCCTAGTCAACACACTAAGAGAATTAAAGGAAATAAAAAACACAAGGATTGGAAAGAAATGAGTCATTATTGCAGATAATATGATGGCCTACAGAGAAAATCCAACAAAATTTACAGTCCATTAGAACTAAAAAGAGAGTTCAGCAAAGTTCCTGGAGAAAGAGTAACATGCAAAAATCAGAATTCCTATACTTCAGCAACAAACAATTAGAAACATGTAAACAAATGTTGTTTAAAATAGCTATTAAGACAATGGAATAAATCAAACCAAAGATTATTAAAACCTTTAAGAGAAATCTAGAAATTTTATTGGAGAACACAGATTAAATGTAGCGATGGATATTCGTGCTTATGAAGGGGAAACCTCAATACTACATATATTAGGGGAGACTGCTTATTGTTATGTCCTGGTTTGAATCGCTCTCTCTGATGTGGCACTACTGGCTCTCTCAGCCCCTCTACTCCTCTACTAGGAGCAGAGTGACTTCACTGATAAACTGGTAAAGATTAAACTGAGCGTATTTAACTCCTGTCTTGGGAAGGAACATATTGCTACAGAATGCCCTTTCTTCCTCCTGCAGAAGCTCTCCTCTGTGGAAAGAATTCAGTTAAGTATTTCCTGTTACTGGGTGATCATGATTGCTATTTCTGGGATCCGTTAGCAGGCCTCTTTGGCTTTCTCATGAAGCTAAGTAAAATATTTTCCCCTCTCCATCTGCCACTGTTTTATCTGTCAATTTGTTCAGATGTTAGGTGAGTCAAGGTGCTGCTCATTTGATCCTCCAAAACCTCCAACAGGAAAAATAGCAGGTTTCTCCCAAAATTAATTTACATATTCCATGCAATTCCAAATAAAATGTGGAATTTTATGTGATAGCAAGACTGTCACATAACTTCAATTTCCTAAAACTCACAGCAGTTGTAAAGGGCCAAGAACAGCTGAGACAGTGAAGAGAGAAAAGAGGAGGAGGAATGGAAGGAAAATTAGAGGTGCTTTCTCTACCAGACACCAAAACTTAATATAAAACTTTAATAATTAACCAGTATGATATTGATACAGGGATTGACAATAGTCCAATGAATACAATGTGGAACGCTGAAACAGATCCTTTTATATATTTTCACCAGTTGAAAGAGGACAGTAATCAATAAATTGTGCTTGGATAACTGTCTACACATATGGAAATGGATAAATTCCCACATATAAAAATAGATTATATACAACTATAAACTAAATTAACTGATTAATTATAAAAGTAACATACTCACTGGATTGCCATAAACTGTAAGCTCTTTGAGAGAAGAGATACCATCAAGTTTTTCCAGTTCTGCCATATCCTATTCAAAAGTTAATCAATAAATTACTATTTGGGTAGATCTAATATTTTTAAATATACACTGTTTTGAAGTAGTCATATGTAAGTGCTGGATTACAGCTAGCTCATGATTGAATTCTCCAAAGTGAGCTTGAGTGACAAATTCTGTATTTTTGATTAAGGACAAATCTATGTACTATTAATTCCAAATGCATGATTGGTAAAGATGGTATTCTAACAGGGAAAATAGGCCATATAGTAGCACTTGCAGGAAAAGACCAAATTCTTCTCTGAAAAGTTATGGTCTAGGGCTAAGATTTTATTTGTTTAATTCTCTAGAGGATTGACCCAGAAGTATGAAAAAAGATAATAAATCCAGTATAAATAATTTTATTTTATTTATTTATTTGAGAGAGAGAGGGAACACAAGCAGGGGGAGTGGGAGAGGGAGAAGCAGACTTCCAGCTGAGCAGGGAGCCCGATGTGGGCCTAGGTCTCTGGGATCACGACCTGAGCCCAAGGCAGATGCTTAATGACTGAGCCACCCATGCACTCCTAGTCTAAATAATTTTAAACACAACATTAACCATAAAGGAATATGTAATATTGAGTGGACTACATCCTGATACATTTTCTGGGAGTATATATAGTTGAAAAACTATTTTTCTATTTGAATAATTTGTCTTCACTACTGGGTAGTTATTTATTATTACCTATTTAACATGAATGAAAGTTTGCAAATACATTTTAACTTTGGCAAAATTATTTTAAAAAATGCTATTTCTGACAAAATTTAGGTGACAAGCCCAACTTTAGTTTGCTGCTAGTTTATAGTGATAAAATAAAGTTATTGATATGCTCCTATTCTTATTTGGAATGACAAGTAGATATAGCCAGTTCAGCTACCAACTATAAAAAAAAACTTAGACATATTTGAGATCATTTGGAAGTGGAATTTGATTAAAATGGTTGATCTTTACAATTTTGATCTTAGAGGTGTCATAATGGAGGACTTTAGAAAAGCTCTGATAGTCAATTATCTGTCTTATCTTTATGCATTTGACCCACAGGTGGTTCCTGTCTGTGGAATCAAAGCCTGATTAGAAAGTATAAAAGTGTGAAAAGTCTTTTCTCAATTATTTCTTCAAATTAAACAGAGTTTGGCAGTGTACACTAGTGAAGTATTTCTAATTAAAATGTTTGTTTCTCATGGGAGATGTTAATATGAGAAACTGTGTTAAATTTGTAGAGGATAATGCTGGTATAAAGAGACATCAAAAAATGAGTATGTTTATAGTTGGGGAAGAGGGCTGATGACATCCCATTTTTAATATAAGGTGTTTTTTTTTTCACAATGTAGTGTTGGACTTACTCTGTACCCGCTAAATATGGCAAATTTTCGGGAATTTTGTGAGATGGTGTTTTAACTTGAAATTGGCTATGGTGGAAGAAATTATACCATGGAAATTGGCAAATGCTATTTATTAGGACTTTTTTTTCTCTGCAGAGCAAGCCACTAAACATTAACCAACACACAAATAGTTGTTATCTTTCGAGTCCATTTTCTGGATAAGACTTATGGCAATCATGGTAATAGTTAGGCTTAGATTGGGGCCTTTCATTTAGGGCAAGAAATTGCAGTGGAGTATTTCCTGGAGTTCTTTCCAGCCTCAGGTGATTACTAAGCTGTTTGAAAGTAGACACAGTTGTTTGATGCCAGATAGGGGAATCATTTAGACACAGGAATCAAATAGGACTGTAAAGTTGAATTAAATAACTCACCTTTCAGTTGTGTTTCTGGGATTCTATCTGCAAAGGCAGGACTATAGGCAACAGTTTTCCCAAATCTACATTATGGGTCATGATGGCTAAGTGAAAATCTTCACACTGGAATCTGTTATCAAGGATATGCATTTATGAAAGATTTTAAAATAGGTTAATGCAGGGCTGCATATATCTTCATTTGAAGTATTATCTTCCTAATTTTTCTTTGCCTTTCCCCTCCTATTCTAGAGGTCTTTATCAACCCAAGTGTTATAATCTGATTGCCCATTTGTGGAAAGTAATGCTGGTGTCAGCCTACCCAAATTGGTATGAATCAAGAGAAAAAAATCTCTTCCAAAAACAAAATCTGAATAGAGAGTTAAGAATTTTGAAGAACATATTATTTTCAGTAAAATTAAACAGAATCTCCAATTCAACTTCTTACTCCTCTCAGTTAATGTTTTCCAATTAAATGTATGGTTATATTAAGGTACTATAATATTGTTAGAATAAGTTTGATGGTATAATGGTCAATCTAAATTCAAGGAAAAATACTATTTCAAGGATAAAAATAAACCATGGAGGGTGATCATTAAATAATCAATACCCTTTCATTCCATGATGTATTTATAATTTCCCAGGATTTATCATATAGGTTGTCTATTAACTGTATTAAATTTTTATAAAAAATAACCTCAACTAGGCATTATCTTGCTTAAGTTACTGGGGAGTAAGTTGTTACAACAGTGAATCTGTCATTCCTTCTCTTCCTTTAGTGGATTAGAAGGGTAGGGAGGTTGGGCAAGGACAATTGGGAAGAGCAAGTTACCTGGTCTAATCTCTTTGTAATTATGATGGCAAATAGCTGTGCTGTCAAATAGACCAATGATACTCACTAGGAAAAAGGTCCTTAATATATGAATTACTTTTAGCAGGATCTCCCTGGTTAAGGAGTGCTTCTAGTAAATAAACCTACAACTACAGAATTATCAGACATGGCTCCCTATTAAAATATCACATAAGCTCAAGTATAAAATGGGAGGCATTTCATAAGTGAAGCACTTCCTTGTTCTATGAGATCAATCACACAAAATCTAACTTGGAGATCTTATATTTTAATCTAAGCTAGAGAGTATGTAGAAAGAAAGGACCTGAGAAGCCACAGGAATGTCCCAGACCCTGTGTATCCTTGAAATTCTAGTAAAACTTGATACTGAGTAAGATCTCCTATGCATGTTCAATCTGATATGACAATCTTTTGTGTCAGCTTCGTTACTATCACTGGAAAGATTTTCCATAGGATTACAATTTTCCCAGTTTAGATCTCTGGATAAAGCTTTGTAAGAATCATTGCCAGTTTGGAAGGCTTTTCTCAGATGAAAGTTGTTTGAATCTTGATAAATTAGTTGTATGCTATTTTTCTCTGTATGTCTATTTCCTAGTTGCTGTGTAGGACAGTCCTCATGATGTCCTTCTAGCCTTGAACAGGCTTTTATATCACTCCAGAAGGGGCTTCCTGAACTCTAGCAAGTAGAGCCACAAATACTGATTGCTTAATCAATTTTGATTACATAGCTATATAATCAATACTGATTGCATAGTTAGGTTCTGATACAAATGTGGACAAGATATAATTGGTTCCTGCTCTTGGGTGGAAGTCCACATTTCATTTTGTCTTTGAGATTGTCTTAGAGGTGTGGTGAGGAGTAGTGAAATTGGTAAGAGGAGGGCTAACAGATCATCATCAAAACACTGAGAGAAGTGTTAGGGCTGTGTAAGGTTATATATACCTTCAATCCTCTTATCTGCAGACTATGTCAGGAGAGAGTTTGGGCAGGCCCAGTTGGGACAGTGCCTAAAGGAAATAGGGTGAATTCCGAGCAGGTAAAACTAAAGTAAGGGAAGCCCTGAGTGGGTAGAGTTGGAATATTAAAGCCAAGTCAAGGTCCATTATCAAGAACTGATTCAGGGGGCCGGGGTAGCTCAGTGGGTTAAGTCTCTGCCTTCAGCTCAGGTCATGATCTCAGGGTCCTGGGATTGAGCCCTGCATTGAGCTCTCTGTTTAGTAGGGAGCCTGCTTCCCTCTCTCTCTCTACCTGCCTCTATGCCTGCTTGTGATCTCTCACTCTCTGTCAAATAAATAAATAAAATCTTAAAAAAAAAAAAAAAAGAACCGATTCAAATGTCTGGCAGACCAAGTACAAATGCCAAGTTTAAAGAGCCAGAGGGGGGGCACCTGGGTGGCAAGATGGGTTAAACCTCTGCTTTCGGCTCAGGTCATGGTCTCAGGGTCCTGGGATTGAGCCCTGCATCGGACTCTCTGCTCAGCAGGGAGCCTGCTTCCCCCTCTCTCTCTGCCTACCTCTCTGCCTGCTTGTGATCTCTGTCATATAAATTAAAAAAAAAAAAAAAAAAAAAAACCTTAAAAAAAAAAAAAAGAGCCAGAGGAAATCTGGGAATGAGATACAGAAATATCTTGGGCATAAACAATGAATTCTGGTACACTAAAAAGAAATTTTAAAAAATTTAAAAATTAAAAAAAAAAAAAAGAAAGAAATATCTTGGGCTGAGAGCAGTCCAGAACAAGAGATCTCTTAGAGAAGACTGCTGAGAAGAGCTTAGAACATTTAGTGCTAACTTTTTTTTAGCAGGTGGATGCATGTGGGTTGGTTGGTTTAAAAAGTCTAGAACACAGTGGACATCTTCGCATCACAGACTATTTATATGCTCCTGCTTCACAGAGTATTCATATGGCATATAAATAAGTTAATGTGCTAGCAAAGTTTTCATTGGTGTGTTTGGAACCTTTATGTTCAGAGGAGTTAAGTCTTGTAAATCTCATAACAAACAAATAATGTTACCTGGATTTTATTATATCCTAGGAAGAGTTTCTCTAGTTTTACCAAAGGTTGTAATTTGCTCAGCTCTCGTAGTCTATTTTCCTCCAGGTGAAGTGCCAACAGAGAGCTTGGTTTGGCAAAGGCACTATCATTAAATGCTCTGATGCGGTTATGGTCCACTACCAATTCCTGAAGGACTGCTAAATTGTCAAGCCCTTCAATTTGACTGATTTCATTCCCTGGAGAAACATAAGTCATGATAGGTCAGGTGAGCCCAAACCTTCTGAATACCTATCTTACTGAAATATTTTTTATAAAATGATTTTTTAAATAGTAAAATATTAAAAAGAACATATTTTCAAGGAGAAATAAAAATGTATTTATAAGAAAGTACCCTCATCATCAAATAATATTTGGTGAAATTTCTCCTTTATGTTTGAAAGACCAAGATGTAATGTATACAATGTATGTAATTGATCCAATCTATCAGTTCAGTAATGGAGGGCTGAAATTGTTGATACTGACAAAAGTAGATGTATAAAAGTGCTGCAGAAGATATACTTAAGTATATTGATTATTTTAATAGGTATTTAAATAGGTACCTTTAAATATTTATTAATATAAATGAATTGTGTTTTAAGTTGGAAGAATATACCTTAATTGTGCTATTATTTATTTCTCAACATATTTTTGCACAATCACATTAAAAAATTAAAAATGAATTAAGCATTCATTACATTCTTTGAAATCTCAATCCTTTATATCCTATGATTTCTCTCTACTGTAGCAATCAATAGCTTTGTAAGTATTAATGATAATGATAATAAGAAGAGGACCCTTGAGTTGGCAAAATTCTTTTATATGTGTTTTCTACTAGAGTCTCAAGATAGGACAGGGAAAATGTTATCATTTTTAATAATCAGAAAACTGAGTTAAGTTACTTGCACAAAGATATAAAAGTGGCAACACCAGGCCTAACCTAGACCTTTACATTTTAAGCTTAGTGTTGCTTCTACTATACCATACTGTATTTCATTGACTATTCATCCTTCTTGTTTGTTATGGGCTGAATTGTGATTGCTCCCCTCCCCCCAATTCATATGTTGAAGTCTTAACCCCTAGTACCTCAGAATGTGGCTGTATTTGGGGACAGGGTCTTTAAAGAGGTAACTATGGTTAACTGAGGTCTTTGGGGGTGAGCTCTAATCCAATATGACTGGTGTCCTTATAAGAAGATATTAGGACACAGGTAACATGTAGAGGGAAGATCATCTGAAGACACCGAGGCCATCTAATAAACCAAAAAGAGAGGGCCTCAGAACTAACCCTGCTGACATCTTGATCTTGGCCTTCTAGTCTCTAGAACTATGAGGAAATACATATGTTGTTTGAGCCATCCAACTGGTGGTACTTTATTATGGCAGCCCTAGCAAACTAATATATGACGGAATGTGTGATCCTGTGATCTTGAAATTCGTCTCCTTGAAATGTAACATATTTCATCGAATTTAAGACTACAACAATTGTTAAGCTATGTCAGTATTCTGTGTATACTAAGAAAGAAAAACAATTGGTTAGGTAAACTATGACATGCTATCATAGCCAGATTTCAGGTATGTTTAAAAAAATAAGCAGCAGATATCTCAGAATTGGTAAACTGTAGTAAATTTAACTTATTTTGTTCTGTTCTTATGGAGAAGTTTAAACATCACAACCTTCAATAAAGTTGTTCACAGAAATAAATCACAGACTTTCAAACTTTACCAGTGCAGTGCTTATAAATGAAAAGAGTTTTTTCAAGTCAGACTGAGAAAAGTGTCTCAGTTATGTTAATATATTACTTTCATGAAATTATGTGCTTAAACTATCAGTTTTAATATGTTAAAGCCAGTCGTATAAAAATCATACATAATAATTTCAAGTGCTGAATATTGTCTGCCATACCATATTTTCGGCTGCTACTCATTTAAAAATGTTCATTAAACTTATTATTTATTTATTATAAATTTATATTACTTATTATATTTAAGAAAGAAAACTCCAAAACAACTATGTTGAATGTGATTTCGGAACTCTTACATCTTTTTTTTCTTCCTTCCCCTCTTCCTTCCTTCCTTCCTTCCTTTCAGATTTTGTTTATTTGGCAGAGAAAGAGAGAGCAGTCTAGCATGGGGAGCAGGAGAGGGAGAAGCAGGCTCCTCACTGGGCAGGGAGCCCCATATGGGGCTTGATCCCAGGACCCTGGGATCATGACCTAGGCCCAAGGCAGATGCTTAACTGACTGAGCCAACCAGCCACCCCCTACATTTCTTTAACTACAAGTGTTTACCATTGTTTGAAAAACTCTTACTTACTTAACTAAAGAGTTAAATTCTAGATAAATTTGACCCCTAATCCCTAAGATTCTAACTTGTCCCTACAGCCTCACTCTGCCATTCCCCAAAGCCCCCACTTTTCCCCATCTTCTTGCTAATATAACACAGTAGATGAAATGTAGGTTCATAAGCTCTCTCTCCTGGACCCTGGCATGGCCTCATCACTGCTTACATTTGTCTTCTTTCCTACAGCTTTTTCCTTCTTGCCCCTTTAGATCTCAGAATTGTTTCTTCCTGTTTAGTCTTTAACCTAACTCACTTATAAACCTCCAAATATGTTCATAACCTAGCCACGTTCTGACTTCTTACCTTCTTTTTTAGGGACAAGCACCTTGAGTGTGCAACCTCTGTCTGCTCTCTTTACTGCCTATCCAACCACTTCCCTCTACATTGTTTTCACTTTGAGTTTTTCTCTTCCCACATTTCCAAATCTGATCCACTTCAGTTACTGTAGGTGGTCTTCTTTTCGTTGAATCCAGTTTTCTTGAAAAAAATCGAACATTTTTTTAAAGGTCTCATTCTTCCCATCATTTGGGTGGCTCCATTGGTTAAGCATCTTTCTTGGCTAGGTCATGATCCCGGGGTACTGGGATCCAGCCCCACACTGGGCTCCCTACTCAGTGGGGAGTCTGCTTCTCCCTCTCCCTCTGCTGTCCCCCTACCCCTGCTTGTGTGTGCGTTCTCTCTCCCACTGTCAAATAAGTAAATAAAATCCTTGAGGAAAAAATTAAATGCAGTTTGGAGTCACCTTTTACTCACCCTTCCCACTTACACCACTCTAGCCCAGACTCTTTCTGTCATTTGTTGTATAGAAAATGCATGTGCTTTGAAGTCACACAGAGCTGTGTTTGACTCTGCACTATACCATTCACTGGTGTAAACTTAGGCAAATTATTTAAAGCTACTGAGATTTAATTTCATTTTTTGTAAAATGCGTATAAAATTATTTAGCATGTTGAGTTGCTGTGAAGGTTGAATGAGATCATCCTTGTAGACAAATACTTGCCAAATGACTCAGTAAATGATAGTTATAATCGTCAGAGTCAACTGCCTCATTCCCTGCGTGAGACAGCTCCATTCTGATTTGCCACGCTAGCCACGGCAAGAGAACACACCCCTTTTTTGTTATTATATTTAAATAGACTGTCCAGGGCTAGCTTGTCTGCTTTTTTTTGGTATGTCACATATCTTTTAAAAGATCTGCAATTGTAGTGCTTAATTTCTTGTTCTTTTAAGGCTTAATCTCTTGTGTTTTTGAGGCAACTCACAGCACATTTGATAGGCAAAAAGATGCATTAAATTTTTAAAAAATATGATCTAGAAAAGCCTGTCTTTCAGAAAAAAGTTATCATACTCAGATAAACTATACAAATATCTCCCTATATGTCTCAATGATGGGTCTTCCCACCTTTCTTCTATGTCATTAAATAATTATTGTTAGACTAATGTTCCAAATTGTTTTTTCCCCTTCCACTTTTCTAAAGATTTACAATTCCTACCCATTTTCAATTGCAAAATGAGCATTCTACATCCAACTGATCATGTGTAGAGGCTCTGTAACTCTCTCAGAGATGTGCACACTCTATTTTTATCAGGTTGGTCCCTTTTAAAATGTTGGCCAATAGACACCATAGTCATACTCTTGTGACTCTTTCCCCACTACTTGCAGAACTCTTGGGGTCATGCTCACCCTCAATCTAAATTTTATCAATCATTCAAAAAGTCCTTTAGTGTTTCAATTTCTCTTTTCTCTAAACTTCTATTGCACTTAAGTTAGTAACAAATAGTTACTCAGAACTAATTTGTCTTTCTTTCAATATTATATTCACAGTAGATCTTAAACTACTTTAGAACAAGGACCTCAACTATATGTAATTACAAAAATATAGGGTTTCTGTGTATTTCTTAGTACTTAGCCCAATTCTGGGTTTCATAAGTACTTGTGAATTACTGACTTGCTATCTTCTATAGGCTTTTTAAATTAACATAATGTAAAGTAAATTATGATATAATACCATATATAACCCCAGACCACTGCATTTTCTAGGGCTAGAAATAAAATATTCTGTAGCCCTAGAATATTGCATTTATATTATTTATGTAAATAACCCAATAATTTACATTATTTATGTAAATAACCCATTTGTTATTACTAAAATATTTTCTGTTTTAAATAAATGTTAATGCTGATACTTGCTTATTAAAATAGTATTATAAATCAACTTTTAATAATAAAGACAATCAGAGAAAGACAATTATCATATGATCTCTCTGATATGAGGAATTTGAGAGGCAGGGCGGGGGGTTTGGTGGATAGGGAAGGAAAAAATGAAACAAGATGGCATCAGGAGGGAGACAAACCATAAGAAACACTTACTCTCACAAAACAAACTGAGGATTGCTTGGGGAAGGGGCATGGAGAGGGTGGTTGAGTTATGGACATTGGGGAGGGTTTGTGATATGGTGAGTGCTGTGAAATGTGTAAGCCTGATGATTCACAGACGTGTACTGCTGGGGCAAATAATACATTATATGTTTAAAAAAATAATTAATAAAAAATTATCAAAAAATAATAATAAATACTTACACATTGACAGTGTTGCTACTCACCCTGTAGAAAGAGGAATTTTAAATTTCTTAGTCTGTTAAGCTGTAGCTGAATTAAATTACAAATTCCATTGTAGCCCAAATGAAGCACTTCTAAACTGTGCATTATTGGAGGCAAATTTTCACTGCTCATTGTATCTCTGAAACATATACATAAGTTCAAGCCCATAAATTTAATTTCAAATGAGCTGTATCATAAAAATTCTGATTATTTACTTACTACAAGTTGAAGTTTAAAAAAAATAATTTACTAGCAAACCAGGATTTAACTATAATGTTATCTTTTTTGTACTTTATATATAATAATCACTTTTTAGTCTTTAAAAACATTTTTATGTGGTAAAGAACAAAGTACAGAAAGAGCTGTTTGAAATGAAAGGCAAGTGCCAGCACAATCATTCTAGAAAAAGAAAAAAAGAGCATCCAGATTGGAAAAGAATGAGTAAAATGATCTTTATTTTCGGATGACATTATTTTGTATTTTAAAAAATCCTAAGGAATTCACCGAAAAACTTACTTCACTAAAAATGAGTTCAGCAAGATTAATATATAAAAATTAGCTGAATGTCTCCACACCATCAATAAACTGAGAATGAAAGTAAGAAATCTACTCAATAGTATAAAAAAGAACAAAATGCGTGAGAAAAATTAACAAAAATAGTGTAAAATATATACACAGAAAACTATAAAACACTGCTGAGATAAAATAATGATTATGTAAGTGGAGAAACAATTATGTAAGTTAATGGAATAGAGGATTCAGTATTAATAAAATAACAACTCTCCCCAAATTGATCAATTGATTCAATGCAGTCTCCATCAAAAGCCCAGCAGGATTCCCCCCACACCCCAAAATTTCCTTATTTATAAAGGAAATGTAAAGAACTTAGAATATTCAAAATAATCATTAAAAAGAAAAAAAGTTGGGAGGGTTTATAATCTCTGATTTAAAAACTTTTAAGTGGCAGTAATCAAACTAATCTGGTACTGGCAAAAGGGTAGACAGATCAATATAATATAATTAAGAGTCCAGGAATAAACTTTTACATTTGTGATCAATTGATTTTCAGTGAAGTTACCAAGGCAATTCAGCAAGGGAAAAGATAGGATGCTGGGACAAATAGATATCCACATGCAAAAAGATTAATTTAGAGCTGACATTTTCCCTCATAATATGCACAGAAATTAACTCAGAATGGATCTTAAGCCTAAATGTAAGAGAAAAAACATAAAACTTTTTGAATAAAACATGAGAAAATCTTTGTGACGTTAGGTTAGGCAAAGAATTGTTAGGTAGAACACCAAAGTCACAATCTGTAAGAGAAAAAGTTGATAAATTAAACTTAATAAAAATTAAAATTCCTTTTAAATGACAGCATTTAAGAAAATGAAAAGATAAGCTATTGAGAGAAAATGCTTATAAATCATGAGATACCACTTCAAATCCACTAGAATGGTTGTAATAAAAAATATAAACAGTAAGTATTGATGAGGATGGGGAGAAATTAGAATCCTCATAAACTCTTACTAATAATGTAGAATGGTACAACCACTTTGAAAAACAGTTTGGTAGTTTCTTAAAAAGTTAAACATGAAAATACCATATGACCCAGAATTTCACTCCTAGGTTTCTACCCAACAGAAATGAAAACACAAGTGCTTGCAAATACGTCTACACAAATGTTTATAGAAGCATTTTCAATTCTAGCCCCAATGTGGAAGCAATCCAAATGTCCATCAGCTGGTGAAGAGATAAATGTGAATGTGGCATATCCATCCAACAGAGTACCTAACATATTCAGCAATAGAAAGGAATGAATCACTAAAAGATGCTGTAACATAGATGAACCTCAGAAACATTATGCCAAATGTAAGAAGTCAGATACAAAAGACCACATACTATGTGATTCTCTTCATAGGAAATGTATAGAAAACACAACTCTGTGGAAAGTGTATTAGTGGTTTCTTGGGAACTAGAGCTAGAAAAGGGAACTGACCACAGATGGACATGACAGATCTTTTTGATGTGTGGCAAAAATGTTCTAAAAGTGTATTGTGGTAATAGTTGTACAGCTATAAATTTGGGGAAAATTATATACCTAAAATGCGTAAATATGGTGTGTAAACTATACTTCAGTAAAGCGGTTGCAAAATATTAATAGTCCCAATGTAAAGGATATGTATAAATGAAATAGAGTAGCTTTAATCAAACTAGCCTCAAACTAGAAACAACCCAAATGCTCATCAACAATAAGTAGATAAATAATTTGTCACATAATCTATAGTGGTATACTACTCAGCAGTAAAATGAAATGAATTACTGACACTTGCAACAACATAGATGAATCTCAAAAAAATTATGCTGAATGAAAGAAGCCAGACACAAAAGACTCCTTACTATATGATTGCAATCATAAGAAATTCTAGAACAGGACAAAATGACAGTGATAGAAACCAACTCAGTGGTTGTTTCTAGGGGTCAGGGTGTGGGGGAGGGGACTACATTAGATGTAAGGTAGGTTTTTGGGATGGGAATGGTCTGTACCTTGATTGTAGTAATGGTTATATGACTGAATACATTTGTCAGAATTCATTAAACTGTACACTTAAATTGGCGAATTTTATTATACATAAGTTATACTTTGGGAAAGGTGGATGAAAACACAACTCTTTCCTGGGATAACTGAAATAAAAGTATCATGTGTTGGAGATAATGTATATCTCTTTGTGTTCCACCAAAAATGTGTTGGAAGGTGGGAGGTATGTCCTCATTTTCTTTATAAAGTATCTTTTCCATTGGTGCTGGGGCATTAAATAACTAGATAAATAATTTAGGAACACAAACAAAATAAATGTTAAAAGAAACCTAAGTCCATGCTACTGGGTAAGGAGTTCTTTAGTGAGGTGATGAAAACACTTTAGGATAGGATAACTTTGTGTGTATCCTAAAATAATCACTGAATCATACACATACAGGGTGAGATTACTATATGTGAATTGCATCTTAATTAAAAAAAATTAAACATACAAGATCTCATTTTCTTTACAACATACATATGAAATGGAGGAAGCAGGAGAAAAGCAATGACAAAGGACTATTTTGAGTATCTTTTCATTTGTGTCATTTATTTTTGGCATGTAGCTATTAAATACGTATGAAAGAGAAATGTATACTACCACTATCGCTAATGCAACTAACTGCTTTTTAAACTCCCAATCAAATTTTTTTGTAATTGTGAAAAAAAAAATAGTAACCTGTTTATTTTTGAAGTTCCTTGTTGTCCGTAGCCACTTGAAGGCACTTTCTGGTAGAGTAGCTGTCTGTTGGTCAAATGAGTCTGAGGTTTTACTCTGGGCACGATGGATTCAATATGATTATAATTGAGGCATAAGACCTGTAGAAAGAACACCTTATTCATCAGATATTTAAATATGAAAACTGCTGTATATATATATTTTTGGTTTGAGATTATCAACATCCTAAAAACTGTTAAGATGGTATAAATAAAACTTGATCTATACATCATACTTTAAGAATATATCAATGTTAAAATGACATAAATTTCTATATCCCAAAAGGTTTGGTCTTAGGCTTTGAATGTGTTTTTTATAATCTAACTTGCTGGGAAATAACAAGATTTCAAACAAAATAATGGAGACCCTAGAAAGCTGCTCAACAGTCTCAATCTATTTTCCTAACTTCTTCAAGCCTGATATGAATGAAATAACTGTTTAGTTGGAGAGATCACCATTTGCCTATGTTTAAAAGGCCTTTGAAGATAGCTCAGCTAAAGAGGACAGGAGGGACAGGAGGCAAAAGGCTGTTTTGAGAACCTCAGTATCCTCCAATTTCATTCCATACCCACCTCACTATAGAGGCACACCTTCCATCCCACCACCTAACTGCAAAGTAAGAGTTACTGCTTACAATACTGAGCAATCCAAAAAATAATTTTGGAAAGTAATACTGTTTCTTGCTTGGTAAAACAAATATAAAACTGAGCAATCCAAAAAATAATTTTGGAAAGTAATACTGTTTCTTGCTTGGTAACAAAAATTTTTTTAGGAAAATTTAAAAAATCTATTTAAATCTCATTGATTTTGATTTATATTTCTCTTCTTTCATAACATAAAAATACATTTTAATCCAAAGTAAAGAAGATTACAACTTGCATTAAAAACCTTGAAAAAAAAAATCTGTGAATGACTCACCTTCACTTTAGGCAGATAGATTAATCCACTGAATGAGGTAAGATTATTGTTTTGCAGATTCACATTACATACATTTCTAAATTGGTCAACTGGAATCAAATCCACAGTTCTGAATTTAGATAAACACAGTCATAATTTTAATAGGAGAATTATGTAGGTGAATCATTCATGTACAATCCCAAAAACATTTTGAAAATAACTCATATGACAAATGCTATGAAAAAGAATTGCCTTAGTGTAAAATGTATGGGTCAAATAACTGGATAAATGTGTGTTTTTGTTGGACACACAGGTAAGAAAATGACATAGAATTTGTTTGCTTTAAAAATGTCCATTACCACATAAACATAGCCCGATCATGAAAGAAACTTTTTAAACAAACATCTCCAATTTCTTTATAAGGTTACATACATGTTCATGAATTTGATGTTGTAAATCACAAGATTTTTCAGGTTATATGCTTCAGAGAATATATGTGAAACATGTTATTTCTGAAATACCAGGAGGAGGTTAGGGATGGGAAAGGAAAGAGGAAAGAAGGCAGGTGAGGTCTTTGAAAAGAGTTTTCTATGCAATCTCCTGAAAATCTTTATGGCATTCCACCTTGTAAGGATGCTTTTGTAATTAAAAAGAATGCTTGATTCCTAGTCCAGAGTTTTACAACTGTTCCACCTTCCTTTGTGCCATGATAGAGAAGAGTATACAGCTAAATTACCTTGCCTTAACCATTTCTTTTTTTTTTTTTTTGCCTTAACCACTTCTTTAAACAAATCCTAAACCCTGTAGTTATCCTTATGACATACTTTTATCCATTGATAAGTCATTTGTTCAATGTATTTGATTAGTTATTTCCAAGTACAGACAATGTGTTTGGAAAGGCTACAACAAATATGAAAACAAACCATCTCTGCCCTCATGAAACGAGATCCATAAAAATTAAAATAAAAAAGGAAAGTAGATATAATATATTTAGATGTAGTGGCATTTTAGAGAAAGAAAAACGGATCTGGGGAAGTCAGGAGTCACTTCACAGTGGAGAAAGACCTTAGAATGACCCTTGGAGAATTTATAGGTGTTTGTCAGGCAAATTAGAAAGAGAGTTTCAGGTAGTGGAACAAGTAAAAGCAAGGTAGAAACAGAATCACAGCACCTTTAATCACAAGGTAATCTTAATCTTAATCACAGATTAAGAAATTAGAATATTCTAGAACTTCTGGAGTATAAAGAGTAATGGACAGTAAAGGTAAGGATTATAAGAAATAAAAATAAGTAATTAAAGAGTCTAACCCTAACCCCAACCCATACAAAGAAATTTTACATTTTATTCTGTAGACAGTGGAATGCCACTGAACAAGGTTGAGAAAGGAAGTGATCTGATAAAACTTGCATCTTAGAAGGCAGTATGGATAATAAATGGATTTGCAGGGAAGGTTATGAAACACAAAAAACCCAAAACTATCACCAAGAGAGCTTCTACAATACTTCATTTCCCAATGTAGGCCAGTGGTAGTGGCTGTGGAAATAAGAGGGGAATTATGAGACATACTTAACAATATGGACTCTGTAGAACGTGGTGATCAATTACAAGTGGGGGACAAAGTAGAGAGAAATGATCCTTAGATTTTTGGGTTGGGCAACAACAGCAGGTGGATATTATCTTCTCCATGCTATATCTAAAAAGCAACTGAATATTCAAGTAAAGAGCTCAGGTTTGGGCTAAATTTAAAGAGCCATCATATAAATTAAAACTATGGCTAAAGATATCTGTCCGTGAAGAGTGCAGAATGAGAGAGGAGAGAAAAGAATTTATTTGCCAGGAAGACAGTGAGAAGAATAGCATCAGAGAAATGGTGGTGGGAAAAGCCAGACTATACTGAGTTAGAGTAATATGATGACATTTTATTTTTTAAGATTTATTGATTTATTTTAGAGAGAGGAGAGAGAGAAAGCAGGGGGAGGGAGAAGGAGAAGGAGAGATAAAAGCAATATCTCCATTGAGTCTGGAGATACAGGGCTCGATCTCAAGACGTTGAGAATATGATGACATTTTAAATCATAATGTGTGATAATGCATTTCAAAGAGTGGTGAAGTTAGCATGAGATTTTGAAGCAGGAAAGATGATTTTCTGAATTTCTGGTTATATCTGGATAAGATGTGCATTAAATTATAAAACTTAGAAAATGATATTACATATTTAGCTATAGTATCAAAAAGCATATAATAAAATGATTATACCTGATGGATGATGAAGTCCAATTTAGTTCTTGCATTTGGGTGAAGTTTGAATGTCCATGTCGTTCTGCAATCATATCAGAAGTAAGTCTGCCACCAAACAAATCTTTTGCACATTCAGTCTCTGGTGGTTCCTATATATAAGGACATTTAGAAAGTGATGCCTTCTCTTGCAGATGACTAAATGACATAAAGGAGACTGAAAGGTGCAGAGAAGAAGGCAGACCAGCTAGGGAGGAGCAACCCTGTGGGGAGTTCCCTGGCATATATTGTGATTTATAATAAATATATATTTAGTCTTTATCCACTGTGCCTGGCCTAGTCATAAGGTTAGGCAAGAGAGCAGGGGAAACATAGCCTATTGAAATGATGCCCATATGGGGCAGGGCCCTAGGGAAATTTGAGGAGTACATTAAAATAGGACACATGGATGTCCATCAGAACTCCAATCAGAAAGGTGATTGGAATTGACAAGCAGATATCCCCATATGCTCACTTAAGGTAGCCACCTGGGTTTATGAAGTAGATGGACATTGGGGGGGGGGGGTTTACAGCAATGCAGAGATGGTCTGAATGTAGACATATTCCTCTTGCACCCTCTGAGGCACTAAATGCAGTAAGTACTGTTCTGTCTGCCAGCAAAAGAGATTGAGACTGCAGAAGACCATGTGGCAGATTTCCCTGGTGGGAAGGCCTTGAACATAGCTGGCAAGTCAAACTGTTTCTGGTAGCCCTAAGGCATATAAAAGGGTCTTGACAGAAATCGATACTGACTCTGGACTGGGTTTTGCTTACCCAGTGGTAAATGCAAATGCTCAGAGTGCTATAAAAGAACTGGGACAGAAGATAGCATGCCAATTTAGACCAATGACTGTTCTTTCTTCAGACCAAAGAACATACTTGACAGCCCATAATGTCCAACAATGGTCATTAAGATATCCTCCTTAAGAGTAATAGCTTGATAAAGAATTGGAATGGATAATTAAAATACTGGTTGTCTAAAACAGGAAGATAAGTGCATAAAGGGCTGGTTTACACACCTTCATGAGAATGCTAACAGAGTGTGATCATGAGTGGGGCTAAAGGAATGTCCATAGATTTCTCTGTTTTTCTGGTGGCTGTGGGAAAGAATGCTGGTGTAACTATGCAGTTCCTGGTAAGGGAAGATGATGCTCGTATACCACTATCCTTTTTATTCTTCCCCACATTGCCTCAGCTTTTTTTTCCTACCTGATCATAGGACATGGCTACAACTGTAAGGGCTGGAAATGGGAATGATTCCTGAAAAAGAAACTATATGTTTCTAAACCTTCTGTCAGAATTCCTGAGGACCTTAAAGGCCCCATCTGACAAAACTGTAGTTAACAGTGAATTTAGTTATATTTTCTAGGGGAAAAATATCCTACTACTAGTCTTGCATCTATCTATATAATCTCACCATATCCACACGGGAGTGGAGTGAGAGTAAAGTACTTGCTAAACTATTACTGTTGTCTACAATCTAGATCAGCATAGTGACCCTAACTATTGTCCCTTTCAAAGGTGGAAAAGTTTGGGTATAAATGGAGAGAAGAAGAAATATGGGTGAAGGAATTAATAAATATAACCTATTAATAAATAGGTTATATAATAAGTTATATAATGATGGAAATCCAGTGTTACATTAACACTTCAAAAGTGTCTTAGAAAATGAAACAAGATGGGATTGGGAGGGAGACAAACCATAAGTGACTCTTAATCTCACAAAACAAACTGAGGGTTGCCGGTGGGGAGGGGGGTTGGGAGAAGGGGGGTGGGGTTATGGACACTGGGGAAGGTATGTGCTGTGAAGTGTGTAAACCTGGTGATTCACAGACCTGTACCGCTGGGGGTAAAAATATATGTTTATAAAAAATAAAAAATTTAAAAAAAAGAGTCTTAGAGCAGGTGATACTATCAACTGATGAATGGATAAAGATGTGGTACCTGTATACAATGGAATATTGTTCAGGCATAAAAGAGAATAAAACCTGGCCATTTGCAATGATGTGGATGGAGCTAGAGTATATTATGCTAAATAAAATAAATCAGAGAAAGATAGATGCCATATGATTTCACTCATATGTGGAATTTAAGAAACCAAACAGATGAACATAGGGGAAGAAAAGAAAGATGAAAAAAGAGAGGGAGGTGAGTGGGGTTTTCTGACATCAGTTCCTGAAATAGCTCCAGAGCCATGAAGTGAAAACAGTGTCTAGTTATTCATAACAAGTTTCTTTCAACCACACCTGAGTTTATATTAAAAGGTGACTTTTGGAAATTCCCTAAGGATGGGGGCTGTTTGCTAGGGAGCCAACTATGGTTAGAGGGTTGGAAGTTTCAGTCCTACCCCCTGAGCTCTGGAGAAGGGAGAAGGGCTACATGTTGAATCAGTCACCATTGGCCACTGATTTAATTAGTCATGCCTACTACATAGTGGAGACATCATATAAACCCAAAAGGAGGGGCTTCAGGAAGCTTCAGGTTGGTGAACACAAGGAGATGCTGGAAAAATGCTTTGCTCAGAGAGAGCATGGAAGTTCAATGCCCCCTCCTATATACGTTGCCCTGTGCCTCTCTTCCATCTGGTTGTTCCTCAGTTTTTTATCCTTTTATAATAAATCAGTAATCTAGTAAACAAATGTTTTCCTGAGTTCTGTGAGCTGCTCTAGCAAATTAAACCCAAGAAGAGGGTCATGGGAACCTCCTTTTGATAGCTGGTTAGTCAGAAGCGTAGGTGCCAACCTGGACTTGTGATTGGTGTCTGAAGTGGGGGCAGAGACAGCACTGTGGGACTGAGCCCTTAGCCTGTGGGATCTGATCCTATCTCCAGATAGAGAGTGTCAGAATTCAGCTGAATTTTGGGTCAGAGAATTGCTTTTATTTGGAAAACTCATACATTTGGTGTCAGAAGTGTGATTATGGTGCAGTGTGAGAGTAAAGGAAACACACAGACATGGGTTTTCCTTTACATCTGGGTTTACTTTTTGCTTCATGTATGTGGGACTTGGTGCTGGAAGCAGCAGAAATACAGAAAAGAAGAGAAAACAAAAATTCACATGAACACCTGCTCTCTATAGTCAAAAGACTAGGAGAGGCGAAGCCTAATAAGCCAGAAAATTTTTAGACCAATAATGGGTCTACTCCAACCAAACTCCATGGAATAAATCTTGGTGCCATCTATACCTGTAAAAGCAGAATGGAAACAGAGACTTCCCTTCTTGCCTTGGTGGAAGAAGGCACCTCTCTTACTGAGCAAGCAGCTTGGACCTTCATCTTCTCCCAATAATAATGCACCTCCCCACACACACACACAGGTGTTACTGGAGAATACTTGGGCAGCCTGTTCTGCTTCCACCCAGTAAAATGGCAGGGCATTCATGAGGCATTTCTGACTGGGAAAAGAGTCAGTGGAGGCCTATGGGGACTATGAGCTTCTACCCTAACCTGGCAGGTAATAAAGCACATATCTCCAGGTTGTCAGCAGAGGCCAGGTGGGGGAATTTAGACTTCTGCCTTCCACGTGACAGCAACCTCACCTTACTTACAGTGACTAGTGACACTGACATACCATTTTTTTTTGTTCACATATATTTTGCCTAAATATTAACTGTATTTTTCTAGGAAATAGGAAGCTGGCTTTAGACCCAAGAGAATGGTGGGGCTTCAGAACAGTTTTCTATCCTGTCCCATAAAATTGTACTCTTTAAGTTTTTAGGCACTGAATTCAGTGGGTACAAATGTAGGCAACATCTTCCCTTTTCTGCCGTCTCAATTTAGATGAGAACTGGCTAAAGGAGAAAATTTTAAAACCCAGATCTAAAATGTGCTTGGGAGACCTCATATGAGTGAGAAGGCAATGTTCAAAATGATTATGGCCTTTGGATATATGAATTGAATTGAACCAAATGCTATGAATCATAAAACGGCTTACAATTGAGATTCCATCCAAAGCTTTCAGTTCTGGAAGATGAAATATTACAAACAACCGGTAGTTTTCTTGATTCCATACAATAATATTTCCATACAGGTCAAGAATGACCAGGTTGCATAAACCCTGGGTAATAAAAGCACATACATTTAAAGTTATATCCATATATCTCTATCTCTGTCTCTACCTCTCTCTCTCTCTACACACATATATACATGCATATCCATCTACTCACACACAAAGATATACATCTCCCTACATCTCTCTCTCTCTCTCTCTCTATATATATATATATATATATATATATTTATATATACACATACATACATATAGAGAGAGAGAGAGCAAGTTTTTTTCTCCTTAGTAGTTTAACCATCCTTGAATTTTAATATTTGAATTACTCAGTCATCACTTCATAGTGATTTCAGTGTACATTTAGTGATATACATAGTGATTTAAGTATATATTTTATTGCAGGAGTTATCCTTGCAGACCAGAAAGTTCGATTTTTGTACAATATTTCAGTGGTATGTGTTAAATGATCAGAATCTCTTTTAGGATGCTGCTGCTAAATATATTACTACCAGTAGTAAAGACATAGAGGGAACTTTGCTAAGGTTAAAACCATATGCTTTGTTTATGGAATACTGTCCAATTAAATAGTATGCATGTGTGTATATAGATGTAACAGGAATAAAAAACACTGCCTTCTGATGAGTGATGTTATTCTATCTTCTGAGAGAGTAGCAGAATTCATCTTAAGGGAAAATGGCATTCTTATTAGACAGGAAATTTTGATGTGCCTTTGTTGTGCAGGAAGAGCCTAGAGTAGAGGGGGATGGGAGAGTTAGTTAGGACAAGCTGGAGAAACACTACTCTGCATCACTATGTATGGTTTATTTTTGTTGCACCTATCACTAACCAGGTGGTCTCTGCAGCTTTAGAAGTAGTAGTTGTATTGGGGGAGTAGGAAGGGAGAAGACTGAACACAAGGAAAGATAGGAAACAAATGAAAGTTTCTGGTAGAAGGTAAAATCCTGGCGATATGATATCAGTAAAAGGTAAAGAGGTCATCACGAGAATCCCAGTGGTAGGGAATGGCCACTGAACTTTAGAAACAGTGAAGTCACACAATGGATTTGAAGTGAATTCCTCTTCTGTGCTGTAGTAAATCTCCATTTTATGCAACTCTTCAGAAAAGCCTGTTTTACAGTAGCTTTGACATAGATGTTTTGTTGGAAGAATTAAAGAGACAAAATTAGGCAAAGTCAGCCAGAAAGATTTGGAGTCACCAGTAAGAACAGTTAAGTAAGTGAGAGATAATCAAGAGTTCCTCTGAGAACAGGAAATGTTAAAGATTCTTACTCCCCAATCAGACTGGGTAATCCTTGGAAATACTGAGGAAGGCACTAGTTAGAAGGGGTGGGGCTTGAATATTTTATTTGTACTAAAAAAAAAAAAATTTTTTTTCCCTAAGTAGGTTGTCAACTTGGGTATGTTACATATACGTATGTTTTTATATATGTATAAATTGAATGCAAGTATATTTTAGTAAACCTTGTTGTTCTTGATTTTTATTTTTTTAAAATGTTTTCCAAATCCTATACATTGAACATGCATTATTTTCATAATATAAAGAAATAATACATATTTTAAAGAACAAAAACATTACCACCCCAGTCACCTTTAAATTGTAGATCTCCTGATTGAGAGCAATATAGTTATTGCTTATGTATAATTCAATCAGAGTAATAGCTTTTTGTAAACCACTCAATGAAGTAATTCTGTTGTTCTCAAGAGAAAGGAAGTGAAGATGAAGCAAGTTATCAAAGGTGTGTTTTTCCAGACCAGTGAGAAGATTATTATTTATGCTGAGGCGGGTTAACTTAGTCAGCTTGGAAATGCCTAGAAAAATAAGTAAATTCAAGAAAAGATTCAGATAGGATAGAAAAGTTAATTTAAAAAAATAACTGACAGGCTGCCTTACTTTTTACAGACTGTATATTATTAGCTATCGTTGTTTTAGTTTTTGTTTAAGAAGGATATAATGTGTATAAAGTCCCAGCTAATAAATTCCAGTTTGGGATTTCTAAGTAGACTCAGTCTTTGAGGTTTTAAGGGAAGGTATTATGTAGGAAATATTGAATGTTGCTTTCAAATGAACTTCAAATGATATAATTAAGATTTTCACTATCATAGTAACACAAAGCTCAAAAAAAAAAAAAAAACAGCCCCCATTTTAAAACAGTAAAGGTAAGAAAGTAGATACAACACTTTGTAAAGTATTCCTCATTGTGGCATCATTCGTATTAAAAGGAATCATTTGGCCTAATTCTACCTTTGTGTACTTAAAAGTACTTTAAGACAGAACTTTAGAATATGTCACCTCTTATCACAATCTAACTCTTATGTACGCTGTGTATTGGAGATACTTTTTAAAAAATTTTTTCAATTTATTTATTTTCAGAAAAACAGCATTCATTATTTTTTCACCACACCCAGTGCTCCATGCAATCCGTGCCCTCTATAATACCCACCACCTGGTACCCCAACCTCCCAATCCCCGCCACTTCAAACCCCTCAGATTGTTTTTCAGAGTCCATAGTCTCTCGTGATTCACCTCCCCTTCCAATTTACCCCAACTCCCTTCTCCTCTCTAACACCCCTTGTCCTTGGAGGTACTTTTTAAGTGTAGGTAGGATGGTGGATAAGGTGAAAGATGAGAACTTTGGAGTCAGAGTTGGTTTCAAATGTGTAACTTCTAGATTTGGGACCATAAGCATATTATGTAAAATTTTGTAACCTCTGTGCCTCATTTCCCTCATCCATAAAAAGGATGTACTTTAGGGAGCCTGCCTGGCTCAACTGGTTGGGCATCCAACTCTTGATCTCAGCTCAGGTCTTAATCTCATGGTTGTTAAGTTCAGGCCCCATGTTGGGCGTGGAGCCTTCTTAAAAAAAAAAAAAAAAAAATACCGAAATCTGCTTCTAAGGGGTTATGGAATCAAATGGAATGGCACTTGAAAAACATCAGTTACAGCTTTTGACAAATAATTTGTTTTCAGTACATTTTGTCCTTGCTGGCCTTTCACATAAGCCTTCATCATGAGACTATGTAAACTGAAAGTAAACTGATCCAGCAAGTAGGATAAAACCATTAAGGCAAAAATCCTTAGATGGATATTAAACCTATCTGTGTCTGGAGAAAATAAGAGAAATAAACTTTAGTGAGATAAAACTATTACCTCTGAAAAGGGGGTATAGGAAAAATACAGGTTGGAGGATTCTTCTCTTCAGTGAGATTATGGATGGGAATAAGAAGGAAACCCGGTTCTCATTTATACATACAAAACAAAACTAACACCCTATAGTATGGGAATGGAAGACAAGTGACAGATCCAGAGACAAATCTCTGAGCTACCCCTGGGTTTATTCAAATGAAATCTACAGAGGAGAAGCCTTTGTGGAGGACACTTTCACTAAGTGTCCCAAGTGATTTTTGTGATCAAGCAAGTTTTAGAAGCAGATTTCAGAGTCACCAAAATAGAGTATAACTAATGTTATACATGCTGTTTTTTAAAGATATTTAGAACTTGCTTTTGTATATGTAATTTTTTGAAACAGAATTTTCTAGTTTATGAAAATGCACACACACGTGCTGAAAAGGACCCAATTCAAAAGTGAGTAAAGTATAAATTCTCTTCCAGTCATGATTTCCAATTCTTACCTTCTCTTCTTGACAAGACAATCTTGTTAGCAAAATGTACAACCAGAAATATTCTATACCCAGATAAATCCCACATTAGTAAAGTTGCTTGATAGTACTTTGTATGGGTCCCTATAAAAGGTTATATAGTACATTTGATTTTCAACCTCTAGAGAATAAAGTTTTCATTTTTTTTTAAGTTTTCACATTTCCAAATGTAACCTTAATTCCATATTTTGAAAAATGAACTGGGCTGTTTTATCTTTTTCAAAAGCATACCACACTCATTCATTTATTTTTCCCACTCTGTAGATATTAATTACTGCCTGTTTTGTTATGTACTAGGTTTGGTAATAGGTGGTAAACATTGGCAGAGAGAGAAGGAAGTCAGAGGAGGTGCAAGTCGGCTAGCAAGGCGCGTTATGCATAGCAACGAGTCACAGAGCCCATCAGTAGATGTGCAGAATGCTCTGACCCAAACCTTGTTGGAATTTCTCTAGACATCTTCCTCCTCAGACTCAGAAATTCTGTCCTCAGTGTTATTCATTTTTTGCTCTTGTTAATTAGATGTTTATTTTTTAAGATTTTCAAATTCTCACATACCTTCTATCTTTGAGATACAGTTTCCATCCAATGTGAGCTCTTCCAAGTTAACACAGGATTCCAAGCCTTCCATTTTAGTGAGACTATTGTTGCTAAATGATGCCCATTTCAAATTTTCCAATTTTTCTAAATTTGTGATTTCAAAGAGATGTTGCCCATCTAAATTTAAAGCAGTTATCTGTAGAATAGTTCATATTTTATGTTACTTCCGAATCTTATCAATAAATTCAGTGCTACAAAAAGGCTAATGAAATAATTTCAAATGTGGGAAGTGATATCAAAGGAATTCCTTCAGGAACTAAAGACATAGTGAAACTTACAAAAGAGTAAGATTTGACAAGATTATAACTCCAAGGGGGACTTATATGGTTTTATGACACTGTGCTGTGTCAGATTCCCACCAAAGTGAATGACTTGTCCCAGCTGCTGGGAGTGCTGTTGGCGGAAAGCCTTCAGCTGTCGGCACCTTCCGGGACAGTCTCAGCTGCAGAGAGCTCCCTTGCCCAAGGTCACGCTCCTTCCCAGGCTGGCCCATATCCAATGATGAAGGGATTCAAAGTCCTGGCCATCTCAGCCCAACCTGGGGCAAATTTAAAGAGTCATTCAATTCCCAGTCTCACTGTGGGGTCCGCCCAGGTCACTGGGCCTACATCACAGCTAAATATCTGTATATAGCTGGTAGTAAAAATAATGTATGATGCTTTGTGCAGCAAAAAGAAGCTGGTGGTGCCCTCTAACTCTTCCCTTTATCCTCAGTTGAATTCTGACCAGTTCCCCTAGTACTGTGCCAAGATTCTTGGTTTCTTTTACATTGCCACCCAAACTTTTGGCTTGATCTCTGGTTCTGAGCTTTCAAATTTGCTTGCTTATTTTGATGTATTATCAAAACCTACCCTTTGGTCTTGCAGTGTACCTTTATTCTAAATCTCCTGTTCTGTGGTGACCACGATTAAGGCGTAATCCCTGTGACATCAATGTTGACAACTTGACTTCCTTGTGTAATTTTAATTTGACTCTTCCAGTTTTCTGCCCCTTACCTATCTGTACCTCTTTATGATACACAGACCAAAGCTGATTAAAATCAATTGAAGTTAGGGGCGCCTGGGTGGCTCAGTGGGTTAAGCCTTCATCTCAGGTCATGATCCCAGGGTCCTGGGATCCAGCCCCACATTGGGCTCCCTGCTCAGCAGGAAGCCTGCCTCCCCCTCTCTCTCTGCCTGCCTCTCTGCCTACTTGTGATCTCTGTCTGTCAAATAAATAAATAAAATCTTTTAAAAAATCAATTGAAGTTAAACTTTTATATTAGGTTTAATAGAATTAGCTGTTACCTTCAAGTACCAGTTTCCACTCAGATGTAAATGTGGTCCTAACTTTGAAATCTGTGTCAGAATTTTGGCAGAAGGCCATATGCTAAGTATCCGTGGTCTCTCTTCTTTAGTACCAGAATGCCGTAAGAGAGAGAACTAATAAAATAAAAAACACATGATGAATAAAAGAAATGACATATAGCAGGTCATTTATATATAGTTTAAAGTATTGTTTCCTAGATGAGTGGCCCAATGAATAATTTTTAAATTTTAAATATATATAAATATAAAATATAATACAGACATAAATTTTATATTAAAATGTAATATATTTAAAATATATTAAATATTCTAATTAATTTAATCATTCATTATTTATATTATTTTAATTATTTTATATTCATAATCATAATATAATAATCATAATTATAATTATATCTATATAATTTATATGACTTATTTATTATATGTTACATATTATATTATTACATTTTATTATGTTATAATTGTATATGAATAATATAATTTATAGAATTCTATATAATTATATAACACAAAATAATTATAAGTATATTTAATATATTTTATATTTATATAGAATTATAATTATGCATAATTATAATTATTAAAATTAAAAATAATTATTAATCTAAAATGAAAATAATTTAAATAAATAAATTTAATTTAAAAATAATTAATTTACTTAATAATTAAATATATTAAAATATAAATAAATATAAATATAAAAAATTTAAAATATAACATTTTATTTGCCTTAAAAATATTTTCAATATCTAGATATACTTTATGTATTTTACCTTTTATTTTAGCAGATATTTAACCATTACAAAATAAAATTTATAGAACTATGAAAGCTGTAATACAAACATCCTTATAATCCATCCATTAAGCAAGTTTCAGAGCTGGAATATTCCTCCTATCCTGGAAGCGCCCTGTGTGCCCCATTTTAACCCTTTCCCTCTCCTTCCCCTTAGAACCCATCATTCACCTCATGTGAATCAATCAATGTCCTAAGAAGCAAATGATCTCAAATATGTTTGTGCTCATAAATATCATTTAATCTTACACATACTGGAACCTTGTATAAATTGAATAATAAATATGGGTTCTTCTATGATTTGCTTTTTTGCTCAATATTGTGTTCATGAGATTGAGATTCATGTGCGCTGCTGTATGTAGTGGTAGTTCATTCATGGGTCATTGCTAGACAGTATTTCCTTACCAATTCTCCCATCAATGAGCACTGGAGCTGATTTCAGTTTTTCACACTGTTGTTACGAATATTCTTGACTCCTGCTGCATACATGCAAGAGTTCCTTTAGAGTTTATACAACTTGGGGGTTATAGGGAAAGTATATATTCAGCTTTCCTAGATAATGCCAAAATATTTTCCAAAGTGGTTATACCACCTGCCACTTCTACTTCAAACTAGATATTGTCAGGCTTTAAAACGTTCACCAACTTGTGACTCTCAATTGGTAGATTGTGTGGTTTTAATGTTCATTTTCTTGAATACTAGTGCAGTAGAGCATCTTCTCCTGTGATTTGGCTATTCTGATTTCCTCTCCAGTATCTTTTGCCTATTTTTCTGTTTGATTGGTTGTCTTTTTTCTGATATATAAATAATATCTTTTGTCAGTTAGATGTGTTGCAAAATTTTCCCCCCAGTATGTAGCTTGTTTTTTTTTCCCTCTATGGTGTGCCCTGTAAGGAACAGATATATTAATTTCAATGTAGACACATCCAGTCTTTTATATTTATGCCCTTAGTTTCTTGTGTAATAAATTCTTTCCTCATTCACGGTCATAATGACAATCTCTGTTCCTAATTCTAAAACTTTCTTGATTTTGACTTTTATAGTGAAGTCCTTGATGTACTTGTCCCAGTGCCTTTTATTGACAAGACTCTCTGATCCGTAAAGGCAGCTCTGTTGGGTTATCAAGTTTTCATGTATGTATGGGTCTATAGTAGGTCTTTATGTTCTGTTCTCTCGGTCTGTACCAAATCTACATTTTTTTAAGTAGACTCCACACCCAGCATGGAGAACAGTGTGGAGCTTGAACTCATGACCCTGAGATCAAGACCTGAGCTGAAATCAACAGTCAGACACTTAACTGATGGAGCCACCCAGGGGCCCCAATTCTGCATTGTCTTAAAGGATTTTAGTTAGTTTTGATTTCCGGTAGAGTAAAACCCCAAATCTTCTTGAGGAATTAATTATATTTTTAGAAACAAAAAAGTTCCTGTCATTTTGAATAGATCCTAAATTAAACAATACATTAAGGAATTAATAGTCAAATATTCTAACAAAAACTAAACAGCTAGAGAACTAGAGTAAATATATTTAAGATGAAGCTACTTTGGCCAAAGTATAGCATTCTTAATCTGGATAATATGCACATTCCCCATGCCCCCAAGTTAATGGTGTGTGTGTGTGTGCGTGCAAGCGCTTTAGCCACACACACATATATAATATCAGTACTAGGTAGGCAATTCACTACGTGCTTTATCAAGGCTTCCAAGCTTACCTTATCCATAGAAGGTTGTTTATTTTCATGCAGGTTCTAGAAAGGACTCTGATAAGTTCAAGTTGATAGGGAAAAAACAGTTACCCTAGAGGCATTTTTGTGGATTTTTGGGGTAGTGTGCAGGGATAAGAATCCATGCAACCAGTTGGTATTTAAATGGGATATATTTAAACGAAAAAAGTTAAAGTGGTATGAATTGTATATATTAACTGATTTTTTATTAGCACACTAAGAGAGGATATAGAATCTTAACAAAAAGCAAGAGTATGGAAAATATAATTTGTATATTCTAAGTAGCAAATATATTAAACAGTAAAATCCAACCTGAGTAATCTTTGTTCCAGTAATAAATTTCATAGCTGCTGTTGCTTCTTCTTCAGAAATGAGGAGTCCATCTAAATGAGTAAGAGTCTTTAATCTGCCAATAACACTCAACCTTAATGTGGCTGGCTTGGGAAAAATAACAAAAAGTTAATTTTTACAAAACATTACATATGTTATGGCATAGAAAGGAGTGCTTTTTCATTCCTTCCCATGTAATTCAAAATTATGTATCTCCCACTATTAGCTATATCTACAAATAAGGGCTTAACTTAGTTCTTTAATAACTGAATTTAAGTTATATTTAAGAACTGATCTGTTTTGTTTGAAGGTGGGTAGCTCTACTCTTATGAAGGAAGGGAAGTCCTGTAAGCTGTTGAAAAGTGTGGTGAAAAGTGTTCAGAGAACAGCAGTGCCTCCCAGTTATCTAGATAAGCAGTTACTCAGCTCTGTGTGCATTTCTATCTGGATCTCTAGCTGTTGACATCCAGTTTGGCAACAGGAAGAGAGCTGTATAATAACCAGGCACATTTTGGGTATGGTCTGTCAAAAGAAAAATATCCTTCAATTTTTCTGAGCAGAAGAGAAAAAAATACAACAATGTAAACATAGTAATATGGCAATTTAATAGAACCATCATTAGCCTCTTTTCAAAATGTTGAACAGTCTTATATACATTTTTGAAAAGCAAGGAAAGGAGGATTCTTGCAATTATAAAATTGGGGCATTTTTTAAATACTTGGGGATACCCTTAAACATAATCATTGAATACTGAAATTTCTTAGCATGAATCTGTGTATCTTTGTGATAAGGAAAAAAGTAGCGTTCAATCAAATTTCCCTTTATAGCAGAACATAAGCCTTTATAATACAGGTTTATCAGGGGAAGTGATAAACTGATTCCCTCCTTAATGATGTCTCTCTTATTGTATTCTATTATTCTTTTTTTAAAAGATTTTATTTATTTAAGTGTGATTGGGTTATGAACACTGGGGAGGGTATGTGCTATGGTGAGTGCTGTGAAATGTGTAAGCCTAATGATTCAGACCTGTACCCCTATGGCAAATAATATATTATATGTTAATAAAAATAATTTAAAAAAGAAAAAGAAAAAAAAAGATTTTATTTATTTATTTGTCAGAGAGAGAGAGAGAGAGCACACAAGCAGGGGGGGGGGGTGGCAGTCAGAGAGAGAAGGCAGCTCCCTGCTGAGCCAGGAGCCCTATGTGGAACTTGATTCCAGGACCCTGGGGTCATGACCTGAGCTAAAGGCAGACGCTTAACCGATTGAGCCACCCAGGTTCCCACATTCTTTTATTTTTGGTCCCATGCCTCATTACAGTAGGTTCTAGCACACTAAACTATATAAACTCTCTCAAGGTTTGCAAATGGCAATAGTATCTAATACTCTTAAAGCCACAGTACTCTCAAACTAGTAAAAGCTTATTAAAAAAAATCTTTTAATAACATTTGATTCATTTGATCACTACCCTACACTAAATTAAAGTTATGAGATACAGATCATTCTAATAAAACAAAGATAGTTTGTCTATTTCTGGCTATTACTGGATAGTAATGAGAAACTGGCTTTGAAATAAAAATGATCATTGGCTTTTTATAAACATATCTGCTACCTACCTTTTGCCATGGATTATGCCGAATATCAAGAGTAAGAAGGCTTGTAGTGTGTTTGCATAACATATTTATTTCATCACCGGATTTTTTCAGTTGATTCCAGCTTAAGTCTAAGTGCTTCAGTTTCATCAGACCTCTAAATCCTTCTAGGGTTATCACATGGTTATGACTTGCATCCAAATATTCAAGGTTATACTGCAACACATACAAATAGAAGTGGTGCTAAAAAGGGTCACAGCTGGTATTTACAGAGTTCTTTTCTTTATGATTCACTAAGTTCTTTGTATGTATTTCTTTATATGTAATTCTTACAGAAAACCTACACAGTAGATACACTGCAATTATGGTATCAACATATGGTATCAACAATACAGGTATTTTATTTTTAGAATGCTCTTAATTCTCAGTTCACTCTTGTAATGTGGAGTGACAGTGTTTGTTTTCATAGAACAGAAGGCAGAGACTAACTGACAAGACAGGTTGGCCCCAACAAACAAGGAATTACTGTTCTTACTATCTGGACTTCTGGTAGCCTGGCTAAAAAAAGTTTCATTTTTAGAGGTAGAAATTAAACCTATTCTATAATTCTCATTTTTAAAAGTACATGACTTTTAATAACTTAAAAATCATTAAACTAATATATGGTCTATGTTGGAAATTTGGGAAATGTAGTAAATAAATTAAAAGAAAAATAGAAAAAACATGTAATTCTGAACTTAGAAGGAACCACTGAGAACATTGTTTTTTTAATTATATGTGCAAATATTTTCCTTACAAAAAATTATTATATATATATATATATATATATATATATATATATATATATAGTATTATATAGAGATTTGTATCCCTTTGGGTGTTCACACATCATTAAGTATTCTTCAAAATGGTTTTTCATGATTGTATAATATTCCAATAAGTGAACTGTTAGGATCATTTTTAAAGATTTACTATGAACAATTATGTGGCTTCTAATTGTTGGCAGCACTGCAACAAAGATCCATGATTGTGATAATTAAACTGAGACTCTTTTATTTTTTCAGAAAAGATTTTTAGAAGTGGGATTATAAGTTTTAAGGATTTCTATATTAAGATTTTTTTAACTTTTTTTTTTTTTTTTTAAGTAGGCTCCATGAATGGTGGGGAGCCTAACACAGGGCTCAGACTCATGACCATGACCTGAGATCAGGAGCTGGACACTCAACCAACTGAGCCATGCAGGCATCCCTATATTGTTAAGATTTTTGATAAATACTGCTAAATAATTTTCAAGGAAGTTTGTACCAATTTTTTCTTCCAACAGTAGGATATGGGAATGCACATTTTCTTAAATACCCACCAGTTCCACCTGCTTTATTTTAATTTATATTGCTTATTACCAGTGAAGTTGAACATCTTTCCATGTGTTTGTATTAGCTATTTTTAAATTTTCATTTTTGTTTATTGTGTTTCTTGTCTTTAGCCATTTATCTATTTAGATCTTCACCTAATTATTTGTAAGAAGTCTTTAAGACTTAATTTGTTACTTTATTTGTTGCAAATAAAATTTTCTTTTAAGGTATATACTAATTCAGACCTAGAAAAAAGAAGAGAACTTTAAGAAGACGTTTTGCAACACATTTTTTTTCTCACTTAATGCTTTTATTTTTTTAAAATTATTTTTATTAACATATAATGTATTATTTTCCCCAGGGGTACAGGTCTTTGAATCATCAGGCTTACACATTTCACAGCACCCACCATAGCACATACGTTCCCCAATGTCCATAACCCAGCCACCCTATCCTTCCCTTCCCACCCCACTGCAACCCTCTGTTTGTGTTGTCAGGTTAAGAGTCTCTTATGGTTTCTCTCCCTCCTGGTCCCATCTTGTTTGCAACATATTTTTTAAAATAAAAGGTAATATTACTATAGATTAACAGTGAACTTGATATCTTTATAGGTAATTCAAAACAGTTGTTTGAATTCAGCATAGAATTAATCACTGCTATAGTTCATGTTCTTGGAAAAGCAGTTATTACAGTGGTTCAGGTTGCAGAAGTTGAATGTACCGATTTAAAAAAAAATCTTTTTTTTCCCCTTTCATTCATTTTTTTTTGAAAAATTTTTTGAAAGATCATTAAAATCTTTCAAAAAATTCCTGGAAACCAAATAATGTTACTGACTTTTTATTCTCATAAAAAAGCATAGTAAAACAACAAACAAACAAACATATAATCATTTGCTATCATAATTTCTTGAACAAAAGGATATTTGATAGTATTTTTTAAAAAGATTTTTTTAATTTATTTGACAGAGAGAGAGATCACAAGTAGGCAGAGAGGTAGGCAGAGAGGCAGGCGGGGGGGGGGGAGCCAGCTCCCCGCCGAGCAGAGAGCCCGATGTGGGGCTCGATCCCAGGACTCTGGGATCATGACCTGAGTCAAAGGCCGAGGCTTAACCCACTGAGCCTCCCAGGCACCTAATATTTGATAGTGTTAAGGACATAATCTTAGAACAGTCTTTAAAATGAAATCAATTTGGCTTTTTTTTTTTTTTTTTTTTTTTTTTTTTTTTTTTTAAAGATTTTATTTATTTATTTGTCAGAGAGAGAGTGAGTGAGAGCGAGCACAGGTAGACAGAGTGGAAGGAAGAGTCAGAGGGAGAAGCAGGCTCCCTGTGGAGCAAGGAGCCCGATGCGGGACTCGATCCCAGGACGCTGGGATCATGACCTGAGCCGAAGGCAGCTGCTTAACCAACTGAGCCACCCAGGCGTCCCTCAATTTGGCTTTATAAAAATTTATTACATGGCCTGTCTTCTCCCTATTTTCATCATAAAGTGGTAAAAACTTGTCCCAAATTCTGGCATTTGAATGTAGACTAGCATTTTGGAACCATACATCATAAAATGTAACTGCCTTCTTTCCTTGAAAATGGGGGTGGGATCTCAATTTTTCTATTCCCAAAGATATAAAACAGACTCTATGAACATAGCTGTTCATAGAAGAGTACTTTCAGTTTTTGTAGAGGGGTTTCTTTCTTAATATTTCTTGTGCTTCAGTTTGTCATTCTTAAATTCCAGTACAGTACAGCCAACTTACAAAGATTAAAACTCACAATACCTCTTTTAAAAATTCTTAGGGGTAATGGTTCATTCTCTAAATATAAATTAGCTCTCTCTAGGTTATCACTTTAGCAATAAATTTTTCATTAGAAAAGATAAGACAGAAGTATTGTCTCAATAAAAAATTAGGCACATAATCTAGATTAAGATTGCAAATAGCTATACATATTTGTCTTTCCCTGGCCAACTCTGACTGTGGTGGAGCTATTTTCAGAGGAAAAAAATCTCTTCCTGTTCCTTTCTCTTAGATACTCTCCTTTCTTGATAGTTCAGGTGACTGAATGATAAACATGAATCTTAGGACTTTTTAATTTATCTTGTAAGGATGTCTTGCTTAGGCTTTTAAAAAAAAAAAACCATATAGTATATATATTTTCCCTACCATTAACGAAGGCCAAGTCTTCCATTATATAAACAGTGTTAGGTTGGGTGTTTTAATTTAAAAGTCAAGACCAGGATGATAAATACTTAAAAACAATACATTTACTTTCTGGAACTTAGTAGAAGTAACTTCTAGCATGCAAGTGGATTATGGAAACTCTCCATGTTAGAGATATGCTTAAGGAAAATGACAGTAAAAATGAAATATCTTAAAGGCAACTTAAAAAATGTAGAAGACAATAGGAATGACAGGTGAGTGATTAAACTAGATCATAACCTTTTGTAATGCCACGGTAACCATAAATCACATTAAACACACATGCAAAGCTCACTACTGGAGAATAAAGAGGCAGAGGCAGCATAGGTTTTCAATCTCTGAATCCCCACATGAAAACAGAATAAAATGATAAAAACCCAAATTCTACGGACAAGATTTATAACCAAGTTACATGACAGGGTGTCCCCATAAGCCCCCAAAGAAGCTGTAGGATAAACCACCAACAACCACAAGACCTACATGGTATCCATATCTATGTGAGAGGAAGAAGGAAGCATCAGGGCAGTATCTGATGGACCTGAGAACAATAGAGCCTCCAAATAGTCAGCCAGTGTTTACTGGAAAGTAAGGCAACAAATCTGAGTACAGCTGGAAGGAGTTTTGCATGGGATGAGTGCATGGGACCCATCAGAGAAAGATCTGAAGCAACTGGAGCAATCTAACACTTATGAACCTTAAAACTGCCCCACCAGGGCTCCCTTCTAGAATAGAATCCTTCTCAAAGAAGAAACTGTTGAGGCTAAGGCAAAAATGAAACAGGATAAGGACAAAAAAGGCAAAAATGAGAGAGAGAGAAAAAAAATAGAAGAAGGGAATAGAGTCAGGAAATCTCAGAAAAGAAGCACTACAATTTTTTTAAAAGCACATATAAACAAGAGGGAGATCTGTGAAGGTAGGAAAGCTTTCTCAAACCCCAGTTCATTTTCAAAGTTTAAAAAATGAGCAAAAGAAAAGTATTGAGATCCAATCCCAGGCAAAGCTAGGAGTGCGAGGGAGGCGGAAGGAGGTGGGGGTGCGGAGAGAGAGAGAGGGAGAGACATTGCTGTGGGCAATAAAAGTACACCAGAAAGATATGCTCAGAAATTTAAGATTATTAACTTACTATTTTATTTTATTTTTTTTTAAACAATGCACCGCCTTTCTTTTCTTTCTTTCTTTTTTTTTTTTTTAAAGATTTTATTTATTTATTTGACAGAGAGAAATTACAAGTACATTGAGAGGCAGGCAGAGAGAGAGAGAAGGAAGCAGGCTCCCTGCTGAGCAGAGAGCCCGATGCGGGACTCGATCCCAGGACCCTGAGATCATGACCTGAGCCGAAGGCAGCGGCTTAACCCACTGAGCCACCCAGGCGCCCCTTAACTTACTATTTTAAAACAAGCAAAAAGATGTTAAAAAAGCTTCAAAATATAAGATAACAACATAAATCTGGATTAGAAATATTCAGAAGTGAGATGAAAGAGCCCATAAAAGAATTTGAAATTAAATAAGAACATTTTAGAAACAAAGACTAAGTAGTCAAACACAAAACTAGTAAATACAATAGATAATCGCTTTAAGAGACAGAGAAAGTATAAAAAAGGGAAGAATTGTAAAATCAAATTAATTTAAAATTTTAAACCACAATGAAATACCACCAGTTAGAATGGCCAAAATTAACAAGAAAGGAACAACAAATGCAAGGATGTGGAGAAAGGGGAACCCTCTTACACTGTTGGTGGGAATGCAAGCTGGTACAGCCACTCTGGAAAACAATTTGGAGGTTCCTCAAGATGTTAAAAATAGAGCTATCCTATGACCCAGCAATTGCACTACTGGGTATTTATCCCAAAGATACAAATGTAGTGATCTGAACGGGCACCTGCACCTCACTGTTCATTGCAGCAATGTCCACAATAGTCAAACTGTGGAAGGAGCCAATATGTCCTTCAACAGGTGAATGGATAAAGAAGATGTGGTTCAAATATACAAGGGAATGTTAATCACCCATCAGAAAAGATGAATACCTACTATTTACATCGATGTGGATGAAACTGGAAGTTATTATGCTGAGTGAAATAAGTCAATCAGAGAAAGACAAGTTATCACATGGTTTCACTCACTTATGGAATTTAAGGAATAGTGCAGAGGACCATAGAGGAAGGGAGGGAAAACTTAATGGGAAGAAATCAGAGAGGGAGACAAACCATGAGGGACTCTGGACTCTGGGAAACAAGCTGAGGGTTACAGAAGAGAGGGGGCTTGGGGATGGGGTAACTGGGTGATGGGCATTAAGGAGGGCACATGATCTGATGAGCATTGGGTGTTCTATGCAACTAAAGAATCACTACATCAAAAGCTAATGATGTACTATATGTTGGCTAATTGAACTTAATAAAAACATTTTTTAATTAAGAGATAAAAAGGACTTGGGAGAATGTGACAAAGAGCGAAGATAGATAAAGATTCAATGTATGAATAAGGTGAGACCCTGAAAAAAAAAAAAAATAAAAACCCTACAAGGAAACAGAAAAATGTCTAAAAACTTCCAGGTTAGAAAAAGAAAAGAAAGGGGCACCTGGGTGGCTCAGTAGGTTAAGCATTTGCCTTCAACTCAGGTCACGATCCCAGGGTCCTGAGGTAGAGCGCTGCATCAGGCTCTCAGCTCAGTGGGGATCCTGCTTCTCTTTCAGTCCTTCCCTGCTGCTGATACTCTCTCATGCTCTCTGTCTCTCAAATAAATAAATAAAATCTTTAAATTAAAAAAAAAAACCTTTAAAAAAAGAAAAAGAAAGAAAAAATTATTTTAATCTGCATTTTGGAAAAGCATACTGTAGTTCCGAAATACTGGTCCTGGCAACAAATACCAAGATATATTCCAGTAAAATTACTGGACTTTAAAGAAACTGGCCATCTAAAAGTAAAAAGCATGTAACTTAAGGGAAAAAAATTATACATTCTCATCAGACTTTTCTACAGCAACACTTTATGTCAGAGGAAAACAAAATAGCATTTAAGATGCCCAAGGAAATAAATTGTGAGCTAAGGATTCTATATCCTGCAAAGCTGCCATTCATGTATAAAGGATATAGAAAAACTATTATCCACATGTAGTAATGGAAGGATTGTAAATATTGTTCCCATAAGCCCTTCCCAAGGAATCTATAATCAAATATTTTTCAGACAATCAAAATGTTTTTCAGAGATACCAACCTAAGGTGTGGTGATAAGAATTAAATATAATTACCAGTGAACTAAAAGGGAGGGTGTACATAGAGTAAGGCTACATGGTCTGACTGAATATATATGGAATGATAATTTTAATTATTTTTTTAAATGAGTAATAATGCAGAGAACACACACAAAATTAAAAAAAAAATCTTTCCAGTAACCATATTGATGAGAGTATTAGTGCTATCATTCTGAGACTATTGTGTGTGTAATAGCAATAAAACAATAATCAATTATTAAATATTCCAATGCTATCACTTTGTATCCTTGGGAATCAGGATTCTTGCTGTGAGAATAAAAAAGAGAGCTGTAAGTAACAGAGAAAAGGTTAAGCTAAAAGATTTTCGGTCTTGAATCTGAATTGGAAATACCAATATAAATTTGTGAGGTTAGTTTTAGATATACATGCATTATACCCTATACATATACATACATATATAGTTTATATGCATATACATACATATCACACACACACATGCAGACGCCCCTTCCCCACAACAAGTCTGTCCAATGGAATGACCTAGAAACAAATACCAAACCTGACATACCACTTCTCTCTAAGATAAATTAGTGCTAAGGTCACCTGGGTGGCTCAGTCAGTTAAGTGCCAGATTTCTGGTTTCGGCGCAGGGTTGTGGGATCAAGGCCTGAATTAAACTCTGTGCTCAGCACCATGCTTGCTAGACATTTTCTCCCTCTTCCCCTACCCTGCTCCTTCTTCTGCTCATGTTCTCTCTTTTTCTCTCAAATAAATAAAATCATTTTTAAAAAAAATAAAAGAAACTAGAGCTCCTTGAAAAAATGGCTAATCCCATGTCTACAACAGAAGACAGAAAATGTATGTGGAACATCTCTTATAACAGGTGGTAAAGAAGCTATCAGAGACCACTAGGGTCATGGCAAAAGAAGCAAACTTTAAGACGTTCCCATTGGCTAACGATGAGACCATCTGAGCTTCAACCATGATAAAGGTTGCAGTGGATGGACTCTCATTGAGTATGTTTAGGTCCCTGTATTCCTAATGATATTAAAACAAAAAAGGAATTACATATCTGTGAGAAAACACAAGGAACCAATTCATTATCTTCAAAATTGGTAAATAAAGACAAGTAAGCATCTATTCTGCATTTTCTTTTTTTCCTGCTTCCTTCCTTCCTTCCTTCCTTCCTTCCTTTTCTCCTTTCCTTTCTTTCTTCCTTCCTTTCTTTCTTTCTTAAGTAATCCCTGCGTGAAACACGGGACTTGAACTCACGACCACAAGATCTAGAGTTGCATGCTCTACGGACTAAGCGAGACAGGTGCCCCTGTTCTGCATTTTCTACATTACTGGGAGTACTGATAACCAAATAATAGATGAAGGGAAGTATCTATGCAAAAACAGTCTAACTAAGAAATGAAAAAGAAATGACAGAATAAGAATATTGCCATTTTGTAATCACTGATGAATTAATGGACTAAGCATTAACAATGGCTACTGGCATCAGAAAAGTGAGTCAATCAGATATCATCTGCTTCCTATAGACTTGCCAGAGGAATGGAACCTGAACCTGACCCAGTCTCTGTATCTAGCTGTCAATTAGCAGACAATATGGAGGGTTGAGGTCATGTAGGGTTATATCATAAGCAAATCAACAACAGGGTCCAGACTGTGGGACACTTTTGGGACTAGAAGTTCGAAGTATTTCTACAGATAAACTATGGAGAGTGGAAGGGGAGGAGGGAGAGACGGGAGAAGGGAAACCTATAAATTAAGAGAGACAAACAATTTCTAGAATGGCAAAACCAAACTATTGTGCTAGGTGGGGAGGCACATTTGGGTGATAGAACTACGGGGGAAATGCAGGGAGAGGATTACTAAAGAGGTGAGGATAATGATTTATTGAGGGGATGGGGAATATATAGAAGGGGCTTGTGTTGTAGGTTATAAAGTTCTGTTTCTTGACCTGCATCAGTAATAAGCATGTTCACCTAATTACTGAACCACATGCTTGTAGTATGTAGTTTTCTATATCTGTATTTTCTTTTATAATAAAAAGCTGAATATACACCTATAGAGTATCTCCTCTCTCTGATCACCCCTAACATCCCTACAGTCATTTTTCAAGACACCTTTACACATCAGATACTTGATGTTTGAGAGGTTTATTACTAGCTACCTTTGCTAATCTTAAAATTTGAAAATACCACTTGGGCATACAGTTTGTCCAGTTCTCTTGTTTGTAAAATGGCCACAGTAATATCAATCCAGTAAGTACACAGTGATAGAAATTTTTATATCCAAGGAGAACAATAAAACTATACTGCAAAATACATGCTGGGCAGCTGGCTAAGCTGTCTAAAAGCACTATCTAAAAGCACTATCCATGTGCTTTGCCTGACTTGGGAGTTTACTTTAAAAACAAACAAACAAACAAACAAACAAACACACAAAGGATTTATTTATTGTGAGAGTGGTGAGGAGGGGCAGAGGAGGAGGGTGAGAGAGAGAGAATCTCAAGCTGATCCTTGCTGATGCAGGCTTGATCCCATCACCCCGAAAGCATGACCTGAGCTGAAATCAAGAGTTGGATGCTTAACCGACTGAGTCACTCAGGCGGCTCAAGAGCTTACTCTTTAAATTTTGTGCATAAGCAAAATTATGACTGTTACAACCTCTGTAACCACTGGCAATCAGAAAAAAGTTAAATAAAAAATGCCAACAACTTACATATAGTCTTGAGACCTCTATTAAACTACCTTCTTTCCTCAAACTGTGTATCAAACTATCAGGGATTCTATTAAAAAGGACCTCGGCTTTGGGCCCCTGGATGTTTTGAGTTCTCTCTTCCCATCCCTCTGCTCCTCCCCGCCACTCTTTCTCTCTCTTAAATAAGTAAATATATATTTTTTAATTTATTGGACAGAGAGAGAGAGAGAGAGAGATCACAAGTAGGCAGAGAGGCAGGCAGAGAGAGAGAGGAGGAAGCAGGCTCCCTGCTGAGCAGAGAGCCCAATGTGGGACTCGATCCCAGGACCCTGGGATCATGACCTGAGCCGAAGGCAGCGGCTTAACCCACTGAGCCACCCAGGCACCCTAAGTAAATCTTAAAAAAAAAAAAAAAACAAAAGGACTTTGGCTTACAAAAAGAAATAAGGATGGAGATTTAGTACTAAAACTTAAGATCAGTAAGGAAAGCAACAGCTCCCACCACAGTGGGAGAAGCAGCAACACAGATGCTTTGATATGGTTGAAAGGGGGTAGGGAATGAGTAAGAGCTGAGAATGATGATATGTTCTGGAAAGTTAGGCCAGTGACTTGGGACCAGTGGAAACAGGGGATGCTGGCTGGGTTGGCATTCTGGAGCCACATATGCAATTACTTTTGTTGTATGATATATAACAGAGAAAACAAAAGCCAGATAAAATGCTTAGCTATGTGTACATGGTGCATTACTGTGTTTGTCCTATGGTCTATGGTGGGGCAAACACAAATCAAATAAGATCTGTGCATGTGACAGAGAGGACAAGGAAGAAAGAAAGAGAAATAACAACATGAATAATGAACAAATGGGAAGAGAACTAACAGCCTTAGATATGAAGTGGTGAATCAGAAAATGAAGAAGTAAAGACTCACAAGGAGAAAAATAAGAATGAGAAAACAAGAGCAGAAGAAAATGGAAATGCCAATTTCCAAAGAACATTTTAAAAATAAGTCTGGAGTAGTTTTAAAATGAATTTACTTTAAAGTAGTTAGAAATCAGGTATGACCACAGGTGTATATTTGGTTTGCAAATGGAATCTGAATCTGACACTTTTAATTTTATTTTTAAAAATATTTTATTTATTTGAGACAGAGAGAGCACAAACAGGTGGGGGGAGGGGCACTGGTAGAGGGAGAAGGAGACTCCCCTGCTGAGCGGAGAGCCCAATGCAGGGCTCGATCTCAGGACCCCAAGATCATGACCTGAGCTGAAAGCAGACACTTAACTGACCGAGCCAGTTAGGTGCCCAAAGACCTATTTTGGACAAAGTAACATACCACAGTGTTGTGTTCCTAATTTGAGCTGCATAATCTCGAATATAGTATGTTTGAGGTCTTCATTACAAAAATAATATATCTTTTAAATTAATTCTTTTACTTAAATAATTTCAAAAGGACAGTTCTTACCAGGTGGTATACATCATCTAAACAAGTAAATTCATTGAAGCTGATATTAAGTTTTCGAAGTCCTGTTAACTTGGAGAGATCTCTCAATTTACTCAAGCTATTTCCATGGAGATTCAGATTCTGAAATAAAATGAAATGTAAATTAAAAAATAAGACAGATTATATTCTACATCATAGTTATTTAAGTAATATTAAGAGAGAGCCAATAAGAAGTAAGCCTAATGTATGCTTTTAAAAGGTAGAGCTTATAATAGCATTACTGAATCCTGTTCTTGATTAATTTGGTTTTCCACTTGGTCTAGAAATTCTTTTTAGAAAACAGTTAAATATATTGTTAAGATATTTATTGAGGCATGCCTATTTCTCAAGCTAGCCAGTGAGCAACGTAGGCCCTAAAGATTTGGGGTTTTGGCGAGGATATCTCACAAAAGAAGATGGCAGGGCTACACCCTGACTGCAGGAAACTATGAGGGCACTGGACTAAGGAGCAGAGGCTGAGGGTCTTAAAGCAGGGGGACAGACTCAAATAAGGGGCTAGGGAAAATGTTTCTCTATCAGAATTTGGTCTAAACTTTCCCTATCCATTTGATCCTGTGCTCAGTAAAAAGGAATGTTCATACAGATGTATATTTAGGGGATACCCTGATGACTATTTTTCTATCTTTTGACTACACCATTGTGAATGATATCAAGTGAAGATTACATTCTTGCATAGTCTACATCAAAAGTAGTGGCACAAGAAAATGCGTTAATATAATTGACTGCAGTATTCACAACAAATGGAGATTATGATAAAATCAAGTGTCTACCTCTCAGATCTCTTCACTCACCACCACCATCTTACACCCTATTATACCGTGGACATAACATAAATTCCAAGAAACATCTGAATGTCGAATAGTTGTCAAAACTTGGTTAAGATTGTTAAGAAGGATGAAATTATGTAGAGTAGTTTATTCTACAGGTTACATACCGGTATCATCCATGATAGCATCTACAGAAACCTTACACTTAACATGTCCAAACTGAATACAACATTTTTCCTTTATATCTGCCTGTCAGTCTATGTTTTTGGACCTGATTGAGACTTTCACTGTCTATCGAACAGATATTGTTTACCACCCCCCTTTCCCCTTTTCCATAAACACTTTATTCTAGAAATGTTTCTCAAACCAACCGTTCCATACTATTACCACTACAAGTGCCTTAGTTCAGTCTCTTATTTGTCCTTCGAACTACTGCATAGTTTCCACTTGATAGCCGTACCATCAGTCTGACTTAAATCTAGCCACAAGTTGCTAAAGTTGGGGTCTTTAAAAACACAGCAACTGTTCCTTAAGGAAAATCTAAAATTTAAAATTTACCTTCAAAAACCCATCCTATTATGTGCTTTGGTGAGTGCTGTGAAGTGTGTAAACCTGGTGATTCACAGACCTGTACCCCTGGGGATAAAAATATATGTTTATAAAAAATAAAAAATTAATTAAAAAAAATAAATAAATAAAATAAAAATAAAAAATTTTAAAAAACAAAACAAAACAAAAAAACCCATCCTATTGTAGCATGCCTCCTACTCTTCCAGCCACAGCCCCATGTATCTTCCTGTTTTCCAGCCTATGTCTTTACCTTCCCCTGGTACACACCCTATGTTCATAGTCACCCCGTGTTCCATGATAACACTAGGATCTTTCAAAAACATACGCTTCTAGACAGAGTATTTCCCCTGCCTGGAAGATGTAAACAACCAAGTTTCTCATATCCTTCAAAAATCTGCACAAAACGTATCTCTTTCCGTGGCATTCTCCCAGCAACTCCAAGCTTCCTATGTTTGTTTACATATCTGTCTCCACTAAAATGAGGTCCATGAGACAGGGAAAATAACTAATTCATTTTGAACTCCCAATACTTACCTCATTGCCTAAAACAAAGCAAATGCTCGGTAAATGCTAGATGAATAAGTCGTTGCAAAAACCAGACGTCCAACTAACAAGAAGTCTATTTTTTTTTAATTCAAGTAAAATTAACATACATTTTTTTTTAACATACAGTGTTATAGTAGTTTCAGGTGTGTAATACGATTCAACAATTCTGTACATTGCTCAGTGCTCATCAGAGTAAGTGTACTCTTAATCCCCTTCACCCATTTCACCCATCCTCCCCCACCTCCCACCTTTATTTCTATATATTTTATTTATTTTTATGAATGGCCTCAAAAAAATCTCCTTCTAGTGGGGAAGACTGAAAAGAAAGTAAGAGGTGTGTACCCTGATATTTCTCTTATAGTAATGGCAAAAAGGAAGGAAAATAATTGGTGTGATTTCTAAACATTTTTATTGTACTATCTAGTATTCTTACTAAAAGCCTTCAAAGGTTTTTCTGGCTTTTGAGCCGTATAGGTAAATTTAGGATGAGACGTTCTTCCATTCTTAGGCTAGGGGTGTTGATAAAATTAAGGCAGTCGGGTGGAGGTCATGAGCAAGCCAGGGTATTCTAAAGTCTTATTCTCCTCATTGTTACTTATTTTACAAACCAAAAAAATTTTAAAAAGACCTACTTTTTTTGTTTTATTTTTTACTGTTGCTGGTTTAAAAAAAAAAACTTTTATTTAATCCCTTTAAAATCTATAGAAACATATGTCATAGAAGCTCAGTCCAATCAGAACTCATGCATTTATCAAGCCTTTCATTACTAAAGCTTTTTTTAAATCAAAAATGCATTACTCAAATATGAAATCTTGACATTATAGTGCAGAAACAGTGATTTCTCCATGCTGTCAGCTCAAAGATTGCTTCTGTAATCATTAGACTGCATATTTATGATACAGGTGGTGATATTGTCATTTTGTTATAAAAATTTCCTCCCTAATAATAACTGGCTAAGGTCAAAACTTACTCTCCTAGACTTGAAGATTTCGTGGATGGTGATGATGTAGTTGGACAAAAGCAATACCATAAACAACTTGAAAACATGTTTTCTAAATATTTTCAGAAGCAGACTCAGAACTGTTGGCCACACTTATTATTTTAAAAAATATTTTTTCACTCTTTTTGTTTACCCCAGTCACTCGAAAAAGACTGTCATCATAAACAAGCAATCTAGAAAGTCACACTGGAGCAATGTAATTGACTTTCAAGATAAAAATCATCCTGATTATCTGTATCTCAGCTTTCAGTACACACACACAGAAAGATAGTGTCCTGTGAAAATAACTTGTCTTCTCTCGTATTTTTATCAGTTTATCAATCAAATATCAATTTGCTTGCCACTTCTGTAGGGTCAAGCAAACCTACTTTCTCTGTATGAACTGATTGCTGTTTGTAAAGGTATTGTTTTTGTATGATCTCCCTGATATGAGGAAGTGGTGATGCAACATGGGGGCTTAAGTGGGTAGGAGAAGAATCAATGAAACAAGATGGAATTGGGAGGGAGACAAACCATAAGTGACTCTTAATCTCACAAAACAAACTGAGGGTTGCTGGGGGGAGGGGGTTTGGGAGAAGGAGGTGGGATTATGGACATTGGGGAGGGTATGTGCTTTGGTGAGTGCTGTGAAGTGTGTAAACCTGGTGATTCACAGACCTGTACCCCTGGGGATACAAATATATGTTTATAAAAAATAAAAAATTTAAAAAAAAGGTATTGTTTTTGTAATGAGTATCTCCTATGTGCCAGGTGTTATGCTAGAAAATGGCAGAGCTGATGCTAGACTACACAGTGTTTATGAGTAAATTAGAAAGCGGGATCCATCCTTTCCTTGAGATACCTTTATTTTCAGCTTTTACGAAATTGTCACAATATGTCGATTTTGTTAGTACAAGAAATTTTTTGAAGAATGGTCAGAAAATTGTAGTATATATACTGCTCTATGATTTAAAGGGTACCCTTTGGATATGGCCCTCTTGTGCAATGCACACCACACCATCTTATATTGTTGCCCTGATACTGGGGATATACATATCGAAGACCTGCCATAGCCCCTGCCCCTGTGGAATTTACAATCTAGGAAGGATACAGAGCATATAACAAAGGAATCTGACCTAGACTCAGAGATAAGAGAAAATGTTAATGCTTCAGTATAGATCTACTTATATATAAGATCTATAAGTTATGTGGGAATTAACTAGGAGAAGGGAGTCAGGGGAGAACATTCCACATGGAGGACTAGCAAGTGCAGTGGCTCTGCTGGATGCACGCAGAATGCATTTAAGAAATAGAAAGGAGGCTGAGCACAGAGAACTAAAGAGAGGGTAATATGAAGAGAGTCTGGTAAGGTAGGCCAGGGACCAGGTGACGCAAAATCTTATAGGCCATATTAAGGACTTCGGCTTTATTTTTAAAACAATGGAAAATCATTTGAGGATTTCAAGTAGGAGTGGTGAGGGGTGACAGAGATTTCATGATCAGATTTGCGTTTTGAAAAGATTGCTCTAGCTTCCACATGGAGAATGAGTTGAGGGCTCAAAGTGAAAGCAGGACAGTGCCTCTGTTGTACAGCTCTAGGAGGCACCTCCTAGTCCCCATACTGAGTTATATTCAGTTATATAATGAATGGCACCCAGAGAATACATTAATAGCATATAATGTGATTTGCATCTCCTGGAGTTATGCAGTGTTGCAGTGGTAGAGTGCCAGGAGCCCTGTTAGAAGGCATCGCAGTAGTCGAGGTCAGGGATAATTAATGATAGTTCAGATAGAATGGTAGCTGATTTGAAATGGACAGATCTGTAAGTCAAGGTATGGATGTAGGCTTAATATCTCAACAGAACTGCCCCAGTGTATATAAAGTTGCTTTAGTACTAAGTCAAATTCTGTTGATTAATTTTATAAAGCTCTGATATTCTATGTTGATGAATCCTGGAAACTGATTTGAAACTTATCTGTCTTAATCATTTAAAGAGAGCTTACTTGTTATTCAGGAATAAAATACCTTGTAAACTAGAAGGCTATCCTCTAGGCCTGTACTGTCTTGTATGGTAGTCACTAGCGACATGTGGCTGTTGAGCACATGAAATGTGGCTAGTCTGAAAGTGCTATAGAATGCAAATATACTCCAGACATCAAAGACTTAGTTGAAACTATCTGATTAATGACTCTTCATATTGATTGCATATTGAAATGATAATATTTTAGATATATTGGATTAATTAAAATTAATCTTTTAAAAAAGATTTTATTTATTTGACAGAGAGAGAGAGATCACAAGTAGGCAGAGAGGCAGGCTCCCTGCTGAGCAGAGAGCCTGATGTGGGGCTCGATCCCAGGACCCTAAGGTCATGACCTGAGCTGAAGGCAGAGGCTTAACCCACTGAGCCACCCAGGCACCCCTTAAAATTAAAATTAATCTTTTAATTAAAACATTTTTGGCATGGCTAAGAGAAAATTTTAAATTACATGTATGGTTCATATTATATTACTACCAAACAACACTGATCTAGTCCACAAAGAAGGAAAGGTCAAGGCATTTTTAACTTTGACAGCATGATGGCTGGCATCACTAGATAGGTGCTTTAGTGTCCTTAGACTTCATGTGTTAGATTATGATTCCAAATTCGAGGTCCAAATTCCAGATTTTATTCCTTATAATACTCACCACAATATGACTGTAAATGCTAGTCTTGGCAAGAGAAAGTATTGTTTTATCATCCAAACTAATAAGTTTTGGTCTGGGCTTAATCCTGGGATCCATTTTTATAACTTCATCATCAAATTTCAAATCCTGGGACAATACTGATCCTTCTGAATATTTTTTGCTTTCTTCTAAAATAATATTGTTGAATGAAGAAAATAAAGAGCGAGGCTTGACCTAAAAAATTTATTAAAAGTATTGAAAATTTGGTTGTTGTATTTATCATTTTGAACAAGAAACAGCCTATGTAGCAAAGATGAATTATCTCTTTTTTTCAGCTATATAGCAATACCTATGATGATCAGAATCACATTAGGAAATCAATAAGAATAGATTAAAATTGTAGGCTAAGAATAAATGTGTTCATCCCCTCCCATTGAAAATTCCTTAAAACTGGCAAAAGATCATCTTTAAATAGCTTTTCAGCAATGGAAAGGGCACCAACAAAAGACAAGGAATTGTGAGACATAAATCAAAAGGGACTGAATTGAAGACAATAGCAGAAATGTAACTGGTAGCCAAAACATGTATAGGAGATAATCACTTTGAAGAGCAGATGCAGAGAAACCTGGTGTTCAGAGTGAACAAGTAAAACAGCAATGGGATGCTCTAAGTAATTAAGTAATTATGGTAAGAACTATAAATGAATGAGCATGAACAACATAAATAGAAATGGCTCTAGAAAAAACCAAAATGGGACGCCTGGGTGGCTCAGTTGGTTAAGCAGCTGCCTTCGGCTCAGGTCATGATCCCAGCGTCCTGGGATCGAGTCCCACATCGGGCTCCTGCTTCTCCCTCTGCCTCTGCCTGCCATTCTGTCTGCCTGTGCTCGCTCTCTCCCCCTCTCTCTCTCTGATAAATAAATAAAATCTTAAAAAAAAAAAAAAAGAAAAAGAAAGAAACAAAATGATCCATAAGTGAATTTAAAACCTGGGACAATAAAGCATCCATAATAGAATAGGCTGCTATAGAAAAGAATAGGGTAAATACTTTAGAGTCAAAATAAAAACAATCAGTGAAATAAAAATATTCAATTAAAAATAAAAATATTCAATAAAAATATTCAATACAAATGGATATGGCACAGATCAAATTAGTGAGGTTGAGGAAATCTTCTTGAACAGAGAATTTAAAAATGGAGATATAAAATATGAGAGAAAAAAAATTAAAAGACATGGAGGATCAATTCAGAATGCCCAAAGTTTTTTTTTTTTTTTTTTTTTTTTTTAAAGATTTTATTTATTTATTTGTAAGAGAGAGAGAGAGAGTGAGAGCAAGCACAGGCAGACAGAGTGGAAGGCAGAGTCAGAGAGAGAAGCAGGCTCCCTGCGGAGCAAGGAGCCCGATGTGGGACTCGATCCCAGGACGCAGGGATCATGACCTGAGCCGAAGGCAGCTGCTTAACCAACTGAGCCACCCAGGCGTCCCAGAATGCCCAAAGTTTAACTAATCAAGGTTTCAGAGGGATGAACAGAGAATGGAAGAAAAAATAATAATAAAGGAATTAAGAAAATTACCCAGAAGTGAATAAAGTAGTGAATCTTCTGATGGGAAGAGCTCATGAAGTAGCAAGCAGATGAATGATGGAGCTAAGTTCTTTGCTGACATCTGTAACTGAAGAGTCACAACAACCAGGACTGCCCACCTCTCGACTTCTTGTTATTTGAGTCATTCTGTTTACTATTTGTCTGCTTCTCCCTCTGACCTTCTCCCCTCTCATGCTCTCTCTCACTGTCTTTCTCTCAAATAAGTAAATAAAATCTTTAAGTAAGTAAATAAATAGTAAGAAGACTGGAAACAACCTCTATGTTTCATCCAGAGTAATAGTCAAATAAATCAGACTATTATTGGATAGTATGCAGCCACCAAAAGAATGAAGAATAGACCTGGGCTTCTGGGTGGCTCAGTTGGTTAAGTGACTGCCTTTGGCTCAGGTCATGATCCCAGGGTCCCAGGACTGAGTCCTGCATTGGGCTCCCTGCTCAGCAGGGAGTCTGCTTCTCCTTCTGACCCTTCCCCATCTCGTGCTCTCTCTCTCACTCTCCTCTTTCTCAAATAAATAAATAAAATCTTAAAAAAAAAAAAAAAGTATAGGCCTATATGTACTGAAGTGGGAATATGTCCAAAACATATTGTTAGAGGCAAAAAACACCACAAAATACTTGGGTCTTGATCCTACTATGTAAAATGTATATTTTGTTATATATATAAATACATAGAAAAAAAGATTGAAAGCAAACCCACAAAGTTGTTAACAGTGGATTTCTTCATGAAAGGGAGTGGTGCTGGGGTTGAAGTGAAATCAGATTTTCATGTTTATTATATATTCTTCAATATAGTTTGAAACTTTCTCAGTGAGACTACAGCCATATATTACTCATAAAAACATTTAGGTGTCATAATATTTATTTTGAAAATTAAACCCTTCACCAAATAACCATTTTATTTTTTTATTTTTTAAAGATTTATTTGACAGACAGAGATCACAAGTAGGCAGAGAAGCAGGCAGAGAGAGAGGAGGAAGCAGGCTCCCTGCTAAGCAGAGAGCCCAATGCGGAGCTCGATCCTAGGATCCTGGGATCATGACCCGAGCCGAAGGCAGAGGCTTTAATCCACTGAGCTACCCAGGCGCGCCCCAAATAACCATTTTATATGTTTATGTATAAATAGACATGTTTAATATAAATCTGACATTACATTATTAGACTTCAAATTACTGTTCTGTCCTTATTTAAGGAATTCCAATTTTAAAAATATATCCATACCACTGTAATATACTCAAATTCAACAATGTATTCTGGCAAAACAAGGTCATGATCAAAGACAAACCACTTGCACTGCCGAACGCTGCAATCACAGTTTCTTTGTCCCATGACAGAATCTAGAGTAAAATAAAAAACAAAACAAAACAAGAAAAATACTCTTCAAAATGAAATATATATTTTTCATTATTACACAGATTAATAAACAATAAACTCAGCAAGTTCTAACTATCATGTTATTAAGAGTATTTTATTTCTTATATTTTTTCCACTCTCCTAGGCAGTTTCTTAATTCTAGAAATACTTTCTAGTCACCCTTTCACTACATAGACTAGTAGGGTTTAATTTTATTCATGTTCTTTTTTTTTTTTTTTAAAGATTTTATTTATTTATTTGACAGACAGAGATCACAAGTAGGCAGAGAGGCAGGCAGAGAGAGGAGGAAGCAGGTTCCCCGCTGAGCAGATAGCCCGATGCGGGACTCGATCCCAGGACCCTGGGATCATGACCTGAGCCGAAGGCAGAGGCTTTAACCCACTGAGCCACCCAGGCGCCCCTCCTTTTCCTTTTTATACTTACCATTTTACTATTCAATGTGTGGCCATATATTTTTGACAAATGTATTTCCCAAAAACCTTTGCTATTAAAAGTGGGTGGGTTTTTCATCTTTTGAAATACATATATGTATTATATAACATATGAAACATGTATATAGTATGTATGTATAATATATATGAGTATGTATGGATGTGTCATTTACAAAATAAAAGTCTACACACACATATAAATGTCACTGAAGTAGGGAATAGGAAAATAGAAGCTCGCTAGTAGCTAACAAAGGATTTTTTAGAAAAGTTTACAAACTTTGTTGGTAGAAGTTAAACTCTACACATCTGTATTAAACACAAACATTTTGTATTCAGAAAAATTAAAGCACATTTCTCTTTATAGCAGACATACTTAGTATATATTTTCGAGGAACGAACACTGAATTAACCATTGGATAGTTAGCTTGATTGATGGAGTCCTGTTCACGAGCCTGAACACTCTGTCCAAGGAAGACCTTTGTAATGAGGAGGATGCCTAAATATGAATAAAAAAATAATTTTAACACTAATTCATTTTGGTAACTTTCCCATATTACTTTCCTTAATGGTCGCAGACCTGACAATATGTTCTGCAAGGGGAGGAATCCTGGCTACCTTGTTTGCCATTGTATAGCAACCCAGAAGCTCACTAAATATTTGTTGACCAAATGAAGTAAGTATGAAAGAGGATTCCTGTAATTATATCAAGCAAAGCTTTACAGAAAAGGAAGAAGGAAAGAAAATAATAAGTTTTTTTTATTAAGTAATTTAAAGTAAAGAACTTTTCATTGTTATTAACTGGGTAAAAATTCATCTCTTTATCATCAGCACCTAGCATATACCTTAGATCATAGGGGGCACTCAATACATATTTACTGAATGGATAAACATTTATTTTCCCTTTAGATTCCTAAGGGATCTTTGGATTCACTCAATCCTAAAGATCTCTAGGAGTCAGTCCTATAAAGTAACTTGTAATCACTAGGCATAAAACATTGAGATGCCCCCCCCTTTTTTACGATGTATCTGTCATAAAATGAAAATTGAGAGACCCTAATTGTTTTGGGAAACATATTTCAGAAGAATCTAGAAAAACATCATGAGGTGTTTCTTAAGATGGGAATAGAGGAGAATGAGAAAAAAGAAGCAAATGTTTTTTTCAAATAAGGAGTTCTTTCTATATTCAATAATCTGCTTAATTTTCACTTAATAAAAGACTACAAAATACATGTAGTTCAACATGAATAATCTTAGCAGAGCTATTTTCTGAAACTTAGAATATTACTTTTAGAGAGTTAAATTAACCAAATTTCTGACAGCTCAGTCTTCAGTAGGTTGAATAGTGGAGACCAAAGAGTAGGCGTCCCTTACTCCTTGACCAGGTCCGTTCTCCTTATTATATACTCTTGGATCATATGCACTAATACTTCATCTTACAGCTCTTATGAAAATTATAATTTTACATTTATTTGTGTGATTATTAATGTTTGTCAGTACCATAAGGAGCACTGTGTCTAGTTTGCAGAGACTGTATCCCCATCACCCACCAGGTGCCTAACATGCAGTAACCAGTCCATACTACTGGTGGAACTGAACAATGAGCAGTGGGAGGGTGAGGCAGGAGGACCTGATGAGCTGGTTTTTTGCCCCAGCCTGTGGTTAACAGGGAACCTCTCCCACAACTGTCTTGCAAATTGGCTCATATACTTTTATCTGTATATTCAAGATGCAAATAAAGTACTAATCACTGTGAATAAATGAAAGTACCAAAAGCTTATCTTCTATGAGGTAATTTATAAAGCAATCTATACATTTCAATCTATACATTTTATCTTTAGTCAGGTTTTTTGTTTTTTTTTTTAAGATTTATTTATTTGACAAGAGAGACACAATGAGAGAGGGAACACAAGCAGGGGGAGTAGGACAGGGAGAAGCAGGCTTTCTGCCAAGCAATTCAGGGCTTGGTCCCAGGACCCTGGGATCATGACCTGAGCCAAAGGCAGAACCTTAACAACTGAGCCACGCGGGCACCCCTTTAGCCAGTTTTAGGTTTACAACAAGGTCTTCTTATCTTCTGTTACAATAATTAAGGACAAATAAGGACTGTCTTCCCCAGTGCTTGGTATGATGATTATTGCATAATTGGGTCAGGTTCTCTTTTCTCTGCCCTGTGAACTTGAGGCGTGGGGTGTGTGTGTGTGTGTGTGTGTGTGATGCATATAGATTGAGTTTATTTTTAGGACACAAGTTAATGGAGATAAAAGGAGATTGAGAGAGAGGAGGTAGGATGGCAATGTAGTAGGACCACCCTAGGCTCATCTTGTCTCGTCAATGAACAAAGCAGACCGTGAAAAGTGCTTGTTCCATATAATTAGATTAAACATGAGTAACAAACGGGTCCCATCCTATTAATGTTTACACAATGATCAGTAAATATTTGTTTATAACTTGACTGAAGTAATAGATCAAAGAGTCATATATCACTACACTGGTAAATAATAAGTAAAATAATTTTTAGAAAATCTTTCTGATTGATAAAACCAAGTGTTAAAAATGTTACAAAATTAACTAATGAAGACTTAGAACTAAAAAGTTCAGAAATTCTGTGTATTTGTATTACCATGCCTGAAGACCTCAGGCTCAAGACAGTTCTTCTTCTCGTCTTTGTACTTTTGCTGTAAAAATTCAATTCTGGGGCACTCACACATACTGAGGCTGTTAGCAAGAATCACAGCTTCTTTTCTGAGAGGCAGCTGTAAAGAAAAAACAAAGTCTGAGTATTTTTATAAAATTGACAGTACTTCAGCTTCAATACAGATGGTTTACTGGTAAATGTTTGTGGGTGTGGGCAAAGAAAAGTCAGGCTAGATTTGCTGAAAAGAAGTAGACAAACTTCAGGTGCAACTTCATTGTATAAGGCTATTTATATGGTTTAAATTTACATGGAAACAGGTTTACAAAAAGTGATACAGTATAATATTTATTCCCATAAAAGGAGCCAGAGTCAAAGCTGACAATACTGTGTAGTGATGGAGCTGTAGTTTTACACATTTGCAAGGATACTCCATGAGTAGTCATGCAAATTCCAAAAAGAAAATCCTGCATGACATTTTATCAGTGAAGGTTCTTATTTAGATATGATATATACATATAGATAGATACATTTAAGATATATAAATAAAGATTTGGTATAATGGTGTTTTTGGTTTAATAATCTACAATGATTTCCAGATACATCTCATTGTGCTAATGCATTGAAATCTTGGTTTGCTTTGTGACTAGATTTATTTCTTAAAGTATTTGATCAGAAATACAGTACTTCCGTAAAATTCACATTACTTCCTGTGAAAGCAGTCCTGAAAAGTCAATAAAATCTCTATTTTTAGTTGTAGGAAACCTAGAGCTAAGAGGGATTAAACAGTCTATCCAAGGACAGAAGTAGAAATTAGCAAAGTCGTGATTTGAACTCAGGTCTGCTCTTCCTTGTCACTATCTCAGTTTTGACATTATTACTAGTTTAATATTAGTAGCCACTTTATCTAAAAATGTACTTTTCTATAAATGCTGAATTGCTTATATATTTTTTCTTATTGAAACCTGTCATCCAAAGATTTTTTAAAAATAAATACTAAAATGTGGCTCATGTTACTATAAATTCCACGTTTCAGTAAATAGAATCTTCTCAGACTTCCAGTGAATATCACTAAATATGCATCAGATACAAGCTGTGTGCATGGCATTAGGCAGCTATAGCATGGTCTTGGCCCTCAAATAACAGAGGGAAAGATCATGAAGAGAGCATAGGCAGTAATCTTTCTAACATCAGCTGTAGCAATATTTTTCTAGGTATGTCTCCTGAGGCAAGGAAAATAAAAGCAAAAATAAACTGTCAGGACTACAGAACAAAATGTTTCTGCATAGCAAAGGAAAGAATCAGAACAAAAAGCAACCTACTAAATGAGAGAAGATATTTGCAAATGATATATTCAATAAAGGGTTAGTATCCAAAATATATAAGGAACTTATAAAACTCAATACCTAAAAAACAAATAACCCTTAAATTAAAAAATGGGCAGAAGACATGGACAGACATTTCTCCAGACATATAGATGGCCAAAAAGACATGAAAAGATACTCAACTCGCTGATCAACAGGGAAATGCAAATCAAAACTTCAATGAGAAATCACCTCATGCCTGTCAAAATGGCTAAAATAAAAAACACGATAAACAAGTGTTGGTGAGGATGTGGAGAAACAGGAACTCCTGTGCTCTTTTGATGGAATGCAAACTGGTGCAGCTAATGTGGAAAACAGTATGGAGGTTCCTCAAAAAGTTAAACATAGGGGCACCCACGTGGCTCAGTGGGTTAAGCCTCTGCCTTTGGCTCAGGTCATGATCTCAGGGTCGTGGGATTGAGCCCCACATCGGGCTCTCTGCTGAGCAGGGAGCCTTCTTCCCCTTCTTCTCTCTGCCTGCCTCTCTGCCTACTTGTGGTTTCTGTCAGTCAAATAAAGAAATAAAATCTTTTTTAAAAAAGTTAAACATAGGACAAGACTACAATCCAGTAATTACACTACTAAGTATTTTCACACAAAAACCAGAAACACTAAGTCAAAATGAGTCATGCACCCCCATGTTTATTGCAACATTATTTATAGTAGTCGAATTGTGAAAGCAGCCTAAGTGTCCCTCGATAGATGAAGGGATTAAAAAACATGTGGTATATATGCACAATGGAATATTATTCAGCAATAAAAAGGAATAAAATATTGCCATTTACAACAACATGGATGGAGCTAGAGTATATTATGCTAAGGGAAATAAGGCAGTTAGAGGAAGACAGATACCATATAATTCTACTCATGTGTAGAATTTAAGAAAAAAAATAAACAAGCAAAAGAAAAAAGAGAGAGAGAAACCAAGAAACAGACTTTTAACTATAGAGAAGAAACTGATAGTTACCAGAGGGAAGGTAAGTGGGCGGATGGGTGAAATAGGGAATGGGGATTAGGAGTACACTAAATGATTATGGTGAAAAAAATAATTGAAAAAATAGATAGCAACAAAAAAAATAGAATCAGAAAATGTAAAAAATCTAAAAAAATAAAAGAGAGGGGAAGACGGAAATAATTTTAAATTAAATAATTAAAAATAAAAACCATCACAATATGATATGTGATATGTCAAATAAGATATGTCAAATAAGATCTACTTTTTTTTTCTTTTTTTTAGGTGGGAGAGTGGGAGAAAAAGAATCTCAAGCAGGCTCCCCACCCAGCACAGAACGAACTTAATGACTAAGCCACCCAGACACACCCGATAATCAGAAATTTTAAAGGTAAGTCTTTTTAAGAGAAGAGTACATGATATATAGAAAAAGGTATGACTTTTATCTACCCATCTATTCAACTATTCATCATGCATGAATCAGATTTCCAGTAAGAATCTCTTAAGAAAGTCCCTCCCCTCAAGGACTTAAAGAGAAACACATACACAATCGCATTTCAATATAACAAACATGCTACAATAAAATTTTCAACTTCCACTGACTGCCACTTAACCAGTTTACAAGATTAAGCAGTATTTTCCATCCTTTCTAGAACCCACAGTATGGTGACAGTTCAAGGATAAGAGGGTACTTTAAAAATTACTGATGTAGAGGCGCCTGTGTGGCTCAGTGGGTTAAGCCGCTGCCTTAGGCTCAGGTCATGATCCCACGGTCCTGGGATCGAGCCCCGAATCGGGCTCTCTGCTCAGCAGGGAGCCTGCTCCCTCCTCTCCCTTTCTGCCTGCCTCTCTGCCTGCTTGTCATCTCTCTCTGTCAAATAAATAAAAATCTTTAAAAAAAAATACTGATGTACTAGTATAGGGAATTGGTCAATAACATTGTTAATAATGTATGGTGACAGATAGTAACTACACTAGTCAAGGTACGCACTGGGAATGTATAGAATTGTTGAATTACTATATTGTAAACCTGAAACTATATAACACTATATGTCATCTGTATTTCAGTAATAAAATTTTTTTTTAAAAAATGGATGTATTTCTATCCACCCAGCTGTGTTTCATGCTTAGGAAAAGCCAGTTGTGTTCCTAAACTTTTTTTTGTACCAGTTATAATGGTTATTGAAATTAAACACATTAAATAAAACAATGAAATATGAGAAAGAATGAGAGTTGTGTCTATGAAAACTAAGTGGAAAGCTTTGGTAAGACTGCAGAGAGAGTAATCATTAGAAGCTTCTTTTAGAATATATGAAGGTGAGGCAAACACAGAAGTTTGGTGGTGGCCGGGAGGATCATACAAACTAAAATTAGTTTGATTTTTGTACTCGAGTTGCTCTGCAAGAATCTTTAAGTTCATGTTCAACTTTAAAGAAACTGAAACTAGTATGTAATATGGTTGTGGCCTGATGTAAGAAAGACTCAGGAGCTCCAACCTCCTATCAAAGGCTTTGGCCCTACATAAAAAGACAGACAAAAGATGGGGCGCTTGGGTGGCTCAGTTGGTTAAGCTTCTGACTTTGGCTCAGTTCATGATCTCAGGGTCCTGGAATAGAGCCCTTGCATTGGGCTCCCTGCTCAGTGGAGAGTCTGCTTCTCCCTCTCCCTTCGCCCCTCTCCCTCCAACCCAGCTGCTTATGTTCTCTTGCACTTTCTCTCAAATAAATAAATAACACCTTAAAAAAAAAAAGACAAAAAGGGGTGCCTGGGTGGCTCAGTCATTAAGCATCTGCCTTCAACTCAGGTCATGATCCCTGGGTCCTGGGATCCAGCCCTGCATTGGGCTACTTGTTTGGTGGGAAGCCTGCTTCTCCCTCTCCCACTAACCATGCTGTGTTCTCTCTCTCACTGTCTCTCTCTGTCAAATTAAAAAAAAAAAAAAAGACAAATGAAACACAAGATTAGAGGTTTTAAAAAAATTTTTTAAACTCTACTCCATACAAGTCTCAAACTCATGACTTTGAGATCAAGAGTCACATGCTCTCCCAACTGAACCAGCCAGGTACCCTTAAGTTTGCTAAAGGGGTGCTTGCTTTGGCAGCACATATATTAAGTTTGCTCAAGAGTTTTTTAAGTAAATCATTCATTTACAATTTTCCATATTGACTTTTTGATAGACCTGTAAACTAGGTAAGAGGGCTCCTACCATTTGAGAACTCGGGAAAGGCTGCACAAAGGTAGAAGTCCTTAAGCTGAGACTTGAAGCGTTAGTTTGTCACAGGTGAAAAGCAGAAAAGGGCATTTCATCAGAGGGAGGCATGGCACTGAGGTGTGTTTAGGAGAATTGTAAGGAAAGTACATACTTCATCTGGGATATTTATATATTTGGTAATAGGGAGTTAGGCTGAAGCTAGATTTTGAGGGGCCTTAAATGCCAGGCAGAGGGATTTGGATTTCATTATTATCAGTAATGGGAAGCTACTGAAGAATTTTCATCATGAAACAGTGCAGTGTGAGAGGTGAAAATAACTTTTTAGGAAAGATTAATTTGTACTGTTAAAGGTAGATGGAATAGAGAGGAAGACCAAGGGCAGGACTGCCCACCAGAAAACTACTAGCAAACAGTAGAGGGATTTTTTTTTTTTTTAAAGTAGGATCCACACCCTGCATGGAGCCCAATGCAGGGATTGAACTCGAGACCCTGAGATCAAGACTTGAGCTGGAATCAAGAAGTGGACATTTAACTGACTAAGCCACCCAGGCACGTCTGGAAGAAATGTTCGAAGTGGTGGCAGGCAATGGGAATGGAGAGGGAAAGGAAGAATGCAAGTGATGCCATAAAGGAAGAATCACTACAAATTGTGAATGATTAGATATATGGATAATGGAGGAGGGAGTGGTCAGATATGATTTCAAGGCTTTGAACCTGGTCTGGTCAGTGAAAAGAATGACAGCATTATTAGTAGAAAATGACAAGAGGGGAGAGTTGCTTATGGACAAAAGATTAAAGTCTAGTTTTAGATAGATAAGGAGATAAGGCAGAGGAACCAGGTAGGAACGGCAGCTGTTGGTGCCAGAGCAGAGATCAGGAGGCTGAGGATGTACCTTCTGGAGAAAGCAAAGATGGACTAAATGCCACTTCTGTGGCTTTTGACCAAGTCCTTGGGTATCAAAGAGAATATCTTATTTTTCCCTGCCCTCCAGCCCTCTGCCAACCTAAATCAAATTCATCTTCTAAACTGCTTATGCAGCTCATGTTTTTAGTTTTTAGTCTTATTCCATCTTTTAAATGATGCAGCAGATACTCATCTTTACTGCTTGCATGCTCATCATAGCATAAAAATCTAGTTTATCAGATCGATGTGCTACACAGTGATTTTTCTAGCCAATTATGTTCCCCCATTTCTAAGATTTTAACAATGAGTGTAATTGATAGTGTGCAGAGAAAAAAAAGGGTAGATTAGTGAACCTTAATCTTGTGGTATTCTCATGTTTAGAGGGAAGAGGAAGCATAAAAAGGAAAAAAGGCAGGATAATCAGAAGAATAGGATAACAAGATTATAATATCGTGGATGCCAAACGAATTCCAAAAAGCAAAGAGCAGTCCATAGCATCAGATGTTTCAGATAATAATGGTAGATTTTACATAAAAACTTTCCATGTGCCAGGAATTGGTCCAAGAACTTTTTGGGTAATTTTGGGGGGTAAAGTTCCATAATACATTTTATTTAATCTAATATATCTGAAATATTATCATTTTAAAATGTAACCAATAGAAGATGTTATAGTCTTCTCTCTATACTAGGTCTTTCAAAACTATTTGTTTTAAACTTCTAGAGCATCTCAATTCTGACAAGTCACATTTCAAATGTTCGACGGTCACCTCTGGGTGGTGGCTGCTGTACCAGACAGAGGGCGAATAGAAGGTTTAGGGCTATTCTGTCTCCTACTAGAGGTGCAGGGCACTGAGCGCTAGCACAGGGTCTGGGGCAAGCAGAAAACACAAACGTTAGCCCCGTCCTTCTACCACCCTTTGTGCCCCTGATAACTCCTAGTTCTCTGGAATCACCCTGAGCACCCTCTGCCTTAAAATCCTCTATTCCTCACCTCCTCCTCACTTCTCTTCTAGAAAGCATAGTGAGGGCACTCTCACCACACCACCCTGCTGAAGCCATCAGCACCTCTAGCTTGAGCTGCTGTGGGATCTCCTCCATCTACTGTCCCTGTCATCTGCTCCCGCTCCCTCCAGTCCATTCTCCACGGAGTGGCTGTGATGGTTTTTCAGTGATTTTTTTTTTAATTATGGTAAAAAATACATAAAGTAAAACTACCACTTAGATCATTTTTAAGTGTACAATTCATTGGCATTAAGTACATTCATAATTCATAATTCATTTCCAGAGATTTTCATCATCCCAAATAAAAGGTCTGTGCTCATCAAACAATAACTGCCTATCCCTCTGTCCTCCCCACCCCTTGGTAACCTCTATTCTACTTTCTGTCTCTACCAATTTGCCTATTCTAAGTACCTCATGTTAGTGGGATTATACAATATTTTTTCATTTGTGTTTGGCTGTTTTTTTTTTTTAAAGATTTTATTTATTTGTTCATGAGAGACAGAGAGGCAAAGGGAGAAACATGCTCCCCACTGAGCAGGGAGCCTGACCCGGGACTCCATCCCAGGACCCTGGGATCATGACCTGAGCCTAAGGCAGACACTTAAGCAACTGAGCCACCCTGGTGCCCATGTGTTTGGCTTCTTTCACTTATCATAATTCTTTCAAAGTTTAACCACGTTATAGCATGTGTCAGAATTTAATTCCTTTTTATGGCTGACTAATATTCTATTGTAGGGATAAAGCACATTTTGTTTATCTATTCATCTGTTGATGGGCCTTTGGGTTGTTTTTACTTTTTGGCTATTGTGAATAATGATGTTATGAACACAGATGTACAAGTATCCAAGACTTCTTTAATGCATATTTCCCTGAATCCTACCAACAGCTCTGTAGACTAGATACTAATATCACCTTCATTCAGATAGGAAGAAAGAGACAGAGCTATGTGAAGGCACATGGCTGGTGAGCAGGAAAGCCAGGATTTAAATGCAGCCACATTATCATTTCATGTGTGCCATGATGTGAGAAGGACTAGGAGGTACTGCTCTATACCTGCGTGTTACAGCCGCCTGATCAAGAGGGTGGAAGAATAAGGAGGGATGGTTGGATATTTTAGAGCTCAGTGTGACCAGGGGCAAGGTGGGGACAATGAAGTACAGAATAAAGAGGTCTGGCAGTAAAAGAGAAACAGAAAAACAGGATGATAGCTAGAAAGCCCAGCAGTGTCGAGTGAATGGATTTCTTTTTTCAGGATGAATATTAGAGAGTTTAAAACAGATTAGAGAAGTAGATTTCAACACAAAATAGGATACCTAGAAAGAAAAAGTCAGGCAGATAGAGTAACTGATGGACTTACTCTGGTATAATACAAAGAAGGAAGATGCTATACTTTCCAGTACCAAGCTGTGAAACAGCAGTTTGTTCTAAACATGGATAAAAGGGGGCTCCTGGGTAGCTCAGTGGGTTAAGCCTCTGCCTTCGGCTCAGGTCATGATCTCAGAGTGCTGGGATCGAGGCCCGAATCGGGCTCTCTGCTCAGCAGGGAGCCTGCTTCCTCCTCTCTCTCTCTCTCTCTCTCTGCCTGCCTCTCTGCCTACTTGTGATCTCTGTCTGTCAAATAAATAAATAAAATCTTTACCATAAATAAATAAACAAATAAATAAATATGGATAAAAGGATTAAGAATTGAACCCTGCCTAACTAATGGCAGAGCTTTATTCATTAGGAAGAAAGCATTATTCTGAATGACATTTTATGTTACCTTGCTTGTCTCACTGTCTTTGAATCCTTTTTCAAGTATTTGGAGCAGATGCTTTTTCTTCACTGTAACTTCAGGATCAAAAACGTAAAAAAGACATTCCAGCATCTTTCGATAGTTCCTTAAGAACAGTTGAGACAAAAAAAAAAAAAAAAAAGAAGAAGAAGAAGTTTGAGAATTGATTTTTAAAAAGCTTAGCTATAGATAAGACAACCATATATCCTGCCCATGATATTTCTCATTTACAATGAATGTTCCACCAGCATTACTAAGCCTCCAAAACCCCTCAGTCTCAAAATGAGCCCCCGTGTGGGTAAAGTCATCCTAGTTGAAATGCATGAACAGGCAATATTTACTAATAAGGTGTATTTTTAATAGTGTTAACTTTTAAAACAGAAAGACTCTTGTACAAAATAAAATCACACTTCCAAAAAAATGTCCCTTATGGAGTTTAACTTCTTACTCTGAATCATGCATATCTTCATTGTCAAAAAACTTTTGGAATTTCTCTTCAAATTTTAGTCTCAGAATACGGTTGTTGACTTTGGTGACACGTTTTACTTTCACTCCTGTAATACCATATGTTCTGAAGTCCCATGTACAAAAACGTGAGAGAATTAATTCATAGCAAGAGTTAAACCTATATGGGAAGACAGAATATATACAAAGAACAGATTGTCCTAAAAATGTTGAAGAACACAAAGTTACATATAAAAGCTATAGTCCATTATTTTATGTTTTTTGCTAAAGATACATTGGCATATCACACTTACTTGATCAATAAAAGAGAAGTTAAACTTTGAAACATAAAAGTAAGAGTTTTATTAATTATTATATATGTGTTCTGACTAAAAGATACTTTGGTTGAGTAATCCTCCATTATGCCTCTCTGCCCCACTTTCAGCAAATCTGTTTGGCCCTACGTCTAATATCCATCCTGAATATAACCCTATGTCATCACCACTGTTATTACTCTAGTCCATATCCCCATCATCTCTCACTTGGACTACCACAAATAACTTCATAACCAGGTATATAGAAGTGAAAGAGGCAAGGTCCCTGCTTGCAGTGAATCTATATTGTAAGAACTTGGCTAAAAAACAAACAAGACATAAATAAAATCATTTCTAGATTGTTAAAGGCTTAGAAGAAAGAGAAGTTGAATGTAAGGATTGGAGTGGGGGCTACTTAAAACTGATCTTGGGTAAGATCTTTCAGAGAAGATATTTGAACTAAGAAATGAAGAAGGAAGGGCCAGCTATGTGAAGTTCTCAAGAAAATGTATTTGGAAGTGCTCATATGCTCTTTACTGCCCTTACTGGGCCATGCCCTGTCTTAAAGTAGCACAGAATTTGGCTTAATTAAGATGATATTTTAAAATGTATCAATTTGAAAAGGAAGTTAAGTGATTTTATATGGGATATATTGCCTATAATGAGATGTCTGGTCCTTACTGGCATATCAAGCAAAGCGTGAGCATGGTGTGGGCTAGGATCACAGAAGTGAGCTTCCTAGTGGTGGTCTCTCCCTGAGACAAACTTACTTAGACTGTTTGCTTTTCTCACTGGCAAAGACTAAACCAGGGCAGTTGGGTGCTGCCCAGTTACTCTTCCCTTAGAACTAAAAAGTGAGCTGCCAAAACCAAACCATTCCCACAGGAGCTCCCAGCCCATAGGGAGCCAGCCAAAAATGTAAGTAGTGTTGCAACTCCTATAATTATTTCAGAGGTCTGGCTAAATAGCTACATCATCACGAGGAGTGGGAAACCTATAGTCACCATGTATAGAGGGATCACTGTCTGGGCCTAATGAGTCCAGGTCACCCCTACATTATATGTCCCGAAACCACAGAAGCTCTCATTATTCCTTGTAACCTATTTATTGTTATTGTTATTGTTGTTGCACTTTGATAGAAACAAGTGCTGTAGGCATTTTATCGAGATAAATTTTTTGTTATATAGTAATAAAAGGGTAATCATGAATAGATGTAAGTGGGGCACCTGGACGGCTTAGTCAGTTGGGCATCCGACTCTGGTTTCAGCTCAGGTAGTGGTCTTGGAATCGTGGGATTGAGCCCTGCCTCTGGCTCTGTGCTCATTGGGGGGGGAGTCTGCTTGAAGATTCTCTCCCTCTACCCCTCCCCCCACTCATGTGTGAGATTCTCTCTCTCTCCCTCTCAAATAAATAAATAAATCTTTTTTTAGTCTTTTTTTTTTTTTAAAGGTCTTATTTATTTATTCGACAGACAGATCACAAGTAGGCAGAGAGGCAGGCAGAGAGAAGGAAGCAGGCTCTCCACGGAGCAGAGAGCGCAATGCAGGGCTCAATCCCAGGACCCTGGGATCACAACCTGAGCCAAAGGCAGAGGCCCTAACCCACTGAGCCACTCAGGCACCCCTAGTCTTTTTTTTTTAAGAATAGATATAAGTGATAAATGGACAATACCTAACTTCTAGTTTGGTTCCCAGGAATGCAAGAACCATGAATGGCACAGGAAACTCCACAAAGTGTGGTCCTTTCTTAGAACTTTCCTCTGCCTAGAAATTCAGTAGCGGGGCCCTTCCTTGCATGGAATTCCTAGAGCCCTGGAGACTGGGGACCCCAGTGCTAAGAGAACATGGGCTCTGCGCTACCTGGGGTCAGAGCAGTAAAACAATGCATTCCATCTCCTGGCCATGCTGGGGATGAAAAGACATCATTCACAGAGTTCTGGAATACTGTTGGAGGAGGGAGAATCAGACCTATGCTGACAGAGAAGAACTGTGACTTCCACTATTACTATTACCAGGTCCTCACAGAGGATGATACTTCCCACAGCATTGCTAGTAACATGCTACATGCACTGGGGGGCATGTCATTACTGGCTTGAGATACATGTATTGCTGTCTGAATCTTAAATAATGACTATAGAAATTTATATAAAGTAGTATCTAAATCTGTTCTACCTCTCCAAAAAGTCCCATAGATCTAAGGACAAAATTCAAACTACCAGCTCAGATGTTATTTCCTCTGCCTGGGAAGTCCTTCTCCTAATACTCTATATAGTCAACTTCTATCTGTCCTACAAAATTCAGATCAAAGCGTCTCCCTACCAAGCATCCCCACTTCTAGAAAACTTTCTCTACATCCCCATTCTGGTTTGAATGCCATTCTTCTCCACACCGACAATTATCCCACAACCGAATATGGTTTCATTACCATCGTCTCCTACACCAGAATGCAGCCTGATGAGAGCAGGACCCATGCCTTTTAACCCCAGCACCTAGAATAGAACCTGGCCCCTAGTAGAAACTCAGTGGATGGATCCTGAGCAAGAGAATGGAATAGAAAAGATTCAAAGATGAACACAAATGCAGTCTCTCTCTTCATTGAGTTTATAAACAAAGGGAGCATAAAAGTGATGGAACACGTACAGGCAAAATTAGAGTAGAAGATGGGAGAGGGAACAACTAAGTGCTATGAAGACTCAAAAAGAATAATAATGACTACTCTGATAAAAATGACAAAAATATCCCTCACAAAAGATGGCCCTTGAAGATAAAGTAAGTTTTGACAGACAGTGATAGAGCATGTGGGCAAGGATGGGCATTCTGGCAAAGGCAGTAGAAGAGAAGAAACCACTTATTTGGTGGTATACCAGGTATGCGCCATGAGCAGTGAGGCACACATGGTTTGGCTGGCTCTGAAGGGGTCTGAAAAGGAGTTAGGCTAGTCCAGAGACCATACAGTGAAGGCTGAGGGAGACAAAGCAGTCAAGAATGGCTTCAGTGTTGATTGCGTCTGCATGACTGGTAGGATGGTTGTGCCACAAACACGAATGGAGGAGTCAGTAGAAAGGGTGGTTTGTAGATAGAAAACAAAAACATAAAGATTGGGGCACCTGGGTGGCTCAGTGGGTTAAAGCCTCTGCCTTCAGCTCAGGTCATGATCCCAGGGTCCTGGGATCGAGCCCCGCATCAGGTTCTCTGCTCGGCAGGGGGCCTGCTTCCTCCTCTCTGCCTCCTTTCTGCCTGTGTCTCTGCCTACTTGTGATCTCTGTCTGTCAAATAAATAAATAAAATCTTTAAAAAAAAAAGATTATGTACATAGAGTGTAACCTAGGTTTTCTGACTCTAACCTTACTATGTATTTTATTACTTCACAGGTGAGTTCTCTTTTGAATGTGTTGAGTTTGCCTTACCAGTTGGACATCCAGATAGCATCTACAGGACTAGAGTAAAGAAGAAAGACTGTAAACGTAAGTAGTTTTTAAAAGTTCAGGAATACAAGAGACTAGCAAGAGAATATAAAAAGGAAATAGAAAATGTCTAAGTACAAAAACCGAGAGAGGTGAGGGATGCCTGGTTGGGTCAGTCGGTTAAGCATCTGCCTTCAACTCAGGTCGTGATCTCAGGGTCCTGGGATCGAGCCTCACGTGGGGAGCCTGCTTCTCCCCCCGTTCCCCCCACCCCGCACTCCACTTGTGTTCTCTCTCAAATAATTAAATAAAATCTTTAAAAGAAACAAAACAAAACAAGAGAGGTGAAGTTACAGAAGGAATGGTTAGCAGCATCAAGTATGGTAGAGGCTAGGAGAATGAGGACCCATCATTTCACTGGGTACTGTCACTCATTCAGTGGTACTGGAATGTGTGAGCATCCTCAGTGGTGATATACATCATTGACTGAGACTGATTTACACAGAGAGATGCCTACAATCATTCAATAATATCCAAATGACACACTCATATAGCAAATGTAGAATGCACATTTTTTAAATGGCTGTACCTCAGTAAGACCTATTAAAATGTACTTCAAAATTCTAAATACTGTCAACTTATTTGCTGACTTATACCAATATCTTACCTGTATAAAACAAAAAGTTGAGTGGGGGGAGGGGTAAAGGGTGATGGGTATTGAGGTGGGCACATGTTGTGATGAGCACTGGGTGTTATACTTAACTAAAGAATCACTGAACGCTACTTCAAAAACTAATTATGTACTCTACAGTGGCTAACTGAACATTAAAAAAAAAAGTTTATGCTGCTGTAACTCCCTGAAAGAGTACAGGAAGCACGAAATCTTTATATATAACAGTAGATTACTGAAAGTCATTATATACACAAAAGTGAAACTGTTAAGTGAGTATTAAGTGATTTTGGAAACATCAAATAGTAGTTTTTATAGAGTTATGAATCCAGCCAGTCCTATGCTAGTTGTTATGACTTACAAGGTACAAGAAACATTTTATAAGTCCCCAAGGAACTTATAGTTACTTATATACTATTTTGTGATGCTTTGAACTTATTTTTTTAAATTGTAAATGCCCTGGGATCTATAACCAGGTTCAAAGCTTTTCAAGCACAAGGACAGTGTCTTTTATGCCTTGGAGTGAGTCCTGACTTGACCAATGTTGTCTGCTGTCAGTGGCTAACTCAACTGGTAATACACAGGTAGATAATAAGAATCTGTAATGATAATGCTACAGTGGCAAAAATCTACTCAACAAGGAAGTCTTTATAAAACAAGGTCTTCTTTGAACTGAAAAATATAGTCCTTTTATTTCATAAAATTAATGAAGTGAAGAAACAGCAAACGATACATAATTAGAAATCTGCAATGCTCTTTTCCTAAAGAAATAAACGAAGACTATTTTGACATAAAATCTTTGTATTTGGGTTCTAGCTCTACTCTAGTACTTTTTATTTAAATCCTAAATCACTGATTTTAAAAAGTATTAATAAAAGAGAAGCCAGTGCTTAAATAAAATAACCAGACATGTAGCACATTGAGCAATTTAAAGCACATTAGTAGTTATTTCCTTTTTTTAAATTTTTTTAAAATAATCTCTACACCTAGTGTGGGGCTTGAACTCAGGACCCTTAGATCAAGAGTCACATGCTCTTCCAGCAGAGCCAGCCAGGCACGCCAGTACTTAATTCTTAACATCCATAAAAATACCACAGATAAGGTGGCCAAGCTTGTGGTACACTAAAAGTAAAAAACAATCTTTCAAATTCTGCCAATATATATTTGTCTTCTTAAAGTGGGTCAAGGTTATTCTTATTTAAACCAAGTAAACAATTGCTAATGAACATCTAAATCCATCAAAGCTGGGGTGCCTGGGTGGCTTAGTTGGTTAAGCATCTGACCTGGGCTCAGGTCAAGATCTTGGGGTCCTGTGATCAAGCCCTGCTTGGGCTCCTCACTCAGCCTGCTTCTCTCACCCCCTCTCCTTTTGCCTCTTCCTCTCCTTTCCCCCTGCTCATGCTCTCTCTCTCATATAAATAAATAAATAAATAATTTTTAAAAAATCCATCAAATCTTATATACTATCAGGGTGACAAAGTTACCTAAATGGCTTAAAAAAAAAAAAAAAGATTTATTTATTTGACAGAGAGAGAGATCACAAGTAAGCAGAGAGGCAGGCAGAGAAAGCAGGGTGGGGGGTAAGGGGGCGTGGGGAGCAGGCTCCCTGCTGAGCAGAGAGCCCAGTGCAGGGCTCAATCCCAGGACCTTGAGATCATGACCTGAGCCAAAGTCAGAGGCTTAACCCACTGAGCCACCCAGGCACCCCTCTAAATGGGTTTTTAGTAATTTTCCTTTTTTTTTTTTTTTTAAGATTTTATTTATTTGACAGAGAGAGACACAGCATTGAGAGGGAGCACGAGCAGGGGGAGTGGGAGAGGGAGCAGCAGGCTTCCTGAGCAGGGAACCTGATGCAGGGCTCTATCTCAGAACCCTGGGATCATGGCCTGAGCCAAAGGGAGACACTTAATGACTGAGCCACCCAGGTGCCCCTAGTCATTTTGCTTTTATGTTTTTTACTCTATAATCTACTTGCTCTGTAAAAAAGCCTCCTCTGCAATAAGTTAAAAATAAAAAAAACAAAAGTAAGAAACAAATCTATTTAGGTTGAGTGAATATAAACGAAAGACTAAAAAATTATTTATGTACCCAACAGACAGACACCATGCAGTTTTTGCACTTAAAAAATCAAGGCCTTTATTTGTTTACATGGAAACTGGAATTAATACCTTTTATATCTTTGTACATAAAAATCAAGTATTGTGGTTAACTGAACAGTGGTAACTGCTGGGCAAATGGATGCAAAGATACAAAAGAAAGTATTTTAAAAGGTCTTTTTCTCACTTGGGCAGAACTTCTCAGACTTTCCCACCAATGTATCACCAAGGCCCTTGAGAAGATTTTATTCACAGAGGTAAGAGCTACATATAGTATAAATCAGGGGCTTGTTTTAAGGTAATCCATAACAATCATGTATTTTTCTTTATACAAGGTAAATGCAATTTTTCCATTTTGCTCCAGAAAAGTCAGTATATTTTTCAACACTGACTGCAAGTAAAATCCTCTGGGATGATATATCAAATCCATCTATCACTTTATGTGTTTCCTGATTTCTCTCCACACCCAAATTTACAGTATGCTTCTAGGAGTCTATGACAATCTTCAGCTTGTGAGCTCCCCAATTTTGAGAAAATGATTGCAGAAATGTGAAAGTTAAAGTGATATTTTTCTGCTGCAAAATTTTTCTTTCCCTTCTTTCCTACTTCATTTCTTTCCTTCTTTCTCCTTCCTTCCTCCCCCTCCCCTCTTCCTTCCTTCCCTCCCGGCTCCCTTCCTTTTTTCTGTTCTTTAGAATCATTTCTTTGGTTGTACCCTCAAGATGAGGTGGCACAACCACTTCCTGGTTTTGTACCAGAAGGCTTCAATTTTTTTTTTTTCACGGATACCTATTTTTATTTTTATTCATTTCTAAATTTAATTTTTTCATTATTCCAAGATTCATTGTTTATGCACCACACCCAGTGCTCCTTGCAATACGTGGCCTCCTTAATACCCACCACCAGGCTCACCTAACCTCCGCTCTCCCCTCCAAAATCCTCAGTTTGTTTCTTGGAGTCCACAGTCTCTCATGGTTCATCTCCCCCCGTTTCCCCCAATTCACTTTTCCTTCCCTTCTCCTAATTTTGAAGTGTGTATGCCCATTTCCTGCTGCTTCTGTTTCTGGTGGCTCTTTCCATTTTTTTTTTTTTTTTTTTTACAGACAGAGACTACAAGTAGACAGAGGCAGGCAGATAGAGAGGAAGGGAAGCAGGCCCCCCACTGAGCAGAGAGCCCGATGTGGGACTCGATCCCAGGACCCTGAGATCATGACCTGAGCCGAAGGCAGCGGCTTAACCCACTGAGCCACCCAGGCGCCCCTCCATTTTTTATCTAAATGGGTTTTCCACCCAAATTCCTGGCTTTTAAGTGTACCTTATTTTTTTTTTTAAAGATCACATTTTTTTTTTTTCAGATTATTTGAGAGAGATCACAAGTAGGCAGAGAAGCAGGCAGTGGGGTGTGAGGGGTTAGGGAGGTGGGGAAGCAGGCTCCCTGCTGAGCAGCGAGCCCAATGCAGGGCTCTCCAGCTCAGGACCCTGGGATAATGACCTGAGCCAAGGGCAGAGGCTTTAACCCACTGAGCCACCCAGGCACCCCAAGTGTATGCCTTATTTTAATTCACAAAGTCCATGTGCACCCTGACTCTAGCTAGCTCTAGACTACTGGTTTGACTGTGACTATGGACCTGCAGGAAATTTGCTAGGGAGGCTCCTCCAGTGTTTGCAACCTGCTGTGGCCAGTCTTGCTTCTGCACTCCTCTATCTAGCTTCTCATACAGTATTCAGAATCCAGGCTTGTATCTAGTCCAGAAATGAACAGTATAAACATATGTAAAATTAATACTTGGCCATAAACATTTAAAAATTGTATTCTGGCAACAGAAAATGTACTGATGGCAAAATAGGTAATAGCCAATTTCTAGTGGATGAATATTCTATATGATAGGTTTTTTTGAAAATTGCATATCTTGAGATTTTATAAGTTGGTATTTTGGTTGATGATCTATCTTAAGCACCAAAAATTATTTTTAAAGCTGTAACTAAATTTCAGATAGATTTACCAGTCATCAGATCGCGTGCCTTCTTCAAAATGGATATTTCCCACAGTTTCCAACTCAATTAACAAAAATGGGATCAATAATCCATGACTTTTCTTCTTTTGCTTTAGTTCAACACGATAAATTGCTTCAATTCTATTTGAGAAAAAAAAAACAAACAAAAAACAAAGCTATTAGAAACACTTAAAAATCACAATAAAATTAAAATCGATTTTTTTAATAGCTGATGTTAAAATATAGGCTTCTGTCAATGGATAAATAAAGCCTGGTGTTAACAGTTAAACAAAGGAAAAGGTATTCTATTTCTGACAATTAAAATCACTTCAAATTATGTTAACTTCAGAATATGTGGAGGTTAGAAGGCTATCCTAGCTCTACCACTTATGGCTCTCAGATCTTTTTTATGCTGTAGTTTCTTAGCAAAATGGCAATATTAATAGTACCACACCTGCAAAAGCTTTTTTGAGGATTATATGCAAAATTCTTATAAAGCTCTTAGCAAAGAATTGGCACAAAAAAAGAACCCAATAAATGTTAGTTATTATTATTAGTAGTAGTATTTACAGGGCAAACCTACTTAACCATTTAGTGCCCTAGTAAATAAAAAATTTACAGAACTTACTATGTCTTCCTGTTTTATATTTCTCGTTGATATGCAACCAGAGTTTGTTTCTACATGATTCCGGACAACTGTGTATATGCTTTGCTCAGTCAGATCTATGTGGTAAGTTTTTGCATCAGTAGCAGCTCTGTTTTGTTTGCAAACACTATAGCAGTGATGTGACAGAAAGCCAGTTGGGGGAAGTTCGCTATGCCTAAGTAAGTATTGCCTCTGGAAAAACAACATGTGTCAGCTTTGAACCAATGATGTCTAGCTCTACTGGGAACTGGACTGAAAACACATTCCATGTTTTCCTTCATAATAGAATTCTTTCCACTCATGAAGAAAGGAACTGAGCTCAACTGATAGTCTAGAACATTCTATTCTCTCATTTTCAAATTTGAAAAACTAGGTAATTCATAAAACATACTCATCTAATTTTTGGTTCCAGAATGTTACCCTTTCATTCAAGGCATTTAGTTTGGTCAGTATCTTCTGTTGAAGATTTGGTTCTTCTGTAACAGTTTCACAGTTCTTTGATTTTTCAAGTTCAGTTACTTTATTGTTATTGGATCTATCATTGTGCCCTTTGCCAGATCCCTTGAGTTCAGCAAGTTCTCGTTCCAGCTGTTGAAATCAGTGTGCCAGAGAGCAAAACATTTTTAGTGGAATTATTAAATATATAATTAATTTAAATTAATAAAATAAAAATCTAGATAATAAATAGGCTAAAGTTCATAAAAACATACTAAATGGGTGATTACAACCTGGGTACAAGTTTAGTTAGCCAATTTATCTTGACCAAGGGACAGTCTTAAATATATGGCAGTTTTTAAAATTGACAACGAGAAAAGCAAATGGATTTTTAAATATTAAGCGACGGGTTTGTTTCTATTATAAAGCCAAAGTAAAATTATAACAAATACTGGTTTTGGTATAATTAAAATTAATTCAAATTAATATGACTTCTATTCAATTTTTCAATATTTTTTTAAGTACTTTGATATTCTGGGAAAAAATCAACCATAGCATATGTACAAAACATGTATATAGGGATGCTTATTTTTTCTTTTTGCCAGTCTCCTATATATGGCTCAGCATAGCAAGGTCTTTGTCTAAAATTTTGATATTTTGTTTTTTCTTGTTCATAATGGGCTTTGTTGGCATTCATTTGCATTTTTAAAAAATACTGCACTAGGCATGATTTATTGTGGTTACTGAGGTTTTTAGCACACAGATTTTGGGCACACAGTGAGTGCCTCACTTGTCTTGCCTTATCTCTGCCTAGCAGGATTTCAAGATAAATTGTACTATACATGGAGAAGTGTATATAAAAAGAAATTAACTAATTATCTGTTCTCCCCCTTCTATAATGGCTATATCCAGCTGTTAAAAAACAAATTCAGCACATTTATAAAAATGGCTATAATTTATCTTATCTACAGGTATTATTTTTCACATTTGCAATCTTACTTAATACATTCATTTCCACAATAAAAGTAGATATAAAGTGATTTCCATATACTGGTTCATTTTTTTATTCAAAAATAAATTCTGTTAATGTTTCACTTTAAGGATAAATTTCTATTATACCATTAATTAAAACCTGCTTATATTAGAAATATATAACTTATCTATATGTTCTATAATTAATGTATTTATAAATATTAAATCTATTTATTTATTTATTTAAAATATTAAATATATTTAAAAGACTTGGGTTTTAATGGTAGTATACTATTCTATTTTAAGAATGAATAATTCTTCCTCTCTGGTTAAACATTTAGGCAAGTTTCCAGTTTTTTGTTGTCACTAATAGTACACTGATCAATATCATATCTATGTAAATATTTATCCAAATCCTTAGAATAGAGTGCTATATGTAGATTTATTAGGTCAAATGCTACAAGCGTTTTCAGGCTGTAAATACATACGACCCAAATTATGTTCCATTGGTGGTATAGTAGTGTCACACACCTCTTTACCAGCCTGAGTACTATGATGTTTTATACTTTGACAATTTTATAGGCAAAAATGATTGTTATCTTAATTCACATTTGGAAAATTCATAATCAAGTTGAGCTCTTCGTTCAAATGTTTATCAGTCATTTTTTATTTCTTCTTTTGTAAAATTAAAATTTATGTGCTTTGCTTGGTTTGTCTATTTAAATATTTGCTTTTTGTTTTACTTACGATTCTTTATACTACGGATATCACATCTGTCCAGAATGTTTGTTGAAGACATTTTTCAGACTGTCATTTATTGTTTACTTTTATTAATGATGCTTTTTTAAGTACCAAACATTTTACTTTTACTTTTTGCAATCGAATCTACACTCTGTTCTTTTGTCATTTCTAGTATTTCTTTTATTCGGCAGGCTGAGGTCAGGTAAACATATTCATTTATATATTCTTCAGTTTTTTCGGGTTTTAAAAATTTTTACATTTAGTTCTTTTTTCCCCACTAGCATTTATTTTTGGTGAAGCGTAAACGAAGTCCAATTCCCCTACTCCCAAATTGTTTATGTTTTGATACCATTTGTTGAATGATTATATTTTCTTGCCTTTAAAAAAATACAGTAAGTTCTAATATATACAAAGTTTCTATTTTGAGGTTAATAATCCTTAATTTTTCAGAGTCTACTTTTGGTAAAGGAAATCCAATTTACTCCAAGTTAAAAAAGCACACATAAAATAACTACCGAAGTATAGCTTGATTTAAAGTTCCTACCTTGTCTTAATATCTTAATAATATTAGTTAAGGGGTATTTTAGCACTTTAGGCAAAAATATGAATTTTGAGCACAGCCTTAAGGTGTCTAATAAAAATGCAGCAGAAATAGATCTTTATAACTTTTGGAATTATATTGAATTACTCAGTTTTTTAAAATGTTTATAAATTAACAAGCCTGTACCTTTTTATAGTTGCAGACTTCTAAGCACACAATGAAGTTTAGTCAAGCAAATGGAATAAAAAATTTGGGGGCAAACTTGGAAGTAGTCATAAAAGCATTATCTATATAAAATTTAAAAAGAAATGCTGTCTTATCACCAGTTTTCTTAAGCTATGGCCACTGAAATTTTATATTAAATCTTACATTTTTTTTCACAAAGCTAAATAATTTTATGCGTTCTTCTGGCAACTTCTGTAATTTGCATTTTCGATCATTCAGTTTTTCAAGGTCTTCATTAAGATGCCTCTGAACAGTTTTTATACGCATATTGTAATACATTATTTTTTTCATTGCTGTGGTCTAAAAGTAAGGGGGAAAAACACAAAAAATCAGCTGGAGCAAAAAACATTACAAGTAATTATTAGTGGCATTACAGGAGTGTGATATGTTCTATATAATCCACTGGAAAGTTTTGCATGCGCATTTGCTAATAATGATGCCAGTTGAAATGATAATGGCTACAGAGTGCTATGTTTAAACTTAATAAGCAAAATATAAAATTCCAAAGATTTTCTCTGTGGATATTTAAGTGTGAGGCATATTCACATTTATTTCGAAGATGACAATGTTAAGAGCCTCCAGATAGAATTCAGTTTATAAAATCATATCATTTTGCAAAAGAAGCAGTACTACTGAGCAAATGATTAAATTGTCCATCTACCCATTACCTAGAATACCTTAATACCAATGGATCACCCAATTATTAATAAATCACCCAATTATTAATAAATACATGATGATAAATAGATTAAATCTACTATTGAAAAATACACCAGCTATGCTAATACAGCTAATACTCATAAGCAATATTAGTCAAGAAGAACTAGCTAAGGAAAAATATAAACAAATCAAATGCACTATTAAATGTGACCTAGATTTCACTGTTTACCTGAAATAATGAAGGCATTTCTCTTTATTAGGAAAACTGTACCTCAATTAATGTGGAAGCCTTGTACACCATTTTGGACTAGATGCAGGCTATTGTTATGTAATTTATTTGGCACTGTGTGGATCATCAAAATCCCCAAAGAATTATTTGATGTACAAGATGGAATAGACTCAAATACATGGCATGATGAAGAGGCCAAAAGAATTCCCTTGCCCATGCATATTATGAAGTTCTGAAATTGAAATGACTAAATTCCTCTGCAAAAAATAAGGCATTAATAACACAGAACGCTTCGTGGGGGGAAAGTGTTTTAGGATGATTAAGGTATAAAAAACTCTCGATAAAGAAGAGCTTATTTTGGAAGTGCAACTGAATTAGAAGAAAAAAGGGAATGGCAAGTAGTGTTTCTTAATTTTTGACTATTTGGAGAAAATGGAAAATACAATAAAGAATGCTTTGAGTCAGTGGCAGCTAAAAAATTTTCTGTTTAATTCTAAAATGAGAGAACCTGGATAGAGATTGGACTGCTACATAAAATATAAGATGCCAAGTTAAATTTGAACTTCAGGTAAACAGTAAATAATGTTTGAGTGTAAGTGAATAAGTATAACTAAGTTTAAGAAGTATGATATTAAAACATTATTTGTTGCTTATCTGAAATTTAAATTTAACCTGGGAATCCCTTAAGTGGGTGGACAAAAAATACTGTTTTTCTTTAGCTTTTAATCTTTTTAAAAGTTTTATTTGAGAGAGAGAGCAAGAGAGAGAGAGATAGAGCCCAAGTTAGTGGGGGGCAGGAGGAGACAGGGGCAGAGAGACAGGGAGAAGCAGAAACCCTGCTGAGCAGGGACCCTGAGATCATGATGTAAGCCAAAGGCAGAGGCTAAGCCAACTGAGCCACCCAGGCACCCCTAATTTTTATTTTTGAATAATATATTCATGTTTTAAACATCAAAATAATTGAAGAGTGTACAATGAAAAGTCTACTTCCCACACCTGTTTCCCATCTGCCCAGTTGCCCCCACCTTCCACAGATATCTATGGATTTCAGTTTCTAGTATATCCCTGCACAGTTTCTTCTACATGCTTCTATATTTTATTAAGAATATATCTATGTCTGATTGACAGAATGGGAGAAGATATTTGCAAACAACATATCAGATAAAGGGCTAGTATCCGAAATCTATAAAGAGCTTAGCAAACTCAACACCCAAAGAACAAGTAATCCAATCAAGAAATGGGCAGAGGACATGAACAGACATTTCTGCAAAGAAGATATCCAGATGGCCAACAGACACATGAAAAAGTGCTCCACATAACTCAGCATCAGAGAAATACAAATCCAAACCACAATGAGATACCACCTCACACCAGTCAGAATGGCTAAAATTAACAAGTCAGAAAATGACAGATGCCGGCGAGGATGTGGAGAAAGGGGAAACCCTCCTACACTGTTGGTGGGAATGCAAGCTGGTGCAACCACTCTGGAAAACAGCATGGAGGTTCCTCAAAAAGTTGAAAATAGAGCTATCCTATGACCCAGCAATTGTACTACTGGGTATTTACCCTAAAGACACAAACGTAGTGATCTGAAGGGGCACATGCACCAGAATGTTTATAGCAGCAATGTCCACAATAGCCAAACTATGGAAAGAACCTAGATGTCCATCAACAGATGAATGGATCAAGAAGATGTGGTATATATACACAATGGAATACTATGCAGCCATCAAAAGAAATGAAATCTTGCCATTTGTGACAATGTGGATGGAACTAGAGGATATTATGCTTAGCGAAATAAGTCAATCGGAGAAAGACAACTATCATATGATCTCCCTGATATGAGGAAATGGAGATGCAACGTGGGGGGTTTGGGGGATAGGAAAAGAATAAATGAAACAAGATGGAATTGGGAGGGAGACAAACCATAAGTGACTCTTATAAACATGTATTTTTATCCCCAGGGGTACAGGTCTGTGAATCGCCAGGTTTACACACTTCACAGCACTCACCAAAGCACATACCCTCCCCAATGTCTATAACCCCACCCCCCCTTCTCTCAACCCCCCTCCCCCCAGCAACCCTCAGTTTGTTTTGTAAGATTAAGACCATAAGTGACTCTTAATCTCACAAAACAAACTGAGGGTTGCTGGGGGAAGGGGGGCCAGGAAAGGGGGGTGGGGATATAGACATTGGGGAGGGTATGTGCTGTGAAGTGTGTAAACCTGGCGATCCACAGACCTGTACCCCTGGGGATAAAAATACATTATATGTTTATAAAAAAATAAAAAATTTAATAAATTGCGGGGGGGAATATACCTATGTCTGGATTTAGGAACATACATTGTGAGATTTTACTATTCCTGAACTCTTTCAAAATCACTTACAGTGTTACAACAATAAATAAGAATTATCAGAGTTTTTTTTGTCCGTGCTTGAGGGTATATACTAACACTTTGGAAAAGCAGAGAAGATTATGTTGTAAATTGTAAATACGTGGCAAACTGACTTTGTAGGCTACTACACTCAATTTGCTTTTTTGTGTTTGGACTTTTGAGAATATTGAACTCATTTTTCACTCAGTTCCACTTTGGTAGAATTACTTATTTATTACAGTAAGAATTTTTTTTAATGGTCTAACTGTAATGTTAAATCCAGTCACATGTTTATACTAACAAAATTCGTTCCATTTGCTTCTTTGATTACCAAAAAGAATGAAAAGTCATAGGCTCAACTAAGTTTCATAGTAATTATTTTTATAGTATTTAACAATTAAAATGGGTTTTATGCCCATTAACTCACTGCATCTCTACAATAACAGGACAGGGACTATTTTTATTATCACTATATTAATAGTGCAGAAAACTGAAGTTTGGGAAGGGAAAGGCCTTGCCAAGTAACTGGTTGCAATGGATACATCTGGAGCTTGAATCCAAGTCTTCTGTTTTGAACTCCCATATTCTTCCCTCTTTCCCATGCTGACTCCATGGTGATCCTCCTGACTTTACTTGTCACTTATAGTATACATAAATGACTCACAGTCATGGGTGAAAATTTGAAGAATCAACAGTACTCTCTGCTCAAGGGCTTATCACAGTGGAGAATTCCTACAACCTGGCACAACCTGTCTTCTTATGAATGGTAATGAAGAAAAAGTATCTTGGGAATCCATATGCAATCCTTAAATAAAAATACTTTGAATTTGAAAAGTCATCTTGATCTAAATAAAAACCTGAGCTATATTATATATCTTATGTTTGCCTTAAAAGGGTAAAGAAAGAGAAGATATAAGGAATGATGTAACAATTCCTTATTTTATTCTTTTAATGATAGTACTTTGACATATACAAGACTAAACCAAATGTTATGACAATCTTAGGCAGAATGTCAAAAGAACCTCTCTTACTTCTCCTCTTCCATCTCTTCCCCAGGTTCCTCTTCTCTCCCCAGTCTCTAACACCCAACCAACACACTTCCCCATTTACACCATTCCCTGGGTGATTTCTCCAATCCCTGGCTCTATTCACCATCTATCTGCCTTCAACTCTCATATTTGTATCTCCAACCCTGGCAACTCTCTTAAATAGCAGACTCATATACCCAACTACTTACTGAACATATCCTCTTAGATGTTCAAAAGACTGCTCAAAATTTACATGCCTAAGAGGCACTTGGGTGGGTGGCTCAGTCAGTTAAGTGTCAGACTTGATTTTGGCTCAGGTCATGATCTCAGGATTATAAGATCAAGTCTGAATCAGGCTCTGCTCTCAGAGGAGAGCCTGTTTCTCTCCCTCTCCCTCTGCCCTTTCCCCCACTTGCATGTGGGCGTGCTCTCTCTCTCTCAAGTAAATAAATCTTTAAAAAATTTTTACATGCTTAAAATTAAGCCATGATTTTTCCTTTTTTTTTTTTAAGATTTTATTTATTTATTTGACAGACAGAGATTACAAGTAGGCAAAGAGGCAGGCAGAGAGAGGGAGGGAAGCAGGCTCCCTGCCGAGCAGAGAGCCCAATGCGGGGCTCCATCCCAGGACCCTGGGATCATGACCTGAGCTGAAGGCAGAGGCTTTAACCCACTGAGCCACCCAGGCGCCCCATGATTTTTCCTTTTAACCTACTCCTTCCCTATTCTTCCTCATCTCATTAAGAGCAACTTCTTCCCTCCTTCAGTTGCTGAGGCCAGTAACTTGGAATTCCTCTATTTCTTTCCTCTGCACCTCACATCCAAACTATCAGCAAATCCAGATGGGTTCCGCCCTTCTAACTACTACAGAATGTGACTACTTTTCGCCATCTCCTCCACTAACTCTTTGTATCAAACCATCAACACCTTTCATCCCAGTGACTGGGCTCTAACTGGTTTCTCTGCACTCGCCTTTTCCCTCAAATCCTCTATTCTTAATCCATTAGCCAAAAGGATCCCTTTAAAACCTAAGTCATTTTGTCTCTCCTCTTTGAAATTTTCCAGTGACTCCACCACACTCAAAGTAAAAGCCAAAATCTTTACAACATCCTACAGTCTCATATGATCTCCCCCTCCGCCATTCCTGTCTTCATCTCTTTTCTTCCTCTCACTTACTCAGCTCCACCTACACTAACCTCCTGTTCCTTAAATATGAGAGGCATGCTCCTGCCTCAAGTGCTTTGCATTTGCTGATCCCTAAAAAGCTTGCTCACTTACTTCCTTCAGGTCTCTAGGGCCTAAGTGCTGCTTGAGGAAATCCTCTCCCAACAATTCTATATACAATAGCCAACACACCTCCTGCTGCCCCCACCAATAATTCTATTTTCTTCACCCTTGTTTTATTTTTCTCCATAACATTTATCACTACTGAGGTACTAGTTGTTTTCCTACTTAGGTGCTTATTATTTGTCTTCTCTCATAAGAATGTAAACTCTAAGCAGCAGGGATTTTGTTGGCTTCAGTCACTCTATATCTTTAGGGCCTGAGCTGTGCCTGGAATGTAACAGGTATTAAATATTTGTTGGATAAGTTAATAAGCCACGTAATTTCATGAAGCATCTACCAGCTCACCTTTGAAGAAACTGCCTAATGTAAAACTCTGCAGATATATGGATGTTTCAAAAAATGTGTTATTGTGAAGTTTTACTGTTATTTTTGACTTAACACTGTTAGAGAAGACATTCTTCCCTGAATCTCCAATGACTCTGCTCATCTGCTAGTAGACAAGAACTCTAGCCCTTTGCTTGATGCTGCAAAACAGCTCATTTTTAGGTTGGGGAGGGAGAAAGGATAATCTAAGTTATGGAAAAAAGAGAGGCGAGAATGGAACCTGAGAATACATCCTCAGGCTAGTAAGAGAAGAGGAACAAGATAAAGAGATAAAGGCATGGTTTATATTGAGATGATAGATGAGCCACAAGGAAAAGATGGGAGGGCTCATGCTTGGCACTTTCTAGATGCTCAAAACCTATTTACTCGATGGTTAACTGGATGAACAAATGTGGCACACTGGACTGTAAGGAGAGGAAGAAATACAGTGTGGAAAGACTATTAATAAATATGGCGAGTTCCTAAGCACTCCAATCTGAAACAATTCTTTGATGGCATGTGAAAGTAGCCCCTTTACTGGGAGGTTCATTGTCAGTTAACAGCCCAGGAATGGCTCTCTCCAAGATGTGAGAGCTCTTCAAGATTTGGGGGGTGTGGGGATTGATCCACCTGTACTTCTAAGGAACCCCAAACCATCTTCCATTAGATTAAAATCTACCTAATCCTGGCATACTACCATCAACCATGGACATTTTCTAATTTTGATATATAGTTTTCCAAATGAGAGGTTTACTTATTTCATTTCTATATTAGCTAATCCTTATTAATTTTTATATCTATAGCACTAGTTCAGTTATTCTTAGGACTCATGAAAATCTTTCAGATTTATTTTGTTTTGTATAAATTGTGCTTTTCTATTAATTCACCTTCCAGTACTGTCATCAAATTTGAGATTCTAGTACTAATATTATTATTTATATACATTTATGTGAAATATCCAGCTCACTTGGGCAAAAGCAGATTTAGTGACAAGAACTGACAAGATAATACCACCTACCATATGTGGACACAGCCAGAAAGAAGCAGTTAATTAAACTTAAGTCACAGATATCTGATTAGGGATGCACTTACATCTGCCAGTTCCTTGATCTGTCTTGCTGACACATCAAACGTGTCAAGTCTTTGAAGGTTAGGCAAGTGATACAATACATGTGTAGAATAATTGCACAGCAGACAAACTGGATTGGCTTTATACTGAGGATCATTCAGACACAAATCCTTTAAGTGACACAGCCTGGTCAAGTTAGTGAGGTCCTAAAACAACAGCAATGATAATGTTCAATTAATTAATGGCAACAGTCCCATTTCTAAAGGAGGCATTTGAACACTTAAGATCACCCATAACTTAAGGTCATGCATTTTACTATGTGCTTAAACATGTTAAAGTGGTTTAGGGGTGCCTTAGTGGCTCAGTTAAGTCGTTAAGTATCTGCCTTCGGCTCGGGTCATGATCCCAGGGTCCTGGGATTGAGGCCCACATTGGGCTCCCTGCTCGGCGGGAAGCCTGCTTCTTCCTCTCCCACTCCCCCTGTTTGTGTTCCCTCTCTCACTGTGTCTCTCTCTGTCAAATCACTCCCTCACTCAATCAATCAATCTTTTAAAAAAATAAAAAAATAAAGTGATTTAGATGGATAAATTTTTTTTCTCTAGTGAAAAATGTCAAGTACATGAAGAACAGATAGCAATAATTGAAAGCAGATTCTTCTATATTCAAAGAATATAGAAATATAGTAAATATTCTTTGAATATTTACTAAACATATATTCCATAACTGGGACCTTGGAGCCAGTCACCTGAGCTCATTTATTAAGACAACGTTGCCTCCTCTGCACAGCCCCTTTGCTAACAAACCTCCCCAGTGTATCTGTAGGTCTCCTGCTTCCTTTGTTACCATTTCCCACACTTAGCACTCTAGGAACATTGCTTACCATTCTTCTGGGCCACCAAATCTTCTCTTCTCATCAAAGGCTAGGGAACCCCTGTTCTGTTATAATCACCATTGATTTCCTGATTTTTAGGGGTTTTTGTTTCTTTGCTGTTTTTCTATAAATGTCCTTCCTACCATTTAAAGGCAACTGAAACCTAGGTTTCTCCTGAGTACCTCATTTTCCTCACACCCTGTGCAGGTCGGGGGTAGGGGTAGATTAATAATGCACATCCAGACAAGTGCTTCTCCTGAACATCTTTTATCCTGAGGCTTAAGCCACTGTTTACACCTTCCTTTATTTGGCATCTGGCCCTTGCTTAACTCTTCGGTCTTGTCTCTTCTGTCTCAAACCTGACATTTCATGTTTTGGCTCAACCATACAAGTGGAAGTTGTAGAATGTGCTAGACCCTGACTTATCATTATACCTTCTCTCATGCTGCTGCCTTTGAGTGAACTGAATTTCATCCCAGTTTTACCTCTTAATCTGTCAAGACTCAGTCTAGTACCATCTTTTCTGGGAGTCTTGTTTCATCGCCCAAGCGTGAGGCAGATGCTGCTACTATGAACTCTCTTAGCCACTGGGTTTACCTTTGTTACAGAATTTATCTCACCTCTATTACCAACTGCTTACATATACACAGGTCTAGAAGCTAAGGGTCTATGTAGGCTTTGTGCCTCAGTCTCTAAGCTAGGAATGGTGGTTATATTTTTTAAGTGTTGAAAAAACTAAAGAAGAACTGACGACAGAGGCCTGGCGGAGGAGGGTACTGTGGTGGGGTTGGCCTTAAACAGATGTAATGCTAGTTAGTAGAGTCAGAATCAGAGTTAAGGGAAATCCAAAGTGAAACCCAGGAAGTGATGGTTCTGAAGATAAAGTACAAATGGAATAAGGAAGTAAGCAGTGAAGTCAAGCTCGTAGAGTCAAAAGTAAGACAGGGTCAGGTGGCTGATGTGTGTCCGAACTCTCTCTGGCCAAGTGAGAGCTTGGCTTGCTGGCTGGCACTGAGGCTAGTACTGGGCTCATGACAGAAGTCGGACTAAGCAGAGCTGCTCTGAAATGGAGATTTCTGGATAGAGCTGTGCAGAGAATTATTTGGTCAAATTCTGCAGGGGCAAAGGAAGGTAGGCTATCAGACTGTTCCAAGGAGTAAACACTCTCTTTGATTTCTGGGTGGCTATGTTGCCTTTGACTACCTATCTGAGCCATGATGAACTATCACTTGAATTACATTAATTACATTAACCTATTCTGTTTCAATCTACTCATCAAAAAAATATGGGTAAAAATTGGATTGTGAAAATTTATTATATGGCATAAAATTAAAAAGGTTCTCTGTAACAATGTTTTAGAAAAACACTGAAACATGATTCACAGCAACTTTTACTATTCTGACAGTAAGAATGTCCCTGAAACACTATTATCTTGAATTTTTATCTCTAATCTTTCCATGAACTCTGAACTCTGAGTAGGAACTCTGAAGTCTTACCCTACCCCCACCTATCTAAAAATCAGATGACACTGCAGTCTATGAAAGCACAAAATCTCACTGAAAATTAGTGTTATGGTACCTATTATGGATGGAAAGTAGCACAGGAGTTATTCCATCACCGCCAGTATAGTATCTTTAAGGTGGGTGGAAAGATTAGAGATAAAAATTCAAGATAATAGTGTTTCAGGGACATTCTTACTGTCAGAATAGTAAAAGTTGCTGTGAATCATGTTTCAGTGTTTTTCTAAAACATTGTTACAGAGAACCTTTTTAATTTTATGCCATATAATAAATTTTCACAGTCCAATTTTTACCCATATTTTTTTGATGAGTAGATTGAAACAGAATAGGTTAATGTAATTCAAGTGATAGTAATCACAAAATAGCAGATCTACTGAGTACTTACTGGGTGCTAGCCATTATTCTAAGAGCCTTACATTATTATTTTATTTAAACTTCACGTTACCACAGTACAAGACTGCCTCTGGCTTATGGCAGGCCTACAAGAGACAGATCTTCCTATGCAGCTATGCTCTTTTGCACCACAAGGCTGAAGCACCACATGCTAGCCAGGATAGGACAAAACCTTATCTTCATAGCATTACGGACTTATCTTCTTCAGCTTCAACTCATAAATTCTCTCCCTCACTCTGTTCCAGCCACAGATTTCTAGTTTCTTGAATTTGCCATGCTCTTTCCCCCCCACACTAGGTCCTTCACACGTAGCCTGGAATGCTCTTTCCCTAGGCACCTCCTACTCATGTCTCATAAGTTAGCTTAAAAATTGCCTCCCACAGCATTCCAAATTTATCTTTCATAGTTCCTTCTGCTCTCTTCTGCTGATGTTCTCAAATATACCCCTTGATTTCTTACCACCATATCTCCATGCATATTGTTCTCCCCATCTTAGAATGCCTACTTCCCACTGCATGTATATATATATTTAGTAATCTCTATACCCAATGTGGGGCTTGAACTCATGACCCCAAGATCAAGAGTCCCTCTGAATGCATTATAGAAGATCCTCCTCCAATGCCTACTGAAATTCTGTCAGCCCCTCAGTATTCACAACAAATACTTCCTCTTGAATTTGACCAATAAAATTTTGTTTAAACTTAGTATGTTTTTAAAAGTTTTGGTTAAAGTGCTTATAACATTCTGTCTCATTCTATAACTTTTTGGTATCTAATAGTCTTCTCTGAGTGAGCAAATGTGTATTTTCATAATGATCAATTCAAAATCATTTTTATAGTGAATTTATTCATCTTTGTTACTGTCTAGAGGAAGTGTTTGAGTATGCACTTTCAACTGGACACTGTCAAAATTGTAAAATGCTGTATGTTTTCACCTACACTACATGCCATAAACATTAAGTCTTTTTGTTTTCCTCTCTTTCGTTCAAATGTTTATTGATACTTTACATGTAAAGTATTCTTTTAAGCATTGTGGATACAGCAGTGAACAAAATAGGCAAGGTTCCTGCACTCATGGAGCTTGTACTCTAGTAAGGGATGTGGATCAGTGCCAAGAAGAAAAAGCAATAAGAGTGTGATGGCAATGCTTCAGGTTAGGGAGGACAGTAGGGGTTATCGCTATTTTACAAAAATTGGCCAGAAAAGGTATCACTAAGAACATCTGAACAAAATCCTGCAAGAAATGAGGAGATAAGCCATGAAGATATTTACTGGAAGAATATCCCAGAGCAAGTGCAAAGGCCCCAAGGTGAGAGCACTAGCTATGTTGAAGGACAGTGAGGAGACCAGAGTGGCTGGAAGGGAGTAAACAAAAGAGAAAGTGGTAGAAGCTGTGGTCAGAGACGCAGTGCGAGGGGAGACTAGATTATATAGAATCTTGTGGGCCACTGTAGGAATTCTTTGAAAGAGATGAGAAGCCACCGGCATTTTGAGCAGAAGATTGATTTTATTTGACATATTTTTTAAGGAGCGGGTTTCTACACAGCAGGTTGCCGTGTAGAAAACACTCATAGTAGTGAAAGGGTAACACAGGGAGACCTGTTCAAAGGCTTCCCCCAATCCCCCGAATGCAGGTTAGAGATAATGGTGTCTTGAACCAGGTTAATAAAGATCTAGGTGGTAAAAAATGGTCAGACTGGACATATCTGAAGGTATAGCCAATAGAATTTGTTGATGGATTAGATATGGGTTATGAAGGAAAAAGAGGAGTAAAAAAAATGACTAAGGATTTTGGCTTAAGTTATTAGAAAAATGGAGATGCCATTTAGAGAGGTGCAGAAGGCTGAAGGAGAAGAAGGTTCAGTGCAGAGGAAATCAGTTTGAGTTAGGATAGCAGAATGTCTATAGTTCTGGGGAGTTATTAGGGAAAGTAGAAATAGAAATAGTTGTTAGGGGAAGTAGGAAGTTGGGTTAACAAATGAAGAAGAGATATTTAAAGTCATAAGATGATGAGATTATTTAGATAAGGAATACAGATAGTAATGAGAAGAGATCCTGGGACTAACCTGGAACAACCCATTTTTTAGATGTTAGAAGTTGAAAAACCAGAGGTATAGCCAGAAAGATCAGATGAAAACTAAGCTAAGTATAAATAGTTTCTTGTTTGGTTTTACTAGTGTCAGAGATCATTAGGGCCAACTTAATCAGCTGCCTCTAAAATTTCCTAGAGTATTGAATAGTCCAGAATAATTAAATTGCCCCTTAAGAAGGAACAATTTAGTGCATTTTCTGCAATAATATGGTTCACGACCTAGGTTGTTAAATATAGACTGTTCCACTTAAACATACCTTGAAAGAACATATTTGGTTACCAGAAAGGTTTAATCTTTCCAGTTGTTCATTGGGATCAAGACATCGACCTTTAATTTAAAAAACAAGATGAAAGAAAAATTAAATTTTCTTTTTTTACCTCCTGTTCATATCCTATCATATTTCGTAGTTGTATATGGTGTATATGATCACCATTTCTTGCATATAAGTAAGGCTAACAGTAACACTGTATAGTTAGTAACAACTGATTAGTATTTTCACATCCTATAATCATAGATTTAGAAATGCTCTGCAAAATATCATACAAAAGAATCTAAAAAAAGAAATCTAAGAATGTACTTTTCATACTGATAAAAAATTATTGTAGCATTATCTCATATTCCAAATGAAATAATACATACCAATGCTGCTTATTAGATTTCCAGCAAGGTTGAGGTCATTTAAATTCTTCAAAGTTTGCAAGCCCTAAAAATTTAGACAATATATCATTTAGAAGAAGTCAGTAAAATATATATTTATAAATGATCTGATCAATCTGGTTAGTTCTCCAAGTGCTCTGAGCACTGGGTACTGTGTACTTTCACAAGCACAGAAGTAAGTAGGTGCTTTAATGCAGTCATCTTTGTTTCTCTGGAACACAGAGAGAATTATTGGAATAGGGAACAGGGAGGGGAGGGGAGAAGGAAGAAGATGAGTAGGAAGAAAAACACATCACACAGAGTGTGTTTATAATCTTTGGCAAATTATATATACAACTTCGCTAAATCTCCATTTTTTTTTTAACTTTCAAGGAAGAAATAATATCCTACCTCCCAGGCTTGGTGGGAGGAGTAAAGAAAACATGGCATATGAAGTTTTCCACACATTAAAAATGCTATATACATGTTAGTTTTTCTTAACAATAATTAAGCTAGTCATAAATATGTCCTTAATATGATCTTGGACATTGTGATTAAAACTCCACAGGGGTAACTGACTTTACATACAAATTACTGAAATAATCTTACCTCAATATTTTTAATTGTATTGTGATTCAGCCAGAGAACCTCCAATCTGAATAATTTCTCTAAATTTTCTATTTTGGAAATTTTATTATAATATAAATACAGTTTTTCTAAATTTCTACATTCTTGAAGACCTCCAATTTTCTGTTTAAAAAAAAGAGACTGAAGAGTGTTAACTTATGTTTTCACATTATCCTTTTAATAAACTAGATTATAAGTACATTTTCTTTTTAAAATCACATTTTATTGCAAAAATCTGTATCCAACAAAATAAACATTTTAAAGATTTTTTTTTATTTTTTTTAAAGATTTTATTTATTTATTTGACAGAGAGAAATCACAAGTAGATGGAGAGGCAGGCAGAGAGAGAGAGAGAGAGAGAGAGGGAAGCAGGCTCCCTGCCGAGCAGAGAGCCCGATGCGGGACTCGATCCCAGGACCCTGAGATCATGACCTGAGCCGAAGGCAGCGGCTTAACCCACTCAGCCACCCAGGCGCCCAACATTTTAAAGATTTTTAAAATTTATTTATTTTAGGGAGAGACAGCACATGCACATGAGTGGGGGGAGGTGGTGAAGGAAAGGAAGAAAATCTCAAGCAGACTCCACTCTGAGCTCGAAGTCTCAGGCTGGGCTCCATCTCACAACCCTGAGATCATGACTTGAGCCAAAATCAAGAGTTGGACCCTTATCCAACTGAACCACACAAGAGCCTCAAAATGAACTAAACATTTTAAAAGAGAAACCGTGCAATCCTTCTATCTAAATACAACTATTTCCAATGTTCATATTCTTTTAAAATTTTAACTCTATATCTATTTTTATACTATAATCATTATACCTATATAATTTTGTAGATTTTTTAAACTTAAGACCATCTAAAACATTTCTGTAATCATTCAAATAATACTTAATAATTACAAAATATTATATAAACTACAATAACATTCTTAAAAATACCCATGTGTGAAATATTTGTTTAATTTTTAAAATATTATAAATAGTACTGCAACAGGTAACTTTATGTTGTTTTCTGCTGTTGATTTACTCCTCTAGGATTAAATCTTGAATTAGGGATTTCTGAGTTGAAAGGTATACACCTTTCCTTGACTCATGATACATTTTGCAATCTTGCTTTTCACTACAGATGTTACAATTTTCTTTTTCTTTTTTCAGATTTTATTTTTAGGTAATCTTTGTACCGAAGGTGGGCTTGAATTCACAACCTCAAGATCAGGAGTTGCATACTCCCCTGAGCCAGCCAGGCACCCCTAGATGTTATAATCTTCACATAACCAATAGCAAGTGACTAAGTAAGCCAATTTACTACTAAGCAATACTGGGCATTATTTAGATCTGATATGATTACTATAAAGTAAAATATGTCTACATTTTGAGTCTTTGTTTCTATTTTCTCCTTTGTAGAAATCTATTTCTGTATTTTACCCATTTGTTTTGTTTGTTTTGATTTATTGGGTAAAGGGTTTTATTTTACTTCATCATGTATGGCCCTCTCCATCTGTTTTGATCCATGACTCATACATATATTTCAAGGAACTATCTTTCCAAGGCCAAAGAATTCAGCATAAAATACTTCATATATGGTTATGTTTAGACTTACCTCTATGCAGCATTCAGCAATCCAGAGTTCTTTAAGTTGTAAACAAGTTTCTAGCCCTGAAATTTCTTTTATATCTTGAGCAACAACTGTGAGACTTGTTAAATTAGGAAATAATGATAATCCAACTATACGGGGATACCCTGAGAAAAACATCTCCAGTTTTGAAGTATCTGATCCTTCTTGTCCAACCATCTCATAAGACAAACCATTGCATAAACACTGTTCCAAAAAAAGAAATTGGGTTATTGCCTATTTAAAATAATTTAAAAATTATTTTGCTATTAGAAATTATAAACTGTCAATCACACTGATGTCATTTTAACTCACAAGAAGTTAAGTTATACCATATATATGGTTTTTCTCTACTTTCAAAGGCAATGGGGTAAAAGAAATCTAGGTCAGCTCCAGAAAGGAGTGTAAAAATGTTCCATTTAATATTCTTGCAAATGTAATTGTAAAGAAATTTGGCTTTGACTCACCAGTTCTTTAATTATTTCTTCCTGGTTTAAGTTTTCACATTCAATCATCTTCCATTAAAAATAAAGGTCATAATAATATATCTGTTAAGGAAAATGAAAAGTTGAAACAAGACAAATTCTAGAGTCATGTTATTCCAAGTTGAAGGGGCTTTAAAGCTACTTAGGTGGAATTACCCATATGTGGCCTGAAATTTTCACACAGTATAATACCAGCTATCTGTCTGGTCCCCAAGACAGTCCATTCCATCTCTAAAGTTTTCTGTTAGAAAATCAATTTATTTTGAATTTAATTCTGTGTCTCCATAACTCCACTCCATTGTTATTTTAACCCCTGAGTTCAAACAAGACCAGTGTTGTTTTTTTCCATGTCACAAGCCTTTCATACTTGAAGAACATGGTCATCTCTCGTCTACAACCTTACCTCACTCCCCAGTTCATCTCTTTAGTTCTCTCACAAGAGATAACTATTTCTGTCCTTTGAACAGGATCTAGTGTATCCTTCTTATTATACTGCTGTGTCTAAAACTGAACATAGCTAAGTGTAATAGCAAAGAAAAGAAACCTCAGGGTTTTGTGACATACCTGGCATGGGAAGAAATATTTAATAAAATGAATTAGCCAATATTTTCATTTTAGATTATATGAACTGCTTAATACCTAAGAAGCTATAATAAAAACTCATTTTTTGATAATTTCTAATATTCATTATATTATTCCAGATATATATTTTTAAAATATAGGAACCTAGGGGCGCCTGGGTGGCTCAGTTAAGTGTCTGCCTTCAGCTCAGGTCATGACCCCAGGGTCCTGGAATTGAGCCCCTCATTCGACTCCCTGCTCTGTGGGAAGCCTACTTCTCCTTCCACCACTCCCCCTGCTGTGTTCCCTCTGTGGCTATCCTCTCTTTCTATCAAATAAATAAAATATTTTTAAAAAATAAAATAAAATATAGGGATCTAGGCTTTAATATGACGACATGACAAAGCGAAATGTAGGTATGATGTATATTGTGAACACACTTTTTACAATTCCTCTGTAGTTATGTATGGGTGTACATCTGTGTGTATATGTATATATATGTATATGCATGTGTATATGATTACGTAAGGAGAAAATATGTAAAGATACATACTAAATTGTTAACATGAGTTGCCTTGGATGCAGGTGAAAACTAGTGTGGTTATAATAGACACAAGAGGTTGGATAGGGATAGAACTAGGTAAAAATGGAAAAGAAAAAAAACTTCTTAAAAGTGTGTTTAGTACTGTATAGTATGAATATATAAACCATTTATATTAATTCTACTATTAGGAGATGTTTGGAATGTCTCCAGTTTGGAGATCAATAGTGCTTCCCTGAACAGTTTTATCATGCAAGACATTAGGTCCACTTAAGTCTGAGTTTACACCTAGAAGTGGAATGAGAAAGAAACTATTGTTGTATACAACATGGATGTTCCCACAAACACAAGCTGAGCAAAGGAAGATACGCACACAGTGAGGTTTATACCATGTGGCTCTGTTCACATAAAATTTGAAAACAAACCAATTTATGGTAGGCCCTGAAGCCTCCATTCCAACCTCTACACTACTGTGACGGCCAGCATCCTGAAAGGTAAATACCTGTTTAAGCTTCTTCCCTTGGAAAGCATTCATGGTATCCATGCTCTGACTCCTGCCTACCTGTCAAGCTCATCAACCACAAACTCCCAACACCCTCAGAATCTGGGGAACTATAGTTCAGAGAACTATTGTTCTCTGAATGGGCTGGGGTATTTCTGTCATATGGGCTGGGGTATTTTGCCATATGCTGTCTTCCTTCCCTAAAATGTCTTTTTCCCTTGACTCTATGGCATACTCCATACATCCTTAAAGATTTAAAGCAAGGGTCTTCTTGGTGAAGATTTTAATTCTCTCTGGTAATATTATAATCATTCTCTTCCTTGTGATTCTAGTTAGGGCCTGCATATGTTCTATATATAGCACCTGTCCCACTGTATTGTGATACTCGCAGGTCTTTCTTTCCTACGAGGTTACATGTTCACTGAAGGCAGGGACAATGAACCTATCACGGTGCCTGGCACTTGCTTGGTGTTCCATAAAATTTGTTCAACAGTTTAAATTGTCATGCTACAGAGTTCTATATGGTATAACTTGGAATACATACATATATATATATATATATATATATATATATATATATATATAATATGTAAATACTTGGTGTACATGACCAGAGTGTAATAATAATTAGGGTGTAAAGCATCATGTTTCTGTCTGCCAGGAGAGCCTGGTAGGGTAGTATTCTGAGAAAATCAAATTTCTTTTCTACAAACTAGAAGTTCTGTATGATCAAACTGTCTCCTCCCTTGGGTATAAAAAGATCAGAATCCAGCTGTTAGCACCGATGGACCCAACAACAAACACACTTCTGGCCCTAGGTGAGCAATAACCAGTTTGGCCAAGGAGCACTGGCCCTAGGTGAGCAATAACCAGTTTGGCCAAGGAGCACTTGTTTTTCTCAGTTCTGGACCTTAACGTGGGCAGTAAAGTCTGCACAGGTGACTGTGGGCCACCTTTCCTTTCCTCCTCCTCTTAACTTTTGCTGTGGTCACCCTGTCAGCCTCCAATAAATACACGTCCGTATCTCATTATTTTTATCTCCATTGTGCCATTACCGGGGTCCTTTGACCTCAACGTTGCTAGTCTCCCATCTAACTCTCGGGGGCGGGCAGAGAGGGAGGACAGGAGAACAAAGACTCCTGGGGCCTGCAGACAGGTGACATAGGCCCGAAGACCACAAGGTGACACACTCACCTTATCCCAGAAAGATGGTGGCTTCCAGGGCAGTCCGAGACAGACCAGAGTCCACTCCGACCCCTCAATCCCTGTCGTGGAACAGCGGGCACGACACCCTCCTCTCTAATCCGGGGCCTGCTGTGTGTACACTACCAGCTCCGGTTGCCTAGGAAACCTGCCCTACGCCTCCCCCGACCTTGGAGTGGGGAGGGGGACAACAGAGGCGGGGAAAGCAGCCGCCGAGTCAGTTTCTAGGTCACGTGGCGGCAACCTCCAACCAATCAGCAAAGGTAGGGGTCCACCCGGAAGACCCCGCTGGTGCTGCTGGGAAATGGTGGGGACTTTTTCGCTCGCGGGTCTGTTTGTGCCAGCGCGCATCTTTTCACCTGCCTTCGCTGGATCAGGGGACCGGACGGGAAACACCGAGTTCTGGGCATAGTGACAGGGACCTAGTCGTGTGACCTCCTCCAGCCAAAGGCTTGGAAGCCCGGAGCCTCGCTGGACTTGAACCTCAGTCATGGCGCTGTGATGTCATAAGGCGACTGGAGAGCCAGGACAGCCCCCGATCCCCTGGCGTGGCCTCCGATCCCCCTAGGAATGTAGCTGACCTCCGCCTGAGCTGCCGAGCACCGACGAGCCGATTCCAAGGACGGCACTAGCAAACGAACGCCCCGCTGCCCTCTGGAGAAGAGATGGGTCCTCCTAGGGTCGTCTCGAAGAGGGAAAGGGAAAAGGAGGAACTTCTAAAAGAGTGGGCAGAACGGATGAGAAATGAATGAACGTAGTAAAAGGCAACTCAAAATAAATGTAGCGCTCCATTTCCTAGATCTGCCCGTCCAATAGGGGAGCCACTAGCCACAGCCAAGCGTGGCTCTTGAACACTTGAACTGTGGCTAGTCCGACCTGAGATGTACCATAAAATACGCATTGTCTTTTGAAGGCTTAATATAAAAAGAAAGAAAGAAAGAAACTTTGTGCATTGATTCTATGCTGAAATAACAATATTTTTGATATATCGGGTTAAATAAAAATGCGATGTTAGAATTTTACTTTTTAAAAGCAGTGATTAGAAATTGTTAAATTGCATATGTGAATTCTATTATGTTTCTGCTGGACAGCGCTACTGAAATTTTTGTGGTTCAGTTGGTTTGTGCAGAACATCTATGACGTTCAGTTAATGCAAGATAGGGCCGGCAGTGCCCTTTTCCGTCACCAGATGGCCGCCTCATTCAATAGACCTGAGTTTCAAGCAACTTTCTCAAGAGAAACAAAAATGTAGATTTTAAAAATATTTCTTGCCAGGGGCGCCTGGGTGGCTCAGTGGGTAGCGCATCCTACTCTTGATCTCAGGGTATAGGTTCAAGCCCCACATTTGGCGGGGAACCTATTTTAAAATTTTTTTTCCATTTTTCTAATAACTATTAACAATTCAACATTTGTCATGATTCACTTATTTTTTCTATAATGTTGACTGTAAATGCATAAACATTTAAAAAAGTAAATTAACGTTCCCTCTATATATTTTATGTCACAAGAATTTGTTCCCATCCGTCATTAATTAGTTAAGAATAAATTAATTAAAATATTTGTGGCTTAGAGGTTTAAAACAAATACCAGAGAAATCTGATTTGTACTTGTATTTTTAATATTTTTAATATTATTTGAAAACCTAGTTAAACAAGACCTGTCTAAGCAGATACTCATCTTGGGGTATAATACTAGATAAAGATAATTTCAGCTTTTAGGGCACCTGGGTGGCTCAGTGGGTTAAAGCCTCTGCCTTTGGCTCAGGTCATGATCCCAGGGTCCTGGGATTGAGCCCCACATCCATCTCTCTGCTCAGCAGGGAACCTGCTTCCTCCTCTCTCTGCCTGCTCTCTGCCTACTTGTGATGTCTGTCAAATAAATAAATCTTTAAGAAAAATAAAACACCTCGGGACGCCTGGGTGGCTCAGTTGGTTGAGCACCTGCCTTCGGCTCAGGTCATGATCCCAGCGCTCTGGGATCGAGTCCCGCATCAGGCTCCTTGCTCAGCAGGGAGCCTGCTTCTCCCTCTGCCTCTGCCTGCCACTCTGTCTGCCTGTGCTCGCTCTCTCCCCCTCTCTCTCTCTGATAAATAAATAAAATCTTTAAAAAAAAAAAAAAAGAAAAGAAAAATAAAACACCTCAACTTTTAGATCAAGAAATTGGGTAATTGATTTAATGAGGAGAATTTTATACACCAAGCTTCTCATTTGGGGGGAATGCAGCTCTTGGATAAAGTATAGAGATTATTATAGTATATTGTTAGAAATCGGTTATGTCTGTCCAAACCAGTAATACAGTTTTCTTTATGTTACATAAACAAGTGATTTTATTTCTAGGTTTTGTGTTCTATCTATGGCTTTTAATTGTAATCACCTTTTGCTCCAAATACCATCTGGAATATGTTAACAGGAAATTCTTCTTTTGAGAATTACTCAGGACAAAGTCTTTAGTTTGGCAAATCACCAATGGTTATTAGCCTACAGCTACAACAGAACTCTGACTCAATTGCTGACTGGCCACATCCTTGAGCTTTTGCAGTAAATAGGGAGGTGCATATGTCTTTTTGAATTAGTGTTTTTGCTTTCTTCAAGTAAATACCCAGAAGTAGAATTACTGGGGAAATGCAAATCAAAACCACAATGAGATATCACCTCACAGCCATTAGAAAAAAAGACAAGGAACAAGTGTGAATAAGGATAGGGAGAAAAGGGAACTTATTCACAGTTGGTGGGAATGTAAATCGGTGCAGCTGCTGTGAAAAACAGTATGGAGGTTCCTCAAAAAATTAAAAATAGAAATATTACCCAGTAATTCCACTAGTGGGTATTTACCCAAAGGAAACAAAAACTAATTCAAAAAGATACATGCATCCCTAAGTTTATTGCAGCATTATTTACAACAGCCAAGCTATGGGAGCACCCAAGTATCTATTGATAGATGAATGGATTAAGAATATGTCCTTAAAATTTATACATCACAACATGTAGTTGAGTATTAGCTTACGTATCCCAAACCATTGCTGCTTTGACTCCATATATAGTTATCCACATTCTTTTCATTTCTAATATTTTATAATAAAATACTTGAGAAGTTAACAGATCAAACATGAGACGCCCCTCCCCCACCCCACATCATTGGCTTACCTTTCTTGATTTGGTGAAGCTAATCTACTACAGGATTTAAAATACTGGAGATTTTCTCCTGTTTTCATCTGTTTGTGCCCCAGACTAGTGGGAAACAGCAGTTTTGCCTAAGTGAACCTTCACCATACCAAACTTATCCTCAGGCAGACTGTTGCAAGATCTGTTTGGAAGGGGGAATGTTAGCCCTTTTCTCTACAGATACACACCCATTTTCCCAATGACATTTCTAGTATTAAAGTTCATATTTTAAGCTCCCTTTATATGTCTCATAACTATTTCCCAGTTGATTCAAAGCTTGGACAGGAAAAACGGGGTATTGTTTGTTTGCCTTCTAAAGCCTGTTTCTATAGTTTGGGTTAGATGTATTTTTGAATAATCCAAATGTTTGAAATTGAAAATGCACATTGACACTGAAAAAGTATATTCTGTAAGTCAAAATAGAGAGCTCTTTTTCCATTTTAGGAAAGTGATAGAGTGCTATACTGTTATTAGAGATCTACCTCTTAGCAGCAAGTGCACAAAGATGATAGTATCTATAGAATTTAGAGCCAGCCTACACAGAAACACTTGATTTGCGTTATAAACCACGGCTAATATGCACATCTGTGTACTTGAAAAGAGGTCCTGAAAAGAGGTCCTGTTATCAAATACAAGCAACTCTAACACAATTGCTGTTTGTGGCTAGCAACATCTTGCTAGCTCTGCCAGAAGGATCACTTCATGAACCAACCTGCAAATCCAACACCTGAGTGGAAGCAGAATTTTAATTGTGCAAACACAAGATGAATGCCACCAAGCAGAACGTTAGACTGTAATTAGTGATTTCAAATGACCCTCAAATAAAAAATAAGAAAGGACATCAAAAATAAGAAAGACATTCATGCCCTTGAAAACAAGTAAAAAGCTGATACATATATAAGGTGAATGTCCTATATGTATTTTCATTTATGTATATGTATTAATAAATACACAGAAGAATTTTACCTATGACAGCAGCTTTTGCATCAGAGTTTTTAAATTATTGTGCTTAGGAGATTTTAAGCATTTAATTCACCTTTTAACATGGAATCACATTTAAAATCATCCCAGATATTCTTTCTTTGAAAGATGTATTAGCAGTCCTCCATTTTATTTTAAAACCCCATATTGGCAGGACATGTAACCCATGTCTGACTGACCTAAATCTGAAATGCTATGGATTCTGTCATCTTTGTCTTTAAAAAAAAAAAAAAAAAAAAGGTTTTATTTATTTATTTGACAGAGATCACAGGTAGGCAGAGAAGCAGGCAGAGAGAGAGAGAGGAGGAAGCAGGCTCCCCACTAAGCAGAGAGCCTGACACAGGGCCTGATCCCAGGACCCTGAGATCACGACCCAAGCCAAAGGCAGAGGCTTCAACCCACCAAGCCACCCAGGCGCCCCATCTTTGTCTTTTTTGATCTTCAGTAAACATACCTCTTTATCCCTATATTTAAAAGTCCATATTCTAATCAGTTCTGTTCAATAGAAATAAAATGTGGACCATATATGTCATTTTAAATGTTCTATTAGCCATATTAAAAAAGTAAAAAGAAGCAGGTGAAATTAATTTTTATATTTGAAAAATCACATTATCATCAGAAAAGTCTTTCTTTAAATTGAGATTTAATTGACATATATTAGTTTCAGGTGTACAAATTTGATATTTGTGTATATTGCAAAATGATCACTATAATAAATCTAGTTAATACCCATTATCATTAGAATTAGAACTTTCTTTCTTGTGAGACGAACTTTTAAGATTTACTCTCTTAGCTATTTTCAAATATGCACTACAGTATTATTAACTACCGTTATGATTTTGTATATTGCATCCTCATGACTTTTTTATTTTATAACTGAATATTTCCACCTTTGACCCCCTTTACCTACTTTGCCCAACCCCCAACCCCCAAACCCCATCTCTCCCAACCTCCACCCTGTTTTCTATTCATGATTTGGTTGTTTGGGTTTGGTTTGGTTTGGTTTTGTGCTCTGGGTATAAGTGAGATCATACAGCATTTATCTTCCTCTGTCTGACTTATTTCACTCAGCATAATGCCCTCAAAATCCATCCATATGGTCACAAATGGAAAGATCTCATTCTCTTTTTTCTTAAAGATTTTATTTACTTGTTTGACAGAGTGAGAGAGAGACCACAAGTAAGCAGGCTGGGTGGGGGGGTGGGGGTGGGGGAGAAGTCTTCCTGCCGAGCAGAGAGCCCGATGCTCTAGATCCTAGGAGCCTGAGATCGTGACCTGAGCCAAAGGCCAAGGCTTAACCCACTGAGCCACCCAGGCGCCCTGCAAAATTTCATTTTTATTTATGGATATATATATATATATATATATATATATATATATATATATATACCACAGAGTCTTTATCCATTCATCTGTCAATGGGCACTTAGAGTGTTTCTGTGTCTTGGCTACCGTAAATAATGCTTCATGTTAGTTTTCATTTTCTCTGCATAAATACCCAGAAGTGGAATTGGATCATATGGTAGTTTTATTTTTAATTTTTTTTTTGTGAACCTCCATGCTCTTTTCCACAGTAGCTGTGCCCATTTACCTTTAGACCAACAGTGCATGAAGGTTCCTTTTTCTCCGTATCTTCGCCAACACTTGTTATTTCTCATCTTTTTTATAAGTCTTTCTTATCAAAGGTGATACATCTTGTGGTTTTTGATTTAGATTTTTGTGATTAGGAAAGATGATTAGAGAAGATGTTGAGCATCTTTTCATGTGCTTGTTGGCCATCAGTATGTGGTCTTTGGAAAAATGTCCATTCGAATCCTCTGTCAGCTTTTTAATAGGATTGTTTGGGGTTTTTTTTTTCTCTATTTGGTTGTATGAGCCCTTTATATATTTTGTATATCATTGTTTGTTTTTTTTTCTCTATTTGGTTGTATGAGTCCTTTATATATTTTGTATATCAGCCCCTTATCAGATGTATGGTTTGCAAATATTTTCTCCCATTCAGTAGTTTGACTTATGTTGTTGATGGCTACCCTTCCAGTGCAGGTGAAATCAGTTTTTGTATTTTCAACCCAACATATCAAAATATTTTCATTTCAACATGCACTCAATATAAAAAGTTATTAATGAGCTATTTGCCATTCTTTCTTTCATATGAAGTTTTCAAAATTGTGGTATATTTTATCCATACAGCACACCTGAATTTAGACCAGCCACAACTTAAGTGTTATTAGATACCTGTGAATCATGGCTACCATATTCAATTGTATAGTTCCAAATGATTGCTTTTAATTTTTTCCAATTTAGAATTTAGATGAATATTGGACTTAGGTTTGGCTGCACTGAAAAAAAAATAACAAAATAATCATAGCTTTATAAAGATAGAAATTTATTTCTCTCTTATACAAAATTAGGAGATAGTGGTGTGGGGCTTGTAAGGTGTCAGGATCCAGCCTCCTACCTTGTTTCTCTTCTGTGTATGTCCTTTATTAGCAGGGTCACCTCATAGTCTAAGATCCTTGCATCTTCTCCAGTCATCACATGTGCCTGCCAGCCAGCAGATGGGTGAGGGGGAGAAGGAGAAAGTTTTATGTAATAACTGTATACTATCAGCCAGAACTTAGTGACGGGTCCACAGATTGCTGCAAGAGAGGCAGAATATTTAATGTTAATTTAAGGTAGACCTATGTCCAGCTCAAAATCGGAGCTTTTGCTACTGCAGAAGAAAAAGAACTAGATAAGGAGCGAAAACCAGTAATCTTTATTTCAAGAGGGTCTTTGAAAAAACTCAGTAGGATTTAAAAAAGATTATCTTAAATATACCCACCATCAGAAGTAAAACAGACCTCTTTAGGGTTATACCTTCTTTAGTAGAGTTAACCCACAGATTTCTTAGTTTACTGGCAAACCTACTGATATTCAACATTTCAACAGGTTGTGTGTCCTTACCACTTGAGCAGCACAGAACTATGCTTGGGTGATGAACATTCAGAAAAGTTTCTGCCATAGTAGAAAGGTGCCCCCAGTCTTGGCTTTTAGCCAGATCATGTGACATGACCCAGTCTTGTATTCCACATGCAGATGTTTAATTGCCCAGTTATCAAACTTGGGTTGTATTAAATCAAGAATTTGGAACTGTTTTCTAGGGAGAAAATGGGCTAAATGGAGGATAGTGCCACGTTCCCCCTTTTGGCAGGTGGCTTTGCTACCATTTAACCATTTTGTTAGGTATCTTTTTTTCTGCCTAACTACCTATAAATAACCAGAAGGCAAGGGCCTATACATTATTGCTTTTTGTGTTTCCCACACACAACTTCAGTATTTAAATAAACAGATATTTGATATTTCTAATTAAACCACTGCTCCTTTAAAGCTATGAGTTCTAGGGTAAATACCCACGGATCAGGGTTACAGATAGTACAAACACTCAAAGCCATACTCTTCCTGCTTTTGTTCAAAGACAGTTTACCTACTTTCTCAAGATATATCTTGAAAGCTGAAATCAAAATTCTCTCATTCTTCCTCCCTCAGTCAATATTCTTGACTTCTGATCCCACAGAAAACATCACTTCCAGAAAATTATTTAAATTATGTGGAGACTTGAGGCCTGGTGATAAGTAATTGAGTTCCCAGCACAAGTTTTATACAGTGACTTGAGTAATCTAAACAGATACAGCAAAATTCTTAAAATGAACTCATTTTTACTTAATTTAGTGAGTGCACGAATAGACAGCTTGGGTTTGTTTGAGAAAGAGCAGGAGAGAGGAACAAATGAAGGGAAGTAAAATGTCATCCAGTCAAATAAATGGGAGAGATTCACTACGTGCTTTTAAGCCTCACTGCTATTTTCTCTACCAGACTGGGCAGCCCTCAGGGAATGGGGCCCCCCTCTCAATCTCTGTCTTCAGGACTCAGGAATGCTCTTTCCACATAGTGGTTAGTGGGCAAGTGTTAATTGTGAAATGATGGATACTCTTCCTCATTGCAGTGGCCCCAGGAAATACAGGCTGAAATACTGCCAATATCTTTTTACTAACCAAAAGTGGTTGAGTTAAAAGGATAGTTGAGTAGAACACCTGGGTGGCTCAGTTGGTTAAGCATCTGCCTTCAGCTCAGGTCATGATCCCAGGGTCCTGGGACTGAGCGCCACGGTGGGCTCCCTGCTCAGCAGGGAGTCTGCTTCTCCCTTTCCCTCTGCCTGCCACTCCCCCTGCTTGTACTTTATCTCTGTCTCTGTCAAATTAGAATCTTTAAAAAAAAATGATTATTTTAAAGAAAGCACTTGCCCTTCCCACACCAAATTCTTTTTAATGTGTTTAATCATGGTTGTGATCCACATTTAGAACTATTTCTGCAGCCTCTCAATTGGGTTCAAAAAGGGAAAAGAAACTAGAAAAGATTGAAGTCCTTTCTAAAGATGTAGATCAGAGAATGGAGACGAGAGAATAAATGAGATGCTTGCAGGTGAATCTTTGTGCTCTTTGGTTGTAGATGTTTCTCCTTCCCTTGGATGCACTTTCTGTCTTGAATTCTTCACTTATCATCTTTACTTCTTCTCATTCAGTTTATTATTTAATTCATCTGCAATCATTGTTTTGAATGCCCCAATTCTTTAAATTGCCACTAAGAATTTTCCAACTGGAAATTCCATTGGAAGAAAAGAAAATGTTCATTTCTTCATGGCTTTTCAAAACATTCTTCGATTTTTATCATTAATTTTCTTCCCTTTAGTTTTATTTATTAATTTCTAAGTTCAATTTAAATGTGTTCCTAAGCATTAGGGGTACTATTTGAGCCATAAATACAGGGACTCAGGAGAGAGCAATACTAGACATTCATGAACAACTGTAATGAGTGACTGACAGTTACTTCAAATTACAGGTTTATTGTGTTGTGGGTTTTTAAAATAATAATAACACATTGTCCTAATTTTCAGAATATCCCTCTCTTTCCCAGTTTTCTAGACTATCAAAGCATATTTACTGGAGAGAGCTTAAAGTTTAGAACTTCATTACAAAATTTTCTTGATTAGAACAAGTATTTTCTGTTGCTTTGAGTTATACCCAACTGATACTTACCGTATTAGAAATTAAAACTCAGAACTTCAAAACATGTTTACTTTAAAAAGAATAAATGATTACAGTTAGCATAAATAACATGTTTGTACAAATAATTGTACTTTTTGAAAGAAAAACTTTAGTAAGAAACCCAGCTTTGTTTTACAAGTTCTTTAGTATCTGACTTCAGAGAATATGTCTGACTCAAGTGTCTGACTTAAGATTCTTACATGTGCTTTTGAAGTTGGTCTGTCTCAAAATCTCAGCTCATGTAGCTTCAAACACTCATAAGAGAATGAGAATGAAAGGCAAATTACACCCTAATATTGTTATCAAATAGTTTTGACCTCAGAGACCATGAAGGTCATCCACCACACTTTGAGAACTACTGGTCTTGAACAACATTTGGTCCACGAAGAAAAACATTTTAATATTCATAACTGAGAGTAAAGGAGTTTAGAATTCTAGGCCTAGAAGCTACTCCATTAGTTATTGGAACAATTGTTTTAAATCCATTTAAAATAATGTCCTCACTATTTTGCTTGTAGAGGTCAAGATCAGTTTCAAAATTCAAAAAATTCCACATATGTGCTTGGCATTATTGAGTATATTGACATTATTGACATGATATAAGGATATATACACACATTGAGCAGAACTTTTTTTTTTTTAAGATTTTTTAAAAAATTTATTTGCCAGAGAGAGGTAGAGAGAACACAAGCGGGGTGGGGGTGGGGGGATGGCAGGCAGAGGGAGAAGCAGGCTCCCTGCTAAGCAGGGAGCCCGATTGGGGACCCGGTCCCAGCACCCTGGGATCACACCCGAGCCAAAGGCAGACGCCGAAGCGTCTCACATTGAGCAGAACTTTATACAAAAATGTCATCAGAAGTTGTCATTGTTGTGATCGTACTATTTTAAGTAGTTACCACCAACATATTGCCTAATAGTGTCAGCATGGTTCTGGATAAACAGCTCAAGGTTTTGAGTTGTAACTTGAACACTGGCTTCGTGAATGGGCAAGTGACTTCACTCCTCTAAGCCTCAGTGTCCCCCTTTGTAAAATGGGAATAAACGCGCCTGCGTTGCAAAACTGTCAGGACCGGAGGGTGTGTGTGCGGATGCGCTTGCGCAGGGGAGAGTTAGCGAGCTACCTGCTGGGACTAGGGAGATGAAACTTCCGTCTCACAGCGGAGCATGGATTTTGACCGACAGCCAGGCTGAATTCCACCTGGAAACAGGTGGGGGCAGTGGTGAACTGCATGAGTAGGAAGGCTTTGGCAAACCTTAGCGGCAGATCGGCTGCAGAGACCCTACTGATCCAAGCAAGAAGTGGCGGTGGCATCAGAGGAGTGCGCCGATCAGTAACCCTGAGGTACAGAGACAGGGAAGCCAGTGTGAACCAAGAATGAAAGCCAAAGGGGCGCCTGGGTGGCTCAGTGGGTTAAGCCTCTGCTTTCAACTCAGGTCATATCCCAGGGTCCTGGGATCGAGCCCCCTCTGGCTCTCTGCTCGGCGGGGAGCCTGCTTCCCCCTCTCTGTCAACTTGCGATCTCTATCAAATACATGAATAAAATCTTTTTTTTTTTTTAAAGGAAGAATGAAAGTTAAAGAGCAGGCCGCCACATCATCAGAGAGGAGAGTCGGATCAAGACCAGGAATTAGGAACAGTTAAGGACCAGGAGAGGATGCAAAGAATCTCAGGAGAGACATTTCAGGATCTCTTTTGAGGTGGAGGCGTGAGCAGTCGTACAGGCCCCGCCTGATCTAAAAGACAGCTCTTCCCAGGGTGGCCATAGAGAAGGGGAAGAAGCTTTGACCGTGCTTCTGCGCAGGTGCCAAATGAATCTGGCCTGGGTGAAGTAAATACTCCCCGTACTCCAGCCTCTCTCCTTCTTCATCTTGTAACGGAAATGTTTATTCTTGTGGGGAACTCGTGCCACATAGAAAAAGTAAGGTGGCCAGTTTTCCCAGTTTGACTGGAACTATGGGGATTTCCCAGGACATAGACTTTCAGCTTTAAAACTGGAAAAATTCCTGGGGCGCCTGGGTGGCTCAGTGGGTGAAGCGACCCACTCTAGATCTGGGCTCAAGTCATGATCTCAGGGTTGTGAAATCAAGCCCTACGTAGATCTGGTGGCTCTGGCCTGGATGTGGAGCCTGCTTAAGAGAGATTCTCTCTCTTCCTCTCCCCCTCTCTCTCCCTCTCTAAAAAACAATCAATCTGGGAGAATTCTAGGAACCTGGGACATGTTGGTCACCTTGGCCCATAGGACAACCAACCCCTACTCTAAAGCAATGCACATATCACAAGTGAGGCTGGTGGAAGTCAACCCCCCAGGGTGTTCTTTTCAGAGCTTTCAGTAAAGGCATTTCTATGGCTCCTGGCTGAACTGAGTTAGTGGGATGGATGTCAGGATCTGCCAAAGGTAATTTCCACCACTGTAGCGAGAACTTCTGTCTGAGAGATACAGATAAATCCTGATCCCTGATGATCATCTTGATCCAGCTGAGCCTGAAGCAACACTACCCAAGGACCTTTCAGTGACATAAACTTACAAATTCTTTCTTCTGCATAATTTTGGATTTGGTTTCTAGCCCGGCTTAATATAGTGGGTACCTTAAGCAGAAGGCAGCTTATAAATCATGGCATATACTTAGCTACTAGGACCCTTTCTCACTTTGTGAGAAATTAGAGCTGACTGGGTTAAAAGCTATAATAAGGGACTACTAGACTATAAATAGCTCTGCCTTTACCAATGTCCTATGACTGACTGTCTTATATTGACTTGATTTGTCTGGTAATATAGCCTTTACTAGCTTAGCGTGTTTCTCAAATTCTGCTGGGTATTGTCGATGATGTCTTCCTGCTGTAGCTGTCCTCACTGTCTCCTCACCCCTCTGTCTTAACTCTTCCAGCACTATACCTTTGTTTAAGCCCCATTTCTCCCAGCTACTTGCTAGTATTTAACGCTCCCAGCTCCACCAGTCCTTCTGGGTTCCTAGCTATAAACACTTCTTGACCTACTTGACTACAACTTGGCCATGGTTACCTGCTCTAGTCTCTGCTTAATTTGGTCTGCCCTGATCTTGGCAGGCCAGTAGGGACTGACAACCAATGAATAGAACTTTGGCTTAATCTTTAGACACTTGACTGCTGTTCTTGGTTGCAACAGCTTGTTTTTGTCATTATTGGAAACACGGTCCTTTTCCAAATAATTCTTTCAGGCTTTATGCTGCGTTTGTGGTCAAGAACTTCCTCTAGTTCTTGACCGGAACTCGAAGTGTTCTCGACTAGGTGGTTGGGTAGGGCAGGGGATGGGGAGTGGTAAATTTGCAGAATAGATTTGTGAAAATGATGAGTCAGGGCTGAGTAAAGAAGGATGCTGCTACAGCTCTAGTTTTCAGATTTTAGTGACTATAAGAATAACTTGAGGGGCTTATTTAAATTGCATATTTCTGAGGGTGTTTCCAGTGAATCTGACTCAGTAGGTCTGGGATAGGGCCTAGGATTAAGCATGTTAAGCAAGAATATCAAGTGATTCTGATGTAGGTAGTCTCCAGAGCATACTTTGGGAAATATTCCTCCATGTTGCGTTCAGAACATGTGCTTGGGGGAGGAAAGACCCCGATAGTTTGGGTGTGCTAGAATAGCTACAGGGGTGGATCATCTTTGTGATTTTCAAATCCTTTTGGATCTTTTATGATGCTTGGCTTGCTTTCCATAAGCAGTTTGGTAAGCTTGGAAGTCAGGATGGAGAAATATGGATATATATATATATATATAATCTCCCACAACTATGCCATAATATTCCACAAAACCCAAATTTACCAGAGACTTGGAACTCGATGGACTGCCTAATCCATGTATATAATTGACTGTCTTGGGGGGAAATGATTCTAGAGAACTGGCCTTTACAGTATTATATTTTGATTGATTCAGCTCAGCAAAGAACCAAAATTACTAACAGCAATTCAAGGTTATAAGAGAGGGTGAGCCAGGTCCCTGGAGTTGTGAGACAATCATCCAGAATACAATTGTACCTCAATCCAACATGTACTGAAAGAGGATGTTCTCTGTTTGGGGCACCTTCACAGACTGGGTGGAAGGAAGTTTTGGAGTAACTGCATCTGTATTCTGGGAACAATGAATATGGTTCATTAGAACTGGGGCTGCTAGCACCAAGAAGGTAGCTTCCATGATACTACAAGTGTTCTGGAATTCTTGACACTTCCAGCATATCTCAGGAAGGCTTTGTTTAGCTGATGGTTTCTGGACAGAGTCCAGGAAAACCACAGACCTCTCTAGGGGAGCAAAGTGCCAGGTCTACCCTAGACCACAAATTCTGGCACCTATATAGAAAAGTGAGATACATATTACACTAAGGGTTGGAGTCTTTTATAAAACTGAATAATTATCATGAGTAGCTGCTTTGTCAAGTTGGCCAGCAATGGTCTCAGTTTCAGTGGGGCAACAAAATGGCTGCAGCATTTGGCTTTTGGAACCTCATCCACATAGAATGCAATGGCCATGGAGCTCTATGTAATATTCGTATTTGTAAAATAATAACATTGGGGACAGAGTTGTATAAAAAGAAATGTGGTCTCTAGTTATTGGGCAAAGTGTATAGTTCTGAAACTAATTAGGTTGGTAGAACTTTCGGAGGATGTAATTTGATAGATGGAGGTCCTGGGGTTGTTCTATGATGAAATTCATCCTTTGATAGGGGCCACATTTACACCAGAGCTGATTTTTTTTTTCTTCTACTCTTTCTCCACTGGGGCTTGTAAATGGCATAGTGCCTCACCTGCCCAACCTCAAAGAAGAGAAAGGTTGGAGCCAAGTTAACTTAAATGCATCAGTTTAAGGTGACCTCAATGGAGGCCACCAAATTGGAGCATAATGAAGACACCTGAGCTGATATTTAAGGGGCTTTGAATCAGCTTCAGTCAGTAGGCACAGTAATCTGGACGGAATCACTACAATTTCCACTTGGGTGACCCACATGGATTATTGAGAACTTCCCAAAACTCATAGAGAGGCATTATTCCAGTCCAAACTGAATAAGCTAAATGAAATTAGCAATATAGGCCAAGACTAAGCTATAGCTCCTCTGTTATTAGCAGTGACACTTCCAGACCCATTCATCACCTTTTGACATCCTTCAAAATCCACCACAATAAGCTCTAGATTACCCAAAACAGCAAAGTGGAGAACTGTATTTATTATTGTCAGAGGTTTTGGGTTTTAGGGTTTTGTTGTTGTTGTTGTTGTTTTGTTTTGTTTTTTTATCTCTTATCCTCCTGGAGTGGTAGTTTATGAGGAAGCCTAAACTTTAAGGCACCTGTGCTGGTCTATAGGTCTAAGATTTTAGCTAGAACTAAAGCCATGCCAAGAGGCTGGACAGGGTCTTAATGTTTCTTTCAAATGTATTTGGGAGGCTAAGGAGAAAGATTACAGGAGAAACCAGAGAATTAAGTGAGGGACTTCAGTTTTTAAAATATTTAGGAATGGTATGAACTTCTACATGACCTTGAGCTAGAGGTAGTATTTCTCTATGCATATTTGAGGTCAATGGGTAGCATAGGCACAACTCACAACCCAAGAGGTTAACTTCAGAGACTGCAGGTACCAGAGCATCACAGAAACCTCTATCTCGTAGGTATCAGATGTAGAGAGCAGAAAGCCAAGGAGTAGAGAGCCAGTGACTTGGGTTTCACTGGGAAATGGGTGGAGACTTGCAAGGTAAAGGAAGCTGAAATGAAACTAGGGGATGGCAGATCACCAGAAGTGAAGCCATGTCTGGGGAGAAACCAGGACAAGCAGGGATTAAAACCTGAAATCTAAGTCAGTTCGTCTCTAGAAGGAAAAGAATAGTCAAAGTCTGGACCCAGAATATCACAGTATCTGGAGGTGCCAGGTGGAGATATCTCAGGGTTGGAATGGAGGAGCAGCTCCTCTTAAGGAGGTGATCCTGCTTAAACTAATAGATCTCCAGTGTGTCTTCCAATCAGGACACCACACTTCACTCATTTATTTGGCTATCATTTATTAAGTATCTACTATATGCTAGTCTATAAATCAGTGAGAAAAAAGACATCCAAGAACTCAGTGCTACTCTGTTCAACACAATATATAGGAAGCAGTTTATTTTACGGGACAAAAATAACTCTTCGTCAACATGAATCCATCTTCACAATGCTCTTTCACAATCCCTCTCCTGGCAGCCGGCCCAGCTGGTCAGCCCAACACTGCTGTTTCCTAGCATTTCTTAACCAAGAAGGACCATCATTGCCTGTAGCTCTGTGTTCATTGATTTTTATGGTGTTTCTTCAGCTTGAAGTTATATCACTTTTTGGTTCATGTCAGAGCAGCTATTTAAAATCTTGAGAGCATTCATGCTTTATATGTATCTGCTCAGATGCAGTGTTAAATGCACTCTTATCTCTAGCATATTTTAGTGTTCCAACTTTCTACAACTTTGTAAAAACATATTCCACGAACCGTAGTTGGAATGCTGTCATTGCCAATTAGGCTTTAGGTAAACCAATGTTTATTACTGGATTAGAATCATCTTGAAGAAACATTTAAAACATTCCCTTTAGAATAACTTGATACCCGGGCGCCTGGGTGGCTCAGTGGTTTGGGCTGCTGCCTTCGGCTCGGGTCATGATCTCAGGGTCCTGGGATCGAGCCCCGCATCGGGCTCTCTGCTCCGCAGGAAGCCTGCTTCCCTCTCTCTCTCTCTCTCTCTGCCTGCCTCTCTGCCTACTTGTGATCTCTGTCAAATAAATAAATTAAATCTTTAAAAAAAAAAGAATAATTTGATACCACTTATTGAGTCTTGACTATACGTCAGGCATTGTGCTGAACATATCATAATAGTAGTGTTTATTTAGAACTCACTATAGGGGCACCTGGGTGGCTCAGTTGTCAAGCGTCTGCCTTCAGCTCAGGTCATGATCCCAGGGTGCTGGGATTGAGCCCCGCATGGGCTCCCTGCTCAGCAGGAAGCCTGCTTCTTCCTCTCCTACTCCTCCTGCTTGTGTTCCCTCTCTTGCTGTGTCTCTCTCTGTCAGATAAATAAATAAAATCTTAGACATTAAGGGCTTTATATTATCACTCAATCTTCACAACAGTTCTCTGAAGATGGTACTCTTATAACAATTTTGAGTTGAGAAAACTGAGACATAGAAGGTAGCTCACCTAAATATCTCACAGCTAGACAGTGGCAGAACTGGTATTCTAACTCAAGCAGCCTGATTGCAGAGCTTATGCTCTTAACCCTAAATTTATGATCCACCTCATGGAATGTTCACAATAATCCTATGAGGTCTACATTAGGACAGCTGCTTTACAGGTTACAATATCATTATTAAGGATGTTAGAAACAGATTTTCAGGGACTCATTTGAGCTCATTAATTCACAATTTGGACCCAGGAAGTCTGATGCCACAACGTCCTTCTGCCCTTTCTTGCTTTATTATACTGTCAGGACGTGGCACAGTTGGAAATCAAATCCTGTCTGACCTCAGAGTTCCTAACCAATTCAATATCAGTCTGTTGCATACAGTTCTCTTTGTGTTTGTTTGTTTGTTTCTTTGTTTTGGTTAATGATTTGTACTAAGTCTTAGAAGCAGTGGGCTAACTAATGCAGCTATTTTACTCCACTGGAATTATTGAAGGACTTTTAGAAATAGAATATCTTAAAATGCTTTATGTATGAAAGTTCAAATTGATTAGTCATTCGACTATATTGCCTTCCAGGGAGAGCATATTAGAATGCCTTTGATTAAAAAAAAAAAAAAAGTCAGAAAGCTCTTTGATAGGGGCGCCTGGGTGGCTCAGTGGCTTAAAGCCTCTGCCTTCGGCTCAGGTCATGATTCCAGGGTCCTGGGATCGAGCCCTGCATTGGGCCCTCTGCTCAGCAGGGAGCCTGCTCCCCCTCCCCCGCCTGCCTCCTTGTCTACTCGTGATCTCTGTCAAATAAATAAATAAAATCTTAAAAAAAAAAAAAAAACCAGAAAGCTCTTTGATAATATTGGAATTCTCCATTTGAAGAATTACAGTCTAGCAGATCAGAGGAAGAATGTATGGTAAAATTATAATGGTCATCAATTGGAAAAAGCAATACAAATTACAAATATTGGGCTTACACGCAACCTTTCCTATTCTGAAACCCTTCGATTGCTGCCTTCATGCGTTGACCATGACTCAGCCTTTTACGTCACTGAAAAGTTATAGGCCATTTGACATGAACCTCCCTCATCTGCAGCTCAGATTTTTTTCAGTATTCATCTCCTTTGTGTTATTTTTTCTATTTCTGAGAAAGACGTAAATTTTCTACATTCTTTTTTTTTTTTTTTAAGATTTCATTCATTTATTTATTTGACAGAGAGAGATCACAAGTAGGTAGAGAGGCAGGCAGAGAGAGGAGGAAGCAGACTCTCCACTGAGCAGAGAGCTCCATTCGGGGCTCGATCCCAGGACTCTGGGATTATGACCTGAGCTGAAGGCAGAGGCTTTAGCCCACTGAACCACCCAGGCACCCGTAAATTTCCTACACTCTAAATTTAATCCTTGCCCTTAAGGGCCTGTACCAGGTGGGGGGTCCTATAGAGACTGGATTAAGTAGGATGTTTTAGCTGGCTAAATTCTAGCGGGTGGGTGAGAGCAGTGGACCAAAAAGGCGAACATTAGTATTAGAGGTAAATATCAAGCACCCACTTCAAGGAGAGCCTTCAAGGCTATAGCAAAGCAGGCAGGATCAAAGAGAGGCAGGAACTGACCAGGAAGTGGAGTTCTGGAGGGTCCAGATGAAATAGTTTAGGACATAGGCAAAAACAAAGAGAACGAATGATAAGTTGCTTCTTTTGGGTGATGAGTATAGCAAGTGAGGAGGACCAGGTGCTGATTCCGTCCTTATGCACCAGCTTCATCAATATCTCTTCTTTTTCCTGAATCTACTGTTTTTCCTCCCCATTTTATATTTTCCCTTAGCCCATACACTTTTTCTCTCCCTTTCCAAAAGGCCACACTGTCCCTTAATCTCTTTATTTCTTTAAGCAAGTGTCACCTTTTCCCCTCTTTCCTTCCAGTGGCCAAATTCAGTGGCCAATTGAGTTATCATCACCAACAGGCTTTCTGTAGCATTAAATATTGTTGAAAGTGCCCACACTTGAATCTCCTCCCTTGGCTGTTCTTTCCCCCTACCTCCTTGGATGTTCTTCTCCTTTGGACTCTTAAATATGTATTTCTTAAGAATATGTTCTTGGCCTACCTCTTAGCCCTTTACTATCTGTCTCCTCCAGATACTATCAAACCTTATGACTTGGATTACCCTCTCTATCCAGGTGATGCCTCCATCTGAATCACCATCTTTGACCTTGGCCTCCTTTTCACATTTCTAGTAACCTGCTAGGTACCTTCATCTGTGTCTCATCTGCACATTAAATTCTACATGGCCAAACATTAACTATTTATTCTTCCACAACAAGCTTCTCTCCCCATGTTTTTTTAAATTTCCTGTTAATGACATTTATGAACTCTCCATCCCTCAAATTCCTTTGGGTCAAACTTTACTCTTATCACATTTAATCAGGTATCAAATTCTGTTGGTTGAAATATTTTTAATATATGTCACCCCATTTCTATTATTATTTCATTTTTTCCAGTTGCCCTTCATCAAAACAACTTTAATAGCCTGATAGCTGGCCTCCCTCCCATTAATTTTCTTCCACTCCAAACAATTTTAATTACTACCTTTTCCTGAATAGCATCTGTCATACCTCTCATTGAGACTCTTATCTATATTAAAAAAAAAAACAAAAACCCAACATCTTAACCTAGCATTCTAGTTCCTTCACAAGCTGAATGCAGCCAATTTTTCTGTTTTTATTTCTGACTTTGCTGGACCTTTGCTCTAGAAAAAAAAAAAACAAAACAGGCTTATTCTTCTCTCTAAGTGCCCTGTAATTTCTCTCTCCCATGCTCTTACTGTTTCTGAGACCAGAATGGTCTCTATTCATCAGCTCTTCATGTATAAATCCTACAACTTTCAAAGCCTAGCTCAAATACTTCTCATCCCATGAAGCTTTTCTTGATCTCTTTAGATAGCAGGAATCTTTATATCTTCTGATTTACCAAAGCACTTTATCTGTACCTTTTTCCTAGTGCTTATCACCCTCTACCTTCTTCTTATTATTATTCACATGCACATCTTATTATCTCTGTGATTTGATTAAATAAATATTGAAAAACTGATTCATCTTTGTAGTCCCAAAGTGCCTGGTATAAATATTTGAACAAATGTGATTGGACTTGCCAAACATTCATGTACTTTTTAATATTTTCCAGTATCCTTTGCCATTAGACTTGAGGCATATGACTAGTTCTGGCAAATCTCTGTAAGCAGTTACATGCAACACTTTCAGTTTGAAATATTTTGGAACAGATGAGAATTCTCCACTCTTTGTCTTTCTTCTTCTGTGGCAGTCCACAAGGCCATGTGTTCCAGCTGCAACTTGGTAGAGTTTCTATGTCTGAGTCCTGGTTGATCATGTGGATTAGGATCCCCCATGAACTGTACTAGATGTGAGTCTAGGAATTCTGTAGTGCTAAGCCACTGAAATTTTAGAATTAATATTTTACTGAAGCATAGTCTATCCTAACCTGACAAATAGAGGAAGTATTCAATACATTTACGAATGAGCACATAAAGAGGGTGTCTATCAAATAAATTGTGTTGGTGGAATTATTCAAGAAGCTTGATCCACAGTTTAGTTTGTAGGAGATTCCAGCTTCATAGGTGTCTGCACAAAATGACAATATCACATTGTAAGTGGTCTACCATTTGCTATCATTCTCCTTACAAATATCTTATAAACCTTTTGCTTTAAAAAATTCATCTGGGGGACGCCTGGGTGGCTCAGTGGGTTAAAGCCTCTGCCTTCGGCTCAGGTCATGATCCCAGGGTCCTGGGATCAAGCCCCACATTGGGCTCTCTGCTCGGCAGGGAGTCTGCTTCCTCCTCTCTCTCTGCCTGCCTCTCTGCCTACTTGTGATCTCTGTCTGTCAAATAAATAGGTAAAATCTTTTAAAAAAATTCATCTGGTAGTTTACTGTGTATGTAGTTTCATGGGTTTTTGGAGGGGGTAGCAAAATTTGAAGTTAGGAATTAGAGATGCATTGCTCATTGAATAGTATACATGAGGTTTTCTTGATGCAGTTGAATGCATAATCTTTATCTTCCTCTGGCTTACTGATGGCCTGTAGTGCTCTTTTCATGAATCGATTCTTTTTTCTTTTTAAAAAGATTTTATTTATTTATTTGGCAGACAGAGATCACGAGTAGGGAGAGAGGCAGGCAGAGAGAGGGAAAGGGATCAGGCTCCCTGCTGAGCAGAGATCCCTATTGGGGGGCTTGATTCCAGGACCCTGGGATCATGACCCAAGCCAAAGGCAGAGGCTTTAATCCACTGAGCCACCCAGGTGCCTCATGAGTCAATTCTTGATGTTTAAAATGACTTTACCTGGAAAATTTATAAGCAAAACTTCCTAGTATCCAAAAAATGCTGGCCGTTTACCTTTGGGACTTTTAATACAACTGCCTTTTCTTCTTAGGGAGTTCAGAAAAGATAAAAAAACATTTAAAAAAGAAAATAAATGTTTTCACAATCCTAGAGATAATTTCTGTTACAATATTACAACCTGCAAGGATTGGTAAATAGGTTTATAGTTTGTATAAATGAATTCAGTCCTGGGGAAGTTAAGCATCTTCCTCTGATTCTCAAGGGACTGCAGTTGCAATACTGTGGACTGTCTTCCCTGGGTGATGTGGAACACTTTGACTCTAGCCTTCTCTCCTTATCAAAATCTAAGCACAGCTTAGTAAAGTTATTTGGTAATTCTCTATGATATATCAATACTATGAATGCCAAGTTACCATTTCTGGGGATGCTACCATTTATAACAGTACTGACCTGACACATTTATAAAGTCAAATTGTTGTATTTCCAATACCAGTTATAGGCTAGAGTAGGAGCAATGTTTGGCAGAAAGATCTTTCTAAAGTCTCCACAGTTAAGCTGCCCAGGAAGCCATAATTCTGTTGAAGAATGACATTATTTCAGAGTAACAACTTGATGCTTCTGCAGAGCAATTGTCTAAGATAGCTGACCTATTGCTTATAAAACAGGAAGCTAACCCTGTGACTGATGCTGTAATATGCTATACCCATTTCCAAGAGGCATAGTTCAAGATTCTCTTTTTCTCTTATTTCTTCAAGTGAAATGAAACAGATCCAAAATGTTTCTGTCTCTTGGTTATGTGATAGATATCCTGGACTATCTTCATGCTCAGGAGTTTTTTTTTTTTTAAGATTTTTATTTATTTATTTGACAGATCACAAGTAGGCAAAGAGGCTGGCAGAGAGATAGAGGAGGAGGCAGCCTCCCCACTGAGCAGAGAGCCTGATGCAGGGCTCAATCCCAGGACCCTGGGATCATGACCTGAGCCGAAGGCAGAGGCTATAACCCACTGAGCCACCCAGGTGCCCCCATGCTCAGGAGTTTTATTTGGAAGCTTCTACCATCATCAGGATTTTCACGTAGATTGATTTCCCAGTCATTATAGGTTTATCCTGATTTATTACTATTTTATAGCCTATCCCAATAAGGCTGCAGTGAGATAGATGACTGATGTCTCAGGACAGCTCATAAGTGCATATAGCCACAGAGGTTTTTAAAGTTTTTTTCTTTTTCAAGTTTTATTTAAATTCCAGTTAGTTAACATACAGTATAATATTAATTTCAGGTATAGAATTTAGTGATTCTAAGCCATAGAGTTTTGTGTGGTCCCATCTGCTCTATGACACCAGAGGTCAAACTTGTGTTAATGGTATATATGGAATCATAAAGATATCCTGGCTCTGAGCACTTTTACATCAGTATTCCCCTCAACTCTTCCTGGAACTCTCATGTGAACTTAAGTTTTTGCCAACTAATGTCTCAGGACACCACTTACAGTGGAGTTCCTGCCAGTCCCTAAATTTGATGGAAAATCAGCTTTCTAAATAAATGTCTAAGCAAGGATAGAAAGAAAACAATTTCTCCTCAGCCTGGACTAACCCCTAAGGAGCCCCAGGTAACTTGGATTTCTTAACATATTGGTCAGGCCCAAGGATGAGGCCATGTCACCTCACAAAAATGACAGACTCTTGGAAGATGGTATGACATTTTCCTCAGGAGAGACTGAGGCCATATGAATAAGGCCGGTGCCCTTTAAGTTGGGACTAACTGCAAAATTTTGGACCAACCATGACACTGGAGTTTTACTAATTATAGTCTGAAGTTAGAAGAAAAGTCTAGCGTTTGGCTAAGGCGCCTACTGAGCTGTCCAGGGTTCTGACTTCCGCACAGGCCATCAGTACCTTCCTTATCCTTTGTGTTGATGCTGGTAATTTTGCTTTAAACTTGGAATACTTTGGATCTACTTTGTGATTCCTAATCTTGAATATCTTTGTGGTCTCGATGAGCTCTGCTGGACCAGACTCTTGTCAATGGCATAGTATATGCAAACTGAGAAATTGATTATGCTATGTCAGGATTTTAATTTGGAGATCTTAAGTCCTAGAGTCAGAAGGCGCAGACTTTAGTGACAGCTGATATAGCCATGTGACTTTTAAGAAATCTCTGAAGGTTTTTTCAGAACTTTCAGTTTTCTCATCGTGCCTGAACAATTAAAGGTGACAAATATCTGCAACATAAATGACAAAAATAAATACAAAGAACATTTTAAAATATTTAAGGAAAAAATACCTGGTTGGAAAAGGCAATTGGACTGGACACAAAAGGCAATTCACAAAATAAGAAAGATAAATTATCCACATGATATATAAAAATTAACTCAAAATGGGCCAAAGACCTAAACATAAGTGGTAAAACTATGAAACTCTTAGAAGAAAATTTAGCTTTATGTCTTTGGACCTGGAATTAGGCAATGGTTTCTTACATACGAGACCAAAACCATAAGCAGTGAAAGGTAAAGTAGAATTGGACTTCATGAAAATTAAACACATTTGTGCTGCAAAGGACACTCTCAAGAAAGTAAAAAGACAATCCACAGAATGGGAGAAAAAATTTGCAAGTCACATATCTGATAAAAGACTTCTATCCAGAATTATAAAGAACTTCTCCAACTAAGTAATAAGAGACAAACAACCCAATTTAAAAGTAAGCATGGGATTGAATAGATATTTCTCCACAGGAGGTATCCAAATGGCCAACAAGCACACAAAAAGATGCTGAACATAATTAAATATCAGGGAAATGCAAATCAAACTAAAATGTGATATTACTTCACACCCACTAGGTTGGCTGTATAGAAAAAGGCAGATAATGACAAGTGCTGACAAGAATGTGGACAAATTGAAACTCTCAGACACTGCCAACAGAATTTTAAAATGGTGCAGTTAATGTGGAAAACAAATTCTCCAAAAACTTGACAGTTTCTCAAACAATGAAACACAGACCCTATCTAGCAATTCTAATTCTAGGTATAAATGCAAGATAAAAGAAACATGCTCCCAAAAATCTTGTATGCAAACAATTATAACAGCTTTTTAAATGTTATTTAAAAGGAGAAACAACCTAAATGTCTATCATCTGATGAATGGTTAAACAAGTTATAGCATATTCATACAGTGAAGAATCCATGTGAGAAAAGGGAATGAAGTACTGATACATGTTATAACATAGGTGGACTGTGAAAACATCATGCTAAGAAAAGAAGCCAGTCACAAAAGAGGTCATAATGTATAATTCCATCCATATGGAATATCCAGAATAGGTAAAGCTATGGAGTCAGAAAGTAAATCAGTGATTGCCTAGGACTGCATTTGGGTTGTGGGGATGGAGAGTGACTACTAAGGGGCATGAAGTTTCTTTTTGGAGACTTAAAAATGTTGTACAGTTGATTGTGGTGATGGTTACACAACTATGTGACTATACTTAAAACCATTGCATAAGACACTTTAAATTATATTGTATGCAAATTAAATCTTCATAAAGCTGTTATTTAAACAAGTAAATACAAATTTACCAAGAATCACATTTGAGATCTTCTAATTCATTGGTCATCAAATAAATAAAAAAACTTACTGGGAGGATACCATATCTCTCATCGGATTTTGGAAATTGAAAGTTGGCATGTGTGTGTAGTCAATGAGATCTATTTGCAAAATGCAAAGAGCTGTTCAAAGGCAATTTACCTCCATCATGTAGATTTTGGTTTGCTTCTCAATCTCAGAGTATCTTAAAAGGCGTTTTGTGATTCCAAAGCATGGAGGATTCATGTTACAGATCTCCTAATTCATGTTTTTGCCCAAAGAGATAGCACATCTTTGCAGTTTTGCTCAAATTCACAAATTTTTTTAAGAAAGCCAAAACAGGATTACTGAAAAGCAAGCAATTCTCTTCTTTCCTTCCCTACTGGAGGACATTAGAAGCATCTATGTTTTATTCCCTTGGATGGCAGAGTCAGAAACAGCAGCCATTCCCTGTGGAAGACAGGAACCTGGTGTGTTCCAAATGTGTTGTCAGACGTTTGTGAGTGTTGTAGTGGTCTCCTGGAGAAAACACAGCTGTCTTGTGCACCAGCCTGTGGTCTCTATAAATTAGTTTCAATCTAAATATTCTTTCACTGCCATAGGACATGGAGGACTCTTTTCCATATAAAATTCAGGAGCTTCCATCCTTGTAGTAGAGTAAAAACCATGTTGCAAAATGAGCTTGGTGCTACAGACACAATAAGCTCGACCAACCCCCCACACAACGATTTCATAAAAATTTGAGGCTGCAGAATGAGTCTCATCTTGAGTCAAACACTTTATCTTACTAAGTCACTGGGAGTGATTTCGCAGTTGCATTCTTTCCCCAAAAGTTTCAAAAGTAGAAACTAGGTTTGGGTGTTGATAAACACATAACCCAGAGAAGGCAAATGTGTTGGCATATGTTGCCACTTCTCCTTCACTTGCCTGCATGTAGCTATTGCTTATCTTTCTAGGCACTGTTTCCTACTGAATCTGAACATAGCCCAAGACTCTCAGTACAGTGCCCCAGGCATTCAGTACTATTCAATGATTTCTATTTGCCATTCCCATACCGGCTATTCCAAGTTGAGGTGTGTGTGTGTTGTGTGTGTGTGTGTGTGTGTGTGTGTGTGAGTGAGACAGCTACTTCAGAGAACATTTGAAGTATATTTATCTTTATGTAAATTTTGCCTTTCAGAATTATAAGATTTTCAAGTGGAAGCAGACCAATAGTCACTCAATATAGGGGAACATTTCTCATCTAATTTGTTTTAAATGCCTTCAAATTGTCTTAAATGAATTCTTTGATTCCTTGGCATTGACTCTTTGATCTTTGCAAACATAAAAACTGAAGGCAGAGCTTTTGCCAATATAAGCCATTTTCTGGAAATAATTTGGCATGTGCTCTTCTACGTTAATAACATACCCACTTATGTCAGCCCATTTGGTGCTCCCTCAAACCCTGTACAGAAGATACTATTAAAATCTCCAGGTTACGGTTGAGGAAACTGAGGCACAGAGCTCTTATGTAACTTTAATGTTGAAGCTGGAAAGGATTTCATCTTGGTTAAAATTTGTTACTTGCGGTGCTCTTTTTGCCGGTCCCTATACTCCTTTTCCCATAAGGTTTGGTCAAAGTTAAGAAACTAGGGATAAACAAATGCTCCTCACCACATTCCTTCTTTTGAAATAATGAACAAAACTTTTCTAAAGAACAATAGCTTTGTCTTTGAAGACAAAACCTGACAGTTCTTTTGTCTCAACTCTTCTTGCTAAGAATTTTTCTTAAGTGAGAACCTTATTTTTCTTTTTTAATCTCCAAAGCATGTTAGAGCAATTCATAACTTAGAGCAACTATGCAAGCCCTGGAATTCCACATCTGACTCTGTGTTATGCCCATAAATCTCCAAAATAGTTAAGTTTTGTCAGTACACAGGTGCTCAAATATAAAATAACATGGATAAACATTGGTAATTTCAAACCAAAGCACAAACCTGAAAACTTCTTCAACCAAATAGGCAATTATTTGTATCTATCCAGAGGTGGAATCTAAAAAAAGTAAAGATGGTTGCTAAGACTGAAAAGTGAACACATTTCTTTTCAGCAGAGCAAAACAGAATCTTTAATCAAAATGGAATTTCAATTAAATTGGAAATGAAAATGGACCATTTCAATTTCCTCTAACAAGTAGAATTCAAATACACTGGCTATTTCCTCCTCACATTCTCAATTAGAGTATTGATCAGCATCTGATGAAATATGGAGGATAATTAGAATCCTATTCCCAAATTCCTTATCTATTTAGGCATAAGGAAGTTAAGAGGCTTGCACAGATACTCCAGTTTAAAAAAATTTTTTTTTTATTTATTTGAGTGTGTGTGTGTGTGTGAGAGAGAAAGAGAACATGAGAGAGGTCAGTGGGAGAAGCAGACTTCCTGCTGAGCAGGGAGCCTGGTGTGGGACTGGATCCCAGGACTCCAGGATCATGACCTGAGGCGAAGGCAGTCAATTAACCAACTGTGCCATCAAGGCACCTGATACTCCAGTTTTTTTAATGATGACTTTCATTAGTGCTTCCCAGGGAAACAAAATAACACACTGTGTAATTCTGTATGTAATTGCCTTACCCTTACAATTTTCAAACGTCCAGTACCCATCCATAACTGCTTAATGTTACATCAGTGGAGTTCACTGTGTTCTTGGCATGTTCTTAATAATGAAACTGAGAAATTCCCATCTGGTATTTATGATGCATCAAGGAATTCTAAACAATAGATCTGAGAAAGTCTCACAAGTACCCCCCTGATTATACAACAGGATTAAGCTCCATGGAAAGACAGCAGAATAGCTTTTCATCTTAAAGATTTCTTAAACAAAGTTTTTTTCCCCCATGGAAAGATTTCAAAAACTATGATGATTCATGATAACCAAGAAGTTTTTTGGTGTTTTTTTGGAAGGGTAATTTTTTATAGCTTTATTGATATAAAATAGATATATGTTAAATTGCATCTATTTATAGTGAACGATTTGATTAGTTCTGATATATATATATATACCTGTGAAGCTATCACCATTATCACAAAAAATGAATGTGTCCATGATCATTTTTAAAAATACCAGTAATATAAAATTTTGGTGATCATCATATCTCCAGGGACATCCACCACTAGTAGGCCATATTTATTGTCTACTGAGTGAATGCATTTTCTCTAATTTATTATCACGGGACATCTTGGACATTAGTGTACTAGAAGAATAAAGGGTTGGACAGAATCAGGCTTTTAAGTATAAGCATTTTAGAGGAGCATTTGAACAGTGCTGAAGTTGGCCTTTGAATATAAAAATGAAAAGATATGGGTGCCTAGGTGACTCAAGGGGTTAAGCATCTGCCTTCAGCTGAGGTCATGATCCCAGGGACCTGGGCTGGAGTCCTGCGGCTGACTCCATGCTCAGCAGGGAGTCTGCTTCTCCCTCTGCCTCTCCCTCACCTCTCATGCCCGTGATATTTCTCTCTCGCTCTTGCAAAAATAAATAAAATCTTTTTTAAAAAAATCAACAGGTATGAAACCCTTGATAAGCCTATGGTGGCTTAGCTGTCTCACCATGTCCCAAGTACTTCTATTCCATGCCCCAGCTTTTCTGGAGAAAGATCAATGGATAAGCCTATTCTTCTACCCTGTGTGTTGGCTTGAAATTTATTTTTTCCCAACCACGTCATTTTGTAGACAATTTAGGAAGAACTGCTATTTAGGAATAGCGCACAAGTTTTGTTTGAAAAGATGGGTCCAAATATGGGAGTAATACATCATAAGCCAACTTCTCTGAGTTTGGTTTATCTTTCAAGTATCCTCCACTGTGTCAGAGACAGCTGTAAGGAAAAAAAAAAAAAAAAAAAAAAAAAGCAAGCAGCAGCAGCAAGAAGATTCCCCAGATGTCCATATTCTCAAATAAAATAGACTGCCCAGGCAGCTTATCATTTGTATGCCTTTTGGCTCAGTGTTTCTGAAAGGAAGCATAGCCGCTTTTTGTACTGCCTAGTGATATCCTACTTGCTTTCAGTGCTGGTACGGATGAGGTCTGATAAGCTTTTCTCTTCGGAGGCTCTCCTGGTAGTTCTTTCCCGTACTCCACTGTTTTCAGCCCTGTTCTAGAAACAACAGTTTTTAAGGACTCAGGATTTAACCTCGGGGTTGCAGCTCCCCGTCTCCTGCCAACATTCATCCTCAGCCTTCCCCGCGCAAATCCACGTCCCCTCCACAGCTGATGCTGGTCACCCTCAGAACCGTGGCCTGGAGGTCTCAAAGCTCCCTTCCTTTGCCCTGAGTCCGGGCTCAACTTTAGGAGTTGGGAGGGTGTCTTGCTTCATCCGTCACGCTTCAGCTGGGGACTGCTTCCACCTGCTCATCTTCTTAGGTTATCACCCCAAAAGAGAGGAAGATTCAGGTGGATTTGGCCCATCCCCTAATCCGGGCCTGCCACTAGCAGGCCGGGGGCTGGAGTGGGCCGAGGGAGACTAGGGCGAAGCAGGCCATTTCCACCTGCGTAATAACAGGCTTGGAAGTAGCGAAGCGGCGGCGGCGGCTGGAGTAGGAGGAGGAGCGCAAGCAGCGGGCCGCGGCGCGGCCGGGAGGAAGAGGAGGGGGAGGAGGAGGAGCTGAAGCGGGGAGAGCGGCAGCCAGCAGCTCGGCCGGAGTTGCAGCAGCGGCGGCGGCGCTGACACCGCAGCTTCCCCGAGCCCCGAGTCCAGGCGGGGACAGCAGCAGGGAGAGCCCGGTCGCCCAGGCACCGCACCTCGGCCCCGCCAAACCGCCCTCGCTGCGCCGGGCGGGACCGCCAGCCATGGCCACGCCGCCGGATCCCCAAGACGAGCAGCTGCCGCTGGCAGGCTCCGGGTCCCAGTGGTTCGGGGACCGGGGGGAGGGGGAGAACGAAGCGGTGACGCCGACGGGGGCTAAGCCGGCGCCGCAGGCGGGGGAGCCCGGCCGGGGGTTGGGCGCCGGGGCCGGGGCCGGGGAAGCGGCGCCGCGGGAACCGGACTCGGGCCCCGCCCGGCCGCCGCCCGTTGCTATGGAAACTGCATCCACAGGTAAGGCGGGCGTCGGGCGCCGTTGCCCCGCAAATGGCGTCGGGGACCGGGTCCCCCAGCCGGTCCCCTTCTCCGCATCTCGGCTCTGCACCTCGCTGGCGCTCTCTACCTTGAGCACCAACCTCAGCTCGCTTCGCCACGGGCGACTGTAAATATTGGCGCACTGGTAAAAAAAACAGGAAATTTTCTTTTTTTCCCTAAAGGCTCGGAAGAAAACGAAATACTATCGATTCATTTTATTTCATTTTCATTGTTATCTCGGCTTTAAAAATTGTTTTCGGAGGCAAACAGCAGCATCCTGGCTGCTGGCGCGCCCGCGTACAAGTTTCTTCCTTCCGCCAAGGGGTTGGGGGCTGTAGGGCCCGCTTGGCCAGTTGCGACGATTTTTTGGGGCGTGTTTGCGCTCGGCGTGCGCGCCGGCTGCGAGGCACGCTGACAACAAAGCGACGGGCAGGCGGGCTGCCACTAGATCCGGCTCGGTCCGGGGCAGAGATGTGGCTGGAAGTGTTCCTTACCCCTTCCCTCCACACTTCGCCACACCCTACTCCCTTCCAGTTCCCCCTCCCATTCTCCACCTCCCCCTCCCGGCCGCGGAAAACAGAAATCCCAAGGTGTGCGTGTCTCATTCCGGAGGGGCGGCGTTGCAGGAGGGTTGGGAGTTGTGACTGTCCTCGCCCAGAACTGCCCAGATGTCCCCATCTTGCTGGGAGCATTGAAACTTGGAACCCATAAAAGCGGCCGGCCTGGCCGCGGTGTGAGAGGGCTTGAGTGGTGGTGGTGAGTGAACGAGGCACACAGTTTCTCTGCAGTCTGGACCCGCCTGGGCATTAGGAAATTGCCTTGGGTTCGGTCACCCTTAGCCTTCAAGCCGGAGCGCGCGGGTGCCCAGCTGGGACCAGGACGTTGGAACATCCCGACCAAAGGATTCGGGAGGCCAGCTTTGGGGAGAGGCTGCCGGTCTGGGTAGTCCTGTGTTTCCAGGAAGGGGGTGTTAGAGGGGGCCGTGTTCTGTTGTTTTCTGAAAAAGCTTTGCTGTAGTGGCATGGGAGTTGTGTAGATTTGGACAAGCAGCCCTCGAGGATCTGGAGTGGGGGGTGCTTCCGGAAGATGGAAAGGGGGTGGGACTGCTTGCGTGTTCTTGGCAGCTGATTTAGGGAAACCCCTTTCTTAAGCCACCGCCTCTCTTAAGGGTCGTGTGGAGTGCGTTAGGTAGTCTTTAACTATGGTCTAGTACAAAAGATTTGTGCTGAGGAAAGGAGGTTTGGGGAATGCAGTCATTAAAACATGACATTCTGACGGGAAGAGAAAAAATTCGGACCATGATTAGGGGGAAAAAAAAAAAAAAGAAAGAAAGAAAGAAAGAGAAGGAAAAGAAAAGAAACTCCAAGGCAGCAACCCCATTTGTCATATATTATTTTATGAGAGTGCGGGGGTGGGAAGGATTTGAGACTAAGAAAGGCTGCCTAGCCGCTCTTTCAACTTATTCATCTAAATGAAAACAAAGCTCCTTATAATTGCAAAGGAAGATGGAAAAAGATAAAAGACAAAGGGAGGTAGCTTTTTGTTGGTTTAACGTTACTGTTCTTTGTAAGGTATAGTTTAGAACCTTTATCCACCATTATCAAAGTAAATTATTTTTTTTAAATAAATATTTCTCACCTCCCACTAGTGTCACCAAGGTTAGGGGAAGCTGGGAAAGAAAGCTAGTGCCCTGTGTTCAGTAACACACTATACACTAAAATGAGTTGCTATATATAAAATGTTTGGAGCAACTCCTGTCACAAAGTAGCCATTTGCAATTTTAACATTATTATTATAGAAAATTATAGAAACATTTTACTTTGCTGAATGTATTGGGGGGTTTCCTGTTCTAGATAACAAATACACGAATGACGTGGAACATGATGATGCTGAGTTTGATTGGGGGGGGATGAAGGGATGGGAAAGGAGCATATATTTTGCATATTTATATAGAATATTTTTGGTTTATTATTGCTGCTTGAAGGAATGTCTCATATAGTTGTTGATTGTTAAATGTTTTAAATCCATATTTCATATTTCTTATGGTGGAGAGACTGCTCTAAGAAACCTAAATACTGGAAATAATACCTAAATAAACAGCTAGGTCTTGAAAAATCCAAACAAATTCTGGGCCCGCTTCCTTGTCGTTACCACGATAATTTTATTGCTATAAGCAAAGTCAGTAACTACATATTTAACTTTATCAGAGACAAAGTCCAGACAGAGCCTATTAAGTACACTGATCTACTTTTTGAAAAAGAATGGTGTTCTTTGGGACTCAAACTAAGAAGTAACTTAGGCTTTGAGCATGATGCACTATAAACAGATTTTATTTCTTTTTTAGATGGAATTATAAAGTATAAGACAGATATTGATATTTTAAAAGCTTTCTTTTTTCTGAAAAACAGCACTAATCATGCCATCTGGACAGAAATTCTGTTATTTATTTTTATACATTGATGGTAATTAAAGTTCCTAAAGAAACATTTCTGAAAATATTTCTTAGTAATGTCCTGCAGTGAGTATATGTTTAGACATTGTTAAAACTGCACTGTATTTTCAGGTATTCTAATTTCTCTTGTCCCTTTTGTGGATTGGAAATGTTCTTAATCAAAAGTAATGCTTTTTTTTTTTTTTTTTTGGTAATGCTTTCTTTTAAAGCTACAATTTTTCATTTTGAAAACTGTTAATGGCTGAACACCTGGGTGGCTCAGTTGGTTAAGCACCTGCCTTTAGGTTGGGTCATGATACCAGGGTTTTGGGATCGAGCACGAGTATCGAGCTCCCTGCTTGGTGGGGAGCCTGCTTCTTCCTCTCCTTCTGCTGCTCTGCTTGCTTGTGCTCTCTCGCTCTCTCTGTCAAATAAATAAATGAAATAACAAAAAAAAAGAAAATTGATAATGGGCATGTGAAATGATGTCTGTTGCCAAGGGAACATTTAAAACACCATGTGTAGGCTACAACATGTTAAAGTTGTTAAATGAATCAGCACTGTCATCTAATAACTTCGTACAAAGGATGGTAAGAGCAACTGTTTTGATTTCTCATGATCAGTTATTTTATTCCTGGAAACTATTCAAAGGTAGCATACAATAACACAAGGATAGAAGAATGGCCCTTTGTTTAAAGGAATAATTTAAAATAGAACATTTGAACAAAATGCAGTGATGAGAAGTTAACTCATGATTGCTTTGGAAATTAACTCATTGAGGGGCACCTGGGTGGCTCAGTTGGTTAAGCAACCGCCTTTGGCTCAGGTCATGGTCCCGGAGTCCCGGGATTGAGTCCCGCATCAGGCTCCCAGCTCCATGGGGAGTCTGCTTCTCCCTCTGACCTTCTCGCCTCTCATGCTCTCTCTGTCTCTCAAATAAATAAATAAAAATATTTAAAAAAAAAAAAAAAGAAAAAAAAAAAGGAAATTAACTCATTGATTGCTGCATGCATGCAGGCAAAAGGAACAGAATGGAGAATGGTCCAGAGAAATCAATATATTTGGCTTCTGTAATATTGACTTACAGATAATTTGACTTAAATTTCCAGATGATAGGAGAGAGAGATTTTTACTTTATTTGGACCACAATGCTCATAAATTTATGTTTTTCAAAGGCTGAATGTGATACTCTATTGGAAAAACTCTCTCTCTCATAACTTAAGTAACTTCGGAATATTTATATACCCTGTGTTTATTGTTTAGTATAATAAATTTGTACTGTATACATCACTGAGATCATCTTCTAAAATTCACATGGAGGCTGGATTGAATCTCTTGTGGGTGTGTTGGATAGATGTTTCTACATTTTTTAATTTGGAGTCATTCCCAGTAATCCCCTTCAGAAGGTGTAAATTTCAATTTTGTGTTTTCTTTCATCTTTTTAGAAAGCTGCAGTTATGTTGAAATGAGAAGGAATACTACACTTAACTTTTATAATATTTTACAGAACATTTAAGAAGAATAAAAGAGTTTCTAATGTAATTTATTTCTCTGGACATAGCCTCTGTTTACAATCAGTAACAAATTTCAGCAGGAAGTATGGTATATGGGGGCTCAATGGGTTAAGCCTCTGCCTTCGGCTCAGGTCATGATCTCAGGGTCCTGGGATGGAGCCCCACATCGAGCTCTCTGCTCAGTGGGGAGCCTGTTTCCTCCTCTCTCTCTGCCTGCCGTTCTGCCTACTTGTGATCTCTCTCCCTCTGTCCAATAAAGAAATAAAATCTTAAAAAAAAAAAAAAAGTATGGCATATGTCCTTTCACTTAGGGAATTCAAATCAGGTGATTTAAAATTTAGAAACACTCACATGCCCTAAAAATACATTAATAATACATTTTATCAAGGCTTCCAGCATCATTTCCTCTTCATGAACTCACCCTTCCTGGAAACCCATCCTGGTTGTTGCCCCTCAAATCTACCATAGGCCTTCTTGCCTCCTGTCTCTTTTCTAGGGCATTCATCTACTTCTGTTCCTGCAGGTTTGGAGACAAGTTGTGGCTTTTCTTGCTCATTATACTGTATCCTGAATAGTGTGGGTTCCAGAAAGTTTTTGTTACCTGTAAAGTGAGAAACCATTGCAGTTCAATTCAGTCTAGTAAACATTCATTGGATGCCTCCTTTTTGGAAGTTTCTGTGCTACACCTAGACCATGGTTGCCTGGGAGAGTACATCTGTCTGTTTCACATTTGTATTTCGTTTAGTGAAACAGTTCCTTTGGTGTCATTTTTCATTTTCTTTATTCCCAAGTCATCGCTGGAAACGTTACCAGAAGGGCATTATAATAATCTAACCCCATGGGCACAAGGGCATGCGTTAGTTTTCGGAGGCCAACACAGGAGAAATAAACATGAGCACAACTTGCTCAGACCACACAGCTGTGGGAAAACAAAATGTATCTATGTATCTTTCAATCTATGGGATTGGGATCAAGAGAAGGGAATGTTTTATTTATTTTTCTACTCTGGGGGATTTTAAAGCATATTTATAAAGTGATGGCAAGATGGATAGTGTAGGAGGGAGAGCGTGTTTCCTATAATTGAGTAGGTGAGGGGAATGGATCCAGGGTACAGCAGAGGACTGCTGTTGGACTTAAGGACTTAAGGACAGCTTGTGGATATAACTAAGCAAAGACAGACAAGCGGGGCACATGGGTGGGACCCAGAACAGTGAGAGATCCCTTCCAGCTGCTTCTATTTGCCATGAACTAGGAAGCAAGGTCAAGAGAAGAGTGAGGGCAGGAGTGGAGTTGGAAGTTTGAGAGGAGGGGAGAAAGTATAAAATTGTCACTAGAATGGGAGAGTGAAAGGATTAATGGAAATGGGATTCTGAGCTGTCATAGGGCTCACTTGGAGTTTGTGGTCATGAGCTTGACGTGAGACCAGTTACCATATATGTTATCTATTTTTTTCAGCCATATTCAGCTGCCTGAGTATGGTTTGGAGTAAGTGGATGGTTGAACTGGTTTTATTTATTTTTTTTCCAGTGAGCTGGATAGGAAGAGAGGTGCCATGGAGCTGAACAGTGTGTAAGGCAGTGAGGATACTGCTGGGTTATAGAATCTGGGAAGGAGGGAAGGAGGACCAGAGGGGGCTGATGCTCAGCGAGAAGATGATATAAATGGTTTGCATGTGCTGGTAGGGTGGGAGAACAGATGGGGCAGGGATTCCTGAATAAGGGAATTGCGAGGATAAGAGGTGGTGCTTTCAGAGTGGGTGTTTGAGACAGAGATTAAAGAGGAAGTGTAGTTACTGAGTAGGAGACTGAGGTGGAGTGGAAGCCAAGGTCATTTGAGGAAGAGTCCAGAAGAATGGCAAGGGCAGGAGTAAAATAATCACCTGTATGATTGCTGAAATCACAAAGAACCGTGGCAGAGATTGGAGAGAGACAGTGAACTGGATGCTGGTATCTTTAGGAAAGTGGCCTGGGCTTCAAAGCTAGTGGTTTCTGGAGGGGGAGGGAAGAACAGTGGCCTGGAAAGTGAGAAATGTAAAGTCCTGACTGCAGGTTCCACAGACTCTGTTTAATATATCCAGAACGTAGGAAATGCAACTTAAAATAGTTCATTGTGGGGGATGGGAACTCTGAGGGTTAATTACAACCTAGATATTACAACACATACCTAGGTATGGTGAAATTACTAAAAATCTCTTATGTAATTTTAGATAGTATTAATAGACAGTCTTGGGTACACATTATATAAGGTAATAATTCCTCTCGATTTTGTTCTAGCCAGATTTGGAGTCTTGGACTTAACGATGGGTACCATGCTGTGAGAGACATTAATGAACTGCAGAATGCTGAGAGAAGGGTGACCAGACTGGTGTGGCTTCTAGAAAAAATGCCATTGGAAAAGTGGCTGAAGAAATTAATAATTTTTTTTTGCCACAAGAAAGGAAGAATTAAGGGAGATTTGAATGTTAAATTCAAATCCCAGAAGCACTCTTCTGAAGCCCAGACATGACCCAGACGTTTTCACGGGGCACAGTTGGGAGAGTGGTCAAATCAGAGACGCAGATTCCCACTTAGTGAAGGAGAAAGTTCTACTGAGTAGTACTACCTGGAAAAGAGATAGGTTGCCTGTCAGTTAATGGTATTCAAGCAAAAGTGAGGTGGTTTTTTATTGGAGGAAACTTTGAAAGGAAGGTATTAGTTATACCAAGACATCTATACCTTCCTAAAATGCGCCTAACTTACATTGTGGTTGTTAACATGGGCGTATTTCTCAAAAGCGAACAGCTTCCTAATGAAACCAGAAACAGAGTCCACCACAAAACCCACAGTTAACTTCAAACTGACTATCTAAAGTGCACTCTCCACAAAATTGTGGCCTCCTTGAAATTCGGTAGTTCTCCATTGTCGAGAAATATTCCTTAATGTAACATACTTGCTTAAGAACTACACAAATTAAAGAAAAAAAAAAGAACTACACAATATTATCCAATTTGGGGTTATTAGCCTAAATGAGAAGCATGATATTTGCAAGTATCTCTTTTATTTTTTTCTTGAATTATCTTTTCCACTTTTTGTTAATATATCTAATTCCATAGATACTCATGTTTGGAGAATTCATTAAATAATTCTGTAGTGCTAAAAGAATCATCTGAATCTCTACTTAGTCCTCTGCCTCCCTACCTGTACATTTATTTGAGATTATTCATTGTAAAACTATGTTTGCTGGGTTTCCTAATGAATTACCTTACTCGCTGGAATAGTTCTATGTTTTAACTTCTGTCTTGAATCCCCAAATGGATTTTCTAATTCATCTACTGCATGAGATTATTATAAAACCAGTGATAGATGAAATTCTTGCTTCTTGAATGTAGGGAATTTGTTGAATATATCCTGTCTTTCAAAATACCGAGACCTAGAATTTTGTTTCAGGCATAAGAAATCTTCATGTGTTTTCAAAGAACAACTCTTGGATAACAAAAAATTGCATGTGTTCAAGTTATTGCTGATCTAGTTGATGAGCGTAAGAATAAAAACCAATGTCATGTCTATCTTTGGCATGAATTTTGCAACCGATCCTGAAAAATCAGGACTTACGAAAATGTGGTCTGTAGACTGTCTGCTTCAAGATCACATGAGGTAATCCACAGACTTCAGACTAGGGAAACAAGCCTGCCAGATGCATATTAAAACTTCAAGAAGCACCAGTGTATTGAATCTCCTCCTTATGCTTAGCATTTTGCTAAGAGCTGTGCGGGAATAGAGAACTTGAGCTATGTCCCCTTTTCCCCATTCTTCTGATCTTACTGTCTAGATGGGAGATAAGACTGACTCCCACAAAATAAAGGTAAACAAGTCAGAGTACAGTCTGCTGGTCGGACGGATGGTATCAATCTCTAAGCTGGGTTAGAACTGAGCTGGGCACAGTTCATGATTTTATGGGTCCCAGAGTACCTGGTCTTTTCAAAGGGTGGAATGTGACATACATCTAGGATAGACAAGGATATGAAGATATAAGGATATAATGGAATAGGAATAAGCAGAAGTGAGCAGAAAGACAGTTTGGGTGAAGGGAGAAGCATGGGTGATATGAAATGGGGATGACCAGTGACGAGGCTGGTTTAACCTGTCCATCTGGGTGAGGGGAGACAGATTCTGGGGGGCTTGAAAGCTACGGAAGGGACTGTAGACTCGTTGTATATGGATTCTGGGACCTTTGAAGGTTTATGGGTGGGGAAAGTAATATTATAAAGCTGTGTCAGGGAGGATATTCAGTGGCATAGAAGATGAACTTTGTGGGAAAGGCTGACCCACTATCAGTGTCAGGGCCTTGAATAAATAGCCATGGGAAGAAAGAGGGAGAAAGAGGAGTCGCTTCCCAGGAATGTTCCGTAAGACTTGTGACTGCCTGGATGTGGGGTGTGAGGAAAGGAATAAGTCAACTCTATAAAGTTCCATGTCCGGTGGCTGGAAGAATGTCGACGTTCTGGGGAGGTCAGAAGGGGGATCTCATGGAGTCATTTTTAGTCTTGATATGATGTGGGGCTCGGTATGATGATATGCCCCATGAGTGGAAATCTCCACTTGGCACTGAAGATAAAGGAATGGAATTTAGAAATGAAAACAGGATTGTTGATCTAGATTTAGAAAGTTATAAGAGAAGTCATAGTAAAATTAGATTTTTGAAAGACTATGTTGTATGGGATGAAAAAAGGGCCAAGAATGGAGCACGAGCTCCTGGCCTCTTACTAGTGATAATGCTGAGTGGCATTAGGCAAGTTTTTGAACCTCCCTGAGCTTCAGATTCCATAGTAGATATATGGTACTGGGTCTTGCAGAGGGTCGGGCAATCAAACGGTAATTACTCTTAAAAAAAAAAAAAAAGAAGTTTTTTTTTTTTTTTTTTTTAATTTGAGAAAGAGAGAGAGAGAGTGTGCATAAGCAGGGGGGCGACTCAAATGGTAATTACTCTTATTAGAGTATCATGGAAGCCAAAATGGCATGGTGTAGAATGAGCTCTGAGAAAACAGATTTTTAAAGAAGATTTATTTATTTATTTCAGAGAGACAAAGCCCATGAGCAGGGGGAGGCCAGTGGGAGAGGGAGACAGACTCACTGCTGAGCAGGGAGCCCATCACTGACTGGTTCAATCTCAGAACCCTGAGATCATGACCTGAGCCGAAATCCAGGGTCGGAAGCTTCTCCAACTGAGCTGCCCAGGCGCCTCTGAGAGCTTTTATCCCCTCTTGATTTTGGCACCTAATATCATGGCAATGTGGGCATATCTGCTTTACGTCTCAGTTTCTTCATGTATAAAATGGGCATGATACTGTTGTCCTGGCTATGTTATAGAGGTGTCGGTGAAGACAAAATTAAGTAACATGGGGAGGTAAAAGCAAATTGCAAATAACTAATAATCTGGAAGATGCTATTAATAGGAAACTTGGTCAGCACACTGTCAGACGCAGAAGAGAGGTCTAGGAGAACAAAGACTGAGAAAAAGTCGTGCTACCTTAGTCTTAGGCTTTTTAATAGAAAATGCTTGTTGTGCTGACCTGGACCTCAGCCAGATCTCAGCGGGGAGTGGCAGGAGAGCCTGAAGGATGGGGGCGGGGAGAAGTCCGTTCTGGTGAAGCAGAGAGGAAGACATTTTGACTTTGGGGAGTGCAGCTGGAGCTGTGACCTGCCTCATTCCTCAGGTCCTAAGGAGGAGTCTGTGACTGGAGCAGGGTTGAGGCGTGCCAGTGGGGGCCAGCTGGAGTGGATGCAAACAGCAGGCGGAAGGGCGATAAATGCAGGAAGCTGTCCTAGGTATGCGTGCGAGTTGGTCTGGAGGAGGCTGCTTCTCTCACCAAAGAGGGTATGACAGTGAAAGCCAGCTCCTGCCACTACCTAGCCCCCTCACCCTCCACCTCTTGCCCCCAGGGCAAGACTAAATCAGCTGATCCTGTGGGCTCCTGGGTAGATGCCTGCTAGTCTTAGAGCTCTGTAGGTTAAAGTCTTTTATAAATAGACTAATGCCTTTGGAAAGACGGGGCAAATACACTTTTCTGTATCCTCCTGCTAAGTATAGCCAAATACCTAAACACTGTATATAAAATAAACATAAAAAGACTCTGAAAGAGGCAGACTTACTAGGGACCTCAGGACCTGAGAAGGGACACACGGTGAGTTCTCTGGGTTTTCCTTTTCCCTCATCTAGTTCAGACTTGATATGGTAGAAGCCAGCCATGGGGAAAAAGGCGAATGGGCACAGACAAAAAGCACATACAAGAAAGCCTGTTCTCTTCAGCCAGATGACTAGGAAAGGAGCAGCCTAGCAAGACTGAGAACTTTGTGACAATAAATTCTCTGCTCCAGCTAAACACCATGAAGTAAACTGCTTGCCCCCATCTCTATCCCACCAGCAAAAGCCAAGCAGGGAGCCTAGGCTTCACCCCTCTGAAGCTGTAAGAGGCACCCAACACCCCCTGCCCCCCCCCCCCCCCCACCAGTGCCAGTGGGAAGCCTAGACTTCCACTCAGCATAGCAAGTCTCTGGACCTAAAAGGCCTCTCAGCCAGTGTGGTGTTAGAGGAAGCTGAGTGGAGAGGCAGGCGTTTTTTTGTTGTTGTTGTTTTTGTTTTTTTTTTTAATTTCCAGCATAACAGTATTCATTATTTTTGCACCACACCCAGTGCTCCATGCATTCCGTGCCCTCTCTAATACCCACCACCTGGTTCCCCCAATCTCCCACCCCCCGCCGCTTCAAACCCCTCAGATTGTTTTTCAGAGTCTATAGTCTCTCATGGTTCACCTCCTCTTCCAATTTCCCCCAACTCCCTTCTCCTCTCTAACTCCCCATGTCCTGTAACACTGCTCACTGGTAACCAGACTGAGAGGAGAACCTAAACTCCACCCCCCTCCCTGGCCCCACCCCAATTAGTGGTAATAAGGCAGCACCCTTCTTCCCTCTTAGTTGTGGCATTTACATAAGATCCGTAGTCTCATAACAAAACACCCCAAATGTCCAGGTTTTAATTGAAAATCACTTGTCATACCAAACCCCAGGAAGATCTGAATGTAAATGACAAGGGCTAATCAACACCAAGATGACGCAGATGTTGGAATTATCTGACAAGAATTTTAAAGCAGTCATCACAAGAATGCTTCCATAGGCAATTACGAACACACTTGAAGCAAGTCATAAAATGGGAAGTCCCGGTAAGGAAACAGAACGTTTCAGTGAAAAATGTAGAAGATATAGTGAAGAACCAAAGGGACATTTTAGAACTGACAAATATAATCACTGAAAGACTTGAAGAGAAAAAAAAAGAACACAACAGTTCAGCGGGTGAGCTCAGTAGTAGAACGTAAGGGATAGAGGCGAGAATCAGTGAACTCGCAGATAAACAACAGAAATGACCAATCCGAACAACAGAGAGAAAAGAGACTGAAAATAAAAGTGAATGAATAGTAGAACCCTTTCAACTCTGTAGCTCAGGCATGTTTACTGGGCCTTATGTCCTTTCTCCACTGTTCCCTGCCCTGGCGAAAACAGACTGAGAGGTGTGTACCTCGGCTTTGCTGAGTACATCAAGTCTAAGCTGTGTTGGTCTGGATGTGGACTGTAGGAAGAAGAACCCAATAGCACTATTTTAAGTCTTTGAGCTATTTTCTGCATTTACAATACTCACTTGGTTTTTGACTCTCTCGTACTTAGGTAACTACATAGATGAACGTATTACCTAAAGCATTTATTTAACAAGCACTTACATAGCACGAGTTCTGGGCTCCTTACATTTTATTGTTATTGTTGTAACTACCCAGTGAAGCAGGTGTAGTTGTCTATCCCATTTTACAGATGAATAAGCGGAAATAAAGGTTAAGTGACTTGCCTCAGGTCATGCATTGGTAAGTGGCAGCCCTGAGATTTGGCTCTAGAGTCTGTACTCTTAATTAGCCCACCCTTGCCTATTTTGGGCTTTTCTTATGCAACATCTTTTTTATGGTCCATGCAGTAGAAGTTGCATGCTTAGGAAAGCCTATCTGAACTAGAATGAAAGAAAGAGAGAGAGACGCTAGGTGACGGGGGACATAGCTAAAATGTGGATTGATGGAACTTGAGAGTCTATAGGAACCTCAGCTGAAAGAAACTGGTTACATTTCAAGTGGAAGTTTGACAAGAACAGTTGTCAAATGTTACAATGGGGTCCTCAAACTAACTATTAAAAAACAAAATGGGAGGGTCATGGGGAAACTGCCACACATACAAAGAAAAAAAAAAAAGAATGGTCTTACTTAACTAGAAGTTAACTTTAAGTCAGTGGGGTGAACCAGCTGCCCCCATGGTGATGGTTGGTCTCTGTTTAGGAGGGGTATGTGGCTTGGGCTGGGGCAGGGGTGAGGGGCTGCTCGGTAGGTGCTGACCACCCGTGTGGCCAGGTGGGGTCCCGAGTGCAGTGAGAGTGCCAGAATGGAGATGGTGCTGATGGTAGCAGAACCTTGACTCTGGTTGAAAGAACTGAGGGTTTGCAGCCTGCACAAGGAGAAGTTAGGAGGGGTTATGACAGCTATCTAAAAATACATGAAGAACTGTCAAGGAGCATAGGCACAGAATATGTTCGGTGTGACTCTGGAGGATGGAGCTGTGGTCAGTCAGAAGTTACGCCGTGAAATATGAAAGCAGCCAGGACCACCCCATATGGTGATGAGTTTCTTGTCCCAGCAGGTATTTAAGCATACCTGGACCGCTCATCTCTATGATAGAAGGGATATAAGAGGATACATTGAGTTAGTAATTCTTTATCTTTTCAGGTTCATAGACCACCTCCCCCCCCCCCCCCCCCCCTTAGAGAATATGATGAGAGCTTTGTGATCTCTGCCCAGGAAAATGCACTTATAAACACCATTTTGCACACCAATTCTGGGATTTTTCAGAGGCCTTTTATGGATGGAGGAATTAAATAACTTTCTGACTCTTAGCAATGGATCATTCCAGATAACCTCATATAGATCACTGTTTATACAAGGGCACTAGTTTTACAACTCAGTAAAATCTCAGTGAATCATCCATCTATTTATTCAAAAAATATTTATTAAGCACTCTCTTGATGTGTGTGTGTGTGTGTGTGTGTGCGTGCGTGCGTGTGCATGCAAGGTATGTACTAGGTACGGGTAGTTGACACTTAAATGCGCCACTAGAATATAAAAACAAATGCAGTAGAATAACAATATAGCCAGACTACGAGGAAGAATGGTCTATATTAAGGAAAAAGTCTACATCCCATAAATGTTGTGTCATTAGTTTCAAGAATATGCCGTGACTGAGTTTGAACAGAATCTCTCAAAGGGTTACCAAGCCATGCTCTTTCTAAACCAGCTGTGGCGAAGTGGAAGAGAGTGTGGACTTAGAGATGCCATCCCGATTCTAGTCTCAGCTCTTCCAATGGCCAGTAGCTAGTCGTCGCCTCTGTGGGGACGGCTAAGTGGTGGCTCTAGGTGAACCTTCAGTCTCCAGATAAATGAGGTATCACTTGTTCATACGCTGCTTTTGTGTATGCTGTAACTTCTGTGCACACTTCAGTTTTCGGAACCAGTTACTTAAGGCAATATCCTTTTACTGTTAGTACCAGGAGATGCCTGGAGAAGGGGTAAGAGGAGATATTCCTTCTTCCTCTAGTATCTCCACCAACCATCAAATGTAGAGTAAGTAAATAAACAAGCAAACAAGTAATCTCTGATGTGGACAAGTGATGTTTTCTCAGTTTGATGTAAAGTGTGCATACGATTTTTAAAAAATTCTGTACTGCTTGGGGCGCCTGGGTGGCTCAGTGGGTTAAGCCTCTGCCTTCGGCTCAGGTCATGATCTCAGGGTCCTGGGATGGAGCCCCGCATCAGGCTCTCTGCTCAGCAGGGAGCCTGCTTCCTCCTCTCTCTCTGCCTGCCTCTCTGCCTACATGTAATCTGTCAAATAAATAAACAAAATCTTTAAAAAAAAAATTCTGTACTGCTTTTATTTGTGTCTGAATATGTCAGTCATCAAGGCAGAAACAGGGTGATTGCTGCACAAAGGTAGCTTCAAAATAAGTCACCTGGCTCTTTTTCCAACTAGCTGTGGCCCCTAAGTACTACAATCTAGGAAATTTTGGAGTGGTCCCTACTGTTAATTTGTTTATCAAACCTTTTATTATAGATAATACAAGGGTAAATTGTGACTCAGCATGTTTGCATCACTGGACTTGAACTTGAGTGAGTTTATTTTTTTTTTAATTTTTTTTTTTAAAGATTTTATTTATTTGTCAGAGAGAGAGAGGGAGAGAGCCAGCACAGGCAGACGGAATGGCAGCAGAGGCAGAGGGAGAAGCAGGCTCCCTGCTGAGCAAGGAGCCCGATGTGGGACTCGATCCCAGGACACTGGGATCATGACCTGAGCCGAAGGCAGCTGCCCAACCAACTGAGCCACCCAGGCGTCCCCTGAGTTTATTTTTTAATCAACCCATGGTGTTAGAGAAGTCTTTCTATTTTATTTCAGCAGGAATGTGAATGTGTAGTACTGTTTCCTAGAAATTGCATAACCTTTTAAAGGCCAAGCAGTTTATAATTTGGATGTTTGCATATCAGAAGTCTCAGAAGAATCAGTTTCATTTTCTGTAAATAATGTGGAACAATTTTTAAAAATTTGTTTGAAAAGGGAGGCAATATACTTTCTAGAGAAATGAGCCCCAGAAATATCCTGTCTTGAAGGTAGACGTGTATTAGGAGTAGGGAACAGTTTTTGGTGGGCTGTCAGGCTGTTTGTGTTTCTTTTTTTAATTGTCTTTTTAGGTATAGTACTTGTCTCTGTGCTCAATACTTATTTAACCATTATAATAACTTCCAGGAACATTGGTTCCTAAATGAAATCTCCACCAATTTGTTAATCAAAAAGATCTGCCAGATAGGGGACTCAAGGTCAACCTCTAACTGTATCACTTAACAAATAATGATTGGGTTTCCCCTGTGATTGTTTGTGTGAAAATGTCTTTTGGGTATTGATTTGATATTGAAGTGCTCCATTATATAATGAGTCTTGTGAAGTATAATTTTCAGTCCATAAAAGGGAAAATTGGCACATAGGTTGAAAACAAGAGCCTAGAACTTATTTTCTTTTTTGAAGGGCCCTGTCTTGCAGGGGGAAAAAAGCAATCAGCAGAAGATTGTGTATGAGTTTAATGGAACTTAATTCAGTTGATTTTCTTAGTCATACGGAAATATTTAATTCCACAGCCTTGTTTTAAAATTATAGAAACAGGGGCATCTGGTGGCTCAGTCACTTAAGCATCCGACTCTTGATTTTAGGCTCAGGTCGTGATCTCAGGGTCGTGGGATCAAGCTGGGCTCGGTGCTCAGCAGGGAATCTGCTTGGGATTCTCTCTCTTCCTCTCCCTGTGCGCCTCCCCTACCCTGCATGTATGTGAAGGCATGATTTCTCTCTCTCTCAAATAACAAATCTTTAGAGAATATATGAAAACAATGTTTGCAAGAGAAAAAACTTATCATCTCCTCTTCGCACACTTCCCTAGAGCCAACCTTGTATAGTGATTTGAAAGGTCAATGAAATATTTGTAATGCTTGACACTTCGAACCTTATAAGTGTTTGCCATTCTTATTGTTGTTTTAATTCCCTATTAATTTACTTCATTTGCATAATAATCACTAACCGTCCTTAAGTGCTTTAGAATGGATGAAGTGCTGGTGTCGTTTATCTAGTGATTCTCATTTTACAAATATCAACTCTGAGAAAGAGGAAAGCCGCATCTCTGGCTGAGGTGATGGGAAGAAGGAGGGGGATGGTGATGGAGGAAGAAAGCTTGACCCTGAATAGACTAATGAGGGGAGGGAGGGAAGGTGGGGAAATAGATATGCGGATTTGTTGGGGGGAAAAAAAGAGGAAAAGAGAGTTTTCCTTTTTTTTTTTTTTTTTAAAGATTTTATTTATTTATTTGACAGACAGAAATCACGAGTAGGCAGAGAGGCAGGCAGAGAGAGAGGGGGAGGCAGAGAGAGAGGGGGAGGCAGGCTTCCCGCCGAGCAGAGAGCCTGATGTGGGGCTTGATCTCAGGACCCTGAGATCATGACCTGAGCCGAAGGCAGCGGCTTAACCCACTGAGCCACCCAGGCGCCCCAAAAGAGAGTTTTCTAAATTCTAGAATTGAAGTTCTTGTTCTTACTTTGCTCTGAAATTCTAATTTGCATCTTTTTAATTTTTTAGAGACTTTTTCTAAATAGAGTGACTTTAGCAGGCCCCTGGGGCTCAGGGGTAGACACTTGAGGTGTTTTGTGTAGGGCTGCCTAGAGATTTCTGACCCGCAGGCTGAATGAAACCAGGTAGTGGGCTGAATCGGGCCTGGGGGCTGAAATGTTTCTTCTTCCATCTGGGGAACTTCCAAAGGATGTACATTAGCTTTATCTAAATGGAGAAAAAATGAGCTCAAGAGTTTTCCCTCAGAAACTAGGGATTATTTGTAAACTTTTCTCTGCACAACCAGCCCTGAGGTTCACAAATGCTGTGGTTTGGATAACAATATCAGAGAATTAACTGGTTTTCCTTTACCATGCTCATGTATAAAAATGTACTCTATACCTTGACTGAGAAGTGGGGGTAGTTAAGGGAAAGAGAGGAAACAGAACAAAGTGAAGAATTAAAATTTATTTAGCACATAGGGCAACGCAGGCTGCACGTGATACACATTTAATGTACCTTCTTAGCTTTAGTATCAGTGGCCTATTGAAGAGGTAGCAGAAAACTACACTGTCATTTGGTTTAAACTGAGCAGCAGTGACCACTAATTTTTTTTTAAAAATATTTTATTTATTTATTTGACAGAGAGAGAGATCACAAGTAGGCAGAGAGGCAAACAGAGAGAGAGGGAAGCAGGCTCCCTGCTGAGCAGAGAGCCCGATGCTGGACTCGATCCCAGGAACCTGAGATCATGACCTGAGCTGAAGGCAGAGGCTTAACCCACTGAGCTACCCAGGTGCCCAGACCACTAATTTTTGTAAGTCTCTTTATCTGTCTCAGAAATTAGACATAGAACAGGAGTCTTCCATTCAGATCGCACTAGAGTGTTTAGGAGAGCGGACGGATGTTGGGTTTTGAGTCCTAGCTGGTGATACATAGGCATTTTCAGGAATGTTTATTTAAACCCCATTCTCTTTGCGGGGGGCTGCTGAAATAGCCAGCTAAGGATCTGGGGCCCTCCCCATCCTTTCATCAGTGATCATTTATGTATGTGTACTTGTTCACATTGAGTGAACATTGAGTACAGGAATGTTTTTTCTCCTCGTCTAGATGGAAGCCCCCCGAGGCAGGTGTCGTCTCCAATAATCTATAATCCCTAGCAAAGGATCAAACACAGCAGCGTCAAAATTTCATCATTTGATGATTTATTTCATTTCTTGCTTACATAAAAAGATCTCAATATCATACTGGGGCCAGAGCACATTTTCATAAGCTTTCAGCAGTCATAGAATCGATGACAATTTGAATTTAGAAGTAAGAGATTGGATCTTTTATGTATAACTCATGTGACCACAATTACAATGTAAACTATTATTCCTGTTTATATGATTTATAAGAATAAATGGCAAAAAAATTGTCATATGTCCTACCACTTTGAATTTCTTTAAAAACTGTCGGGTTCTAGCTTAAAAAAAAAAAAAAAAAGAGTCCTTGGCAGTTATGATTAAAAATGATGATAAATGAATTCTGTTAACATTTTTTTAAATTAATTGAGTGGATGCCCTTGATAAGGTGTTCAATTATCCTGGGAATTCACATAATAAAATGCAGTAGTTTGCACCAAGATTAGTTTGACACAATTGTCATTAACAGCCTCTCCTTAGCACCTGAGGCCTCACCTGGCAGCTCAGCCTTCAAACAGGGGATGTGGCATTGGGGTGCAGACCATTAGGAATAGCAGTGGTGAATTAATCTCTCATTAGTTGATAGGCAGCAAGACATCACATTCTTTTCCATTTAATTCTCACCCTTTGAAATCTGGGCATTTACTTGGGATGAAAGAGGCGCCACAGAAATGGGCCTTGAAAAGAGGCTTGAGCCTGGTGGAAAAATTATTTCAGGTAGCCTGGCGAAGATGGCCTGGCTACAGGTCCTCATGTGGGATTTGAGAATGACTTCGGGTCCTGGGCCCACTTCCTGCCCACCAGGTTGGCCAGTCCGTGCCAGCTTCCTCCATCTCTCCTCGGCCCTGCCTGTGTATGCTGCTGTCTCTTCATGTGGCAGGAACCGTCTGTGGGTTCAGTTAGACCTGTTCAGAAGCAAACAGAGCAGGAAGTAGGACATTCTTCATGTGGAAGGTTTGAGGAGAGACCGCATGATCTCTTCTCAGGGATGTTTAAGAGGAGGCTTATTTTCGAGTGGGAAGTTGAACTAGATTACTTCCAATTTTCTTTATATTCCTTTTGTCTCAGGAGTCCATGATTTTACCATAAAAACTGTGATTTTTGTATGCGCATGTGAATGACTTTAAATTGCCACATATATTTTTAATATCGGGGCATTATATCTTGAGCTAAAACTTGCAGGAGCCCGTATAAGTAAGCCAAAGCACAAGTCATTAAAACGAACAGGTCATTTTAATACTGAAAAACATGTTCTACTTGTTAGTTTTATGGCATGGTTAGATTAAGTGTCTTTGATTAGTAAAGAGGAAACGTTGATTAATCATTATGTTCTCTAAAATGCTGTTGGCAGACAAAAATATTTTATAAAGTAGTGCTCATGAGGGGCAATGATGAAAGACGGGCACTAAATATTCATTATTATACACTTATATGTCAGGTATTATGCTAAGTGCTCTTTTTAAAAATTTAAGAAATTTTTAAAACTATTTTCTCAAGAAACTGTTAGTCTAATGAAGGAGATAAGTAAGGCAACAATTATATTTTATTGTGAAGGAATATGATAGAAGTATCTACGTAATGTCTTCTCAAGCATCTTAACAGAAGGGAAGGTTGGAAAAAGTTTTTACTGCCACTGCTTCTGAAACTGACTTTTAGCAAGGCATGGGGAAGACCATTCAGAAAGAACAGCCCTGCTTAGAACCATATTTCTCCTTTCTTGCTTTTTCAGGAAGGAATCCTTTTTTTTAAGAGTCTCTCAGACTCTATGTTCTAGAATAGTGACGAGGGGGTACAGAGCTCTTTTTGTCCATTTGTCTTTAAGTCTCCGAATTACTCCTGGTTCACAAGCAAAATCAGCTGCCTTGAAGTAGCTGCTTCCATGAGAGAGTGTATAGTTTACAGAACTGGACAGACTTGATGTCACAAACAGGTGTGCACACACCCGGCTAAGGAGCAGGGGCACTCAGAGGCTGACTAAACAAAGTCAGTTTTCTCCAGTAGTAAGCCTTTTAAAATATTGGTTTTTATTATAAAATAAATGGATGTATTAAGGAGGAAATTCACAGGCAATTGACAAATGTGAGACTTTAAACTTCATCATGCATTTAGGTTTCGTTCAGGAGCCCTTAGGATACATACTTCCTCTTCTTTTTTCTGTGATGCTTACTTTGTTGGAAATATTTGAGGAACACCAGGCAGAAAGGTGTCTGTGTAGGCGCTCTGGGGTGAGGACTGAGAACCTCAAGAACAAGGTGGCAGATGGGTGTGTGTGTGTGTGGACATGTGTATGTACCAGCTCGTAGGTCTGGGTGCTGAGAGGAGAATGCCGTAAAAAAGAATGCTGGCCTTGATGAGTGCTGTCTGCCACGTGTGAAAGTGAGAAGGGAGAGAAACAAAGCTGGGCCCGAATTTATCCCTTGGGTCACTTTATTTCTCCTTCCTCAAAAGCATCAGTGACCCTGTAGCCAGGAAGGGGTAGGAAAGATGTCATCGTTCTGGTCCTGATTCTTTCTTCCAGGATCCATTCCTTGTGCTCCCATGTCACTGATCAGCTCTTATATCCTAAGCTGGTTCTTGGCCCTTAATGGTCCACCCCCAACTGATGGCTTATGGGTGGCAAGGTTGCTGTTATAGAGAGTTTTCAAGTTTTTGCTGTTGTTCCAAGTTTATTTTTATATAAAGAGCCTTCATCAACTCTATGTTTATCATTCCAATGACCGCTGTTCCTAATCTATAATAAAGCCCGCATGTATGACACTGGAGTTCAAGGGGCTTTTTTCTCCTCTGGCATGTGCTCTACAGAATTGTCCAGAATAGTCATGCCTGAACTAGCTTCTTTCTCTGGGTCTAGAAGAATGTCCCGTGCTGGAAAATGGTGGGGGAGGACTTTTTAGGGAGAGGGTTCAGGGAGAACAAATGAATCAACTTGCAAAGTTGGCGTGAGGGGATACAGACAAGTGGTTCCAAGTGGTTCTGTGTATGCGGAGACTCTCCTGGGAAAGCAGGAAGATGAGGGAAGGGTGGAGAGGGACTGGGGCAGTGAAACACTTGGAGCTGTTGGATCCTACACTAAGAACTTTAGGTTTTATTTTCTGTTGATAATGGAGAATCATTTGAGGTTTTCTCATCGAGATAGGAACTCCCTCATTTGGCGTTAAGTAAGCACTCTGGCAAATGTGGAGGATGGGAGTGGGGGGCACGGCAGGTGGTGGGAGGTAAGTTAGGGGACTTCCATGGCAGTTCCATGAGACGTGGTAAGACCAGAACTGTGGTAGTGAATAGCAAGAGGGCTTGGGATGGAGAGATTTTTAGGAAGTACAGTGGATAGAACTGGGAGATGAGAAAGTCTTAAAAATTATTTCTGTTCCTGACTTGAACACATGGGTACACAGTGATACTGTTAAGTGAAATGTGGATACAGAAAGAATCAATGTAAAACACTTTCAGAGATAATAGCACTCCATTGCAAATGTAATATATTAATATTAAAATCACATTTCACTGAACTTATCTTTAAGGTAATGGTCATCCACAGTATTGATTATACAGATGTAGAGAAACCATTAGGAATCACAAAGCCAGTGCTTTTATAAATACCATAACAAAAAAATGCAAACAATAAACCTTTTTAATTTTTAATTGATGCAGAGAATCTATAATGTCAACTTCATGTATAAGATGATTAGATTTTACTTTGGTTATAGGTCTTACTTTAGTAGCCATTTATGATATGGAGTATAGTAACCAGTCCTGACAGAATACAGGTTGATTGTACAACTACGTCCTTATAATATCATTATTTTAGCATCCATAAATATTAACTGAAATTGTTAAGTCTTAGAGAACAAATAAAGCTTGACAAATTCTAGGAAGATGTATCAGAAAGATATTTGATTATATATTAACCCACTTGGTAATTTATTAATATTTTTTAAGGATTTTAGTTATGTATTTGAGAGAGGGAGAGAGAGAGAGAGAGAAAGAGAGAGAGAGAGAGAGCATGAGCAGGATGAGAGGAGCAGGGAGCCAGATGCAGGGAGCCAGATGCAAACTCCATCCCAGGACCCTGGGATCATGACCTGAGATGAAGGCAGACGCTTAGCTGACTGAGCCACCTAAGCGACCCCTGCCCCAATTTGTTAATTTGTTAAAGCAACAGGAGGATTCATTACTTATTTAAGTTTTCCCCATGATTATCTTTTTAAATATTGTTTTAAACTGTGGTAAAATGCACATAATGTAATTATCATCTTAACTATTTTTAAATGTACAGTTTACTGATATGAAGTACATTCTCACATTATTGCACAACTATCACTGCCATCCATCTGGAGAACTCACTCAATCCATGAAACAATGGCCCGCCATTCTCTCCACCCCCAGTCCCTGGCAACCATCATTCTATTCTCTGTCTGTAAATCCTCCTAGTACACTAGGAGGGTTCACTACTTTTTTAGCAAGAGAAAATAATAGAGTTTTCCTCTAACCTCTGGCTGGTTCTCTGTGTTGGCTCCCATGTAACTGACTCATTGTCGGAATAACTTTTAAAAGGTCTTAAAGCAGCACAGTGTGGTGGGCTGGGTAGAAAAGTCACACCTTGGTGATGCTTCCTTGGACAGGCCCTTCAGATGCTGCCCAGTTCAGATCAGGAGCTAACCAGCAGTCTCCTGAGGGCATAGGATCTGGAGTTGCTTTTGGTTCAAATCATGGGCTGTCATTTCCTAATTGTGCAATGTTGGGCAAGTTGATTGAACTTCGAGAGTCCTAGTTTCTTCATCTGTAAATCAGTAGAACCTTCCTTAGAGTGTGCTCGAGGCTTCAATTTGCTATTCTCTACAAAAGCATTTGGAACAGAGGCTGGCTTACCATAAGTGTTTCATCAATGTTAAATACTATTATTTCTCAGTTGAGCTGTTACTCCCAGTGCCTTGTGTTGTCAGTCTGAGCTGACCAGGGAGCACGACTGAACCATGGTTATAGAATATTTTAAGACATTGCTGCTGTGTATTTGAAATTAGCTAGAACTGGAATTGTGAACTATGGTCATGGTTAGTAAAGTTTATGGGGTTCTACTCTGGGCCTGATGCACTTCTACAGTTTTAATAATGAAAATATGAAGCATGAAAATTAAGAAGGCCTTAATGGGTCAACTCACACCCCTGAATACACTGTACACTATTCAAAAAGATTGTGAATCAAAGCATCACATACTAGGGGGATTGCCCAGATTCCTCTGTATCACAACAGAATCTTGCCTTGAGGTAGGCTGTGGCCCCAGGTAGGGATTTTCCTCCCTTTGATTAGCTGGAGCCCTACTCCCTCTCCCTCTCCCCCAGGGCATCGTGGAAGAAATGGATTGCTCTAGGTGAAAACTGTGGAGTTTTCCCCCATCCTACCCTATCCTTCCACATTCACAGACTGAAACAGGGTTGTTCTTTCTCCAAGGATAGAGGTTTTGACCGTCACTTATTCAAAATATTTGCTGATCGACGTAGTGAGGCAAAGAAGGATTCTATCAGCAACTGCGGAGTCAGAAACCCCGTGAGAGCAACTCACTTGTGAATCCCTGGTTCATTTTTCTTGTTTGAAAACTTTATGTTCCCTGAAGTCTAAGTCTAAGCCCTAAAATTTCCAGGCACTCCATTTAATTCTTCCCTATTGAGAAGGCATCGCATACTTCTTCATTGTACCTTGCCTACTTTACTTTTGTATTTTTCCATCTTAAAACACGTTTTTTTTTTTTTTAAACATAATGATCACGAACTTTTCTTTTTCTTCTAATGCAAGTAACAGGGTTACTCTCACAAACTCTTTTTTATCCCGCTTCCATCCTGAAGTTGTGTTAGAAGACCCGCGTGCTTGTGCCCGTGAGAACACCCACAAGCTTTCCTTGTTCTTTTGCCCAGACCGGACTCAGTCCTCCATTGCTAAACCAGCCTGTATTCCTGCGGAGGGGCTGGGAGTAAGAGCATCCCAAGAGGATGCTGAGATTCTCAAAGCAGCTTTTTTCATAGAGCAAATTAAGGACAAACACAAATCATTGTGGGATTTTGACCTAAATCTTAACCCATTTATTTTCTTAAAATAAATCTCTTTTTTTCTAGTGCCACGAAAATGTTTGTAAAAAAGCACTACACTCTAATTGTTGCTTTCTACATAGAAGACTTTGTAAAACTCCAGTGGCTAAGTAATTTATGAACATTTTATGAAGTTTATCTAACAATTTATAGGGCATGCGCTCTACAGTTTTGCATTTTTTCCAGAGTCTCACTTTTGTGAAATTGCATGCACAAATTCCTTTCTTAAATCACAGGTGCCTTCCTTGTTCAATTTGTTTTAGCTTATCTTTCCAAGCGTGTACAGTTACACTTGCTAAGCAGATGTTAGTAGCAGATATTTAAGTTAGAATAACATTAATAGGTAAAATCTGTTAAACATCATCAGGCTGATTTCATGATTTAACTTAATGATACCGTTTAATCTTTTAAAAATACAGAGGTGTACTTTACTTATAGAAAAGTTAGCAAATCTCATTTGTTCTGGTAGGGGCTGCAGAATCATGTAACTATCACCCAGATCAAGAAAGAACATTTCCATGATCTAGGAAGGCTCATTCATACCACTTCTTCCAGCCAATTCTCCATTCCCAGAGGCAGCCATTATTCTGGCTTCTATCACCACATGATAGTTCTATCTGTCTTTGAACCTACACAAAGGGGAAACTTTTGTATTTAGCTTTTCCCCCTTCTTTTATTTAATTCCAGTTAACATAGTGTTATGTGACTTTCAGGTGTACAACAGAGTGATTCAACAGTTCCATACATCAGACTGTGCTCATCGCCAGTGCGTTCCTTAATCCTGTTTCACCCATGCCGCCCGCCCCCTGGCCTCTAGTAACCGTCAGTTTGTTCTCTATAGTTAAGAGTCCAGTTTCTTGGTTTGTCTGTTTCTTTCTTTCTCTCTCTCTTTTAAATTTTTCCTTTGCTCATTTGTTGTGTTTCTTACATTCCATACAGGAGTGAGATCATACGGTATTTGTCTGTTTCTGACTTATTTTGCTTAGCATTATACTCTCTAGCTCCACCCATGTTGTTGCAAATGGCAGGATTTCATTTGTTTTTATGGCTGAATAATATTCCAGTGTGTGTGTGTACATGTGTACCACAGCTTCTTTATCCATTCATTAATCGATGGACGCTTGGGCTGCTTCCGTATCTTGGCTATTATCTTGCTATAAACATAAGGGTACACATATCCCTTTGAATTAGTGTTTTTGCATTTTGGGGGTAAATCCCCAGTAGTGCAATTGCTGGATCACAAGGTAGCTCTATTTTATAACTTTCTGAAGAACCTTCATATTGTTTTCCACAGTGGCTGCTCTGGTTGGCATTCCCACCAACAATACAGGAGGATTCCTTTTTCTCCCCGATCCTGGCCAGCACTTGTCTTTTGGTGCTTTTTATTTTAACCATTCTGTCAGGGGTGAGGGGATAGACATCTTGTTGCAGTTTTGATTTGCATTTCCCTGATGATGAGTGATGTGGAGCATCTTTTCATGTGTTTGGCTTTTTTTTTTTTTTTCCCTAACAAGATGTTTTTGAGATTCAATGTTGTTATGTATATTGAGAGTTTGTTATTTTTTGTATTGTTGTGAGATATTCTATAATATGAATATACCACAATTTGTTTATCTGTTTACTTGTTGATGAACATTTGGATTCTGCCTTATTTTTTGGCTATCACAAATAAAGCTGCTATGCCCATTCTTGAACATATTATTTTGTGGACCTGTAGAAATATTTCTCTTAATTTTGTGGCTAGAAGTATAATGAAAAGACATAGGGTAGGCCTTTTTTAGTTTCACTAGGAACACCTGAACAGTTTTTCAAAGTAGCGGTATCTTTTTACTCCTGTCGACAATATATAAAAGTGAAGTTTTCCACATCCTCCTCATTACTTGTTATTGTCAGACTCCTTTATTTCAGACATCCCGGTGGATGGGTCATGGAATCTCCTTGTGTTTTTTTTCCCCACTGAAGTGTATCAAGATGTAATTTACCTATAATAAAATGCACCCATGTTAAGCAAATAGGTTGATGAGTTTCCAAAAACGTATAAAACTGTGTAAGTAACACACCAATCCATTTTTAGGTATAAATGTTCTGTCTGTAATTGCCAATTAGGTCAGGTTAATAAATAATGTTTTTCATATCTTCTGTATCAACTGCATAAGTCATAATCTTTTTTTCTTTAAAGATTTTATTTATTTTATTTGACAGTGATCACAAGTAGGCAAAGGCAGGCAGAGAGAGAGGAAGGGAAGCAGACTCCCTGTTGAGCAGAGAGCCTGATGCGGGGTCTGGATCCCAGGACTCTGGGATCATGACCTGGGCCGAAGGCAAAGGCTTTAACCCACTGAACCATCCAGGCACCCCCAGAAGTCACAATCTTAATGTATCTGTTATATGGCTCTGGAATGGTGTTAGTTATATATCATCTTTGGAAAACTTGAAAAAAAAAGTTATTCAAAACACTTGTTAAGTGCTTAAATTTTTTTGCACAACTCTAGCTCAGGAATGTTGTTTGTTCTATGCCTTATCGTTTTTTGTCTTATTTTAACCACTTATGAAAGAGGGAGTTTTAAGTTTCCAATAATAATTGATTTTTCTATTTATCCCTTTAGTTTTTTCAATCTTTGCTTCATATAATTGAAGCTCTGTTATTAGTTGGATACATGTTTATGAATGTTATGTGTTTCTGATAATTGTCCTTCAAATAATTATAAAGTTATGCTAAAACTCCTTAAAGTGTACCTCATCTTGCTTTCTCATGTTTATTGTCTGCATGTATGTCTTTGTCTACTCCTTAACTTTGTCTATCTAAATCTTTCTAAAGCATGTCTCTTATAGAGCATACTTTTGAGTTTTGCTGTTTTATTCAGTCTAAAAATCCCTACTTTTTCCCCTTCAATTTTATTTTTATTTTTAAATTAATTAAAATTTTAATTGAAATATAGTTAACATACAATGTTACCTTGGTTTCATCTACAACATAGTGAATTGACAAGTTTCTATGTTATGCTGTGCTTACCGCAAGTACCGCTACCATCTCCTCCCATACAATGCTATTACTAACAATTTTTAATAGATGGAATGTTTAGATGCTTCCATTTATGTAATTTATTGATCATGATATTTAGTGATATGACTGGGTTTACGTCTACATTTTTATTGTTTTATTGTTCATCTGGTTTTTGTTCCTGTTACTTTGTTTCTTTCTTCTTTTCAGTTGATCAAAAATTTATTACCACCAGGGTGCCTGGTGGCTCAGTTGGGTAAGTGTTGCCTTCAGCTCAGGTCATGATCTCAAGGTCTTGGGATGGGGCTCTGCCCTGGGCTTCCTGCTTAGTGGGAAGTCTGCTTTCTTTTCCCTCTGCCTCTGCTACTCCCCCTGCTTGTGCTCTCTCTCTCTTTGTCAAATAAATACAATCTTAAAAAAATTATTATTATCAATTTTATTTCTTCGATTGTCTTTTTTAGCTATTATTTTTAATGGTTGCTATACAGCTAATATCCTTAACAAATTCTACTTAGAATGGAAATTAGCATTTTTAACCACTTAATCTTCACATCTGCTCTATGAAGTATGTATTATTATCCAGACTTTCTAGACAGATGAGGAATCATGTCCAAAGAGGGTATGTAGGTTGTTGAAATATGGGAAGAGGTGGAAGAAAGACAGCATCTAAAGAATGTGAGGTGCTTAAATGGTCCTGATGATATTTAGTTTAGGAGTTCTCTCTATGTAGTCATTGCTTCTGCTCTTTACCTTTATGAATAGCATCCAACAAATATTTGTGCTAAGGACTTAGTGAAAGTTCTGCTTGATTGGTCATCAAATGCTACTCATGAGAGAAAGGGACATCTCGAGGCTATAAGACTGGATGCTTTCTCTTTGAAAGATTTCTTTAATCACATGGAAATATTATTGATATGTTACTCCAAGAAAGCCAGTCCATGGAAGGGAAATAACAGAGGGAAAACAGTGAATATTTTGAAGTTTGGAGTTGGAAGAATATTTGATTTTGGATATTTTATGAGAATGAAAGACTGAAGTGATATAAAGTGATCATATACCATGTAGTGCTTTTCAGAGATCATCACATTTTTTTCTCTTTATTTCTTTATGTATGTTGACCAAGGTCTTCCTATTTCCTCCACCGCCTAACCTCTGGTAATTACGCTTCTACTCTTTGCTTCTGTGAGTTCAAAATTTTTAGTTTTCATGTAGGAGTGAGATCATAAAGTACTTATCTTTCTATATCTGGCTTAACATAATGTCCTCCAGGTTCAATCATGTTGTCATGAATGGCGGGATTTTCTTCCTTTTTGAAGGCCAAGTAATATTTCATTATCTATGTATATTCTGTTATATATTCTATTATACATATATGTATTCATTTATCTATTGACAAGCAGAGCTCATTTACACATCTTGGCTTCTGTAAATAATGCTGTAATTATTAATACTTCTGTGAGTAATGCTGAACCTGGAAGTGCAGATATGTCTATGATATATTTTCTTTGGATATATACCTGGAAGTGGGACTGCTGGGTCCAGATATTAACAACTATACGTGATGGGCATGTTTTTATCTCTAGTTTGAAGATGAGGAAATTAAGGCACAGAAAGGATATGATGTGTCCAAGATCACACACCTGGAAAAAGAGAGAACTAGTCAGGTCAACTTGAAAAATCTGTGTTCTTAACCACTATGTAAATTGAAGGTAGAGAACAGAGGGTGGTTTTCAGTCTACAGCTCTTCTGAACTCTATTTCACAGAGGCCTTACAACAACTTTCGGAAACCGATAAATGCAGTTATTTTAATGATGGGAAGATGGAGACCGTGGTTAGGTGAGCTCAGCAACATCCAGTATTGCCTTCCCTGAGTCCAGAACTCCTCTCGGTCATCAGGATGGGTCTGTACTGGGGTGGAATAGAAGCAGAAGAGGCAGGACCATGTCAAATGAAGAGCAGAGAATGCAGTGGGTTCCAAAGGTTAAAAATGGAAGTGGTTGACAATGATTCTGGATACCTATTTTGAAAAGTTTGGGAGAACAACAGCAACAAAAAGGGCAAAAGGTGGAAAGAAAGTTTAATTATAGAGCACAAAGAAATCAGGTAATCTTAGAACCTAGGAAAGGCTGTGTTTACAATGCAGAAGAGATCTAATTAAAATTTTTTCCTGCATGTTTAACACTAAAAAAAGAGATTTTCAATTATTCTCTATATGAATGGGAATTCTGCAAAGGAAATTCACTGTCTAAAATTAATTATATGTATTAGAGAAAAAGCTGAGTTTTCCCTGTAGGTGAGGCTGAATTTATTGAATTTTTGGTTTTAATTTACAGAAAAAATTTCCTGCTTCACAACTGAAGTTAGTAAGGGTTCTGAATCACTTTTGATATATTTCTATTGATTTTCTTATAAGTACATAGATTCATACTTTGCAAAACCACTACATATTTTGCTAATGGCTCAAACTTTTTCTTTTTAAACCTATAAAATCAAAGTAAAATAAGTGTTTTAGAGAGTGCCAAAGGACAACAGCCCAACAGTTAACCTTGCTTCCTCAGTAGAATGGATTTAATAAAGGGAGGAAGATTACCAACTCTTTCTATTTTTCCAAGCTGTTTGACAGGTTACAATAAACAGGCATTACTTTGAAATGGCAATAATTATAATAATAGAAGGGAATCATAATGTATTTTATGAGCTAAAGCTAAAGACAAGCTTATGTGCATTTTGAACGTCTGAGAGGAAAAATGGTTTTTTTTCAGAAAGTATTTTTTTAAAGATTTTATTTATTTTTTGAGAGAGAGAAAGAGAGCACAAGCAGAGGGAGGGGCACAGGGAGAAGGAGAAGCAGATTCCCTGCCGAGCAGAGAGCACTAGGAGGGGCTCGAGTCTAGGACACTGAGATCATGACCTGAGCCGAAGACAAAGGCTTAACTGACTAAGCCACCCAGGTACCCCAGAAAATATTTTTGTAATAGTGGATATATTGAACTTTGATTTCTAGTATAAACTGAGTTACATCTGCATAGATTTGTTAGGAACATGAAAAAAATAGAAAGCAAAAAAAAAAAAAAAATCTGAATATTATCCATTCAAATGAATTCACTTGATAATCCAATTTTATTGATCATTTTCAGTCTTTCTCTTTGATTCATAATGAGGAATCTCAATGAGAAATCTGGGAGATTTTGCTAGTAAAATAGTCTGGAGAATGCTTCTCTATTTTTGTCTGATGCTGTCTCTTTATCAAAGCTTTAGTAATAAACATTTGGATTCCCCTTTACCTACTACGTCCAGATCCTTTTCCCTTTACACTCCAGCTTCCACTTTTATCTCCTCTTCCTCCCCAACACAGGCCTTCTGCCCTGGACAATTTGGCCTTCTTGCCTTCCCTCAGTGAAGCTTTTCAGCCTTCCTGCCTCTACCCCTTGGTCCACATACTTCTCTCTGTCGGGGTTATCATCCGTCCTGTTTTTTTCCTACATTTGCAAGTTGTGACAGGTCCACAGATGAGAAGAAGAGACTACAGGGGCGCCTGGGTGGCTCAGTGGGTTAAATAAAGCCTCTGCCTTCGGCTCAGGTCATGATCCCAGGCACCCATCTGCTTACTTGTGATCTCTGTCAAATAAATAAATAAAATCTTAAAAAAAAAAAAAAGAAGAGACTACGACCTCTGGACATCATGAGTTATGAAGAAGAGTTGTGAGAACGGACAGAATTAGGTATATGACCTGGGAAGGCCCTTACTGTCCCTGAGCCTTAAGTCATCATTCTGTAGAATGGGGACAAGAATAAGACCCACCTCTTAGGATTAATAAAGACCTTGAGGTGGGGGAGATTATCCTGGATTATCCAGGTGGGCCCGGTGTAATCACAAGGGGCCTTATAAGAGAGGGACATGAGGGTCAGAGTCAGAGAAGGAGATGTGATCACAGCAGCAGAGGGCAGAGTGATGGCAGGAAGGGATCAAGGCAGGGGAACGATTCTCCGCCAGAACCTCCAGAAAGAATGCAACTCTGATGACAACTTGATTTCAGCCCAGACTTTGGATCGGCATAAATATAGGCTAAAACACATGTGTTGTTTTAAGCCCCTTAAGCTTGTGGTAATTTGTTATTGCATTAGTAGGAAATGAACACAATGCTATAATTAATTTCATCATCGTCCTCGTCATAATTATTAAACCTGGAAAAAAGAAGCCTTAGGATATGATCATAGTTTTAATACAGTTAACAGATTTTCATATGGAAGAGTGATTCTGCGTGGTCCAGGGGGCAGAACCAAGGTCAATGGTTGGAAAGACATATTGAGGTGATTAAAAAAATGACTTCCTGAAAGTACAGTAAAGGTAAATTACTGCTCTATTAGTCGAGGCAACCAGGGGATAACCTCTTACAGAATAAGCTGTATGTGCACCCCGTAGAGTCAGACAAAATTTCAGTCTTTGAGCCTAGCTTGCATGCCTTTCCCTTTAGTGTGTTTTCATTGTCATGCCAGCAAAAGGAAATGCTTATGCACATCCTCTCTCTCTGCTTTATTCCCATTACTCTTGGATGTGTCGCTTCCACGGTATTTATCACATAAGACCTTATGTTAAATAGTTAGATTCAAGGCTCTCGAAGACCTGGACAGCATCTTGCACAACTTGGTAATTTACACATGGTTTGGCATGGTTTCTTTGAACTCACCAAAAATATGTTGAAGGAAAGATGGATTTCATCACAGTTCAAGTGTGTAAAATATCCAAACTTCCGTTCATCTTCCTTTGAGTTGGTTCATGAAATTAGGGACTATTTCCGCAATTATTTTAAGGTTGATTCAAATTTTTGTTTTAATGAAGTTACGAAACCCAGGATATGTCAACAGGTCATACCCGTTGACAGGAATACCTATTTTTCTGTCTTCAAAACTGTAAGATAATTAGCATTGTTTGGGGGCTTCCTGTTATTGAATGCTTTCCCCTTGTCTTTTATATGATTTGCCTATAGGATTTTTGAAATCCATGCAGTCTCCTGGAACCTTGAATTCTATTCCTGATCTGTACCAACTTTAAACCCAGACCAGTGGGAACCCCGACCTGAATCTTGCTCTTAAGAGGGCTCTGTGTATCACGAACACCAAGGCACTAAGACTTTAAAAAACAAAAACAAACAAACAAAAAACCCGTCTCTTCCATCTTGTAAAATTTATCATTCTTCCAAGTTCAGAAACCAGCTGAGCAAATGAAGGGAGTGTTTGAGCCTTTTGCCCAGGCAAGGACTCAGAAGTCCTTGGGGGATTACAGAAGATTGTGGGAAGTCCATAAGGAAGGAGAAGAAAATGAGAGCTTCTGTCCTAGATAGCAGAGGGTGCTTGGGCAGACGGAGTGCCCCAGGTACCTGCGCTCCTGCTGTTTGCTCCGCTCATTCAGTGTCCTTTTGGGAGGCACTCGGAGTCTGGGAATTGAGGCTTGCAGGAGAAGCGTGGTTCTGGGAGTCCTCTCTGGATTCAGGATTCAGGGAGGGCCAGTTCCTACCCCACCCCAACATGTTCATGCCCTCATTCAGCTTGCAGGGAGCAGGGCTGGCTCACTAGGAGCAGATCCTTAGCCTCTAGCTCTTGGGGCCCAGGAGAGAATGTGGGCTGGGAAGAGGCACGGTTTGATTTATTGCTCTGATATATTAAATTTGTTCTCTGAGCCTCTATTTGCACTCTTGCCTCAGGCCCAGCGTTATGTTAGGGGAGGACCTGTTCCTGACTCTGTCAGTTTCTAACTTTTTTCCTGGACTTTAAGTAATTAAAAAATAAATAAATAAAATGAAAAAAAAAAAAAAAAAAAGAAGATCATGTCTTTGCTGAGAGAGGAACACAGAATGGATTTTGGTCTCTTTTGTTCACTGTTACATCCTATGTCTACAGTGGTGCCTGGCACACAGTGAGTGCTCAACACATTTTTGGTGACTAAAGCTATGAAATTGTTATTTTCTTTTTTAGAGAAATAGTTTTATTGAGGTACAATTGGCATATAATATGCTACACATATTTAAAGGGTATATTGAATATAACATATATATAATTCTGTATAACCATCACACCAATCAAAATAATGAATATTCCCATGCCCCAAAAAGTTTTTGGTGCCCGTTGGTATCCAACCTCCTACTCCTACCCCCAGTCAACTTTCTGTTAATATACGTTTGCATTTTTCTAGGACCTAATATAAATTCAAGAGCACAATATGTACTCTTTATGTATCTAGCTTCTTTTATTCAGTATAATTATTAAAAATTCTTCTGTATTGGGGCTCCTGGGTGACTCAGTGGGTTGAGCCTCTGCCTTTGGCTCAGGTCATGATCTCAGGGTCCTGGGATTGAGCCCTGCATCGGGCTCTCTGTTCAGTGGGAGCCTGCTTCCTGCTCTCTCTCTCTGCCTGCCTCTTTGCCTACTTGTGATCTCTCTCTGTGTCAAATAAATAAATAAGATTAAAAAAAAATTCATCTGTATTATCTGTAATCAATATTTCATCCTTTTTATTGCTGAGTCTATTACATGGACCACCAGTATTTGTGGTCAAATTCATACACCAGAATTTGTCTTTTCATTTTATCAATTGAGAACTATTTGAATTGTGTCCGGTTTTTGGCTGCTACAAATAAAGCTACTATGAAGGTTATGTACAAAACTTCCTGGGCACATATACTTTCATTTCTCATTGGTAAACACCTGGGAGTAGAATGGCTGGATTGTAAGAAAGATATAGGTTTAAGTTTGTAAGAAACAGCCAAACTTTTTTTCTTTTTTAAAAATTTATTTAACATACAGTGATTACAGGTAGGTAGAGAGGCAGGCAGAGAGAGAGAGAGGAAGGGAAGCAGGCTTGCTGCTGAGCAGAGAGCCCAACACGGGGCTCAATCCCAGGACCCTGGGATCATGACCTGAATTGAAGGCAGAGGCTTTAACCCACTGAGCCACCTAGGTGCCCCGAAACTGCCAAACTTTTTTGGAAAGTGCTTGTACGAGGCTTGGGTGGCTCAGTCAGTTAAGCGTCTGCCTTTGGCTCAGGTCATGATCCCAGAGTCCTTGGATTGAGAACTGCATTGGGCTCCCTGCTCAGCAGGGAATCTGCTTTTCTCTCTGATTCTGCCTGCTGCTACCCCTGCTTCTGCTCTTTTTTAAAGGTTAAAAAAAAAGAAAAAAAGTACTTGACTGTGTCCCTTCTCACCACCATTGTATGAAAGTTCCAGTCCCTTCATATCCTCACTGACATTTGGTACTCTCAGTCTTTTCAATTTTGGCCATTCTGATAGATGTATAGTAATATTTCATTGCAATTTTAAGTTAAATTTCCCTAATGACTCATGATGTTGAGGAACTCTTTTTTTCATATTTGCCATCCATACAACTTTTTTGATGGAGTATCTGTTTAAATCTTTTGCCCATATTATTATTTGATTTTTATCTCACTGAGTTTTGAATGTACTTTACATATTCTGCACACACACAAATCTTTTATCAGGTATTATTTACAAATGTTTCTCTCAGTCTGTGACTTGTCTTTTCATTCTCTTAACAGTCTCTTTGAAGAGCAGAAGACTTACTTATATGTTATAAGTCCAATTAATTGATTTACTCTGTTACAGATGGCTGTCTTTTATGGATTTTCATCTTGTATGTAAAGAAATCTTTGCCTAACTCAAGGTTACAAAGGTTTTTTTCTATTTTTTTTTCTGGAACTTTTATAATTTCATATTTGCATTTTGGTTTAAGGTCCATTTTGAGTTAATTTTGGGAAATATGAATAGAAGTGTTTACTTCCTTCCTTCCTCTCTTCCTCCCACTGTCCCTCTCTCCCTTCCTTCCTTCCTTCTTTCTGACAGTAGATATCCAGGTTTGGGGGGCACTATTCGTGCAAAGACACTTCTTTCTCCGAATTGTCTTTGTTGAAAATAAGTTGTCCATGAACCCTCTTGCATTGTTGCTGGGAATGCAAACGGGTGCAGCCACTATGAAAAAGAGTATAGAAGTTCCTCAGAAAGTTAAAAATAGGACTATCCCGTGATACAGCAATCATACCACTGGGTATTTACCCAAAGAATACAAAAATACTAATTCAAAAGGCTACATGCATCCCAATGTTTTAGCAGCATTATGTACATTAGCTGAATTATGGATATAGCCTAAGTGTCCATTCATTGATGAATGGATAAAGAACATGTGGTAGATATACACACTGGAACAATATTTAACCATAAAAAAGAATGAAAGCTTGCCATTTGTAATGACATGGATGGAGCTAGAGAGTATAATGCTAAGTGAAATAAGCCAGTTAGAGAAAGTTAATATACAAGTTTATATATAGTTAATATATACAAGTTAATATACAAATGCCATATAGTTAATATACAAATTAGTTAATAATTGTATTTAATAATAATAATAAGTTAATATACAAATATACATATACAGTTAATATACAAATACCATATATAGTTAATATATACAAGTTAATACACAAATACCACTCATATGTGGAATTTACAAAACAAAATAAACAAGCAGAGGGAAAGAGAGAGAGAGACAAACCAAGAAACAGACTCTTAACTATAGAGAACCAACTGATGCTGACCAGAGGGGAAGTGGGCTGGGGGATGGATGAAATACATGGTGGGGATTAAGGAGCACATGTGTTGTGAGGGGCACAACTTGGTGTTCATGATTTTTAAGAGAAATGATTTTTAAGTGAAAGGAAAATTCTCAAATACTATTTAGAAGAATTTTGGAATGTTTTAGGCTTGCATTTGCTTTGGGGAGCAAATATATCTCTATGACCTTTCTTAATGTTTGTGCTCTGAGAAAAATGGAAGTTACCATATTATTTACTAGAGCCTGCATAGTCTCTAAAGCTAATGTATAAATTATGTCATTAAATTTTAACTATTGTTTAATGTTTTCCTACAGTCTGCATTACTACTTTGAATATTTGCCAACCATGAGATAGTCAATATTTACTCTATTCTTTTTCATTCTTTCTGTACCCCTTAGATTTATATCACCCATAGGAACCCATGTGGATATAAATGTCTCATTTTCAGATAAATCTCTGCGTTATGAGCCATTTCTCTAGGTTTGTAAGCTCTGGGTCTTGGAAAATATTTGTTCAAGCTTCAGTTTGGCAGTTACCCAGATGTGTCTTGTCATTTATTTTTCTCCTGAGGCCCTTTATCATATTTTCTTCCAGACATGGTCTGGGTACCTCACTTATAAAGATGCTTCCTGATGGGTAATCTTTTTAGAGTGCAGTCTTGACTTTCTTTGCATAGTTTTTTTTTTTTCCTTGACTACCTGTGCTCTAAGGAGAATGAGGGGGAAAGTGACAAAGTGGATTCAATGACTTTTCCTAGGTAAAAGAGAAAAGATACATATATTTTCTATAACTTATTATGGATAATTATAAATAATTGTGAAGAGCAAATATAATTATTTTTATCTTTATAAAAAATTCAACCTTTTCATCTTTTTTTAACTTTTTCATCTTTATAAAAATACAGAAATCATATAGATATGATATCTATATGATCAATAATGATATCATATATATATCATTACTTATATTCATAGGTAAATATATTGACCCTTTTCTGATCCTTACAGCCCTAATTTCAGATTATAATTTTTCCTGTCTCCGCTCATCAGGTTCTTGGTATGAACTGTGACTCTTGGAAGTCCAAGGTCTTGAGTCTAAATCAGATTTGCCAGGGTGCAGAGAGATTGTCAGTGTGATGCTAGGGAAATGCTGCCTCCAAAGGCTTCGGCTAGAGGGACCATCCATCTCCTGTGTCCCAGAGGGTGAGAGGGGAACAGGCAGAGTGTTGGCAGTGTGGCCCTCCTTTCAAGTACAGTGGAAGGCAATTGGTTTTTTTTTTTTTTTCTAATCTCAAGAGGCTAGCAAAGTAATAATTTAACATTTTTTTCTTTTGATTTATAACCTGTAATTTTATCTTTTATCTTTAAACCCATACTCACTGGGCAACTGGTCTAAAATACACTTGTATCTTCTTGCGAACTTGTCTGGGACACAGAGCTGAGAGTTCTAAGTGTTGTTCCTGTGTCTCTGACTTTAAATTACTAATAGCAATAACAGTGATAATAGTAGGTAGTAATTTATTTAGCTCTTACTACATACCAGGCACTGTTACATATGTTAATTCATTTATTCATTATAACCACCCTGTGGGTGACATCTATTTCTATCCTTATTTTACAGAAAATTGAGGCACTTGAGAGGTTAAGCACTTGCTGATGTCATACTGCTAGTTAGGGGGCAGAGCTGTTATTTAAACACGAGTGATCTGTTTCTTTTTTTTTTTTTTTTCAACTTTATTTTATTTTTTCAGTGTTCCAAGATTCATTATTTATGCATCACACCCAGTGCTCCATGTACTACCTGCCCTCCTTAATACCCACCACCAGGCTCACCCAACCCGCCACCCCCCTTCCTCTCCAGAACCCTCACTTTGTTTCTCAGAGTCCACAGTCTCTCAAGCTTCGTCTCCCCTTCTGATTTTCCCCAACTTCCTTCTCCTCTCGTTATGTTTCTTAATTGGGAACAGGCTCTATTCTCTGATTCTAAAGGAAGAGGGGATGGGAAGAGGGTAACTGATTTGCTGAGAGGCACTTGACCTCTAGGAGACAGAGCTGCGAGTTGTCCTTGGGTACCTGTCACCCCCTCCAGGGTGCTTTTCCACAGTGCTGTCCTACTACCCTCAGATGCCTGCCCAGACCCCTTCCCCACATTGAGCACTTCCCCTTCACCCTGCCTGGGCTGGAGAGCTCCCTGAGCTTCCAGCCTGGCTTTCGGGAACAGTGCTGCAGGTATGTGGATGAGGGTGTCCAGACATCTCTCTTGTGGCTTGCTGTTGGGTCATTTCCTTACAACGTGCACTTGAAGAGTCAGCATAGAGCATCTTTAATGCTGGCACTGAACAAGTTTGGCTCCTATCACAGTCAGCCTCCTGTCGGACGGAGCCGGGGCTGCTTTCCGGCAGGCATCTCCTGCATCGATCCAGATTCTCTACAATGCCTTCTGGAAAGCACTGTAAACAGCTGCGTGCTGTTGGTGGCCAAGAGAGTCGAGCCGGCAGAGACGCCTTCCCCGCTGCTCCCTCTGGGGTTGGCTTGTCTGTGTGACTGTTCCCGTGGAACTCATTTCAGAGTTTACTCCACTGTCACAAGAAAATCATCCTTAAGAGCAAACATGTGCCCAAAACACTTACTGTCTTTCATTGAAGACTCTTAAAGAACCAGTGACCAATTATATACAGTTTGTGTCCTTTGTGTACCGTAGTCCTTAGTGCTATTTGCCAGATGTTTTTGGTTCTCCTCTGGGCGCATCCCCATTCCCTGAAAGTGAGGAATGGCTGTGTGATTGGCTTTGGCTCCTGGAACGTGAGTGGCAATGTCATGCGCCTCTTCAAGGTGAAAGCTTCCAGAACCACGTGTGCTCCAAGATGCTGGCTTTGCCCTGCTGGGTGCCGAGTATGTGTTAGGGGGTGCCCTCCCACAGGTCAGGGTGTGAGGACCCCAAAGCACCGTGCCCAGCCAGCCTGTCTGCACAAGCTGCAGGAGTGAGACCTGAAACGCTGCTCTTTGCTCCCTCACTTGCCTGTTTATTTGGACTTTTCATCTTGCAGTAATTACAGATTTATAAGAAATTGCAAAAATAGTACAGAAAGGTCCCTTGTATCCCTTGTACCCTTCGCCCAGTTTTCCCTAAGGTTTCTATCTTACATAATCATAAAATGCTGCTTTAAGTCACTGAGATTTGGAGGTTACCTCAGCATTAGCTATTCTAACAGAGAAGTTTTCCTTTTTAAATGTGCGTACCTTAATTGCAGAGACATGAAATTCTTTGAGACTCATCATATTTTGATTTCCTCTCTTTAATCAAACAGAATGTTTTTTTCCTCCTGTATTGTAGTCACTCATCTATATATTTATTCTTTTTCAGATCACAGTCTCCCTAAAAGAGCACATCTGATTAGCCTTTGAATCTCTCCCAATACGGTAGTGTGTGTTGTGCACTCTAAAATGTTTATTAGTCAGTGAGTACTGGATTGCTGTGTGGGTGCCAGCTTCTTAGGTAGAAAGGATGGGAAAGAAGAAGCTCATCTGTGGATCTAAAAGGTGCTAAATATCCTGAAATTCATCGTTATCCAGCTTCTTCAATATTGTGCTATGAGATCAACTGGAGATAGGGTAAAAGCCTAGGACGTTGCATAATACATTATTTGGCAGAAGTGGGGCTGGCAGGGAAGGCACTTACCATGCAGCTTTACTTCATTAGGCATGGTATTCTGCCCTGCACCATTGATAGGCCACCTTGGTTCCTTATTGCCTATAGCTTTTTAAGTGCTTTAGAAACTTCATCTGTGAATATATGTCTTTTTATAGTCAGATTTTCATACTGAAATCATGATACCTCCCCCTCCCCCACTATTCAATTTTTTTTTTTTTTAACCACCTACCTCTGTGCCATGGGGAGCAAAAAATTACACTGTCATTTGCAGCCAGCCGTGCATTTCCCCCTAGCAGAGGGCATAGCAGGGAGGAGCTGGCCGGGTGTCACATGACAGAAGACCCCTCTATAGCAGCATCGGTAGCAAGCCATCGCCTGAGACAAAAACTGGGACATATCTGGACCACTGGTGTCTGATTTTAAGGCAGTTTGCAATTCCTGTGCTACTGGTATGCAAATGGAGGCTCAGCAGCCCTCCCTGCGGGCCACATAATACCCGCTCATCCTCACCAATCTCTTCTTTCAGGCTTCTGTCGTCTTCTGTCTGTGCTCCTATCTAGTGTCTTCTGCAATCCTCTTAAGGTGGGCTTTGTCCAGCCCAGAAATGAGCACAGCTCTCCAGGGAGAGTCAGGCCAGTTGGAACATAATCCCTGGCTTCTGCTGAGGTATTACAGCTAGCCTCTCTCTCCCTCACCCTCTCTCCCTCCCTCGCCCCCTGGTCCTCCCCCAACCCCTGCACCTCCCCTCCTCCACTAATGGTAAACTTAATCCAATACTTCAGTACTGAGAAAATGATTCCCTCATGGTGTAGACTTGATCTCCTGTGTTTAATTCTTTAGCTTTCCTTTTAGAATAAAAACTAAGGACAAATTTTGAAGGTCTTTCTTCGGGAAATAATAGCAAAGACACACAGAAAAAAAAATGTCCGCGGCAGGAGAGATGATTCTGAATGGTCGGTGAAGAAGTAAGGTTGCATTTGCCAAGCTACATTCCAACATGAGGGGAACAAAAGTAAGCTAGCCTCCCCTGAACTCATTTCCTGGGAGGTAAATAGGATGATAACTTATTTTGGTCCTACATGGCCCATTAAACATGGAAGTGCCCTGTCCATTTGCTTGCATGGGAGAACTTAAAGTATGTACCAGAGATGAGTAGGAACAAATCATACATAGGCTACAACTGCTGGGAGTACGTTTTTACAAAGTATCTGAAATTAAAACACTTGCCTCAAATGAAAGTACATCCAGAGGAAAGGACATAAGGAAGTTTGACTACAGGGCGAGGGAGAGAGGAACATTGTAGGTATCAGGCAAGGCTATCACGACTCACACGGGTTGGCTGACGCCATCCTTTTGCCTTTTGTTGAAAGCCAGGTGGAATCTGGTTTGAGAAGGCTGAGCTTATTATTTGTGAAGGAGAGACAATGACTGGGGCTTTCTCCTGGGGTAAGCGTGCCTCATTTATTTTCAGTTACAGCCAAATAGTCCTTGGAGCTGATGTAAAGAGTATGGAATCTATTGTTTTCTCAATAATGTTTCCATGACTAGTTGCTAGGGTTGGGGATGTAGTGAGTGTGGGCTGGTGAGTGACTGGGTGGGCAAAATAAAATGGTCTGCCCAGGTTGCCATGGCAGCCAACGGGAGGGCAAGTCCAGTGAGAAAATGAACCCAAATGATGCAAAGAAGAAGAGTGCACTAAGAATCACAGGTCCTTGTTGGCTGTAGATGTATTTAGTGCCCCCAGATCTTCATCTGGTTGGATGCTTCTTTTTTTTTTTTTTTTTAAAGATTTTATTTATTTATTTGACAGAGAAATCACAAGTAGATGGAGAGGCAGGCAGAGAGAGAGAGAGGGAAGCAGGCTCCCTGCTGAGCAGAGAGCCCGATGCGGGACTCGATCCCAGGACCCCGAGATCATGACCTGAGCCGAAGGCAGCGGCTTAACCCACTGAGCCACCCAGGCGTCTCCTGGTTGGATGCTTCTTGCCATCCAGACACCAGCTGGGATGCTACTTCCTCAGAGGGCCCCTCCTTGACTAAATACCATGTTCCGTGTCCCATCGCTTTCTGCCAGTCAAGTCTGTTAATTTTCTTCTTTGTATTCTTTGTCAGCTGATGTTGTGTTTTCGCTTATGTGCTTGTTGTCACTAGAATGTAATAACCGTGAAATCAGGCGCTTGTCCTTCCTCCATGAGATCTATTGTCAGAACCTTGCATAGATCCTAACACAGAGTAGGAGCTCAGTAAACATTTGCTAGATGACAAGCTGTGTACTGCTTGTGGGGGAAACCTTGTGTTATTCATCTTTGAGTTTTAAACTTCTTGCTCTGAAACATTTACTGAGCAAATGTAGGCTCCTGTGAAGCAGGGAGATGATTCCTGTGGCCTTTGTTTTCCTTGTCCCTTGCACCCAGGAGCCATTTGCCCACGCAAAGTAGTGAAGGAACTCAGAGCTTCCAGTGAGCTGCTCCACATTATGGTTATATGGTCAAACTGGGTTTGGACATGGAGGAGAAACAGACACAGCTTGCTGGAATACAGGACAATAATCACTAATAGTCACGAACTGCTTACTATGTGCCAGCTACTCTGCTGAGCACTTTATAAACACTGTGTCACTTACTCTTCACAACTGTATAAAAGAGTAAGTTCTAGTGTTGTACCCATTTTATAGATGAAGAAGCTGAGGCACAGAGAGTTTAAGTAACTTACTACAGCTCACCAAGTTTTCAGTGGTGGAACCAGTAGTCAAAGGTACATCATAGGCTCACGTTCAGAACTGAGAGGATTTACTTAAAAATGTGGTTTATGTTCCTAAATGTTTTTTCTTCCTCCCGCCTCTCTCTTTCTGTCTTCTTGTTGCTGCTTTTCTGATTCCTTAATATTGTGGTTTCATGCTTTTCTACCAACTTTTCTCTTTTTTCTGTCTGGTGGGGAAGTAGATATATACTATAGATTTAGTAGCTCAGAATGTGCAGGTGCACAGAGAAAAGCCAGTGCTGAAGAATGAAGTGTGAAATAGGATCCCGGGAATGGGTGCCACCAACTGTTGGGTGCTTCCTCTCACCATGCCTGGAATGAAGGCCATGAGGTCTGCTCTGAACTCAGCTGCTACATAGCTTTGTAACATAGCATATGCCATGTAGCCTGTACAGCCTCTATTTTGTTTTATTTAGAACTGAGGTTCAGGTGGGGCCTTGAGGCAGATAAACTTGAACGTCTATGTGACTTTAGGAGTGCATGATAACTTTGTCCTACAGCCTCTTGTGCTTTGTGTGGACTCCAGGGTCTGTGGAGCACTGTATTTGTGTGGCTGGAGTCCCGAAGGCCCAGATGTGACCCTGCGGTATTCTCACACTGCAGGCTATGGAGCAGACAGCTCCCCTTTGGGCTGATCAGACTTTAAAAAATCAGAAAACACATTTAACAACTTTATTATAGTTTTACAGAAACTTACTCGGAGTTAAAGCATTTTCCTAGATACCCCAGGGTTTGGACAGTAGGGGAAACTAGAAGGAGAGAAAGCGAAATGTTTGCCTAAAACATTTTAGAGCTGGCAAGCAAGGGTCAGAGGTCAGAGAGCCCAGAGGTTGAGTTCAAGAAGGTTACCTAACTTTCTCAATAGAGGGAGTGATTTTCCCCCTGAGGGACATTTACTGAGAATTTTGATTGACATGACTCAAGAGTGCCATTGACATATAGTGGGTAGAAGCCAGGGATGTTGCTGAACATTTTACAGTGCATACGACCGCTGTCCACAACAGAGAGTTAGTTATCTGGCCCAAAATGTCAATTGTGGCAAGGTTAAGAAACCTTAAACTATGGTGAGGGGGAATCACACGAAGAGTCACAGCTAGAAAAATCTGAGATCAGAGATTAGGAACAAGGTAATAAGCAAACTGAATAACAGGAGGGCAGTCAGTGCAAGGTAGGGGGTTTGGCCCATAAATTTGCAGAAACCCAGCTAAGGATTAGGATTTAGGCCACACATCTGGAAGTAGGCACAGACCACCAGCAGCATGAAACTTCTAATGTGCCGTCTGTTTTCTGAAGTAGGAGCCTCTTTTTGTTTTTTTTTTTCAGGACCTTGCTTATACTAGTTTCTTGCTTCAGGTCAAGCCTGGCATCAAGAAATAGGCATACAGTTCTTGTGTCTGATCCTCCCTACAGCTGCTTAGGTATGGCCCAAAAGATGAAGATGGCCATTATTATTTCCACTTTACTGCTGGGACTTCTGAGGCTGTGGGGGGCTATGTGGTTGCCACATATGACACAGTAACTAAGTAACAGAGTCTTCAGAGCCCAAGTCTTGCAATTCTTTGATTGAAAAGGGAAGAGGGCAAAGTCAGATCATGTGACCAGAGCAGGTGAGGTAGGGGTTAGGATGAGAGTAGCTGTTCAGAGCATACTCCATCAAAGCTGAAAGATGAGGGCGCCTGGTGGCTCGGTCATTAAGTGCCTGCCTTCAGGTCAAGTCATGATCTCAGGGTCCTGGAATGGAGCCCACATTGGGCTTCCTGCTCAGTGGAGAGTCGTCTTCTCCCTCTCCTACTCCTCCTCCTGCTTGTGTCCCTCTCTCGCATCTTTCTCTCTCAAATAAATAAAATCTTAAGAAAAAAGCTGAAAGATGGGAAGGAAGTGGTCAGTGAAGGAGTGTGGGATTTGTGCTCAGATTTTAGCATATAGGGATTTGGGAGAATTTTGTCATCTTTCGTTGAACAGATCTCATCAACGAAAGCAGGAATTTCATATATTCTGACAACAATTTTAATGATGCCTTGAAGTCAAGGGTCTAGATTTCTCATTTGGTAAATAAAAATTCATAAAGTAAAATGGAGCACAGTGTCTTTTTGAGCTAGTTGCTGGCCAAAACTTTTTGTTGCTACAGTTTCTTGAACTATATTTTGAAAAAATTAGCTACCCCTTAGATAAAGAGATGGACTTCAGCATGGGAGCTGATAGCACATTTTCCTTCTGGATCCCAAGGTGGGTATTTCCTTAACAGCAGATTTTAAAAGGCACCACAAATAGAAACATTTGAATGTAAATACTATACGACATCTTACTTTTCTAGAGATCACATTTTCGGCAATTTTAGGAAATGATTATGAACCAAAGCCTGAGCTCTCTACCCCCACCCTTCCCACCATAAATTTAAACCGTCAATACAGGTGTCACAGGATCCAGAAAATAAAGCTGAAATACTAGCAGAGGCTCATGGGCACTGCTTCAAAGTGTATTTATTTTACAAAGACTTCTCTTTCCAATAAGAACAGGAGCACTAAAATAATAAAGAAAATGGCAGAATCAGAGAAAATATTTTTAATCATTTTGCCAGGTTAATGTTTATCCCATGAAATATGAGAACTTACAAATTTAAAAGAACACCATTAAACTGATGACAGATAGCTAGGCACAATAGTGATCTACTGAATGTTTGCTACACCCTAGATCCTGGGTTTAGCACCTCAGGAACATTATTTCATTTGATCCTACGCAACACTGTAGGGATAGCTACTCTTACCTCTATTTGACATATGAAGAAGGTTAAGTTTGGAGAAGGTAAAAAAATTTGTTCAAATGACATAAAAGGAAAAAAAAAAACAATCAGCTTTTGAAAACTGTTTGACCTCATAGCAAAGAAGCAAGAGTTAGACCCGTACCCCTGAAACAACTAATACATTATATGTTAATTAAAAAAAAGAAAACTAAGTATGTAAATAAATAAATAAAACTTAAAAAAAAAAAGGCAAGAATTAGGCTTTGGGTTGTATCTTTTCAACTAGCAAACATAGAGAAGCCACTGAAATGGGGTGCTGACAGAGCTGTAGCCTGCGAGGAGCAGTCCGCGGCTGTCCGCCATCATGCGCCTCTGCCGGCGTCCTGGGCTGGCAGTGCATTGTGGGAGGCGCGGAAGTGCTTACGGTGCTCACCAGCGCTCCCATTCTCCAGAATTGTTCTTGAGGCGAAGAAAATCAGAGGGAGAAGAAACACGTCCACAAATGTTTTAGTGTGTTTGCCACAGCCCATTAATGAGGAAACGGTGAAGAGAAGGGTGGCGTATGTTGTTCAGAGGGCGGCGTGTCGGTCTCCACAAACGAGAAACATGAAGATGCTCTTCTTCAGGATACCCGCTCTTCGTCAGGATTTTGGAACATGGGCTTATTTTCACAGACAGTTGGAGGAGATTCTAAGGTAACTTGTTGGTTTTTTAAGAAACTGATTCAGATATGCTTTTCTCCCCCCTGCCTTGTTTGAAAAATGCTCTTTCCTCCCTACAAAACATCCTTCTGTATATAGGCTCATAGCATTCTTTATTTTTTTCTTCATATTACTTGTCACCATTTCTCATTATATTTTTATTTTCTTTGCTGCTAGTTCATACATATCGATTTCCCCCACTGGACTATAAGAGGTCCCCTAAGGACAGGGACCACCACTCTTGTAACCCTAGGGTTCGGCTTGCTGCCTGTCACACACAGGCACTTAGTAACAACTTCCTGCATAAGTGGGTGCACACCTATTAGAACCTGAGCTCTATGTTTGACTGTTGCCTTCAGAACAAAAATACCTCTTAAACCATTGTTCTCTCTTGGTTTTTTGTGAGTTCACCATGTACTGTTCATCACACTGCGATTTGCCTTTAGAACATATATGAAACAATCTTCATTAGTACTGGGCATTTTATAACTTGATCCTTCACAATATTGTTTCACAGCTCTTCACCAAACCCCTCTCCCCCAGCCAGGTCTTAATTTTATGCTGGGTTCAGGCCACGACCTGGTTTGTTTCTTCTATCACAAAACTCACTTACACATGCAGTAGATATTCCTTAAGCCCCTATTCTGCCTCATTGTGTGAGGGTTGGAGATATGGAGCTAAATCTGATTCAGTTCTCGTTTCCTAGGAGCTGCTTGGGGATCAGAGAAGGCCGACTGCATACCACATGGCCATGTGGTCAGCTCTACAGTGAGAGAGAAATGGACAAGGTGCTAGTGGAGATGTGTGAGGGTGGACAGTGGCTTCCCAGGGGATGGCTATTTTATTCTTTTCAAAAGATCTGACTCAGCATGAATGAATCACCTGAGTTGCTATTATGTTTGCATTTATGTTTATATGTGTGGGTATGTGTGTTTATTTACATATCTTAGTCTCAGAAATTATGCATGTAGTGTTAAAGATAATCATACAGAGAGTAGGAGATAAGGATCCTGCACTCAAGCATCAGGGAGAAATTGTGATTCTTTGTATCAGGGGATGTTGAGTAAAATAAGTGGTATGAGGATTCATCAGGGGAGGTCACATGGGTGGTAGTTAATATCTAAGAACAGGTGGCAAAAACAACTTGACAGTGGTAGGGAGAAGCCCTGATAATAGAAGTGGAACCCTGAGCAAAGTCTCGAGGAGTTGGTAAACAACACAGGAAATAGCAGATTAACTGGGCTACTGCAAAAGGATGCGGATACCAAAGCGGCCCAAGTCGGGGCTAGGGGAGTTTCAGGGCCTGGGAATCGGAATTATGGGAATGAGGAAGAAAGGAGGGCTCTAAGAAGGGAGGAACGGTATAGAACAGGCTGACCCCAGGACTGGGTGTAGGAAGGGAGAAGTGTGAAATTTCTATGGAATGGAAGAAGCACTGAAGGATGGAAAGAGCTGGGTTGAAGAAGGAGAGTCCATCGGGGAGCATCTTTGTGTCCCTCCAAGGGCACAGGGAAGGCGGGGGGGGGGGTCCGTAGATACCTTCTGCAGAAGTGCCTGCCTGGCTCGGTTGGCATTGGTTGATGGACCAGGTGCTTGTGATGAGTTGAGAGAGTGGGAGTTGAGAGGTGAAGAGAGGGTAGATTACCTACTGTCTAGAACTGACGTGAAGAGATGAGATAGGAAGACCCTGGCACCTGCAGGGGCACATTGTGTTTGGGAGGGGATTCTTAAAGTCAGGAGGAAGTTTTCAGGGCAAGAGAGACCGAGGATGAGCATTGGGGTGACATCTCCAAGCAAGCTGCAGGAAGGGCTCCTATGGGCTGGAGGGAGACTTGGACTCTGGATCAGGGGGTGCCAAACTCTAGTTCTTCCAGAACTATTACCCTCAGAGTGTAAAATCCAAAATTCTGTTTGTTTCAAGTTACAGAATGGAACTTTATACAGTGTAGTGTGCAGGAGGGTCAAGAAGAAACATTATTAGGAGGGTTGTCAGTGCCCGTGACTCTTTGAGAAGAAATCATTTTTCAGAGTAAATATGAGCTGTCTTGCTTTAAGTGGTAGCTTCTCAGAAGTAATGTATTATATGTCTTGTTTGGAGTAAATGAATAATGCACAAGACTTTTTGAGTCTTGAGCAACATAAAATAGTCTGGACATACTGAACAAGTGATGTGTAATCTTGGCCTTAAATATTACTATTTCTGCTAGTTGAGCAAAGTCGCTGATTCTATTACAGAGCAAAAATCTCAAAAACACTGCATATGAGAAAATCAGGCAGAACACAAAACAGGACAGCTTTTCCTTATCAGAGTAAAATCATCCCAGAGAGAGCTTGGCTGCCATTCTAAGCTGTGGACATTCTTGTATTTATTTCTTTGTTTGGGCTGCCTGTCATAGTCGAAAATCATTGAGGTTGTTTTAGATGGGTGGATGAATGAGACATCCATTCATAAGTGAATTGTCAGCATTTCCAATCAGGGTTTTTCCCAAAGAGTATTTTGAAGTTGGTACCAGTCTGGCTCGTTAAAGCCATAGATGCTCTGATGCACTGTTGTTCGCAAAAATAAGCGAATGGGTTAAAAAGTGTGAGAGGGATGGAGAGAGGTTTGTTTGGCTTTTCTTCCCGATAATCTTCATCAACATTGAGCTGATGATTCTTTCCAGAGAAGTGATGACTTGATGTCTTCAGAGCCTGCACTTTCCGATGGAGAGCCAGCTCCAGGCTGTTGCCACTGGGGACCCCACGCCCTGGTCCCCAAGACCTAGAACACAGATTTCCTTGGCCCCTCACCTTCACCAACCCACACGCACCAGCCAGTGGTCATGATTCCTGCTCAGTTCTCTCCAGTAACCTTTGTTGAGCCTGTGCGTCAGCCTCCGACTCTGTTGTCTGCCTTGATATAGATACAATGCAGAAGGAGTTTTAGTTGACCTCCTGGGATTATTTTTCCCCAGACTGCCTAGCCCTGGGTTATCTGTCCAACCCTTCAGCGAATGTGTGTATTCTGTCTTTTTTTTTTCTTCACCTTTTCCTCTTCATCCTGCCTGTAAGTTGGACACGGTGTTTAAGAGTGCAGCAGACATCTTGTGTGCATGAAGGTATATCCCTACATTAAATAAGGCTTTCTGAAAAGATAGAGGTTTGGAACTTTCATGTGTCTCAGCCTAGGACCGCCTACATTTGGATTTCTTTTTGTGGGAAGATTAAACCTCTAAAGTAGGATTTCTGATAGCTTGGGGCTGAATGCAGTCTTTTTTTTTTTTTTTTAAGATTTTATTTATTTATTTGACAGACAGAGTTCACAAGTAGGCAGAGAGGAAGGCAGGCAGAGAAAGAGGAGAAAGCAGGCTCTCCGTGAAGCAGAGAGCCCGATGTGGGACTCCATCCCAGGACTCCAGGATCATGACTTGAGGTAAGGGAGAGGCTTTAACCCACTGAGCCACCCAGGTGCCTTTGTTTGTTTGTTTGTTTGTTTTAAAGAGAGATCAAGATTACCCAGGTGAGCAGGGAAGGGACAGATGGAGAGAGAGGAGACTGTTAAGCAGGCTCCACACTGGGTGTGAACCTGATGTGGGGCTCTATCTCATCAGGTCTCATGACCAGAGCCAAAATCAAGTTGGGCCCTTAACTGACTAAGCCACCCAGAAGCACCTTGAACACAGTCTTATTTATTTATTTATTTTAAAGATTTTATTTATTTATTTGACAGAGACAGCAAGAGAGGGAACACAAGTAGGAGGAGTTGCGGAGGGAGAAGCAGGCTTCCTGCAGAGGGGAGCCCTATGCGGGTCTTGATCTCAGAACCTGAGCCAAAGGCAGAGGTTTAATGACTGAGCCACCTAGGGCGCCCCCCCCTCCCACCCTGAATGCAGTCTTAACTGCTTCACCTCTCTGTGGTCCCTCACTTTTTTATCATAATGTCTAGCAGTTAAAAAAAAATTGAAAATAGATTTCTACAAATTTATGTGTATTCTTATTAATCACCCACATGTACTAGTGTATTAGACATAAAGAGATAAAGACAAAAAAATTAAAAATAATTTCATATTCTATTCTGTTTATTAATGATACAAAATCTTTTTTACTCTCAGTGGTGAGCAAAATAGGGAACAGTGTGACATGATTAATATGCTTTTAATTTTTTTTTTTTTCAAATTTCTTGAGAGTCTTAACCTAGCACTGTTGGAATGATCTGAAGGTCTGTCTTTAAGGTTAGCTTAGCTCTATGCTTGGTTTTACTGGCTGTCAAATCTGAGAAAGACGTCTAACAAAGGTAGATATTTTCATAAGGCATAAGTAGGGCATTGGCTGAACTTATTAAATATGGATACTCATTGTTCAACCCATCTGTCAATAATGCAAAGTTGTTTTTTAAATTATTAAATTTGGCTGGTAAACCTCACTCTTTCTTGATGACTTTCCATGAAGACTAATTGGGAGTGATTTTTTTATGTTTTCAACAATTGGCTTCAAAACCCAGAGACAGGGGCGCCTGGGTGGCTCAGTGGGTTAAAGCCTCTGCCTTCGGCTCAGGTCATGATCTCAGGGTCCTGGGATCGAGTCCCGCATCGGGCTCTCTGCTCGGCAGGGAGCCTGCCTCCTCCTCTCTCTGCCTACTTCTGATCTGTCTCTGTCAAAGGAATAAATAAAATCTTAAAAAAAAAAAAAATCCAGAGACAGAAATTCCTCAAGTGGAAGATTTTTAGACGGTTTGGGAAATTCAGTTTCCCATTTAATATGTGTAGATATGAATATTTTTATATATGACACACATCATTTTCAGCCAAAAAAACAAAAAACAAAAAACCTAACAATGGAATCATTTCCAATTATTCACTTTCAAAATGCTCCCTCCAGAGCCCTGATCTCTTTTAAAAAATTGCAGTTTCTTCTTAAGATTCAAATACCACCTTCATGGTGAAAGGAGACTTTCTTTGTGTGTGTGTGTGTGTATGTGTGTGTGTGTGTGTATTTTTGTTAAAATTTCTGCTTGGTACCATAACACAAAAGGCATTTGTCATACCAAGAGAAGTCGGCAAATTTAGATTACTTTTGTGTCTGTGGGTAACTCAATTTAAAGTTAGAATTCTTTTATTTTCTTTACGGTGAGATAACCAGCAAACCATGAGGTCATGGAAAATATTTTCTTGGTAACTCTCCATCTCATTGCAGATTGTTCAAAGACTATGCTATATTTCAGTGTATTGTTTCTGTAATCTAAAGCACAGTCAGTTATGCTATAAAGCTTATTTAGAAATGTGAGTTTGTTCCAGTGCAGTTCATATATTAAGGAATACTATAAACATAATACAAATTATGTGTTTGTTATGCAGTTTCCTCCATGAGAAACCAACAGTATATGAACCTAGTTGAATGCAGAAAATACCTGAATCAAGACACACACACATGCACACACACACACACCCTCAGCTGTCTACCAGCCACCACATTTACCATGTTGTGTTCCATGTTATGTGTGTTATGAGCCATACTCTTTTCATCTGGTGTCATAACTTTCCATCCAATTTCAAATAACCCTTCTTTACCACATCGCGATAATCCACAAACTGCAAACTTATTTCCACAAACCTTCAGGACTTTTTCAGATGACAGTGCACCAGATTTAGTATATATTTATGTATTTCTTAGCCATCAAACACATGTAAAAGCTCTGTGCTTCTGTTTTTATTATATTTCTACCCTTTATAAATAAATCCAACACTGATAAGTTTTTGGATGTTTTGGGTATTTTCTGAATAACCCTTATGATTTTTCTTACAGCTTTGCATCATATGGTGCTGTGATTTTTAGGAATAGATAGGTCATGTGGAACAGAACTGACCATATGTTGATGACCTCTGGTAGCAGTTTGTACAATCCTGTCTCTAACTGCTTTGCACAATAGTTTGCTTGTGAATGATTCAAAAATGGGTTTCATGGTGAGATGTTATCACTGCAACCTTCCTCCCTATTCTCCTTCCTAATGCAAGAAGTATTTACAGTGATTCTGTTTTAATTGGTCTGGGAAGGGATCTGACCATAAGCATTTTAAAAATGTATTTAGTTAATTCTAATGTGAGGTTAGGGTTGAGAATCTGTGCCTCAGTCCTTCATCAGGAGTAACTCTTTGTGTATTTAATTACTGAAACAGAGTCCAAATACTTTAAGCTAAGACATGTTGAAACCCCAGTACTTTCATCTGTGTAGCAAACCTCCCACATTATATAATTTGTACTAACACAAGTCTCTTCAAATATGCAGCAACATCTTAATGCATCTTCCAACAATACTTTCTGGGTTGAAGCACATAATAATATTAAGCAACATTGAAAAAATTATAATTGTTGACTCTGTGTTTAGGATGCTTGGTTTTTAAATGTCTTGCTAATTGTGAGGACTTGACACCAACATTAGCTAATGTATCAAGATTCAACAGACACAATGCAGTTCAACTTTCTCCATCATGGATATAGATCCATATTTCAATTAACAAGAAAACGAATTCCTGTGGTCAGATCTGATTAAATTGTCATTGATTATCATTTGTAATGTAGCTGATGAGGAAATCAGACTAGGAGTGACAACCTATTTTCAGGTCATTTGTGTTTGCATTATTACTGCTATGGTCCATCTGTGGCTTCTTTACTGGAATCTTTTTAGGCCATTTGTCCATGTTGTGAGGGTTAGCTTCAAACTGTGTAGTCTAATCTTCACCTATTCTTCACTCAGTGTTCAAAGCAGTGTCCCAACATGCTAAAAGGAGCTTCACACTCTCAAGGATCCCCTATATAGAGATCTTTATATAGATCTATATAAAAAATCTGTGTAATCTGCAAGATCAAAAATACAGATCATCAAGTGAGGGAGTCAATGTCTACAAATTCAATACTAATAAAATTAATTATTTTTCTTTTTTAAAAAGATTTTATTTATTTATTTGACAGAGAGAGATCACAAGTAGGCAGAGAGGCAGGCAGAGAGAGAGGGGAAGCAGGCTCCCTGCTGAGCAAAGAGCCTGATGTAGGGTTCGATCCCAGGACGCTGGGATCATGACCTGAGCTGAAGGCAGAGAGTTAACCCACTGAGCCACCCAGGTGCTCAGGTGCTTGAAAATTATTTTTCAATAAAAGACATATGGAAAGGAAAGGAAATATATGGAATATATGCAAAAATAAAGGAAATATATGGAATAAATATTCCAGTTTATTTTTTGAAGTGCTGCAGTGGATTGCCTCATATGCCTTTCTTTGGAGACCATAGGACAACAACTAAGATTTCGGCTCGTGGGAGGAGATATGAGGGCTCCATGAGATATGGAATGGTAGATAATGATTCCAGCCATAGTCTGGTTCAGTCCTCGGTTCACACTTGATGCTCCTTTCTGGCAGCTCCCACAGAGTTGGGAACATAATGGGTACTCAGTAAATATTTGTTGAAGGATGATTGAGAACAGCTGGAAATTGGAAAAAAAAAATTAGGGGAAGGAGGAAATTAAAAAGGGCCTATTTCAAAAGGTTTCCCTTCAAATATCTTTGAACAGAGATTAATTTCTTTTAATAGACATCAAAACCATTAAAATCATCCTGAAATTCTCTCTACCTCACTAGGCACATCTGAGGTGCTCTGTTGTGCCCTCTTGCACTTGGGAAGTACCCAGCCTTCATTCAGCTGCTCTGTGGCAGTGGGCCCAAGGAGGGAGACCTTCACAGAAAAACCACTGACCACACGTCTAGGTAGCTCTGGGCAGGGTGGCAGGGGAGATAGGGGGGTGGGGTGGGGGGAGATAGGAGGATGGGGTTTGGGGGGGACATGACTCTTATTTTCTGTCCAGTGGATATGTTAAAGCTAAATACTGAATGCTGATGCCTATTACAAGGAAGGACAATTGATGGACTCATTATTTAGGCTTCTGTTTACCCTTATATCACAGTAAATAATTAATTTGTATAATTATGGCCCTTTCCTTTGGCTCAGTGATACTAGCATAAGAAAGTATTTGCTAAATCTGACTCCTGGTGTAAAATATGGGGAAATTCCAACATGCTTGTAGAGATGAAAACCCACTTTTATTTATTACAAGTAAGAACCAATTAATAATGTACTTCAGGGTGTACTGAAGTAACAAGGCTCATGTAGCTCAAACAAAAATTTTACTCCTATCCCGGTCCCCTTTCCTGTCTGTTTTATGGGGCGAGTTCTTCCTTGCTTTTTTGATGAATGCTAAAGTAGTTCCATCATTTTTCTGGTCACTGTTGGAAAATAAAACATCCTCAGGTGCACTGAATAGCAAAACACTGTCACATTTTGCATGTCCTTGTAAATGTGACAAACCATCATGTCTTTGTAAATTTCATACCAGTTCCTTGAAAGTCAAAGTTTTCCCCTCCCACAACCTGCAGGGCTATTCCATGTGGGAGGTTGCAGTGGAAAAGAGGTGGCCAGTAAGATTTTTTTTCCTTTCTTCCTTTTTTTTTAGATTTTATTTATTTATTTGACAGGGAGAGACACAGAGAGAGAACACAAGCAGGGGGTGTGGGAGGAGGAGCAGGGAGCCCGATGTGGGGCTTGATCCCAGGATCATGACCTGAGCCAAAAGCAGATGCTTAATGACTGAGTCACCCAGGTGCCCCCTAGTAAGCTTTTCCATGACTCTGTCATGTCCTAGTGCAGCCTGTGACTTTCCAAGGTTAAGGTGGTGGTGGGGAGAGAAAGCATCAGGAAAGGTTTCACTTGAAAGACATTGATGTAAAGGGCTGTTGACTTCTGAGTGGGACAGGTGTTAAAAGCCATTATGGGGTGTGAGGGATTCTTTGTAGATTGTCCCCTCCCTAAAGATCTCTTTATAGATTTTCCCCTCCCTAAAGATCTCTCATCTGCAATTACTTTGCATCTCTAGTGGACTTTCACATCCTGAGGACCAACTTTGGCCTCATTTGGCAGGAGTGTCCACCAGGTCCAGGTTGACCTCTGGGAATGCTTCTAAAACAGTACAGATTAGCTTGCCTTGGCTGTAATAAATAGGATGTATTTCCTTCTCCAGCTCAGCTCTCCACTCTGCAACCACATCCGCCCTTTTGGGCCACCAGACCACAGTGCTTCCAGGCGTTAGAGTATATACCAAGGTTGGGTAGGTTTCTCCTGGAAGGCACTGTCATGACTTGAAGGCACACTGACACCTTCCTTCACTGAAACACTCCTTTCAGTTGGTAACTCTCAGCCAGCCCAACTTTAACACTTTAATCACAGTGAATGAGTTAGGGGCAAAGAGTTACAGATTTAATTTTCCCATTTCCTTTGAATTACGGGAGTACTAGCCATCTACTCTTATTCTCAGCCTTTTGGGGCCCCAGCCAAATCTGAGATAAAGAATCTTATTTAAAAAATTGAGCTTTGAAAGGTAAAATATAAAAATACATTGCAATTTACGGTTGACTGTTGGATTTTTGTCAGACTTAGAAAAAAATATCTCCACAGATCAACATTGAGAAGAATGGTGTATAATGGGAAAGAAATATAATTTTATGGGCTGTGATTTATAATTTGATTAAGTCAAACTATATAATTAATTATGTATATAAGTAATATAAACCAAAGCAGACACCTGGTCCCAATTTCATGGATGCCTCTCAAGTAGGATTGAATTCATTGAACAAAATGAAAGGCATTATGTATTGTTTATTTTTGCTTTGTGCTCTTTCTTTTCTGGGTCTTCTTGATAAAATTTTGGGAAAGTACCAAATAATGTAGAATCCATGATATTTCCTTTAATTGTAAAATCAGGAGGTATCATTTAGGAAACCTAACTGATGAAAAATAAAGTCTTTTATAGAAGAAACTTTTTTGTTAATTGAGGTATAATTGACATAAAACATCATATTAGTTTCAGGTGTACAACATAATGATTCGTTATTTGTATATATTGTTAAGTGATCACCATAACAAATCTAGTTAAAGTTCATCCCTACACATGTTTACAGAATTTTTTCTCATGATGAGCACTTTAAAGATTTACTCTCTTAGCTACTTCCAAAGATGCAATACGGTATTATACGGTATTATTAACAATAGTCACCATAATGTACATTACATCCCTATGATTTACTTGTTTTATAACTGGAAGTTTGTACCTTTTGACTCCTTTTATTATTTGGCCTACCCTCTTCCTCCAAAATTTTGGGAACTACCAGTCTGTTCTCTGTATCTATGAGCTTGGTTTTTCATTTTTTAGATTCCACATCTAAGTGTTTGTATTCTACACGTAAGCGTTCCACATGTAGTACTGATCTTTCTCTGTCTGACTTATTTCACCTAGCATAATGCCTTCAATGTTTATCCATATTGTTGCAAATGGCAATGATTTCATTCTTTTTTATAGCTGAATAATAGTCATTGTATATATATGTATATGTATATATATATACATATATATATTATACATATATATATATACATATATATATTTCTTTATCTCTTCATCTGTCTAGGGACCCTTAGATTATTTCCATATCTTGGTTATTGTAAATAAAGTTGCAGTGAATGTGGGGGTACATATATCTTTCTGAGTTAGTTTTCTCTTGATAAATACCCAGAAATGGAATTCCATATCATATGATAGTTCTATTTTTAATTTTTTGAGGAACCTCCATACTGTTTTCCATAATGGCTGCACCAATTTCCATTCCCTCTGACAGTGCACAACTGTTCTCCTTTCTTCACATCCTTGCCAACAATTGTTAACTCTTGTCTTACCATCTTTTTGATGATAGTCATTCTGACAGGTAAGAGGTAATATTTCATTCTGGTTTTGATTCACATTTCCCTGATGATGAGTGATGGAAAAAACTTTTTGACAGTATTTTTAGGTCAGACTTTTTCGTTTTGTTATAATCCAAGCTTTATGACACACTGTAGGCCTTCTAGGAAAGGTTCATTTGTAAGTGTAATTCATTTGAGCATCAGTGGTTTTGGTTCTAAGTTGTTATATGGTCCTAATGTTTCATCCTTTGATATAAATAAGGCCTTATTGGGAGGGAGGTGGGTGGCCATGTCAGTGGTTAGGTTCCAGTCAGGATGTTCAGAACAGGACTTAACCAGACATAGCTAGGTTCTTGGGTGCTCCGGGCCTGTGACCTCCCTCTCTTCCTCTACCTTGCTTAAGCCTGTAAGTCTGTGTGCCAGAAACCATTTTGGAATTTGGGGGCAAAGCAGTGAACCAAGAAAAGCCCCTGCTATTGTGGAATTTACATTCTAGTGAAGGTAGGGGAGTACAAAAAACAATGTCAGAGTGTGTAAGTATCACCAAGAAAAATGACCAGAGTGTATATATAACACATCTTCTTGATCCATTCATCTGTTGATGGACATCTAGGTTCTTTCCATAGTTTGGCTATTGTGGACATTGCTGCTATAAACATTCGGGTGGAATACTATGCAGCCATCAAAAGAAATGAAATCTTGCCATTTGCGACAACATGGATGGAACTAGAGCATATAATGCTTAGCGAAATAAGTCAAGCGGAGAAAGACAACTATCATATGATCTCCCTGATATGAGGAAGTGGTGATGCAACATGGGGGCTTAAGTGGGTACGAGAAGAATAAATGAAAGAAGATGGGATTGGGAGGGAGACAAACCATAAGTGACTCTTAATCTCACAAAACAAACTGAGGGTTGCTGGGGGGAGGGGGTTTGGGAGAAGGGGGTGGGATTATGGACATTGGGGAGGGTATGTGCTTTGGTGAGTGCTGTGAAGTGTGTAAACCTGGTGATTCACAGACCTGTACCCCTGGGGATAAAAATATATGTTTATAAAAAATAAAAAATTATAAATTAAAAAAAAATGACCAGAATAAGGAGATAGAGCCTAGGGCTTGGAGGTTCCATTTTTAGATGAAGTGATTAGGAAAGACCTCCCTGTTGAAGGGACCTTTGAACAAATAATACTCTCCATGAAGATAGATTGTGATAAGCTAAAGTCTTCTATAGTTAGAGAAAATCACAATATTTTGACCTGCTAACATGCTATTCCATCTTGTGCAGCATTTCCTAAGTGTCTGTGAGTACGGAAACATTTCAGAACTCTCTTGTGTCCCAAGAGACGCAGTTTGGCAATGGTCTGGATATAGCAAGTCCCCTGGGCAGTTGAAGTTTTTGAAGCATCTGGTATAATGACTAAAGTTGAGTGAAATCTGCAAAATAAAGAGGGGAGAGCTATTTTTTCTCTTTGGCTCCATTTACTGACTGGCAAAAATAAAGTCATGGAAAATTTAAGGATTTATTAATTAAAACCCAGATAAACAGAACTATGGTCTTTTCAGAGGAAGGGGCTAGAACATTGCTAGGCCAAGTGTGGTCCATAGCCTAGCATTACCTGGGAGCTTGTTTGAAATGCAAAATTTCATACTAAGCCAGAGACTTCCTGAATCCCAGGCCAGATTGGGCTAGAAAAATACATGGCACTGGGCTGCAGTGGACTGGAATATGACTTCTGGGCGTATACTTTAAATCTACCTGAATCTGAGTGGTAGAAACATCAGAATTTGCCTTTGCTTCAATGACTAGTAGAAAAAACCCTTAATTCAAATTCTGGTTGTTAATACACGCTCTTTACACTTAATGTATATATGTAATTTCAGATGAAATTAGCATTTGAGATTTAGTAATCTGAAATTCAGTAATGCACTTCAAATATATGTATTTAACATTTGAGGTTTTCTTCAGTTACCATTTTCAGTATTTAAGCAGCCATAGCAAAGAAGGAGGCTTCTGGATTGCCCACGAACTTCACCCTTGGGGAAGCCTCACAGGTTTTGCCCTCCCACTGTCTGATCATAATTTAAACCAATATCTCACTTGCTGAAATGGCAACTGTTTTTAATTGCATTATCAAATCATTTGTCTTTCTCCAGAAGACTGTCACCATCTTGCTAAAAGAGGCAGGCCTGGTGCTATCTTTTTTGCTTGTCTCAAAGTAAAAATAAAATGGAAATAGTCCTTTATAAAAGACGGCTTTTACAAGGAGGAGAAAGGGAATGGGGAATTGACAGCTGACATTTAGTCCTCTCAGCTTTCACCACTTAAAAAAAAAGGAACCTACCCAACAATCCACCACCCCTCTGCTGAAATTGGTAGAGACAAGGACCTGTCATTTACTCTGGGATAAGCACACAGGCCAGGCAGAAAATAGCTGTCTGTCTACATGAAATCACAAGGAACGGCTGCCTCCTTTCTCATTTGCCCAGAAACAGCTGGAGCGAGGACACCTGTAATCAGAACCCCCTGGAGCTGTGATTCTGGCTGGCTCGCCAGACTGCCGGAGGGAGGGGAGAGCAGAGTCGATTCCATACCAGACACTGAGCTGTCTGTGACTTGCCTCTACACTCAAGGAGTGTACAATTGAGTAAGGCCTTCGTAAGCTAATAATTCAATCCAGATGTGCAAAGTTTCCAGACCTGTCAGTAAGTTTTCATCCTCCAGGAAGGGAACGAGTATCTCAGGGAATGGATGGCCTATTTCCCTCGAAGGCCAAGCCTCCACAGTTAATGCAAAGAATGAGGGCAACTATCCAGATAATTCAGGCCACCCAAATCTACGTTGGCCTGAATTATTCAAGTGAAAAAGCAACCTTCTTTGCAGGATCTGGTCCCCCATATAATTGAGGGGAGTTGAAATCCTCCAGCATTTTCTTACTTGGGAAATGGGCATCATTTTCTGCCTTAGCCAAGAGAGGTTAGAGTATTCATGTAATCCACTTACCTCCGTCCTCTGGCTCTTTTCGCCTGGATACTTTACTTTCTGTTCTAAATAGCACTTTCCTTTCCCAAGCTGTACTACCTGTGACCGGAGGGAGAAACAGTAGTAAGTAGCAAATGAAGCAGTAAGCAGGTGGGTGGTTTAGGACTCTTCGAAATTTCGAAATCTGAGACCCCAGTATTCTATGCTCTATTGTCTGTATGTGATACAGACTGTCTTTTATGCTGAGGATTTTGTATGTTATTTATTTTAAAAATAATTTATCTAAACATTATCTAGAATAGTTTTGGGTTTGCAGAAAAGTTGTGAAGATAGCATAGAGTTTCCATATGCCCCACACCCAGTGTCCTCTATTATTAACATCTTACCTTAGTAGGGTACAGTTACAATTAATGAATTAACATCGATATACTGTTATTAGCTAAAGTCCATAATTCATATCTCCTTAATTTTTCCCTAGTGTCCTTTGTTTGTTTCAGGACCCCATCTAGGATGTCACATTACATTTACTTGTCACATCTCCTCAGGCTCCTCTTGACTGTCACACTTTACTCGTTTCTGATGACCTTGACAAATTTGAAGAACACTGGTCAGATATTTTGTAAAATTCCCTCAGTTGGAGTTTGTCTGATGTTCTTCTCATGATTTTGCTGGGGTTGTGGATTTCTGGGATGAATGTCATAGAATACAATGCCATTCTCAGAACATCAATCAGGAGTGTAAGATACTGATAATACTTATCATGGGCCACGTTAGTCTTGATTACCAGAGGTGGTGTTTGCCAGGCTTCTCTATTGCAAACATACTGATACAAACTCTTAATGTCACACTTACTATAAACCTATATTCATTTATATCAAATAATAGTGTATTTTAAAAATACTGTATTTAAAAAGAACTATAGAACACTCATCTCTCTAGTGAATTCTAGAATCTGAAGTAACTGTGGGCATAAAAGATTATTCAAACCCCAGGTTCCAAAAGTATTTGGATAAATGTTTTGTATGAGCAGAGGTCATCAGAATTATTATGAAAAGCATGCAAGAACTAGAAAACCATCCCCAGGCAAAACTGGGTGGAAGGTGAATTTTCTTCTAGAAATTCAGCAGTTTTTCAGGTGTAAATTCTTAGCCATTACCTCTTCAAATATTTTTCTGCCGTATTCTCTCTTCCCCTTCTGAGATTCTAATTACATATATGTTAATTATTTGATGTTGTTCCATAGATCTTCGATGCTCTGTTCTTTTTTCCCCTCCACTCTTTTTCTTTGTTTGTTCTTGTAATTTCTATTTTTTATAATGTCTATTTTTATAATTAAAAATTTAATTACTATTTACTTATCTGTAGTTTTCTTTCTTTTCTCAGCTGTGTTCTGTAACCTGATATGCTTGTTAAAGGAATTTTTTTTACATCCTTTATTTTATTTCTAGCATTTACATTAAAATCTTTTAATTTAATTTTTTAAATATCTCTTTTATTTTTTCTATTTCTCTGTTTATTTTTTTCCCTACTGGATCTGTTATCATGTGAGTCAGTTATTTCAAAGTCACTAAATGGTATTTTTGACATCTCTTTCAGCTCTTGGTCTGATTCTGTTGATTGCTTTATCTCTTAACAATTAACAAAAATATATTTTAAGGGAGCCTGAATGGCATAGTCGGTTGAGCGTCCTGCTCTTGTTGGAGCGTCATGATCTCAGGGCCATGGGGTCGAGCCTTATGTTAGGGCTCCACACTCAGTGCAGAGTTCCCTTGGGATTCTCTTTCCCTCTGCCCCACCCACTCATGTTCTCATTATCTCTCTCTCTCAAAATAAATAAATAAGTCTCTCAATCTCTCTCTCTCTATATATATGTATTTTTGTGTTTCCTACAAATTTTGAATAAGTGTCAAATATCACATGTAGAAGAACAACAGAGAATGAGGTAAACCACATTGATGCCTAGAAGTGGGCATACCCTTCTTCTGGAAGGGTGTTAGAGTCGGGAATTAAATCAGTGGTTTAATTAATTAGTCTTTGGGTTTTGTCATTTCTGTAGTTACTTTCATTGTCTTACACCTTCATCTTCAAATTCTTTTCACAGTGGGTTACTGTTGCTTTTTGCTTACTGTAGTCATGTAGTGCCAAAGGGGTTTTTAGTTTTCCTGCCTCACTCTCAGCTTGCAGCAGGCCCTACATATTTATTCCACAGAGGGAGTCTCTCTCTCTTTGCTTTTGTTTCTCCCCAACCTGTCGACTTTTGCTTATTACTTGGTGCAAGGCTTGTCGAGGTGGGAGCTCTGCTGGTCCAGCTTTAGTGTGAGGCACCTCTTCTGTGCTTAGAGCTTGAAGGTAAATCTTTTTCTCAGTGTTCTTGTCCCTCTCCTGCTTTGGCTCTCAAATTCTTGTCTTGTATCTCTGGCAGCTTTTGGAAAGTATAGATTCTTCACCCCAGCCACTCCCTGTCCTGCACAATGAGTGCAGACTTGTGCTCAGGACCCTGGCCCCAAAAGTTTTTTTTGCTCTTCCTCCAGGAGTAGAGGGCTCTTATAACTACCCTTCTAGAAGTAGATGATTTGTTTTTTAGTTTTGACAGTGGGAAGGTTTCTTATCCCTTCCCCCAGTGGCTCAAGTTATTTGCTTTGTAGAAGAGAAGAGTCTGTTGAAGTGGGTGTTAACTTCACATCTGTCCCTAACCAGCAGCTGATTACCACCTGAAAACCAGTGCCATTCAGGTGGGACTTTCCTGGTCTCTTACCCTTTTACAAATATTTCTTGTGAGCACCCCAGAAGGCCAATGAAGAAGAATGTGAACTCTCTGTATTTGGGAATCCTGGTTATTTTAGACTTATGTACTATTCCACATTCAGCCTCTACAAATTCTTTAAAACTCTAGCTGATCTCTTATGGTAGCTTTCTCTGCCTCCATGCTCTGGCAATGGTTTGAGAGTTTTTGTGTCCCATATCTTCTTAGGTAAGATGTTCCTCTTTGAAAATTCATTGGTTCATTGGTTGCCTTATAACCTCAGCTCTCTGATAGGCTTGAGACAATTGGTAATTTTTTAGATCATCCAAGTATTCCTTGATGTTAGAATGGGAGTGATGTTCTCTTGAAATTTTCTTCTTCCGAAGAAGAAGCAGAGTTCCTTCCTTCACGATTATTATGGTGAGTGAAACATGATGAGTGTGGCTTTTCATGAGTGTAGTTTATTCTCATTCCATAGATATTTTTTCATTCACAGTTTTGTTGTTGGCCTGTTCTTTGAGTGCCATTTTGAAAGAATTTTAAATACTTTTTAAAATCTCAAATTGTGAGGTAATACCCCAAGTTGTATAAAGTAAACCATACATTTAGAGTAATACAACATTTTTTTTGTGAGTCAAGTCAAAATTCACCTGTCCTCATTACATTTTTTTTTTAAGATTTTATTTATTTATTTGACAGAGAGAGATCACAAGTAGGCAGAGAGGCAGGCAGAGAGAGAGAGAGGAGGAAGCAGGCTCCCTGCTGAGCAGAGAGCCCGATGCGGGACTCGATCCCAGGACCCTGAGATCATGACCTGAGCCGAAGGCAGTGGCTTAACCCACTGAGCCACCCAGGCGCCCCATCCTCATTACATTTTTTAAAAGTCTGGGAATTATTCTTTGAGTGACCTTGGCAAATCACTGGCTGTACTGGGGATCTGAGAATCCTTTGCTTATTCTCATATTAATAGTTTGAGTCACTATTTAAGTCATCAGTATTTGAAATATTTTATCTACAAATTTATTAATCGCAATACATTGTAGACAGGATAATGCTCTCCCCCCCACCAAAGATGTTCATGTTCTAACCCCTGAATATGTTCCTTGTTTGACAAAAGAGACTTTGCAGATGTGAATAAGTTACATTATGGACAATAAAATGAAGAGATTATCTACGTGGGCCTAATGTTATCATAAGTCCTGATAAGAGAGAGACAGGAGGGTCAGAGTCAAGAATGAAGAGATAATCAAAGCAAGGGTCATAGATCAGGAGATGCCACAGTGTTGTCTGTGAAGAAGGGAATGGGCCATGAGCTGTGAATGTAGGCAGCCACCTCTAGAGGGTAGAAAAGGGAGGGAAACTGATTTTCTTCTAAAACCTTGAGAAAGAATCCATGCCTACCCACACCTCGATCTTAGGACTTTTGACATTTGTAACTGTAGGGTAATAAATTTGTGTTGTTTAAGCCACTAGGTTTGTGGCAAATTGTTATAGCAGAAATAGGAAATTAACATAAACTTTGAAAGGCTAAAATCCCCTTTCTTCTACATTCATAACATAAGAAAAGGAATTATCCAGTGGATGAGACCGTTTTAAATAATATTCAGTCAAGTGAGTATTTAGTTGGTAATCCTAAAATAGGTCCTTTACACTGTCACTTGAGCTGCTTAATGGATTTTGTTCTATGATTTTAGCAGATATAAATTCATGATAAATGATTCATTTTAACAAAGGAGGAAAGTCATGATTTTTAGTGGCCTCTTATCCGGGGCAATATTATACCCTTTATTCCAGAGATTTACTGTGATGTCCTGTTGTAACATGGATAATAATGGACAACAAAATATCTTTAAAATGGGGAGTGTATTTCCTGCTTGTTTTTTTTTTTTTTCTTCTTCTTGTCTTGATATATATATATTGTTGCCTTTTCACTATAGAATTTGTGGCCATGCTGAATTAAAGCTGAGCCATTATTATTTGTAGCAGTAACAACAATAGCAAAAATAAATTTCCATTTACTGTGAGTCATATAATATGCTGGGTACTAAACATTTATCTCATATAATTCTCACAGAAATAAGTATTCTTTTCACTATTTTATAGTAATTAAAGCTCAGAAAGTTGATGTAACTTGCCCAAGGTCATACAGCTAGTCCCTGGAAGAGCTAAATTTGTACTAAGAGAGCTAGGTCTCCAAATCTTATGATCCTCATTGCTATAATAAAATACTGCTCAGTAGTGCTAACATAGATGGCACTCAGCAAAAGTAATCAAAAGGTAGATTTTTATCTTTAATATGACTTGAGTCCTTCTACTTCCATGTAAGGAAGGAGTTGACCTAATGCCTTAAACCAAAGGAATGACTCATAATGGGCAGATAGTTGGCAGCATTCAGACCTTTTATTATATCTTTAATGTTATGCCATGTAGGTAGCTGCTGCCAATCCCTGGGTTCTGCTTACTAAGTGATAGATTCTGGTTACTGGTTGCATGAGGGAATCAATCTATCTATCATCTACCTATCTATTTATCTCTCTATCTTTCTTTCTTTTTCTTTCTCTGTTTTAAAGATTTTATTTATTTATTTGACAGAGACACAGCAAGAGAGGGAACACAAGCAGGGGGAGAGGGAGAGAGAGAAGCAGGCTTCCTGCTAAGCAGGGAGCCCGATGCAGGGCTTGATGCCAGAACCCCGGGGTCATAATCTGAGCCAGAGGCAGATGCTTAACAACTGAGCCACCCAGGTGCCTCTAAAAGTTTTCATTTAAATTTCAATTAGTTGGGGCACCTGGGTGGCTCAGTGGGTTAAGCCGCTGCCTTCGGCTCGGGTCATGATCTCAGGGTCCTGGGGTCGAGTCCCGCATCGGGCTCTCTGCTCAGCAGGGAGCCTGCTTCCCCTCTCTCTCTCTCTGTCTGCCTCTCCGTCTACTTGTGATTTCTCTCTATCAAATAAATAAAATCTTTAAAAAAAAATTTCAATTAGTTAGCAGACAGTGTAATATAACTTTCAGGTGTACAATGTGGTGAATCAATACTTCCAAACACACCTGGTTCTCACCACAAACTATTTCATCCATCCCCCACCCACCTCCCCTCTGGTCACCATTAGTTTGTTCTCTATAGTTAAGAGTCTGTTTTCTTGGTTTGCCTTTATTTTTTCCTTTTGCTCATTTGTTTTGTTTCTTAAATTCCACATATGAGTGAAATCATGGTATTTGTCTTTCTCTGATTAACTTATTTCGCTTAGCATAATACCTTCTAGTTGCATCCTTGCTGTTGCAAATAGCAAGATTTCATTCTTTTTTATGGTTGAGTAATATTCTGTGTGTGTGTGTACATGCACCACATTATCCTTATCATTCATCAGTCAGTGGACATTTGGGCTGTTACCATAATTTGACTATTCTATATAATGCTGCTGTAAACATGAAGGTGCATGTATCCCTTTGAATTAGTATTTTAGTATTCTTTGGGTAAATACTTAGTAGGACAGTTGATGGATCATAGAGTAGTTCCCTTCTTAACTTTTTGAGGAACCTCCATACTTTCCACAGTAGTTGCAGCAGCTTTTATTCCCACCAACAGTGTAAGAGAGTTCCCCTTTCTCCACATCCTTGCCAACATCTGTTGTTTCTTGTGCTGTTTATTTTAGCCATTCTGACAGGTGTGAGGTGATATTTTGTAGTTTTGATTTGTATTTCCCTGATGATTAGTGATGTTAAGCATCTTTTTATGTATCTGTTAGCCATCTGTATGCCTTTGGAAAATGTCTATTTACAACTTATGTCCATTTTCTACTTGGATTATTCATCTTTTGGATGTTGAGTTTTATAAGTTCTTTATATATATTTTGGATACTAGCCCTTTATAAGATATGTCATTTGGAAATATCTTCTCCCATTCTGTAGCCTGCCTTTTAGTTTTGTTGATTGCTTCCTTTGCTGTGCAGAAGTCTTTTATTTTGAAGAAGTCCCAACAGTTTGTTTTTGCTTCTGTTTCCCTTGCCTCACGAGACAGATCTAGAAAGAAGTTGCTACAACTGATGTCAGAGAGGTTACTGCCTGTGTTCCTTTCTAGGATTTTTATGGTTTCATGTCTCACCTTTAGGTCTTTTATCCATTTTGAATTTATTATTGCCTTTGGTATAAGAAAGTGGTCTAGTTTCATTCTTTTACATGTTGCTATCTGGTTTTCCCAATACCATTTGTTGAAGAGGCAGTCTTTCCCCCATTCTTTTCTGTTTTGTTGAAGATTAATTGACCATATAGTTGTGGGTTCATTTCTGGGTTTTCTCTTCTGTTCCATTAATCTATGTGTGTATTTATGTGCCACAGTACCATACTGTCCTGATTACTACAGCTTTGTAATATAGCTTGAAGTCTGGAATTGTGATGCCTCCAACTTTGCTTTTCATTTTCAAGGTTGCTTTGGCTATTCGGGATCTTTTGTGGTTCCATATACATTTTAGGATGGTTTGTTCTAGCTCTGTGAAAAATGTTGTTGGATTTTGGTAAGGATTGCACTAAATGTGTAAATTCCTTTGAGTAGTATAGACATTGTAACAGTTACTTGTTCTTCCAATGCACGAGTTTCCATTTCTTTGTGTCCTCTTCTATTTCTTTCACCAGAGCTTTTATAGTTTTCAGAGGACAGGTCTTTCACTTCCGTGATGAGGTTTGTTCCTAGGTATCTTATTATTTCTGGCACGGTGTAAATGGAATCAATTCCTTGATTTTTCTTTCTGCTGCTTCATTATTGGTGTATAGAAATACCACAAATTTCAGTTGATTTTGTATCCTGTGACTTTACTGAATTCATGTTACTAGCTCTAGCACTTTTTGGTGGAATTTTTTAAGTTTTCTGTATAGAGAATCATGTCATCCGCAAATTGTGAAAGTTTACTTTTTCCTTGCTGATTTGGATCCCTTTTACTTCTTTTTGTTGTCTGATGGCTGTGGCAAGGACTACCAGTACTGTGTGAAATAGCAATGATGAGAGTAGACTTCCCTATCTTGTTCTTGACCATAGAGGTAAAGCAGTTTTTCCCCTTCGAAGATTATATTAGCTATGGGGTTTTCATAGATGACTATGAACACCTACACCTACTTTATTGAGGGTTTTATTATGAATGGCTGTTGTACTGTGTTGGATGCTTTTTCTGCATCTATTGAAATGATCATGTGGTTCTTTCTGATCCTTTCTTTTCTTAATTTAGTGTATCATGCTGATTGATTTGCTAATATTGTACTACCCTTATGGCCCAGGAATAAATCCCACTTGATTGTGGTGAATGATTTTTTAAAAATGTATTGTTGGATTCAACGTGCTAGTATTTTATTGAGAATTTTTGCATTCGTGTTCATCAGGGATATTGGCCTGTCATTCTTTTTTTTTTTTTTTTTAAGTTTTATTTATTTAAGTGATCTCTACATCCATAGTGGGGCTCAAACTCACACTCCCGAGATCAAGAGTCGAATGTTCTATCAACTGAGCTAGCCAGGTGCCCCTGTATTTCTTTTTTAGTGAGTCTTTATCTGGTTTTGGTAACAGGGTAATGTTGGCCTCTAGAATGAGTTTGGAAGTTTTCCCTCCTTTTTTATTTTTTGGAATAGTTTAAGAAGAAAAGGTATTGACTCTTCTTTAAGTGTTTGGTAGAATTTGGCTGTGAAGCCATCTGGCCTTGGACTTGGGAGTCTTTTGATTGCTGATTAATTTCTTTGCTGCTTATCAGTCTATTCAAATTTCCCATTTCCTCCTGTTTCAATTTTGGTAGTTTATATGTTTGTAGGAATTTATCAATTTTTTCCAGGTTGTCCAATTTGTTGACATATAATTGCTCATAATAGTCTCTTAAAATTATATTCTTGTGGTGTCGATCATTATTTCTCCTCTCTCATTTGTGTTTTTATTTATTTGTGTCCTTTCTCTTTTCTTTCTGATTAGTCTGGCTGGAGGTTTATCGATTTTATTAATTTTCTCAGAGAGCTGTCTCCGTGTTTCATTGATGTGTTTTATTGTTTTTTGAAATTTCTATATCATCTATTTCAGCTCTATTCTTTATTATTTCCTTCTTTCTCCTGGCTTTAGGCTTCATTCATTGTTCTTTCTCTTGCTCTTTTAGGTGTAAGGTTAGGTTGTTTGAGGTTTTTCTTGCTTCTTGATCTAGGCCTATATAGCTATGTACTTCCCTCTTAGGACTGCTTTTGCTGCATCCAAAGGTTTTACACTATTGTGTTTTCATTTTCATTTGTTCCCATGTATTTTTTTTTAATTTCTTTTTTGATTTCCTTGATAACCCATTCATTGTTTAGTAGCATGTTATTTAACCTCTATGTATTTGTGATCTTTCCAAATTTTTCCTTTTGGTTGACTAGTTTCATAGTGTTGTGGTCAGAAAAGGTGCATAGTATGATTTCCGTCTTTTTGTATCTGTTGAGGCCTGATTTGTGATCTAATATATGATCTATTCTGGAGAATGTTCCATGCACTTGAAAAATGTGTATTCTGCTGTTTTAGGATGGAATGTTCTCAGTATATCTGTTAGGTTCACCTGGTCCAGTGTGTCATTTAAAGCCATTGTTTCCTTGTTTATTTTCTGTTTAGATGATCTGTTCATTGATGTGTGTGGGGTACTAAGTCTGCTAGTGATTTTATGTTATTATCAATTAGTTCCTTTATGTTCGTTATTTATTTATTTATTTTTTAAAGATTTTACCTATTTATTTGACAGAGAGAGATCACAAGTAGGCAGAGAGGCAGGCAGGGAGAGAGAGGAGAAAGCAGGCTCCCCACTGAGCAGAGAGCCCGATGCGGGGCTCGATCCCAGGACCTGAGATCATGACCCAAGCTGAAGGCAGCGGCTTAACCCACTGAGCCACCCAGGCGCCCCCTTTATGTTCGTTATTAAATGTTTTATATATTTTGGTGCTCCCATGTTGGGTGCATAAATATTTACAACTGTTATATCTTCTTGTTGGATTGTCCCCTTTATTTATAATATAGTGCCCTTCTTTGTCTTTTGTTACATCTGTTTTAACATCTACTTTGTTGAATATAACTATTGCTACTCCAGTTTTCTTTTGACATCCATTTGTGTGATCAATGTTTCTCCTTCCCCTCACTTTCAATCTGCAAGTATGTTTAGATCTAAAATGAATTTCTTATAGGAAGCATATAGATTGGTCTTGTTTTTTTTTTTTTTAATCCATTCTGACACTGTATATCTTTTGATTGGCATATTTAGTCCATTTGTATTCAAAGTAATTATTGATAGATATGTACTTACTGCCATTTTTTCTGGAGATTTTCTAAGATAACTTATCTGTTTTTAAAAAAAAGTATTTATTTATTTATTAAGTAATTTTTAAGTAATTTTTAAAGTATTTTTTAAGTAATTTCTCCTCTCTCTCCCTACATATAGATTGGTCTTGTTTTTTTTTTAATCCATTCTGACACTGCATATCTTTTGATTGGCATATTTAGTCCATTTGTATTCAAAGTAATTATTGATAGATATGTACTTACTGCCATTTTTTTCTGGAGATTTTCTAAGATAACTTCTCTGTTTAAAAAAAAAGTATTTATTTATTTATTAAGTAACTTTTTAAGTATTTTTTAAGTAATTTCTCCTCTCTCTCCCTGCCTGCCTCTCTGCCTACTTGTGATCTCTCTCTGTCAAATAAATAGGTAAAATCTTTAAAAAAATAAATAAATAAATAACGAACATAAAGGAACTAATTGATAATAACATAAAATCACTAGCAGACTTAGTACCCCACACACATCAATGAACAGATCATCTAAACAGAAAATAAATAAATAAGTAATTATTAAGTAATTTCTACACTCAACATGGTGCTCAAACTTACAACCTCGAGATCAATATTCATATGCTCTTCCACATGAGCCGATCAGGTGCTCTTCTGATCCTTTCTTGTCTTTGTCACCTTTGATCTCTCCTTTGAACTCAAAGAATCCCCTTTAATATTTTTTTGCAGGGCTGGTTTAGTGGTCACAAACTCCCTTAGTTTTTGTTTGTCTGGGAAACTCTTTACCTCTTTTTCTATTCTGATTGATATCCTTGCTGGATAGGGTATTCTTGGCTGCAGATTTCTCCATTTAGTGCTTTGAATATATCATGCCATTCCTTTCTGACTTGCCAAGTTTCTGTTGAGAAATCTCCAGCTAGCCTTATGGGTTTTCCATTGTAAGTTAAGGACTTCTTTTGTTTTACTGTTTTTAAGATTTTTTCTTTATCACTGTATTTTCCAAATTTAAGTATATTACATATTTTTTGGGGAGATTTTATTTATTTATTTGTCATAGAGAGAGTGTGCGCATACACATAAACAGGAGGAGCAGCAGGAAGAGAGAGAAAAACAAGCTCCCCACTGAGCAAGCAGTTGGATGTGGAACTTGATCTCAGGACCCTGGGATCATGACCTGAGCCAAAGGCCGACACTTAACCAACTGAGCCACCCAGGTGTCTGCTAATTACAATATGACTTTGTCTTGACCTGTTTTTCTTGATTTTGATGGGAGTTCTTTATGCCTTATAGATCTGGATGTCTATTTCCTTTCCCCAATCAGGGAGGTTTTCTACTATGATTTCCTCAAATAAACTTTCTGTACCCTTTTCTCTCTCTTGTTCTGGGATTCCTCTAATCTGAATATTAGTACATTTGATGGAGTTACTGAGTTCCCTAAGTCTATACTTGAGTCGCATAATTCTTTTTCCTCTCTTTTGTTCAGTTTCAGTGTAGTCAATTTTTTTGTCTTCTAAGGTCACTGATTTGTTCCTCTGCTTCTTCTAGCCTGCTGTTCATTGCATAAAGCCTGTTTCCAATCTTGTTTATTGCATTCTTCATCTCTTTTTTAAAAAAAGTTTATTTTTAAAAAAGATTGTATATATTTATTTGAGAGAGAGAGAGAGGGCATAAGCTCTTATTGTTTTGTTTGGAATAAATTCCTCCATCTTGGCATTTTGTCTAAGTCTCTGCCTTCTTTTTGTGTGTTAGAAAAGCCAGTTATGTCTCCTGCTCCTGAAAGTAATGGCTTCATGCAGAAGAGGTTAGGCGGTATCTAGGGCTTTGTGCTTCAGGCGTATCTCTAGGCATGTTTCATGGGCTTTGCTGTTATGTTTTGGCTGCCATATCCTGCAGGCCAGTCATCTGCAGAGACTCTCCTTGCACAATGGACTTTTGAATAACTAAAAATAAAGATCTCTCTATAGCTTTACAGGAAAGAAAACTGCTGGATATTGCAGTGCCTTTCAGAATCAGAACCTACTGTTTCCTAGTTTGACTTGCTCCGATTTTTATTTTTAAATGACATAGTAGGTTGCATTTTCAATACAATTAGCCTATTCAAACTAGAGAATCCAACATGGTTGTTGGACAAGGGGACAGTGTATCACTGTCTCATACTCTCTGTGCTTGCAGAAGTTACTCAGGAAGTGGTGCAGAATGGTGATGATGAAGATTTATTTAGTGTTTAGCAATAGGTTGTTACAAAGAAAAAGAAGTTCAAACTGCTTCATGCCTAATAAATAATGAATCTTCCAAAAGAACCCTCCTTGAAAGCCAAAAGCTTGTGTTATTCCAAACAATGATGAAGGGAGACATTCAGAGAATTCAGGTAATTTCCTTAGAATTTGAAGAAGTTATTGAGTTATAGTAATTTACATTGAGTTCATTTACAAACTTAACATATATCTTTTATCCATTAACTCAACAAATTTTTGTTGAACTCTTACATTGTACAAAGCACTATTCTAGGCACAGAAGATATAAAGAGGGACAGGATAAAACCATTGCCTCTCCCCCAATCCCAGAGCCCACAGTCTAGTGAGTGAAAGAGCTCAGTAAATTAAAAGTTAGAAATAATGCAGTTTGTGCAATCAGAAAGAATGATTTGTTTGCATAGATTAGAAAGAGTACCTAATACTGTTTACAATGGAGGGAAAACTTTCTTTCCAAAGAGGATGAAACCTGAGCTGAATGTTAAAAAATAAATAGCAAACAAGGAGTGGTGGAGTTTAAACAGGCTGAGGTTGGAGTTTATGCAAAGGCATGGGGATGAGAGACAAGATAGAATGTTCCTGCAGCTACAAGTGTTGATATAAGGATAAGATGTAGAGTGGTACAGGGAAGTGCTAAGTAAACAACAGCCAATACATTATTAAAGTCCTGTGTATCTTGCTGAGAAGTAGGGGTAATTTCCTGCAAGCAATGGGGACATTGAAGGTTTTAAACACCACCAACAAAAATGATATGAGCAGTGCTTTATTGATGCATGACATTGGCTTTGTGACCAGACTGAATACATCACAGGGGCAGGGACTTTGTCTCATTCCTCTTTATCTGACCCAGTACATCACACAGTACTTTGGATTAATACATGATTTTTGGATTAATATAGATTATTTTAATGATCATATTTATTTTAAAGCCCAATTTTGGTCTTTTCCTTATCCCATGTTCCTATTACATCCCAAGTCCCTATTAGTTTCCTGGGATGAGAGCAAACTCATGTTCTGTGACATTAATCAGCAATAGTTACATGTATATACATCTAAATCTGTCAGTCCAGGTGTACCTATGTGCTCCTTAGGTACCAAATATTAGTGTCAAGGGCCTTTGTCTTTTGGTGAAGACCTTAAAAAGATGTTTGCTTTAAAACTCCATACGTGAGTATAGCTTCCTAGATGCTGAGAAGTTATTTATAATAAACTATGAACACTAACATAATACAAACAGATATATTTTATGTATTAAACAAGTTCAGAATTCTGGCTAAGGTTGCTATTATCCACAACTGTTAACATTAATTTAGTTATTTTGAAATGGCTAAAAAACAAACCATTCTTTTCTTCTTTTCTTTTCTTTTTTTGTAAGTAGGACCCATGTTAGGCTCAAACTCACAACCATGAGATGGATACCTGAGCTGAGATCAAGAGTCAGATTCCCCACCAACTGAGCCATCCAGGTGTCCCTAAATCATTCTCTTCTTAACTGACCTTAGAGAGTAAATGTTCACATTTATTATACTACCATTCTTTAAAAACCTTTAATGTCATCAAGTGAAAACAATTTGGGCTAATTCCAGTTTGTACTATCAAAGATTAAAATTAGTCATAGAATATTGAAATTAGCCAGAGTTTAAACTTTAATTGGTATGCACACAAACATACACACAATATGGAATTATTTTCATGTAGAACTCAGCAGATGGAATTGAAATTCTGCTAAACTGGTGTGAATATTAAATAGGTTTTAAAAGAACAAATAGAAATGAATTGGTAGATCATAGGAGATAGATTATTGCACCATATGTGACAATCTGGGTAAAAGTCAAGGTGTAGAATTAGTAGTTCTCTTCTAACATCTATTCTTTTTTTCTCCCACAATAGAAGACTTTTTAGCTGAACATTTGGCTGCCCAGATAATGATCACATATCTCAGCCTCCCTTATAGTTAAATGTGACCATACAACCATCTTCTGGTCAGTAGACTATGACAACAAGTGCTACATGCTACTTCTGAATTGTACCCTTAAAAGAAAAGGATAAGCCCTTTCCTTTCTCTTTTTTCTCTTCCTCATCCTTGACCCAGGAACACAGACTTGGTGATGAGCCACCTTCAACCATTCAGATTACAGCATATCCAGAGTGTGTCAGGGCAATAATATATTAATAACCTGGCCCCAATACCATAAAGCGGCCATACTGACCTTGGACTCAGTTGTTGTTATTTTGGATAGCAACTATTTTGGACAGCCAAAAATTTATTGTAATACAGGTAGAAAGGAGGAGAAAGCTGTTGTGTTGCAAATAACAGAAACTCAATCCAGACTGATCAAAACAATAAGGGAATGAATGGAAACTCTAGAGGCAGACGGGCTTCAGGGGTGATTTACTTCAGTGGTTTACAATACGTTCAGGGCTGTGGTGCTTTTTTTCTGTAATTTTTTCCATTTGTCTTCCTCTGCAAGTCAAAAGATACTGCTGGAAACTCCTAGGGCTACATGCATTTTTGTTAACATTTTGAGGGCAGATCATAAGGGTGAAGGTTCTTATTCCTCTACCCATGAACAAAGAAACTGAGTTTCATTTTGAATACAACAAATTTAGGTCTCACATCTACAACTGAATTAGTCACGATGGCCAAGACAGTGCTATATACTTACTTGCTTGTCTCTAGGTTGTCAATAATTGTAGTAAAGGGGATGTACCATCCTGAATAGTTTAAGCCAGTGGACATCCCTGGGCCTGGAGGAAAGGTCAGTGTAACTCAAGTTTCATGGCTGCAGTTAGTGGGAGAGGAGTATAATGATGCCAAGGAGGCATCTAGACAGTATCCACTACCAAAGGTGAGCAGACTGAAGGAGAAAGCATGGGGCTTATGGGGTTCAGGAGTAGGGTATATATGTTAGGGTATAGAGGCAATATGTATAAAATTGTGTGGGGCTCCTATAGAAAGTGTTTGAAAGTCATAATCAGGATTTTGTATGTAACTTGGACATTTGGACTAAGACAAGAACAGGACTCAATGAAGGTGATTTTTAAATTTTTTTAAAAAGCTTTTTATTTATTTATTTGACAGAGAGAGAGAGAGCACAAGCACGGGAGCAAGAGGCAGAGGGAGGGAGAGAAGCAGGCTCCCCACTGAGCAGGGAGCCTGAAGCGGGACTCGATCCTAGGACCCTGGGATCATGACCTCAGCAGAAGGTAGCCTCTTAACTGACTGAGCCATTCATGTGTCCCTGAATATGAATTAAAAAAAAAAAAACAAAAAAGATTTTATTTATTTATTTTTTTAATGGGGGAGGTGTGAGGAGCAGAGGGAGAGGGAAAGCAGGCTCCATGCTGTGTGTGAGTGCAACCCGGAGTTTGACCTCACAACCCCGAGATCTGTACCTGAGCTGAAATCAAGGGTCGGAGCCCTAACTGACTGAGCCAACTAGGTGCCCCTGTAGGTGATTTTTGATAGTAGCACAACAGCAAGTGGAAATGAGTATCATGACCCCTAAGAGAGTCAAAGAGGGTATATGTCTGGATAGCTTTTTGATCTTGTGACTCTGTGTGTGAGTTTGTGTGTGTATGTAATCCTGAAAATGTAATGGAATTTTTGTGAATTCTTCATTAAAAGGCCGTGGGCACAGGGGATGAATTATATATGATTAAAAGTATATCCACACACTTACATATGATAATCAGTCTCTTATTACATTTGTAAGGTTATGAGCTGGGTATTTGTTGTTGTTGCTCTTGTTAAGATTTGACATAAATTATCCAGATAATGGGGGCACCTGGGTGACTCAGTGCATTAAGCCTCTGATCTCAGGGTCCTGGGATCGAGCCTCACATTGGGCTCTCTGCTCAGTGGGGAGCCTGCTTCTCCCTCTCTCTCTGCCTGCCTCTCTGCTTACTTGTAATCTCTCTCTCCTCTCTCTCTGTGTGTGTGTCAAATAAATAAATAAAATCTTAAAAAAAAATTATCCAGATAGTGGACACAATCATCTACTTCATCTCGGTTAAACAGACTTAGAATGGAGACTGGTGCTGCTTCTGTTGCACTTACAATTTAGCTTTTCATCTTATGACTCTTCATCTTCTGCATGGCTGAAAATAAAGGCGGCAACTGTAGTTTACACATCACATGTCTCGTGGCAGTGTCCAGCGCAGAGCTCTGCTTCTGCTACCTGGTGGAATGAATAAAACTGGGAAATCAAGTTTCTGTGGAAAAATAATCAGTTTTATCCAGATCAAAATAAAATACTCTATATTGGTTTAAAAATGTACACTCTATGTTAATTATTAAAAGTAGTTCCATCACAGGGAAGTTTTGGTTTCTCAGAAGAGCGACTATAATGTATGTTCAGATTTTGCCAGTTTCAGTAATTTCTACTTAGGGTTGTCATGGCTTGGTCTTGGGGCCAGAGTGGATCAATTGCTTTAAACAGCAGTTTTAGAGTTTAAAAAAAGAAATCAGGCTAAGATTGTCATATGATTTCAGATATGTTTTCATTATCTTATTATATTGCTGTTGGCTCATGAAATAATATAGATCATCTCAACTCAGCAGGACAGAATATCAGAGAAGCCTTTGTGTTCTTTCTTGGGGCCACAAAAGAAAATGCCATTTAACAATTCTCTTTACTGATAGAAAAAATATTTGCTAGAACTCCCAGGAAATCTGGAAAGTATTATTGACAATTTCTTTCTTCCTATGGGTAGTATTTGAAGGATTCTGCTTTTACATTCTGTTTTTAAAGTTTTTACAATAGTCATTAAGTGTGATTGGGTGGAAAATATGTTGACTACACCTTGACACTTCTGGTGAAATTGGAATGATAGTAAATACAAAGAAAGCATGAAATGAGGGATTTAGACCCCCTTTTCAGAACTGAGCCATAAAGAGTACTGTTGATCCTCGTTTAAATTCCCTGGTGATTCAAAGGTAGTTGTTACCTTCATTTTTTATAAATACCTACAGCTTATCAAGTTAGGGATGTCCAGTTCTCTGTTTGACTTTCTTATTTACTTACAGAGGCATGCACATACGTGAAGGTATTGCAATAGACCTCTTACCTCAGAACACTTTTTTCCTTAGGCTGAATTGATATTTCTAAAGTTTTTACCGTTGAAGAGTAAAATTTACTTAGAGTTACTTTTGGGAGGAGAGCCCCAATATATATTAACCTTAACTCTTCTTCCCAGATAATGTGGCAGAATGAAGCTTAACCACTGAATCCCCTCTCCCAAAAAGTCCTCAGAAAGAAACATGACTCCAGGAACATTCATGCCTCTGAATTACATTACATTTCTTCCTGCTCCCAGACCATTGAGGGAATAGGATGTGAGTGGAAAATGCCCTAAGTCTCTCCACTATTCCTCAATTTAGGTAGAGGCAATCCGTGGAATGTGTAGGCAGCCCCGGGGAAGAATTTGAAAAGCCCTTCCTATGCCCTCAGTGTCTCACCAAAGGAAGAAAAGCACCATTACTAAACTTTATGAAACTGATCAGGTGGAAAGCTGAGAGAGAATTGGTAGTGACTATAATTACCCTGGGTAAATGATCTCCAACACTAACTGGGGATTTAGCTGAATAGAGGATGAAGGAGGAAGTGAAGGATAGAAGTAGGAGCCTAGAGGAAGAGGTTCTTGGAGGGGCCAGTTATTAGACCATAGCAGGATGTGACTGCAGCCAAAATGCTTTACTTTGGTCTCTGTTGGCTGGGAAGAGAGTGAGACCACTGCAGGTAGAGGAAGGTGATGCAGAAAAAGACACTGGGTCTATCTACATGAATTTTCCTTTGGGAAATTGGGAAAATGAGGATAACATCCCTCGGCATGGAGCGAATCAGAAAGTGTGCCCTGCGATGCAGGACCTTTATTTATTTGGAGCAGAGGTACAAGAACAGAGGCGAGGTCTGCTAACCAGAGCTGCGTCTAGTCCCAGCTGAACTCACCCCTGCTAGAACCTGAAATTCCCAACTCCTGGAGAATAAATAAAGGAAATGATGAAGGGGTCAGATAATATGGAGGACAGCCAAGAGGCAATTACATGGTCTTGACAGAGCTGTTCGGGTTAAATATGTGTAAGGGAGAAAGAAAACACATGGCAACTGGGGAAGGGTAAAAGAGCAAAGAGGAAAAACAAGAGAGAGGAAGACTGAATGTCAATGAGAGAGAAAGAATTTGTTCTGGAAGAATACTAGCTATGAAATAGAAATGTATGATCTAAATATTGATTTCTGCTATAAAGAATTCAAAAGACCATGAATTCCAGGAAAAGGGCACCAGACACAAGATGACGGAGCTATAGAATGAGATAGAAAAGGAAATGTCAGAGTCAAGGAAATAATGGAGGGCCCAAACAATATTGTTACCCTAGTGATAAATTGGAAATAGGAGGAAGAGGATAGACATGGATAAAACCTGAAATAATGACATAAAAGAAAGGTTTGAAAGAATCAGTGGGTGTAAAAGGGAAAGAGATTTAAACAGAAGATAATAGTTATGGAGTTCAAAGATGGTCACAGCAAAGGGAAAATTGGTATGTCTGAGTTAGAAAATAGAACAAATGGCTTAGAAAAATATTAAAAGAAATGACAGTCCCAATTCTGAAATTGCTGATTCTCCAGCTCAAAAGAACATACTATGCCCTAGAAAGAAATGATACAGAGGGCTCAATGCCAAGATATATATTTTTTGGTAAAACAGAAGCTAGAGAATTAATTCTTCAGGCTGCTTCTTCACACGTAAAAACAATCACTTTGTGAGTAGGAAAAATCTGGCTTACCTTAGAATTCTCTAAAACAATGCTCACAGCAAAAGGTAATGGAGCAAAGTGTACAGAATTCTAAAGAAAAAGAGTCACTCAAGGATTTCATATAAGTAGTAGTTTAAAATTTAAATATAAACACACAAAAAAGAATACAAAGCCCTATTGCTTACTAAACAAAACAATGATGGCTACCACTCAGAAGTAATTACTATTAATGGTTTGTCATATTCCTGCCACATTTTCCTAAGTGTGTGAATGTATCAGAGATAGTGAATGACTACATTGTTACCATTTAAAAAGTTACATGAATTACCTTCTGGCAAAATAGGAATGGATGAAAGTTTTCTTAAACATTAGTGAAGGAGTGCCTGGGTGTCTCAGTTAAGTGTCTGCCTTGGGTTCAGGTCATGATCTCAGTGTCCTGGGATCAAGCCCCGCATGGAGCCCTGCACTGGGGCTCCCTACTCAGCAGGAAGTCTACTTCTCCCTCTCCCTCCACCTCTTCCCCCACTTGAGCTCGCTCTCTCAAACTAATAAATCTTTAAAAAAGTAAAAAAAATCAATCATACAACATTAAATTTTTTTCCCATTAAAATAGTGATGAACAAATGCCATCCATCTTTGTTATTTAGCATTTTTCTGTTTTGGCAAATGAACTTAGACTAAAGAAAGAAATACTACTTGAAAGGAGGCCAAATACAGTGTATCAAGAAAAGCTGAAAGAATCAAACTGGAAATTGTGCTCAAAATGTTAAGAGAGTATGGTAAGGTGGCTCATTACATAATCAGTAAGGAATAAATAGGAAATACGAAGGAAGAAGAGATCCTATAATCATAATAACCAAATGGTAAAAATGTATGGGAGAAATTTAACATTATTACACAATATGCAAAAGGCCGATGTAAAATGAACATTAGAAGTCCACCAAAGGACATATGAAGACGACTTATGTAAATTTGTATCTTACTCTTGAAGAGGAAAATTCTGAAAGATGTTGTTTCTCCCCCAAATTAATCTCTAAATAAATATCAACCAGAAGTCAAGGTATCCTTTATGGAATTTGACAGAATGGCAATCAAGACCATCCAGAAAAATAAGCTTGTCAGAATAGCCTGAAGATTACAGGGAGAGAACAATAGCTAGTCAAGACAAGAAATAAATGAAGAATAGCCAAAGCTACTTAGAACTGAAAAAGAAATTGATCAGTGGAAAAGAAAAAGATTCTAGAAGCAAACAAAAATTCATATAAACACTTGGTATTAGAAAATGAAGCATTTCAAATATAAGAAAAGATATGATACATGGGCAAATTAATTTAGCTGACAAAAAGGAAGGACAAAACCTTTCAAAATAAAAGAGTGGACAATTCCTATAAATAGGAGAAGAAAAACAAAAAGAAGAGTTTTTGTGGCAAACAAACATGAAAAACAAATATGATAATTATATTATTTATAACCATTTATAACCAAAGAAAAGCCAAAGAAAATAGTACGTTACTTTTTGTGTATCTGATGGCAGTGTTTTGAGCATTTGCTAACACTCATTGTTGGCCAGGGTGAGCGGAAGCAGGAACTCTCATGCTGTGGTTAGGAGTGCAAATTAATGCATTATTTAATGGGAAAATATTTGGCAGCATTTCTCAACAGAAAAAAAAAGCATATACCCTTTAATTTAGCAGTTCTGTTGCTAGAAATTTACCCTCTGGATGAATTTTGCAGAAACACATAAATTTATGTGTGTACAAGGATGTTTATTGAAGTGTTATTATAAAATGCTGAGATAAAATGACATGTTCACTGATAGGGGTCAAATTAAAAATATTAAAGCACATTCATAAAATAGAATACCTCTGAATTATTACTGAAAACAAGACAGTTGTATAATTGCACGTGTGGAATGAGTTCTGAGATGTGTTATTTAATGGAAAAGGGAAACACGTGGGGAGGCTCACATGTCCATGGTTCCTTTCTGTAAATAAAGAGGAGGTGATTCTGACTCTGGTGTAGGGCTAGAAAGTGTATGGAGATCAATGTAGGCTAATAAAAGCATATAAAATTTCCTGAGGGACACATAAAGATATGTGACACTAGGTATCAGAAGATGAAGAAGCACGTTTCTTTCAATCTTGTGCCTTTTGTCCAGTTTGTGGTTTTTTAAAAACTTAACATATAATGTATTATTTCTTTCAGGTGTACAGGTCTGTGAATCATCAGTCTTACACAATTCACAGCACTCCCCATAGCACATACCCTCCCCAGTGTCCATCATCCAGCCACCCCATCCCTCCCACCTCCCTCCCCTCCAGCAACCCTGCTTGTTTCCTTAGATTAAGAGTCTCTTATGGTTTGGTCTCCCTCCCTAGTCCCATCTTGTTTCATTTTTCCCTCCCTTCCCCTATGATCCTCTGTCTTGTTTCTCAAATTCCTCATATCAGAGAGATCATATAATAATTGTCTTTCTCTGATTGACTTTTTTCACTTAGCCTAATATCCTCTAGTTCCATCCATGTCGAGGAAGAGCAAGCTGTCCAGTTTGCATTTTTAACCGTGTGTGTGTGTGTGTGTGTGTGTGTGTGTAACGGTTATCCATTACACCCAGCCTCCATAGGACCCCAGCCACAGCTGTCCTGCTGCCAGCCTCTTGTCTTTCTCTCTGTTAGGGGAGGACACCTCCAGCATGTTCTGGGTTTTACTTTAGTGCTGACTTCACCCTGGCAGGTACAACCTGCCTAAGGAAGATGGAGGATATCAGGCCCGCATTTCTACACCAGTACTAGTTGTCACTGATGTTTACTGAGTGCTGATTGTGTTGAGCACTTTCCAGGCCTGGTCTCAGTTCAAAGGGGCTCATGAGACTGATACTATTTTCATATCTACTTGACAATTAATCTTATCATTTAGAACAACATGGATGGACTTAGAAGACCTGATGCTACGTGAAATGAGTCAGTCACAGAAGGACAAATGCCTCATGATCATGAGATCTCTAAAATAGTCAAAGGTATAGAAGTACACAATATAATGATGGCTGCCTGGGGATGGGGATAAGATAAGGGAATTTTTCAATGGCTATAAAGCTAGGGTTATACAAGATGAGTATGTTTCAGGGATCTGGTGTATAACACAGTGTCTAGAGTTAACAATAAGTCCAGTGTCTGGACTTAAAAATTTGTTAGGAGGGTAGATCTCATATTATCTGTTCTTACCATGAAAGACAAAACAAATCAAATAAAAAAGGGACACAAGGAAACTTTTGGAGGTAATGGATAGGTTTATGACCTGGATTGTGGTGATGGTCACAGAAGTGTATACATATTTCCAAGCTCATCAAGTTGTACACATTAACTATGTGCAGCTTTTCTCTATATTCGTTATATGTCAGTAAAGCTAAGGATGGGGTGGGGAGACTGTAGACTGAGGAGTATACAGATATGAGTACTTGTCTAGGCCCTTACCTATCTAAAAAGAGGCAGGTCAAGTCTTCAAACCCTGGTGTGCCTAACCCCAGCTAGACCTTTCAATAGTATCACTGTACCACCATTTCCCTCTTCAGAGGACGCTCAGCCCCAGGAGGAGTCGAATAGCATTCCCTAGGCCCAGGCAAACGACCCTTATGACTTCTTTTTCTTGATGGGGATATGTGCTTCAGGTTCCAAATACTGACTTAAATGGACTTTGGGAAATGTAAGGCCTTTAGAAGCTGAAAAACATTTTCAGCTTAATATTCTTTTCCCTTCAATAAAACATATGTATGGCCAGAGTTCTGTAAAGTGCTTTACTGTCCCTTGTTTGCTTTCCCCAAATAATTTCTGATTGCTCAATTTTATAGCCGTCAGGACTATTTTTGGAACTTCAAAATTGTATTTTTGGAATTACTCATTTTGCTTTAGTTCATTTACTAAGTTCTAACACGATACCTCTTATAGCTAAACATCATTTCAGGCCAGTCACTATTTTTCTCTCTCAATGGCTATGTTGCTTCTATAACAAATGTGAAAAACTGGCCCAGCATGATAGTTTTAGCCTACATAGTAATAAGACATTTTGAACAGATATTAAAGGGAAATTTTCCTTAGGCTGTACAATTTTGCCTTTTCCAGTTTTTTCTTCTTAATCTGATCCTCCCTCTTGATCCTATATTCCCACCCTTTCTCCATAACTCTTACTGCCCTTCCCTAAAATCCAGAAGCTGGAAGGCACCTTGACACGGCCAGTTATCTTCCTCACTAATGTAATAGTAGTAATAAAACTATTACTTATTGGGTGCCCATAATGAGCCATGTATTGTTTATTTTATTTTATTTATTTGAGAGAGAAGGTCAGAGATAGTGACAGAGAGCATGAGTGGGGAGGAAAGGGAGAAACAGGCTCCTCGTTGAGCAGGTAGCCCTGACACCAGGTTCGATCCCAGGACCCTGAGATCATGACCTGGACTTAAAGGACTGAGATACCCAGGCCCCCAAGGCATGTATTGTTGTAGGTACTTTATATTCAGTATCATTTATTTCTCTGCATCAGAGAAAAAGATGGTCAAACTTACACTTATGCTACTAATAATTCTAATTGTACTTGCTATTTAAGGAGTGGTATGAGGTGGTTTTATTCACTCCATTTTACTGGTTAATATAGGCTCTAAAAAGTTGTACCCAAAGTCACAGAGTAGTAAATAGTGTCACTAGAATTCAAACCTAGGCTTACCTGACTTCAAATCCTTTGTTTTATTCTTTGGCTTCCTGTTCAAAATAGGGTTTCCAGTAGGCCGTCTTGGACACATGGATAAATTTGGTGGTATCTAACAAGGTGCTTGTCCCTTTTTCTCGTCTAGGTTGCCTGTGGTCTTCATTGGGCCATTAAATTCTATGGGTTATTGGTGGTATCTTTCACTTTCTAAGTGGTGAGGCAGAGAATTTTCTGTATCTTTCTGTTCATACTGATTGGAGGGGAAATTTTCTGAGCCTTTGTGGCCAGTAAGAGGAAGCACAGGGAAGACTTTTGGTAGAAAGTGGAAAGGTCTGTCTCTGTGGGGTATCAACCCTTAAAACCTCCTTCAAATCTACTTTTTCCTAGGAGGTACCATCAAGAGCCCCAACCCTGGAGTCCCAAACAATGCCATCCCGACATTCATGGATGAGTGTGAACATGGAAGTGTTATGTATTGGAAAAATCAGGGACAAACTAGATAATATGGTTTCATATTCCCATTATGCCACTTAAGAACTATATGACTTTAGGCAAGTCACTTTACCTTTTTCATACTGAGTTTCTTTATATGTATAATGGAGATAATAATAGTTATAACATGAAGTGTAATGGGGCCTAAATAATAAAGTATATAAAGTTTCTTCAAATAAAGATATTTGCCATTTGATACGGAAGTCATATTAATTCTGGGACAAATGTTAATTTGCTTAAATAAGTTTCCAAACAGATGGGAGAGAAACAAATGTACTTAGGTAGAGACAAAGCACCAGATGACAAAATTTGTCTTGGCTCTCAGATCTTCTGTGTTTTACTTTTGTTACAATTTTTCATATGGATTTTAGCAATGTACTTGTGTCATTAGGCACTAAAATTAACTCACGTCATGCAAAATGAGACTGTTTTAAGAAGAAGAAAAATAAAATCAGTGTTGCAGGAAGAATAAAGATGGAACAGTTTGAGCCTTGGTGAGTTTTATTAATTCAATTAACATAATGATTGGAAACACATTATTTTGTAAGTGGAAAAGTATCAAGGCACAGCCTGCTACATCAGGGTTTGTAAAACACAGTCATTTAGAGCATGAGCTGATATATTCAGTGTTGTACGATACAGACGCAGCTGTGTTTGAAGCAGTTACTGCAGGATTTATTCAGTAAGGTAAACTCTGGATTAAGTTTTGCAACGTTGTAAGATCTTTGCAAACAGGTCGAGTTGGAAACAAAAGTGACAGCTGTGGGATGCCTGGGTGGTTCAATTGGTTAAGTGTCCACTTTCAGCTCAGGTCATGATCCCAGGATCCTGGGATTGAGTCCCACATTGGGCTCCTTGCTCAGTGGGGAGCCTGCTTCTCCTTCTGCCTCCTGCTCCCCCTGCTTCTGCTCTCTCTTTCTCTCTGACGAATAAATAAAATCTTTAAATAAAAGTGACAGTTGGAAATATATTTAAATCTATTAGGAGATTCAGGAAGGTTTTCTATTACTAAAATGTATCAATTAAAAGATAGAATTATATGCCCCAAAAGTTTACCAGTTCATACTCTCATTTTCAATCTTGTTTTCCCTGAAATCTATGCCCCAGTAGTGATCATTACTTACTTCGCAGCCACCAGGAGTCACTTAGCTATCCCAGCAATATGAATTTGCATATGGCATACAGTTTCTTTCTACCAAAATATTTAAATTAAGAAAAACAGAATAACATGTTTCACAAAGGTGAATTGTCATTTTGAAAAAGAAACTTCTGAATCACCTTACCAAAAGGCTATACCAAAGCATACTCCCAAGTGTGCTCCAGTAATATTTTCTGCATGATACGTAAAACCCAAAAGGCATTTCAACAAAGATACATAAATTTGACCATAAGGAAACCAAAATTCTGTACAACCAAAGATACCACAAAGTTGAAAATAATGTGATAGAGATTTTTAAATATATAAAGATAAGATCAATAATCATAAAATATAAAGAGTTCCAACAATGTAACATAACAAAGACAAATGACCTAATAGAAAATATGCAAAGGGTATGAAGAGTTAGTACACAGAGAAATAAATGATAAATAACCAATAAGCATTTGTAAAGATTCATACCCTTTCTGGAAACCAGGAAAATAGAAATTTAAATCATGAAACACAATATTTTTTGATGACCAGATTAGAAAATTATAAGATAAGACTATATTACCTACTTTTAATCATCTATTTGTTTATACTACACTGTTTTGTGTGTATGTGTATGTGTGTGTGTGTTTTTTTAAGACTGAATTCATATCAAATTTATTTTCCAACCACAGTGGCACAAAACTAAAGATCAACAATAAAATAAAGCCAGAAAATCTACAATGTAAATATTCAATATTTAATATGTAAAAATTAAACAATACCCTACTGCACAAGCAATGGGCCAAATAAGTCAAATGGCAAACCAAAATATATCTCAAAACAAAAGAAAGTATAATATTCTAAAACCTATGGGATGCAGCAAAAGCAGATGATAGAGTGAAATTTATGCCATAAATATTTGTATAAAAGAAAAAAAGTTCAAATAAACAATATTATACCACAAGGAACAAGAAAAAGAAACTTAGCCAACCTTTAGTAGAGGAAGGAAATAACAAAGAAAAATCAGAAATAGGATGAATACCCAACTTTTGTAGCAACATGGATGGGACTGGAAGAGATTATGCTGAGTGAAATAAGTCAAGCAGAGAGAGTCAATTATATGGTTTCACTTGTTTGTGGAGCATAACAAATATCATGGAGGACAAGGGGTGTTAGAGAGGAGAAGGGAGTTGGGGTAAATTCGAAGGGGAGGTGAATCATGAGAGACTATGGACTCTGAAAAACAATCTGAGGGGTTTGAAGTGGCGGGGGGGGTGGGAGGTTGGGGTACCAGGTGGTGGGTATTATAGAGGGTACAGATTGCATGGAGCACTGGGTGTGGTGAAAAAATAATGAATACTGTTTTTCTGAAAATAAAATTAATTTACATAAAAAAAAAAAAAAGAAATAGGGGCGCCTGGGTGGCTCAGTGGGTTAAAGCCTCTGCCTTCGGCTCAGGTCACGAACCCAGGATGCTGGGATCGAGCCCCGCATCGGGCTCTCTGCTCAGCAGGGAGCCTGCTTCCTCCTCTCTCTGCCTGCCTCTCTGCCTACTTGTGATCTGTCAAATAAGTAAATCTTTAAAAAAAAAAAAAGGAAATAAATAAAATAGAGACCAGAATAAACAATAACATAACATTGAAAGTAATGATCAGTTTAAAAACACACACACACACACACACACACACAACAAAATTGGCAATGCTTTAACTACATTAACTAAGGGGGAAAAAAAGAAGACTCAAAAATCAAAATGAGAAATGGAAGAGAAAATAATACAACAGAAAACCATAGGCACACATAGGGTGATAACAAGTTACTATAAACAATTAAATGCTAACAAATCAGATAACTTAGGGAAAAAAAAAACAAACAGATGATTCCTAAAAATGCACAAGCTCCTTGATGAAATCATGAATCTCAAATCCAAGAAATAGGAAATCTTCCTAGACCAATAACAATGAAAGTTGAATTTTCTCCCAGCACACAAAAGCCCACAACAACTGGTTTCACCATGAATTCTACCAAACATTTAAAAATATAATTAATCATTAATAGAATTAATGATTATATAATTATATAATGATTAATCTTAATCAAAATATTACAAATAATGGAATAGAGGGAACATACTCAAAATCATTCTATGAAGCCAGTACTACCTTGTCACCAAAGCAGAATAAAAACAACACAAAAACAAAAAAGTCTAGTTTGTTTGATTTAGATATTGCTATTTGGACTTCCTTGTGACATCCATTTGAGTGATCAGTGTTTCTCCATCGCCTCACTTTCAGTCTAAAGTAAGTCTCTCATAGGCAGCATATGGATGTTGTTTTCATTCCATTCTGACACCCTGTATCTTTTGATTGGAGCACTTAGTCCATTTACCTTCAAAATAATTACTGATAGGTATGTATTTATTGTCATTTTATTATTTGTTTTGTTGTTTTTGGAGATTTTCTCTGTCCTTTCTTGTCTTGATCACTTTTGGTCTTTCCGTTGCACTCACAGAATCCCCTTTAATATTTCTTGCAGGGCTGGTTTCGTGATCATGAATTCCTTTAGTTTTTGTTTGTCTGGGAAACTCTTTACCCCTCCTTCTAATCTGAATGAAGCCCTTGCTGGATAGGGTATTCTTGGCTGCAGATTTTTCCCATTCAGCATTTTGAATATACCATGCCATTCCTTTCTAACTTGTCAGGTTTCTGTTGAGAAATCTCCAGCCAGCCTTATGGGTTTTCCCTTGTAAGTTAAGGACTTCTTTTGTCTTACTGCTTTTAAGAGTTTTCTTTTATCACTATATTTTGCCAATTTAATTATAGTATGTCTTGGTGTTGGCCTGCTTTTGTTGATTTTTGTGGGAGTTCTCTGTGACTCCAGATCTGGATGTCTATTTCCTTCCCCAGATTAGGGAAGATTTTTGCTATGATTCCATCAAATAAATTTTCTTCTGTTCCCTCTTCTCTTTTCTGCAACTCCTCTAATACAGATGTTAGTATATTTGATGGAGTCATTGAGTTCCCAAAATCTATCCTCATGTTGCATAATTCTTTTTGCTCTCTTTTGTTCAGCTTCAGCATAGTCCATTATTTTGTCTTCTAGGTCATTAATTGTTCCTCTGCTTCTTCCAACCTGCTGTTCATGGCATCCAGCCTGTTTCCAAATCTTATATATTGCATTCTTCATTTCTAATTGATTCTTTTTTAACTCTTCTATGTCTGTGGTAAGGGTCTCACTAAGGTCTTCTACTCTTGGGGCCTCTGGGTGACTCAGCCATTAACTTTCTTCCTTCAGCTCAAGTCATAATCCCACAGTCCTGAGATTGAGCCCCACATCAGGCTCCCTGCTCTGTGGGAAGCCTGCTTCTCCCTTTCCCAATTCCCCCTGCTGTGTTCCCTCTCTCCCTGTCTCTCTCTGTCAAATAAATAAATAAAATCTTAAAAATAAAAAAGAAAAAGAAAAAGTCTTCCATTATTTTCTCAAGTCCAGTGAGTATGCTTACAACTGTTGCTTTAAATTCTCCACCAGACATGTTATTTATATCTATTTCACTTAAATCTCTGACTGTGGCCTTATCTTGTCATTTCCTTTGGGATAAATTCCTCCATCTTGGCATTTTGTCTAAGTCTCTGCCTTCTTTTTTTTGTGTGTTAGAAAAGCCAGTTATATCTCTTACTCCTGAAAGTAATGGCTTCATGCAGTAGAGGTCAGGTAGTGTCTGGGGCCTGGTGCTTCAGGGAGTGTTTCTGGTGTGTGTTGTGTGTTCTGCTGTTGTGTTTTGACTGCCCTCTCCTTCAGGCTAGACATCTGCACACTGTTTTAATTACTCAAGGTATATAGTGCATTTTGCTCGCTGGTGAGGAAAATGCCCCTTCATTTTTTTTTTCTTTGTGTATTCCCCAAAGGAAGGGACATTATCCTTGATGTCTTGCTGATGACCTTCAGTGATATCCCCATGTTATTCATATGTCACTGGCCCCACTCCCTTCCCCCTATTTGGTATAAGGAAAGTGGAAGATTTGCTTTCACTGTTTTCCTTACATGTGTGATTTTGAGTCTGGAGGCTGTTTTTCACTGCTCTCAGGAAGGAATCCCAACACCTAGAGCTTTTGTAAGTTTAGTCTCTGCTAAAAATCAGAAGACTGTGAGGGAGGAATCCTATCCCAGATCGCACAGCTGTGACTACCCCACCTCCTGTTCCTCTCACCCTCCACCCCTTACAAAATTCAAGTGAAAGTATTCCTTACTGCACCCTGGGAATATAATCCAGGGTGCATTCCAACTGTTTCTCCTATGTGTTGTGACCCTACCAGGGTAATTTTCATACCTAGCTTCTTCTTTGCACCCCACCTCATGCAGAATTTTGGTGGTTCTGTTTTCCTCCATCTTATGACACATACAATAGATATTTGGAGATCTTTATGATTGACCAAAAACATAAACGTGGGCATGTAGGGAGGTTACACAGCATAGGGTTCAAGGAATAGTTCTGGACTATGCGTCCTTGGACAACTTCCTTAACATTTTTTTTTTTTTAAAGATTTTATTTATTTATTTGACAGAGAGAGATCGCAAGCAGGCAGAGAGGCAGGCAGAGAGAGAGAGGAGGAAGCAGGCTCCCTGCTGAGCAGAGAGCCCGATGCGGGCCTCGATCTCAGGACCCTGAGATCATGACCTGAGCCGAAGGCAGCGGCTTAACCCACTGAGCCACCCAGGCGCCCTTCCTTAACATTTTTGTCTTGTTTTCTTCATCTGTACAGTCAGAGCAACAGAGTTTTCCTTATGCAGTTTTAGGGTGTAAATGAGATGATGTATGCAAAATGTACCAAGTGTTTAGCACAGAACAAAGGGTCATGGTAAGCAGGGCCATTGTAGCCATCACCAAACCATCACTCAATATAGCCACTGGGTAAACCTGGATTCCACTATTTCTACTACCCTTCTGTGGGTGATGATTAAACAATCATTTTCTTAAGATTAAAGGGAAACTTGTGACTGAGACAAGAAAAAGATTGCACCAAAGAATTAAGTGCTACAAGTCAGCAATATTATATAGCAGTTGCTTGAAAAGGTGCTGGTGAAGTGCATGCCTTTTCTTGTAGTTATCAGGGCAGCTATAAATTAGGGCCCTGACCTAAAAAAAAAAAAAAATTATAGAAGGTAATGATCACATATTATCCTATCTTAACCATTTGGTAACATTTTGTCTCTTTCTAGGCTCTTAATAATTTAGGTAAAAGACTTGGGATAAAAGGCTGACTTGACTTCTTTGCATTTCTGCAACTGTGTGCAGTGAAGTTTTATTGGTTCTTTAAGATGGTTCTGGTTCTATCAATCCAGGGGAAAATTGCAGTAGCTAAATTGATAGAGTTTTTAGCCCTTTCAACTTACATTCTTATTCCCAGCTACTTTCATTGTAAAAGAAGAGCCCAAAGCCAGGAGATTAAAATGAGAATATATGTTCTCCTTCCTGTGAATACATTTTGAGGGATAGATATGCTGGGTAGCTGTCTTCCAGTAACAGTACCCACATGACCCACCTTCCTGTGTGGAGTCTATATACTCTTTCATCATATCTTCAAGAAATGTCTGTCTTTCATCTCAGAGGTATTTTAAAAGCTATCTGTTATTTTTGAAATCTATTTCTTATCCAACCTACTCCAACACTTCTATAGTTTTAATCAAGTCATGTGTCCCTGGAACTCAATGTATAAGAAAAGTGAGGTTTAAATGCCAGGCACTTTAGAAATTCTTATAATTTATAAACACCTCAATGCCAATAATAAATAGGAATGGAGGAAAGGGTACATGAAATCTGTCTATGGTTATTCAGAAGGAAACCAAATAATGGCTGGAATAGAATATTTTATAGCCTTAAAAATGACTAGTGGTATGAACATGTCAGAAGTTGGGGCTAGATTTTAAAATAATACAGAGAAGAAAAAGTAGAGACTCAAAATTATATTCTGATTACCATTGAGTAAAACATTAGCATTATAACAACAACAACTGGAATAGAATAGGACCAAGTATATAAACAATTGATAACTGAAATTCTGGAGATTTTTGTTCTTATAAAGATGGTCAAGTTTACAGTGAAGTCATTAAAAAAGAAAGAAAATCATCCATGAGGTCTGTTATGATTTTTGTTCTGGTCTGCTCTGAACAAGTAGAAAGGAGATGAGTGATGGAGAGCCTGGGCCTGGATTCAGATCCCAGCCCCATCCTGTCCATGACCTTGGTCCAAACACTTCCACTTCCTTATCTGTATCATGGTGACAAGACACCAGTTCCACAGAATTGTTGGGAGACTAAATGAAGTGATAGAAGTAAAAGGTGCTTTTCATGGTCTGCTCATTATGATGATGTAATTGGTATATATTATTGTATACTAATAGATTTGCCTCCCATGCAGGTGCCTGGAAGTAGAGGCTTTCATAAATATTTGTGGAACTAATGGCATTGCAGCACCTTTATGTATTTACCTTGCTCTCTCAATTATATATTGGGTTCATTGCTGCCAAAATGAGCGTATGTTATGGTAATTCACAGTCTTTTCACTCATTTATTTGTAAGAAAACAATGAGAAGAAACAAAATGGAAATGGAATTTCCCTTAAATAGTTGAGAGAAAGAGAAAGGAAGACAGAGAGAAAGAGAAAAGAAAAACTAGTGAATTGTATGAGATCTGAGATCTGCACTAGACATTGGCTCTCTACTTTCAATAGCTTCTTCATTCAATTACAATGAGTCTGTTCCATATTCTCTCTCCAGTTTGATAACCATCAGCTTTGATTACCTCTTGGATGGGTTAGAACTGTGGACTAACACTTGCTTGTTTGGCTTTTCTTCTTCCAAACTTCCTCTCAATTTCATGACATTTGGATCTAAATCCAAGGTAATGTTAAGTGTTGTTAATATTGGACATAGATTCTCTTTAATTTATTTTAATTTCTTTGCTTTTGTGGTGATGTTTACATGCTAAGAAAGTCAGGTCTAAGTACCTTTAGGTAGAATTCAGCACCCTCTCTCCACCTTCAGTGACATCTGCAAAGACCTCTTTCACAGCATGAATCACAGTGTTTTCTGTCAACCTGTCCAGCCTCCCAGCCGCCTCAGAGCTCCTTGAGGACAAAGATCACGATGCCTGACATAAGAGTGGTGAATGAAGGACTGAGGCCAGAAGGTGCAGGAAATGCCAAGTAGGGGGTTATTTATGGATTTTTTTTTTTCTTTTTAGTCCTGGTAGAACTTATTTGTAGGAAGAGAAATGGATGATTTTGGGTTTAAATTCTTGCCTTACTATTGACTAGCGATGGAGTCCTTGCTAAATCATTTAACATCTTTGTGTTAATGTTCTCCTCTGAGACTGCAGTATGGAGGTAGGGAAAAATAGAAAAGCAATGAGGTTAATAAGCAATAATGAAAGGACCTAGCAATACATGGACATTTAAAATGTCTAAGCACAGAGCTGGACTAGGTTCTCCAAAAGAAATCAGGCAGATTCTCAGAATCTCTAAGTAACCTGGTAAGAATGTGTCAAAACAGCATAAAAATATCCCAAAGGAAATATAATGTATCAATAGGAGATTTTGCATTCTTTATTGTTTAAAATAAAAATGTAGGGGATCACTGCCTTCTTTACTGACTCTAGCTCATCAGTCCACACCAGCAATGTAGGTTTCATTCCTTGGGATTTGGCTTCCCTCCCTCCAGTCTTCTGCATGACATCATTCACATCTGTGGCTTTATCTACTAATGCTGAGCTGAGGTTTCCTATCTTCATGTCTCTAGCCCAGAGGTAGCTCACTCACAAGTTTCCTAGGCTTTTTAAATTCCATGGACCCCCAAATAGAATTTGTTTTCTGTCTTCCCAAACCTCTCTGCCCTTAATGTATGGGAAAGTTAAATTAACTTCCACCTAACTAGCCATGCCTCAAACTCAAGGATCACCCCAGACCTGTCCCTCCCTCTTTGCTTTCATACTCAATGGGGTATGATATCCTGTTGATTTCTCTTCCTTTAGTATCTCTTGTATCCATCTTTACTGTTACTGCCCTAGTTCTGATTGTCATTACTGCTGTCCTGGACCACGGCTTGATCTTCTATTCTGATCTTATAGTTTCCAGACTTGCCTATCCCTAATCTGTCCACCCTCCCCACTTTCAGAGTGACTTTTCTGAAATCTAGTTGGATCTCCTTGCTTAAGGCCCTTCAGTGACTTCCCATAGCTCTAGCGTAATGCCCAAGGTTTTTATATGGCATATGAAGCCCTCTCTGACCTGCCCATACCCATTCATTCTAGCCTTAAAACCTGTGTTCTTCCATGCCTTTGCTTTCAGGGCTCCCCCCATCCTAAAGCCCTTATTACTAGTCTGTTTGGTAAGTGACTTGCTTATATTTCAGGATTCACTACTCTTCTGGTAGACCAGTCCACCCTCTCCTATGTATGCCTGCTATATGCTAGTTCGACAAGCAGCTTAACCTGTATAATATTTTTTGACTTATTTTTTGCAAACCTCTTTCACTAAAAAGACTTGGGTGCTCCTTAAGAATTGCAGCTTATTTATTATTTTATTCCACTCTCTGGCACAGAGCCAAGCAAGCAGTGAGCACTCAATAAATATTGGATGAATGCATGAAGAAGTATGGTCTTGGGTTCCATCACTTACAGTGACTTGGACAAATCATTTAGTCCAGAAAACAATATTCTTTTATCTTAAAAAATTGAATTTAAAATATCTATAGCACAAGATTTTCTAGGATTTTTTTTCTATTTTTTTTTCAAGATTTATTTATTTACTTGTCAGAGAGAGAGAGAGTGCGCACAAGCAGGCAGAGTGGCAGGCAGAAGCAGAGGGAGAAGCAGGCTCCCTGCTGAGCAAGGAGCCCAATGAGGGGCCTTGGGATCCCAGGACCCGGGATCACTACCTGAGCTGAAGGCAGTCGCTTAACTGACTGAGTCACCCAGGCTCACTTATTCATTAATTCAAAACATGGCTTAAAATGCTATGATGAACAAAAGCATACCTGGGCCTGCTGACATGGAGCACACAATCTAGTAAGAGAAATAAAATAATCACAAAAATAAATGCAAAATTACAAGTGTAACCAGTATTGCAAAACAGAACCCCATGGGGCCTGGAGAGTCTAGGTCAGAAGTACTGACCTAATCAGAGAAGTCAGGGAAACCTTTCTGGAGAAATCAAGTGATCTGAGTGATGAGGAAGAGCTGTTAAATAAAGAGGGAGGAGCATTTTCCAGGCAGGAGACAATCAGAGCACAGGACATCCAAGGAACTGAGAGAAAATTTATGTCCCTGAGTTGCAGAGGGCAAAGGGTGAACATGCAATGAGAAACAGAAGCAGGTGGAGGTTACACTGTGCAGCCCTTGACTTGGCACAGGAAAGACATGTAGTTTTCCCTGCCTTGATTTTTCCTCATCCTTGACTTCTAAAGACTTAGAAGAAAAAAAAAAAAAAGGAGGAAAAAAGAATATTCTGTTTTGCTGAAATTGTAGCATCAATCTTAACAGACACCCATTTGTTTCCCAAGAAAGGTAGGACATTCCTTTGTTCTTAATAGTGGTCCTGAAAAGGGGCAAAACTGTTGGGATTCAGAGTTGAGCATTAAAACATCCTTAGCTGAGCCAAAGAAGCCATCACTGACTTCCATTTTACTCCACAAAGAGATTTTTTGGAAGAAATACTCCCCAAGTTAATGACCAAAACGAAGAAAGAGCCAGCAGTAGGGACCAGTCATAACAGAAGGGCATTTAGACAACAGAGTCACTGGGTTGACATAAGTGACATGGTTACATAAGTTTAAAAGGAGATATTGCTAAGATGGAATGTGGTCTCATTCCTGCAGCTTCAGCAAGTATAATGTTCTCTAATTCCAACTGACCAAAACTATTACTGGGGAAAAAGAAGGTGTTGAGAGGTGAAAAGTCTGCAGGCCATGAAGAAAGACAAGTAGGAAAAGCAGATTCCCCAGGATTTTAGGGTATGCTTCTAAACCAAGAGATGACAGATGGTCCATCTTGCCCATGACAATGATGGGCAGCATTTGCTCTCTTCCAATAACGTGGCATCAGAGAAGGAGAATGCAAGGTGGAGGTCCTGTGTGGTCTTCTGCGATGTGGGCAGAATCCTTGTATTAAGGTTCCCATGCCCAGGGACCACATTTGCTCATGCTGACACATTTAGTCTTAAGTGAGGGGCATGTGGCCCCATGATGAACACTCGCTCGTTTTTGCCTGTCAGTGATGGCAGGTGAATTATTTTTAGTTTGGGAGCTGTAACTCAATAAATAATTTAGATATCAGTGGGAGTTGTGGTGTTGATTAATCTCACGACTTCCCTTCTGAGTTCTGAACCATTCTAGTCAGATTCAAGCCTTATACAATTGCTTTCTTTCCAGTAAACCTGGGTTGGAGGGCACAGCCTGGAGCTGTAGTGGTAAAATGGACTTCTTACTCCCCCGAAATGAATTTCCCATCCAGTCCCCAGCAGAGACTCCTCCTGATGACAGAAAGGAGGGGTGTGCGGCTCTGAAGGAGAGTCAGAGAGGATGAGAGGCAGGCTCTGGGAGGCAGGCTCAAGCTCCTTAGCTTCATCCAACAGAAGAAATCTCAGCCTCTTCTTTTGGGCAGGAGCAAATGAGGCAAAGAGCAAGGCTAAATAGTTTCTTTCCCCCAAACACTTCGAAGACAAAGAACGTTCCTACTTTATGGACCTTGTCAGAAACCAGGAGAAAGAAGAACAATGGCTGGGCAACTGATATTTTTCCCACAAGTGTTTGCACAAAGTATTTATTCTCCAAGACACCATAGGCTTTTGACTACAGAATAAAAAGGAAAGTGACAGAAGGCAGCTAAATTATAATTTGGCATGCTATTGAATCACATTTTATGTCATTTTTAATATTGGATATTATGTATATGAATTGATCTCTGCTACCCTTAATTTAAAAATGTTTATTCCTGATTGTGAAAGCAAGAGTTCAGCCTTCAAATGGCTTTTCCTCTTTATTTTAATTATTAGAGGCAATTTATTGTTCCATGAATGAATGAATGGTCTTTTTTTTTAATTTTTAAAGATTTTATTAATTAATTTATTTAGAGAGAGAATCTCAAGCAGACTCCAGGCTGAGCATGGAGCCTGACACCAGTCTCTGTCTCACAACCTTGACATCATGACCTGAGCTGAAACCAAGAGTCTGAAACTTAACCAGCTGAGCCACCTGGATGCCTCTGAGTGGTCTTTTTACTAAACCAGGCCATCAGTCCACAATTTGTATTGCCTATTTAAAAAGTGTATTAAAATTTATAATAAAACAGAGGACTTTGGTATTTTTCATATAAAATATAGAGTACAAAATGCCTTACTTTTGTTCTAGAGATGCATCATCTGGTATTTTAGTTCAATTTCTATTACTGTGTATTCTTAACCTCACTGTGCCTCAATTTTCTCATCTGTAAAATAGGAATAATGAATAGTACCTACCCTGTGAAGCTGTTATAAGGATCAAGTTGATACCTGTCGAGGATTTAGAACATGTGTGACTCACAGTTAACGATTCATAAGTGTTAGATATCATCATCATTATCAAGAGGCATCATGTTCAAAATGCCTGATAGGCTTTCTCTAAGTTACGGTGATGGTAGTTGCTATTAAAAAAAAGATGTTTAATTTCTCAAACAGTAGAAGTTTATTTGTCACTCACATAAAGTCTAAAATGTGTGTTTCTAAGCAGCTGGCCCATGGCCCTCAAATGGTGATTCAAGGACCCGGGCTTCTTCCATATTTTACTTCCACTATCTTGAAAATAAAGTTTTCAGTGTTATGTGGGACAGAGACATTCAGCCAGTAGATAGAAGAGAGGAGCTGAGATACTCCCTTTTTAACCACCTCAGTCCAGGGGTGACACTCATAACTTCTGCTTATGTCCTATTGACAGGAACTAGTCCCATGATTCCACCTCATTAGCCATCTTTGCCATACTGTTGAAGGAGGTTTATATTTATTATTATTATTTTTTATCAAAATAACTCTGACATACAATGTTACATTAGTTTCAGGTGTACAGCGTAGTGAATTGGCAGCTCTTTAGTTTATGCTTTTCTCACCACAAATGTAGCTACCATATGTCACTATGATACCATTGACTATATTCCCCATGCTATACTTTTCATCCCTGTGACTTATTCATTCCATAATTGGAATAACCTCCCACTCCACTTCACTCATTTTATCCATACCTCTCCCCTCTGGCAACTATCAGTTTGTTCTCTGCATTTTTTGTTTATTCCTTTTTATTGTTTGTTAGATTCCACATATAAGTGAAGTCATACAGTATTTATGTTTCTCTCTTTGTCTTATTTCAAGTAGCATAATACCCTCTGGGTCCCTCCATGTTGTCACAAATGACAAGATCTCATTCTTTTTTATGGCTGAATAATATTCCACATCTTCTTTATCTATCTATGTATCTACTGATGGACACTTAGGTTGCTTCCATGTCTTGACTATTGTAAATAATGTTTATTTTTGTAAAAAAGTAATTTTATAAATAAACATAGGGGTGCATGTATCTTTCCAAATTTGTGTTTTCATTGTGTGCGGGGGTAAATACCCAGTAGTGGAAATACTAAATTATATGTTATTTCTATTTTTAATTTTTTGAGGAATCTCCATACTGTTTTCTACAGTGGCTGCACCAATTTACATTCCCACTAGCAGTGCACCAGAGTCCCTGTTTCTCCACATCCTTGCCAACATTTGTTATTTCTTGTGTTTTTGGTTTTAGCCATTTCTGACAGATGTACTATGATTAACTCACAGTGGTTTTGATTTGCATTTCCCTGATGATTATTGACGTTCAACATCTTTTCATGTTTCTGCTGGCCATCAGTATGTCTTCTTTGGAAAAATGTCTATTCAAGTCCTCTGCCTTTTTTAAATAGAATTATTTGGATTTTTGTTGTTGGGTTGTGTAAGTTCTTGATGTATTTCGGATATCTAACCCCTTATTGGATATATCATTTGCAGATATCTTCTCCCATTCAGTTCGTTGCCTTTTTTATTTGTTGATGGTTTCCTTTGCTGTGAAAAAGCTTTTTATTTCAGTTCTTATAGTGTATTTTCACTTTTGCTTCCGTTGCCTGAGGAGACAGATTAGAAAAGTGTTGCTAAGACCTGTCAAAAGTTTACAGCCTCTATTTATTATTGCAACAATTTCCCCCCGAAATGTTAATTCAGTAAAGCAATATTGAAGTGGTTACTTGGCCATCGTTGCCTTTTTGATTAATGAGAAAAAGATGATATTTTAATTATTAGGAAAAAATTTTAGAAGAGTGAATTCCACTCATGCCATCTCCCTTTGGAGACATTTTTGGAAATTTTGTGAGTTGGCTGTTGACTGATTTTTACCATACCACTCCTCAGAGCTCAACTTTGGTGGTAGAAAAATATTGTGACCAGATTTATCCACATAGCTCATGGTTTGTTCAGAAGGGAACATTAAGAACACATATGTAAGGGTACCTGGGTGGTGCAGTCAGTTAGATGTCTGACTCTTAGTTTCCGCAGAGGTCGTGATCTGTCTCCTCAGGCAATGGAAGCAAAAGTGAAGTCGTGATCTCAGGGTCGTGAGATGGAGTCTCTAGTCCAACTCCATGCTCAGGACGGAGTCTGCTTGAGATTCTCTCTTCCTCCTCTTCTGTCCCCCTCCCACCGCCACTGGTGCACTCTCTCTCAAAATAAACAAATAGGATGCCTGGATGGCTCAGTCGGTTAAGTGTCTGCCTTTGGCTCTAGTCGTGATCCCAGTGTCCTGGGATTGAGCCCCACATCAGACTCCCTGTTTAGTGTGGACTCTGTTTCTCCCTCTCCTGCTGCCTACCTCTCTCCCCCTGCTTGTGTGTTCTCTCTGTCAAATAAATAAATAAAATCTTTAATATATATATATATATATCTTTTTAAAAAAAGAATACATGTATAAATATTAGATTCTGAGTGGAAATTACTTGAATTTCATTGACTTCACATATTTTTATTTGAGGCTTTTTGGGGGGAAAAATAAAGAATTGGACTACTATGAACTGAATTTATTGGTATATAGAGAGAGCACTGAATAGTTTATTTCTGTCATATTTTTGGCATGAATTATTTGCCTAATTACTTCAGCTCTCAATTTTGCCCATGTCGACACAGCTAACCCAGCAGGTGACACAGCTCAAATTGCAGAGGTAGAATGAAACAAGCCCCTCGGAGCCAAATTACAATATTCTCTATAGTGCTGTATAGGTTATACGTCATTTTTGTACACTGAGTTGATTCCATGTTCTACCTGGTGGGAGGTAGAATGCTTTGGGGGGAAATTCAGCAAATTTTAAAGTCCATTTAGGAAGCAATTCGCATTTTTTTTTTTTTTTGGCCATAGACTAGTAAGAATATATGCTATCATTAACTCAGCAGTTGCATTGTGTTTTAATTCTGCCACTTAAGACATTGAAAGTTTTCCTTTAAGAGGTACTAGCAGTTCAGTATAGATATTCTTTTACTGTAGTGGTGATACTGGCCCAAGGTTTGTAAACCTAACATTCTAGTCAGCAAACATGTATGCATGTTTATCCCAATCTTTCAATAATGGAAAAATAATAGTAATCCTGTTACTAATACAAAAGAAAGAAAGGTGTAGGTGGATAAAATCTTCAGATAGTCTGGGGTGCCTGGGTGGCTCAGTGTTGTCTCCCTTGGCCTGCCATTCCCCCTGCTTGTGCTGTCTCTCTCTCTCTGACAAATAAGTAAAATATTTTTTTTTTTAAGATTTTATTTATTTACTTGAGAGAGAGACAGTGAGAGAGAGCATGAGAGGGGAGAAGGTCAGAGTGAGAAGCAAACTCCTCTTGGACCTGGGAGCCTGATGTGGGACTCGATCCCAGGACTCCAGGATCATGACCTGAGCTGAAGGCAGTTGCTTAACCAACTGAGCCACCTAGGTGCCCAAATAAGTAAAATCTTTTTAAAAACTTAAAAAAAAATGCTTCAGATAATCTAAAATCCTTCTTTCAGTCACTATATCCCATCAGCCTATTATGCTATCCCTTCCTGAATATGCTAAAACTGAAGTGCCAGAGAATGAACTGAATATTCCTTTCTTTTCCTGTCTTGTCCTTTTCTTTCATCTTCTCTTGTGTATGATAATTAATGAGATTGCCAGAAAGCGGGGTAGAAAGGAGAAGAAAGACAGTAAATTAAAAGCCAAACTATATCATCCCTTGCACACCTGAGGAATGACAACACTCCCACCTACTTCTGGGAGCCTGTGTCGTACCCTGGTCCCCACTGAATCTTATACAGAGAGGGATGAATTGGTAGCTCAGGTGAGGACACAGCTGTGTTTTCCGGAGACTCTTCATGTGATAGAACAACTATTTTTGTTACTTGATTATGGAAATTTTAGCTTTTGTGAGGTATTTAAAGGTTTAATCCAAAATGAGAATATTTATCCCCTGTAAATAAATATTGTTATTTTTTTAAAGTGAGTTGCCTTTGCCATGCTGGTTTATTTTTCAGAAATCAACTTTTGGCATCAGAATGTGCATAACAGAGATAGAATACTACCTCATTTTTTTCTTGGAACCACAGCAGTAAATTACATGATTTAATCTACCTTTATTTATTTATTTATTTTTAATCTTACTAATTCTTTTTTTTTTTTAAGATTTTATTTATTTATTTGACAGACAGAGATCACAAGTAGGCAGAGAGGCAGGCAGAGAGAGAGGAAGGGAAACAGGCTCCCTACCGGGCAGAGAGCCCGATTCGGGGCTCGATCCCAGGATCCTGAGATCATGACCTGAGCTGAAGGCAGAGACTTTAACCCACTGAGCCACCCAGGCACCCCCCTCTTTAGTTTTTTTTAATTAGGCTTAATATGGTATTCTTTTTACTGCAACAAGAAATAAATGGTGAGGATATTTTTTCTAATATGACTAGTCATGGTAATAGTTCTAATAGTTCTATAGCTAATGAGATAGAATACCCTTTGAAATATAACTTACAGATTTGAACTTAACTGTCTTTTGGTCTCTTCTTACCTGAGGAACCACTTCAAATACTTCAGGAAGGATAAAGTGGTTAAGGCCTAATTTATGATCTACCTTAAGGTAAGGAATTAGATTTTTTAACTAACAATTTTACTATTATGCTAATTTGTAGCAAGCCATGTGAAATTCATTGCTCTGGAATTTTTCTGTAACAGTCAGTATTCATTAGAGACAGAATGCAGTATGAATTGGGCATGACTTGATCCTCATCCAAAGGAGCACAGTGACTGCTGTACCAAAGAGCTGGACCATTTACCTGAAGTTCAATCACAGGGTCCCACAGACATGATCATAGGATTTCATTAAATAACAAATCTTTTAATTTTTTTTCTAAGCTTTAAATTTTGTCATAACTAAAATGACAAAAAGAGCTCCTTATTGACCAATAAGGATTTTTATTACTGGGTTGCCTACATTTTTGAGAACCTGAGATATTAAATAATGAAGGACAAGAGCTGTGTCTTAGTCTCATTCATCTTAGGGGGTGAGTGTTTTTCACAGCCTAGGAGCTTCCTTGAGCTTAGCAAGAACCTAAAAGATGCCTAGTCATAGTTGCCCGATTTAGCATCATGTTAGCAGAAGAATCAGCTAGAAGCGAAGATTTCCTCTTATTGCACCTTTTTTTTTTTTTTTCTTAGATCGCATGGAAAGAGAGGAAGGAATTAGGCTGTCATGGAACTTAATTTGGAAAAGCTGTTATTTTGACCTTCTTTTGCTTCTTTGGCATCTTAATTTCCAAGTAGAGTGCTGAGCATCTTGAAGACAGTTAAACGTAATTGTTGATAAGTTGAACAGTGGAATTGAATTATAGTAAGTACCTTTGTAAATGAAAGTAACTAAGGAGTTATTAAAAAAAAAAAAAATCCCTGAGGGATAGCATAACTCATTCAAAAGTAAGACTATCCCAGGATCATTCTCAAAATGTGGAAACAACAGGTTGGTTAATACAGTTTAGTTTTTTAAAAACCAATTACAAGATATAAAAGCAGATTTTTTGGATGTTCTGTAGATGACTGTCAGTTGACTGACTACAAATTTTATTTTCCCAGTAATTTTGTGTGTCCTAGGCCTCCAGATAGAAAAAGTCATTTCAGTACTCTTGTCTTCAGTTGTTCTATTTGTTGAGCTTTTATGAAATATTTTAGTCTATGTATTCTCAGATATGATTATAAAAGGCAATAATAAATAATGAATAGTATACTCGAGTCTAAAATAAAATGGTTCTTTGGCAATTTTAATGTAGTTGTTCCTCCTCATTGCGCTTTTTTGTGGTCTCATAATTTTAAAAAAGCACAGTGCAAAATGACGTGAATCCATACATGAGTAATTCTTCTGAGAGTGTCTTGTCATATCCACAGGAAGCATAACTGAACTTGCATATAAGCCTTTTGTTTACTGATAAGGATAATCGAACATGAAGCACTCCAGTGACAATTCTACCATATGGGAGAAGTTACCCCATTCCTCTGTTTATTTGAAATTTATGGTGAGAATAGTGACAGTGAAAAAATCTTTATGGCCTCCAGCAGCAGTTGGGCATTGTATTATGAAGTATTTTCATGGCTGAAGATACAGCATTCTTTTGCTAATGCACCTCGAACACTGCCGTGCCTATGCAGTATGTGGGTGTTTAATAAATACTATTTAATGATAAGACTTAATTTAGGCATGACATTTTATTCATGCTTATGATTCACACACCTCCCTGGTACTCACAGATGCATTTGGATTTTATTTGTTAAAGTTAAGGAGCCAACTTGGCACCTTAGAAAGCAAAGCATGCACCCCTTGTGTGTACATAGTTCATACCAATGGATCTACCAGCAACTCTTGGTTATTCTTAGCCCGTTTAGTGAGAAGCCCACTGAAGATCCTTACAGAGGCCTCTGACTTTGATGGGTTCCATACAGATAGCTCTCTGCTCCTACTCTGCCATTCTGCAAATATTTGACCAAAATGTCAGTCGGGGAATGAAAATGTAAAAGGGTCATCATGAGTCCATCACAGGTTTTAGAGAAATAACTCAAAATACAGAGCCTGCTGATGATCAGTGACTTTGATAGAAGAAGAGCTCATGTCATTGCACAATTCTTTTTTTTTTTTTTTTTAAGATTTTATTTATTTATTTGACAGAGACACAGCAAGAGAGGGAACAGGGACAGGAGGAGTGGGAGAAGGAGAAGCAGGCTTCCCGCCCAGGGGGGAAGCCCATCCTGGGTTCCTCCCAGGACCCTGGGATCATAACCTAAGCCAAAGGGAAATGCTTAACAGCTGAGCTACCCAGACGCCCCCTTTCTGTATCTTCTATCCATCACCTTTCATCCCTGCGGCAGCTGATGTACCGTAAACTCCTGGAGGGCAGCAGCAGACCACTTCAGCCCTTGGTATTGTGAGAAGTGCTTGTGGGGGCACCTGGGTGGCTCAGTGGGTTAAAGCCTCTGCCTTCAGCTCAGGTCATGATCTCAGGGTCCTGGGCTCTAGCCCTGCATCAGGCTCTCTGCTCAGCGGGTAGCGTGCTTCCCCCTCTCTCTCTGCCTGCGTCTCTGCCTACTTGTGATCTCTCTCTGTCAAATAAATAAATAAACTCTTTAAAAAAGAAGTGCTTGTAGGTGCAATGTCTTCTGCAGATGGGCTTCCAGTAACCACATGATAAACCAAAGTGGATGTTTTTTCCCCTGAACAAGCCAAGAGGTGTCTAGGTGTATGGTGTTTACAGAGATGATGTAAGACTATTACGTGATAAAAGCAAAGAGAAATAACTCTTTTTCTCTTACTTCTGCCTTAAGTTTACTCTTAGTACAAAGCAAGATCTACATGGCTGATCTTTTGAGACTGCATTTGTGTGTTCTGCTTTCTCAGGTTCTTGCCCCATGGGACGGGTTCTGCAAGGAGCAGGCCTGCTCCTTCAGTCTTCCCAACACAGTTTTTGTCAGCTGTTCTAGGATTCTAGAGGCAAAACAACTCATTGCTGGGCAAAGTGTTCACAAAAAATGTATTTCATTTCTAATGAGGTTTAATAGTGAATCTTCATATTCGTGTTTATAATATAGAGCCTAATAAATGCTTGTTATGTATTAATACTGACTTTATTCAGGTGCCAAATTAAAAAAAAAAATGTCTTACTTAGAGGCACCGGTGGTTCAGTCTGTTAAGCATCTGACTCTTGATTTCAGCTCAGGTAATGAATGATCTCAGGGTAGTGAGATTGAGCCTCACTTGGGCTACACACTGGCCGTGGAGTCTCTCTCTCCCTCTCCCTTTGTCCCAATCCCCCCACCCCCAGCTTTCTCTCTCTCTCAAAACAAAGCAAACATCTCTCTTAAAGTACATATGTTAATAGTGTTTTGAAAAACCCTTAATGGCGAGATTGCAGTGCATAATGTGATGACTTCATGTAAAGGACTTTCTGGCTATCACTGTTTTCACTTACCATTTACCAAATACCCTAGAGAGAATTTTTATTCTCTTGAGTAATTGCCTTCATCAGCTCAGGCTGCTATAACAAAATACCCTGCAATGGGAAGCTTATAAGCAACAAAAATGTATTTCTCACAGTTTATGGAGGCTGGGAGTCTGAGGTAGGGTGCAACGTGGTCCAGTTGTGGTGAGGGTCCTCTCCTGGGTTGCACACCTCTTGCTCTGTCCTCCCAGGGTGGAGAGCAGACAGCAGCAAGCACTCTCACAACTGATGGGCACTAATCTCAGTCATGAGAGCTCTGTCCTCAAGATGTCGTCTAAGTCTAACTACCACCCCAAAGTTCCCATCACCTTGGAGGGGAGGGTTTCAACATGCAAATTTGGGAGATTTACATTCAGTCTGTAACAATAATGAACACATTAAAAAAATCAAGCAGTATGACATTGTGATTAAAAGCGATTGCTTTAAAAAAAAAAAAAAAAAAGCATTTGCTTTAGGGCACCTGGGTGGCTCAGTTGGTTAAGCATCTGTCTTTGGCTCAGGTCAGGATCCCAGGGTCCTGGGATGGACCTGCATGGGGCTCCCTTCCCAGTGGGGGAGTCTGCTTCTCCCTTGCCCTCTCCCCTTCCCCTGCTGAATATATGCATGCTTGCTCTCTCTCCCGCTCAAATAAATAAATAAAATCTTTAAAAAAATTACTTTAGAATGCAACTACCCAGGGTCAGATTCTTCACCTATTTACAGTATCATCCACTTGTTTCCATTTGTCCAAGACACTCCCACTTTTAGCACTGAAAGTCCTATGTCCTGGAAAAACTCCTTGGTCCTAACCAAACTAAGATGACTGCTCAGCCTTTTATTTTTTTGTTTGTTTCCTTCAAAGCACTTATAACTATAAGCTACTTGATTTATCTGCTGTATTAATTAGAGAACAACCTAAGCTGCTATAACAAAGAGATACAAAAATAGAGTGGCTCAGACAAGCTAGATAGAATTTTATTTCTCTCTTATGTAACAGTCCAGAAGTGGGTGAGGGTCTGTCCCAGGAGGTGATCCAGGACTTGTTTCCTGCTCTTTTGTTGTCCATTACCCCCTCATCTGTTGCTTCCATCTGCATTGCTAAAGCTGGCTCAGTGGGACACTGTTGGTGGGCTAGCCCATGGAAAGGGCAAAGAAAGGATGGAGGATAACCAGCTTCTTCTTTAAAGATGGGACCCAGAAGCAACACACATGGCTTTCATTTACATCCTTGTCACATGTCCATACCCAGAGGGAGGTTGGGGAGTGTAGTATTTAACTGGGTGACCATATGGTAAATTCATGGGGGGTGGAGGTTGTCTATTGCTAAAGGAGAGAGGGACAGAATAGACATGGGGGGGGGGGACAATTAGCAGTCCCTGCCATGCCTACATAGTTGTGTTTTTGTTTATGGTTTTTAAGGAAAAATTAGGTTTGTTATATCATTATTATGTTTGCTTATTGGTTGACATGTTGGAAACTAAGCATTAGCGGAGTGACTGGCAGGCACATAGCAAGTAGTCAACAAATGGTAAATTTTCCTTCATTTTTTTTCAGTCAAGAAGAAAAGATTCATGTTTGGATATAAACATATTTTAAGAAATAATACTGAAACTGTTAATTTTGCTATTCACGGAAGAAATCTGAAGTATTAAAACCTTCTTTTAGGGATGCCTGGGGGGCTCAGTTAAGGGACAGACTCTTAATTTCAGTTCAGGTCATAATCTCAGGGTCCATAGAATCAGCTTCCCCGGGCTCTGAGCTCAACACAGAGTCTGCTTGTTCCTCTCCCTGCCCCGCCCCCCAGGTTGTGCTTGAGCACACCCACTCCCTCTCTCAAATAAATTAAAACAAAAACAAAACAAAACAAAAAAAAACTTAGGAAAAAACCAGGATTCCCTTAATGAGGATCATTTTCAAGGGTCTCTCTGAGATCTTCTGACAAATCAGCAACAGCTAACAGGCAATTGTATAGCTGTTTTAACCTGTGGTTTCTTTTCAAAATATAAGAGCACCTGCCTTACAGACATCCAGGTAAATAAAAAATACAGCTGACCCTTGAACAACCTAGCTTTGAACCGGAAGGGTCCACTGATATGAGAATTTTTGGATTAAATATAGTACAGTACTATAGATGTATTTTCTGTTATAATTTTTTAAAATAACTTACTATTTTCTTTTCTCTACTTACTTAGTCATAAGAGTGCAGAATATAGCCCATAGAACATACAAAATATGTGTTAATTGTTTATGTTACTGGTGAGGCTTCTAGTCAACAGTGGGCTACTAGTAATTAAGTTTTGGAGGACTCAAAAGTTATATGTGGATTTTTTTTGTTTTAAAGATTTTATTTATTTGACAGAGAGAAATCACAAGTAGATGGAGAGGCAGGCAGAGAGAGAGAGAGGGAAGCAGGCTCTCTGCCGAGCAGAGAGCCCGATGCGGGACTCGATCCCAGGACTCTGAGATCATGACCCCGAGCCGAAGGCAGTGGCTTAACCCACTGAGCCACCCAGGCGCCCCTATATGTGGATTTTTGACTTTGCAGGGAGTTGGTACCCCAATCCCCACTTTGTTCAAGCATCAACTGTAATAGGTTTGAATAATATACATGAGTTTGGAACAAAGATAACAAAACAGAGACAATACATCGACTCTGGCCTGTTTCTACACACTTTAAGAAAGAGGAAACTTGATTCTCTCTTTTCTTTCCAACTGCTCTCTTCAAGAAGCATTTATTTTGAAAAACTACTTTGTGTTGAGGGACAGATTTAAGTTCCAGCTAATTGTTAACCAATTTTTTAAAAACACACACTTAAATAGAATTGACTTTTGTTTGTGGCCCAATCTGTTAATTCAGTCCTTAACTGGAACAAAGTACAGTTCGTGGGAGTCATGCTTAGAGGGTTCCAAACACCAGATGTCAGAGATGATGTCTGTAAATTGTCTTAAAGAGTTTTTAAAAACTATGAAAATTTAATGCTTATATTGAATTATTGACAGAGTAATTGGTTGCTGGTTCCTCTTCCAGGACACATTTGAAGGAGGCTTCTGCTCTCGTTTTATGGATCTTACAGAACAAAGAAATTCAGTAGCTCCTGTAAGCTCTTAGTTATTTGTGGTTTTACTCAGACAGTTTTAACTGTTCACATACTAGCTTGTTTAAGGAATCATCTTTTTCACCTCAAACACAACAGATTTGTTTCAGACTATTCAAAAAAGATGACTGTGAGATGGTGTCCAAACTTCAGATGGAATATCTAGAAATTCACATAACTCTGTGAATGTGTTTGACTGAACATCAAAGCGCCAACACTTCCATTCTTAGAAAAACTTTACCAGGGGTGCCTGGGTGGCTCAGTTGGTTGGGTGACTGCCTTTGGCTCAGGTCATGATCCTGCAGTCCTGGGATCATCCCACATCAAGCTCTTTGCTCAACGGGCTGTCTGCTTCTCCTTCTGACCCTCCCCTTCTCGTGCTTTCTCTCTCTCTCTCTCAAATACATAAATAAAATCTTTTTTAAAAAAAAAAGAAATACTTTTCCTATTTTTTAGCCTGTATGAATTCTCCACATCCTTCAAGACAGAGCTTCAATCTCTTCAACTCTGTGATGCTTCTCTATCAGGAACTTCTCTGTTAAAGTCTTTTTTTTGAACCCACCTACTCCAGTCTCTCAGAGCTATTGGGTTTGAGGTCTGGAATTCCAGGCTGTACTTCTATGCAAGTCCTGGTGTATGGTTCCTGTTTTTCATAGCATCTGGTGGAACCACTCTTTTTCTTAGCCTCTGGACTGTTGACTCCTGCTTCTTCTTTGCTTTGTTTTCTTCTAATTCTTCCATTTTGATATATAGAAGAATGTTTTACTAGGCCATTTTCAAATAGTTGTGTAGTAAAGTAGAAAGACAGTTAAAACTATACATTCTTGAGCCTCAGTGGTCCTATCAAAAGGTCATACATTCAAAAGATGTTCATTGCCATAATTAGAACAGCAAAAGAATGGTGACATCATAAATGTCCAGCAGAAGGGGAATGCTTAAATGAATTTTAGAACATTCATTCTATGGAATACTGATTTTTCAAATATAAAGTAGGTCTCTTTCTCTCTCTCAGAGAGACCCAGAAGTAGGGATAGGAACTGTAACTTTTTAACTTGTGTATATCTATATTTAAAAAAAAATGTATACTGGGCGCCTGGGTGGCTCAGTGGGTTGAGCCGCTGCCTTTGGCTCAGGTCATGGTCTCAGAGTCCTGGGATCGAGTCCCGCATCGGGCTCTCTGCTCAGCAGGGAGCCTGCTTCCTCCTCTCTCTCTCTGCCTGCCTCTCTGCCTACTTGTGATCTCTCTCTGTCAAATAAATAAATAAAATCTTTAAAAAAAAAATGTATACTGATCATGTATTATTACTTTTATAATTTAAAAAAATCACAAATTTATTTGACATGCCCCCCAAGCCTGTATGTTACCATTGTGGAAACTATTTTTGGACTAATTGCTCTAAAACAATCACTGGATCCCCCCACTTTTATAAAGCCCTCATGCTGGCTCCATAATCCCAGCCACTCCTTCCGACTGGAGTTTGCTCTGGTTGCCAGATTCTCCTGTTGGAATTGAGATTCTTTCCTACTCATTATTTTGCCCTTAACTTTGATATTATTTCTTCCCCTAAAATAACTTCCAGTTGCTTCTCTTTGCCTTTCTAAAATGATACCTATTTTCAAATCCCCAAAGCAAGTCTCTATTCTCTCAATAGCAACCCTTCTCCAAATTCCTAAAAATGAGATGTCTGGGTGGCTCAGTGGGTTAAAGCCTCTGCCTTTGGCTCAGGTCATGATCCTAGTGTCCTGGGACTGAGCCCTGCATCGGGCTCTCTGCTCAGCTCCCTGCTTCTCTCTGCCTGCTTCTCTGCCTACTTGTGATGTCTGTCTGTCAAATAAATAAATAAAGTATTTAAAAAAAAAAAAAACAAATTCCTAAAAACACAACATAATGGTACCTGGGTGGCTCAGTCAGTTAAGCACTGACTCTTGATCTCAGCTCAGGTCTTGGTCTCAGGGTCATGAGTTCAAGCCCAGCATGGAGCATACTTAAAAAAAAAAAAAAATTAAAGAAACACCCCACAGTGTATTTATATTTATCACTTAGGTAGATCACACTAGAAAAACCCAATATTTTAGTTACCCCCTTGGAATATACAGATGATTGAAATTTTATATGAATTTCAGAAATTATGTATGTTTTGAATTTATTGCTGGTTGTTTACTGTCCTTTTTCTTCCTGGGGAAAAAGTGGGAAGAAAAGAAATCTTGCTGTAGTTTCCTGACTTAGCACTGAGAGCCACTTGGATCAATGCTCCCAAACTGAGGCACATCAATGGCTGCATTATGGTCTTGTTTGAAGGACACAGTTTACCTCAGTCCACAGATCAGAGAGCTCCGAGGAGCAAAATGGATATTCTGTTGATAAAGGACATTAATCTTTTTGTCACTTTCGTTGGTTAGTATGGCTACGTCTGGGGCTATTTTCTATACACCTAGTAGAATAAATTCTCTACATATATTTTGATCTTGACTCCATGTCTGTGTGTGTGTGTGAAAGTCAAAGGATCTACCAACTGATGTGTCCCAAATTCCAATTTTATATTTTCTTATTTATTTTATTTTTTTTTTAAGATTTTATTTATTTGACAGACAGAAATCACAAGTAGGCAGAGAGTCAGGCAGAGAGAGAGGAGGAAGCAGGCTCTCCGCTGAGCAGAGAGCCCGATGCAGGGCTTGATCCCAGGACCCTGGGATCATGACCTGAGCTGAAGGCAGAGGCTTTAACCCACTGAGCCACCCAGGCACCCCCCCAAATTCCAATTTTAAGCTAATTTGTCCCAACATATCATTCACATATTTCTGTTTTATAAGATATGTTCCAATATGAGATAATGTTTGAAATTAGGAATGCTCAAAACCCCAAATTAAATTTCAAATATTGCATGAGTCGCAAAACATAAGAGTTAGGTTTTGAATACCTGAGGAAGAAGAAATGCTGTATAAAGGCAAAGTGGTAGCTAATGATAATCACATTTCAAAATAAAAGCCTTCTCTTCTACCCACATACCTCAAAAAGTCAGTCAGCCTAAGAATTTTTAATATCCACTTTGATATTCTCTCAGTTAAATCCTAAGTACTAGAATACACACTTTCTTGCCACAGTCACTTAACAATTTATGTAAGGAATGAACATTGATCGGCCATTGAGTCTGCCTTGTGCTAAGACTGTGCAGAGACCATTTCTTTCTACTTGGCTGCATTATTAGCTGTGACGTGACTCCAAATTAGATCCATCTAGCTTTGCTTAAGAAGGCAGCCACAAACTGTTTAGTCTCCTTTAATCCTCCAGGCAATTCTGAGAATAGTGCTAATGGCATCTGCTTTGCAGTCCGATTAGCCCTAAATCCAGGTTCTGGTCCTGTCGTTTCTGGCTGTGTTCCTCAGAGCAAATTCCTTGACCTCTCAAAGCTTCAGTATCTCTATCAATAGCCTGAGTGTGGTTTAATAAAAAGAAAATGTCTCATAAACTGTTAAAGCTTAAAATGAGACAATCTGCTCAATTAAATTGTTTGGAGCATAGTAAGCATGTAACTTAAATGTTAATTATTGTGGTTAACTTCCTCTTTTCCTGAGAGTTTAATGCCGGTAAAGGTCAGTAAATTGATAGAGATGGAACTCCCAAGTCCTCTTGATGCCTGTGATTTTTCTGTCCCCAAATGCCATACCCAGAAGCCCAGCACACCATATGCCATGTTGTATCATGCCACCATGGCACGGCACGTGGCACCACATCACACACCACACCATGCCATGGCATGCTGTAGCATACTTCATACCACGCCAAGACACGTGACACACCATGTCATCTTTCTAACACTGGTTTCCCTCAGTTGACATCCTCGTTTGTCCTTCCTTATGTACCCCTCACAGCTTTCCATGACATTGTTTTAGATCCCAGGGGTCTTTGTGACCTATGTTCAATGCCCAACACTGGCACAAAACCCAAGACCTTTTGCAGAGGTTGCAAGTCTGTTGTGTAGATCTGTGTCCACCTGAAGAAGAATACCTTTTTTTTTTTGTTAAGACAGTGTGGACTGTGGATAGCCAGCCCTACAAGGATGGCCCCAGGCTTTGTGACCATACATTTCCCTTTATAAGACACATTCTAATGAGAAGATCCTAAGTCCAACATCAGCATTAGCTTGATTTGGGAGATTATTCCAGACTGAGGTAAATCCCCTTCTCAGGGTCTTCTTCAGTGTGTTCAAAGTGATAGATGCAGGTCATAGGCATCATTATCATAGGCCATTCACTTTCATGAATATTCATTGCCTCTGTCTTTGGTGTCTTTCAAGGTTATGAAGTACACCCAGTACTATGGTTAAAACTACATTTTGAAATTATGCAGTCATTTAGAGGGGGAAAAAACCCCTTATATTATCCACATGTTTTGGTTAGCTGCAAAAACGACGTGACCTAAGAGTGCAGGGTGGCAGGTGTAAAAATTTGTGAACCAAGAAACAAACTCTTAACTCTAGAGAGCAAACTGATGGTGACCAGAGTGGAGGTGGGGACGGGGATGGGGATTACGGAGCACACTTATCCTGATGAGCACTGGCTGATGTATAGAAGTGTTGAATCACTATGTTATAAGCCGGCAACTAATATAACACTGTATGTTAACTATACTGGAATCGAAATTAAATTAAGTGAAATTAAAAAGTGAATAAAAATAGGAAACTTAAGTCAAGGGGATCAAAATTGGTAGGGGAAATTCTCTCACTGTCTCACTCTTCTCATCGACTTGTCGTCAGGTCCAGCTCAGATTTGAGAGGGAAGAGGACAAACTACAGTGTATCCATCCCCCAGTGGAAACCAGTATGATGAGCTTGGAAACACATTTGTTCATTCCATAAGTATTTACAAAATAAAATCTATTTGCTGGCAAGTGTGCCTAGCACCAAGGAAGCAGTGAGCACAAGTTGTAGTCTGTGTCTCCTCAGAACTCAGTGGGAAGAGAACACAACATGTAAAGAAGAAAATGAGGTTTTAGCCTGAGCCATCAGAACAGAAGAGAGGACCTCCCTGTCTTCACATCTTTGTCTGTCATGTGCAACAAGGAAGCTGGGTTGGGGCTTCCCATCAGAGCTTGTGCCACATAATTACATTAGTGTCTTATCCTGCATCTTTTTCTTTTTTTCAAAATGAAATTAATATCTTAAATAGTATACATTCTTTTGGGAAAAGGAAAATTGTTTTTAAAGAGAAGGACACGATGAAAAGTCTCCCTTCTATTTATATTACTCTCTATCCTGTTGCAACCCCATGGTTAATAAATAATTTCTCAAGTTTTTTTTCCAGTTTCTTTATGCAGATACAAACAAATGACAAACATATATTCTTATTTTCCCCTTTGCTTACAAGAAAGTTGGCATTCTGTATATCTGTGTTTATATCTATAACCTATTTTGTGCATCTTCTCACTTAACAATATTTACCTGGAAATCTTTCTATATCAGTACATGTATGTTATCTTCATGCCTTTGTACCACCACACAGTATTCTGTGTGAAGAAGTACATAATTTGTTTGACCAGGCCCTGATCCTGGATATTTGAGTTGACTCCAGTTTTTGTTATTTCAAACTATGCTGTGATGAATGGCTTTGTTCACATTCATTTTTAAAACATGTGCAAGTATGTCTATAGAATAATTTCTGTAAGAGTGCTTGTTCAAAAAGAAAATGAGTTTATAATGTGGAGAGACACTGCCAAATTACCCTCCCTAGGGGTACATAATATACCATCCTACAAGCCTGTGTTTTGGTACCAGAATGCCTTTTTCCCCCCGTCTCACCAAAGAGTGTATAGCCAAACATTTTTTGAGTTTTACCCAGTCTGAAAACAGAGAAATGTTATTTTAAGGGTTGTTTTAACTTGCATTTTTATATTCTGAGGCTATTTATATTGACTTTTCCATGCAAGGTATTTATTCTTGTCCTTTGTCTATTATTAAGTAAATGGATTGGTGGCTTTTTCTTCTTGGTTTCTAGGAACTCACTATATTTTAGGAGGATTAGCTCTTTATATGCCATATTGTTTACTAATTATTTGAGGTATCTGTTTCCACTAATAGAATATGAAGACAAACCTGGGACTAAAGGCTGAAAGCAATAGGGAGGTATATTTAAGTTAAATTTTAAAAACAGTAATGAGTCCTTCATATGTATCAGCATGATGCTTAGTGCTTTGATTCCAATATCTCATTTAGTCTTTGTAAAAATCCTAGGAGGTGGTAATTATTGTTAATAGATGAAACTGAAGCACAAAGGCATTAGGAAATCTGCCCGCGTTCACACAGCCAGCAAATGTTGGAGTTAGTATTCAAAGTCCTGAATTTCACCCCAGGGCATAGGATCTTGACTATAACACTTACTAATAACTAGGTTTGCAAAGCAAGCAGTGAGATACCATCAATGCAAATATTCAAACTAAAGTTGGGAAATAGTCGATCTTAATCTGGTAAATGAGATTCTGGGATTAGATGACCTCAAAGGAACTACCACCACCGCTGACCCTCGTCCCCCCGCCGCTTTTTATTTTTTAGAGAGAGAGTACTCGCAAGGTTGGGGGGTCAGAGGGAGAGGGAGAGAGAGAATCTTAAGCAGACTCCCTGCTAAGCATGGAACCCAAAGATTGGGGGTGGGGAGTTGCTTGATCTCATGACCCTGAGATCATGATCTGAGCTGAAATCAAGAGTCACTTAACTGACTGAGCCACCCAGTCGCCCCTCAAAAAACTATTTTGTTCCTTCTTTATTTTTTTTCTGATAACACCATGACTGACCAGAAAGATGAATCAGAATATATTAAATGGCCGGGCTCCATATGAGACCTCCCTGCTCTAGTTATGATCCCCTCAAGTCTCATTGCCATAAGCAGCCAGGGGACCTGAATTCCTATTTACAAACAATGGCTTCATGGTGAATGTTTGTGATACAGCAGGTTGCTAAGCCTACATGAGCATAGGAATGTTCTTCATTCCAGTGCTTTGCAATGGTTAAGTGTTCAGTAAATTTTTTAAATTGGATTAAATACATTAAAAGCTCATTCTAAATGCTCTTGTATGTGACTCAGTCAGATGGTAATATGGAGGTAGTCATCCAGTTAGTAAGTACTGAGTATGTACTATGTGTAAAGCACAGTGCTAGCAACTCAGGGATATGAAGAAGTATAAGACACAGGTTTCCACAAGTATATAGAAAAAGAGCTGACAACAAGGCAGAAAAGCCAATGAGCCCTAAAGAAATGGTCATGGCCCTTGGAGCGGGGATGAGGGAGAAAGCACTGAGAAGTGGAGAGGTAAGGGGAGACTTCCTAGAGTAGATGAGACATCTTCCGTGACTTTATTTGAATTTGGGGAGGAGTAAACGACCCCTTAAGTTGAAGGGAAAGGCTTGAGTAAGGGTTATAGAAGTTGAAAACCTCATGTTTGTGGGCTTGATTAAATGTGTTTCCTGAACAGGCTCAGATATAAAACCATAAAGGCAGACTGGGACCTCATTGAAGAGGATCCTGAGTTCTAAGCAAAAGCATGGGTAGAGACAGCCATCAGAGACTTTCGAGTAGAGAAGTGACATGTGAAAGTAGTGTTTTAGGGAGAGGAATAAGGTAGCCGTGTGCAGAGTGGTACACAGAAGCAGTGAAGCTGGAAGCCAGATGCTTGGAACCTATCAGTCATTCAAGGGGAAGGTGGTTAGAGTCCAGCTGAGAAGGTAGCCATGGAATGGGAAGTAAGGGAGAAAGATCATGTAAAGGGAGCTATGGGGATTAACTAGATAATTCTATGTGGGGAGGGAGCAAACGGACCAATAACATACAAACAAATTTATAGTATATCTTTTTTTCCCTACTATTCATGTATATATAGCATTGAAGTCATGTGACCAAAACCAGTTATTTTCCTCTTTGGAAATCAGAGAGCAGTGTTCTATCAACAAATGATAAATAGGATGGGATGGCTCTTGTTTATGTCCCAAAGGTAATTCTTTGGATGGCCGGGGTAACTGGGGTAACTGAGAGGTTTCTCTGTATTGAAAGCCTCAGAGTAGAATGTATCCGAATTAGGGGGGTACATTAGATAGCGATGATGGTTGTATAACTCTGAATATACAAAAACTACTGGACTCTATACTTTACGAGGGAATTTTATTGTTTGTGAATATAATTCACATAATCAGTAAAGCTGTTTAAAAAGGCAATGGGAAGTCTATATAGGATTCGAAGGACTTTTTCTTAAGATCCAAGTAAATTCCAAATATTTACCTCCCCTTTCCTCCCATAAATGATTATCCCCCAAAGAAGGTCATAGAATCACATTTTCACCTTTGGACAGCAGGCAAACTATATCCCATACTTCCAAGCTCATCAGAATTCCCACTCGCATTCCATCTCAGTGCTCTGCAGCTTTGTGCTTTCCAAGGGAATGCTGAGAACTGTCAGAGAAACTTAGACAGTGGTTTGTCTGCCAGGCAAGGTTTTTTCCTCTAATAGAATTTTCTGTTAAAGTAAGAATTCTTTCCTCTAACAGAATTTTCTGCTAAAGTAAAGGCTGTGCAAGTCCTGGCTTTTCACCCACAAAAGACCCAAAAGCTTGCTGAATCATTTTTTATTAAACATTAATTTTGCAATCTCAACAGCTAAATCTATTATCCTGACAGGCAAGCTTTAAATAAGGCAGGAAATTGGGGAAAGAAAGAGTAGTTACTTATCTTCTTAATCCCCCAAACTTGCCATCAGCTTTGGCTTCGAGTCTTTTGCTAGAGAACGCAGGCTCATTTTTCTTTCTTTCTCTTTCTTTTTTTTCTGCCTTTCAACGTTATTAACTAATCACATAGATAACATTTTAAAGAATGGGTATACCTGGATTTTTCAACACCCATTTTTCATGTTAAATCACAGACCACTTAATTTCAGAAGGAGAATGTTTTCTGGGTGACAGAGAGGCCCTGGTATATTCATCCCTCATAAATGGCTCTGTTGTCAAGTGTGTCACAGCCGCCATACTGTGCACCTGCTGATATCTCAGCACTGAGAAAGATGAGTAGGAGTTTCAGGGAAAAAGCCTCACAGCCTAAACTCTGTGTAGGCTACAGCCATCCATCACATGGGCAGCCTACGGGTAAACGATTGTGGGGAAAATGAATGCAGATTCATTCTGGGTCACTGCTTCTGGCCTCTAATTCTTGAATTTTAATGTGTATTTCTCTCCCCACCGCCACTGACGTTCCAGCTTTTTTTTTTTGGCACCCCCCCTTTTAAAAATATATTTCTCAATTTAATTGGACTAATGTTCCCTATATCTGTAATTATTGACTCTATTCAAACAATAATTGATGTTTTCTGTTTTGTTTTGTTTTGAATCTTGGGGGAAGGGTAAACCAGATTTCTCTAATGGAGCATATATACCTCTGTGCAGAGTAACCTTTTGGTATAATTAGTCTTTCTTTCTGGCATTTTCTCTTTCCATTTCAAAGCAGTATGAAGGGCTTTATTGAGATATAAAATATCATCTTATACCCTAGACCCCTTCTCGTTTTCCTGAGGAGTCAGAATGGGCTCTATCTGCAAGGAAAAGCTCATCCATGGATTCTGAATATGTCTGTTCCTTTTCTGTCTGTTGTCTTGGTAAATTTCAACTTTTCAGGTTCAGGTCAGTCATTACCATGTCCATGTGGGAATCTATGTTTGTTGCATCACTAGATAATACTCCAGGAACAACCACCTGCTCATGAGGCTGCACAGACAGCCATGGCCTTGCTCTCTGGGGATTCTAGCATCCAAGGTAGACCCAAGAGAGTAACCGGTGTGTGGTCTGGCTAGGTGTAACTTGTGGCCCAAAATGCCCCAATCACACCTCCTTATGGACAAAGTCCTAAACTAATAGATAGGTAAGAATGTGTTACAAATGGTTGGTATCCTCTTTGAAAAATGGAAGTAATAATAAAATCTATAGCTCTCCTTATTGAGGGCATACTATGTGCCAGGTGAAGAGCTGAGTAAGCATTATATCATTTAATCCTTGTAGCAGACCAATAGAAGAACCACTCCTGCCCCCATTTTCAGAATGAGTAAACTTATGCACAGACAGGCTTCCACAGTCTCCCAACTGACAATGGTAGAGCAGAATATAAAACCAGGCTCTAGGTCACCAATCCAAGGAGCTCAATTCTGTGAGGGTGGGTCAGAATTTAAGAACTAAAGGATTTGAGGCTTGAAACTTTCCTTGGGAAATGTAAGAGCATCTTCTGCAAGTCATCTTTACCATCTCATTCCTCAATACTGCCAGAGAATTAAAGATATAAAATAAAACACCCACCCTTTGTGGAATTATTGAATTTGTCTAGCTCATGATTAGTACTTCTGACCTTGAACATGGGTGGATGCAAGAGCCTGATTTTATCCACACATGTGCTCCAAAGAACAGCAGTTTTAGCTTGTTTCCATTCTACCACTTAGCTTTCGGCTAGAATTACAGGTGCAGGAATCCTTCAGTTTTTTATTGTAAGTACATTCCTGAAAAGTTACTTGCAAGTTGAAAATTTAAAGTTCAATCCCATTTTAAATGCATCCAGGTAACTGAATTTGCTGTCCCCTGCAGTCCCTCTGCCTCCCTAGGCAGCATCCCTGGGTCCACACACTGACTCTCGTTGTAAATCAAATCAGACTTCTAGATGACCAAGGAAACAGCTAGAGAGAATGAGGAAGTCAGACGTTCCAAAGGAATCTTTGGTTATATAAAGAAAGAAGTCATTTCTAGCCCAGGCAAGGAAAGCACTTTTATTTGGTGGATTTGTATTTAACAATATAACAATTTTGGTTCCAACCTGGGGCAAATGGCTTTTGCTCCCTGCCTCAGTTCTTACACATCTGCCAACTCTGCAGGAAGCCCTGACAAGAATTAATTGGCTTTCCTGAGCCCTGAGGCTCAGCTCAGCTTCTCTGTTCTAACAGTCCCACAGGACTCTGCTCTCACATAATTTACTGTATAGAAGGACTTTCTGTTTTTATGAATTCTATCTGATAGGCACTAAATAATGTATACACATTTCAGTCAGTTATAACCTAGAGAAACTTTGAGGGTATTTAGCTCAGTTTAAGAAAATGGGACATTATTTGTTGCTTTTACAAGAGCCCTGACATGGTCCCATCCAAAATATGTGGTTTATACAATGACTTTCTTCTTCTTTTCCTTCTTCTTCTCTTTCTTTTTCTCCTTTTTCATTTTAAGATTTTATTTATTTATTTAGAGAGCAGGCATGAGGGATGGGCAGAGGAGGGCAGAGGGAGAGAGAAACTGAAACAGACTCCACACTGGGTGCACGGATCTGGTCATGGGGCTTGATCTCATGACCCTGAGACATGACCTGAGCCAAAATCAGAAGTCAGACACATAACCATCTGAGCCACCCAGGCATCCCATGACTTTGTTCTTCTTCCTGTAAGTTGGTGATATTTGCAGAGTATGGCAAAATGGCCCTTCCAATTTTGTGCTGGGCTCTTTGAACAAGATCAGCACTGATAGGATAAAAATTTCAGAAGTGAGTTCTTCCTAACTGTTGACTCACAAATAATGTAAATGGGCTCTCGATTTTATTCCTTTAGTTATCTCTACACAGTAGAAGCCTCTATTCTTTGCGGCATCACCTCAGGGAAAATTATATTGATTCTCTTTTACTGGTAAGGGAGAAGTAAAGGGGGTTTTGTCTGACTGTGGGAGCAGCCAATCAATGTCAAAATCCCAGCAATTTGAAAGGGACTTCTGCAGTTATCTCAGCCAATCTCCCAGCAAATGCTTATTCCTGCCTAGACAGATGCTGGGCCCCTCTCTGAGCGCCCAAGGGATCAAAACACTCTCCTTCCTGAGATGCGGTCCCACCCCCTTGTTGAATAACTCTAAATCTAGACTGTCCTTTCATAATCATAGATTATGTCCTTTCATAATCATAGATTAGAAACACCCGCTTTGTAAGTTGCATCAGTTAGTGCTCATTTGTTTTCAGTAGCTGCATAGAGTAAGTCTGCTCCTTGATGGATGGGTCCATTCATTCGTCTATTCATTTTGTATCAGGTGCCTACTGTGAGCAATATAGTGTGTTAGACATGAGCCCAAACTCCAAAAGGTGATAGGTTAGTAGAAGATAACATGGCCACATCACCTGAACAGAATAAATTAGCTGCGACAGGAAAGAGCAGGGAGGACAAAAAGGAAGGAGTCAGGTCCAGACAGGTATGGTCAGCAAATTCATCATGGAGGAGGAAGCATTTAAAGCTACTTATCTGTTGGGGCGCCTGTGTGGCTCAGTGGATTAAAGCCTCTGCCTTCTGCTCAGGTCATGATCCCAGGGTCCTGGGATCGAGCCCCGAGTTGGGCTTTCTGCTCAGCAGGGAGCCTGCCTGCCTCTCTACCTACTTGTGATCTCTCTCTGTGTGTTAAATAAATAAAATCTTTATTAAAAAAAAAAAAAAGCGCTACTTATCTGTAAAGGTTTGAAGTTAAAAGGCAGAGATTTGGTTGTGAAGATTGGAAGGATAAAGCGATGGTGATGTGATGGATTTTTTAAACCTACCCAGAGCTTAGAGTTTAAATTGGCGAGGGGAAGGCAGGTCTAGAAAAGCCTGCGGAGTGCGTGTGAGATTGGGAAGGGCTTGGTGTGCCCGGAGTGGAAGGTCAGTGAGAGGAGTAGCAGAGACAGGGCTGTGAGTGAAGCCATGTGGCCCTCTTATCATCTCAGATGCCTGGCTGCAGAACTGAAGGATTTTCCGGGGAGGCAGGGCAGAGCCCTGGGGCCAGTGGCTGAGTAGTGGACAGTGTATGCAGTCTGAGAACTGAAGGCAGGAGACTGGATGATGAGCCAGGAAGAGGCCATATGGGCCCAGAGCCCTGAGGTGGTCCCTGCAGTGGAAGCACCAAGTGGGGGCTGAGTGATAATAACTGTGCCACAGGCCTGGAAACCACCTACTGTGTATTCTCCCAGAGAGATCCTCTTCCCCATCCCCCTTCCCCCCCAGGCTCTTTATAGCTTTGGGCAAGACCCTCCTTACTTTTTGGTGAATACTTGCTTACTAACACATGGAAGTGTGTCCAGAGAATTGTGCTAGAGAATCCCCACGTCCAGATGTGTATAGAGAAATACCTCAGGATTGATTCCCCTGCCTCCAGTGAGATCTACGTGTGGACAGAGCCCCTGTGGGAAAGAAGCTTTAAAGTAATTCCAACGTATCTTCTCACAATCCTATTATCTGTGTTTTGTTCTAAACTTCAAAATACCTTTTATTTGGCAAGTATTTGAACACTTACTGTGTGCCAGGCCCCGTTCTAGGTTTTGGACTGCCTCAGTGAACAAAATGTTTATATTCCTGCCCTCATAGGACAAACCTCAACAATGAAGAAATAGATAATAAATAGGTTAAGTAAGTGGTATTTTAGAAGGAGACAAGTGTTGTGGGAAAAAGAAAAGGTAGAGAGAAGAATAGGTGCACACAGGATTGCCAGGGAGTAGGAAGGGGAGGGCTGGTTACAATTGGAGAGAGAATGGTTGGGGTCACCTTCCTTAAGAAGGTGACAGTTGAGCAGACTTGGTGGTGAAGGGGGGAGGTAGGTGGGTGTCTGGGAGAAGAGAACTCCAGGGAAGGAAAACAGCAGATGCCAGGGTGGGAGGGACTAGACGTGATATGCTTTTCCATTCCCCATAGAAGACCAGTGACTTGAGCCACCAAGAAGAGAGAACACAAAATTCGAGCTTATTTGTAATAAAACTGATTTAAAATTACTTTAAAAAAAAACCTTCCCAAACTGATTTAAGGAGGTGCAGAGGGTGTTAGAGAATGTTTCCTGACTTTGAGACTTCTTGGGTTTGAATCCTGGCTGGGATTTCCTTGTCTGTAAAATGTGGCTAATAATAATACCCATCTTCTCAGATTGCTTTGATGATAAAATGGATAAATATTAATTAAAAGCTTGGAATGGTCTCTAACGCATGGCAAACATGCCGATATTAGCTATTAATATTATTATATTACTGCTACTACTTTTTTTACATTTCTGGATTGATGCCTTGGAATATTCTTTGCGTGTGTCCTAAGGGCTTTGTGTGTGTTTGTGTGTGTGTGCAATGTTTTGAGAGTGCGGGGTTTACTTTATAAAAGAGTTGTGAGAATTAGGTAAAATTCCATTGCTTAACACAAGATTAGGCCTCAATAAAAGTTAGATTTCTTCTTCTTTGGCAGCATTTTATTAAAAAAAAATTATAGGGACACCTGGGTGGCTCAGTTGGTTAAGCAGCTGCCTTCGGCTCAGGTCATGATCCCAGCGTCCTGGGATCGAGTCCCACATCGGGCTCCTTGCTCCGCGGGGAGCCTGCTTCTCCCTCTGACTCTGCCTTCCACTCTGTCTGCCTGTGCTCGCTCTCGCTCTCTCTCATAAATAAATAAAATCTTTAAAAAAAAATTATAGAGGGTTTCCCTCTTCTGCTTGTTATTAGTGAATTTTTTGGCTGTTTTATGAGTAGAATAAAGGCCAGGTGAAAACATTGCATAGACTCAAACTTCAGAAACTTGTTTTGCCCTTAGCACTACCAGTGGAACAAGAAATTCCCAGTGGGTCATTTTGGATATTACTGGATGGTAGAAAATGGGTAGTAGGTGGGTGAATGAGGAGGGAAACAAAATGAGGAGAAAACTGAAGAAATAAGGAAGTGCTTATTAAGGTGATACTACTTTGGGATGAGGCCATGGGAAAACTAGGAGTCCCTTTTTCTGAGAACCTTTAAAAAGAGAAGAGACAGCACCTGTCTGGGTGAACCAGGTATCCCTGACTGAAAGGGCCAGGCCAGAGGGTCTCTTGAGGCCTTTCCCTGCTCTCTGAGTCTCCAAGACGAACCCCTCTCCCTACTCAGCCATCCAATTGTTGCATCTACAAACCTGAATTAGCCTACATTTCCAGCTATATTTAAAGAGTCATTAATACTTGAGATACAAAGAAGGCTTCTACTGAGTAATACCAAGAAGGACCATGTCACTGTATACTGAGATACTAGATTTTGAAACATCAGCTTTCCCCTCCGCTGAGACATGTCCCCAACTATTCTGGGTGTGGCAGCTCATGTGGACCTGTGTGCTCTGCCCCCAGGAAAACACCAGTTCCATGGGCTGGGAGAGAGACAAGGAAAATGAACTTGAGTGTGTGCCAAGGGAACTCCAAGGGCTTCAGGGGGAAGGACACAATGTCTCCACAGGACGCGGGGTGGGGTGGGGGGAAGGGGTGGTTAGACAGGCGAGCGAACCGAAGACAGACGCCCACTCACTGTCTGCTGCTGTCTTGATTCCTAGGTGCGTCAGACGTCTCCAGTGCCATGGAGCACACCTTTTCAGCAGCATCAAAAGATGGGGAAGGATCGTGTTACACATCTCTGATTTCCAACATCTGTTACCCACCTCAGGAGGATTCTACATATTTCACAGGAATTCTTCAGAAGGAAAATGACCAAGTCAACACTTCTGAGAGCCCTGAGGAGTTGAGTACCCCCCAGCCCTCCTTACCAGACGTGCCTGGGACAGAGCCTCGTGGCTTATTTAGTTCTGATTCTGGAATTGAGATGACTCCTGCAGAGTGCACCGAAGTGAACAAGATCTTAGCAGACCCCCTGGACCAGATGAAAGCAGAAGCCTATAAATACATTGACATAACCAGGCCAGAGGAGGTGAAACATCGGGAGCAATGTCATCCCACGTTGGAAGAGAAAGGCTCGGACTTTAAGAATAAGGACTTTGGTATCTCAACAAAATCTGAAGAGGCCCATGAACCTGAGAAACCAGTTCCTGTGGAGGGAAAAATTCTCAAGGACCATTTATTTGAAGAGTCAACATTTGCACCATATATAGATGATCTCTCTGAAGAACAGCACAGTGCTCCTCTGATCACTGCCCCTGTCAAAATCACACTGACTGAAATCGAGCCTTCTGTTGAAACTGCGGCCCAAGAGAAGACCCCTGAGAAGCAAGATGTCTGTCTGAAACCAAGTCCTGACACAGTCCCCACAGTCACCGTCTCAGAGCCTGAAGATGACAGCCCGGGATCCGTCACGCCCCCATCTTCCGGGACAGGTAAGGGAACTAGTGTTCCCAGCCTTGGGAAAATGCAGGATATGGAGATATGAATATTAAAGGAATGTGAATCTGTATTCAAAATATTTTACTATAGGGTCCCTTTAAGGCTCAGTTTAACTGGATTGAATTAACATACTTTTTTTTTCAGTCCTGTGCCCATGGTACAAAGGTTGAGAACTGGGATTTCGCTGGAAGTCCTATCAGATTTGTCTCATAAAGTGTTTCTTTCTTCATTTGAGGGGAGAGATAAGGATGACACACTGGAACAGGAAAAGCCTCATGGGGCTCCATCATTCAGAGCAGAGAGGCAGGTGCTACTCTGCTTCTAGTTAGCTTCCCACTGGATTTCCGGGACCCCGGAGGCATCACAGAGAGAGCACCATGCCTGTCCTCCCCAGACTAGCTGGGTCACCAGGGACAGGGTATGGCACATTCCTTGTCCCAGCTCCAAGTTTGTACAGTGAATGGGGGTAGGAGTACACTTCAGGGACTTTAGGTGGACATGGGCAGTGAGAGGAAACCAAAAAAAAAGAATACTTTTCCTTCAACCTCAGCGGGGTCATTTTTGTCTTTTAACTTTAAGTTCTCCATATAGTTTTATTTTTTTTAACTTAGAGGATTTATTTGATTAGAATAGAAAATTTCAGAATTCACTAAGCTCTGATCTTTGTCAACTTGAAAATTGTCCTACTGTGACCCAAGGCAGGGTGTTAAACCATACTCATTTATATCCTCTCAAACTTAAAGGGGTCTCCTGTAGCCAGGTCATGGGCCAGAGTGGTAGCAGGAGTGTCCCCAGCCCACCCTGTACCACCCCATCCGTGGTGGTAAAAAGGAAGCCTTTCAGTGTTCACGAGGTGTCAGAATGGAGAGGATGAGAGGTCCTTGGATCTTCCCCTGCCTCTAGTGGCTGGCATTCTTACCCTACTCAAAAGTGATTTGCAAACCTTTCTGATTTACAAAAAATAATTTTCAGTAGTCAGGTGCAAGAGCTTTTACTGAAGTCTTAAAACAGAGCCAAAGCCTATTAGGAGTGAGGGCTCTAAATCCTCATAATGCAGTAGGTCCAGGTGTCAGAGACGACTTAGAGGAAGTGCCTCCAGTCTTGTTTCCCTAAAGATTTTAGCATCAATCCCCTTTTCCCCAGCCTGACCTCAGACTCATTCAACTATAAAAGCTCCAAGGGTCTTAAAGATCCACTGTACCATGACCCTGCTCTTCAAATTCATTCATTCTCTCAACAAACATGTTCTACATACATTCTTTTGGTCAGACACTCTCCTAGGTACTGGTGAGGCCAGGACTGAAAAAACGAACAAACAAAAACAGTTTCTGCCTTCCAATGGAACAGATGACCATCATACCCCAGTGTGATTTGTATTCTGAGAAAGGGAAACATAGAGTGCTGAGGAGCATTGGGAGTCCAGCAGCTCCCAGGTGAATAAAGCAGGAGGAAATATACAGGTGAAGAGGAGGGGCAGGAGGGCCTTCCAGTCCAAGGAGGTTCAAGAGATGGAGGGATGAGTCCACAATGAATTTCCATGCAATGTAAATTGTTGTCAGTAGTGACAACAAGCAATGTTGTCAGTAGTGACAACAAATAAGGAAACTGAGGCCCCAAATGGATTACATGTGACTTATCTCAGATTATGACATAAAGTAGCAACATATCTGAGTCCTGAAGCCTCCTTATGGTCTTTGTGATAATACACCATAAAACCGTTCTGTTATTCAATGATATAAAGATACCGATACTCTGAAGAGGTAAGCTCTATTATCAGCTGTGTTTTCTCAAGCTATGGGGTTGTCTGGTGGTTGTTTTAGAAAAACTTCAGGAAGAGGGAAAATGTCCTAGCACATACAGGTCCGTTTACATGGCACATGCCTCATGTAAACATTAAGTTTGCAGACCTGATGAAAAAGACTTGCTGTGATTCAGAGTTTAGGGATTATTAAGAAATTTCCTTTTTTTTTTTTCTCAGTAGCCATAGCCCATTGAGGTTTTGGAGCAGCTTCAAGATAAGACAAAGACAGATCTGGCTGACATGATCTTGGGGTTTTATGACCTTGGGTTGTACACTTGACAGCATTGGATTAGGGCAATGGCTTTTTTCTGCAGTTGCTCCAAATAAACATTCTAAGCAAAGTTTGTTCAAGAAAGAAAAAGTCCCCAGATCCAGTACATAGTTCTCTCTCATGTTCAGCTCCTCTCTGCACACATGCTTCACATCATAATACCTGAGTCAAATGACAACATATAAGAATATAATTAACAGGAAAGTTAGGAGAAATTACCTCGTCACTAAGGCCTTTCTCCTTGTTCTTTCTATCCTAAGAGGTTACCCAGCTCCCTCCCCATCTTGTGATCCCCTGGCACTCTGGCCATGTGACACTCTGATAATAATAATAATAATTCTAATTATCTATCTAATTCTAGTAATTCTAATTATGTGAATTATGAATCAGAAGAAGTTCTCATTTATAACAATTTTAGCCACAGACCCTGAAGCTTAAACAAAGAATCTAAAGTATTTCCTTCAATTCCAATAAATTATTCCATTTTGTAATTTTCTCCAAAGTGCTGAACTATTTTCATCATGTTAAATAATATACTCTGAGGTTCAGAGGCAAAAATTCTTACAGCTTACATATTGAAAGTTTCTTCTCAGCCCAAATCAGTCCTGAAATACAAGTGAAGCACTTTAAGAAAATGTGCTCAGTGTCCTGACACATGCCAGACCATTGACCCACTGGCACCATATTGTTTCTGACACAATGCCTAGCACTACATTATGGCGGTCATGGATGTTCTTTGAGGTGTTAGCCTCAGAAAGGACAGTAATTGAGAGGTAATTATTAAACCACTCCATCTCCCCTTAGTAAGAAATAAGCAGTAAGAAGTAAATCAGTTTCATAGTCTCTGAAATTTCACAGTCTGACTCCTATAAAGAATGATAGAATGTTGGGTGTGAAGGGGTCAAGGATGGCCTCTCCGAGGACGTGACATGTGATCTGAGATCTGAATGAGGAGAAGGAGCCCACAGTTCAAAAGAAGAGGTAAAAAGGAGACTCCAGGTACAGAGGAAAGCAAGCACACAGGCCCCAAGTCTGTGTTATTTAGGAATTGAAAGATGCTATAAAGAAATGTTGACTTTAAAAATAGTTATTTTTGCCAGCAAACATTGGTTTATTCAGGAATAGCAGATCATTACAATTCAGGACATGCTATCTATGGTAAAACCATAGGCAAGTCCAACAGAGGAGAGGAACACTGTTTTATTGATAAGACAGATGAAATTGGGAGTGGTTGTTTTGAATGAGAGTCCATTGGAGAAAAGCAAGAGTTCAGGTTCAATGATGGTTCCTTCTTGACTGAGTTGCAGAGATAATCAGCTTCTCCTAGAAGGTTCATGTACCTCTTTTTTTTGGTTGGGGCATGTAAGCGATCATCCCTTCCTGTTGAAGATTCTTCTGTTGAGGTCTATAATTGACAGGTCTGTAATTGCCTTTGAGTGGTATAGTAGCCCCTTCTAGCTTCCCAGCTCTACATTAATGAAGTTTCCCTTTATTAATTTTTATAAGAGTGAAGGATAAGTATGACATAGAACAGAGTTGCAGAGGTGGGCAGGACCCAGATCTTTCAGGGATTCATATGCTAGGACGGAGAGTTAGGATTTTGTACCATACGCAACAGGAAACCATTGGAGGGTTTACTCTGGGAATTGACATTCCTTCCTTCATTCATTCATCCCTTCACTTAACAAGTATGTGTTGGCCATTTTATCCATGCCAAGCATTGTCCCATCACCACTGGGGATGCAGTGCTGAAACCTAACAAGATTTCTGTCCGCATTCTTATTGGGAGGGCTTACACACAAATAAATAAATATATATCAGATATTTATAATGGTAATGAAGACAAATAAAGCGACATGCAGTGTAAAAGAGTGATGAGGGTGGTTGTGAGGAAAGTTTTCTCCCTGCTGAGGGCTCTGAACAGAGACCTGAACTGGGGAAAGGGGAAAGCAGAAAGCCATGTAGATACCTGAGGAAGAGGGCCCAGGCTGAGGGGACAGCCAGTGCAGAGGCCCCGAGCCAGGGACTGTCTCCTGTGTTTAAGGAGCAGCTGCAAGGTGAATACGGCCTGAATGGGGAGGAGGAAGAGAAGAGTGGCAGGATCGGATGTATGTTTTCAAATGATTCCTCTGTATGTTGAGTGAAGAATGAGCCCAGAGCAAAGGCTAGACCCGAATGTCAGCATCATTTACAGCTGGATGATGGCATCTGCGACTTGGCAACCTGACCCATGTTCCCCTTGCTTTTTATCATTCTAAATTCTATCATCATAATTATTAGCAGCAGCAGCAAACACATCTCCCCAGGCAGCGCAGTTCTAACCTCAGTTTTTATAATCTGTTCTTGTATTTTTGCTGACTGTTGCTAGCTTTGCTGTATCAGTTGTGACACATAATAACCAATATCTTAACCAGAGGCCCATGAATTTTAATACTGAGTGTACAAAAACTTCTATTTTATTCTCATTTTTTCCCCTGATTCCTCTTAGCACTTGGTTGAACTTTTGGTTCCCATGAAGAACAAAGGGCAAATAAATATCTATTAATTTCTACTGAGAAACTTTTAACTCATAATAAGGTTGGATTCTCTTCAGGGTAGTACCTTCACCTGCCCAAGATGAAATACATCAGGCCCTTCTGTCCCATATCCAACAGCTGTCTTATACTATCATTAGTCTTGAGTAAATGAAGCAGGATCCCTGAGCTTTTCTGAGTGCTCTACCTCAGTGGCTTTCAACTGGAGGTAGGGTTGCTAATAAAATACTAATAGTTCATGGGACATACACTTAAAAAAATAAAGAGTTTAGCAGAGATTTAAATGTAACTGGATGTCCTCTGTTTTTATTTGTCAAGTCTGCCAACCCTAACTAGAGGTGACTATTAGAATTTCCCTTGGAGAGGCACCTGGGTGGATCAGTGGGTTAAGCATCTGCCTTTGGTTCAGGTCATGATCTCAGGGTCCTGGAATTGAGCCTCTTGACTAGCTCCCTGCTCCATGGAGAGCCTGCTTCTCCCCTCTCCCTCTGCCTTTTGTTCTCCCTGCTTGTACTCAATCTTTCTCTCTCTCAAATAAATTTTTTAAAAAAAGAAGAAGAAGAAGAAGAACTACCCTTGGAGTTACAAAATTGAGATGGCTAGGCCCCTTCAGACTTACTTCAACTAAGGCAAAATTTCTGAGGAGAATTTTGAGTCATACACATGAGTAAGAACCACTGTTTTGAAGATTTGAGCTAGTCCTCACATTAGCCAGACCCTACACTAGGTGCTGGAGATATGACCATGAACAAAAAGATGTTCATGGTCATAAAAAATGGCTGCCCTTTGCCCTCCTGGGGCTTTGGTCTGGAGTCAGAGAAAGTGGGGAAGGCTGAAGAGACAGATGTTAATCATATCTTCACATAAACAAATATAAAGCCTCTCAGGGCTCCTGGTTGTAGAACGAGTGGACACTAGCCAGTCTCCTGGTCCACTGAGCTCTAGGCCAGCTTGCTCACAGGGCAGGCTGCCTTGCAGGGCTGCTTGTAGGCCTCTGAGCCCCAGCCCCTGCCCGCAACTTCCTGGTCTCCTAGGAATGTTGTACAAGCAGGACTTGGTGAGACCCTTTGGGCATCTGTGATACCTAGAAATCATCGCCGCTCCTACCTTCAGGCCTTTCTACTATGGGTTCCCGCTGTTTGGCATGCTTCTTCCTCTGCTTATTGTCATGAGTCACGCTCTTGACTCCTCAAGTGTTGAATGTAGATTACCTTCTCAGTGAGGTCTGTCTTGGCTACCGTATTTAAAATTGCAGATTCACGGGTGCCTGTGTGGCTCAGTTGGTTAAGCATCTGTCTTCTGTTTGGGTCTGGATCCCAGAGTCCTGGGATCAAGGCCTGTGTCCTTCTTGCTCAGGTTCCTAGCTTCTCCCTCTTCCTCTGTCTTCTCCCTGCTTCTCCCTCTTCCTCTGTCGACTGCTCCCCTCTACTTGTGCTCTCTCTCTGTCAAATAAATAAATAAATAAAATATTAAAAAAAAAAAATAAAATTGTAGTTAAATCCCTACCTTCTCCCAGCCCTCCTGATCCTTTCACCCTGCTCTAATTTTTTCACAGCACTTAATATCTTACCTACTATATACTTTAGTCATTTACTATATATAATTATGTATTGTATTCTCCTTCCACTAGAATATAAGCAGAGATTTTGTTACCTATTTCATTCACTAATACGTCCCAAATGCCTACAGGAGAGTCTAACACATAGTAGGTTCTCTAATAAGATGAATGAATGCTGTATGGATAAAGGATAAAATCAACTCTGCTTTATAAAGAATTAGACAAATCTGAAATGGTTTGTCCATGAGGATTTCCCCACAATCCTAAAGCAACAGATTACCTAGCCATAGTCTGCTCTCCTCAACCCCCAAATATGTGACCTCAAAGCTTTGGAGAAATGATGAATATTTCTTGCTTATAAAAGGGCCAGAGACCACTGTCTGGGATATTCTGAAATAAGACCCTGCTGTGTGACAAGGGAAAAACCAAGCTCCCCAAAACAGTTCTCATGGTAATCCCAGATAGTCTCATCCAAGGGAAAGAAATATCAGCAAGATTGCTGGTGAAGTTTTCTGGCCATCTGGATAAACATCAGGCAGAAGGCAGGCATTCACCCAGGGGACTGCGGGTGACTCTTGGGTTTTGTTCTTTTCAAGAGGAGGGGAAGAGAGGAAAATGAATGATCATGGGCTCCATGGGCTCTGTCATTAGAAGCCCGGGGCATTGGGCCTTATGGTCATCTTCATAGCCTGCTCAGTAGAACTGGCAAAAATTTTCTCTTATATTGCTCTACTTTGTTATACTCCCCCCGCCCCCAAAAAGTAAAGGTATTGGTTCTTACAGGAAATGTAAAGCTCAGAAGTCAAATTGCATATAAGGATCCAGACTAAGCTTTCTTTGTCTTACTGAAAGGGGAAACATGAAAAGAAAACAATGAATAAGGAGTAATGGGTGTCTTTTCAGATTTGTTGATATTGGTGGGCCAAAATAGGCAGTTTGGTACATCCCATTACCTGATGAAATCTGTGAACCTGGAAAACTTCCCAGAGAGAATGAATCAGAAATTAAAACCATGACTTCTAGAATCTTCACCATATTGAATTAGAAAAACCAACTGAGGGACTGTTGCTAAGAAATTGCTTTGTCCTTTTTTTAAAGTAGCTAGATGAAGATAGATAGGTACGTAAAACTCTGATTAATTGGGCCATAACAGTAATTAGCCTTTTCCTTCAGGTGGCCTGCCTTTTCAGCAGAGCCCTGGAAACAGACTATTTCTGTCCTAATGAGATACGTGTTTCTCAAGCAACAAGAAAACATCTCCCCTAATGGAATTTTGTTTTATTTCTTCTGTCTGTGTCCATCTGTCTGTCTGTGTGTGTGCCTCTCTGGCTCTTTCTCGCTTTGTGGGACGACAGAACCATCTGCTGCAGAATCCCAGGGGAAATGCAGCATCTCCGAGGATGAGCTGATCACTGCCATTAAAGAAGCAAAGGGGTTATCCTATGAAACAGCGGAGAGCCCACGGCCTGTAGGCCAGGGGACCAACAGGCCTGAGGCCAAAGCCAGGTCCGGGCTGCCAACCATTCCCAGCCCTCTGGACCATGAGGCCAGCAGCGCGGAGTCAGGGGACTCTGAGATCGAGCTTGTGTCCGAGGACCCGCTGGCCGCCGAGGACGCGCTGCCTTCCGGCTACGTGACCTTTGGCCACGTGGGCGGCCCGCCACCATCGCCGGCCTCGCCGTCCATCCAGTACAGCATCCTGAGGGAGGAACGCGAGGCTGAGCTGGACAGCGAGCTCATCATCGAGTCATGCGACGCGTCCTCTGCCTCAGAGGAGAGCCCTAAGCGGGAGCAGGACTCGCCCCCCATGAAGCCAGGCGCCTTGGACGCCATCAGGGAGGAGCCGGGCGCCCACGCCGAGGAGGGCGCAGCCAGCCGCCGGGGCCTGGCCGACCCGGGCCCCTTCCTTAAGTTCCCTGCGGCCGCCCCCCATGCCAGCCCCGATCTGCCCTCTGAGGACGGAGCCCCGGCGCCACCGGAGGAGCCCACCGCCCAGGGGAAACCTGAGGAAGCCGTTTGTCCCAGCCCAAGCCCGGTGGCTGCGGGGAGCCCTGAGCTGCGAGGTCCTGGCGTCGACGCCCCTCTGCTCTTCCTCAGTAAGCAACAAGGTAAAGTGACAGCTCTTCTCACTACAGCAACTTGGTTGCTAGCTGTTCGTACCCTGGGTGCTCTGACATCCGCAGAGTGGGGATTCAGGCCAAGCCCTACGGCCCTGTCCTGGCTGGTCCAATAGCTGACCAGAGAGCAACCAGGAGAGGATGGGAAGGAGATAATGGGGAGAGTCAGAGTCACAGTTGGGACTTGGGTATCAGAGCCTCGTGCTGCAAGCAGCCCCGCTGGGCTGGCTGAATCCTTGCATCCCCAGTCATGAGCGCTTATGTCTCTATGCCGAGATCTCCTGGATGAAGTGAATGCCTCCTGTCTTTCATCCCTAGTTGGATTTCCTCACCTGGGAAGGGATGGTTGCTCATTTCTATCCTCCTACCCCTCTGTGATGGGGAGTGGCTCCAGCCCTGTAGGCCCTGGAACCCACTGTAGTGAGCACCTCCATTTCACTGGCCAAACTGGTTTATACCTGGGCCACCTGGATCTCAGCACCTTCCTTTCTCTTATACAAGGAACAAGGGATTTGGACCTTGATAAGGTCCAGATTTGTGTGTGTGTGTCCTGGCTAGTCAGGAAAGACAGGGACCAAAGTTAATTCCAGAATTTTTTTCTTCTTCAGCAAGGCCTAAGTTAATTTTTAAAGTCACTTATAACTGAAGAATGATTTTAATTTGGCCATTCTACTTTTCCTGCAAGAAGTCTTGAAGTCTTCAAATGCAGGAGAAATGGAAGGTGTTATTTTATCTTTCAGACATTGTATGTGAAGAATGTGTAACATTCTTCTTTCCAAATCTACCCCACCTGACTGCAACTGTTTTACAGAATTCAGGAAAGGAAGCGAAGAGTGAGTGAATAAATTAGGTCCTGTGCAGTCTAGCATGTGGGCTACATTGTGTGAAGGAGGGAACATCTCTCCAGCTCCTGGGTGGAGAACACCCAGGTAGAACTTTAAAACCAACCCCCAAATCACAGCTTTATTCAAAGTCCCCTCCTGCCTATCTCCTCTGCTTTCTGCTTCTTTCAAAGTATTTTGCCTTTGGGGGATAAATGATTTCAAGGGTATACCCTCCTTCCTGTGTATATGCTAATAACTTCAGTGATGCTGGTAGCAATTAAAGTGTTTCATATAAATACAGAGTGCAAATCTTTCCCTTTGTAGATTAGAAGCGGCTTCTAAATTCTTCAGCACATTGGAACAGGGGAATTGAGAGGGATGTGATAAAGAGATAACACTTGCTATGTGGTTGCTTGGAGGCTTAGACACATGGCATCATGTAGGGTCCCATAGAATTGGCCTTTGATTTCCCAAATAACTCTTCCCTGAGAGTTTGAAGTATCTTTAGTGCATGCAGTAGTGAGGATATTTGATGACAGACTTAACAGTGGGAATGCATGTTCGTTAGGTGAAGATCAAAACCAGTTTTGGATTCTTTTGCTTCCACTCTGACTGTGATGGGGAAGGACCCTGCAAGTTGCAGGGAGCCCTGGGAAATGGCGTAAGCATGAGCAATCTTCCATCACTTTCATCCTGAAGCAGTGGAGCTTGTGTTTTGCGGAGTACAGGTTCATATCACTCTACTTAAACGGACCTGTGTTTCCATTTTATCCTCCAAATAATGTCTCTGAAAGAGACACCATGTGTGCCGTGCTATTCAAATATGTTTATTCTCAGAAGCAAATACATCAGAAGGCTAATGAGAAAATTGTGCAGGCCCGTTTCTCTCTCTAATAAATCTGAGAGACCAGTGCGACAGCTGGGACTGACAGAGTGACCCGATGTCTGATGAAGGGTTAAGGCGGAGGAAAACCACAGCTGTGAACGCAAAGGCTTCAAGCATCTTTTCTGGCCAATTCTGGTGCCATTCTCATCTCTGTGCAAGTTGTCCCATATGGCTTGGACCCTCTGCTGCCAAGTTTAGACATGAGAGAGGAGAGAGTGGCAGTCTTTTTAAACAAGTCAGGCATGCCAACGTGAATAACCTCTGCTCTCTGCACTGAGGGGTTCTTTGAATTCCAGTCTCCTGCCAGAACGACTGCTCAGCCGCATTCTCTGTAAAGTCTAAAAGGCTGTTCTGGGGCAGCCAAGCACCAGAGGTCTTGGGAGGATGACTCAGTGCTGCCAGCATGTTATTTGAGCTCTGAGGTTCCTCCTGTTCTCACCTTCTCCATCTCAGCAGGTGAGAGGATCAGTGCTGCCCAGCCTCCCCTAGGCAGTTCTTAGTCACTGTCTGTGGACCATAGGACTGTGCTCAGGTCTAGCAGGACTCCGCCAACAGTGAAGTCAGGTCAGCCCCTATGGTTGCCTGCTCTTGCTCACCGAAGCCCATGGCTTTGGAGCTGTGGGGCTGATGCTGAGCTAAGTGGCAGAAAGGTCCAGAAATGTTTAGAATAAGGTCTGGCAAATATCTGATGGCATTGTAATATGGACTGCCAAGGAGTGCCAGGGTATCCTGGTGCCCATGGCTTCATAAAGTCTATTTTTGGATCTTTTGCGCCTCTCAAAGGCCTCTGGTGCTGTTGCACAGAGACAAAAGACAGTTTGTCATGTTCCAGCTTCCCTCCTCTGTGCGTTCCTGAGCTCTAGCTCCCCTGTCATTCTGCTCCCCCACACCTTCCAAGAAGGCCTTTGAGAGCCTAGGGAAGTTCTCACTGCTGCAAGGTTAGCCCTGACTGTCAGGGACATCTGAGTGAGAAGCCAAGCAGGAGATTCTCAAGAAAACACTGATACCCAGTGTGACTCATCAGGATTGGGATTCACCAAACCTGTTTAACTACAGAATTTTTCTTATTGGCATGTTCCTCGGGGTTCCTCCTCCAGGGAGCACTTTTTGGGAAATAGTGGTCTCTTCATACTCTTCATCCACTCCCAACATTCTGATTTCTTTACATGGCAACTCAAATGTACAGTGCTTGGACCATCCCCCTGAATCATATGTGGGAATCTGTTAGAAACCTCACTCCATGGGACGCCTGGGTGGCTCAGTGGGTTAAAGCCTCTGCCTTCAGCTCAGGTCATGATCCCAGGGTCCTGGGCTCTCTGCTCAGCGGGGAACCTGTTTCTCTTCCCCACCCCCCTCTCTCTCTGCCTACTTGTGACCTCTGTCTGTCAAGTAAATAAATAATAAAAAAATCTTTTTTTTTTTTTTTTTAGATTTTTTTTTTTATTATTTATTTGACAGAGAGAAATCACAAGTAGATGGAGAGGCAGGCAGAGAGAGAGGGGGAAGCAGGCTCCCTGCCGAGCAGAGAGCCCGATGCGGGACTCGATCCCAGGACCCTGAGATCATGACCCGAGCCGAAGGCAGCGGCCCAACCCACTGAGCCACCCAGGTGCCCCTAAAAAAATCTTTAAAAAAAAAAAAAAAAAGAAGAAGAAGAAGAAGAAAGAAAGAAACTTCACTCCATCTTAGACCTATGGAATCAGAGTCTGCATTTTTACAAGATCCCAAAGTGATTCCTCTATCTGTCAAAGCCTGAGAAGCAGTGTTTAGACCAGGGCAGCCAGCTTTCACATTTCTACCTGTAACCATCCTGATAAAGGTCACCAGTGACCCCTTCTTGCCCCCAAAATGGCCTCTTTTGAGTTCATCTTTCTTATCCTCTCTGCTAATTTAAGATCATAGTGCTGGCCAGTCCTTAAAATGTTAGTGAGAAAGTAGTATATATTCATAGTAATAAATATAAGTGGAACAAAATCGTTCCAAATAAAAGTTATAGTTCCCCTGCTCCGCCCTCCTGATCTAATTCTTGGAGATACGCACAGGTTTTGTTGTTCTGGTACCTTTCAGAAATTTTCTGTAAGTATTCAAGCATATACAAGTTGTGACTGCACAAGTGATATCACATTGGACAGACTGCTTTCTCACTTGCTTCCCGTGACAGTAAAAATCAAGAACAGTACCCACTCACATGAACACTGTTCTCTCCTTCTTAGAACTCTTTCCTCTCTTATCACTCTGGTGTCTCCCCTTCTTCCTCCACCCCTTACTCTCTGACCTCTTTTCCCATCTCTTTGCTACCTTCCTTCCAGTTCCTCTGTCTTGCCTCTGATTTCTGTCCCTGTTTTTCTTTGTCCCTCATTTCTTTACTGTCACCCACATGGGTTTTCAGCCACTGCCTTATGGGTAGCACATCCCAGATCTCTGGCTCTGGAGAATTCTCCTGAGCTTCAAGCCCATTTCCCCACTGTTGTTCAGACATCCTGTAGACCCTCCACATGCAATTCATTGATGTTATTTGTCAGAATCCTCTCCTTTCCTTCCTCTGTGTCCTTCCTGAGCTAATGACAGGATATCATTTGGGCTTCACTTGGGCTTGAACATTCAAATCAGGTCTGGATCTAAATAAAACTCACTATTTCATGTTGTAAAAGTACAACATGAATATAAACACTTAGAGGAAGTCTGATGGCAGTGTTTGGTTATAAAATTATCATCCAAATGACCCAGAACTTTTTCTTTTTTTTTTTTTAAGATTTTATTTATTTGAGAAAGAGAATGCAGGCAGGGTCAGGGGTTTGGCAGAAGGAGAAGGAGAAGCAGACACCCCATTGAGCAAGGAGCCCCAGGCAGGGCTCTATTCCAAAACCCCAGAATCATGACCTGAGCTGCAGGCAGGTGCTTAACTAACTGAACCACCCAGGATCCCCCAAAATGTTCTTAAAACATGAAAAATTATTAAAATAAAAATACAAAATGTGAAAATTCTCTTTGCGACACCCCCAAGAACACATCCAGTGACACCAGTTTGAGAAATGTTGGTTCAAGCCACCATTACCCAAAGTATTGCCCAAGCACCAGCTTCCTCAGAACCTCCTGGAGTACTGATGAAAAAAATGGAGGTCTTACTCTGCTCCTGCACCAGGACTGCGGAATCCGAATGCATTGAAAGCAACCTGTGCTTTCAATAAGCATGGTGAAGGGTAAGCAGATGAGCTGAGCCGCCCAGATCTGTAGTAAAAAACCACCTTGGTGAGCATGCCCAAGGCATATGCTGTTTTTTAACTACAGAGACCAAGGGGGCGCTCAGCTGTTTCTGTCCCTTCCTGTGCCCTGGGAGGCAGACCCCTGTACCTTCAGTTTGTGGACACCAGCTGCAGTGGCCTGAGCTTGCAGGACTCAGCCCCTTGTGGCATGGAGAAGCTGGTCTCCCCTGTGGGGGTGTGATTTACTGGAAGGCTACCAGATGGAGGTCTTCTAAATAGACCTAACATTTATGAAGTTTATTATTGCTTCTCATCATTATGCCAAATATTGCTTCTGCCCTAAAATATTCAAAGGAACCAAAATAAGTGTGACCCATTTACTTTTCATGTAATTTGAAAAACAAGTCATCAACTTCTAGTCCCATGTTTTTTTGCTTTCATGAGATGGAATTCATAAATCAGGCTGTAAAGATTCTTGGAAAGTCTCTTTCTTTTACAGTGTAGATTTCAGAATCAGCCTGAGGACTTAGGCTGATTGCCCCTAAGCCATTGTAGCTGTTGCCCCTAAACCAGCTTTCAGTGAGATGGACGAGTAACTGCTAGATAAAGCTTGGCTTCTGTGAGGACATATGCAATGTACTACTTAGAGGGAGACGTTGAGCTTTCCATCTTAGACTATTCAAACCAATTAAACTGCTTTTGTGAGACATCCCAAATAAGGCTGCTGGTAAGCAGCTCACCTCATTGGCTTTTCCATCTGAAGTAGTCGCAAGGTTAGCATTGTCCCAGACTGCATATTGATCTATGTTTTTAAAATGGTGGCTTTAAAACTGGGGAAATTTTCTTCTCAGACTTGGATAGAAACTGCTCCAAATCTTGGTGGCCCTAGAGCTTATTATTTCTAGGGACAAATGTTCTTGATATTTCAACAGGGGGTGTGTATTGATCTGAAATAGTTATTATACCTCTAGTATTTCAGTAATTTTTTGGGACATGGTAAACCACAGCTCCTTAATAAATTTTGCCTGGGCACAGAAGGCATAGACAAGCTCCTAAGATGGATTCAAGTTAACCTTGAACTTGCCTATAGAGATAGAATTCACAGATGGCAAATATTACAGTGCCTCTAAGAAATAATGACCCTAATAGGTGGTGATCTTGATTCACGATCTAGCCCCTTTACCCCTCACATAAATCATCCTTTCTTGCTGATGTAATCATGCAGCTTGGAGGATATAATTCACATACTTCTCATTCTCAGAGCCAAGACTAACTCCAGAGGATTCTCCATCCCATTTAAATGCTAACCTCACCTTCCACTAAAGTCTGGGTGGGATACTCACAGATATTAGTCTCTGTACTTCTGGATTCTATCTTTGCAATCCCACAAAACACTCTAATACAGAATGAAATAAATTTTATCTAATGTTATGCCAGCCTTGCAAATGCAAGACCTTACCAATTCATTCATCCTTCTTTTGATTCAACCAATAAGTTATACTACATTCCTGATGTTATCAGTATAATGGTGGCCAAGGCAGACATGAATCCACCCCTCATGGGGTTTGCATTGGTGGAGATGTGGAGGTTTCCATTAAAAAGGAAATTCATAGAATGATGTGTGAGAGAGTGAGAGAGTACATGGTGGTAGTCATACTTAAGTAGGAAGGTCAGAGGAGGGGGAAACTCTGTGACCAACTGTGGCAAGAGATAAAGAAAATTCCAAACTATAGAAAATAGAAAGGCCAGAAGAAGGAAAGTCCTGGGTCATTCTAGAAGCTGGGGTCGGGGGGTCTGCACAGCTGGTATGTGGTAGGCAAAGGTGCCAGTGGCAAGAAATGGGATTGGAAGGGTGGCAATGTCCTTTCCTACCCAGCCCAGGGTGCAGAGTTTGGCCTTTATACTAACCATTGCAAGAAGATACCAAGAGTTTTAAACTAGGAAGTAACATGACCTTCTCTCCCTTTTTTAATGGTCACATTGTCTGCCATTGAGGGACGGGGTGGGAGGAAGATGAGTGTGGAAGCAGGAGGACTGCTGAGGAAGCATGGGATAATGGTGACCAGGACAGGGTGGTAGCCATGCACATGGAGAGGAATGGATGGATTTGAGGTAGATTCTGCAGACTGACTTCACAGGACGTATGGAGGCATTAGATGGGTGGTTGGGGTGACTTGATTCCCAACACCTCACAGTTTTTAGTCACCATAATGATTAGAAGTAGATGAAAAAAAAAAAAAACACAATGGGAAAAAAGTAACCCCAAGCTTAGTTCTATTTCATGAGTGATTGAACCCATTTTTTGTGTCTGCTGTTAGAAAACCATCCATTTGTGTGATGATGGCACTGAAATAACTCTCTCACAGTCTGGCCTCTGTACCCAGTGTATCTCCAGGGCCAAGCCACTGCGGATCTAACGGTCATCAGTATGTTTAGATGACCATGATGTTTGGGTGGCTGAGACTGGAGCTGGAATGAGGGTCAAATATGGTACCTGTGGAGGTTAAATAAGGCCTGTAGTAAGGTGGACAGGGATTGTAGACAAGCAAGTTGGTTATCTAGATAGAATTAGGCACCACTTTGGCTAGGGCCAGGAATTTATAAAAACTTCAGAAAGCCTAAAGTACAAGTTCCAAATATGGATAAAAATTATACTAGCAGGCAAAGAAAAGATAGCAGCCTGACAGAGAGCAGAGGTTAAAGTCAGAGAAAAAGGTGGCTTTAAGACAAACACTCAAACTGGGGTCTGAAATGGAGACAAGCACACCACTGGGTCTGGTTACTTCGTCTCAAGGTTATAGCTGACCATGGTCTTTATCTGTGATTGCTCAGAGCTTTCTGAGTCAACACTATTTCTGTAATGATCCTTTGGGTTTGAAATGACCTAGGCCTGAGGCAGTAGTCCTCTTCTGCCCAGAGAGGTATTGATCCAGGAATTTTCTCTCTCCTTGTGGAGATTTGGGTCAATTGGTAGAGAGAAAGGATGAGATGCTCAGTGGAACTGTTTGGTTTTTCTCAACAGTGTTCCTCAAAGTGTTGTTGGACGATTTAAATATATCAGAAGCTTTTTTAGAATACGAATTCCTAGGCTCACCCCACAGTCTCTTAGGGAGGGACTGAGGAATCTGCTTTATTAAGTATGCCCCATTGAATCCTAGGCACACCAGAATTTGAGAATTACTGTTTGAGGGACTGTGTTGAGGCTGAATTTCCAGAATACTCAGTAATCTTTGGCAGTTTTTTCCTGTAGTTCCCCATCTTCTTCCAGGGCCTGAAACAGAATCCTGAAAGTTGGCTTTTCTGTTTGGGCTCAGATATTAGTTAAAATGGCTCATGTGATGGGTTTAGAATAAAATTTATATTGTTAGCTCTGAGACTTCCACCTCCTCATGGGAGAAGTAGAGGGGAGATAATGTGAGTCTTGGCAGCCCACTCAGAAGGATGCTCCTAACATCTCCCCACCTCACAAAGCCTCCAGAACAAAGACCCCAGAAGGATATTGTTGGGGACACAGATAGCTAAGCATTCACATTCCCAGTAGTTTAGGGCCTCCTGAGTCAGAAGGGTCCTCCAGGTGGCCTCTGTTTATAGCTTGGAAAAATCACAGGAGAGAGAAATGGCCTGAGGGTGGAGTTAAGCCCCAGGCACAGGTTGTACCAGGCATAAGTGAGGATTACAGGCTTGATTTTACACACGATAAAATATCTCACTGTCACTAATACATAATCCGGTTGAAAGCTGCAGATTATGGTAAGTACAGCATGCTGGCTTACGTCTTCCCTTCTGGCTCATTTTCTTACAACCCTTGGCTGAGCATTGAAATCATAGGGGACTTTTCTACACACAAATCACTTGCAAAAGCAGATGGTGCGTCCCCAAACTAATTCTTTTACTTCCAAACTCACTTTTTTTTTTTTTTTAATCTCCCCCTAATACCTCAAGGAGATTTGATTCTACATCTAAAAGTGCAGAGGAAATTTTTGTATTGATTATCTCAACTCATTGTTAATGTCTGTTGCCATCCAGTGGTTGTGATGAAAATATCCAACCTTTACTTTTTAACCTCATCTAAAACTACCAGATGTGACATTTACAGCTCTCTTGGGTTATGCTGTAAGAAAACATGTCTTTGAATGATTTTACAGTGTCCACTAAATGGCTAAATGACTAGACCATTTATGTGGTGATTGTTCGGTTAAATCATTAGCCATATTTTCCTTGGAACAAGAATGAGGACAGAGTTTCCAAAAAAAATTCCCCAATGGTAGCTTAGTTTTTACCAGAATTAATTTTAAGCTATACCATTTGGCCTGTACCAAACCATAAAATATAATACCATGTAGAATTTGTGAACCATAGTTTCCTACTAATTAGAGTTTTTGGATCAATGCCCTTGTTTTAAATGGAAGTCCAAGATTGTTCCAGGTGTTTCAGGGTCAGAAGAAACAGGATCTGAAATAAGATCTGACTCTCACCCAGAGCCCTTTTCCAACTAAATTGATAGTTGAATTGTTCATAAGAAAATCTAAAAGCTTTCTATGTCAACTTAATTTAGTATTTGAAGATATACTATCATTTGTGTATATTGACATAAAGGACTCTCACAATAGTATACACTGTGTACAGCTCGGTCAAGTGTTAGCACTGTCAGTCAACTGGAAATTTTCCAGTTACCTGGAAAGGATTTAATTTTTCTTCAATTTTAGGTTAGTCAACTGATGGTGAATCAATTTCACATTAAGTCATAGTTTTCTTCAATGTTGGAAAATTTTTTAAAAAGTCACAGGTAATTTGATTCTAGATAATTTTGATACAGGTAAAATGGCCTCATTGTCAATTTGTCCCTTTTATTTTCTTTCTCTTCTCTTTGTTGGGGTCCACATTTTTAGGCCCTCTTTTATTTCTCTGAACAGAATCTTGAAATTTGGGGTAGATTTTATATATTCTGCAAAGATGTGCTCTAATTCCAAAGCAGAAAATCTTGGCTTTGGCTTTGATTTCTAAGCCTCTCATGGTTTCCATTCTTGTTCCTGTGGACACCACACTTTTCCCTCAGATCCTATGAGTATGGCTAAAAACAGAAGAGGACTTGCTTGAGAAGTCCCTGAGCCAAACCCTAGAGGCTGAGGGCTAAGTTGTAGTGAAGAGATACTTTTCAGAATTCAGCCTTACTGTTCATCTGTCACATCTGGATTGGTACTCCTCTAAGATGAGAGGCAGACCATTTACTTGAATTGTAAGTTTCATCTCTCCAACTGTATATAATGTTTGCCCTTATAATGTATATGAGCCCCATTTTGTAACAGATAAAGCTAGGTAACTTTCCACCAAGTTGAATCTTTCTCTTCCATAGTATAGAGTCATTTCTGAAGTGGCTGCTCAGTTCAGCACCACATTTCACAGACCTTCCCTCTAGATGAAGCTAGGATGCCAATCCTTTTTTTTTTTAATCTTAATTTTTTATTTTTTAAATTAACATATAATGTATTATTAGCCCCAGGGGTAGAGGTCTGTGAATCGCCAGGTTTACACACTTCACAGCACATACCTTCCCCAATGTCCATAACCCCACCCCCCTGTCCCTAGCCCCCTCCCCCCAGCAACCCTCAGTTTGTTTTGTGAGATTAAGAGTCTCTTATGGTTTGTCTCCCTCCTGATCCCATCTTGTTTCATTTATTCCTTTCCTACCCCCCAAGCCCCCCACGTTGCTTCTCAACTTCCTCATATCAGGGAGATCATATGATAATTGTCTTTCTCTGATTGACTTATTTTGCTAAGCGTAATACCCTCTAGTTCCATCTACATTGTCATAAATGGCAAGATTTCATTTCTTTTGATGGCTGTATAGTATTCCACCATATATATATGTATATGTATATATATATATATATATATATATATATATATATATATATATACCACATCTTCTTTATTCATTCATCTGTTGATAGTTTGGCTATTGTGGACATTGCTGCTATAAACATTCAGGTGCACGTGCCCCTTCGGATCACTACATTTGTATCTTTAGGGTAAATACCCAGTAGTGCAATTGCTGGGTCGTAGGATAGCTCTATTTTCAACTTTTTGAGGAACCTCCATGCTGTTTTCCAGAGTGGTTGCACCAGCTTGCATTCCCACCAACAGTGTAGGAGGGTTCCCCTTTCTCCACACAGGATCCCAGTTCTTAGCAAAAGCTCGTTCCTAACCAACACCACATTGATCTATTAAATTCAAAAGAAATTTCTCCTGTGTGAAGCCTCTGAAATTTTGGGGTTATTCCTGTAGCTAGCCTCATCCTGACTAATATGGTCACCCATGATGTACCATGAAGTTGGGAAAGACCTGTAGTTAGAATGTATGTTAGAACATTTGTCTTGTTTCTCTTCTATACCTTTTTACTTTGTACTTTCCTTTCCTGATGCTAATCAGTCCTCCTGCTGAAATTACTGCTGCATAATTCTGAACCTATCAGAAAAAGATAATCCTGTCCTCAAGACATTGTATTGCTACCTAGCAAAATGTTCTCATAAAAGCCAAACAGATCTTTAATCTGTGGTTGTGCAAATTAAGAAGTAGCCCTTTTGACCATTAGGTTCACTGGAGCAGAATCATATGAAGTTTTTGTGAGGTAAACTTCTAAGAAAACTAGAGAATTTCCTCTGTCTAGGGCTAGCTTAGGCAAAATTGGGGACTAGGAAAAAAAAATTGGGAACTAGGCACAGTATTTTGGGGTCCCCTGCCTCCCACCACCCTTGTATCTCTCACCTCAACACTGTCCCTCAGTTACTTGAGGCTCCCAGTGTTCCTGAGCTCTCCTGGCTTCCCTTTAAGAACACACATTCCCGGGTGCCTGGGTGGCTCAGTTGGTTAAGCGACTGCCTTCAGCTCAGGTCATGATCCTGGAGTCCTAGGATTGAGTCCCGCATCAGGCTCCGTGCTCCATGGGGCGTCTGCATCTCCCTCTGACCTTCTCCTCGCTCATGTTGTCTCTCACTGTGTCTCTCTCTCAAACAAATAAATAAAATCTTTAAAAAAAAAATGAAAGAACGTGCATCCCCTGTATTCTGGATCCTTGGAGTCCTTCATGCTCCCCATTTCTTAGGGTATACCATACAGCTATAATTTGATAAACCAATTCTTTTTCATGTGTTAGTAAGTTAGTGTGTGATCCCTCCTATGCAACAGATCTCCAGAATGAGCCACCTTAGGGTAAGACTAATCCATGGTTTTAGGGAGTAATTTCCTCAATCTAAAGCTCCATTCTCAATGGTATGTGTTCTGAGACACAAACATATTAGAATCTGGTTTAAGTCAGAATGCCCTTTCTAAACTTAGACTGGACATGTACCTGGGGAACACCATCCTAGAGTGGGGATCATCAGTTCACTGTAAATTAGAGCAAGAAAGTGGAAGTCTTCATTGGAAATTTCCATCTCACTTTCACGACCTGTGAACTGTTGTTTAAGGACTGAGTTCCTCAACTAGAATCAGGGAAGAATCCCTGAGCCATGCCCAAGGTCCTTTTCCTCTCCAGTGGCCCCTTCTCTAGATTCCCCTTCTCTGGATTCTGTATGATGTTGATTGTATATCCTTCTCTTCACTGGGGCAAGGACGCAGGGGCTAGCTGGGTTTGGATCCGAGTTCCACTACTTAGTACTAGCTGTGTAATTTTGGGCAAGTTAACCTGTCTGTACTTCAATTTCTTCACCTGTTCAAAGGGGAGAATTGTACCTACATACAAGATTCTTGTGAGGATTAATTGAGATCATTTAGGTTATGTAATTATGTTCTCATTTTATTATTATTTAAATATTTATGTTAATAATAATTATACAATGAGAAGGACTTTGGAATAGTCTAGCCCAGTTATTGATTTAATGCAGGAATTCTTTCTGCAACATCTTCTTTCATAAAATTTCAATTGATAAGTTTATAGGTTTTCTTCTTATGTCATAGTTTGATTGACTGCTTTCCAGTGATTTATAGGAGGTTGACGATCTCACTAGTAAGCGCCTTCCCAAACATATTGTGGGACAGGTTGTTTCTCGGAAGGCTTCCTAAGGCCTACTGGCCCAATTTATCTTCTTCTGTTGAGTATTGGTTTTTTACCCAAAATATATGTGCTTAGGCCCCACCCTAAATATCCCAGGTATAATCTTTGTGTGTAATGTCCCTACATCAGAATTTTTTAGAATCCCCTAGGGTGACTTAAAATGTCTGTACAAGGTTTGCCGCTATTGAATTAACCCCAGCTGTAGCATACAGTTCCCTGAATCTTTAGTCCCATTTTTTGTTTCTCCCCAGGCTCTGGCATTTTGTAGTTTTTTGACTCTGTTAGCCCATGCTGGAGTAACAGACCCCCAAATCTCAATGGCTTAGCACAACAAGTATTTATTTCTGGCTTATATAAAATCTGATGCTAATTGGCAGGGGCTATTTTTTGTCCAGTTACAAAGGCATCCAAGCTCTTCCTTGCCTATGCCACTGCATATCAACATATGTTTTCTTAGGTTGTCGTGCCAGGAGAAGAGAAATTTGGAGGGGCACATTAGTTCTACAAAGCCTCTTCCTAGAAATGACACATGCCACTTTTGCTTATGGCCCATTGACCAGAATCAGTAACATACTTTCCTGAAGAATGGGTCACACTAGAAATTTGGTGAGCACTAAGTCCTTATCACAGAACTCTTGCACAATTATCTCTTGTTTCAGAACTTCATAGCACTTATCATTACCCACTATATTATATGTGCATTTGTTTATTTGTTTATTGCTTGTCTGTACCATGTAGATTTGAAATTCTTTAACATCACATACCTTGATTTGCTGCTTTGTCTCCAGGGCCTACAGTGGTGCCTGGTAAGTAGGAGGGACACAAATAAACATTTGATGAATAAATGAATATTGACTCTAGACATGTAGATGAAGAGGCTGAAGTGTATTATGGGATTTTGTTATATGTCAGGATGCTTTATAACTGTGCTCTTTCCCAAGAGCTCATTTAAATGTTACTGAGTCCAGTGAAAGTTTAAAGAATAATGGGCCAATTAAGAAGAGAATATTGTGTGTGGATCCCCTACCGTTTCTCATGAAGAACATTTACCTCTCTGCTGGGCATTCCTGGAGTGATCATCCCAGGAAAAGGCCAATGGAGTCAGCAGAGAAAGATGCTCTTCTGAGGCTCAGCTGACATAGCCAATAATAGATTTGAGTTGACAAAGCAGAAGGTGACATCACTGTAGGCCTGTGTTCAGCCTTTCTTTGCTGAGCCTATGGAATTTGTACAAGTCCAGTCTATTGAAACTTTATAACCCCTATAAAATGGAAAAACTTCCTGCAGTGAACACTTCTTATTATTTTGAACACAGCAAACCCAATTTAAAACAAAGCTTGTTATTAAGGTTGATATGGGGACAGGCAGTATTATGTAGTGACTAAGGCATGAGCTCTAGAATAAACAGACATGGGTTTGAACCCCAGTGTACCGTTGCTGGCCTAAAATTTCCCACGCCTCATCTGTAAAATAATAATTCCTACTCCTTAGAAGAGTAATGAGATTTAAATTGAATTCATTAAATAATGTTTTAAGGGCTTAGGTTAGTAGAAGACCTGGCACAGTGTAGATGGCAGCAATTATTCTCATGTATGGTTGGATCGTGTTTTCTGTACTCGAAAAGGCTGTACACACAGGTTATAGTCAGTCATCATGGCGGTTACCAAGGCTATGAGAGAATGTGAGGCAGCAGGGGTGGGCTCTCCTAAGTGGATCAGCCCCCTGGTCTTAGAGGCTGGCAATACAGCAGGTTTCAATGGCACCGCAGCGGCAGCTGGCCACGCACCTGACCTCCCCCAGCAGCCCATCCTCCTTCTGTGGACTGAGCACTACCACTCCCTGGGATGGGGAGGATCCCAGTGGGCTGCTTCATTACCTTCAACGCTCACCTGTCACAGCCCATCTCAGGGATGTTATTGTCCCTCATCAGCATTTAGTTCAGCCCCCAATGCTGGTAGTCTCAGACAAGCAGGATGGTTTTCTCCCAACACAGAAGAATGACCAACAGCTTTAGCAGAACTATTAAGGCTACTTTCCTCTAAAAGGGACTGAATTCACCGCAAGCTGAGAATTGCACATTCTTCTTTCCCATTTCCCAAAGCATAACTCTACCCACAAAGAAAGTTCTGCCCTATGATTTATTTTTATGGAAAGAACAATCAGATCCTTTAGGAATATTTGAAATGATGTTTGGAGGAAAAGTTTAGCTACGTTCTCACAATGATAAATGTGGAATAGCCTCTTTAAAATGGGTGAACATATCCTTGAGGATTTGTTTCTTACATCAAATGCTGCAGATGACTGCCATTTCTCTCAAAAAGCTCTTCCATTTTTATTATGTTTTCAATAATCCCAAGTGGGAAGTCAGTTTTGATGTGCTTGCAATTCAGGGCAGTCTCATCGTGCAGTCCCATACAGGCAGGCGGACTGGCACTGGCCTGGGAGAAGAATTTACACAGAATTATATCTCCATCTATGGAGGTTTATTGTAATATCTTGCTTATATAGTGCATTTTGCTTCATCTTCCTTTTCCATCATTTTTTAAAAGATTTATTTATTTTACCCAGAAAGGGGGTGTGCTTATGTTAATGGAAGGTGGAGAGGGGGGCAGGCTCTGCACTGAGCACAGAGCCTGATACAGGGCTTGATCCCACAATCCTGAAATCATGACCTGAGCTAAAACCAAGAGTCCAGCGGTCAACAGACTGAGACGCCCAGATGCCCCTCCACTATTTTCAACTTTCAAAAATAATTATGCATCATTTAACTCCAAAAATCCATACAAGATATTTCATAAGCACTGACAAAAACTTGTCATCCATAAACTAGTATGTATGTTTTTTAAAGATTTTATTTATTTATTTGACAAACAGAAATCACAAGTAGACAGAGAGGTAGGCGGTGGGTGGGGAAGCAGGCTCCCCACTGAGCAGAGAGCCTGACACAGGGATCTAGGACCCTGGGATCATGACCTGAGCTGAAGGCAGATGCTTAACCCACTGAGCCACCCAGGAACCCCAACTAGTATGTATTTTAATTATCCTATAAAGAAGACAAGTTTACGGTGCCTGGGGGCTTTGGCTCAGGTCATAATCCCAGGGTCCTGGGATCAAACCTCACATGGGACTCCCTGCTCAGCAAGGAGCCTCCTTCTCCCTCTCCTACTCCCCCTACTTGTATTCCCTCTCTCTCACTGTGTCTGTCAAATAAATAAATAAAATCCTTTTTTAAAAAAAAAGATATTTAGAATATGTAATTATAGAAAATTGTATACAGATTGAAGAAAACACTATTATGAACTCCCACATATAGATCAACAAAATTTATCAGTCAGTACCATTTTTTTTCAGATTCATTTCACTGAAGCATTTTAAAATTAAGTCACAGCCATCAAGAAATGTTATCCCTAAATGCTTTAGTGTATATCTCTAAAAATAGGTATATTTACTTATATGACTATGGGACCATTATTACATCGAATAAAACAAATACCTCCTATCATCTAATGCCTTGTTCATATTCAGATTCTCTCAATCCTCCAGTTTTTTTCAGCTGGTCACTTTTTAAAAGATTTTATATTTTTAAAGTAATCTCTACATCCAATGTGGGGCTCACACCCACAACCCCGAGATCAAGAGTCCCACGCTCTACCAACTAAGTCAGCCAGGCACCCCTTCAGTGGTTCACTTTTATTTATTTATTTATTTATTTATTGTTTTTTTTTAAAGATTTCTTATTTATTTATTTGACAGAGAGAAAGATCACAAGTAGGTAGAGAGGCCCCAGAGAGGGGGGGTGGGTGGGAAGCAGGCTCCCTGCTGAGGAGAGAGCCTGGTGCAGGGCTTGATCCCAGGACCCTGAGATCATGACCTGAGCCAAAGACTGAAGGTTAACCCACTGAGCCACCCAGGCACCCCAGTGGTTCACTTTTAATCAGCCAATGAGCATATATCTCTCAGCTTCTGTTTGCTACATTGACTGTAATAAGAACAAGCAACAATGGACAGTCCCTTTGATTTATATATTATATGATGATCAGATGTATTTCCTTTTTTCCCAATATTTTGTTATAAAAATTTTCAACCATACAGAATAGTTGAAAGAGTTCTTCAGGGAACCCTTGTTTACATAGTTCTATTTTTAATTCTTTCTCTGGTTTGCGGAGCTGACTGGTATTAGATGGTCTTCATACCTCAGATCCAGTGAGAAAACAAATGTTCTATGGCTTCTTTTTAGGTGGAAACCTTAAATAACATTTGGAAAGCAGATAGCTAGTGTTCTTATTACTTTGCATAGTTTATAAATCTTGAGACTATCTTCTTCTCCAACTGGATAGCTCATGCCAGCCTGTAAATATTATTGAGCCTGACTTTCAGCTGACATTATTTTTCTGGGATATCCCTGGAGAGCCAGGTACTGTGCACTGTGACAGTGGCATCACATTGTGGGTTAATGAGAAAGTGACAAGCCACCCTAATACTGAAGCAATTGGAACCAGCAGTGTGTTTACACCTTATGCAATGTCAGTTGTATTTCAACATTATCCAAAAATATCATGCAAAGGTACTTGGAAAAGAGAAAAACAAATCTGGCTTCTAACGTGTATGTCTGAGGGTTGCTGCTGTTGCTATGGAGATCAGAGAAGCAGATTTTCGTGGCTTTACCACACTGAGCTTGTTTTTGAACAGATTCATGAGACCGTGGGCTTTTCTCTCTCTCTCTCTCTCCTCCTATTCTGGGTGGTTTTGTTAGACGTTACCTTGCCTGAATAATATTAACATATCGCTTGTGTGAAAGCACATTTGATGCTAATGCTTGGAGTTGTTTTTAGCAGAGCGATTTAACAGTACAGGATTCGTTTTTCATTTGAATGTTTTAAAATAGACTGACTCTCCTAATCAGCATGAACATAGAGCTCAGCTTGGAGCATAAGGAAATGTTAGTTTAATATTTTAGTGCCATCTGCTGTAAGTTTCGTGGCATTCTACCCCATCTGGCTTATTTGCAGCAATCCCCCCCCACCCCCACTGCCACTTTCTTTTTTTAGAACACAGCAAGTCTCTTTCCAAATCTTCTATACCAATTGACCCTTTCTTCCTACTGGTCACTGGATGAGGCTTTTGTCAGAAAAACATATACTCCCTTGGCTCTAGGTGTCCATTTCCCGAAGACTCGTGCTTCAGCTTAGTGGGTGTGCGCATGCGTGCATGTGTTACTTGTCAAGCAGTTAACACGTTCCTAGACCTCTCTGCTTCATCTGGAATAAAAGCCTGACTCTTCGTGAGTGAACAATTGTAAATTCAGCAGCATCACTAAATAAATAACTGTAGAAAACCTATTACATGCCAGGTTCTTTCCCAGGCATGGTGAGTGGTGGGGAAAGTTGGAGAAGAAAGCAGACACCCTCCTTCCATGGAATTCCATTATGGGGGAGACTAACAGTACACAAGTAAACACACATGGGGCGGTAAGCGTTGTGCATTAAAACTAAAGCAGGCAATGCTATTTTAAAAAGGATGGTTAAAGATGGTTCATGGGATTAAAATATTGCAATGGATACCTCTCATGTATTAAGACTGCCATCAAGGACAACAGATGTGTCCTCCAACCCTGAGGCTCTTGTTCAAGGCAGAGACTCCTTGTTAGTTATCTTTCAACATTAACCAGGAGCATTACACAAATGAAAAACAAGTCTGTCCTTTGAAGCTGTCAGTCTCTGGTATTGCTGTGGAACTGGGTGGACCTTGGACTTGACTCATTTTGACAATTCTTTAATTCAGCACATGGTTATAGCTTCTCCGTCTGTCCAGTTCTTTGTTGGGTTCCCTTGGGGAGCACAGGGGATTTCAAGTCCGAATGTGCTCTCCACAAGTTGTTTTTCGCTGAATACTTCACCAACCCTCAAACCATCCAGCGGATAGGAATAAATATATATGGGACATTTAAATAAAAATGCCAGGTACTGTTGCAATTAACTCTCATAAGAATGCTACCAAACTTAAGTGCAATCATGTTGGATTTCAGAGAAGGGAGAAGTGTTAAAATGTCCAGTGCATTTCTCCCTGCCTCCCCTCTTTAAATGTCAGTTTGAGCTGAACGTTAAGCCCCATAGAAACTACTAATATCTCTGTAATTAGAAACAAAGGAGATTTGGAGGAAATAGAACCATGAGTAACACATTTTGATTTCTCTGTATATGCTTGCACTCGACTGATGCAACATGCTCGTTCATTCATTCATTCATTCATTCATTTAAGAATCAAGTCTCAGGCACCTTATCATGTATGAGTGATTGGGCTGTGGCCAAGGAAACTAGGATAAATAATGGCCACAGGTTTCTGTAGGGAGAAGAATATAGACAAACTAGTGCAATAAAGTGTTACAGGAGCAATGAAGCTATATTTGTCCTAGCCTTGTCTGTGTTATTGATTTATGCTGCAGTGACTAAGATACTGCATGAGTGTTCTAACCTTTCTGTGCCTCTTTTCCCATTTCTTAAAATATCTGGGACAGTGAGAAATATTAGCCGAATAACGATTCCTGGTCCTTTCTTGGAGTTGAATTGTCTCAAAGTGGTGAGGATATTAGTTTTAGCTTACTGGGAAATAAGCCACATAAAGAGAATCACTGTTTTAGTAGCTGGAGTAACATTACCAGCATTACCAGATGCTGTAGTGATAGCACACCACTGGGAGAAGCAAACAGGAAGAAGGTATTATCTCCCTGTTTTCCTGTTTATACAATATACATGGAGTTACTGGATAACTTTAGAGACTCATTAGTCCTCTGTACCATTCAATATCATTCCTCACCCCAGTAGAGGCTGATTGCAGGGTAACTGCAGAATGAGGTGGAAGGGGGTTCTGTCCTCCCTCCTGAGCATGCAGTCTTCCCCTGCCCTGTGCCTAGGAGCCTGGGAGAGCTGCGCCAAAGCAAGGACAAAATTGAGTTTGGGAACATGATGAGATTGTAAAATGTCTTATTTATTTCCTATACTCTGGAGAGCTTTTAATGTTGCTTTTCTGGGCGTAAAAGAGAGACTTAAGTCCACCATATTACCCTTACTGTATATGAAGTTCCTATCCAGTTGAGTACCACTTCTCAAAGCCAGGAAAATATCTGTTGGTCTAACTGAAGCCGTAAATACGGCTTTGTGCTGAGGGTTTATATCAATGATCCAGCCATCTGATTACCCACTTCTCCTCTTTTCCCCCAATCCAATATGCTTGGTTGGCATCGAGATGCTATTTCCCTGCTCTCTGGCACAGGCTTTGTGAGAGATGGATTTCCCTCCTGTGTGGGGAAGATAAGTGATGGCGGCAGCGAGTCAAACTCCAGGATCAACAAAGGCTCCCTCCCGCCTTTAGTGACATTTCTCTATCTTCTCTCCTCCCTCTCAGTAGCAGGCAGTATGTTTATTTCTCCAAATTTCTTCACTTCTGTATTCTCTGCACAGGACAATGCTGAACTGAAAAAAGACAAACCTAGCAGTCACTTCATTCTATGGTAGGGACACCCCGTCCATACAAAAGAGGTCGAGTGTGTAAACTCCAGTGACTCCCTCCCTGCCTGCCTTTGGGACTCTGAAAGCTGACTCTTTAAGTGCCCCAGATTTTCAAAGCTCTGACTCTTTCTGCCTCTCCGTTTCCCGGTGGCAGACCATATTGTACTCACTGCTCTTTCATTCAACCCTCACAGAGACAGAAGGAATGGTTTGCTGAGAGGGAACGTTGTTAAATATTGGATGGGCTTTCTGGGCAATGCTAAATAATCTTCGAAGTAGATCTTTGAAGCTGACAGGGATTTGACTATTTTGAGAGTCTTCCTTGAGGAATTAGAATTCAGGGATTCTTTGCTGGACCCCTGCTATGGTCTGAATATTTGTGTCCCCCAAATTCAGATGTTGAAATCTTATTCCCCAAAGACACTGGTATTAAAAGGTGGGGCCTTTGGAATGTGCTTAAGAAAATATTGCCTAATCCAAGGTCACAGTGATTTGCTTCTATGTTTTTTTCCCTAAGAGTTTTATAGTTTTAGCTCTTATACTAGGTTTTTGGTCCATTTTGAGTTAATTTATATTTAGTTTGAGATAGTTATATTTATATATAATTTATATATTTATACATATAAATTTATATTTAGTTTATAGTTTTTAGTTATATTTAGTTTATAGTTATATTTATATGTGTTTATAGTTATATTTAGTTTGAAATATAAAGGAGTTCAGCTTCATTCTATAATATGTATGTGGGTATCTAGATGTCTTGGAATCTTTTTTTTTTCTTTCTGTTTTTGAGAAAGAGAGTGCAGACTGGGGGTGGGTGGAAGGAGAGAGAGAAAATCTTAAGCAGTCTCCACTAACAGTGTGGAACCCAATAGGGCTTGATCTCATGACCCTGAGATCATGACCTGCACCAAAACCAAGAGTGGGACACTTAACTGACTGAGACAAGCGCTCCCTGGAACAGTTTTTTAAAAAGATTGTTTATTTCCCATCAAATCATCTTATCATCCTGCTCAGAAAATAATTGACTAAATGTAAGGATTTATTTCTAGATTCTCAGTTCTATTCCACTAATCTGTATGTCTAGCCTTATGCTAATACCACATTGTTTTGATTAATGCAGCTCTGGAGTAAGTGAAATCTGAAAGTGTAAGTCCTCCAAAGTTGTTCTTTTGTTTTAGGTCTTCTGGGTCCCTTGCACTTTCATATGAATTTTAGAATCAACTTGTCAATTTCTGAAAAAACAGAAATTAGTAGGGATTGCTTAGACTTCAGTAGAGATCCATTGTTAGGGATTTCAGTAAATCTATAATTTGTGGAGTATTGCCATCTTAACAATATTAAGTTTTCCAATCCATGAATATGGCATATCTTTCCATTTATTTAGGTCATATTTATCATTGTACAAGTCTTGCACTTCCTTGATTGAACTTTTTTTGAATTACTTCTTTCTTTTTGATGCTATCATATCACCACCTGTTTTTATTTATTTATTTATTTATTTTTTAAAGATTTTATTTATTTACTTGAGAGAGAGACAGTGAGAGAGAGCATGAATGAGGAGAAGGTCAGAGAGAGAAGCAGACTCCCCATGGAGCTGGGAGTCCGATGCGGGACTCGATCCCGGGACTCCAGGATCATGACCTGAGCCAAAGGCAGTTATCCAACCAACTGAGCCACCCAGGCGTTCCTCACCACCTGTTTTTAAAAATACAATTTTATTGGATCACAGCCACACTCATTTGCTTATACATTGTCTTTCGCTTTTGTGCTGCAAGGACAAAGTTGAGTAGGTATAGCTGAGACTCTATGGCCCACAATGCCTAAAATATTGACTATGTTGCCCTTTACAGAAAACGTTTGTTATTACCATAATTTGTTCTCAGAAGTGCTTATTCTTGGGGGCATCCGGATGGCTCAGTCGTTAGGCATCTGCCTTTGGCTAGGGTTGTGATCTCAGGGTCCTGGGATCAAAGTCTGCATTGGCTCCCTTCTTAGCGGGAAGCCTGCTTCTCCCTCTCCCACTCCGCCTGCTTATGTTCCCTCTCTTGCTGTGTCTCTGTCAAATAAATAAATAAAATCTTAAAAAAAAGAAAAAAGTTGATTCTTTTCTTTTCCTCCCTCAGAGATTCTGTATGGTAAGATGGAAGAGGAATCAGAATCATTTTATTTGATAGTGAAAAATACAAATAATATTGCACAGGATGAGTTTTGGAGTTAGTGAGATCTGGATTCAGATCCTGGGCCTCACGTTTTCTATTTGATCTCTCTGATACTCTGTTTTTCTTCCTTGAAATTTTAGTATCCTTTTCTTATGAGGGAAGAAAGTAACTTGTTAATGTCATATGTAAGAGCCAATATCAAGAACTGGGCCCAGATCTACCTTTTTATCCATTTTCATTTCGATGACTTAGAAGTTAAATCTCTGCCTGGGAGATGTAATTTAAAAGTTGCTCCTTTCCACGCTAAATTCTTAGTATTGGCTCTCTATTTGTGCCTTTATTAATTATTTAAATCATTTGCTTCTTTTTCATAAAAATTTTAGTGCAGGAAAATATGTCGGTCACTCAGTATTAGGTGGAATGGGAGCAAATTTTGTTTTGTGTTGTTGTTCCCTTAAGGAAAAGATGTTACCTCCATTTTTTAATAATGGTATTCTCGTTTGGCTCATCAACAGTAGAACACATTTACGTTAGATGTAATGAAATGGAAAATGTAGTGGTTTCAGCCACCAAAAGCACTTCTTTTGCAGTATCTGTTTTGTTGGTATAGATGACAGCAGACTTCCAGCTGGAACAGGTTCAAATGGGTTTCCATTTATTCCTTTTTTTGAATCTGCTCCAGAAGAATGTTGACTGTACCAAAATGGATTAAAATATTACTCAACAACTCCAGTTGTATACATAAAATGCAGACTTCTAGTCACAACTAAAAGTTTAAAAAGACTTTAAAAATGTAACCTTGTGGTTCTCTGGGAAGCAAACCTTCCCAGAGAAATACAGAGGCCTTACTCAGTCGCAATGTATTTTTTAGCTTGATTCTCAATGCCTTATGAAAAATTGTCTGTTTAATCTATTCATAAAACTGCAGGTGATTATGACTACTCATTCTTTCCAGCAGGACATAATATTAGAAATGATCATGTGTTGAGATAATTTTTTTTTTTTTTTACCTGACTGATCAAAGAGCTGAGAATCAGAGAATTTCTGGGTTTGAAGGAACCATTACAAAAGACCTTAGGAACATTCTGAGTAACAGGTAACTCACTGCCTTCCAAACTAACTTTCCACTCTTGGCCACTTCTAAAATTTGTCTCATAAATTGATGTTACTTATCCAGTAATCCTAATGTATCATGTAGAGCCATAAAATAAAAACATAAGTGTCATACTAACTTTGCATTTTTGGTTTTCCAAAGTCTAAATTTTCATTGCTATCCACCAACACAGATTGGTTTCAAAACCATGTGCCATTTGTTCTCTTTTATATGCCCTCTAGTCCTTCTAAATCCCTTCTCTGAGTGTTATGCACCAAGAAGAACATCTTTCTGAGTAGTGTGTGAGCCGGTTAGTTCATTCCACAGCAAGACCCTGGCTTCCCCCGCTGTGGACACCCAATTTTTACCCATTCAACCAGTTTTCACCCGTTCAACAAGGTACATTACCTGTTTGTCAGCTGCATCACTTCGTTGACTTGTGCTGAGTTTACATCATCTAATATCCTTAAGATTTTATTTATGTGTGCTTAGCAATAAGCTCTATTTCTTATATCTTACATTATTATGGTTGGCATTTTGGAAGGAAAAACTAGACCTTGCATTTTATCTCTGCTAAAATTAATCTTGTTAGGTTAACCCTATTTTCTTAGTTTGCCAAGGTTTAAGAGGAGACTATCACTCAATGTATTTGCTATCCTTGCCAACTTTTGTATTATTTACAGACACGATCACTTGATTTTTACCTATCATTGATGAAAGGTTTGAGAGCCTAGATCCTGTGATTGGCTATTAGAAACTTCTCTCCACAATTGTATTTAATTCCATAAATATGTATTCAACATGTATTTGGTAATGAACTATAGTCAGAGTCAGAGTTCAGTGACAAGCAAGATAAGATGGTAGTTTGAAGTGAAATCACTAGAGTGGAAGACATCCAAACAAATAGAGTATACAATGAGGAGTACAATAACAAAGATGTGAACAAGGATCACAGAGGAGAGGTCAGTAGTTACCCTGCGAGGTTAATGATGTGTGCCAAGACAAGATGACAGTTGAGCCAACTCTTGAAAGAGGAGGAGGTATTTGTGAGAGGAAAGGAAAGTCTGATTGTCATTCATTAATCAGCATTTATTCATAGGAAAACAAAATATTATTTTCCTGAGAGTTCTTCTGATGAGGAGCAAGTAGATCAAAAGTTGAGACTCTACCACTATAGATAATATTAACCAACCTAACCTAAACTCTGGAGTATCAATCCAGTGGTTACTTCACAATGATAATAGCAATCACACTTAATGGAAATTTCCATTTAAAAATTTTCTAGATCACGCGTTTTCCTGGGTTTGTTATGGTTTTTTTTGGTTTGTTTGTTTGTTGTTGTTTTGTGGGGTTTTTTGTTTGTTTGTTTGTTTGTTTTTTGCCTCTTGAGGGTGATTAGAAAACTCTTACTAAAATGTTCCTTAGATTTAGGTTCTAGGAGCCAAGAATAGGAAATCCTGAAAAATTATTTCTTGATGGCTTATCTTTATTGAGCCAGATCTCTCTTTTGTGAGACTTCTCTGTCTTGGAGGAACAACTCTTACCCAGATTAGATCCTCCAACAACTAGGTTACAGGATCTTCCAGCCTCTTCGATCAGTACTTGGACACCTGAGACTTGGACACCTTCACAGAAATTCAGAAATTTGTTGCTGACAATAAATGGGTTTGTCACCAGCCCCACCAGCCCTAAAGCCAGGACCAGCTTGTGTAGCTGTAGTGAATAGCATTTTCCATTTAGTATCTCTACAAGGACAATCAATTTAACAAGAGATTTTCTCCTTTAAAAACCAAAACAAAATTAAAGCTGCCTCTCTTCTTTCACAAGACCTGTAATATAAAAGTACTTGTCATTTTATTAAGTTATGCTGCTGATCTTTTAAGTGATGTTTTGGCCCTGGGGATGATGAGTGACTTGGGCAGAAAGCCATCTCAAGACCAAAGTAATTCTCCTGCAGGCCAAGTCATTCATTTAGTCAGAAGTTGCCACGCCATTCAGCAACGATCCTGCAGCTTTTAAAAGCAAAGTCATTCTAGCTGCTGCCTCAGCATAAAGGCTCATGACCTTGTCTACTGCCAGGCAGGTAAATGCAGGTATTAAATTGCTGTTGATAGCAGGTAAGTGGAGAAGTTTAAAATTTAGCTGGATTGTTGGAAACTTAGCTGAATAGTTGCTCTGACTTCAACAAAGTCACCTGCTAAATCTGTTTAAATCTTCAGGGAAGCCAAGAATAATATGAGGGCCCTAAAAAGTAAAAATCTTTAAACTGTATTAAGCTTCTGATAGTTTGCTTTTCTTTATAGCTTTTATTGTGAGTTTTAGTTGCAGATCTATCCCTGTATTCCTTCATTAATGATTGTGTTCCCAGTAGAGTGTAAGCTCTAGGAGGGCATGGATAGTTTTATTTGTCATTGTTTAAATGCTGACTACCTGACCTACTACTGACTACCTTTTTTGATGTGAAGCCACTCAAGGTTCAGTGGAAGAAAAATGACAATTACTAGTTGCACCTACCTCTGTCTCTCAAGCCCACAGCCTGACTTCCTTCATGGCTTTGTACATATCGGCCTTGAGCTGAATGTTTCTAGAGGATGGTTCCACTGGTAAGTGTTCTTAAGGCAAACAGAGAAGAATCTTCCTTGGCCATCTTATTGCTTCTGGGAGACAAAAGCAGAAGCAGCACTTAGAGACATATGTCTGGGATATGAGAAGTAATGAAAGTAACTCACATGTATCTTCTCTCAGCCTCCTTTTTGCCTGTCATTTAAACCATCGGTGGGGAAGTCCATTGTGTATACATTTATTCTGTCACTCAGTCAATTAATATTCCTAATTGCCTATTATTTACAAGCCCTATATTAGACACCACTTGGAAATTAAGAATAAATAAAAATATGAAAATTATACCAGCATTTCTCTCTGGTAGTTCCCTACAAGGCTGGGAGGATAATGTATCTGTGGAAGGTCAAAGTAGAATGTTGACCAGGGTGACAAGAAGGATTTTCTTGAAAAAAGTATATGTGATAACATATACCTATGGGTACTTGTCAGATGTGGTCTCCCATTAGTCTGCCACCTTTGGCTCTTCTGCATAAAGGCTGCTTAAGATTACCATTTCCCTCCCCCATCATTATAATGCATGGTCAATATATATACTGTAAGATTTGGGGACAAATAAACATTACATGTGAATATTTTTCTATAAGCTCAGTAAGATGCTAGCATTTTTCTGAGATAGATAACATCAAAATATAGCAAAATAGTGCTGAAATAATCAAAGGTATTTTTAGGGATCAATAGTTAAAGTCAGGTAATATTCCTCTGAGGAAAAAATGAGAACTATCTTTAACTTGTATGGATAAAACAGATGGTAAATCCTTCTGCCACCCTCTAAGTCAGTGAGTTCTTCAGCTTTTTCTAGTTTAAAACAAAGAAGCCCCAGACCTCCGTGGTTTACAAGAAGTAGTTTTTCTTCCATACCTTGCATCAGAGTTTGACTCTGCTAAACTTTTTTGGTCTCTCCTCCATAGGTGTTTTTTGTTTGTTTGTTGTTTTGGGTCCCCTTCCCCCCCCCCCCCCCCATTTTGGAAGCCAGGCTGAAGGAGCAGCCCCTATCTAGGACGTGTTCTTCTGGTGCAACAATGAGGCAAGATGGCAACAACCTAGCCACATCGTCACATAAGTTTCTGCTCAGAAGTAGGGAGTGTTGTGTTCCCTCACACCCCATTAGCCAGAACATGCCACAAAGCCAAGCCCAACATCAATGGATGGATAAGCAAGGTAAAAGAAAGGAAGGAGACAGTCATATAAACAAACAATTACACAGCATAGTATATCAGCATCAGAACTGTAGTCCGACTTTTTGGACTTTCTAGCTCCTGGCTACTTGGCTATAAAAAGTGTTGTTCTGTTTGAGAAGGACCTAACTGAAAACAAAAACCTTGTTGTTCAGTTTACATTGGGGCAATCTGTGTTCTTGGGTCAGAGCCACGTTTCTTTTTATTGCTATATACTTAAGTTTGCTTTGTATTTGCTACAACAAGTCTACTCTCTCTCTCTTTTCCAAAATTGACTTATCATACGAAATTTTTGCTAGAATTGCACTGCCTTTGTATATTTAGCTGGGAGAAAATCAGCATTTTTATAATGTTAACCTTTTCATTCATGCAGGCAGTATGTATCTCCACTTGCTGTAGTCAGTTAGTTGCTTATTTGTGTGATGATTCAGTAGAATTTGAACTTTTTCTACATAATGTTCTTCTACCTTTTTAGGTTAATTCCAGTATTTTCTGTTGCTGTTGTAAAGGCAACATACTTTTGTTGGTTATTACTGGTATAGAGGAATACTCTGTGTGGGTGTATGCATATATACATGTATATTCTATATCTGACAAGTTTGCCAAACTTGTGTATTAGTTCCATATCATATCTGCTGACTCCTTTAGGCTTTCTATATAACTGATCATACTTTCTTATGCCTGATCATGAAGGAATGCACTAAGTATGATGTTTGTAATTTGATTTAACATTTAACCTTTATGAATGAAGTTTCCTTATATTCCTAATTCTCTATTTTTCAGTCACAGAATAGGAATTTAACTTTAAACACTTTATCTGTATCTATTATGATAATCATGTGATTGTTCTCTTTTGGTCAATTAATGTAGCGAATTAAACTGATAGATTTTCTGAAGCTAAATCATCTTACCATTTGTAAAGTAAACTCTGGTTTGATTAGCTGCTATTTTATGTAGCATTTTAGCATCTGTTGGTTAGCTAACATTTATTTAGAACTTTGATAGTCATATCAGTATTAATTATTACTAACACTAACATAATATTTACTACATCCCAGACACTGGCCCAGGACTCTATGTATATTAACTCAATCCTCCCAACAATCTGTGACATATGTACTAATATTTGCCATTCTCATTTTACTAATGAGGAAGATGAGGCACAAAGAAGTAATATTCCCAAGGTCACACAGCTAGTCAGTGGCGGAGCTGCTATTTCAACTCAAAGAGTCTGGCTCTGGCATCTGTGTTCCTACGGGCTGTGCTTTACTGCCTCTCATCAATGAATGGAGCCTGTAATCGTTGTTGCTTCTATTGCCCTCAAACCATTTTGGAATCAAGATTATATTTGCAACATAAAATTATGTGAATGGCTTTCCCTCTTTGTCTCTTCTAGAGCAACTTGTATAACATAGGCATCATCGAGTCTTTGAAAGTGTGATAGAATTGAAACTGTAGAATCACATGGAATACAAGGGTTTCTCTTAGGAAGGAAGTCTTTGATTACCATTCCAGTTTCTTTGAGTATTGTTGTTTAATGTAAGATTTCTATGCTTCTTTGTACCAATTTGTACAAAATTTTCCCAAAATATATCTATTTTATTCCAATTTTCAAATTATTGTTGTATGGTCACCCACAGTATTATTTTGTGATTCTTGTGTGTCTGTAGCTATTTCAGTTCTTGGTCACATTACGTTCTATTTGCTGCTTCTTTCTCCTTTTCTTTTTTATTTTTTTAAGATTTTATTTATTTATTTGACAGAGAAAGAGATCACAAGTAGGCAGAGAGAGAGAGAGGGAGAAGCAGGCTCCCCGCCAAGCGGAGAGCCCAATGCAGGCCTCAATACCAGGACCCTGAGATCATGACCTGAGCTGAAGGCAGAGGCTTTAACCCACTGAGCCACCCAGGCACCCCTCCCCTGATTTTTAATTTTATTACATTTTGGTTTGTTTTGAATATCTATAGTATTGATTTTCTAGGATTTACTAAGGTTTTGATAATTCTGTACCAAGTAGTTGATTTTTGTGAATATTTCTTATAAACATAAAGAAAGCGAAATGTATATTTTCTGTTGGATGTAAAGTTCTTTATTAATTTGAATTTATTTTTTATGATATTTCAATCTTATGTATCTTTGCTAATTTCTGTGTTCCAAAACTGGGAATTTCTATCCAGGGTTTGTTAAACTTTCCAATATCAACTTGTGATGAATGTATTTCATCCCATAGTTTGATCAGTTATGCCTCATGTATTTTGAGACTCTAGCTGAGCGCCTCACAATAAGCCTAGGGAGTGTCAAAGGGAATGTTCTTCAGAGTAGAAAGCCTCTCCTCTTATGGTCTGGGTTTGACTTTCCCTCCTTCTCTACCTTATCACTACCTACTGTTCCCACCTCATCACTCAACTGTAAAACTACCAAGAGACCTTGTCTTTCTGGAATCTCTCTGTATCTTCCCCCAAGAGGAGGAGGGAATAATGTTACTATGACAAGCTGGTATTGCTGTTTTTCTGCCCCCAGTGACCTATGCCAGAGTAATAAAAGGGAAAAAAACCTAAAAGCTCCAATCTTAACTCTGTGAATACCCGCCTTCCCCCACTCTGGACTGCTATCTGCTGTCCACACTGAAACCCAACCACTACTCTTGCCTGAGAGTTTCCCTGTTTCTATATAAGTTTCTAAGATTGGTCAGCCTCCTTTTCCTTTCTGTGGCATCTCCAGTGTTAGGCTGAAGGAAGGAAGAAGCAACTAATGTATCTTCACCATCTTATCAGGCTACTTTGTGTTGTGTAACTAGTAATTTGCATATCCTACCTATAAATTGATCCATAACGTTGGGAGGTTGGCAATCAATTTTGAATATCAGATTAAGTAAAAGAATACAACAGAAATTCTCTTTTCAACCTGAATCTTTGAGGTTCTAAGATACCATATGGCATTTTCTTAGTTTTGTAATTGATGTAATTCAGTGTTTTTGCACTGTGCAAATTTTCAGAATTATTTTCAGATTGTAATTAACGTTTCTTTAAAAAGATATTTAATTATCCTTGTCATATGAAATATATTTTGATGAGATTCTGACTCTCAAAAGAAGAGTGCATACACATTCACATATGCTATTTCTTCCTTCCATTCTTGCAGCATTTGTCAATCATTTCTGCCCATTGGGAGTGACTTTCCCTCCCTCCCTTCCCCCTGTCCTGAACTGTGGCACTCCTTGTTTCTAGATAGATAATCTGCTACAATTAGCTGTCATGCTGGCATTACTTTTATTGAGTATTGACTATGATCAGTAGTTTACTGAAGTTAAAAAATCTGGATTTAAAAAACAAAATTGTGACGATATCTGAGAAATAGGAGCTGGGTAACAAAACACCTGACCAAAGAAGGTGAACACAATGAAGACCCTATGCTCAAAGGTGCCATTTAGAATTAAAGTAGCGTTTCAGACCCCAGATAGGCCATGTGCGTTGAGATGTGTCTCCATTAAACCAAACTGAGGGGTGGACAAAAGTGAAGGCACTGAAAAAGTCAGTCTGGTTCTGAGCATGTTGAGTCTGGCAGAAATCATCTTTAGATGTGTTGCCATGGAGCAAACCCTCTTTCTTTTTTGGCTCCACTCACGAACCCGTTTGGTATAGACTAGCCTTAGTGTGGATTCTCCAGTTCTCATTTATAGGACGCCCATTGTCTGAGTGCATTATAGACAAAATTAAGGCACAAAGAGAAAAACAGCTTTGAACAGCAGTATCCATATTGATTCGGACTATTAGAGTCAACCAAACTGTACAAAACAGCCAAAACCAGGAGTCATGTTCAATGACACAAACATATAGATGTTCATTAATATTCTAGTAAATGCTACAAATGATGAACTGTGCAAAAATTGATCTTCAAGATAGCTCATTATTTCTTATTGGTCCTCTGCTTCCACCCTGGGCCCCCTACATGGCAACGCCAGAAGCTTGAATCAGAGGATGTCAACTACTAGTTAAAAATGATTGCCTTCCCAGTGCTCTTTGAATAAAATCAGTCAGTGTCATATTTCTGAATGGCACATGAGAAGGCAGAGACACATGATTTCAGATTTATGTGGAGAAATGATTTTGAACCTAGACTTCTATATTCACTCAAACTCTTGTAAAAGAGCAAATAAAAGAGCAAAACCAAGGTATTTTCTGACTTGCAGAACCTGAAAGGTTCTCTACTCAAGTACCCCATATGAAAAAAAAAAATTTCTCAAGGAGATAAGCTTAACAAAACAGAAGTAAATCCAAGGAAAGGTTAGAGTAAAATATAAGAAAGAATAATAGCTGAATATATAACCTATAAGAGCAAAGACAGTTGAAATTAGTAGAAAACATATTGGATTTTTAAAATTACTTTTATTTTTATTATTATTATTTTTAACTTTTATTTATTTATTTGAGAGGGAGCTCAGGCTTGTGCACGAGAAGGGGAGAATCTCAAGCAGACTCCCCACTGATCACAGAGCCCCACCTTATGACCCTGAGATCACGACTTGAACCCAAACCAAGTGTCGGTTGCTTAATGGACTGAGCCACCCAGGTACGCCCCGTATTGGATCTTAACATTTAAGGCTTTTTTCTGTTGAACAGAGGCAGCTTTAGTGGTAGATTATTATTTCCCCCTTTTTTGAGTCTAAACTCACTACTTATTCTTGTAGTAAATAATATTTAAGTAGTTGTAGTGCTATATGTATAAATACCATAAATTTTAGAATCACTTCCATGGACAAAGCAAAGATGTCCTAATTGCAGCTCCTTAAAAGAATGTAAATTTTAGAGGAGCTGGGAGGCTGTTGGGTAAGCACCTGACTTTGGTTCAGGTCCTGATCTCAGGGTCCTGGGCTTGAGTCCCTTGTTGGGCTCTCTGCTCAGTGGGACGCCTGCTTCTCCCTTTGCCCCTCCCCTCCCTTAATGCTCTCTCTCTTTCAAATAAATAAATATATATTTTTTTAAAAGTATGTAAATTTTTTTTAAGATTTTATTTATGTATTTGACAGACAGATCACAAGTAGGCAGAGAAAGAGGGAGGAGGAAGCAGGCTCCCCGCCAAGCAGAGAGCCTGACCCTGGCTCGATCCCAGGACCCTGAGATCATGACCCGAGCTGAAGGCAGAGGCTTTAACCCACTGAGCCACCCAGGCGCCCCAGGCCCCCCAAGAATGTAAATTTTATAAATCTTGGCACTAAAAATAAAGTGAAAAATCAGTAATAGGAAAGGAAATGAATGATAGTGAAAGTGTATTAATTTTTTTAAATTTTAATAAAACAAATACTGCCTAAAACTAGTAAATCAAGAAATGATTACAAGATAGATTCATTTAAATAGATCACAGTAACTATCATACATAAAATACAGAAACTAAGCAAGAATGGGTGGAGTGAGGAAAATTTCAAAGGAAAAGCCTATACTAATTAAAATCCATAGTTATATTATTAAACCATTGCAAACTAAGTATACACTCCATATATTTTGCTTGATTTATTACAAAACTCTAAATGCAGAAGCTTTCTGAGCCTATGAAAGTCAATCACTAAAACTACTTTTTTTTTTAATAAACATATATTTTTATCCCCAGGGGTACAGGTCTGTGAATCACCAGGTTTACACACTTCACAGCACTCACCAAAGCACATACCCTCCCCAATGTCCATAATCCCACCCCCTTCTCCCAAACCCCCTCCCCCCAGCAACCCTCAGTTTGTTTTGTGAGATTAAGAGTCACTTATAGCCAAACTATGGAAAGAACCTAGATGTCCATCAACAGATGAATGGATCAAGAAGATGTGGTATATATACACAATGGAATACTATGCAGCCATCAAAAGAAATGAAATCTTGCCACTTGCGACAACATGGATGGAACTAGAGCGTATCATGCTTAGCGAAATAAGCCAAGCAGAGAAAGATAAAACTACTTTTAAGAAACTGACTCAAAGCACAATTCTTGATAAGAAGAATGACACAAAGACTATAAAACACTAGGGTACTATTCATAGTGAAAGGAGTTGGCTTTGACAAGAATATAAAACCGAAGAAGAGCAAATTAGATGGATCATCAGTTTTCTTTCATGGCAGACAAAAGCCAAAAACACTTTTCTAACTAATAAGGTCAACTACCTGAAACCAAAGAGGAAATAAAGAGTAATTCTAAAGCAAAAGAAAGGAGCCCTTCAAGGGACCTGCTATTGAGCTAGAGTATCTAATCTTTCAGGAAATAGAATGAATAAACAGATTTGTAACTTGACTCACCTGGTTTGAGGAACAGAGAAAGTTTTCAGAAGTTGTGGCAAAACCCATCATTTGTGACATTCAATTCTACAATGAATGGATCTTAGGAAAGTACCATAAAGTGTTCTGGTACCAATCAAAGATGTACTCTAACCAAGATTCTTTTAATTTTCTAAAAGAACATTAAAAAAAAATTCTAAGTGCTTAATAAGTTGATAAAGATTAATGCATATCGTTTTAAATATGCAAAATATATTTTCCATCTCAACCATTTTGTAAATGTGCAGTTTTTACTGTGCTCTTTAATCCCCATCACCTATTTCACCTATCTATCTCACTGTGGGTTTGATTTGCATTTCCCTGATCATGAGTGATATTGAGCACCTTTCAAGTGTCTCTTGGCCACCTGTATGTCTTTGGAGAAATATCTGTTCACATCTTCTGCTTCTGCTTATTTGAATTTTTAAAAAAGATTTTATTTATTTGTTTTATTTGAGAGAGAGTGGGAGAGAAAGCACAAGAGTGGTGTGAGAGGCAGAGAGAGAAGCAAACTCCCCAATGAGCAGGGAGCCCGAAGTGAGATTTGATCTGGGGACTCCTGGGATCATGACCTGAGCCAAAGGCAGACACTTAACCAACTGAGCCACCCAGGTGCCCCTTCTTCCTATTTTAAATTGGATTATTTGGGGGTTTTGGTGTTGAGTTGTATGAGTTCTTTATTTATCTTGGATACTAACCCTTCATAAGATAATATCTCTTGCAAAAATCTTCTCACATTCAGTAGGTTGTGACATTTTCGTTCTTGATTAATATTTTAAAAGTCTAATGACACAAAATATTTGATGACTTGTGTTCTATTTGATTGTGAACAGGAGTGCTAGTTACCAGAACACAGTCTAAGGAGAAGGCAGTGCAGGTGGGATGAGTTTGTAGAGGCCAATGAGACACTTAGGGTGATCTATTTAGTGAGCAGTTAGTGACCTGAGTCTGGAACTCAAACAGGATCCAGGCTAGAGATACAGACATGGTGGTATCTGTGTCTGGTGTAACCATGAGCATGACTGAGATAGTCCAGGGGAAATATATAGAATGTATAATTCAGATTCCTTACTTCCCAGTACCTCCTGCTGTGTAGGTTCATCATTTAGAGATGGAATTGATATGACTTTCATTGTCTATAGTCATCACTGGAGCTAGAAAAAAGGGTTGGAAGCGAGTAAGATGGTGAAAATTTGGGTATTATCAAATTACCATTTTTTAGATTTAGAGGGTTTTTTTTTTCCTATTGAAAGAGTAAATTGTAGGGGGGAAAAATCAATTAAGAACCAAGTTATTTAAAAACAAAGTGACTGAATTTTTGTTAGAGAAAATATCTGTTCATATGTCCAAACTAATAATTGTTTCTCTAATGCTTAGTACATATTTAATGGATGGGTGCATGTAGAATTCTAAATTTTATACAGTAAATAAGCAGATAATAAATTAATTTTCATTTTATTTTATAGACACTTAGAATGAAAGGAAAGAGGCAAAAGAAGAATGAGGATATACCAATATATTAGCTCAGAAATATATAGAGGACAGAAATAGTTCTCATCCACAATGCAACAACCACATAGGGCAATTATCACCAATTTCAACATTTTCCAATTTTTTTTTACATATTTTACCTACTTTATATATCATGCTGTATATATAATTTTGTGTGCTTTTTTTTTTTAACTTATATGATAATCATTTTCCTAAAGTATTAAGAACTTTTCTTAAACGGGATTTTTAGTGACAGCATAAAATGCCCATCACTTTCTAACTATTTGTTTGCTATTATTTGTTCTTTATTGTTCTACATTTAGGTTTTTGTTTTTTCTATTTTAAATTCTCTAGTGAACATCTTTGTTATAAAACATTGTGTCTATTTAAAATAATTTTCTTTGCATAGGTTCCTTAAAAGGGCATTACCATATTAAAAGGTGTTAATGGCCCAAATTTTTGTGTCCTGCGAGCCCCCCACCCCATCACATATTAAAATTATGTTGCTGAATGTGATATTATGAAGGGGGACCTTGGGAGGTGCTTAGTCATGAGGGTAGAGGCCTTGTGAACAGGATTAATGTTCTCATAAAAGAGAGGCCATAGAGATCTTCACCACTTTCACCATGTGAAGACACAGCGAGAACGCACAGGCTATGAACGAGGAAGAGGGTCCTCACCAGAACATGTCTGTGCTGGCGCCTTGACCTTGGATTTCCAGCCTCCAGACTATGAGAAATAAATGTCTGTCTGTTTGTTTGTTTTAAGATTTTATTTGTGTTTGACAGAGAGAGAGAACTCACAAGTAGGCAGAGAGGCAGGCAGAGAGCGAGAGGGGAAGCAGGCTCCCTGCTGAGCAGAGAGCCCGATGAGGGGCTTGATCCCAGGACCCTGAGCGGAAGGCAGAGGCTTAACCCACTGAGTCACCCAGCTGTCCCAATGTCTGTTGTTTATAGGCTACCCAGCCTGTGATACTTTGTAACAGTAACCCAAAAGGACAAAGCTGCAAGATATGAATGCTTTTATGTTCTTAGTGCCAAAGTGCTTTTTAAAAAAGATAGTATCAGTACACTTCTTTCAGTTTTATACCACAGTGCCACGAAGCATACTACAAAGCCTGTATTTGGGATCATTGGGAAATTGGGAATTGGCACTATCCTTGCTCTATTGGATTTAACGAACATCCTGATAAGTTCAAATTAATGTAAAGGTTGTCTTATTTTAAACAATCACTACAATCTCTTTACTTTGCCAACCTTCATCCAAAACAGTCTTAAAACTGTAGTTCAAACCACAGAACATTCTATACATTTTGTATGGTCAAGAAGCTTGGAAATGTTTCTGTGAATGAATAAATGAAGAAATGTTTTTCTAACTAGTATCCAGGGGAAGAGGGCTTGTCTTTTTGTTCTTAGTAAAATTAAGCAGTACTTAGCAACAATTTTGGAGGGTTTTGTGGCTTTTTAAAAACAGACAGTGGCCCATTTATTTATTCAAGAGCAAAGCTTTTAGAAAGCAGCAGCTAAGGGCTCTATTCCTAACTGATAGTTTGCAGGAGTTCTGCTCAGCTACCATGGTGATAGGTACCATGGAAATAGACACACTTTGTCAGATGTATTGTAAATGCTTTTCGGCGTGAGGGCAGCAGTTGCTGCAAACATTTTATTATTGCTGTATTGCAGAGGTTATACAACATACTAAAGCTTATAAAGATTCCTTTGATAGGTCTGATCTAGATTAAAAAGAAAGATTCCTTTAAAAAAAATAACAAAAGCAAATTTAACCTATGAGACCTTAAATGAAATTAAAGCAATTTGCAGCCATCGTTTAAGAGAATAAGCAGATCTGTGTGGAAGCTGCAGGAAATCATATGGTATTCCAAAGAACTGTGAATTTTGTAGTGTCTCTTATAGTAGGTGATAGGCAGAATGTAAATAATTGAAATCCATAAATAATCCCAGATGGAAGTGGGGAATTTGGGGAGGTGGCACTAGAGAGAAGGGAGACCTGTGTCTCTGTGCCTGAGAGCCCGGCAAGGAGCCTTCTGGCCTGAGGTCCCAGCACGTGCTGTGATCCAGACCCGACCAGGTGTGAAAAGCAACAAGTCTTCAGTATTTACAGAGAAAGAGGCACAAGGTAAAAATGGAAATGCAGCAATCCACAATCCAAGTCAGTGAGAGTCATCTGTAATTACTGAAGTGTTTAAGTCAATTTTTTCCTCCCAGATAGTGGAAGGCAGACCATACTTGAAACAAAGACTAGGCCCCAGGCTTTTAGAGAAATGGAAGGTTTTGTGACTTATTGGTGGCTTCAGATTTGCTGTAGGAAAGGCTGGCCAGTGTAGCTACAATAATTGAGCTGGGTCACTTTAGCGTTACCATGCAATCCTTAGATAAAACTTTGGAGAAAGGCCCTTTTCTCACTCCCCACATGGCCCCCTGCCCTTACCGCCTAAGCTTTTGTCAGCCTTCCAAACCCTCTCAGAGCCCCAAGCAGCACTTGTCCCCTTGGCTTGTTTTTCCAGGGCTTATGTGACGCCCTTGTTCCCTTCTTGGCAATCCGAATGCAGCGCTCTCTCTCTCTCTCTCTCTCTGGCCACAGCAGTGGTAGTCATTGTTGTAAATAGCTTTGACTAATTTATCTTTCTGAAATGCTTAGAATAGCATTTAGATGCCAAGATACTTGGAGTGGGAAAAGACGGTTATTTTTGTGAGAAATACTATTTTAGGGGATTGTTCTAACATTGAAAGGCAGAAATGGGCCAAATGGTTTGTTCAGAAATTTACTTGCAAAAAAAAAAAAAAAAAAAAAAAAGTAAGAAAGAAATTTACTTGCAAAACTAAAATCCATGTTACTTCCTTATATGAGTGGGGTGGCTAGTCACTTTCCCACTTGCTCTTAAACAAGGTCATGATTCCTGAGTTACAGCCACCTCTCGAAGTTAGAAGAATATATAAGTCTAGTCAAGTGAATTGACTTAAGAGAAAGCCAGCATAGGCTTCATTGATTTCCATCTACCTGTGGAAGCCAGGCCCTTATCTTCCTTTGCCAGAGCAATTATGACCACCTGTATCATCTCCCTCCCCAGGGCCAGATTTAGTTTTGTTCTATACTTTTGTTTTGGTGATTAAAATTCTCCAGTATTAGGGCATTTGGGTGGTTCCTTTGGCTAAGTCTCTGACTCTTGATTTCAGCTCACATCATGATCTCAGGGTTGTGAGATCAAGCCCCACATCTGACTCTGCAATGGGCACAGAGCCTACTTGAGATTCTCTCCCTCTCCTACTGACCCTCCCCCTCTGACCTCTCAAATAGGTAATAAATAAATATCTCCAGTATTCATATCAATCTCTTGTTTCATTTCTTCTATATCATATTCTACCCATTTAATGCAGTATTTGGCTTCTTGAACTACATACCAAATTCTAAATTTCTCCTCATGCCTCCAAAAAAAAAAAAAAAAAAAAATAAGGACTTTTCTTGTGTCTTTGTGTATTGCTTTTATCTTCATATATAAATCACTGTTTCCTCATTGACCAGAGCCATGAGGTCCCATCATCCCTGGAAAAAGATGTCCTGAATAGCCTACGATGAAAATCAAATGGAGAGAGCCTTTGCCTGTTAGAAGCTCAAAAGCTGAGAAAAAAAACAAACTGGTGTTGCTTTTTAAATTCAGAATGTATGAATGTATCAAATCAACCAACTTAAAACCAACACCTATGGGTATGCTTCTTATAGAAGGACTCAAAGAATGTGGTTCTAGAGGAAGGGGTTTGGAAGGCATATCAGAAGGAAGAAGGAGCAGACAGCTCTGAGGGGGAATTCAGTGCCCGTCATTTGGGGAGACATGTACAGAGGGCCATAGAGCAGGTGCGCAAGTAGATTTGTGGTGACATCTGCTTCTTAGGTAGGGTATGGAGAATATGATGAATCTGTGCTCATCATCTGAATTCATAAAGCCTTTCCAAAAAATCTCTCTGGGCTCTGCATCTTATCTCTTAGAGAATAAGCGTATCTGAACCTCTTCTCTGTCTGTGCTCTTGTTATTTATCACATTTCATAGATTTAAGAACTAGTGGGTCACTATTTTTTCAGTTCTCAGTAATAACCCCCAAAGACCAGTTAAAATACAAGTCCTAGGCTTCATCCCCTGTGGTTCTGATTTGGTTAATCAAGTATGGATACAGAAATTTTCATTTTTAATGATTATACCAAGCTGATAGTTAACAAAACACTGCCCTATTCTACTTCCTTTTTCCTGCATCTTTAATACTGTCCTGCCTCCTTTTTGGCATTCTTCCAACACACACTGTGTTTGTGTATGCGCCCTTTGCCCTCAGAAGTCTTTTCCAGTCATTAGTCAGCTAGGCACCCACTTAAGCTTTAGCCTATCTCTTGGGCCTTTCACAGAATCTCATTAATTTTTCTTTGCATCTAACTCTGACTTCTCTCAAGCCATAAACCTCCCTGTTTCCTAATTGCTGCCACTGCAGTTACAAATGATGATGATATTCTCAAAGTCATGTATATGCTACAGAAAATAAACAGCATTTGTTATATACACAGAACCCTTTGAGAACCTGGTATACAGGTGTCCCCCACTACCCAAAAATAAAGCATTCTTATGAAATTTTTCGTGAGCTGTCGTGGAACAAAGTGGAGAAGCAATTAGCATTTCCTAAAAGTGAAAACTCTCTTTGAATTTCTTTCGGTTAACAAAAAGAGGTACTAGAGTAGGTCTTTCATAAAAGCAAAGTGGCGTAAAGCAAACTTTCAGATAGAAGAATCTGTGTACAGAAGACATTGACTCATTAACCTGTACCGTCTTGGCAAAAACTAGCACACATCACTTTATCCACTTATCAACTGAAGACAGTTGGTCATAAGCGTATATTCCAGTGTTAACTTTTCTTATTAATCTTGATTTAGAAAATTCATCTACTGGGTATTTTAAAATTAACTGCCATATGAGAGGCTCTGTACTAGGTTCTAGTGACACAGTGATGAACCTGCCCTCATAAAAGCTTCCAGGAGAAGCTTTTGGAGAGCAGACAAAAAGCCAAGGGGTATTATGAGCACATACATGGTGGCACCTAGCCCAGTAGGAGAGGGGGCAGGACTGTGATGAGGTATCTCCAAAGAGTGAAAGTTAAGTAGGACTAAAGGTCTGAATGGGGGCTGAATATGTTGAGCCTAGATCATGTCTTAGATGCCTGGTTTCATTTAAAACAAAATTCTAGAATTTATTTTCTTATGATTTTTATATTAATTATGGAATTGTGATAGATAACAGAAAATAACCCAGGTAACTGAGAACCATAGGTGTTGGAATTGGACCCCTCTGAGTTTAAATCCAAGCTCTATCCCTTATACACGGCATGACTTTGGACAAGTTACTTAATCTCTCTAAATCTTGGGTTCCTCATTTGTGAAGCAAAGTTAATCACCCCTAAATCACAGGGTTATTTTGAGAATTAATATGAGGTGACACACAGAAAGCATCCAGTGCAGTGTCTGGAACATAGTAAGTACTCAATAAATTTTAATATTCTTCTCTCCCCAAAAGCTGTCATTCTCCAGTAATTACATTTTGTACTTTAATTAGTCTCTTGACCCCCAAATTAACATGCTGTCTTCTTGCTGAGCACTCTTTTACCTCCAGATTCCCTGGCCTTGAGGACTTTGTGCGTTCCCTCGCATTTTCTCTTTCCTCTCTCCCTACCTCTGGCCCCATATGCACACATTTTCTGTGTGACTTAGTTTAGTTCTCCTTCAAGACCCTGCTTAGACACCACCTCCTCCCGGAAACCCTTCCTGACCCTCTTCACCACATCTTGATTTGCCACCCCTCTCATGAGTACTGTAACTCACCGTCCTTCCCCTTGAGAGGGCCTCTCTCTCGCTGTCTGATAATGCGTGCTCATCTGCATACCCCGCCTCCTGTGGGGGGCCTAATTGTGTGTGACTTGCTCTCCTTTTTATGTCCAGTACCTGGAAGGAAGCCTGGCCTTTGATGGGTTTACACTGAGTATTTTTTAATGAATGCATAAATAAATGTATCATTTTCCCACTAATTTCAGCTGAAGAGGTATATAGTTCATATTTGGTAGCCTTATTAGACTTCTCATTGTAATTTTTTACAAATCACTTGTCTTTTCACTGTTTGCCATTTGCAATTTTTGAAGTACTTATCTACCTCTTCTGCTGCTTCCTCCATTCTTGCCCCAGTGTGCCCTGTTGTTTGCATCCTTCAATTTAGAATTGTTCCTGTTCAGTTGGTTCCTTTTCATGTATGAAGCTATGAACTTCTCTCAGTATGAAAAGAACTTTCAGTAGAAAAGATGAAGATCTTTCAGTATGTTGAATGCTGTATACACATATGTACACACATGCCCACACATACACACACCTCTTTTTGTATGGGTTTTTTTGGAATGGAATTTGTGAAATAATCCTTTTTGGTAGTAATTTTTTTAAAGATTTTATTTATTTATTTGTCAGAGAGGAGAGACAGATTGAGCACAGGCAGGGGGAGCAGCAGGCAGAGAGAGAGGGAAAAGCAGACTCTTTGCTGATCAGGGAGCCCAGTGCAGGGCTTGATCCCAGGACCCCAGGATCATGACCTGAGCTGAAGGTCATGACCCCGGGGACCTGGGATCAAGCCCTGCACTGAAGGCAGACGCTCAACCGATTGAGCCACCCAGGCATCCCCAACCCCCCTAGCTTTAAGTGAAGTCATTGTTCATAACATTTTTAGTAATTGGTGATTTTTAGCTATCATTAAAATAGTTCTCTGTCTCCAACTCTTTGCTCCTTATTCTGTATTGGGAACCAAATATTTGAAAGAAATTGTGATATCACCTGCATTGTAATTACTGCTTTACTTTTCTGCCTCCCAGTTACTGATGAACACTTGTACTTCATTCATCTGTATTTCCCCAGCACCTAGCACATGCCTGAAACACGGGGCACTCAACTCAACTCAACAACTACTTGTTGAATTAAAATGTGGCAAAGTACCTGCAACAAGTATGTCTCCTCACTTCCAGGAAAGATGCCATACTTGGTAACACATAGAGACACCATCACCTTGCTTTCTGGCCAGGTTAGCTGACATCTCCAACAAGGCTGTGATGAGGCTTAACCTTGTTTCTAAAATATTTATTCATTTGTACTTATCTCCTATGTACTTCCAAGACATACAGGAAATAGGCCTGATAAAAATAGAATTAAATATAAGAAGATTGTGCAAGGGGAGTGTGGTTAAAAAAGGGCAACAGGAGAGAGTTTTATGGTGTTGCAACTGTTCAGTGTCTTTACTGTGATGATAGATATACAAACTTAACAAGTGATAACACTGTAGCAAGCTTAACACACACACACACACACACACACACACACACACACATACCCCAGAACAAGTAGGAGAAGTGTGAAGAAGGTTGGGGAATTGGATGGATGTCCACACACACATTATGCTACAATGTTACAGTTTTGCAAAATGTTACCGTTGGCAGAAACTATGCAAAGTGTACAAGTATCTGTGTGTATTATTTCTTAAAACTGCAAGTGAATTTACAAGTGTACTAATAAAAATTTCAATTAAAAAAAAGAAATTTGGGGCATCTGGCTGGGATCAATCAGTAGAACGAACATATAATTCTTGATCTTGGGTTGTGAGTTCAAGTCCTACACTGGATGTAGAGCTTACTTAAAAATAAATAAATAGGGGCACCTTGGTGGCTCAGTGGGTTAAAGCCTCTGCCTTCAGCTCAGGTTATGATCCCAGGGTCCTGGGATTGAGCCCCGTATGGAGCTCTCTCTCAACAGGAGCCTGCCTCTCCCCATTTCTCTGCTTGCCTCTCTGCCTACTTGTGAGCTCTGTCAAATAAATAAATAAATGTTTTTATAAATAAATAAATAAAAATTTAAAAAGCTTTAAAATGAAAGTTAAAAAAAGAAATTGGGAACCAAGCCCATAAAGAAAAACAAATGAAGTAAATGTACTAAGATAAATTTTAGTATAGCTCCTCTGATTTTATATTACATTTGACTTTGAGCTCCCTGGTTGAACAAAAAAAGTCAAGGTAAAAAAAAAATGCTTTGTATTCATTCATTCATTCATTCAGCACCAAGTTATTTGATAAATAACTGTCATTATCTACTAAAACATAATTTATTTTATAAGGTAATACCTCCCTTGATATTAATTTGGAAAATAATTAATTGGCCACATGGTGGATCCTTTGTGTGGATTATGTACAACTCAAAACACCGTGGTAGAAAAAATAGTGGTTCTCCTTGGAACATAACAGTGTTTTAAAGTAACATCCTTCAAGGTCCTGAGGTAACTTAAAAGTGATTTACTCCCTACTGTGGAATGGTTTTTTATGTTGAGGTGGACAGTCTCATTTTGCCCTCTTCTGAATTGGCGGCAGCTGCTGTATACTGAACACCTGGCCTCTTTACCTATGTGTGGTAAGCATTATCTTCTCTCTCCTGCTGATGAAACTGAACGCAGGGAAGTCAAACTGTATGAAGGAGTGAGACCAGGACAGGGCTGAGCCAGAACTCTTTCTTCTGCCATTGCTGCATCTTAAGTAGACTAGATTCACATCCCCAAGTCCAGAGAGAAAGCAAGACCAACTTCAGAGACTCCCAGCATTTGTGTGTCCGACAGATCACTTCCTAATCTCTGTGGCATCAAGTCCTATGGTGTCCATTTCAAGAAACAGAAAGGCAGGAACTAGGAGTCAGAACTGTAGTATCTGAGCTGTCTTGTTTTCATTTTGTGCGCATTAACCAATGACTAAACAGAACAAAACACTGAGCACACCATATCCTCTCCCTTCATTGAATTCTGAGCCCCAGTCCAGCTCCATAGAGGATGGAACAGTCCCTTACCTCGGGATGGGCCTTTTCAGGTTCAGAAGTTTTAGACCCTTTGTTTGCACAGCCGTTGGCTTCTCTGGTACAAACAGAGGGTGGTTGTTAGGAAATGTCAGGAGGCAGAAAAGTACTTTGGATCACAGCCGGTGTTCTGAAGCTTGGGAAACTTGGGTCTGAACCTGACTCTACCACTGAAGGGCTTTGGGGGTCAGGTCAAGGTACGTAATTGGAGCCCCAACTTCCCCTCCCCTCTGCAGTCTCCCCACCCCCGTAAAATGGGAGTATTAACAGCCCTTTTTTATAAGTTTGTTGTAGTCAAGGAGAGAATCCACGTGAAATACTTAGCCCAGTGTGTCACTTGGTATATATTAATGACTGTGTGCTATTATTGGCGTCACTCTTATTCTTTTGAGAGTGGAGTGTTTTTCTCTGCTCTTTGATTTATGTATGAATTACATATAATATTCATTCTGTGTTATCTGACAGCTGGAAAAGGAGGAATAAGAAGGGCTTTTTTCCCACAAACTGCTGATGGTTTGCCTTTAACAGAGGTTAAAAATAGGAAGTAAGACTCCTCCACACATCTGGTAAGACTGTATAAAGAAGGATGTTCAAAGAGGAACAACTTCAACACTGGATGTTTTCCCCTTTCACAGATTTCACTCTTTGACATGTATCTTTGCAGGACAAACATCTCTTTGAAAACTTAAATAACAGCCTTTTCTCCTCCCCATGCACACTTCCATACATACCAAACACAGGCTGAGCCTATTTGTACTGCTGCCGAGTCCCTAACTCAGAGCGTGCTAGGATGGAGGGGTGGGGGCTCAGTGTGACAGCACTGCGGTCAGCTCTGTGTGGTAGTTTAGGTGGCAAAGTCCTCAAAGAATATTGTGCAAACATAACTTGCCCAGTTGACTTCTATTTTAATGGGAATTACTTAAGAAGACTTGGTTGGAGTGCCTGGGTGGCTCAGTCAGTTAAGCATCTGACTCTTGGTTTCACCTCAGAGCATGATCTCAAGGTGGTAAGACTGAGCCCCACACTGGGCTCTGCACTGGGCGTGAAGCCTGCTGGGGATTCTCTCTCTCCCTCTCCCTCTCCCCAGCTCCCATATTGTCTCACTTTCTCGCTCGCTCTGTCTCTAAGATAGATAGATTAGTAAGTAAATGTCTTTTTAAAAGAAGACTTGATTAATAATCATATTGACATTTGGGACATTCCAAGGAGACTACTTCTTGATTATAATAAACACCTTCTGACATGACCCAAAATGCTTTGCAAAAATATACTAGACATTATGATAATTGGCTGTCATTTACTTTCTTTGAGCATACTGATTTAGTACATACATGCTTGTTCAGCTCATACCAGCACATATGTTTCATTTTCAAGCCCATGGATGGGCTGAGAGATGGCCGTACTCCCATGGGCCTGCTAACGTGTGGTTGAAGGAGATTGGTCAAAACACGCCTGATCTTTTCTAACTTCAAATATAACATTGGATGTCGGTCTTGCCAATATTACCTTTAAGTCAGTGTCTCTTACCTTCAAGACTCTTAAAAACCATCATCACTTAGATTAAAGAAAAATAATGTAATTGGGGCACAGCTCTGTATTTTATACCACAAAAGTAAGTCTAATGCTAAAAACACTGAAGCTGAGGAAAAAAGCAGCCCTAAGTGTATTTCTGAGAGCAGTACCCCTGTAAGGAGACACCATCTGTGTAGATCTTCAATTAGTCAACTTCAGAAGCACTCCTGCAAGGCCCCTGGACAAGATCAAAGTTATTATAAGTGTTTTTTAAAGTTCACCTCACATGAGTTTTTTACCTGGGACTGACTGTGGCCATTATTCTGAAAGAAAGAATACCTCTCTGGTCCCTGAAACTTCTAGATTTACACTACACAGATACCACCCAAAACATAAGAAAAAAAAAAAAAACAAAACAAAAAACAGAGGTGTTCCATGATTGCTAGGCTACCTAAATGTGAAGAGATGTTCATAGTTTAGGAAGCATATTGATTCAATCTTCATGTTTTATTCCTTGTTTTTATTACTTTATGTTTGTATTCCTTTTATTCCTTTATTCCAGTATGGCTGTGTGCTACCAAAATTTGCAGGGTTCTTTCCTATTACCCACAATAATTGATTCTTTTTGTCCCTTGCCCATTTATTTTTTTCCTAACACAAAGCCCTCTCTGAAATTCCAAACCTTATATAGTGAGACTCTGGTTTTGTGAATTCAGGTTGTCTCTTGCTGAGAAAACATTTCAGGGCTGCCTCAGCAGTTTCATGGGCTCTCAGATTCATATTTTTTCTAAAAATTTCCTTATAGATCTGTTAGGGGTGGTTTGAAAAATTGTAACTGTTTGCAAAATTTACTGCTGTGCTGTAAATGTTTAATGAGATCATTATTTTTAATCCAGTTCCTGGTCCTTGTTCATTAGTGCATGTTCAGCAGAGGAAACTTTTTTTTAGAGGGGAGAGGGGGACTTTGTACTAATAAGCACTATTGTGAAATCATCAGTATCTTCGTTGTATGATGTATGATTTGTTGAAAATGCTTCTTTTACACTGATACACAAGGCACATTTTTGCCACAGCAACCCATTTCATTAGTTATTCTATTTGCTGTAGCTTTCAATCAACGTGGTCAGTGATGACCTTAAAAGAAAGTGGTTGAAAATACTGAACTCGGGGTGCCTGGGTAACTCAGTCAGTTGAGCATCTGCCTTTGGCTCCGGTTGTGAACCCAGGGTGCTGGGATCGAGCCCAACATTGGGCTCCCTTCTCGGTGGGAAGTCTGCTTGTCTCCCTCTCCCTGCCACTCCCCTTGCTTATGCTCTCTCTCTCTCTCTGTGTCAGATAAATAAATAAAATCTTTTAAAAAAATATAGAAAGAAAAGAAAATGTCTAACTTATTCACAGAGGATACAATTGCAGGAAATGGAAAGAGAAGGCATTGTTGCTCATCACTGGAACAGAGTCTATATAATAATCGAGGGATCAGGAAAAAAAACATACCAGCATTAACCCTGCTACATATAGTAGTTCAGTCAGTGATCTGTCAGTAGGAATGCTTCTGGCTGCAAGTGACAGAAAAATCCAAACTAATATCAGTTAATAAGAAGTTTAGAAGTAGGAGAGGGGCATGTGGGTGGTCAGTCATTATAGTGTTTCCCTTCGGCTCCCATCATGATCCCAGGGTCCTGCTCAGCAGGGAGCCTGCTTCTCCCTCTCTCTCTGCCCCTCCCCCCACTCATGCTCTCTCTCACTCGCTCTCTCTCTCAAATAAATAAAATCTTAGGAAAAAGAAGTTTAGAAGTAGAAGATACCAGAGACACTGATGGTTCAATACAGCCACAATATTCGGGCATTAAACTCTTCACAGTTATCATGGCCTTCTCCTCATGATCACAAGATGGCTACAACAGTTCCAAGTGACATGTCCTCAAAGAAAGCTGGGGGCAGTGAGGGTGAGAAACAGATTCTCCTTGCTTCTGAATCAGGAAAACAATCTTTCCCAGAAGCCCTCCAGCAGACTTTCCTTTCTGTCTTACTGGCTAAAACCTGGCTTTATTGTCACTGCTATATGCAAGGTATTCTGGAAAAGCTAGTCTGTGTGTGTTTGTGTGTGTGTGTGTGTGAGAGAGAGAGAGAGAGAATGAGAGAGAGAGAGAGAGGGAGGAAACATTGTTACATATATGGTTAGCTACTGACCAACAGGTAGCAACAAAAGAAACAAAGTCTGGAGTCACCCACAGTTAGAAGGCAGGGATGTATGAAAGGCAAGTCTGAAGAATGAAGAATTGAATCCTTAGTAAGGAAAAAAGTCTGCAAATAGAGTCGTGCCCCTGGCTAGTGGAAGTGTGCAGACTGCAAAAACCAATTCAAGTTATGTCCAGCAATAGAAATTCTGAGAAATATGGTGGGAAGGGAGAACCAGGAAAAGGACAACAATAAACTCAGGTTGTCAAGGAGCTCCGGAGAGCAATTTTGGCTGGGGCCAGAGTTGTGCTGTCAGTAGAGGCTGAGACAGAGAACAAGGCTGGCAGAGGGTGTGCTGAGTAGTAATCCAAGCTGCCATGCAAAGTTGCCAGGTTGTGCCCTTTGTCAGAGTGCCCGGGCAACATGGCAAATGAGGCTTAATTCCCGCTCACACTCTGTTCACCAAGCCTCATGCCGAGATGCAGCATTGCAGCCATCTGGAGGAGGAATCTTTTTTTTAACTGCATATAATCTTTTTTATTAATTCCAGTATGGTTAATATACAGTGTTATATTAGTGATTCATATATATATTCATATATAGTGATTCAGCAGTTCTATACATTACTCAGTGCTCATGTTAACTGTACTCTTAATCCCCATCATCTATTTTACCCATTCCCCCACTTACCTCCCCGCTGGTCACTACCAGTTTGTTCTCTATAGTTAAGAGTCTATTTTTTGGTTTGTCTCTTTTTTTCTTTGTTCATTTGTTTCTTAAATTCTACAAATGCATGAAATCATATGGTATTTGTCCATCTCTGATTGACTTTTATTTCACTTAGTTTTATATACTCTCTAGATCCATCCATGTCATTGCAAATGGCAAGCTTTCATTCTTTTTCATGGCTGTGTCATATTCCACTGTGTATATATACACCACATCTTCTCTGTTCATTCATCTATCAGGGGACACTTGGGCTGCTCCCATATCTTGGCTATTATAAATCATGTGGCAGTAAACATAGGAGTGCATGTATCTTTTTTTAATTACTGTTCATATTCTTTAGGTAAATGCCCAGTCTGGAATTACTAGATCATATGGAAATTCTATTTTTAACTTTTTGAGGAACCTCCATACTATTTTCCACAGTGACTGCAACAGTGTGCATCCCCCCCACCCCAGCACTGCATGTCTTCTTCTCCACACCCTTGCCAACACTTGTTTCTTGCGTGATTTTGTTTTATTTATTTATTTTTAAGTAAACTCTACACTCCCTGTGGGGCTCAGACTCACAACCCTGAGATCAAGGTGCCCTGGTTTCTTGTGTTTCTGATATTAACCATTCTGACAGGTGTGAAGTGATGTCTTAGTTTTTTCACTTTCTTCATAGTATCCTTTGATGTACAAAAGTGGTTTGATTTCTTTTGGAAGTCAAAAAAAGGATCAAAATTGAAATCAACTTACCTGTTTTCTTTTGTTCGGTGTGCTTTGATGTCATATCTAAGAAACCTCTGGCTTGTCCAAGATCATGATGATTTATGCCTGTTTCCTTCTAAGAGAGATTTAGTTTTATCTCTCACGTTAAGTCTTTGATCTATTATGAGTTTTGTATAGCGAGTTGTCCCAGCACCATTGTTGAAAATATTGCTCTTATGCCCATTGAATCGTCTTGGCACCCCTTGTTGCTAATCAGTTTACTGTATATATTAGGGCTTATTTTGGGACTTTCAGTTTTATTCCATTGACCTATGTGTTTAGTCTTATGTCAGTACCACACTGTCTTGGTTAATGTAGCTTCGTAGTAGGTTTTGAAATCAGTAAGTGTGAGACCTACAACTTTGTTTCGATTTCAAGATTGTCTTTGTTATGGGTCCCTTGCATTTCCATATGAAATTTAGGATTAGTCTGTTGATTTCTGAAAGAAAAAAAAAACTTAGCTTGGATTTTGACAGGATTGTGTTGAACCTATAGATTAATTTGGGGAATATTGCCATCTTAGCAATATTAAGCTTTTTGATCTATGAACAAAAATGTCTTCCATTTAATTACGTCCTCTTTAATTTCATTCAACAATTTTTATAGTTTCAAAATATAAGCTTTACACTTTCTCTGTTATATTTATTCCTAAGTATTTTATTCTTTTTTAAAAAAAGATTTTATTGGGGCGCTTGGGTGGCTCAGTGGGTTAAAGCTCTGTCTTCAGCTCAAGTCATGATCCCAGGGTGCTGGGATCAAGCCCCACCTTGGGATCTCTGCTCAGCAGGGAGCCTGCTTCCCCTCCTCTCTCTCTGCCTGCCTCTCTGCCTACTTGTGATCTCTGTCAAATAAATAAATAAAATCTTTTTAAAAAATAAAAAAGATTTTATTTATTTATTTATTTGAGAAAGAGAAAGAGTGAGAGCAAGAGCAGGGCAGAGGGAAAAGTAGAAGCAGGCTCCCCACTGAGCAGGGAGCCTGACGTGGGACTCAATCCCAGGACTCTAGGATCATGACCTGAGCTGAAGGCAGATACTTAACTGACTGAATCACCCAGGAACCCTTATTTTATTCTTTTCTATGCTATTATAGATGTAATTTTTTTATTAGCTTCATTTTTGGATTGTTCACTGCTAGTGTGTAGAGATACAGTTGGTTTTTGTACACTGATCTTACATCCTGCAAACTGCTAGACTTGTTTATTGCCTGTAAATATTTTTTTTATTCCTCATAATTTTCTATCTACAAGCTCATTTTGTCTGATAGTTTTACTTCTTCATTTCCAATCTGGATCAGTTTTATTTCTTTTTCTTGTTACATTGCCCTGGCTAGAATCTCCAGTGCGATACTGAATAGAAATTGCCAGAGCAAACATCCTTGTCTCGCTCCAGATCTTATAGGGAAAGATTTCAATCTTTTGCCATTTAGTTTCCTGTTAGCTGTGAGGTTTTTTTGTTTTTTTGTTTTTTGAGATTCCTTTTTATCAGGTTAAGAAAGTTTCCTTCTATTCCTAGTTTGTTGAACATTTTTTATTGTGAAAGGGTAATCGATTTCTCAAGTGGCCTTTTCTGCATTGAGATGATTACATGGGTCTTGTACTTTATTCTGTTAAGTTGGTATATTACATTGGCTGCTTTATCACTGGCATAAATCCCATTTAGTCATGGTATATCCTTTTTATATGTTGCTGGATTCAGCTTGGCAGTATTTTGTTGAGAAATTTTGCATCTATATTCTTAAGGAATATTGATATGTAATTCTCCTTTTTCATAATGCCATTGTCTGCTTTTTATCAGAGTAATAGTGACCTCATAGAGTGTGATGGAAAGTTTTCCCACTTCCACTTCTTTTTGGAAGAGTCATGAAGGATTGGTGTTATGTATTCTTTAAATGTTTGGTAGAATTCACCAGTGAAACCAGGAAGACCTGGGCTTTTCTATTTATTTGTTTGTTTGTTTGTTTATTTGGCAGAGAGAGAGATCACAAGTAGGCAGAGAGGCAGGCAGAGAGAGAGGAAGGGAAGCAGGCCCCCTGCTGAGCAGAGAGCCCGATGTGGGACTCGATCCCAGGACCCTGAGATCATGACCCGAGCCGAAGGCAGCAGCTTAACCCACTGAGCCACCCAGGCGCCCTGAGACCTGGGCTTTTCTTAGTGGGAAGTTTTAAAATTACTAATTCAATGTCTGTTCATCTCAATCTATTCTTATTTTCTCCCCTTGAGTTGGTTTTGGTAGTTTATGTCTTTCTAAAGTTTTGTTCACTTTCATCTAGGTTATCGAATTTGTTTGTCTGTAGTTGTTCATAGTATTTCTCTATAATCCTTCTAATTCTGAAAGGTTGGTAGCAATGTTCCATCACTGATTTTAGTAATTTGAGTCTTTATCTGTTTCTTTTCAGTCATTCTAGTTAAAGGTTTGTCAACTTTGTTGATATTTTTAAAAAACCAACTTTGGGTTTTATTAGTTTTCTGTATTGTTTTTCCTATTTCATTAATTTCTGTTCTAATATCTATCACTCCATCCATCTGCTTGCTTTGGGTTTAGGTTGTGCTCCTTTTCTAGTCTCTTAAGGCAGAAGTTTAGGTTGTTGATTTCTTTTTTTCTATCATAGGTGTTTACAGCTATACATTTCCCTCTAAGTATTACTTTGGCTGTACCTCTGGATATTTGTTTCATTTTCGTTCATTTTGAAATTTTTTTTTAACTTTTTAAAAACTCCATTTGCACTCTGTATTAGGAGGTATCACATAGGCAATGCTGCAATAACAAAATCCTCTACATCTCAGGGACTCAGCAGAAGTGAGACATGAGTCCCCCTCGGACAGGACACCAGTCTCCGTAAGTGATTCTCATAGGCTCTCCCAGTTCACTCTTCTGTCCCAGGAAGCAGCCGTGTGGTCTTGTACAAATTTTTAGTAATATATATTTATGCCTATAAAGTTGTAAAATGGCTTTATAAACCTGCTCAGTAGGTAGCATACTTAGTGATATTCCAGAATTTTTTACTGTACCTTTGAATACTATATGATCTTCCTTATTGGAATTAATAACCACAATACCCTTATCACATGTGGTAATTCTGGAGTCACGTCATATCCAATCTCTTTTTTTTTTAATTTTTTAGTTTTTATAAACATATATTTTTATCCCCAGGCGTACAGGTCTGTGAATCGCCAGGTTTACACACTTCACAGCACTCACCATAGCACATACCCTCTCCAATTTGTGACAACGTGGATGGAACTAGAGGGTATCATGCTTAGCGAAATAAGTCAATTGGAGAAAGACAACTATCATATGATCTCCCTGATATGAGGAAGTGGAGATGCACCATGGGGGGTTAAGGGGGTAGGAGAAGAATAAATGAAACAAGATGGGATTGGGAGGGGGACAAACCATAAGTGACTCTTAATCTCACAAAACAAACTGAGGGTTGCTGGGGGGAGTTGATAGAAGGGGGGTGGGGTTATGGACATTTTGAAATATTTTTAAATTTCCCTTGTGATTTCCTCTTTGACCTATTGCTTATTTAGAAGTATATTGATTAAGTTTCACTTATTTGTGAATTTATAAATTTCCTTGTTATCAATTTCTAATTTTATTCCAAGTGGTTAGAGAATACATTTTGTACAATTTCCATCCTATTAAAATGTATTGTTTAATGTCTATCATATAATCGAAGTAATATGATCAACCCCTCACCATATCTGTTAACAGAAGAAGAGGAGAACCCTTTTTTGTGGGAAAATAGCATCAACTGCCTATCTGTATGGTTCTTGAATACACAGCATCTATCATACTGTAAACATTACTAGACATGTGAGAGAGGCAAGAACATGTGACTGATAAACAACAACAAAGACAATAGGGATGGATCTAGAGGGTATAATGCTATGTGAAATAAGTCTGTCAGAGGAAAGACAAATACCATGTGATTTCATTCATATGTGGAATATAAAAAACAAAACAAACAAACAAACAAACAAAAAAAGAAAGAAAAGAAAAGACAAACCAAAAAAACAGACTCTTGCCTGAGAGAACAAACTGATGGTGACCAGAGTGGAGGTGGGCAGGCAGATGGATGATGTAGGTAAAGAGGATTAAGAATACAATTAACCATGATGAGCACTGAGTAACATATAGAATTGTTGAATCACTAATTGTATAGCTGAAACTAGTATAACACTGCATGATACCTATGCTAGAATTTAGAAATACAGAGACAATAGAAGCTGACTGATAGATAAGCTGGATATTGAAGTTAAATAAAGTCTTTTAAATAACTATTATAAATATGTGAAAGAAAATGGATTAAAAAATGGAAAATTTCATCAGAGAAAGGGTATTTATGAAAATAAAATCAAGTGCATGTTCTAGAACTAAAATTTCTGAAATTAAAACTTACTTAGCTCTTTGGACACAGAAGAAGATAAAATTAGTGAATTCAAAAATAGCTCAATAGGAAATATCCAAAGTAGTGAAAAAACTGAAATAAAAATATGAAAAGAACAAAGTATAAAAAACTTGTCAGAAGGCCAGACCTATGAATAATTGGATTTATGGGAAAGGAGAGAGAAAATGGGGCAGATGGAATATTTGAAGAAATATGGCTGAGAATTCTTTTTTTTTTTCAAAATTGGTAAAAGGTATCAATCAATATACAGATTTGAGAAGCTCAGTAGACACCAAAGGAATTATAACCTTATTATAATCATACTGCATAAAACCAAAGCAAAAGATAAAAATCCTATAACAAACCTAGCTTAAAAACCCTGATATAAAACTCAAGAAGGATATTACAAGAAAAGAAAGGAAGAGGACAGATCTCATGAATATAGATAGAAAATGTCTACACAAATCATTAGCAAATTGACTCACATTTAAGTAGCAATATATAAAAAGAATGTCACATCAGTCCAGAGTAAGTGGAGTTTACAGTCATAAGATTCTTTTATTGCATAGGAAATTGTGAAAGTACTATATACAATAGACTCCATCCAGTAAGTTAAGGTTGAACATTATCATTGTAAGGGAATCACCAACGTATTTAAAAAGGTGTAACTAGAAAATTATTGTGGGAAATAAACGGATTAATAAAGAAAGAAGGCAAGAAAGGCAGAACAAATCAGCAAGGAGATATGACAAATAAGAAATAGGGGCGCCTGGGTGGCTCAGTGAGTTAAGCCTCTGCCTCCGACTCAGGTCTTGATCTCAGTGTCCTGGGATCGAGTCCCACATCGGGCTCTCTGCTCGGCAGGGAGCCTGCTTCCTCCTCTCTCTCTGCCTGCCTCTCTGCTTACTTGTGATCTCTGTCTGTCAAATAAATAAATAAAATCTTAAAAAAAAGAGAAAGAAATAGTAAAATGATGGACTTAAATCCAATTATATTAATGATTACATTAAATGTAAGTTGACTTAATACTCACCCTCAAAAAACAAAGATTATTAGCTGGAATTAAAAACAAGACCCAAGAATATACTGTTTTTAAGAACATCAAAAGATACAGATAGTTTGAAAGTAAAGGATAGGAAAAGACATATTATGCAAACACCAACCAAAAGAAAGCTGTTGTGTATATATCCATATCAGCCAAACAAAACTGAGTCAAGGAGTGTTACTAGAGATAAGGAGGAGCATTTCATAAAGATAGAAGGGTTAACTCAATAGTAAGACATGGTGGGGCGCCTGGGTGGCTCAGTGGTTAAGCTGAGGTCATGATCCAGGGTCCTGGGATCGAGCCCCGCATCGGGCTCTCTGTTCAGCAGGGAGCCTGCCTCCTCCTCCTCTCTCTCTCTCTCTCTCTCTCTCTCTCTCCGCCTGCCTCTCTGCCTACTTGTGATCTGTCTGTCAAATAAATAAAAATCTTAAAAAAAAACAGTAAGACATGGTAATTCTAAATTTATAAGAGCTCAATATCTATAAAGCTATATAAATGGACAGAATTGGAAGGAAAATAGGTCAATCAACATGAAAGTCAGATGTTGTGATATACTTACTTCGATATCTGGCAGACATACAGCCAAAAAATTAGTAGGGAGATAGATTATTTGAAGAATGCTGTTAACCAGTGTGACTAAATTGACATTTATAGAACACCCTTAAAACTTTAGAATATGCCTCCATGTCCAATTAACACATGTATCAAAATCAATCATATTTGGGAATGCCTGGGTGGCTCTATCAGGTAAGCCTCCAGCTCTTGACTTAAGCTCAGGTCAGGATCTCTCAGGGTCATAATAGCAAGCCTCATGTTGGGCTCCACACTCAGTGCTGAGTCTGCTTCTCTTCCCTCTCTCTATCTCTGGCCCTCCCCCTGCTCGCTCGCTCTCAAATAAACAAATAAATCTTTTAAAAAGAAATAGATCATATCCAGATTCTAAAGCAAGTCTTGACAAGTTTCAATGGATTAAAATTGTATAGAGTTTGTTGTCTAACTACAGGTGAATTAAACTGAAAATAAACAATAGGATAGTTAGAACAAGCCTCAGAAGTTTATAATCCTTATAATCAATGGACCAAAGGAAAAAAACCACAATGACTGTTAGAAAATATTTTGAACTGAACAATAACATGAACATAATGTATCAAAACTTGTAGGTTGCCACTAAAACAGTGCTGAGAGGGATTATTATACTTTTAAATGAATATGAATATATTAGAAAAGAAGAAAGGCTGAAAATAATTTGAGCTTCTGTTTTGTGGAGCTAATGAAAGAAAAATGAAAGTAAAAGAAGGAAATAATAGAATGAAATAGCATATACAAAGATATACAAAGGAGAGGGGCACCTGGGTGGCTCAGTGGGTTAAAGCCTCTGCCTTCGGCTCAGGTCATGATCCCAGAGTCCTGGGATCGAGCCCCACATCAGGCTCTCTGCTCAGCGGGGAGCCTGCTTTCCCCTCTCTCTCTGCCTACCTCTGCCTACTTGTGATCTCTGTCTGTCAAATAAATAATAAATAGAATCTTTAAAAAAAAAAAAAAGATATACAAAGGAGAAAAAAAAAACAAAAGAAAAATTTTATTATTTGAAATTAATTCACAATATTGATCAGTCTCCAATAAGATGATTAAGAAATGAAAGAAAAAATAAAACTGACCAGTATCACAACAGAAAAAGTAGACATGGCTATAGCTCTTTCAGATTATTAAAAATGTAAAATTATGATGTTATGAAAATTTACAGCAATAAATTTGACAACATATTTTAAATGAAACTTGCTAAAATTGATATAAACAGATTAAAAATCAAAATGTCATATTATAACCATATGAGATATATCCAAGGAGTGCAAGGTTGGTTTAACATTCAAAACTCAATCCATGTAATTTATGTATTAACTGAATTAAGGATGAAATCCCTGTGATCATTTCAATAGCCTAAGTAGAAGCACTTGATAGAATTCAGTACCTATTTATGACAGAAACTCTCAAAAAAATAGGGATAGAATGAACTTGACCTAATCTGATAAAAGCTAAAATATTCATGGCCAACGTCATATTTAATGGTAAAATTTTGAGCACACTTTTTCCCTGAATCCAGGAGTAAGACAAAAATGATATACCCTTTACCACTTCTATTCAGCATTATATGTGGAAGTACTAGCCAGTGCAGTTAAGTCAAAGTAAAGAAGTAAAATCATAAAGATCAGAAAGGAAGAAATAATACCACATTTATTCAGAAAAGATATGATAATGTACATATGAAATTCAAAAGAATCCATAATTAGAGTTAGTAAGTGAGTTTATTAGCAAGATCACTATCTAAAAATCTATTAACCTGGTATAGGTTTTTCTGTATCTACTTTTAATTTTACTGTGGTAGTATGTTTTAGGATTTTCTTTTATAAACATCCTTTACCTAGATTTTTTTCATCCAATCCGAGTTTCCATCTTCTTGGTTAGCATTATTTGGATATATTTAGATGTTTTCTGCTACTTTGTTTTATTCTTTCTATTTACTGGTTCTCTACTTTGCTTCTCCTATTTTTCCTTTCCTGACCTCAATTTATTAATTACTTTGTTTATACATTTTATTCATTTAGAAGTTATATGTTCTAGTTATTTCTGGTGATGACCCTTAAATGTTTAACTTACAAATTTGAATTTTCATAGCCTAAAATTAAGATCTAAAAAAAAATTTATATTAAATTAAGATCTCTACTGTTCTCCTGAATAGTACTAAGACGTTAGGATGCTTTTACTTTTATCACTCTGTCCTACCTTACATTCTATTTTCGTCTACTACTTTAATTTCACCTTTCTTTTACAACCCCCCCCCCCAAATTAACCATTGCCAATTTTTACAGTTGGTGTTCTTTCATGCATTTCCCTTCTTCCTTCTAAGTTTAGTTTTCTTCTTCCGGAAGCACCAACCTTGGTTGCTTTTTCTGCAGGGTTCATAGTTAAGAAATTCTCTCATTTCTTACATTTGAAAATACCTCTATTAGTCTTGCTGGGTACAGGAAATCTAGATGATAGTTATTTTCCTTCACTACTTTGAAAACGTTATTCCATTGCCTTCTGGCTTCAGTTAATAAAAAGACTGCTGCTGGCCCAACAGTTTCTCAGGGCAATGTGTTGTTCACTTTTGCCTACTTTTTTTTTTTTTTTTAAAGATTTTATTATTTATTTATTTGACAGAGAGAAACCACAAGTACACTGAGAGGCAGGCAGAGAGAGAGAGAAGGAAGCAGGCTCCCTGCTGAGCAGAGAGCCCGATGCAGGACTCGATCCCAGGACCCTGAGATCATGACCTGAGCTGAAGGCAGCGGCTTAACCCACTGAGCCACCCAGGCGCCCCCACTTTTGCCTACTTTTAAGATTTCCTCTTGTCTTTGATGCCCTGCAGTTTCACTTTGATGTGGGTCAGGGTATTGATTTCCTCTTGTCTTGCTCAGGGCCAAAATATATGTCTTTTAACAATTCTGGAAAATCCCAAGCCAAATCTGGATAAATTATTCAACTTCTCAAGATGTTATTCCTCCCCTTGAAACTCTACAGCATTTCCTTCATTTACTGACAGTATTATTACTTGGCCCTGTCTCACTGTCCCCTGCAGCTGTCTGTGTTTTCAGTTTCCATATCTATATGCCAGGAAAGCCCCATCACTCAGACTGGTGATCCTATTTTTTGGTTTATAACTCAGCTTTATTATCATCTATTTCCTGAAGCCTCTCCTAAAACCTTTTCTTCCCCTTAATCACTGTGTATCTACTCTTTCCTGCTCATACACCTATCTGTTGATTGCATTTATGTATTTATGTGTAAATCTCCCCCACTAAACTCCAGCTTCCAGTGGCAGTTCCTTTTGTATTTACAGAATCAGGCAGTTTGGGCACCATAAATGTTTGCAGATTGAATGGATGAATGAATCAAGAAAATGAAGGTAAACACTATCTACCTCATAAGGGTCTATAACAACTAGGTATATACCATATGAGAAAGCACCCAGCAAATAACAAGTGCTAAGCTCTTGTTCGATTTAAAGGCAATTTATGCATTATTTTGGTGCTGTGGGTTATGTGCCAAATTGGTTGTTACTTTAAATTTCCTTATTCCATATGGCATAAAGCAGAGTTCTGAGTGTTCTTTGATCATAATGAAGTACTTTTTTTGGTTTGTGCCTTTTCTTCCAATTGCTATATTTCTCAGAGCATTAAACACACACACACACACACACACACACACACACACACACACATACACACACCCCAAACATGGGGTTCTATGAGCTGCCTATAGTTTACCAGCTATTACATTCTGTCCTGAAACTCAGTGCATCTGTAAATGCTCTTCTCTCATATAGCTAAATAGCCTTCTCCTCTTTAGTTTGGCGTCTGCTTTAATTTTACCTTACAAGATAGGCCTTTGCCTGACCCTCCTCATAAAATAGAAAACTTCAGCCCCACTCCCACTCTCTATCCCCTTTACCTGCTTTATTTCTGGAACCCTATACACCTGTCCACAAGTTAAATATACATTTACCTCTTTTATTATTATCTGCCTATCCTACTAACATAAAACTTCTAAAAGTAGCAATTTTGCGGGGCTCCTGGGGGGCTCAGTGGGTTAAGCCTCTGCCTTCAGCTTGGGTCATGATCTCAGGGTCCTGGGATTGAGGCCCACATCGGGCTCTCTGCTCAGTAGAGAGAATGCTTCCTGCTCTCTCTTTGCTTGCCTCTCTGCCAACTTGTGATCTCTCTCTGTCTCTGTCAAATAAATAAATAAAAACTTTTTTTAAAAAAGTAGAAATTTTGCTTTATGCCTAGAACAGTGTCTAAAATACAGTAGGTGTTCAGTAATTATTTATTGACTAAATGTGTCAATATAGGTGTACTGATTCTCATCAGTAAAGTCCTGGGGCAACAAAACCCAGATGCCATACAGCCACTCTGGGCATGGAGGTCTTCAACATTTCTCTTGATCTGGAATGAGATTTCAGAATTTGACAATCTTGTTTTTCCTTGAACTGAATGCCTACAGCATGATTTCATCCTGAAAACTAAAGACCTCACTTCCCCTCCTGGCAGGCACCTAAACCAAGTTCTGAGCTGGCTGTGTACAAAGCCCGTCTGTTCTCTCCTGGTTTAAAGACAGTGGCAGTTCCTGCCTGCTTTTAGCAAGCTTTATTTTGCTTTCTGTTTTCTTTCACCACTCAGGGACAATTTACATATCTTTTCTACCCATTTTATCATTTTGATCTTGGCAAGAGCTTTTAATTAATACTGTGTGGGTACTTGTGCATAGAAAGTACCTGCTTACAATGTCTGCAAAAAAGAAACTCTTATTATTTCACAGACACAAGCATCTAAAGCTGTAATTCATTTGTATAATTCATTTCTCATTGTGAGAGAAAGGTCCAAAGGGGATAACTACTCGCTGAAGGCCACATAACTAATTTCTGCCACGGAAGTGGGTCTCAACACCCACATCCCCCAATTCTCAATCAAGTTCTTCACACTTTTATGCCTTATTTTTCTTTAATACATTCATTTATGTTTTCTCCTACCACCTACGCCTTAACCTAAAGCCCCTCAATACGTATCTCACTGCTGTGTGTCTCTGTGGCATCAGATGCCTTACCTCAACCTTCAACTATCAGACTGCTGTCTTGAATTTCTGGGCATCATCAAGCTTCTGTCTTCAGATTCAGCATGACTGAAAAGAATGTGGTCTTTCAGCACAGCTGACATTCTAAGGTCAACTTGGTGGCCCAGGAAAATACATGGCCCAAGAAGGCTGACACAGCTTACCTCCACTTGAGGGAGAATTAGCCTCTTCCTGCCCTCCCCAGCCAGGGATGTGCTGCCTTCAGCTCACTGCACAGTACCGCCCATCAGATTAGCCGTGAACAGGGCTCTGCTAATATGGTGGACACTTAGTACTCGCCAGTAAAGGTAACTGGGGGGGAAGAAAGGGGCACCAGCTGGATTTAGGACTGATGACTGGGACTATCATTGACTGGCAGTGCCTCCTAGTGGCCAAGGTTCCAAAGGTTTTCAACTGAAAAGGAGCCAGGATAGGCAGCCCACATGGCAACCTGCTTCCTTCTGAGTCTTGTTCCCACCTGTTTTTATTTTGTCCAGCCCTACTTCATACAGCGAGAATTCACTGCTGGTCAGACCATCACAAACATGTCTTTTCAGTATTTTCTGACTGAATTCCCAAACATGACCGTGATGATGAAAAAAATTTGGGGTAGGGTTGGAAATATAAATCTAAAAACATCACTACATTCACTGGAGCAGGTCAGTTTGAAAAGTGCTTTGTAATAACTTTTTTCCTTCCTGTCAGCCCCATGGGAGCTCTGACACCTCTTCTTCTTGTAGGAGATTTCAGCTGCCCAGAAGTGCCAAATCATCCTCCTGGTCTCATTCTTATTAAGCTTCCTTAGTAATTTCAGTTATGTTACAGACCAATAGAGAGAAGCTTGGTTTCTCTGGAAGTTTGCATTTTAATTATACATATATACATAATATCCCAAAGATCACATTTTAAAGTGTATACTCTTCATAAAATGAAAGATAAATCATAGCTACAAGCATAACCTTGAGACTACTCTCTTTAAGTCCTTGCTGATGCAGGATGTGCAAATGTTGGTTTGGGTCTGGCAAGGAACCTCTTTGGGAACTGTGGAAGAATCGTGAAGACTCCATTTATCCTCGAGGGAGAGAGAAATACTTTATAAAAGATTATGTCGTGCCACAACGAGTAAAATGGGGACTCTTCCTTCTCTATGCCCCTGTAGTTCTGAAGGTATCCTCTGGCCCCATGTTATATTTTGTCTCCCTAAGGGTCCTGCCACTAGGACTGCCTTCCCCAGACAATGTCCAAATTCTAGTCCTTTCTCTCTGTCTCTACATGTTGCTCATCAAAATGTACCTATCCCCCCCGTCCATTATCTCAAGTTCTTGGTGTATAATCTGATGAAGTATATCATGGTGAGATTTAAATAGTAGGTCACCGCCCACTGTTCTCCTCCTCCCATTGACATCTGCATTGTAACTGGGGACTTGAGTCTCTTGACTCACTGGGTTTGGAAACCTACTTTCTATCTCCCAAATGATACACACAGCCCACCTCCATCTGCCCCCAAACACTTAATCCCAAAGATGATGCTGTTGAGGCATCATCTTTGAGCAAATACCCTTTGCTTTCCTGAGTTGGATGTCTCCACAACTGACCTCCTGGAGTGTCCATGCAGTGATCAATAACTCCACATGCCAGAGTCCAGGGCTTTGCACTGGAGCCTACAGGCACCGTATTCTGATAGGTATTTATTCATTCCAACCACAAACTGAGCTGGAGAAGAGGGGCAGCAGGAAAAACACTCAAGACCTCCTGAGCAGCAGGATTCTTTACAGTGATTGTGGCTTGCCAACAAAGGTTTTGGATAGCCATAGAACATTCCAGAAAGAGGAAGAGATCTGGCAATTGCTTGGAAGATGCCAGGCACTTAAAATAAATCAGGGCCAGAATGTAAAGAAATGGAGAAGAGAGGTGAGTGAGCAATGGGGACAACGGGGAGGGTTGGGTGGAGGGGGCATTCTCCTGAAAGCCATACATTCGTACTGCCATCTCCTGCGTCTTACCCAACAGGTTTCTTAGGTGTCTCAGAAATTTCTAGAATATGCGCCCTGTGTCAAGAACTCCCTGGAACGGTCCAAGTGCCGCACTCTGATCACCACCCTTGGCACTTTTGCCCTCCTCTTCTCCCATCTCCCCACACCTTGACCGCTTTTGTGCCTTCTGGGTTAGAACTGGCTCCGCCACATCCGGGGCCGCCCCCCAGGACCGCCGGCGGAGCCCGCGCTCTCGCGTCGAGCGGCGGCCCCAGCCCCGCGCGCGCAGGCAGCCCCGGGGCCGCGCCGCGCTGATTCGCTGCAGCGGAGACTGCGGCGCCCGCGACGCGCCCGCCCCTCGCCGCGCGCCGGCTGGTGCAGCCTCAGTCAGTCTGCAGCCGCGCGGCCACCGCGAGCCCTGCCGCTGCAGCCGCGGCGCCGACCCTGAGTGCCAGTTCCGCGCCCCCGAGGACAGCAACGGCGAGCCCCCCAAGCCCGCAAGATGCAGGCCACTGCCGACTCCACCAAGATGGACTGTGTATGGAGCAACTGGAAAAGTCAGGGTATTCTATTTATTTCAGTAGTGCATGCCTGCGGTGCACGGGAACCCCGGGACCCGGACTCGGCCATTGTGCAGCATTTCACCTGTGGGACCTATGCATGCTTCATACCCGAGAGCTTTCTGTTGGGGGGAGTAAACTTGTCATGTCAAAAATCAACTAGGATGGTGTTTGGATTCTTTTCCTCCTTTTTTTTTTTTTAAAACCCCCCACCCCCACCCCTTTGTTTTCTTGTTGTAATGCTAGAAATTTAAATAATGCATCAGTTGCCTCCTCCGGGAGTTCTTTTGGCATCCGTTGATTGTTCAGTACTTGTTTAATCTCTTCTCAGCCCCGGAGTTAAAATGCTTTCTTATTGTTCCATGCATCCCAGGCCATTTAATTTCTGAAAGGTTGAAATCTCCTGATACAACCATTAAGTGAGAGGGCTCTAGTGCATCCTTTTGAGAGGGACACACCCATTTCAGGGTTGTTATTTGTGGTCACACAAAGGAGACTGGAAATGCAGACTAGCTCTGGAAATCCTGAAAATATGATGGCGTAGCCACATATTAGGATGGTTCACTTTGAAATATTTCAGGGTTTTTGTCTGTCATTTGGGTGACCTGTAACTACTATTTATTAAGAATGGGTATCTGCGATACAAATAGAGGGGAAATACAAAGCAGTGCAAAGTGCCCTCTGATAGAACAGATTTATTTTGAAACAGTCCATATTAGCACTGGGTGTGGCCACCCTCCAGCCTCGCTGGGATTGCTTTTCAGCCATTTTTATTCAGCCTCATACTTCACACATCCATCTCTCCTTTGTTACATTAAGATTCCCTCCTTCACCTTGCTCAGTTTGAGATTATGAGGAGAAAGAGAGAATTTGGAAGAATGAATTATGCGTGCTGAACTCGGGCATTCATAAGATGAAGTGTCTTTTAATCTTTAACAAATAAGGTTCTGAAGAAGGCGCATTTGGCTTAACCTGAAGGGTTGCAGTGTTCCTCAGGGGACCAAAAATACTCTGGAGCAGAAGCTGATTTTTTTTTTTTTTTAATCTGGCATCTTCCCCTTGTCATTTTATACGACAGAAAGAATAGAATGGCTTTTCATCTTTAGCGCCCCTGTAAGGTTTTTCTTAAGTAAATTTTTTAAGCAAAGATAAAGTAAACGTGAACGTCAGAATTAAGAGCACATTAGCTATCTCTTATTCGTTGGTTTGGGTGGTGGTGACATAAAATGGAACAGTCGAGTTCAAATTATGTGGGTCTATTAGAAATACAACTGTCAAAAGTAAATAAATGGTCCTAATATATTTAAAAGCTAGGAAATAAATGGATGGCAATTCAGGGGCATAATTTTAGAGAATGATGGCAGTGATATGAAGTCGCATATTTTATACAGAAGGCAGTTGTGAAAATGGTTGGTGACGTTTCATTCTTAGGTATTAGACTCATCCAGTTTATTCTGATAACACTTCACAGACAACTATGGCGTGATATAATATCAAGTTTAGGTTGGTTGCAAAGACATTTAAAAAAGTTGGTTTTTAGACTATGATTATGGGTTTCTTCTATTCTTACAAAAAGTAGATGCCAAAGCATAGCAGATTTTCATTTTTGTTGGTACAAGATATAAAACACTATTTTCATTATATTCCTATGTGTTTCGCCTCAGTCAACCTTCTCACTGCAGGGGTTAAAAAAGCGCATGGCTGTTTATAATCAGAAAATAACACAAATGTCATCATTTGTCTATTGAAAACAATCATTTTCATTTTCAATATACAGCTACTTGTGAAGATTAATGCAAGATCATTGTAGGTCTTTTACACTCCGTGACCTTTGGTCATCTTCAGTACCATTGATTTCCTTTTGTTAGATAGAACAAAGCCATTATCTTGAAAATTGACTAATAACTGGGTGGGTGGGTTTATAGGCACCAAAGAGAAATATTAAGAAATAAATTATTACTTTTTCTTTCACTAGGAGAAATTTCATTTAAAATAAATCTATATTAAGATTTTTGTTTAACGTTTTCCATGTATCTTCTTCATGTTAGTTCCTCATTATCAAAAACAGCTGTTCTGAACCCTGGCTACACATTAGTATCATCTGGGGAGCTTTGAGGAACACAAAGGATGCCTGGGCCCCACCCCTAGAGGTTCTGATTCAATTGGGTCAAGTATCAATATTTTTTTTGAGGATCCTCAAGTGAGTTTAATACTCAATTGGGGTTGAAGCCACGGTTGGTGTGTAATGATTCTTAGTGAGCCCAGTCCATAGCCCAGCAGAGCAGAGTTGGGTGTAGAAATGAAATGGGTGTGATGTAGGAGCAACTGTGAATATGGTTGCAGGACGCAGGGTACCATTGTTGAGAAATGTCCTCCAGAAGTATTACAGGTGAGAGTTTTGCTTGTGAAAGGGAATAAAGAAAGTGAGCTTCAGGTTTTCTCCATATTATTAAACATTCCATGGAGAAATTGCAGCCCGTTGACTATTTCATGAAGACTCAACTGGCACTGATACAATTGTCATAAGAACTGTAGTACCTATGCAAAAGGAACTTATATTTACTTTATTAACATGTAAGATTTCAGCTAGAAACAGGAGCACTTAAAGAGAGTCTGAAGTCCACAGTGCACTAGTATGAAGATTTTGTAATACATTACATTACAGTATATTAATGCATTCATGTATACATTACAAAGATCCTGCTTCCAATATAAAAAAAAAAAGATACCACTGCCAATATTGGTTATAAACCAAAGCCCACCCAACTCAGGGAAATGGAAGCAAAATAAAACCATAACCTAATAAGACACCTATAGAGATAGTAACATTACAGATCACAATAATACTCATATGTTGGGGGCATGTTTACTAAATGCTTTACTTGCATCATTGCATTTAATGCTCACAAATCCTGTAGTGTGTAAATTTTATTATTATTTTGTAAGTAAAGCTGAGGCCTCCACCAAGGCACATGGCTAGTATTGCCAGAAGAGGCTAGATTCAAGCCTCAGCTGTTTGACCACAGAACCCCTCACTTCCCACTGCTTTGCCATCGGCCTCTATGGTAGATAACTTTTTCCTCAATGATGTTTCTAAGAATATGAATTATGCAGGTAATGGTGATTGTGTGGGCTTAGTAATCCCACATTTACATCGTTTTCATTTTTCCAAGTGTCTTCTCCTAGGAGCTTCTCAGTTTACTCTTGGTCATCATGAGACTCAAAGAGGTTAAGTGACTTACCCACGGTTTTTTGCTAAGTGTTGAAGTGAGTAGTGAGAAGGTGCCTGCTTCAAATCCAGAACTCTTCCCATGACAGCACTCCATGTCCTTTACTCATGCTGAGTTATGGAGTGAACTTCCACTGACTTCTGCCACGGTATTTCTCATATAGTTTCTTCCCTTAAGAGCTCAGAATTTATCAGCAAGTCAGTGGTCTTGATCAGTTTATGCCATTGTTGTCATTCTTACCACAGTCATCGATTAATCATCCCAAATTCTCTATAAATATCAGCTATGTCCCTGTAGCTATCCTAAACTCTTGCTACATGTCTTTAATTAAGCCTTCATGAGATGATTATCTTACTCCCATTTTACAGAGAAGGAAACTGAGGGGTTTGAGGCAGAGAGGGCCAGGAATATGCCCTCCCACTTAACTGGGTCCCAAACATAAGGCAGGCTGATTCTGAAAGCTTTGCTGTTAATGACTTTATCATACTGCCTAAATCCAAATAGTACTGGGGCAGGGGAATAAAGTTTGAGCATAATCACTCATCCCTATCATTCTTTTTGTGCTCATAGATAGTTTTTTTCAGGGGTGCCTGGGTGACTCAGTAGGTTAAGCCTCTGCCTTCGGCTCAGGTCATAATCCCAGAGTCCTGGGATCTAGCCCCCCATCAGGCTCTCTGCTTGGCAGGGAGCCTGCTTCCCTCTCTCTCCCTCTGCCTGCCTCTCTTCCTACTTGTGATTGCTGTCAAATAAATAAATAAAATATTTGAAAAAAAAAAAAAGACAGTTTTTTCCAGATATCACTGTGCTTGACAAATTTACCTGGCAATATGCTTGGGAATACACTGGGTTGATTCTTGTCACCTGTTTGGGGCTTTCAATTCTCACTTGACCCTGTATTGCAGCATTCCGTAGTTACAGCTTGCCCAGTGTGTAAAATATTAATGAAGGGTGAAACACTTTCCAGAGAATATAACTCAAAAGTATTTCTGTTTTTTTACAAAATAAAATATTTTACACTGGTCTACAGTGCTCTGTGGAAAAACTGTTCATGGTGGTCTATTCTGAAAGGTGCTAGTTGAAAACAGCCAAGCATCCCAGAATACACAGGAAAAACATGTCTGCTGTAGTGACAAAAATTGAAAAAAATGCTTGTGTTTTGAAGATGACATTTGATCAAGATAATACTCACATAAAGGCAGACCAATACAACCTTTTATCAAACACCTTTTATTTGGACAGAATCTCATTATAATACTGTGTAAATGTTACAACAGAAGTATTACACTTGCAGGCTCCCTCCCTGCGGATTCTAATGAGATCCAATGGGGCAACGGGCTTAGCTGGGAATCTGGAGATGTTTTTTTCTTTTTTTAGAGAGATCGAGAGAGTGCATGAGTGCAGGAGTATGAGTGTGTGTGGTTGTGGTGGGGGATAGGAGGGGCAGAGAGAGAGGGAGAGAAAATCTGAAGCAGACTCTATGCTGAGCATGGAACCCGATGTGGGGCTCCATCCCAGGACCCTGAGATCACAACCCGAGCCACACTCCAGAGTCAGGCACTTCACCAACTGAGCTGCCCAGGTGCCCCTGGGGACTTTTTTTTTTTTTAATGAAAGAAAACTCTCATTATACAAATAATATATGAAATATGAGTAGCTATTACTCCATTGAAAAATAAAACTCTACTTTTTCACTGTGTATGATTATTTTCAAGGAAATTTTTCTAAGGGAATATTCCAAAGATTGGGGAGAGAATAATGGCTTTAATCTTTTTCTAAAAGCAATACATACACATTATGAAAATTTCCATTTATTCAAAGAGGAGTTCAAATGAAAGTCACAACTCACCCAAAGTCCTACCGCCAGCATTAAATCAGCGTTAATATTTGCTGAATATTGTCAAATATCTCCATACCATTTAACAAGAAGCTAGAGGACTTGCCAATAAAAACAGCTTTTATAAAACAAGATTGTATATTTTCAAAAAGTATTTGAAGTAATTTAATGGAAGAAACTGATGTGAAAATGAGAGAATTGCTGAGCTTCTGACATGATTCTTTACTGTATGAGCTATTACCTTCTAAAATTAAGAAAAAGTCTGTGATAAACATCAATAGATCAGAATAATTTTTTACTTTCATGTTTGGTTTTAGACTGTACAAGTGGACCCTCTGCAGGGTCTTTTATTTTATTTTTTTTTTAAGGAAGATCTGTCATGGGTGAGAAAGGTTGACAAAAATGTTGATCTAAATCTACATCCTCAAATCTATGATTTTCTCAGATTTCCATGAATTAATATTTATTTCATTAAAAACCCCAATAATATTCCTGATACTATATGACTGAAGCATGAGGATTGTTGATTGCAGACCTCTATTCCATCTTAATGAGCAGGTCACTCCTTCTTCATTATTTTGAAACGGTTTCTGTCTCTCCCTCTTTCTCCCTACCCCTCTCTCCCTTACCCCCCTCCCCTCTATCTCTTTCTTTCTCTCCCTCTCCCTGCCTCCTTCTTTCCCATTCCTTCTTATATTTGAAATTATATTCTTTATTCAATTCTCTTTCATCTTCAGACTAGTTAATACATTTGGGAACAGAATCTGTGAAGTAATTGATATATTCTAAGTTACTATACTTAAAGTAGAATTAAAAAGGGGCACCTGGTGGCTCAGTGGTTAAGCCTCTGCCTTCGGCTCAGGTCATGATCTCAGGGTCCTGGGATCAAACCCCGCATCGGGCTCTCTGCTCAGCAGGGAGCCTGCTTCCCTCTTTCTCTCTGCCTGCCTCTCCATCTACTTGTGATCTCTGTAAAATAAATGGATAAAATCTTGGGGAAAAAAAAAAGTTAATATTCACCGAATCCAGCAAACAAAAGCTAATGTGGGTAGATGACTTCCAGAATAGCACTTGTTTTTTGGAATTTATTAAATGTATGTGACCACAAAATTTCCCATCCATCTCAACCTGGTCTCCCAAGTTGTGTATACATTTGACTAAGTATTAATATTTATATATGGTCATCTTTCCAGTTCTTATGAAAGTACACACAACTATTCAAAGAAACATGACTGCCTTATAATTAAGCTCACAGTTTGAAAGCTAAGAATTTGACATTAATAATTCTTTAAAAACCATCGTTGGCCTAGATGACAACAATAATAATTGCATTAAAATCTGGGTCATTGTAAATATATTCCAGATTTGTAGCATATATTTCAAATAAGATAAGAAATTTGTGGGACACCTGCATAGCTCAGTGGGTTGAGCATGTGACTCTTGATTTCAGCTCAGGTCATGACCTCAGGGCCATAAGATAAAATTTCATGTACGGCTCCACACTTGGTGCAGAGTTTGCTTGAGATTGTCTCTCTCCCGCTCCCTTTGCCCCTCCCCTGCTCAGGCAGGCCCCTTCTCTCTCTAAAATAAATAAATAAAACCTTTATAAAATAAAAAGATTTGTTAGAAGTTTAAAGTATAGAGTTCTGTGTCCTCCAAATATGTTTAAACTATATTTTTAAGTTAAATCTGAGTAAAGTTGTCTTGTAATTCAAGCATTACTTACAAGCTCTTTGCCCAAACTGATGTTGATTTTGAAGAGATGAAAAGTACAAACGTAACAGGTTTCAATTTTTAGAATTTATTACAGTTCTACCCATTAAACAATGAGCATGTCTTGCTTTTGGTAACACTATACCGAACTGCAGGTCCAATATACTGGTAATAGGGATCAAGAAGGACATAATAGGGGCACCTGGGTGGCTCAGTGGGTTAAAGCCTCTGCCTTCCACTCAGGTCATGATCTCAGGGTCCTGGGATCGAGCCCCACATCAGGCTCTCTGCTCAGTGGGGAGCCTGCTTCCCTTCCTCTCTCTCTACCTGCCTCTCTGCCAACTTGTGATCTCTGTCAAATAAATAAAATCTTTAAGAAAAAAACTTAAAAAAAAAAGGACATAGTTTATTGACAGGAACAAAGGTACAATGAGAGATCATTCCTTTTCCTTATCATTTTAGTTCAAGAAGCATTTGCCCTTATGGTCTTAGTAAGAAATGTTAAATATATTCAATTTTTATAAAGGAAGCAATAGCTATCTATCTCCATGGTTCTTTTCTATTTCAGTACCATGATGGATTTTTTGGTGTGGCCCAGACAAGATTTTGTGGCTAATTATGATTGAGTACCACCAACCAAATGAACAGTTTTGTATTTTGATCAAGTCAGAAAACTTAAAAAAGAAAAATCACACAAGGACATCCATTATTTAATACTTTGCAAATCTTTCCATGTGTTTCCCTCAGCTACCATTGTGCCCAAAGCCTATCTCTCTCTCCATATGGCCATCTCTCCCTCTGATGCCAGTTGCCCTGTGGAGACCCCTCCAAATGAGCCCAATCACTAAAAGATTTAGCAGGAGGAGCTGGCCACACTGTCTTAAACACTGGGCCCTGCTGTTTCATTTCCTGGCCAGGTACATCCCATCAAGGTGACCATGGGTCTAAGCATCATTGTGTTAATTTCATAGCATAAGGAGAGGGTGGTGGTTAGAACTACCATGTGGATTAAATGCTGTGCTCTTTTACTGTCCACACAGAATGCTGGGTGTAATGTATCTCCTCTTTCAAAATATCCCCAAAATTATTTAAACATCTAGAAATAAGAGTGTTGGCATTTTTCTCTTGACAGTCATACTGGCTGTGTTTAAGCAGTGAGAAGAAAGGGCCTGGAAAATGGAATCACTGCAGATGCCTTTATCAGCAGAAGTGGCTGCCAGCAGCTTCCCCCAGGCTCAGGGCCCCTGGGTTACCATTTAAAGCTTAAACTTATGTGTGAGATGGTTTCATGGCAAAGGAAACTCATAGAATCCATGACTTGGAGATGTCGTCTTTGAAGGTCTCTGTGCCTGTTTAAGGTTTTTTTATTAAGTTGATTCCCATTATGTTTCTCCAGTTCGATGGCAAAATGAGGGAAAGTTAAAGTAGGGAAAGTTACTACTGTTTCCTCTTGTTAACTTTTGGTTTTGATATTTTGTTGGCCTCATGAAAATCAGAGAAACTGACTACCACGGCTTTGGACACAGGGTGGTAAAGAACTGAGGTTTTTCAAGCCTCTAATTCTTTTCAGAAGGTAGTCAAGTATTGTAGTCAATTATTGGAAGCTTGCTGAAAAGTCAATTAGAGTCAACAGCATATCATTTTTCAACAATCCTTTGATGAAATGTTGATATTATATATAAACAGAATTTTCTCACTTGGCCTTTTATGAAGTAGCATTCACTTGTCACATAGCATTTTACGGGATCAAAATGGAATATAAATAAATACACTTAGGAATATGGTGCAATAATGAAGATCATCCCGCATAGTTTATTGCCATTCATGTTCTCTACTTATACCACATTTTGCCTTATAAATAAAATATGAGTAGCTGCACCACTGTCTTTAAGTTTGTACAAACTTTCTGAATACTGTGCCACTACTGGATCATATAATTGGATACATTTAGAATGGTTTCCTAAACCAAAAAATTATGAAAGAAAGCAAAGGGCTTTCTTTCTAGAAATTTGACAGAGCATTTTATTTCTATTCAAACCCTGGGTCACTTCTGTTTCTTTTTACTGTCCTTGATTGGATTATGGAAATGAGGGTAGCACTGATTTCTGCATTTGAAATCAGGATTCTTCAAATCTGCCAGATCTGCGAGTTCAGCCTTGACGGAATGAGTTCCAGGTGAGCCCCAGGCAGGCTGTAGCAAGGGCTCCCACTTGTGTTTTGGGGACTATGATGAGATCACCAAGCCCAGTCCATTTCTCAATAGAGAGGATGAACCCATCTCTCATTTCAAAGCCAATGCATTGCTCCTTGGTTTTCAGCAACATAACTTTAGTTTTTATACTTGGCAAAGCGATACAGTAATTTACCTGCCTTTGTGAGTGTGCTTAGTGAATGTGACTCGAGTGTTTAACCTCTTATATGACCCTTCTGCGTTAGAAGGATTATTAGAGGAAGAGAAAGCTGTCTATACTTTGTTGTACCCAAAGACTGCTGGGGGTAATTTGTCACAGTTACAGAATGACTTTTATTTTTTTGCTTAGGTTTTAAGGAAATTTTATTCAAATATCCATTTCTTCTGGATCAGCTACTATAAAGCTTCCTACACAAGTTTACATCACTCTAAGCAAAATTAAAATGTGAAAAGTCATCATTTGCACAGCAGACTGGAACACAAAGTCTCTTCTCTGATCACACTTCACCACTTCCTACCCTTCCCACTGAATCATCACGGGCCATTTGCTGTCACTCTGACCACATGCAGCCATTGCCACTCTTCCAGCCCGAGAGTTCCCAAGTTTTGACAGCCTTTCATTATCAGCCTGAGCCTGAGTTGTTCATTTCGATTCTGTCCTCTTGAATCTTCCAACTCCTCCAACCATGCTGCTTGTGCAAGTTCACAGCCCTGGCTCACTCAGCTCAACCATCTACTGCTGGGAACACCCAGCCTCCAACCCTGTTGCCTGGATCCACGAGAGATCCCTAACTTTAACCAAACCCTCTTTATGTTCAGGCAGTTTTATTATTGATTCCTTTTTTTGACATACTGTATTTTCCTAGGTCAGCACTATACAATAAAAGTACAATGTGAGCCACTAACTAGAAATGTTAAGTTTTCTAGTAGCTTTTTCATCAAAAAGTTAAATAAATAAATAAATAAATAATAAACAGGTAAAATGAATGTGATAATATATTACTCCAACATATCCAGAGTATTAGCCTTTCAACAACCAAAATAAATTACTACAAATCCAATAGGTAGCTTATAGACTCAGTAGCCACATGCGGCTCATCACTACTGTACTGAATGAGGCAGGTTTGCACTTTCCTAATCTCTTCAAGCCGTACCCTTCTCATCCTCAGTTTCAGGAAAGCCTCCTAACTCATTTTCCAGGATTTGAGTAAATCCACCTCAAGCCACTTTCAGCCACATCATGTTGTTCCTTTTCCACCTCAACGTATATCTATAGCCACACCCATATGTTCCCAAAATGTCTCTTCCTCTTTACCCATTCTTTTCATCCTTCTCCCTTTGAAAACAAAGAGCTGTAATTAATCCCATCCTTTCTCCCCTTCTTTGAGACTTTGCTCAATCAAATCTCTCTTTCCAAAATGCTCACTCCTTCCTTTCTGTTAATATTCCCAGGCTTTGCTTAACCTAAAGTTTTGCTTTTGTTGGTACTCACCCAAACTACCATTGTATTCACCATCTTTCTTATTACTTTGAATTTCCCACCATTTACCCAACCCTTTACAAGATGGCTTCCATCCTCACTACTGGTAGTACACTCTGCTGAGTTATGAATGACCTTCCATCTCCAAATCCAGAGTCCTTTCTCAGTTATCATTTACCTTTTTATGTTTTCAGCATCCGTCACTGTAGTCTGCCTCTTTGTCCTGAAGGGCTTCCTTGTTCTTGACTGCTGTCAACTACACCATTGGGGTCCCCATTCTGACACTCAGACAGGACTCTTTTGATAAGCTGCACTTCTTTGAGTCTTAAACTATGGTTTCATCCTCAGTTGCATTTCTTAGTCTCTCCTGTCTTGAAAGTTTCCTTCACTCTCATGGTCTCAATCACCCTTTCTACTCAGAATATACCCAAATGTAAATTATTCAACCCTCTTTCCTAAATTACAGTCTTGTACTTCCAATTTCCTACTGTACATATTCATCTCAACATCATTGGACTATGATATTACAGGCCATTTAACTCAGGGCTACTATGACAAACCCTAAAAAAAATAAATCATTTCTAACCTTTAAAAAATTTCGGAGGCATTGTAATTGTCAGCTTCATCTCACCTGTAATCCCTATCTCATCTCTCCCTAGACTGTCTGAATGTCCTGCTTTGATGTCATCACATTAGAACCTGGAGGTTTAAAAGCTAGTGTCCGCTTTACCCCCAACCAGCTCACCCTCTGATTTCCTGTTTTTGTCAGTGACACTAATCACTCAGTCACCCAGCTTTGAATTGTTGCCTTCACCCTTAATTAGCTATTCGTCTTTTCTCCCACGGCTAATTAGTCACCATTCTTGTTGATTAATCCTTCATAATATTTCCCTTTATCCACTCTGTCTCCTTAGCAAATCGTTCGCTACATTCACAAACCATCCCACATCCTCTTTCATCAATTCCAGCACGATCCCTTCCTTGAACTCAACTTTTGTCACCTCCAACAACACAAAATATATTGGCACTCATTCACCACTTGTAAAATGAATGTCAGTCCTCCCAGCTAGTTCTTCAGTTCCTTAAAAGCGGGCACAGGGGCACCTGGGTGGCTCAGAGGGTTAAGGCCTCTGCCTTCGGCTCAGGTCATGATCTCAGAGTCCTGAGATTGAGCCCCGCATCGGGCTCTCCGCTCAGCAGGGAGCCTGCTTCCCTTCCTCTCTCTCTGCCTGCCTCTCTGCCTACTTGTGATCTCTGTCTGTCAAATAAATAAATAAAATCTTTAAAAAAAAAAAAAAAGCGGGCACAGAGGGACACCTGGGTGGCTCAGTGGGTTAAGCCTCTGCCTCAGCTCAGGTCATGATCTCAGGGTCCTGGAATCGAGCCCCGAGTCGGGCTCTCTGCTTAGCAAGGAGCCTGCTTCCCCCCTCTCCCTCTGCCTACTTGTGATTTCTCTCTCTCTCTCTCTGTCAAATAAATAAATAAAATCTTAAAAAAAAAAAAAAAAGGCAGGCACAAAATTTTATGATTGGTTTTACTAGATGAATAGATGACCAATAATTGTATCTTACAAACTTGCACTTTAAATATAGAGCTCTGGAAGGAGACTTAAATAAATCAGTTTAGCCAAATTAATTTTGCATGCTTCGGGAACATTCAGCCTATAACCACATAATGTGAGAGAGGCAATTTGTGTTTTGGAGGAAGCAGCAAACTTAGGGTTTGATCTTCTCCCATTAACTCCCATAAGACAGATTTCTTAACTTTTATCTTCTTCATCTGTTATACCTATTATATACCTATCCAGTACAGTTGATTGTGAAGTTTAAATGCAGTAACGTCTAAAAGTGCTTTGAACATTTCAAAATCTATGTACGTAGATTACCGTGCCACAAGGTACCCAGAATAAACATCCCATTTATGTCATAAGATTACGCTTTTGTTAACCTCCTCATTAGAAGCCTCCAGCAAACTTAACACATTGATCGAAACACCTGTTGTGTAATGACTATGCCGAGCTAATACTGTTTAGCTAACAGTCCACTCTCTGTCCGTAGTTTCTTCTCATAAGGCAAGCCCCTGCTTGATGCCTGCCATTCTCAAGCTGTTTGACCAGGTATCCAGAGATTCAGAAGTCTTTTCTAGAAGGGTACACCATTTTTAACAAGTGTTAAGCAACTTAAGTGGAGGTTCACTTGATAGTAGCAAATTTTATGTTTTCTTTGCCTGAAGACTTCTGTAGGGTCTCCCGTGCCCCTTCACCTCATCTCAGAGGTGGGTAAGCCTGCTTTCTCTACCACTAAGGAGTGCCCCCTTTAGCACAAATCATGCTGTCTTATAATGTATTTGTTTCTAAACATGTCTGCCATGTGAATCTGTGGGTGTCATAAAACAGATTACAACTTATTTGCGCAGTGGGTTTCTTTTTTTAAACAATTCATTGGTTTGATATTACTGGCACCTAGCACAAAGCCTGGCCCTTAAAAAAAAGTTCTTGCCCAATAAATACTGAATAAATTGAACAAAATGGGGAAGAGGCAACATTGCAGATAATGGTGGTGTTTTTGTCTTTTTATTCTCCACACCACCCTCCCCTACTTGAAACAGAATAAATGCTAGGAGGCTTCAGTTCCCCAGGGGCCTTTAGCCCTGCTGGTCTGGACATAGGCCTAGGCTTACTTCAATTTGTTGCTCCAAATCCACTCAACCACAGCGCTTCTGTAGAGACCCCTTCTCCTCACCCTTCTATCACCTATCCTCAGAGGCCCAGGGGTTTCTTGTGTTATGTCTTTTAAAAGATCCCTCTTCACCACCTGAAAAGGATTATTACCTTAGTACTCTGCTCTCAAACTCTTCTAAAACAAAAATCATTTGGAGAACTCATTTGTATTTTGTTGTTAATGACAAGCTAAACTTTATTGCATTTTCCCTTTCTGGGATCTTTGCAACTAAAAAAAACCAAAACAAACAAACAAAAAACATAAAAAGGATAAATATAAAGATAAAAAGGATAACCTAAAGGACTGAATTTCTAATAGTAGAATGTCGGTCAGTGTAATTGGTGATTGGGGCAGGGAGAAGAGAGAGGCTTTAGAGCAACTTTGCTTTTCCTTTGCCCCTGTAAAACTACTAGTAGAACCAGCCCCACTCAAAAGAGACAAAAATCTTTGCTTCACATCAAAACATGCCTATGATTCTCTCCTCTACTTCCTACGCAAAAGTGTTGTAAGAGAAAAAGAACAAATTTTTGCCCAACAAAATGGCAGAGCACGGCAATCTTGTGCATTCATGTCATTGGTGGACCAGGTAGATGAGAAGTAGGTGGGGATGGATGGCAGATCAGCTCAACAGTAAATTCTCTCTCCAGCCTCACATTGCTGAGGGATCCTTAGCCAGTTTTAAAAGAGCCTCCACGCCACCTCTTCAGTCCCTGATTTACTCTCCAGTCAGACTGGAGAATAATATTTTGCTCTGCCACACTTCTTGTTTTCCCCTTATATTTCCCTATAGCATCAAAGGGTCGTCACAGGCTATGTGACCTTTTCGATACTGTTCCTTCAATCAGTTAGTTACATACCTGTGTATGATGGGAGAAGTCCCCTGCTCTCCTCAACCTGGTCACCTGGTATCCAATTCTGTAAACCAGGTGCGTCCCGGTGCCCTGCCCATGAAGCTGGCAGTGTAAGCAACTGCCATTTTCTTTTGGTTGTAAGATGGGAATTTTGTGTCTTCTCTTTCTGAAAATTTTTTGATGTGACATTCTATAAAGACTGTTTGTTACAACAACATGGATCGACCTTGAAGCCATTATACTAATAGAAAAAATACAGACAAAAACAAATATGCTTATGATCTCGTTTATAGGTGGAATCTAAAATAGCCAAACTCGTAGAAACAAGAGAATGGTGGTTACCAGGCTTAGAGGGTGTGGGAACTGGGGAGATGTTGCTCAAAGGGTACGGACTTCCAACTAGAAGGCAAATCAATTCTGGAGTCCTCATATGCAGCACAGTGCTTATGGCTAACAATACTGTATTATAAACTTTGAAGTTGCTAAGAGACTTGATCCTCAGTGTTCTTACCACAAAAGAAATGGTAATTATGTGCTACGGTGGAGGTATTAGTTTAATGATCTGGTGGCAATCATATTACAATATATAAATATATCCAATCAACGTGTTGTACACTTTAAACCTGTACCATGTTATATGTCAATTATATCTTAATGTAAAAAAAATTGTGACTTGATTACTTGGGAAATAAATTGGTGTACCATTCTTCAGCAAGGCTTCTATGCCTTTTTCATAATCTGGTGACTAGGATATTGAAAATACTTAAATTATGTATTGTATTTGAAGCATCATGGCTTTGTTCTTTTGAACTTAATTTTTCTGTGTCTAAGTGAAAGAGGGAAATAACTAAATGAGATATGTGCTGCAGAATTTAAAGCCGTGTTTCAGATTTTTAAGTCATAATAAGTGAGCAAATAGAGTATGCTGTATAAAATGGTTTAGTCCAAATGTCAGCTCCAAGGATTCGTGAGACAGCTACTAACTTTTTAGTGTTGCTTGCTTTGGAGGGGGCCGTATCTTTTTTTTTAATATGTTTTTATTTTATATATATATATTTTTTTATTAACCTATATTATTTGTTTCAGGGGGTACAGGTCTGTGATTCATCAGTCCTACATAATTCACAGCACTCACCATAGCACATACCCTCCCCAATGTCCATCACCCAGACACCCCATCTCTCCCACCCCCTCCCCTCCAGCAACCCTCAGTTTATTTCCTGAGATTAGAAGTCTCTTGTGATTTGTCTCCCTTTCTTATAATTCATTTTTCCCTCTCTTCCCCTATGATCTTCTGTCTTGTTTCTCAAATCCCTCACATCAGTGAGATCATATGAATATTGTATTTCTCTGATGGACTTTTTTCGTTTAGCATAATACCCTCTATTTCCATCCACATCATTGCATATCAATTTTTGTTGGCTGTGTAATATTTCATTGTGTTTGTGTGTCTGTGAATATACACATACACACCACACCTTCTTTATCCATTCATCTGTTGATGGACATCTAGGCTTTTTCCACAGTTTGGCTATTGTGGATATTGCTGCTGTAAGCATTGGGGTGCAGGTGCCCCTTCAGATCACTACACTTGTATCTTTGGGGTAAATACCCAATAGCGCAATTGCTGGGTCATAGGGTAGCTCTATTTTCAACTTTTTGAAGAACCTCCATACTGTTTTCCAGAGTGGCCACACCAGCTTGCATTTGAGGCAGGCCGTATCTTTATTCAGAAACCTTTGGCTGTGGCTGCATCTCCAGACTCACTGCCATGCTTATGGAGGGACCACTTCTCCAGAACCTTTGTTTTCATCATTACTGCCCCTTCTTAGCAGCAGGGATGTGGGTATGACTGAGCTACACACCTCTAGACCACCACCAAGGCATGAAATTTGTCAGTAGGATGCATGTAATCGATGCCATCCGAAGGGACAGAACAGGTCTTCCAAACCTCTGCACTTTCCGTCTTGTTTCAAAGTCACAGGTGGTGTAGCCCAGCGAGACACACCCCTAGAGGTATGGTCGCTGGAGATTCAGCAGCTTTTTTCTTCTCTGTGAATTTATGAACCATTCTCAGGGATGAAAGAGAGGCCTCCAAAGCACAATACGATGACAGTGAGTGCCCCAGCCAAAGCCCTGTGTCTGCTCACTTGTGTTCAGGCACCCGAAGGCCAGATGGGCAGATGCAGCGTCCTCGGCTTTGCCAAGTGAGCCCCGAGGCAGCCACCCAGCTGCACGGCCCACATTAAGAGTGTGTGTGTGTGTGTGTGTGTGTGTGTGTGTGTGTGTGTGGCTTTGTCTCCTCTCCCCACAGCTATTGACCTACTCTACTGGCGGGATATCAAGCAGACCGGGATCGTGTTTGGGAGCTTCCTGCTGCTGCTCTTCTCCCTGACCCAGTTCAGCGTTGTGAGCGTCGTGGCCTACCTGGCCCTTGCGGCGCTCTCGGCCACCATCAGTTTCCGCATCTACAAGTCTGTTTTACAAGCTGTGCAGAAAACCGACGAGGGCCACCCTTTCAAGTGAGTGTCCCAGCTGGACCGGCCCTGGCCAACCTCTCATGGGACTCCTGCCCCCGGACTCGGTGTCAGCTCCTGGGCATTTGGGGGATGCGTCACTGTGAACTGACAGACCTCTCAGAGTCCCTTGAATGCCCTGGCTTTTAATACCTGATATTTCTAGTCAATTTCTAAAACACACTCAGTTATTGCTATGGTGACACATTGCTGTATTGATTTTTTAAGTTTTCATCACCACGAATGAATTAATAGATGTATGTAACATAAATTTACATATAATATTAATATTTTATATTTAATTATTATTAATAGTAGTCATAATCCATTATATGTGTACAGCATTTTATAATTTAAGTGGTGGTCAACAATGAATCCTCCCAACACCATGAAGAAGGCAGGGCTGTATAATCTCTATTTACAGGTGGGGAAACAGATTCTAAGAAGAAAAGTGACTTGCCCAAAGTTACACAGCCAGTAACTCACATACAGTCAGGACTAGGGTGTTTGAATTTTTATTTCTGTGGTCTCTGAAATCTAAATACCAAAGGGCCAACTTTCTGGGGGGTGCAGGTTCATGAATAGTCTTATAGTATACCCTTCTCTGCATTTTTAGCCTGGGGAAATCTGACTGGAATGAACATTGAAGAGGAGGAATTTTTTGTTTTGTTTTGTTCTTTTTTCTTAATTTTATTTAAATTCAATTAACATATAGTGTATTATTCGTTTCAGAGGTAGAGTTTAGTGATTCATCAGTTGTGTGGAAGAGTTTTTTTAAAGGCAGTCTACTAAGAGGAAAAATGAAACAGGACAGAGCCGCCAGTGGCACCCAACTCCACCCCATCTCTGGCTTGTGAGGGCAGGGTTTTTCAGCACTGACTGTCAGAGCCACCCTCTCCCTCGGCGCTGGCCCTACAGGCGGCCTCGGCTCCTGTAACAGAGGGATAGCTCTGAGTCCTAGATGAGCCCTGTAGAAGCTGCTGCTTAGTGGCTTCTGGCCAGAGCCAGTCCTTCACCAGATGCCTCTGAGTCCTCCTGACTCACCCTCACCAATCAGCTGAATGAAGGCCTTAGGGCATCAGGCTCTTAAAAGGGGAAAAGATGACTTGTTGTGGGGACTTACTGACAAAAGGGGAAAAGCTGCCTGTCCAACCTCCCTTCCCAGCCTCTGGTTCCTGGCCTCAGTGTTAAACAGTTACAGTCCAAGCATCCTTGCCCTTGGGATGTATTAGACCTTCTTCTAATGCAGAAAGAATGGGTCTTCTGGGCTGTAACTTGGTTATCCAAGTTCCAGTTCCCAGCCCAAAGGTACGAGAAGTGAAGGGAAGTGTCTTCATACCAGGATTACATCGTGCCTCATTTAGTGGCTCCAGCCTGTGACCAGGGTTCGCGTCTTCAGAGTCCTGCTCTGTCCCAACCTCTACCCTCAGCCAGCCAAGGAGGCTAGTTTCTTTCACATTCTTGGCCACCCAAGACTGACACATTCAATTAGCTCAACTACTTTATCTTCCTTTAGGAGACAAATTTAAAATAAAAAACTTTCCTTTGGTTGAGTTTTTTTTATCAGTAAAAGAAACATCTGACTCAGTATATTTTGGATCAGAATTTACTATCTAGACAAACAAGCATTTTTCTATTTTTTTCCAAGGAGTAGGAAAGCCATAAGTTTTCAGTGTAAACTCTCTAAAATTCAAGCCAAATGCTCTTTTTTTTTTTTTTTTCATCTCAATTCACAGAGTTAGCTAAGCACTGTAAGAACTCTAGAAATATCCTCTAGGTAGATGATGTGGTACTGTCTTAGAATAGAGAGCGGGAAGGAGGAAGGGAAGATAGACCCTCTGTGGGGAGCATGGCCAAACAGGAAGATGGGCTATTTGAGAAGCCTGGTTTATCTACCCATAATCATATGTCATCATTTGAAAAAACTGAAAAATGTAGTCACTGAAAATATTGCTCTTAGTAGAGACAGTGAGCTTTTGAATATGGCCCGGGTCACTTTAGTTTTCAGAGCTCTCTACATAAAACTTGGAAGTATTTTCCAAAATTTAAAAATGAAATATTAAAATTTTAATAATGAACAATAATTGGTGACTAGGATTTCAGGTATCTCAGTTATTAAAAGAAATAATCCCTCTCCATGCAGCCAAGAGAAATGAGGACTTTCCCAACTACCTAGTGGGCCAGGGATTCTGGAGAATTCAGCAAAAGGGCTGATTTAGGGCTGGCTTTTCTCTGCCTCTAGCCATTGTTCTGAATTATCAGCTCCCACTTTCATGCAGTCTCTGGGACACAGAAATAGTGACAGCCCACCACTCACGGCCAAGATTCCCAGGTTCCCCCAGGCACTGGCAGTAGGTGTGTGGGGTGCCCTATAGCCCAGTAGCTGCCCTATGCCCCCAGAGGTGGCCCGGCTGTCCTCAGAGCGGGAGAAGGAAAACTCAGCTGTTCCGAGATTACCTCTGATGGAGCTGTCTTTGGGGTGGTTTCTTGACAGGACCTACCTGGAGCTCGAGATCACCCTTTCTCAGGAGCAGATCCAGAAGTACACAGACTGCCTGCAGTTCTATGTGAACAACACGCTTAAAGAACTGAGAAGGCTCTTCCTTGTCCAGGACCTGGTGGATTCCCTGAAAGTACGGTTGCTTATGCCGTTCACTTGATAGTCTTGAGTTTCATTTTCCCCAAAGGTATACTGTAAACCACCACAAACTAGAGAATAAGAAGAAAGTGCTAATGGCATTCTAGAGTGAGAAAACCTCTAGCTGTATGTCCCGTGAAGCTCATCCAATCCAATCCCCTCATCTTACAGACACCAAAACTGTGGCTCAGAGAGGCTAAAACACTTGCCCGAGGTTGCCCAGTGAGTCACTGGCAGAGCTGGGATCAAACTGAGGGCCACACAGCTTCTAATTTTGTACTTTTTACAACACACTAGGTTGTCCTTATCATTTTTAATTCCTCGGCCAATGTCCTAAAATTAAATTAAAAAAAAATCTAGTTTTGGGTATGTGAAAAATGTGTATTCTTTTTTCATGAAAGAAACTCTGGGCTCTGCTAATAGTGAGAGGGGCAAGTGTCCTTACATAGCATGGGCTACTGAGCCTCAGTATCAGTGGACCTCAGCCACCCGGGTGTTAAGAAACTCTCATGAACTTACCAGGATTCTTTGAGTAACATGGCCTGGGCCCTCAAGATGCTTTCCTGGAATAACATCTTTCCACGTAAGGACTAAAGAGAGATGCCGTAATTATCTACCCTAGGGCTTTTCAAGTGATCTTTCTGTATGTGTCATGTAAAAATAATGGGCTAGGGCAGGGGTCAGCAATCCTTATTTGTAAAGGGCTTTATGGTAAATACTTCAGGCTTTGCATGCCTAAATCTCTGTTTCCAGCTACTCAGCTTTGCCATCAGAGCAGGAAAGCAGCCAAACACAATGCATAAATGAACGACTGTGGCTGTATGCCAATAAAACTTTATGAACTCTGAAAATTGCATTTCATTTCATTTTTACATATCATACAATGTTGTTCTTGCTTCAATTTTATTCAATCATTTAAAAATGTAAAATTCATTCTTAACTCTCGGGCACATCCAAAACAGGCCAAGGGCTGCTATTTGCTGACCCCTGCCTTATTATTTCATGAGTCCTACAAATCTTCTAACAAAGAGATCCAAAGGCTCTAAACGCTTACATTTCCCATTGAAATTATGGTGTATTTTCCCCCAATTTTAATCTCAAAGAAGTCAATGAGATAAGACTCCATCTGTCACAAATGGTTTTAGAAGCTCTGATAATCATGCCGTTCTTCAGTTTGCAGTCCTGATGTGGCTCCTGACTTACGTTGGCGCTCTCTTCAACGGGCTGACCCTGCTGCTCATGGGTAAGGACAGACAAGCCTGTTACGTCTCCTTCACACGCTCCATGAGCATAGAGCTTCCTAGGCTCTTAGCTGGGATCTTGTTGTCATAGATTCCCAGGAACCAGCGCCACATAGTACATGGCATTTTCCCTGTCATAGTTCCTTTAGAGAATATAATATATATTACACATTAATAAAGAATTCCTTAGTCTGGAGTGTTTTTTTTTTTTCTCTTCAAGCCCAGCAGTTTTATTTGGTTTCCGATCACTATCTGTTTGCAATAGTCAGTTATAGACTGAGTCGTCAGAGTGTACAGTCCATCCTCATTCCAGGAGCAATGGCTTAATATCTACCCAATGCTCAGCATCCTCTTATTTTCCTTATGGACTGCCCTGCCATCTTTTAGCTAAAATGCTAGCTACTATAAAATAATGTTATAAGATGACATAATTATATAAAAATGTATCTGAAAGCTTATCCCCACTGCTGTCAGAATTTTAATACTGTATTTGTTTTTCATCCCAGCTGTGGTTTCAATGTTCACTCTACCTGTAGTGTATGTTAAGCACCAGGTAAGTCCTACGTGATGTCAAATATTCACCTTAAATTTTGACCTTGTGACCTTTGAGTGTGCTCATGATTTCTTCCTCTTTGCAGGCACAGATTGACCAATATCTGGGACTTGTGAGGACTCACATAAATGCTGTTGTGGCAAAGTAAGTTACATAGTACAATTCCTAAAAAGGAGAGACTGCCTTAGGCTGGAGTTTGTGGGGATTAGAGAGGGGTCATAAAAGGATAATAAAATACTAAGTTGATTTATCATCATTGAGTCATGCATTCATATCTTTTCCAATCACATTACTTCAGAAAATAAGTATACGTTTTAAAATTCTCAATTAAATAAAGCTTTCAGGGACGCCTGGGTGGCTCAGTTGGTTAAGCAGCTGCCTTCGGCTCAGGTCATGATCCCAGCGTCCTGGGATCGAGTCCCACATCGGGCTCCTTGCTCCTCAGGGAGCCTGCTTCTCCCTCTGCCTCTGCTGCCATTCTGTCTGCCTGTGCTTGCTCTCTCGCCCTCTCTCTCTGATAAATAAATAAAATCTTTAAAAAAAAAAAATAAATAAAAATAAATAAATAAATAAATAAATAAAGCTAGCTTTCAGTGATTTAGCCCAGGTATCATGATGAATGAGTTTTAATGAGTGAATGAGGTTCAACTCTATCTGGAGACTAGCTCATGTCTAAGAACAACTTTCCTTTGGAGGAAAAAAGGAAGCCTGATTCAAAAACTAAAATTAATTTCTAACAGTTTAATTGAAATAAAAACAATCAAGTTAACAAACATTTTCAACAATAAATGCTATTGATTTTATAAACCATTTCAATGGTTTAGAAAACGTGAGAAATTTAAAAAATCTGTAACAGCTGTTATATTTGCCATTACATCGTTTAGACTCTACACATGCATATGTTTATTGGCTTACTTAATTAACACCATCGCTTTTTAAACCTGAGTCTTGTGTAGACTCCACTTTATGGTCACTTTATATATCAGGAGATAAAAATTCCAGTTGTAAGTAGCCACAGCTAACGTAGGCATTAATCTTAGTTTTCCATAACTTTTAAATTACTGTTTGTATATATATATATATGTCCTTCTAAAATGATAGTTTTTATGTTGTCATTTTATTAGCAATTTCGTTTTCATCAAAAGTTGACCTAGGCTCCCACGGGAAATAGATGACATAAAAGGGCTAGATTTTGTTGACACACACTTCCTCTCATAATCTTAGAATCATGCTGGACCTAGGTGATCAGAATTAGAGGGAAGTATTTTAGACAGCCAAAGATATATGAAACAAAACAAAAATAAACCACTTTAAAGTTCTTCTGCTATTCGATTTGCATATCATCAGTTATGGTTCTCTCCTAAAGTACATAAAGCTCATATTCCTCCTCTTAAATTCATGGTGAACTTGGATCTAGATCAGATCTACAGCACATTTCAAAATGCCTGAAATTATCATCTTGGACCCAAATTCAACTAAGACCTGATGAAAATCAACAATTTGAAGCTAAAGTATTCATTATTTTTGTTTTAAGAAATGGCAGCATGTTATAGCACGAAAGTTGGTGGGGCTGGAACCTGGAGAAACTGGTTAAGACCCCAGTTCGCAGACTCTTAAAACAGACCTATTGAATTAGAATTTCTAGGATTGGGGGCCTGGAATCTATACTTTAATGAACTCTCCAGGTGACTTTTTGGCAATTAGAGCTGTGTTTTGGGGAACTATAGCAACACCATTACAGGAGCACAGCTAAACACCAGAATAGCCTAGAAACTAGAAGACAGAAATTCTAGTCCTAAGTTGTCCGATTCTTAGTTTGGGGATCTTGAGAAAATCACATCTATTAATTTTTATTTTATTGATTGGCTGGTTGGTCCCAAAAAGAGCCATACCTGTGATGTCCCTCCCAGGTAATGCATGTTAACAGGCACAAAGGGTATAAAGATGAATAAGATGATCCCCACCCTAGTACAGCTCTCAGCCTCTCGATGTAGACAAAACTATTAAAAAATAAGGGTAAGACAATGTTAGAACTGCACTGGGGTTGTATAAAATGTGAAGGTCAGGGAGATAAGGAAATAACTGTTCCTACCTGGAGGGATAATGGAAATGACACTAAATCCTCACTAAAATGAAGGCCTTTGTCTTAACTCTGGCCGCTATAACACAGTACCATAGAGGGGGTGTCTTATAAACAACACCAGTTTATTTTTCACAGTTCTGGAGGCTGGTGGTCCAAGATCAGAGTGCCCACACACTCAGGTTCTCGCCAGGACCTTCTTCCAACTTACAGACTTCTCGCTGTGTCCTCACATGGTAGAAGTGGAAGGAAGCTCTCTCTGGGGTCTCTTTTACTGGACATTAATCCTATTCATGAAGGCTCCACCTTCATGACCTGACACCTCTGAAAGGCCTCACCTCCTCATACTAACATGTTAGAGGTTAAGTTTCAACATATGAATTTGGGACAGGAGGACACAAACATTCTGTCTGTTACAATTCTGAGGGATGAGTAAACATTCATCAGGTGGGTGATGAGGGGAAAGACATTGCAGGAAACAATATAAAAGCAGAGGCAGAAGCATGAAAATGTAGGTCACGTAGGAAACAGTCAGTCAGGCATTGTGTCTAAAGCTTACATGAATAGAAAGATCAACTGGAAAGAGTCTAGAAAAGAGGCTGAGGTCAAGTGTGGAATGCTCTAAGGAGTGACTCTGCCGCAATGGGAAATGGCCAGCCCCTGCTGTTTTTAATGCCAGCGTGATGTAATCAGAGCTGTGTTTTGCACAGATCACAATGACAATCTAATGGGAGGGGAGTTGAACCAGAGAGTGGAGACAGGGCAATCAGATTAGCTGGGAGGCGATCATAATTCACAGAAAGTGATAAGGGTCTAGGTCTGTTAAGATGGAGTGAAAGGAGAGAAGACAACATACAGTGTATGAACATACATGTACAATCAATTGTTAGATTAAAATTGGCAATCGGGGCTGTGGAAAGGAAAAGAAAGAAAGCATTACCCATGAGGACTACCATGGTTTCTGTAATTGGTTTTATTCAGATTTGGCTCTGAGCTTGGTAGCTAGAGCAAAAAGAGAATCTAAGTGAGTTACATAGATAAGTCTTGTTATCGGAAAGGAAGGAACAGAAGTTCTTCAAGGGAACCTGTTTTAGGGTGCCTGGGTGACTTAGTGGGTTAATCCTTTGCCTTTGGCTATGGTCATGATCTCAGGGTCCTGGAATTGAGCCCTGCATGGGGCTCTCTGCTCAGCAGGGAGCCTGCTTCTCCCTCTCTCTCTGTCTGCCTGCTTGTCACCTCTCTCTCTCTGTGTCAAGTAAATAAATAAAATTGTTTAAAAAAAAAGAGAGAGAGAAAGAGAGAGAGAACCAGTTTTGTCTGACACTATATTTTGAAGAAAATTTCTTGGTGTCTTACCTCTAAGGCTTCTTTGGCTTTGAGATTCTGACTCCATGTTAGACTAATTCTCAGCACAGGAACTCACACCATTTTAGTGAAACACTTAAGAATGTGATCTTTGGAGTCAGGCTAGCTTGAGTCCATTTCTGGCATTTTCAGCTTTCTGAGTTTGTTATAGATGTTATTTGACTCTGTGAACCTGTTTCCTTATCTGCACACTGGGAATGTTAATACTTAACTGTTAAGGTTGTTGGTGATTAAATGAGATACTGTCTGTAAAGTATTCTGACTTGGGCATAAGACACACTCAATGAATAGTAGACATCATCATCATCATCATTCTCATCATCAGCCCATTACTGCCTAAAGATCGGTTGAAGAGGAGTGTGGAGGACAGTCCTAGACCGGGTCAGGAAGACCTTAGTGCCACTACCTTCTCTATGAAGAGTAGATGGATGGAGCCTGGGTCTCAGTTCAACACACAGAAATGTGTCTCTATTGCTGCATAGAAATGCATTCTTAAACACTCCTACTTTGCTATCATATCTTTTGGAATATTAAGCTATTTAGTCAACTAGTTAAAACAGCAGCACCAATGAAGTCACAGAATGATTTCATTAATGACACTTGTGACTTACCATTTTTTTTTTATATTGTCTTTTTTCAGGATTCAGGCTAAAATCCCAGGCGCTAAAAGGCATGCTGAGTAAATCAATATCCCACTGGGGACTGGACACAAACCAGAATGTGTGGAGTGGTAACAGCTCTGTTCTTACATGTTACTGCAAATTGATTGTTTCTCCCCCCAATACCATCATCTTAGAGACAAACTCTCAACAGCTGTTTTCAGGCTGTTCCTGTACTCTTAGGATATTTGAGTCACTTGTGTCAAGCACTAAAATATAGAGAAAGTGTATTAGATGTGGTTTTAATTTTGTGTTGCTAAAAAAAAAAAAGTGCATGATGGTGAGAGCCCAATTTATTTTTTCTTCTTCGGTGTTCTCCTCCTCCTCTCTGCAATGCTTCTGTAGCTTCTAATGTCCCCTGTGGCTAGGCCTTTCCCGCCGAGTGCACCGATGCAGTAGTGGAAACCGCTTACATGTCCTTGGGTTGCTGGTTGGATTCATCTTTAATAACAATATATAGAATTGTAGACTGATGTTTTAGTGTTTTTCCAACACACAACATAAAAATAAAAACAGTCGGCCGTACTTCTGGTAATCAGTTTTGTATAACTTAAAATAATTAAATAAATGAATAACAGCCCCTCCCCCCAAAAACATGCAGTACTTTTGTTGTGTGGGACTGACAGGCTGATTTACATGTATGGTAAAAAGTACCAGCATGTTAACTTTATTACAATTTGTATTACTTTCTCTGTAGTTCCTAATGGACCTAATTATGGACTCTGGATATTTGCACTTATGTACTTGATACTGAATGCATAAATAAATGTTACTAAATGTAAAACCTTCTCCCTCTCTTCTTGTGGTATGACCAGAAAATGCAAAATTTCTAAGAAACAGAGTCTTCCAAGGACAGCTTGGGAAACCTGAGAGCAAGAGCTCACTTTGTTCCTTGCTCCAGAACCATAGGGCCCAATCCCAACGTGGCATATGCTCCTTTGGGGAATTGACGAAGCCACCAAAAAGTAATAAAACTGAAGCATGCTTCATGTTGTACTCTGCGGGGTTGATGCAGATATTTTGAGTCATATTTTAAAAACTGGAAAGTGATATAAATCCTTCAGAAATTTCTTTTATGATTTTTAATATTTTATTTATTTTTTATGTTTTTAATTAACATATAATGTACTTTTGTTTCAGGAGCACAGGTCTGTGATTCATCAGTCTTACGCCACACCCAGCACTCACCACAAGACATACCCTCCCCGTGTCCATCACCCAGCCACCCCATCTCCCCATCCCTCACCCCTCTAGCAACCCTCAGTTTGTTTCCTAAGATTAAGAGTCTCTTACGGTTTGTCACCCTCTCTGGTCTCACCTTCTTTCATTTTATCTTCTCTGCCTTGTTTCCTCTGTGATCCTCTGCCTTGTTTCTAAATTCCGCATGTCAGTGAGATCATATGATAATTGTCTTTCTCTGATTGACTTATTTCATTTAGCATAATACCCTCTAGTTCTATCCATGTCATTGCAAATGGCAAGATTTTGCTTTTTTGATGGCTGCATAATATTCCTCTGTGTGTGTGTGTGTGTGTGTGTGTGTGACGTGATATACATATATCACATCTTCTTTATCCATTCAGCTGTTGATGGACATCTGGGCTCTTTCCATAGTTTGGCTATTGTGGCCATTGCAGCTATAAACGTCTTATAATAATATGCAACAATTTATTTGCTATGAAATCATTCTTTTGGTAATTTTTTCTTGAACACCTTCTGTGTGCCAAGCACTGAGAACAGGGCTGGGAATAAAAGAGATGACACTTCCTGCCATCACCAAGACAAATCTTATAAGGACTGCTTGCTGCTTTTCATAAAAACAAAATTGCATATTTCATTTCACTGTTAGGGTCAAAAGTCAAAGAGGATGAAATTGAAGTGGGTGAAAATAGTAGCAGTGGGAGAAATAAAAGTAGCAGGAGAAAAAAGGAACTGTAACTTACAGAAAGCTGACTTTGACCCTTTGACCCAAGTTTCACCTTGGGCTCAATAAACACCCATGGAGGTCCCCTTCCTTGAAAAGTGGTGTGACGACCACAAGAGCAACTGGACACTGTGCCAACAGCCAATATGGGGGGAGGTGAGGGCAGCTATGTAGAAATGCGAACTAAAGAAAAGGCAGCATAAAATAAGAACTGTCTTCCAAGATTAGAGCAGCAGAGAAGGATTCTTAGAGGAGGTAAAATTTGCAGCTGGGTCCTCGTATGGCTTTTTCCAGAGGTAGAAGGTGATTCATCCCAGTATGGACACAGAACATGACCTGAGATGCTGAGGCTCAGAAGTGCATGGCGTATACAGGGAACAGTGCGTGACAAGCTGGACTGGGGTGTGAGGTGCTTGGGGTGAGGCTGTACTGCCAGGTGAGGCTGAAAAGCTGGGTTGAGACAACTAAGAAGAAACTTGAATGCTAAGGGGTTTGAGCTTGTTTTTTAGATCTCAGAGTCACACAAACACATTGAAAATGCAGGATACTGGAGAGTAGAAGAAGATTGTAGCATAACTAACACCAAATAGGTGACATAGGAGTAGGCCTCTGGCAGAGAAGCTGTTGGGAGAATATAAGGTAAATATTCTCCTGTCCTTCATCCTTTCTCCTAGCCCAAAATGCCAAGACCCACTATGCCCAGAGGAACTGCTAGGAGATAATGTGGAGGTAGATGGGCTCGGAGTTGGTGACTGACCAGGTATAGGCTTTCAAGACCAAAGCTGACCCTGTGTTGGTGGCTCAATTTTCACACCCAGACAGCTTGGTCCCCTTGCCCTAGCCCCAGTTCTGCCTAAGACTAGCTGTTTAGGAGAATGCAGAACCATTTTTCAGGAGAGAAAGCCCAGAGGACCTGGTGTGGGAAAGGAAGATATTTAGCTGGACATGGTCCCTGTCATTTTTTATGGCTACCAGATACAGAAAAGGACCCTTTTTCCATGTGTGCTCTCTAGTCTCCAACCTTCACAATCATGCTTCCTGTAGGTGGCTTCATTGTGTAGAATTAACCTTCCTCCATACCTGCATTTGCACCATTTTTTCCCCTCCTTTTGGCCCAGAATTCCTCTTTAGGAGGATCTCCGGAGGAATTCCATTCACTGGCAGTGGTGGAGAACATTTCCTGAGGAGACTCCTGCCTTTACAAAATGACAGGTGTGGGCATAGAATTTTACCTGATGGAATGTGAGGCACAGAATATTGGTCAAGATGATATTCAAGGTGATGGATACAATGTGAGGACCCGATGAACAGGTAAGGAGAGGACCAAGAACAGAGTCGACCAGGGACCCAGAGTGAGTAAGGTTATCCTGAAAGCTGTGAACAGTACAAAATTTGTATATCCTGTGGATGAGCCAGCCCACCAGAGGGCTAGGTAGACACAGAAACTGTGGTACACTTTATGGTTCATTCAGGAATAAAAGAAGTAGAACTGTTGATGCATCCTCAGCTCTTTGCCCACGTATGTTAGTTTCCTGGAGTTGCCCTAGCAAAATGCCAAAAACTGGATGGATTAACACAACAGAAATTTACTCTCTCCCAGTTCTAGAGCCCAGAAGTCCGAAACGAAGGTGTTGTTAGGACCATGTTCTCTCTGATGGCTGTAGGAGGAAAACACCTTCTTACCTCTTCTAGCCTCTGGGGTTTTCCAGCAATGCGTGATGCTCCTTGGCTAGTAGATGGCTCACTCCAGGCCCATGGCCAACTCCTCCCTGTGTGTCTTCACATGGCCTTCCCTCTGTATCCAGATTTCCTCTTTTTATAAGGATAGCAGCCATATTGGATCAGGGCCCACCCTCATGACCTCACTTTAATTTGATGGTCTCTATAAAAGACCCTATTTCCAAATAAGGCCATATTCTGATATGCCTTGTGTAGAATTAACCTTCCTCCATACCTGCATTTGCACCATTTTTTCCCCTCCTTTTGGCCCAGAATTCCTCTTTAGGAGGATCTCCGGAGGAATTCCATTCACTGAAGTTTGGAACTTCAGCTTATCTTTTTGGCAGGACACAATTCAACCCATAACACCACCCCCGCCCTCACATCCACCCGCCTTTATGCCATTGTGTAGACTTTTCCTCCTATGCAGAGCCGGGGCCTGTTTGTCCAGTTGTTCCCCACTAGGGAATTATTGCTGAGAAGAAGTGGAATGGCTCCTCCCTTACTCAAAGGTACTTGAGTTTGGCTGAGTACTGGGCCCTTCTTCACTACTACAGGGTTCCAGCAGTCACTGCCCTGTCATTGAATAGAGCAGCTCCCGACACTCAAACTTTAGCATTCTTGTCAGAGTATAGAGAAGCAGGCAGGGGACACAAAAGAGCCACCATTGGTATCTTGTTGTTAGTCAGTGTAGTAGTTGGTTTAGCACTCAGCTGATCGAGGCTTCAGACTCCAACCTGCCTCTCTACTGTTTTATATTGGTACCATTTTCAAGCTCCTAAAAATGATTTTTTTCTTTTTGATTTTTCTTTAATTCAGTACATTGAATATTACAGTATTAGTTTAGCTGACCACTTTTTCTTTGACGAATACATTGAAATGAATTCTTTTGTATCCTGGGCCACAAGATTTCTTCTCAAGGAATTTTTTGCTGGAATGAGCCCTTCTAGGATGTTAACCGGGGTTTTTCAAGTAGAAATTAAAGGACACTACACAGCAACATAAGAAGCTAAAGTATGAAACTCGTTGATAAGTAGATTTTAAGTCAAAATTTGTATTTAAAGACACAGAAGGTCATGATACAATGATGAAAGGGTCAATTCATCAGGGACATATAACAATTATAAAATATATGCATCCAACATCAAAATACCCGAGTATATAAGACAAATATTGACAGATCTGAAAGTAGAAATGGACAGCAAACTATAATAGTAGGAGACTTCAACATCCCACGTTCAGCAATGTTCTGGACAGAACATCCAGACAGAAAGATCAAAATTTTGAAACAAGGTATTTTGACAACAGTATAGACCAAGTAGACCTAAGAGACATACTCAGAGCTTTTCACCCAACAGCAGAAAAATACACAGTCTTCTCAAGTGCACACAAGACATTCTCCATGAAAGATTAAATGTTAGCTGACAAAATGAGTCTTAACAAATTTAAGAAGATAAGTGGTATACCATGTATCAATTCCCACCACAGTGAAATGAAACTAGAAATCACTAAAAACAAGAAAATGGGAAAATTCACAAATATGTAGAAACTAAATAATAAACTCTTGGACAATCACTAAGTCAGAGAGGAAACCAAAAGGAAATTTAAAAGATATTTGAGACAAATGAAAACAAAAACACAAATTATCAAAATTTATGAGATGCAATAAAAGCAGTATTAAGGGAAGTTTATAGATAGATGCCTACATTAAAAAAGAAGAAAGATCGCAAATAAACGACCTAACTTTATACCTTTAAGAACTAGAAAAGAAGAATTAAACTAAACCCAAAGTTAGCAGAGAAAAGGAAACAATAAAGATCAAGGCAGAAATAAAATAGAAAGCAGAAAAGCAATAGGAAAAAAACAACAAAACTAAGCGTTTTTTATTTGAAAAAATACACAAAATTGACAAACTTTTATCTAGACTAAGAAAAAAAGAAAAATAAAAACCAGAAATGAAAGAACATACATTATAACAGATGCTCCAGAAATAAAAAGGGTCATAAAGGACTATTTTTTAAGATTTATTTATTTGAGAGAAAGAGAGCATGAGCAGGGGGAGGGGCAAAGGAAGAGGGAGAGACAGTCCTCAAGCAGATTCCCCACTGAGCATGGAGTCTAACCTGGGGCTCAATCCCAGTCCCTGAGATCATGACCTGAGCCAAAATCAGGAGTTGCTTAACCGACTGAGCCACCCAGGTGCCCAGGACCATGAAGGACTGTTATTAAAGATTATATGCAAACAAATTGGATAACCTGGAAGAAATGGATAAATTTCTAGAAATATACAACCTACCAATGCTGAATCAAGAGGAAATAAAAAGCCTGGACAGACCAGTAACAAATAAGGAGACTGAAATAGTAGTCAAAACCTCCTCACAGAGAAAAGCCCAGGACCATATGGCTCACAGTGAATTCTATCAAACATTCAAAGAATAAATACCAGTTCTTAAATTATTCCAAGAAAGGAGACTACTTCCATGTTCATTTTATGAGGCCAGCATTATGCTGATACCACAGCCAGACAGACACTACAAGAAAACTATAGGGCAATGTCTGATGAACATAGATACAAAAATTCTCAATTTTAAATACTACCAAACTGAATTCAAAAATAGCATCAAAAAGATTGTATTTTTGGCCCACCTGAGTTTCTCAGATTTTTAAGCTGACTCTTGGTTTCACTCAGATCATGGTCTCAGGGTTGTGAGATCAAGTCCAGCATTGGGCTCCATGCTGAGCACAGAATATGCTTAAGATTCTCTCTCTCTCTCTCTCTCTCTCTCTTCCTCCATCTCAAATAAATAAATAATTAAATCTTTTTTTTAAAAAAAGATATTGCATGGCCAAGTGGGATTTATTCCTAGGAAACAAGTTTGATTTAACATACACAAATCAATCACTGTGATGTACCACATTAACAAAATTAAATGTAAAAAAAAAAAAAATCATAATCCTCTCAGAGTCAGAAAAAGCCATTTGGTAAAGATCAACATCTATTCATGATAAATATGTTAAAGAAATAGGTATAATAGGAATTTTCTTAACCAATAAAGATCACTTATGAAAAGCTTACAGCTAACATGATCAATGGGGAAAACTGAAAGATTTTCCTCTAAGATATGATACAAGGAAAGAAAGCTCTTTCTAATCACTTCTACTCCACACAATACTGGAAGTACTAGCAAAAGCAATCAGACAAGAAAAAGATATGAAAGACATCCAAATCAAAAGGAAGAAGTAAAATAATCTCTATTTGCAGATAACATGATCCTACATGTAGAAAATTCTAAAGATTATATACACATATAAAAAAACTGTTAAAGCAGTGAAGTTGCAGGATACAAAACTAATGTACAAAAATCAGTTACATTTCTTTGCACCAATATTCATCTATCCAAAAAAGAAATCAAGAAAAAAATCCCACTTAAGATAGCATAATGGGAATAAAATACTTAGGAATAAATTTTTTTTAATTATTTAATTTTTTTATTTTTTATAAACATATATTTTTATCCCCAGGGGTACAGGTCTGTGAATCACCAGGTTTACACACTTCACAGCACTCACCAAAGCACATACCCTCCCCAATGTCCATAATCCCACCCCCTTCTCCCAAACCCCCTCCCCCCAGCAACCCTCAGTTTGTTTTGTGAGATTAAGAGTCACTTATGGTTTGTCTCCCTCCCAATCCCATCTTGTTTCATTTATTCTTCTCCTACCCACTTAAGCCCCCATGTTGCATCACCACTTCTTCATATCAGGGAGATCATATGATAGTTGTCTTTCTCTGCTTGACTTATTTCGCTAAGCATGATACGCTCTAGTTCCATCCATGTTGTCGCAAATGGCAAGATTTCATTTCTTTTGATGGCTGCATAGTATTCCATTGTGTATATATACCACATCTTCTTGATCCATTCATCTGTTGATGGACATCTAGGTTCTTTCCATAGTTTGGCTATTGTGGACATTGCTGCTATAAACATTCGGGTGCACGTGCCCCTTTGGATCACTACGTTTGTATCTTTAGGGTAAATACCCAGTAGTGCAATTGCTGGGTCATAGGGCAGTTCTATTTTCAACATTTTGAGGAACCTCCATGCTGTTTTCCAGAGTGGCTGCACCAGCTTGCATTCCCACCAACAGTGTAGGAGGGTTCCCCTTTCTCCGCATCCTCGCCAGCATCTGTCATTTCCTGACTTGTTGATTTTAGCCATTCTGACTGGTGTGAGGTGATATCTCATTGTGGTTTTGATTTGTATTTCCCTGATGCCGAGTGATATGGAGCACTTTTTCATGTATCTGTTGGCCATCTGGATGTCGTCTTTGCAGAAATGTCTGTTCATGTCCTCTGCCCATTTCTTGATTGGATTATTTGTTCTTTGGGTGTTGAGTTTGCTAAGTTCTTTATAGATTCTGGACACTAGTCCTTTATCTGATATGTCGTTTGCAAATATCTTCTCCCATTCTGTCAGTTGTCTTTTGATTTTGTTAACTGTTTCCTTTGCTGTGCAAAAGCTTTTGATCTTGAGCAAGGAGGTAATAGATCTATACACTGAAAAGTATAAGACATTGATGAAAGAAACTGAAGAAGACACAAATAGAAAGATATTCTATGTTCATGGATTGGAAGAATTAATATTTTTAAGTGTCTAAAATTATATACAAATTCATTGCAATCCTGAAAGTTCCAATGGCATTTTTCACAGAAATAGAAAAGGCAATTCTAAAATTCATATGGAACCATGAAAGACCATGATTAGCAAAAGCAATCTTGAGAAAGAACAGAGTTGAAGGAATTATACTTCCTGATTTCAAATCATATTACAAAGCTATGGTAAGGATAGTACTGGCATAAAAACAGACACACAGACCAATGGAACAGAACACAGAGTGCAGAAGTAAACCCAAGCAGATGTTAACTTATTATCGACAAGGGCACCAAGAATACCCAGGGGGGAAAGGAGAGTTTCTTTAATAAATGGTACTGGGAAAACGATATCTACGTGGAAAACAATGAAATCGGACCCTTATCTTATACCATATAAAAAAATCAATTTAAAATGGACTAAAGACTTAAATATTTGACCTGAAGCCATAAAACTCATAAAAGAAAACATAGGGGGAAAGCTCCTTGACATTGGCCTTGGCAAGGATTTTTTGGATATGACACTGAAAGCTCAGGCAACAAAAGCAAAAATAAACAAGTGAGACTACATCAAACTAAATAGCTTCTGCACAGCAAAGGAAACAATCCACAACATGAAAATGCAGCCTATAGATTGAGGGGAAAAATGTTTGAATGGTGAGCTCACCTTACCACTGCACTGGGCAGAGCTCTCAACAGAGGGAAGCAGAGCAGCTGTGAGTCTGAGGGTCAGGCCAGGCTGACAGAGAGAGGGCCTAAGCCAGGCCTTCTCGGTCCCCTCTCCATTATTACCAGAACAGAAGAAGTAGCATCGCGTGGAGAGAGCCTTCTGACAGGACAGAAACTTTCAGAAAAAGGACGTAGCCAGCCCTCCAAGACCGTCAGGGAGAAAGCCCAGGTAATAAAGAACATTTTTGTTGTTCTTTCAACTATCACAGAAAATTATTCTTGGCTCTATATTCACAAAGTAACTTTGAAAATTAAAAATTAAATGTTTCCATTGAGTTGATGAGGCTTTCCCCAATACATACACACACACCCCAGGGCATGTACACTTGTCAGAAACTTCTAGTTATCTCTGTATTTTCTTTCTGGTACTCACCAGAACTCATATTAATGGTTCAGTGCAAAATAGCCTTTTGGTGTATAAATTCTTATATGGACAAATTGCTCAATGAGTGTGATATATCTAGTCTGAGATAACTAGAAATTGAAATAGGCAGTATATGATTTCTCATATGACTCCCATCAAACTACCCAGAAATGCTGCAGTACTTCTCAGTTCAATACATTTTTTTTGAAGTACTCTGATCACAAGGGAATCTACCTGACTATAATCTCTTGGTGGCAAATTGATCCTGACTTCCTTTTTGCTTAGTAAAATGTAGCCCATGGCTTTTTGTTTCCCCTAAGTGGGAGAGAACACCCCGATGCTGGCTACCACAAAATACATTCCCAATAGAATAAATGGAGATTTCTTCAGGGACTCCGTTATATTCTGTTAGGTTATCTGTGTGAATCCATGTGGGTGCCTAGTTTATGGTAGGATCTTAAACCTTCATTGGAAAGAAGAGGGATAAACTAAGAGCATTTCCTCCTGGTCTTACAGTGTTTCTTAGGTAAAGTACATTTACTTTTTTTCATTTTTATGAACATTGACCTTATTTTTAATTTTCTTTATTTTCTAAATTGGTTATCCTACTAAATGTAGTTAGCCAATTGACATATATAATTTTAGCTCTCTGATTTATTAGTAAATAGATTATTTAAAAACCATTATTTTAAGACTGTTAAAATGAAACCTTTTAGCAATAATATGGTGTCATTGAGCCAGACCCTATGCTGGGCTCTTCACAAAATTATTTCTAATCCTCAGAATTTCTAAAATCCTACATGATTTATGTTTTTATACTTATTGTCCAAATGAAGAAGCTGAAACTAAAGATGTTTAGATAACTGGCACAAGTTTATAAAACTATTAAGTGATAAAACAAGGACTTGGAAACTTTTTTGTCTGATTTCAAGTCCTGGGCCCTTACCAGTGAGCCATACTGCTTTTCCTGTGTTTCTGTGTCCGCTCCCTATAGTCTAGGGCAGGAACAGAGCTGATTTAGCAAGACTATTTGGTTGCTAGTAAAGTAAAAAACCACTGAAGTATAGGAGCCATAAATAGGCATTTATTGGAAGAACATAGGGAGTCCAAGGACTTAACTGCAGAGGATTTGAGTATTTTCCCAAACACACAATTTTGCAGCTTTGACCTCGGTGGTTGAAGATGGAGGTAGTTAAATTCAGGCGTTACCTAACAACCCAGCCATCAATAGAGGCAAAAAAGAAAGAGCACAAATCTGAAAGAGCTCTCTATCATGGCTTAATTTTACATACGCATTCATCCTGAACCAGAACATGCATCCACATTGCAGCAGAAAAAGAAATCCTCATAGTTGGAGCCATGGTGCCAATTCATTCGTCAACTCTGGAAGCTCATTCATCTGGAAGAACTGAGAATTCAAGTTCTCATTAACTCTGAAATCATGGTTAAGTAAGAATTACCATTTTTAAAATAATAACTGAGTAATAATTCTGGCACAGTAAAATTTACTTAGGACCAAACGTTTAACTATGTACAATTTAATCTGGTGATTCAAAATGTTCTTCAAGGTCTTATAATAGTAATGGCCATCAAGGCTGTCATGAATGTCAGCTCCTGCCATATGGGGCTATATATAAGAGTGGTGTGAGACCCTCAGGAAGTTGCCTTTTTCCTCCAGCACTTGTTTTCTAATAAATCCTGAACTGCAGAAGATTTTTGAATTCTACATTTTTAAAAGTTCTGAATACATGAATCTTTCCTATTACCCATTTCAGCAACATCTTCAGCATCTATTATGTGCAAATTGCTGTGCTGGATACTACAGGAGATTCAACAATGAGCAAAACACAGTCCCCACTTTTAAAGAGTTCATAGTACATGGATAATGACAACTTAATTTATGGAGTGGCTCATCTTGTCTCAGACATTGTTTTAAACACTTCATGTTAATTTATCTAATTCTCATGAGTACCTTACAATGAAGGCCTGATTTTACAGATGAGAACACTGAGGGAGAAAGGTTACAAAGCTATGTAGTAATAGGATACTATGCAAAAAAGTATAAGACCATGGGATAATTTGCCACCCATGAAGTTTGAACAAAGTGCTTTGGAGGCTCTGGGATTATTGGGATCAAGGAAGAACTTATGGATGAGATCCCTTTTGAGATGGGCTGGCAACAGTGTGATTTCAGTAGGCTGAGAAACCAACTGTAATGCAGACTCTGATTTTGAACAGGTTGAATTTGACATGCTGTAGCTCAGTGGGATGAGAATGTTTAGTCTACAAAACTAATTAATACTGAGAGAAGAGATTGGGCAAGAGATACACACAGAGTTATTCACGTAGATTCAACTGTCATGGGAGGAATTTAGAGAGCATGAAGAGAAGACCAGGTTGGAGCCCAGGCAGAATGCCCCTTCTTAAGCAAACAGGAGGAAGGGGACGAGGAGCCAGCAAAGGAAGTGAAGAAGAAACAGCCAGAACCAATTAGGAAGTGAGTTTCTAGGGAAGGGCTGGGGATACTGGGTAATGGTGTCTAATCCTTCAGGCAAGAAGATAGTGGGAATGGGGCTTGAGAAAAGGCCATTAGAAGATGAGGAAAAGAATTCAGGGTGAAGAGGTACATAACCACTGAGAGGTAGACCATACCTTTAAGAAGTTTGGTAATGAAGGGAAGTAGAGAAAGAGGGTGGCAGAAGGGTTCAGTAAGACGCCTGGGCAAGAGTTCTGAAGAACACATGAGGTGAGGGGGAGCTGATTGAGAAAGGTCCTTGAGGGGGTGGGAAGGAATGGGATTGAGAGCTGCGATGACTTACTTATATTTTTATTTTCCAAATGAGTCTGGAATGTCTCAACTGTAGCCATATATGGAAAGAACAGTCAGCCAGTGTTATCTGACATTTTCTAAATTTGCTAAAGACCAAAAAAGAGAGAGAAGACAGATTTTTAAATCAAATGGAGAGCTTACCTACTTCCGTGATCTTTACTGAATCATCTTCAGATGAATCATCATATCTAACACACTTTTTAAAAATAATTAAATTGATTAAAATAAGGGAAATAAAAATACTGCTACTTAAAGATCTTGAGTGTTGGAAATATCTATAAAAATGCTACATGAACTTTAACAATCATCATTGCTACTTTTCTAACTGAGGAGACCACCTGAAGCATCAGTGACTTAAGAGAATAATGAAGACATTCTTGCTAAAATGGTGTTTTTGTTTCAGGCCCAATATCATCGTGGATTACTCTGCAGATGCTCACTTAAGAAAATCACAACACCTGTAATTGATTATGATAATCTGTCCTACCATAAAGTGTTACATGAGGCAGACATAAACTGAACCACCAAGTAGCAGCCAGCAGGGAATAGCTTCATCTGTTCTCCAACAACATTCTCACAGCAGCATTGTGTGCACCACCAAATCCAAACTCCTGAGTTTGGAATTCAAGGCCTTTTTCAGTGAAATCACAATCCAAATTTCTTGCTGGGCTCCTGCTTTTCTTCTCTGCGCCCTCCATGCTCACCAGCCACCCCCCCCCACTCCGTGACTCTGCCTACATCTTCACCCTAGCCCCAACTCCCTGCCCTGGTGGTGTAGACCTGAGGCATCTCTGACATAGCTAACAGTGTCTCAGACCTGGAGTCAGAAGGATTGTTCTGTCACTGCGCCAAGGTTAGCCCCAAGATGATTGACTCTCATCTCTGTGTTTTTCTGAAATATACGATCATCATAATAATCACCCTGGAGAGTTATGATAAAGACTTCATAACTCATGGAGGCAGTTCTAAAATGTACATTTTATAAAAGCACAAAATGCTTTGGAAGTGGGGTACTACACTGCACCATACAGGAATTACATCTAGTTGTGAACTGTGCTTCAAAACCTAAACTTTCCCCCACCCTTAAGGCCTTTTTCTTGAGAACAGGGACCAGATCACATCCAAGTGTTTAACCAAAGCACTGATTAGTGCTGGTATGTGACAAAGCCTAATTGATCTGGATTGATCAGAGAAAGTAAGCTTGTAGAGAAGGAAAACGCCAAGAAAGGAGGATCTTCTGAGGTTGGCAGCTGACTTCTTTGCATTCCCACTTTTACTCTCTTCCTTTCCTCTTCTTTCACTTTCCTCTTTCTGTCTTGTTTTTCTTGAACTCTGTTTCCCCTTCACAAAGAGAATAAGAAGACTGACCCCCTCTCATGGTTCAAGTCTCCATTCTTCAGAGAGGCCCATCCTGGTGCTACCCATAGGTCTCTTTTGTATGATTCACTCAACACAATGTCTAGCACATAACAGGCAAAAAACCAACACGTGAAACATGAAGTCTGATGTTGGCACGTGTGTGCCCATGGCTTTCTCTGGTACCTGGCAGGCTTCTTTCCCTCTCTGCCAGCATTAAGCCTCAGAACTTTCCCTAACTGAACACTCCAGGCAGTCACTGCTGTCCAATAGAAATGACATGGAGACAGAACCAATTTCCCACCTGTGGGACTGCAACTCTTGATTTAATTACAGTAATTTTCACAAAGGGTTAAATGACTGAGAGGTTTAAGGAAGGTGAGGGATATAGAAAGGATATTAGCATTTGTATTTCAGAAGAAATGCTTTTTATTTTCCATTTAGTAGAAGGAAAAGATAGGAAATACCATGGGGGCTGTGGTAAGGACATCGTTATTCAGCTGAAGCTTTGTAATTCCAATGTGTGAAGTTCCACTTTACAAATGAAGAATGGAGATGAAGAGTTTAAACTCCCTAAGCCAATCTAAAACCATTAACAAATGATGCAATTGGTATTTGATCCAAATCTCTCTAGCCCCAAGATATTATTGATAATGGATGACAATAAGGAGTCAAGAGACAAAGGTGAAAAAGAGAACTCCGAACCAGGTGTTGTTCCAAACACCAACGTGGTCTGCCCACAGCATAATTCCATCAAGGGCACTAATCCACCTATTTGCTTTCTAATAATCTGCCATTACCTAGGGGACTTGCTCTTCCTGCCGTTTTGCCATAACTGACTGTGTGATAGAGTCACAGAAGCTGAGAATTATAGTCTAACTATGAGACAGGCACTTTAGAGGCAATGAGAAGTCCAAGGGGTAGGGAATCTTTGTCTAATGTATAATTGTCTTGCAGACCTAGTCGTAACGTCAATGCAATGTCTTAAATGGGAGAGATCCTACCAATATAGGAAAGGACCAAGACACCCTTTATATTCAGTGCTAAAAACTTCACTAATTTCTTGGCAACTCTTAGGAAAGGCCCACCCAACCAGCTATTTGGGGCCTGATGTTGAAGCTAATAAATATTAGTCTGGAGGACATATGTATGACTGACATTCCACTGGTAATCCTGTAGCTGTTTTGAAGCCTCTTCTCTCCTGCCAACTCTACAGAAGCTGGAAATCCAGACATTCGCTGTTCTAAACCTCCTTTTCACGGGTGGTCTTGTGACCCAGCTCAGGCTACTGAGAAATAAGTGTCTTGAAAGGACTCTGGGCAGATTTCCTTCCCTGATGAAAGGAAAAAAGGGCTTCTACATGTCTCCCCTTTCCACTGCTTCCCAATTTGTACAAGGGCATGATGTCTAGGCTTACGATAGCCACCTGTGACCATGAAGCAACAAGCCAGAGGATGAAACACAACATGCTGAAGATGGCAGCGCATTAGACAAAAAGATCCTATTGATCAACCACTAATGGGGAGGCAAGCTCATGTGCCAGATATTAGGCCCTGTACCTGGCACTGGTAGCATCAAGAGGAAAACAGAGACCTGGTTTGCTAGAATCCTCACTTCTTTAGAATTTGAGCATGATGCAATACTGAATCCTCATGGCTCCTGACATACTGAACACAAAGCATTGCAACATGCAACCACTTTCCATAGGGGGCATGTCTGACACATATATCAAGAATGGTACTTTGGGAGAGCCTGGGTGGCTCATTGGGTTAAAGCCTTTGCCTTCGGCTCCTGTCATGATCCCAGGGTCCTGGGATTGAGCCCCGCATTGGGCTCTCTGCTCTGTAGGTAGCCTGCTTCCTCCTCTCTCTCTCTCTCTGCCTGCCTCTCTGCCTACTTGTGAGTTCTGTATGTCAAATAAATAAATAAAAACTTAAAAAAAAAAAAAAAAAAAGAATAGCGCCTTGGCCGCGGCGGTGTAACCCAGGGTCTAGAAACAGAACTAAGAGGTTGAGGTTTTCCCTGGAGGTACTAGATTTATGGAAAGAAGCAACAACAAGAACAAAATCATTCTTGAAGACTATATAAACCTCAGATACTACAGAAATTCCAACGAGCCTAAATACAGGGGTATATATATTCCTGCACAAGTTAAGGGTCAAACTCCAGGCAGCAGCTGGGTTCTCCTGGCCCTGTCAGCAGCAAAAGGTAAACAGAAACAACTTGCTAACCACAACTCAACCAAAAAATCAACTTCAGCACGGGACTGGGGAATTCTAATATATTGACCAGGCTACTAAGCAGAAGTCTGCCTTAAAAGTATTAATGGAAACAGAGATGCCTGGCCGGCTTATTTGGAAGAGCACATGACTCTTGATCTCCAGGTCATGAGTTGGAACCCCACATTGAGTATAAAGATTACTGAAGAAATAAATAAATAAACCTAAAGAAATTAACTGGAACATGAATGTATCATACTACTGAAATAAAAAGATGCACAAGAGAAGTAAGATGTGGCTTTTGACTCAGTGAACAGCATCTATAGCTAATGAAGGCTTAGAAAGCTTTTTTATACGCTCAACTATATTAAATTTGTATTTTGTTTTTTATTTAAAAAAAGCTTTACTTTTTTTCTAATCACAAAGGTATACATGCTTATGGAAAATATTTAAATACAGAAATAAAAAGTTCAATTTACCCATTGTATTAGTTTCCTATTGCTGCTATAACAAATCATCACACATTTAGTGGCTTAAAACAACAGAGATTTATTATCTTACCCTTCTGAAGGTCAGAAATCTCAGTGGGCTAAGGTCAAGGGGTCAGGAGGGCTAGGGTTCCTCTGGAAATTTTGGGGGAGAATATCTTTCCTTGCCTTTTCTACTTTCTGGAAACCATCTGCATTCCTTGGCTTATGGCCCTTCTTCCATCTTTAAGCAGTAAGGTAGTATCTTTGAGTCTCTAACCCTGATACTGATTCTCCTGTCTCTCTTCTTCACTTCTAGGGACTCTTGTGATTACAGTGGCCCCATCTGGATAATCTAGAATAGTTTCCCTATCTCAAGGTCTACTGATTTCAATCCCTAATTCCATCTGCAACCTTAATTATCTCTTACCATGTAACATAACATAGTCACAGGTTTCAGAGATTAGGATATTTTGAAGAGGCATTATTTTATCTACCACACCCATAATTTTACTAATCAGGATTAACCACAGTGAACATTTTAGTGAATAATACTTTCCAGACCAGTTTCCATGCATATGCATATAGAAATCTACTTCTATACGTTTATTTATGTGTGTGTATATATATATATAAATTGAATATTACGCTTGTCTTTTGCTACTTGCTTATTCCACTTGAGCTCTTGGGAAATGTATGTGTGTATAAATTTATACCCATTATTTTTAATAGCTATCACTTTATCATTTTACCATTGAATTATGTTTTTTGAGTATATACCATGTGTTAAACACAGCATTAAGTATTCACTTAATTTAGTCCTTACAACAATATTATAAACTAAGAGTTATTATTACCAACACTAACCCTTCAGAGCAAGAACACTGGAGGGCATTCATAGAAAGATCAACTTGCTCAAGAGACACCTTTTCCGTTTAGTGGTAGTACTCATTTGAACTACCCCATAATCATGTTCTTCACCATATGGTGACCTGCTTCCTAGGATATGCCAAACAGATGTCCCTTAGGTTATTTAAACCTAGTGTCCCACTATAAACCATTTTGGCTGTTTGTAATTTTTTACTATTAAAAATAGCACTGATAAAACAAGATCATATGCATGTCCTTGGACATACCTATGATTTTTTTTAAGAACAATTCTTCAAAGCATTACTATATGCTAAGATTCTTTATATGTATTTCCAAAATGTCTTCCAGACAAAGTATAGTAATTCACACTCCCAGTGTCAACACTTTGAATTATTATTCCTTTTAATCTTAATAATCTAATGAGGGTAATGGGTGTATAATTTTTTCTTTGATAATTTCTTTAAATGTTCTTTCACTATATTTTGGGGGATTTTTTTTTTCCTTTTATGAAGTGCCTATTCATGTTGTTTGCCCAGGTTTCTATTTGGGAATTGATTAAGTTCCCAAATAGAAAGAATGGTTTGGATTTTGTAAAGGTCATCCCACACAGAAGGAACCATGAGTCAAAACAAAAGCTGAAAATACCTCAGAAAGCATGTTCAGGAAAAAGACAGAAAATAGACACAAGTCATAAAATCCAGGGAGCACTGGGTGGCTCAGTTAGTTAAGCCTCTGACTTAGCTTGGGTCATGATCCCAAGGTCCTCGGATGGAGTCCGGCTTTGGGCTCCATGCTCAGCGGAGATCCTGCTTCTCTCTCTGCCTACTGCTCCCTCTGCTTGTGTTTTCCCTCTCTGGGACAAAAATATAAATAAGATTTTAGAAAATAAATAAATAAATAAATAATAAGATCTTAAAAAAAAAAGGTCATAAAATCTAAAACAAATCCAGTAAGGAAGGGGGGGGGGGTCACTGAATGCCCCCTTAGAGACTGGCCTCATTCATAGGCAATGGAGAGCAATGTGGTCCATATGAGGGATGAGTGGGAAGAATATGCTGGTAGCAGCATAAATTTTGGCTTGGGGGCGTCCAGTCTAGGTAGCCCATGAAGAGAGGAATTTCTCACGGGGAATGTGCTAAAGGGCTATAGAAACGCAAAAGGACGTCAGGAAGACGCGGGAGAGGACAAAGCTGCCGCACCTTGCACGGCTGGGGCATGCGCGCCCCGACTGCTGTGCCCTGGCAAAGTGGGGGCGGCACCGCCTCCCACTGCTGCGGTCTCTGGAGACCCCACAACTACTGGGACTTGCACCCTAGTGGGGTGGCCTGAAACTGCCACTCCTGGACACAGGAACAGAAATGGCTTCTTGGCCGTCTCATGTCCCGCCCGTGTTCCGGGTTGGCGGAACTAGGAAACCATCTGGCAAGAGTTATTTGCGACATCTCTTTTCCAGGCTTCCTGCCTCTGCCACACCCGGGAGCGCCCAGAAAAGCAGGGAGAGATCTGAACGCCATAGACCCAGTCTCGCAAAAGCGGGGACCCAGGAGAGTGTCCCCGGCCGGGATATGGCTCTTCCCGGATTCTAGAACTAGTTTTGTTACCGACGTGCTAGGTCTTCTCCCAGGCAGTCCAGCGGAGTGATTCGGGGCAGAGGCTCAGGGTCCTCCCTGGAAAGCAGAAAATGTAACTACCTCAGAAGATTTTGTAAAAGTTAAAAGGGTTGTTGTAAGGACTAAAAAGGTGCCTGCAGTGTAGTAAGCATTCAAGAAATGATAGCTAGTGTCGCTGTCACGATCTGATTTTAGCTTTGCCATCTGCAAACTTAAAAGAAGAGGGTTAAGTCATCTTTGCTGATTTCTTGCCTGCCAGAGGAAAGAGGAACTGATCGTTGGCCTCAGTCTGAGCCTGGCACTGGGCCGAATTTTGGAGATGCAGAGAAAAATAAAGAATATCCCTGCCTCCAAGAGCTCACGGTTGGTTAAGAAGGAGGAAAACCACTGATTCCAGGTAAAACGTGCAAATGATAGACTAGATACAAGGAAAGTTCTAGAAGAGTACTGAGATGGGTTTGGCAGCAGAGTGGAAAGATCGATACGGACTCCACTTTAAATCCAAAATTATGCCCTGGGACCGTGGGCCGATCACTTAATCATCCCTCCCAGTTTCCCAGTCTGGGAAAGCGGAGCTGGCAGAACCGGCCTCACAAAGCCGCTGTGAAATCACAGCTCCTCCTGGAGGACCTGGCACAGAGATGCGTTCCCAAGTGATCCTTATTATGATTCCAGGGCTCCAGACAAACGTCCAGGACCCGAACCAAGATCTGCAAACGCAAGGAGGTAAGGACGGCTGGAGAGCGGCCCCGCCCTCCGGCATCGGTTAATTACTGCGGCTGAAGTTAAAAGAACCTGGGAGGCCCCCACCCCGGGAGTCGCGCAGGGCCTCGGCGTCCCTGTCGCCCGTGGCAACCGGCCGTCCTGGCTTCAGGCCTGAGAGGCTCGGCGCAAAGCAGCAAGATGGCCCTGAGCTCCTGGTCCCCAGAGCTGGGGTTCAGCGAGAAGACGCTGCGGGCGGCGGCCGTCTCCACCGGCCCCTCTCTGGAGTTATGCACCTTCCCCTCCACCCTGGGCTCCTCGGTCGCGACCGCGGCGCTGGAGCAGCTCTTTGTCGTGGGTGAGAAGCCAGCGGGCACCTCGGAGGTGGCCCCTAGCCGGCACCTGGGGGGAGTGGGGGGGTGGTGTCCTCAGCGGGGACCTCCCCGCGGGAACTCGGGGTGTCCCAGGCTAAGGCAGAGCCCTCTCAGACTCCTTGGGGGAGAGAGAGAAGCAGCGCGGTGGGACCCAGGGCTCAGCTCTCTTGTTTTAACGCCACGGGAGCGACTTGGCTCAGTTCACTCTAGCAACTGGTGGCAAACTCCAGGCAAAGCCTGGTCGTGGCGGCCACTGCCGTTTGCTTGCGACTGGGATGCCCACCTGCATTTAGATTATACATCTTAATTTCCGCTTCTCCCTTCTTTTCTTGGTAAGTTAACTTCCTCCAAGAGTTTGTCATGATAAAGTGGAGAGTTTAATAGGCAAACAAGAAAGGGAGTGTTTAAGAAGCTCCTGTTGTATTAGACAAGGAAAATTAAACAAGGATGTTTGGGAGATGCAAACATAGTAACTCTGCCTGGGGACAGGTTAAAATGCTTCTTTAGTTAGAAAGCCGAACCTGTAATCAAGGCACCTAAGTTTAAGGTAAGACAGGGTCCAAGAAAGGGCATTTCTTGTTGAGCTCATAAACCATTTCGGCCCAACAACAAGAGCTAGGGTCTTGAACTCTTCTTCGTACTTGATCAGCAGGTGCATTTCATCCCAGTACTTCTGTGCAAATATTTTTCTGCTAAAATTTCTGAACTCTCAGAAAGTTTTTTGTAGGAAGAAACTTCATTAAGCCTCTGGTGGGGATTAGAGGATATGCAGCTCTCCAGCCAGTTTGCAAGTGGGAACAATTTGTGCTCATTCATTCCATTAGAAGTAGGGGAAGGCGAAAACAGACGAGACCTGTCTCTTCCTAACACCTGCTTGCTTGCAAACTCAGTAACTGACTTTCTCCTGGTTTGAGAGCTTAGTTCATTAAGAGGATCTGAGTTTCCTGGAACTGAGGCCAGAAGTTGTTCTTTAGGGGCGCCTGGGTGGCTCTGGCCATGATCTCAGGGTCCTGGGATCAAGCTCCACATCAGCTCTCTGCTGGCGGGGAGCCTGCTTCTTCCTCTCTCTCTGCCTGCCTCTTTGCCTACTTGAGATCCCTCTTTCTCTGTCAAATAAATAAATAAAATCTTTAAAAAAAATTTTTTTTCCTTTACTCTTCTGAGGGGAGAGTATGGCCATTAAGGCTAAGGGCTTTGGAGTCAAACTTGAGTTTGCATCTAGACTCTCAGTGATGGGCTCTGTGACATTGAACATATGATACACTCTCAAAAGTCAGATTTCTCCACTGTGAAATGGAAGTCATCATAAGATTACAGTAATCAACTTAGATAATGAATGTAAAGCATTAATCTCATCAAACTTATCCCACACATAAAGATGCAGGCCTGGAAGTCATTGGACAAAGTCTGGGTAACTTCCTGGCACTAGAGCCAAGGTAAGTATAGCTCCCTCTGTTCTCTGCCTTATATTCATTTTTCCCCTTCCTCCTTTCCATTTGGTACATATCTGGTCTTCATTACCATTACTAACATTTCATAAACCTCTCTTCTTATGTGCTTCCTACCTAGAGTGTGTGAAGGAAGAGAGACACCTTTCGTATGTCTGTCTACCTCACGCCTACCAGTTTTACAAATCTTTACTCTCATCCCAGGATTTAAATATTGGCACAGAAGTAAAAATGACATAAAGGACTTTGAAACCGTTAATTAAATGAGTGGATTTTTTGCAAAATATTTATATATGTACAAGTGTATGTTCTATGAAAACATTCTCAAACCTACATTATAGGCCTGTTATATTTATTCCTTTCATAAAAATTTATTGAATTTTTTGTCCTGTTCTATATAAATTCCTTCTTTCTCTCATGAGAGAGGCAAAGATGGAATATCAAGAGGAGTTTGTCCTCAAGAAGCAATAAATGTATACCTAAGTGAGAATACTATCAATTAGGAAATACATTCAGAAGAGATTCATATAAGTACTATAGGAATTCAGGTATCATTTTTAGCTGTGCGGGCATTTGTGCAGGCTGGACCAAAAAATAAGAGATCTTCATTTTCTAATCTTTTTTCTTTTTTAGAACAATCATTGCAAAGTGACTATTTTAAATGCAACGAAGAAGCTAGGACCTTTCTTAAGGACATTGCTATCGCCGTTAAGAAATTGGTATGGTATTATCTATAAGAACTATTTTTTTTTCAATCTTTCACTTATTTCTTCATCAACTTTTAATTTAGCACCAAGTCTATTCAAGATACTTGAGTAGCTGAATAGGGAAAATATCCCAAGTGAAGAAAATGTTTATCTCAATTCATAAGCATTTGCACAGGTGTTGATCAGCTGGGGAGTGCTGCCTGATTTTCCATGAAGAACCCCGAGTTAAGGACCTGTGCTGTGGATGGGCGGGGAGGTGTTTGCATTGCAACCTGCTTAGGAGAGCAATACTGGTGATGGCATTGCTCCATGAAGGGGCGGGCCACATGGGCAAATGCTTGACCCCAATATAGAAGCCATGTATGGTCCCTATTCACTCAGTTCTCCATAAGCAATTTCTTACATAACTGCTGAGAGATGACTTGGTACCTGTTCCACTGAGGTACAGTACTGGTCAGTGAAAACAAACCAACTCTTTGTTATGCTCACTGGGCCCCATCAAAGAAATAGTTAAAGAATTTCTTTTTGAAGCATCAGGTGTGTCTATATGGTCCTGGGTGATATTTACAATGCTTCCCCAGCGGGGTCAGGAGGGTGACGTCTCTTCATCTGATTTAAAAATATTGAAGAATCAACTGCATATCAAGTATCTAAAAATGTAGACACGTGCCTCTAAAGGAGTTTGAGTCTAAAGGCTGCTGAGAAAAGTTCATCTCCTTGATATTTTTCCTGTGATTATATGTACATGAGTATGCAGACTACAGCGTTACGCTCTATAGTCCAGGTAAAGCCTGGGAGCTGCTGTGTGTGATGCCACTGTGGCCCCGTGGAAACCTGCCTCTGCTTTGTTCTTTGAGTTTTATTTTCCTCCTGGGTTTGAAGGGGTCAAGATATTTAGTGTGGCTTACTGAAGTATCTAGTATGTCTCCATGTAATATATGAGCTGTGAAATCTCTTAGCGATAAATCCCTCCATCTTATAAAGCAATTAATTTTCACCATTCTGAAAGCACAACATATTTACCCTGGGGGAAAAAAGTTTTTTAAATAGACAAGTCAAAGGTGGAAAGTAAAAACCACCATACTCTCAGCACCCTAAAATAATCATAATTAACTCTTTAATGAATGTCTTTTCTACTTCCAGGAAATAGGCAATGCCTGTATTGAAATCTTTTTTTTTTTTTTAAAGATTTATTTATTTACTTGACAGAGAGAGATTACAAGTAGGCAGAGAGGCAGGCAGAGAGAAAGAGGAGGAAGCAGGCTCCCCGCCGAGCAGAGAGCCCGATGCGGGACTTGATCCCAGGACCCTGAGATCATGACCTGAGCCGAAGGCAGCGGCTTAACCCACTGAGCCACCCAGGCGCCCTGTATTGAAATCTTTTTAATAGAAAAGTGATCATGTTATGTATACAATGAAGTAATCTGCTTTTTATGACTCATAAAATATAATGGCATTTTCGCAGGTCAAAAAAGAACTATAGCCATCACAACCAATTATTTAAGAGAAGATTACCTTTTTTTTTTTTTTAAGATTTATTTATTTATTTATTTGATAGGCAGAGATTACAAGTAGGTAGAGAGGCAGGCAGGGGGCAGGGGGGTGGGGAGCGGGGAAGAAGGCTCCCCACTGAGCAGAAAGCCTGCTGCGGGGGCTCGATCCCAGGACCCTAGGATCATGACCCGAGCTGAAGGCAGAGGCTTTAACCCACTGAGCCACCCAGGTGCCCCATGTACCTATTTTTTTTTCACTAACAGATTTTTTGGATGGATTTCCTTTTTTAAAATAAGCCTCACCAAAAATCAAAGCATAAAAATCCCCACCAGACTATTAGTTTGGATTTATGGGTATGTATAAAAAAATATTGTTCTTTTTATACCTAAACATTTTTATAGGCATTTTCCATCTTTTAATTAATCATCTTTTTTCCTCAGCATTACCCTTGTTTTTGGAGTCTCTCCTTTTAAGTTGAAATTGCATACAAGAAACAGAAGAAAAGATAATTTCTTAGAGGAAATCAGCAGAGATTAAAAGATGTCTTATTTTAACAATTGATTATAGAAGAGTGATTTTTCACACTTTCTATTCCAAATAAAAATACGAGCAGAAAGTGTTGAACAGAAATCAAAGCTTGATCTCTAAAAATATTTATAATAAGGCATTGCTTAGGAAATCAATTTTATTAGTTTACTGCCTTAACTTTTTAAATATATAATTCAAATTTTCAGGAAGAAATGAGAAAAGCCACAATCGATCTCCTGGAAATTGAAAGCATGGAACTCAGCAGACTATACTTTCTACTGGAAACTCTTCCTACTAGCATTGGCCGAGAATTGGAAGGTACTTTTAAGGTTATCAACCATAGAAATTTAGTTTATCTTACAAGAAAATAGAGCCTACTATTTGTAGGAAGACACATTTAATAGTTAGGTCATGTCAAAATATAGCTAGAAAGAGTGCATGCACAACACAGAGATCCATATTAATTTCCCCTTACATTTTAAATGGAAATGATATATATAATACTTGAATTTATGTAATTTAGTATCTAGATAGACTAACAATATATAGATCAGCCCATTCCAAATTGGTATTTATTCAATTAAATTAGGCAGCTTGACTCACCTAAACCATTATTCTACTTTCTCTTTATAAATTTCAGAACTATAAGTGCCTCATATAAGTGAGGTGTCATATGATACTTATCCTTTTGTGACTGGCTAATTCCACTTGGCAGGTCTTCAAGATTCATCCATGTTATAGCATGTGTCAGAATTTTCCTTCATTTTAAGGCTGAACCATATTCCATTGTATGTGTATATGGGTTTTGGTGTATCTCTTCATCCACTGACAGACCCCTGGGTTGTTTTCACCTTTCAACTATTGTGAACAAAGCTGTTATAAACATGGTGATGCAAATATATGCTTGAGCCCCAGCTCCCCATCCTTTTGGGCATATATACAGAAGGAAATTGCTGGATCATATGGTCATATCGTACTTTTACTTTAAGTGTTGAGAAACTGCCATACTGCTTTCCCTGGTGGCTGCAGTAATTTACATTCCCACTGCAGTGCCCAGGGATCCCAGTTTCTTCACATTCTTGTCAACCTTTGTTCTTTTCTGTTCCTTTTGTTTTTTTTAGATACAGCCATTCCAATGGGTATGAATTGGTATCATGGTTTTGATTTGCATTTCCCTAATGACTAGTGATATTAAGCATTTTTTCATGTGCTTATTTTGAAATCGGCTTATCTTCTTTGGAGAAATACCTATTCAGGTCCTTTGTTCATCTTTTAAGTAGGTTATTTGGTTGTTATTGAGTTGTGGGGATTCTTCCTCATGGACTCTAATGTTAATCCTGTATCAGATGATTTGCAAATATTTTGACCCATTCCATGGTTTGCCTTTTCACCTGATATTGACTATCAATGTACAAAAGTTTTAAATTTTTAAAAATATGTTGTTTATTCATTTAAGAGGGAGAGGGAGAAACAGACCTCCCTGCTGAACAGAGAGCCCAAAGTGAGGCTCAATCCCAGGACCCCGAGAACATGACCTGAGCTGAAAGCAGACACTCAATCCATTGAGCCACCCCTGCACTCCCAAAAGTTTTAAATTTATGAAGTCTTTAAGTTTTAAATTTAAATTGATGTAGTCCATTTTATCTATATTTTCTTTTATTGCCTGTGCTTTTGGTGTCCTCTCCAAGAAATCATTGCTAAATCCAGTGTCTTTAAGATTTCCTCCTATGTTTTCTTCTAAGAGTTTTATAGTTTTAGCTCTGGCATTTAGGTTTTTGATTTCTTTCTGATTACATTTGGTATTTGGTGTAGGGTAAGAGTTCAGTTTCATTTCCCCTGCTGTCCGGAGTGTTGGCTGAGGCTCACAGCTCAGGTCCTCTACAGGAAAGCCTACAAAAGCTTGACACTGCCCTTGGTCCCTTGTCTCCTCAGGTGCATCCCACGTTCAGGGAACAGTCACGGTGAAGAATAGAAAGGGTTGCCTCCCTTGCTCAATGGAGAACAACTCCCAAGTGTCCACACAGCTCCAAAGCTTACTGCCATTTAACCTCCTCCTCCCTCACCCAGGGGTCTAAATTAAAAACAAACAAAAGCAACAACAACAAATCACCTTTTAAGTCAATGTTTCACTTGTCCATTTATTGCCTTGCAGCTCCAAATCTACCTTCCTTTACTGTTAGGAAAGCTGGGCCTGTCCTTACCCCCTTTACCAGCCAGCACCATGTTGAGCTTTGTCAAGAGAGGGCACTGGCAGGGTACTGGAGGGAAAAGGAGGTCTCCTTCTGGCCCCAGAGTGCTCAGCTTGGCCAGTGCTTGCGCTAATTGTCAGGCTCCCATAAAGCCTGGCAGCTTTCCTCCATCCCCCAACCCCCACCAAAGCAGGTTCCGCCATTCCCCACCCCAGGGCAGCTTCCTCCAGGACTTCCCACCTCCCCCCACACCTTAACCTGCAACTTCCTCCAGGCCCCCTGTGGCAGCTTCATGGTGGATTGCTACCAGTGAGGCACCACTGTAAGCAGCTTTCCTAGCACTCTTCAGATGGCCTTGCAGTGAGATCTGAAGTGTGGCAACTCCCTGTGGACAGGACCCCTTGATTCCCCTGGAAGGCAGATTTCCATAAGTTCTGCTAGCTCAGCATCTCATGAATTTATTTGCCATCCTGTGAGCCACAGCCCTCTCCAATGAGGCCTGGATCTCAGGGCTGGAGGGGCTGTTTCCTCAAACTCTTCTCAGCCCTGAATCCCTTAGAGTTCTCTTTTCTCTCTTACTGTCCAATCCCTCATTACTCTAGTCGTCTCTTAGGCTTACTAATTCTCTATATTAAAATTTTCCTGTTCAATTTATAAGATTTCTATCTCCCAATTAGACATGGAATGATAGTCAGTTATAAAACAAGATGCATGGTGTTAGTGTGGTGTGCCAGGGAAAATACATAAACTCTATATACAGGAAAAAAAAAAAAAAGACTTAGAAGAATCTGTGCTGAAGGCAGAATTAAAACTCTTTGTCTTAGTTTTATCATCAGGAAAAATATTTAGAAGGAAAAGCGCATACTAGCATACTAGCTAAAGCGGTTCTTGATACCTACTGAATACCTAACCACATAAATTAAACTGGTCTTGCATTAAAAAACTTTGCTACTCAAAGTGTGATTCTTGGGTCAGAAGCCTTAGCAGCACCTAAAGGCTTTTTATAAAATGCAGAATCTCTAGATTCTACTATATCAGAACTACTATATCAGAATTTGTATTTTGTATTTTGGGGCACCTGGGTGGCTCAGTCAGTTAAGCATCTAACTCTTGGTTTCAGTTCAGGTCATGATCTTGGGGTCATGGGTTCGAGCCCCATGTCGGGCTCCATGTGGAGTCTGCTGCTCCCTACCCCTCCGCTTCTCCCCTTGCTCATGCACACTCTTGTACGCTCTCTCTAAAATAGATAAATGAATTATTGAAAAGGATCTGTATTTCAGTAATATCCCCAGGTGATATTTATGCATATTTGAGACATCAAAGTTTGGAAAGTACAGCTACAACAAGTGAACTTAACAAGTAGCCTTGGAGAAATCACTTAGCTCTGTCAGGTGGCACTACCAGCTTGTTTCTAGAGAATTTTTGGTGTAGAAATGGGTAGTCAGTACCCTCTAAACATTGGTGTGAAAAAATACATTTCTCCATCTATCGCGCACTGTGGTAGACCTTTGCAGGCTTACGTGATTACACTGATGTGTTATTTGTTGACGAATAGTTAGTTCTTTAACATGCCAAGTTCCCCAGAAAACAGAGCGGGGGACTTTTGCACTGTTATTTGGGAGCAGAACCCAAGGGGGAGGCGGGCAGCATAAGGAGACCAAAGCAGGAGGAGGGAGAGCGGATATGGGGTGTAACCAGGTACTGAATGACGCTGAAAGCAAGTCCCTAAGCACGGGAACACGCTCCAAGACACACTGTTCCGTCTTCTCCTGTCCCTCATGGGCCCACTGTTTGCCCACCTCCCACACTTTGGGTTACACGTATACCGGTGTGTGTGTTTAAAGAAGTCCCATGGCAGAGGGGACAAGGAGGTCCTGGACAGCAGGTGAGAAGTGCGAAGAATAAGCAGGAATGACGTGCTGCCAGGCCACACCAATGTGATGTCATTGAGAGCCCATCAAAACCTGGTCCCCACAGCAGCAGCGGGAGTAGGAGAAAGAACTGATCAGTGAGATTGAAGCGGTCCAAAGGGGTAAGAGGCCCCTGCTGCAAGGACATAGTTAAAAGAGTATTTCAAAGAAAGACCTGTCTTTTTTCATGATTTGGAAATTCAGTATCAAGTGTGCCATTTCTCAAGTAATTCTCTGCTTCCTTTTAAGAATGTGTCAGAGACGCACGCAGATTAAATCTTTTTGAGATAAATCAAATAAAGACGGACATTAACAGGATGGGTGATGACATACAGTCTCTGAAGATGAGAATACTTGATCTGAAAAGAATTAATGATGCTTTAGGGTATGTTTTTTTGTTTGTTTGTTTTGCTTTGTTTTTTTAATTCAGTACTGGCGGGAGTTGGGATCTGTGGCTGGAGTCTGAACATTGTCTTAAGGGGCCTGTCCTCTGGTCTGAGCCAAGTAGGAGGTAGATATCACCTAGAGCAGATGACTCTGGCTGATGAGGGGGGCGTGATGGCCACACAGAGCTGGGAGGAGAGCATAAACTCTTCAAGCCCTGCAGTCCGAAGACCTGTAAAGTTTCAGAGGCCAACCAGCTTCTCAGCAGCTCCTACTGTGTGTGAATCACATGCCCCCTCCAAAGGGAGAGGCACACAGTGGTTTCGGTTTCCACTTTACTAAAGTTAAGTTTACAAACCTCTGCCACTAAAGCAAGAGATCTGGCTGGGTGTAGTAAATACAGTATCAAACCAGACACATTGTAGCTAGTTTAGTTTCTTAAAGATATTTAGCCATAAACTGCTGGAGATCTGAGGATGGGTTTGGTTCCCAGCAGAGAATTAATTACAGACTTGATCCGTAATTGAACGAGATGATATATAACCGCTTGTAGCTCAGATTCTGAGACCTGTTAGTTTCTTTCCTTTATTCCTGAGCTGTGTCACCAGGACTTTACCCCATGCGCCTCCTTTCCTCCATCTGTAAAATGAGGATTGCAAGCTTGAATTTATGCAGCTCCCGGAGGAAGAGACATATTCTGAAAGGAAAACCAACAAAACCTGAAGAAGGACTTGCATTGTGTGCAAATCTGTAAGGCTAACACATAGATATCAGAATGTCAGTTTGTCAGAGGAAGAAATGTTGAAAGAGCCCCCATGAAAGAAAGAAATCTTCTTGGGAAGCTGAAGTGATCAGGAGGTTGCTGGGTGCCCGTGCAATCAACGGGTCAGGTATTAGGTGGAGACCTTGAGGCCCAGGGATACCTTTCCCCAGTTAGGGCCTCAGAATCCCCGTTCTGGGGGATGCTCCTTAAAAAAGAAAGTTCTTGATCACCTAAGCTTGAGAACTCTAACCCCTCATAGGGATTCACAATGTGGATTCACTAGCCACAATTGTCAGAGACAGCTGGGTGAACTAGCTTTTGATTCCTAAACTGATAAAAGGAAGATAATATCCAGGCTGGCCAGCACCAGCACCCCTGTACAGACCAGCGGTTCTCAAACTTGAGGATACATCAGAATCACTTGGAGTGCTTCTTAAAACCCAAACTACTAGAACTTTCCCTGGCACCCCAAATTTCCAATTGAGTAGGTGTAGGATTTGGGAGTAAGAATGTGCATTTCTGATGAGTGGCCAGGTGATACTAACACCGCTTGTCCTGACCACACTTGGAGAGTCCCTGTTCTAGAGAAATCTTTATGGAAAGGTGAATGCCAGGCATAAGGTGGGCTGTTTGATGAGCTACTGTCACCCAGCTACAATGTCATTGCATCCATTTTTCAAAGAAAACTTTCCGCCAAGATGCAAACACTCTCTGACAGGTTGTCCTCTCCTGGACAGTCCCCCCGAAAAGGCAAGTTCTTTGCATAGGTTTTCCTTAGGTCCTGTGTTCAATGTCTGAGTTCTCTCTTCTCAACCCATCTCAATACACCTAGTCAGGTTTTTTTGTTTTGTGGGTTTTTTTTTTTTTTAAACTAGTTTTGCTTAGTTGCACTGAGGCTGCTCAATCCTTAGGTTGACTCATTCTTTGAAGGCTTCCTCTACTAGACCCACAAGGCACCCATTACCCAGCCTCGACTTTTTTTTTTTTAATATTTTATTTATTTATTTGACAGAGAGAGATCACAAGTAGGCAGAGAGGCAGGCAGAGAGAGAGAGAGAGAGAGAGAGAGAGAGAGGAAAGCAGGCTCTCTGCTCAGCAGAGAGCCCTATGCGGGACTCGATCCCAGGACCCTGGGATCATGACCTGAGCCGAAGGCAGCGGCTTAACCCACTGAGCCACCCAGGCACCCCTAGACTGGGCTTTTAACTGCATTTCCATGGTACAGCTGACTTCTAGAAAATAAACTTAAACAACAACCTGTTTCCATTTTCCTGAGGCTTCACACACAATCCCCCTGAACAACTGAAGTCTTTAGAGAAAGGAAAAAAGGTCTTAATGTTGTAGAAGTTTTTAAAAAAGGAAAAATCTAGAAATGGTGCCAGTTGTCTGTCCTTCCCATCTTGCATTGTTAGCCCTGGGTAGATGTTTCTCTCCATCGTAAGGTCTTCCTTAGATGGATGTGGCTAGCAACAGAGAGGTGAAGTTAATGTCTTGTCTTGAACTCAGATTTGGCTGCAGCTGGGAGAGGATAAGAGAGTTCAGGTTAGGTTTCAAGCATCTTCTGAACAGTGAAGACAGATTCTACACACTCCTCCCTTGACTCCTGTCCACCAGAGGAGGGCTAGAGCACTGGCAGGGATGGATCGATTGCATGTTTCAGGATAAGGTAGTTAGATCAATGCAACCTATCAGTCCATTTGTTTGGTCACATTCCACTCAACTTCTTGAAACTGTTTTTGAATCCTTGCATACTTTAGACCAATACATCCCATAGTTACTATCAAGAATGGGCTGGGTGGGGTAAGGCAGGACCACATAAAACTTTTGTAGCAATGAACAGTTGCAAGAGTGACATTCATCTTGTGTTTCCTTCTCAACCGAGTTTAAGAGATCACAGAAACCTCTGAAGTAAGTATTTCTTACAGTTTCCCTCTTTATGGTGTTCATCTCCACAAACAGACTTTAAATTCCTTTCCTAAAAACCAAACTTTACATTCCATGAGCCATCCTTTTCTCCTAGTAAAGAGCAAGTGTTGCTGGCGAAGAAGCATGAAGAGCTAGTGATGACGCTCAACCACACGATGGAAGAAAAAGCCTCTACGACTGTTTACATCAATGAGACCTACACCCAAATACACTTGAAGAGAAAAGAAATTGAATTGCAAAAACAACATCTCAAACAAATAGAGGAACAATTGGAAAAAGAGAAGGAGGAATTTTTGAAAAGAAAACAAAAATTGAATGAAGAGGTAAGTGGCATGATTCATTAAAAAAAAAAAAACAAAACAGAATTGTATAGAATCTCAGGCAGGAAATTCTCAAGGCTAACAAGCGTTCAATGCAGTACTTCCTATGACCAGTGGGATGGGAATAGGTCAGAGACACAAGCACCCTGGAGCCTCTTAGAGTACACACTGGTCATGTCTTAGCATCTCAGGTCATGGGAAAGAATATGAGTGATGGGATTTGTAATATTGGGGTAGCCCTTTGCTCATAGGCAGCCTTACAGTGACAAGGACCTTGTGTTTGTGGTATCTCGTTGCCTCTGACTATTCTGAGACCATGTCTCTATGGACAAGACCAGGGAGTTCTGCCCTGCCAAGCCTTCAGCTCCAACTAAATGCACTGGAACAGAGCAACCTGCAGAAGGCATAGGCAGAGCCAAGGGCTGCAACATAAAAGACTATTTCGAGACTAGCAATTTGGGGAAAGTGGATGAGAATGACTACCACATCTTGGTGTCTGCTAGGATATGTTAATCAAAATTCACCGTCAGAGTGGCTTGTGATGGTTCCTCTTTGCTGTGCTTCTGTTACCCCAGGAGAGGCAGGGCTGTCTGCATGGGAGGTGTTCCCAGCCGACTTCCTTCTTCCCCATGTGTGGCAGTCTAGCTCATGATGAGAACTGCAGCTGGGTCCCTGCTGCTGTCCACTCTGAGATGGGCATGACCATCATGCAGGAAAATTGGCTAGGGCTCACAACCTGGGTAGCGCCCACCAATGTTCCCTGAAAGCACGTGATAGGCTAGGGTAACAGCCTGTTAATTTCCTTTACTTCCTATGAGAAAGGAAAAATCTATTACAGCTATCTGAGTCTTCAAATTTGTAAGCTCTCCCCTAATACAAAATAATTTGCCAATACGATGTCTATGACCGCAAGACCTTGGGAGAAGTCTTTGGCTGAAGAATGAACACAGAATTCTGATTTTCAACAAAATGTATTAATCCCCAAATTCCATTCCTATGCAACAGTGCCCTGGTGCTGAGCTAATTGGCCATGATCATGTTCATTCTTAAGACACTTTGGGTGCAACAGCTTTGACAGCAAGCCACCCAAATGTATGCTTTCATAATTCTTGGGTACAGAGCTGAATATGCTTTCTCAGGCTTTATTACTCATTTAGTTACGTTGTTCTTGATCATTTTACCAGACAAATGCATTGATGTGTTTGATTTGGGTCTGACAAGTAATCATAATATGTTCGATCTTGGTAGAATGGTAAGAAGTTGTCCAAGACTGTGAGCTGCCCAGTCTTCAGTGATTTTTACTCTGTTTTTAGTCTGCTTTTCTTTCCCATTAAATAAGGGGGGGGGGGATTTAGATTTCCAGATCATTTATCATTTTTTTTCTTTGATTTTCCTGATCTTATTAGCACACTGTAAATCTGGTGGCCATTGCTATGATGTTTTACTAGTAGATTGCTACCATGGCCGTTTGCTTTTAGAATTTGCTATTAAAGATCATTGTTTTATTGCTCTTATGAATTTACTATTTCAACATTTATAATTATAGTTTATTCCTTATAGTTCACTATTTTTCCTGTGATGTTGCAAAACAAACCCTTTTTGGGGAGATGGGGTGTGTTTCTGTTGTTGTTGACGGATGAGCAATGGTATACTTAGACTGAGTCTGAATTAGATTAACAAAATGAAAACATTCCCTAAACTTTGTTCTCAAGTGTTTTGAATGGTTTATCATTTTTATCACTACAGATCGAGAGATGCAGAAAATCCTGTGAATTTAAGAGAGTGGAGACTTATAAAAAGAGGAAAGAATTGGATACATTAAAACTTCAAGAGTCAAAAATGAAAGAAAGAGTTACGACCAGCACAGTGGTAAGAAATAATAAGCTATGTTTTTTTCAAGCCTGTCCAGGGCACCTAGATATACACTGTGTTAAATATAACCAATAGCAGGTACTTTTTTAAAGGGAGTTAATTTTAAGTCATCTTCACGCCATTCCAAGAGGATGTTTTTGACATGTTAACATTTTCTGACATTTTCTTTAAAGTGTTGTAATGCAACTGTGCTTTCTTCTTCGGGATTATGGTCCGAGGAAGGAAGTTTGGAATGCCTTAGGTTCAAATTGCATTTGACAGACCAAAATATTTTAAAAATGAATTTTTAAAAAGATTTTATTTATTTATTTGAGAGAGAGGAGAGAGAGAGGACAAGTGGGGGTGAGGGACAAAGACAGAGGCAGAAGTAGACTCCCCACTGAGCAGGAAGCCTGATGTGGGACTCAATCCCAGGACCCTGGGATCATGACCTGAGCTGAGGGCAGACACTTAACTGACTGAGCCACCCAGGCATCCTAAAAATGAATTTTTTAAAATGCACTCAGAACTGACCAAATACATACAGAACCATATGTCACATCTCTGTGAAATTGCTTTATTGTACATCCCCAAATGAATAACCACAGGCAAATTCCTCACTTCTGCATGTACGATAATAAAACAGTTTAGTCTCTTCATATACATTGGCCACAGAAGCATTGATATGAAAAGGAGACTATTTGTCTGAGTTAGAACATTCTTTGGTGTTTTGCTCTTCTATTTTTTCAAATTGATAGCAGTCATTGAAAGCCAGCACTCCTAAATATTTCATGGCCATTATCATTATTTTAAAGAAAATGGAAGCTTATGAAGGTGATTTAATGGGGGAAGTAAGTGATAATATCCCTTCTGTGTTAATTAAAACAGAACCGCCTACCAATCCTCTATCACAATGAGTTGAATTAATGAGTCTTTGGCGTATTCTGTCTGTACTGAGAGCTACTGGTAAAACTATATGGGGCCACAGCCATCACATTTCTTACCAGAAACACCATACTTCTTATCAGAATACTCAATTAATTCCATTATACTTTTTATAGGGTGGTTCTGATTGTCATAGTTACAGTGTGTCTATTATGATATCCAATTTATAGAACATAAATAGAATAAAAATTTCTCCCCAATATCTGCCTTTGAAAATATTTTTATTTGTTTTTTAATAGTAGATAGAGAAGCATGAGCGAGGCGAGGCTCAAAGAACGCAGAGGTTACACCACATAGACTTCATCTGCAGGCCCAAGCTCCTGTCTCTGGTTTGGGCTTCATAAATCTTAAGGAACTCCACCCACCCAGCTTGGGAAGACACAGTATATATTCCTTAACCTGTACTCCAAAGATCTCTAGGACCATTCTGTAAGGCTGGAAGGTGACAAGGATGAACTCAGCTCCAGTGTCCTCTCCACCTCCCCCAAGCTAACCTGCCCACCCCGACCGACCTTACCAATGGAGAACAGCATTTCAAACACAAACTTGACTATCACAGAGACCTGGGGTTTAAATCTGTAATTTTACCAACCTGAAGTTTCCTCACATGTAAAATGGGGTAATAACATTGCCTACTTCAAAGGGCTGGAGCTCAAATGAGGTCCTGCCAATAAGGCTGTTAGCTGAGTGTTTTATATTTGGTCAGGGTGGGTGTTCGGGTTGTTACCCACTGAGATCAGAAAACCCATTTTGGCTCTGGATTGAGACAGCAAGGACTCTCAGGTTAACCTTCATGGGCTGCCCGTGGTTTCAACAACTCTGTAGCTCAGTCACGCTGAGGTGATGTTGCCAGAAAAGGCCAATCGTGTGTGATTCTCAAGATGGCTCCCACGTCCAGGGCAGGGAGGACAGAGGGCAAGGTGGGCCTGATGTGGGACTTCACGGGTCCTCAGCATACAGCCCCTGATCCTTTAAACATTGTGCTCATGTTGAGAGCGGTTATAGGATGACAGACCCTTGTCGACTCTGAAACTAGTTATGACCCAGTAGTGGAGGCATGTGGATACGTTAGAGGAAGAAATGATGAAGTCCCAGAACCTAAGTCAGGTTCGGTGGGGTGAGGAGGTTCGGAGCCGACGACTAAAGAAAGAATTCTTAAGACGTCGTTGGTGCAAAATGGCGATTTATTAAAGCACGGGGACAGAGCCCGTGGGCAGGAAGAGCTGCTGCCCCGGGTTGTGAGGAGTGGTTGGTTATATACACAGGAGTTGGGTAGGTGAGGACAAAGGGGTGTCCAGAAGGGCTATTGGGGCAAAGAATACTATCAGGATATTGAAGGCTTAGTTGCTATCAAGTAAAGACAATTGGAAGTCTGGTGGAAGGTTACATTCCTGCTATCAAGCATCCTTGTTAATGAGATTTAGGTTTAGAAGAAATTTAACTTTATTTACTTTTCCTTCTACTTCCACCTCCTTCAGTTTTTTTTATGGAGGGGAGGGTGACATTAGGCTTGAGGAACTGAGTTCTGTGTCTTTGGAAATTGGGCTATTGATAAGGTAACTTCTTTGTTGTAATCTCAAGGACATTTGCAAACCAAGGGAGACTCCTGTCTTGCAGGATTGCGATCTCAGCAAGTTAACTATTTATCATTTTATGGCAGTCAGGGGTGCCTGAGGAATGCTACACATATGGAGGGGAGCGGATGAGGGGGGGTGCAAGGCGCCAGCTCTTGCTTTGTCCTCAGCCAGCCTCCTGCTCCCTCATCAGAAACAGCTGGTGGGGAGCTTTCGGCCACCTGTCTCACCTGCTAAGAATGGGAGCCCCTCTGTGCTCCCCCACAGGTGTTTCTGAGTCCACACTGATGGTCAGGGTGAGATGGCATTACCCAATTGGCCTGTGGACACTGCACACTGGGGAGGAGGGGAACTTGTCTGATCAGCTCTCTCTCCCCTCCATTCTCCTCTACAGCTGAAATGCAGACCAAGGCTCTATAGATGTTTGCCTCCCCTTTTTCATTTTCCTTTTTTTTTTTTTTTTTTTTTGAGTAGGCTCCACACTGGCCTTGGAGCCCAACATAGGGCTTGAACTCCTCACCCTGAGATCAATGCTTGAGATGAAATTAAGAGTTAGATGCTTAACTGACTGAGCTACGCATGTGCCCCTGCCTTCCCTTTTCTTTATTCCAAAACTGCATTGTAAAAATGTTTCATTATGAATTTTCTCTGTTCAAACTTCATCCTTTTAAATCATGCTGACATTTTATCACAGTACCCAACTGTAGCATTTCTGAAATACTGATTAAATATTAGGAAAAATTCTCTTCAGTATAAGCATATTTCTCAAAGTAATTTGTTTTTACTTTTTTTGTAATCCTCATTCTAATATCATAGAATATTTTGACGATGGTTATGAAAATGGAGATTTGTTTGGATTTTTTTAAAGGTAGTCAAAATGAATTCATTATTTTGAAAGTTGTTTTTATAATTTTCACATTCTCACTGCTGTATTGGTTGGGCTCTCTCCAAAATGTTGGTTTTTTCCTGATGATTTCAGGATTATTTCTGCCCAGGTTTGTTTTATGAAGAAACTATTTTAATAATTGTTTTTTATTTTAGCTAAAGGATACCCCCAGTGTAAAAGTTGAATGGGTGTTACATGAGTATTTAGTGAATCAAACACTGTCCTGAATCATTTGGTAAAAATTGAGTGCCATCATTTTATTGAATTTTCAATAGGTTCTTAGTGATCACAATTTAGAGATAGCACGACTACAAGAATCAATAAGACATTGGGAACACGAGGTCGAAGAAATGAAGAAATCCTGTAAGATACTGGAGGCTAAAATGTAAGTTTGATACTTTATTTTTTAACGAAGCATTTCTTTCATTTTTTTAAAAAAAATTCTTTTGTATTAGATGAAAACTATATTCTCTTAATTTACTGAATTTTGTGATCACTTTATAAAACCACCTCTTCATTTGGAAATTAACCAGTCTTTCAGATGAACAAGAGGAAAAAAAAAGTTGGGGGATGAGGCAGTCATTAGGGAAAAGGCAGGGACTCTTTGGAATGAATTATTCTCACTTCAGTTCCTGACTCCCTACATACAAATATGCTCCCAGGGGAAGGCATTGGCGGGACCTCCTGTAAGACTCACCTACCCTGGCTATGACAGTTGTTCTTAGTCAGGGGGGACTTACAGAGCTTACTGAGAAAATACAAGGAAGTTTCAGGGCAAAAACTTTGACCCATGCTACTGGGACCATGAACTTGAGGAAATCTGTTCACCCCAATGTGCATAGTCCCTGCTTCCGTGTTTTATTCTGTCTTTACCTACATGCAGTGTCCTGTCATTGGTGAGCCTACGGCTCAGCATGGCCATTCGAAACCCTCTGAGTTTACCTGTCACAGGTCCACCTGTCTTTGGAGATGGACCTGCAGACTTCTCCCAGGAGAATGCTCAGATTTCTCCTCAGAAGGTGTTTGGCCCAGCTCTGATGAGGAAGGTGGGGTCTTATAGTATAAATGTGCCTTCCAGGCCTACCCCTGGGTTCTCCTGATGGTTTAAAAGACAGATTTTGGACTTGGGTAGATTCCCCAGAAGGCAAGTACATGGATCCCATGTGGAATCTGATTATAGTATGGCTTATTCCCACTAGGATCACATGTATTGTAATTAAAATTATATCTTCTAAAACAGCAATGGCACAAAAAATGCTGTTTTACCAACATCTAGCCATAAAATAAGCAATAATCCTTATACTCAGTACCAGATTAATAAGTATAAAAGCTCAAGTAATACTACAATTAAACTCAGAATAAAAAAAATCTCTTTCTCTGAAAGTGATTCAATCGTTTTAGTTCATACGTATTTTAAAGAAAAACTAGCAAATAATCATGGAGGAAGATACAGACTAGCTCTTACTTCTAAGAGTTATGATTAAAAACCTTGTTACACTGATGAAGTTTTATTTATAAGCAGTCTTCATGTTAGCTAATTTGTTTTAAATATATTTAATAAAGAAATGAGGATTCGTTGATCCATGTTTTTTAAGATTTTATTTATTTGAGAGAGAAAGCATAGGCAGGGGAGCAGCAGCGGGAGAAGGAGAAGCAGACTTCCTGCTGAGCAGGGTGCCTGATGTGGCTTGATCCCAGGACTCATGACCTGGTCATGTCCTGAGCCAAAGGCAGACACTCAACTGACTGAGCCACCCAGCTGCCCCTCACTGATCTATTTTTAATGGCACATCATATATTTTTTTTCAATTCCAAGAGTTTTCATTCATATGGAATCTCCCTAAAGAAAAGTACACTTGATTAATTTGGTGACTGAAGTTTTAGGTTATTAATAAAACTACTTTTCCCTCTTTACTACCAAGCAAATTAAAAGAAAATTCTTGCATTCATTTTGTTTTTCTCCTTTAGTTCATTTTCTCTGTCTATGGAGGTGGGAAAAGGCACATAAATCTTGCTTGGTAGATTCGAAGAGTCAAACCAGTATTGTTTTGTAATAGTCTATAATATTCTTTTAAGAGAAAATTATACAAGAAACTAAAATAATTTGCACAAATTCGTCTTCCTATTAATCTACAAGCTTTAATTTTTCCTCCATGAAATCTTTAATTTGCAAGCTTGTTACATATTCTGAGGTCCAAATATTGAAGGAAAAACAAAAGTCACTCAGCCGTCTGTATGGGGACAGTTAAGAGTAACCCAAGTTAACCACAAGTCCACAGGAGACATCGATAGTCTAAATGTTGTTCATTATTATTGATGTCCAACATGATGTGTTGGCAGCATAAAGGCAAATCCAGTGCCTACCTTTCTAAATGGGTATGGTCTTTCTTTGCCATTCAGCTGGTTTTCAGCACTTAGGAAGTGGGGGATTGGAAGCTAAATCTTGTCTATAAGTGACACGTCATCTGTGACCCAGAGTACATACTTGCCTTTGCAGTGCAAGAGGCTGTGAAAAATAGAGATACTCTCTTTAAAGTGTTGGAATTATTTCAGATGTCGTGATTGCCAGTGACTTCCATCCTGCCAAACTGTAATGATCTAGACTCTTCCTTAAAGCTCTTGAATTCTTAATGGAATTTGACACACTTCTACCTTCTTCTTCTTCTTCTTCTTCTTTTTTAAGGTGTTATTTATTTACTTGAGAGACAGCAAGCGAGTACAGCGAGAGAGGGAGAAGCAGATTTCCTGCTGAGCAGGGAGCCCAATTTGGGGCTCGATCCCAGGACCCCAGGACCATAACCTGAGCCGAAGGCAGAGGCTTAACTGACTGAGCCCCCCACACCCCCCACACTAACACCTTCTTGAAATATTTCCTTCTTGTGGCCTCCCAAACATTATAGTCCTTTATGTCACTCACTACACTGCTCCTTCTCAGGATCCTTAACGGTTCTAATTCTTCTTTCTGGCTCTGAATTTTGGAGTTCTTGGCCCTTTTCTACTCTCACCCTCCATACATCCAGTCTTATGGCTTTATATACCCTCTGTATCCCAGTAACTCCCAAATTTATATATCCAGCACTGAGGAGCAAATGCATAGACTCTACAGCTTAATTGACCTCTCCAGTAGGAGGATATTTGTTAGATATCACAAACATAACATGCCCTAAGCAGAACTCTTAATTTCCCACCTCACTGAAACAGCTCTTCCTTCAGCCTTCCATCCATTTACCTAGTTACTCCAGGGAAAACCTAGGAATCATCCACCATTCCTGTTTTCCTCACTACCTAACCCTAACCCAACTAACCAGCTAACCTAACCCAACTCAGATGCCAGCCAAATCCCAAGGTGTGTTGTTGCCTTTATCTTCAGAATATATCCTGAATCCAACAGTTTCTTACTGCCTCCACCACTACAATGTTAGTCTGAGCTACGATTCTCCCTTGTGGACCATTGTTATAGCCTTCTGCATTGTCTGTCTTCCTGTACTGTTGTCTTTCTCCACTAAAGTAGCCATAGTCATCTTTACAAGATGGAAATCAGTTCAAGTCTCTCCTCTGCTTAAAAAGAAAATAATCCTCCCCCGGTTTTCTCTGAACTTGTACTTTGTCCTCAAGCCCCTACGTGATCTAGTCTCTGTCTACCTCTCTATCCTTCTCATAATCCTCTCCTCGTCAAATATGCAAAACTTGCTCCTGCCTCAGAATATTATCTCTGGCTGTACCTTCTACGTGAAAAACTCTCTTCAGATTTCACCTATCTGGCCCCTTCTCATCATTCAGGTCCTTCACAAGTCATCTCAAGAGGCCCTCCCTTACCACCTGTCTGAAAGCATTCTGATTCTCAGGATTTCTCTGTCCTTCACTCTACTTTGTATTCTTTAAAGCACTTAACACTATCTGAAATTTATTATTATTATTGCTTTGATAAGTTGCTTATATTCTCAATACTTCACTAGAGTGTAATTTCCATGAGGGTAACAACTTTGAACTATAATACTTATAACACCTGCAGAGTACAAGTGTCTGATAATTGTTTCTTAATAAAGACAGAACATATTACTTCATCAAAAGTAAAATATTTTGCTTATTTTAATGAACATATCAATAAATGTGTTGTATAGGAAGATGGGGGCTGTAAGTTTCTGGTATCATAAATAATTGTGGCTTTGCTGGAAAAAATGCCCTAATATGAATCTGTTTGGCTTCCTTTGATCATAGACAATTTTTTGTGAATACAAAAGAAACACTGGAAGGTTCATCTGGTATTGAAAAAGAGGAATTCTTGCAGAAGATAAAACAGGTAGGAAGATGGAAATTAGGACTTTTAGGTTGTAATTCTTTTTTTTTTTTTTAAATGATATTGAGGTATGTACCCTCTATCCCTACACTGTGAAGAATTTTGATCAGGAAGGGATGCTATACTTTGTCAAATGCTTTTCCAGCATCTATTGAGAGTATAATATGGTTCTTGTTCTTTTATTGATGTATTGTATCACATTGATTTGTGGATGTTGAACCAACCTTGCAGCCCTGGAATAAATCCCACTTGGTCGTGGTGAATAATCCTTTTAATGTACTGTTGGATCCTATTGGCTAGTATTTTGGTGATAATTTTCACATCTGTGTTCATCAAGGATATTGGTCTATAATTCTCTTTTTTGATGGGATCCTTGTCTGGTTTTGGGATCAAGGTAATGCTGGCCTCATAAAATGAGTTTGGAAGTTTTCCTTCCATTTCTATTTTTTGGAACAGTTTCAGGAGAATAGGAATTAATTCTTCTTTAATTGTTTGGTAGAATTCCCCTGGGAAGCTGTCTGGCCCTGGGCTCTTGTTTCTTGGGAGATTTTTGATGACTGCTTCAATCTCCTTACTGGTTATGGGTCTGTTCAGGTTTTCTATTTCTTCCTGGTTCAGTTGTGGTAGTTTATATGTCTCTAGGAATGCATCCATTTTTTCCAGATTGTCAAATTTTCTGGCGTATAGTTCTTAATGTTCTTATAATTGTTTGCATTTCTTTGGTGTTGGTTGTGATCTCTCCTCTTTCATTCATGATTTTATTTATTTGGGTCCTTTCTCTTTTCTTTTTGATAAGTTTGGCCAGGGGGTAATCAACCTTATTAATTAACCAATCTTATTAATTGGTTCTTTCAAAGAACCAGCTCCTAGTTTCATTGATTTGTTCTATTTGTTTTTTTGGTTTCTATTTCATTGATTTCTGCTCTGATCTTTATTATTTCTCTTCTCCTGCTGGGTTTAGGCTTTTTTTGTTGTTCTTTCTCCAGCTCCTTTAGGTGTAGAGCTAGGTTGTGTATTTGAGACCTTTCTTGTTTCTTGAGAAAGGCTTGTATCACTTATATATTTTCCTCTCAGGACTGCCTTTGCTCTGTCCTACAGATTTTGAACCACTGTGTTTTCATTATCAATTGTTTCCATGGATTTTTTTCAATTCTTCTTTAATTTCCTGGTTGACCCATTCATTCTTTAGAAGAATGCTCTTTAATCTCCATGTATTTAGTCTCCATATATTTGAGTTCTTTCCAACTTTCCTCTTGTGATTGAGTTCTGGAGAATGTTCCATGAATGTTCCAGATAGGAAGATGGAAATTAGGACTTTTAGGTTGTAATTCATTTTTGTTTAATATTTTAAACATATTTGAAAAATGTGTAATTTTCTCAAAGTAGATTTTTCATGAATTAATAATAGTCCTGGTCATTGACAGTAATTGATTTAAATATTTCTATCCCCTCCCAAAACTACTTTATCCCAAAGTATTTTAAATATATGAAAGAGCAAATGCTATCTGTGCGAAAATGAATCATTTGGTAACTTGTCATGTGGTTGTGGTTATTTTACATTAGAAATATCCAGACCAATGGATATTTTCATGTGAATTATTTAAAAAAAAAAAAAAAAAAGGAACCTCCTTACTGTTGTGTGGTACCTATAAAGTCTAGCAACCTATACTACACTTAATAATGTCATGAAGTGTTTGAGTCAGATTAGGCCCTGAGAGAAATCTCTGGACACTTTAAATCTTAGGTTAAAAGAAATATCCTAAGTACATAATCATGGGTGTAAACCAAATTTTATCCACAAGGTTCTTAGTAGAGCATTCATTGTGATAGTTGAAAAATTAGGGGGAAGATACAGTTAAAGTCCAACAAAAGGGTCTTGGCTAATTAAGTAATATCTCATAATATGTTACTACATGACAAATAGAACATAAAACATTGTAGGCAGATCTCTTCCAGAATGATTTGAGCTAATTAAATTCTTTCCACTTTTGGTTATGAGTTAGTAGCATTAGGGATGGCTTTTCTCCAGGTTAGACCTACTCTGATTCTTTTAGTTGTGAAGATGCTGAAAGACAGAAACTAGACAAGGTTGGTTGGTTGGTTGGTTGGTTGGTTTTTAAAGTTGTCTTTCATTCTCTGGGCAAAGGATTTCTTTTTCCTTTCTATTTATTTCCTATTGGAGGAGCTACAAGGCAGGTTCAGATAATAGCTCCATAGTTTGTAGCCCCCCAGCTGTCTGGAAACCTGGGATCCCTGTACCGGCATGGCTTACTTGCTCGTAGGGGCAAATGCAGAAGGGTTTCCCCTTAATCCATAGCCTTCAGCCAAACTCCGTGAGTACAAGTTAGTGACTGCTTCAAAGGAATCGGGGCTCTGACCCATTCATTATTTCCACTGGACTCTTGGTGGCAGACAGTCTTAATTCTCATGAGGTGTAATAAGCAAGCTCAGTGAAGACCTGAAATTCTATGCTAACTTTATTTTTAATTTTCTTATTATAAAATTTCACACAGATACCGAAAAGTATATATACTGTAAATGTACAGACTTTATGTACAGATCTATCTTTTGATGGATGTAATTTATTAGTTATAATGAAGTCCAGTTTATCAACCTACTCCTTTTTGTTTTTTAAGTCCTATGTCATGAAGAAATTCTTCTCCCATGATCTTCTAGAAGCTTTCTTGTTTGACTTTTCACATTTAGGACTGACTACAAGGCATCTGGAGTCTGTGTGTGTGCATGTGTACACTGTGAGAGGATGGTCAAGATTTATGTTTTTCCATAAGGTTGTCCAGTTAATTAGCACCATTTAATGAAAATAAGTCTTTGCCTGTTACTATATTGTAATGGCATGTTTGTCATAAATTATATGTAGATCGTAAATATGTATGTAGATCTGTAGACTCTCTATTATGTTCCTTTGGATTTGTCTCTCCTCACATTAAAACCAGACTTTCTTAATTAGCAGCTTTAACATAAGCCTTTATAGTTACTAGTATAAATCCAACTTTGTTTTTCAAGATTGCATCTATTCTTGGCCCTTTGAATTTCTATCAGTCTGTCAAGTTCTGCCAAAGAACCTGTTTACATTTTGACTGGAGTTGCATTATATCTATAGATCAGGTTGGGTCATATTTGTTAATATATTTTTTTAAGATTTTACTTATTTGTCATAGAGAGAGAAGCGAGAGCGAGCACAGGCAGACAGAGTGGCAGGCAGAGGCAGAGGGAGAAGCAGGCTCCCCGCCAAGCAAGGATCCCCATGTGGGACTCGATCCCAGGATGCTGGGATCATGACCCGAGCTGAAGGCAGCCATTTAACCAACTGAGCCACCCAAGCATCCCATGTTTGTTAATATTTTAAACCAATATTAATGTAATGTGACATAACGTTACATTTTTACAATATCGAGTCTTCTGACCCATGAACTTGGTGTGCCTCATTTACCTGAGGTCTTCTTTGTTTCCTTTGACATATTTGGTTTCACTATGAGATGTCCACGTATTCTTTTTTTATTTCTCCTGTGTGGGATTCATTGGGCTTCTTAAAGTCATGAATTACTGTATTTTATAAGTTCTGCAAAATTCTTAGTCATTATCTGTTCACATATTTCATTCTTTTTCCACTTCTTCTGAGACTCTGATCATATGTAGGTATGTACATTGTGTGTGTACAGTTATTTCTACTAATACACGTTTTTCTCTCTGTATTTTACCCTTTCCTGTATTTTCTGCCTTTTGTCTCCCCCTGCTGTATTCTGGGCAGAATGGCCTTATTTTGGCTCTTATTTTTGGCTATTGCATTTTTTCATTGGTAATTTTCAAATCTGCTTTGTCATTCTTCACCATGTCTAATTCCTTGCTGTAACTTTCAAGTATTTCTAATATTTCTTTGATTATAGTAAGCACAGTACTTATATAGTTCAGTGTCTAATTCCATTCAGTAGCGGATGTTTTTGTAGATTTGTTTTCTGCAGTCTGTTGTTTCTGCCAATCTTTGTTCATGCCATCTTACTTCCTTCTGTTCCTGGTGGAAAACTGTACACCAAACATTGTATTCGAATAAAAGAAATGTAGAAACAATCTGAAGTTTAGGATGATCGTATCTTCCTCAGAAACAGACTTCCATTTATTCCCATCAGATGGCTGGGGCATGACTCATCTCCAGCCACTTTAATGCAACTTGACATGTCCTGGTGAACAAAATCAGGCTGGACCATGTCTTACTAGCTTCCAACTTCCCCTTCTTCAGGATGTGAAGCTTTTTGGGATCCCAGACTGAAGTGGTAGAAGGTTTCTCAGACTCAACACCTGGGGGAGCTGTACGTGTTGATTTTTGCCCCTCTTGTCAAGTAAGAAAGTGAAATTCCCCCAAGTGTCTTCTTCCATGTCAGTAAATGTCCTCAGAGTGAAAGGAGTTTTCAGTGCTAGATTGACTACTCTGGATTCTCAGTTTCTTGTAGAATTCCTCATTATCTTGTTTGTTCTCCAGCACTTCTAATATATATATTTTTTTTCATGCAGCTATTTTAGTAGTCCTCAGCCAGAAGGTTATTTTGAACTACTCAGCCCAGGACTCTTACTAAACCTGACTTTCTTACCTCATTTGAAGTAATTCAATAGAAACATCTTAAGTACAAAGTTAAGTACAAAGTTCACTAATGAGCACTATTTTTGTCCTTGAATAGAAGTATTTAACAAGAGGCAGCCATAGTTTCTCATCCAAGAGGTTTTGAGGCAGAGCTAGTGTTGATGTTATATTTTCTTTTCCCAAGTGTAGGATGTACAGATCCTGCCAGATGATCTCAGTTTATTAATCCTGGTTCTTATTTCAATATGAATTATTATTCCATGGTTTTTCCATCGTGTTTACTACCTTTCTACATTTTTGTCATAATTTATAGGAGAGGCCCCAAGGTGTGTAATTGCATATTGGTTATGGAATTACATCACTCAGTAAATTTATGGCATACTTACTGTGTGCAAGGTAATTTGCCTAGTGCTGTGGAGTTGCCTGCATGACTGATGCCCCTCCAAGGAAATGTGAAGCACGTCCTCTACTTCAATTGCTTTGTTGTTGTTGTTTTTTTTTCCTAGATCGCTGAGCAACTACACAAAAATCGTTTACAGAACAAGGATCTACGGGAGAAATTTCAGACTCTTATCAGACAATATAAGATTGTCTTAAGCGAGGAGGATAAACTTTATATGCAGAAACAGAAAATTTACGAAGAGTATGTTTCTATCCATGATCCGTAAATGAATCAGCATGCCATAGTTATGGGGTGCCCTCCCTGGCCACAGAATGGTGACTCTCCACTTCAGCTTCTCCTAGTTTTCAAACACATAAGCACACTCCTAATCTGCCTCTCTATGCACTGTGTAATGCTTTCCTCCTTTGGGTCAGATCAGATCCATAAGTACCGTGTGCATTATATTTACTTCTAAATCAGCCCCCCCCCCAAAAAAAATCCTGCTGATCCTATGAGACTGTCTAGAGAAACTGTGAGATCCACCTTCATCAGAAACTGGCTCTGTACCTCTATTCCCTATCTCAGAGAAAGCTTTGGTCACTGAGACTGGGAAATTATTCAAGGAAATTCCTATCTTTTACTACCTGTTGGACTCCATTCAAGCACCAAGGTTAGTCAATGCCACGTCCCCGAAGTGTCTCAGATATACCCCATTTTCTTCTCCAAGTCCATTCTCTAGTTTGTCCCTCCAAAGCTCTCCCTACTTGCAGCTTTTCCCCCTTCTCTCGTTGTCCTCCCTTCCACCAGAATGATCCTTCTGAAACCTATATCCCCTTAAACATGGCTCAGTAGATAGTGGGCATTCACCAATAGTTTCTTAATGAATACAGAACAACATCTTGCAAGCATGAATTCTTTAAGCAATAATCCATCACCACAGGTGATGTGAGATTACTGGGGCGCGTAATTACAGTGTCCGGGAGCACTGACGTGAAAACCGTGGGGTATTGGAGCTGCAGGCAGTTTTGCGATCATTATATCTGCTCCAATTTGAACGGGTACTGAGAATCTGTTGTTAGGAGTTCTTTAGGCAAAAATTTCCCCCAGAGCAATACTGTTATCAGTTTTATTCATAAATTGTGCTGGTGAGAAACAATTGTAACACTTAAACATTTACTGTCATTCCTGGTTTTTGTCTTCAACTGGGGCTGCCCTAACTGAACCCCACACTCTGGGCGGTTTCAACAACAGAAATCGATTTCTCCATTCCAGAGGCTGGGTGTCCAAGATCAGGGTGCCTGCATGGTCAGGTTCTGATAAGAGCCCTTTTTCCTGGCTTGCACATGGCTGCCTTCTCACTGCGTTTTTACACAGTAGAGAGAGGATGAGGACAAGCTCTCTGGCGTCTCTTCCTATGAGGGCCTCCGCCCCATCATGACCTCATCTAATCAGGTGACCTGATCTCTTCGCAAAAGCCCCATCTTCAAATACCATCACCCTGGGTGTTAGGGCTTCACCATATGAATCTGTGGGGGACATAGTTGCATCCATAGCAGTTTTGAAGATGAGACACAGAAACAGAACAATTTCTGTTACAGAAATGCCCCTATCAATGTCTGGAAAAAACTGACATTGAACAAAACTGTATGCTTCCCATTATTCTCTCTGCAAATGGGAGACAAAATATAACCACTCTGTATAGAATGCCTCGTGGGTGCCATGCTACACACTGGCTTGCACCCTTTTCATCGCATTTAATCCTGACACATGGTGAGCATTTGTAGGCCCTATTTTATGAAGGGGGAAACTGAGGCTCATCCACAGGCAGAGTTTCTTCCTGAGGTCACACTGCTAGAAAAAGGTAAACCCAAAATTTAAAGTTGTTATGACTGGTTCCTTCACTCTTCACAAAAGAACATGGTAGAATTGATAAATGCATTACAAAGGACATCCCCACTCAGAGGGATGGAGTCTATAGTATCCTTCTTGTGGTTTATTAATTAATAATTAATTAACGCTCTTCCCATGGCTTGGGGATTTTTAGAAGTTTAGATTTAGCCACGACTAGCAAAAAGATTCTGTTTCTATTTTTACTCATTTGTTCAGTTAATAGTTTATGAGCTGAACTTCCCAGCTTATTTTCTTACATTCTTATTTGTGACTCTGTATCCTCCCTTGCTGAGGAGTGAAGATGATGATTTCACCCTTCCACATAGGATAACTCTGGGTTTTTTTTTCATGGTAGGAATCAGAAACAACTGGTATTCATTTCTCAGAAAGAAAACTTCCTATCACAAAGAAAAGTAGACATCAAAAATATGGAAGAAGGACTTGTCACGCTCCATGATCTTCATCGGTAGGCCTTTGAAACTTTTCGTCTTCGTCTTCTCTGCATTTATTTTTTAACATACGATAACAACAGAGCTGACAACCTCTGATATCTTATAGAAAAGGAGACTTATAATTCACTGTCTCTGTTTTACACTCTAGAAGTGTCATTATCATCGAACCTATCATTGAAAGGTTAGGCAGGTCCTAAGTTCCATAAAAGCTACATGTCCATACAAGGACATGAGAAATGGACCCATTAACACTCCAGTAACAAGAATGTGCCTGAACATTGTCACAACACTGGCCCCCCTATGGTATTCATTTCTGCCACTCTAAATCCCTTTAATTTTTCTGGTTGAAAAAATAATGCTTGCACCTGATTTTAAAATTCAAATATAGAAATGTTTAGCTTAGAGGAGTAAAAGTTACCCTAATCTCCCTACCCTTCCCCCAAGATCTCACTGTTAACAGTTTGCTATATATGCTTTCCATATAGGAGTATGTTTGTACATCTAGAAATGGGATTGTCCTTTTCTGAAACTAGAATTTTTCCACTTACATTTGGGTAACTTACACAATGTTATGCTTCAGTTGTAGCCCAATAAAAATCTGGAAAAAATTTATCTGGGAGAAACGATAAATATGGTAAATGATAACATTTGGAGAACTTGGTAAAGGGTATAGGGGAATGTTTGTATTAGTTTTTACACTTTTCTGATTTTAAAACTATTTCAGAAGAATACAAAATTCTCTATGTGTGACCTCATTCCTCATTCTTTCTTCAACTATATAATCATTCTTTTACAGATTATGTTGTGTTATTTAACCAGTCCCCTCCTGATGGACTTTGTTTTTGTGTTTTCTTTGTGTATATGTGTGTGTGTGTGTGTTTTCTATATTACAAGCACTATTCAAAGTTCATATCACATAAAGATATACTTTAACATGTATATCTCTTCCCACCTGTACAACTATTTCTTTATAATAAAGTCCTTTAAAGTTGAATTACTGGATCAAAGGGGTTATATATTTTTTCATTTTTATAATTTGAATACATTTTGTTATTTGAATACAGGGCAGTGGAGCAACTAGCTTATAGTACTAAGATAGCGGTGATTGAATTTGACCTGTACCAACAGAAATCTAGAACATGCAGGATGTGTGGATTGCTTGTCCTTATGCTGTTAAACAACATACTTAAACATCTGTTTCATGTGTTGGTTTCAGACGGGAAACTATGAACTCTTCACTGTGAAAGAGCAGGAAAACAGAATTAGATAGAGTAGGGCTCCTATTTTCCACATGATTAATAGAGATTCCATAACTGGTTGTTGTGCCATCATTGCTCTGGGCACCAAGAAGCTCAGAGCCAAATTTGTGACCCAATAACTTCTTCCACTTAGGACTTTGTGTATTACTATTGTGTTATTTTAAACTAGTTCAACTTCTCAGTGAATTAAACCAAATATATAAGTAAATAAAATCACTGAGGTTGGGGCACATTGTGAAGAAACTTGCAGTTCCAGGGAGGATAATAAATTTATTGAGGTAGGAAATCAAGAGCCCAGACTATGATTCAAATGGAGAAAAAGGACGGAACACAGTTGTTTCTAGTTTCACAGCATTACCTATTCTGTTTCAGTTATGAATATTTCTATTTTTCAAAAGACAAAGTCATATTTTATTTTTCTATGTCTGAAGCACTCAATAGGAAAAAAGGGAATAAAAATAATCGAGTCTTCTAAAACTTGTGTTAGACTCTTCATTCATCTTCTATCATCTCAGATTCACAAGAAAATCTTCCATCCTCAATTGCTACTTACCCCTAGTACAAAAATCAATATAGGCTTTCTCAATTATATGTTGCATCAAATTAGGACTCAGTCTATTGTGGACATTGCTGCTATAAACATTCGGGTGCATGTGTCCCTTTGGATCACTACATTTGTATCTTTAGGGTAAATACCCAATAGTGCAATTGCTGGGTCATATGGAAAGAACCTAGATGTCCATCAACAGATGAATGGATCAAGAAGATGTGGTATATATACACAATGGAATACTATGCAGCCATCAAAAGAAATGAAATCTTGCCATTTGCAACAACGTGGATGGAACTAGAGCGTATCATGCTTAGCGAAATAAGTCAAGCAGAGAAAGACAACTATCATATGATCTCCCTGATATGAGGAAGTGGTGATGCAACATGGAGGCTTAAATGGGTAGAAGAATAAATGAAACAAGATGGGATTGGGAGGGAGACAAACCATAAGTGACTCTTAATCTCACAAAACAAACTGAGGGTTGCCGGGGGGAGGGGGTTGGGGAGAAGGGGGTGGGATTATGGACATTGGGGAGGGTATGTGATTTGGTGAGTGCTGTGAAGTGTGTAAACCTGGTGATTCACAGACCTGGGGATAAAAATATATGTTTATAAAAAATATATGTTTATAAAAAATAAAAAATTAAAAAAAAAAATTAGGACTCAGTCTAGAATCCAAAGTTCCTCACCAGTTTGTTGACCTTCACCTGTCCCATGTCACCATTATTACTTCCCTCAATGTCCTCTGTCTGCAGCAAGTCCATGTTGGTCAGAAGAGTCCTGACTTGCTTCTCCTTTTCCGTGTCTTTGCAAAAGATGATGTCCTTTCCATCATGAGATTTCACCTCCATTCTGCGAATCTGTCTTCCTCCCTCTGTTAAATATTAAACTCCAATAAGCTTTCCTCGATTGTCTCCCTAGACTCTTTCTTCCCTCCCTTGGGTGTCCACCACAATACTTGCACTTGTATGAAATCACAATTTTCTCTGAGTCTACCACTACCTTTAGTTGTTTCACTATGTTTGGTTTGTCTCCCAATTAGATGGTAATCTTCTTGTGCACAAGAATGATATGTCAAGTCTTTTATAAATTCTGCTGGCTTCCACAAATGCAAAACCCAACGTATGTTTTCTTGTTTTTAGAGCAACAAAGTCAGTTTATCGGAAACAAATAGAAATCCTGAGTGATAACCTGGAAAGAGAAAGTCAGAGATGGTAAAAAAAAAAAAATTCATTTGTGTTATGAGTAGTATATGTTTATCTTAATGAATAGTGCCCCAGCTTAGGGAGGAAGTCAGAGTACTTGTTGCTGCCTGGAGTCCAAGGAAATTAGTTTCCTAAATTAAATTTTGGGTTCTCTCAGGTCTAGATGTGTTTGTTATTTTGATGTTGGGACATTGAACAGAACCAGAGTTTCCCATTTCAATCAAGTGAACTCACCAAAGAGTGAAATTGCCGACACTGGTGCAGTACCTCTTGCTTACCAGGCTTTGGTGTGGACCAGTAGAGGACCGCTGATAAATGTACGGGCTCTGAAGATGGGCTGCTTTGCTGCTCTGTCTCCTACCAGCTCTGTGCCCAAGGCCACATTATTTAGCAATCTCTCGTCTCCCGTTCCTACAAAGTGGCCAATGATGGTAGCACTCACCCTGTGAGGTCACCATGAATGGTAGATGATCTGTATCAAATATTGAGATGACTCCCTGGCACCTAGGAAGTATTTGCAAAAAATTAACTGTATTTTATTGTTGTTGTCATTGCTATTCATATCATGTACAAGACTTCAATTGCAGAGTTTTACGCTCCTCCAGTGTAGCTTTTTTATGCGGCCATGGAGGGAAAAGTTTGGAGAACCCAGAAGATGAAATCCCTTATTAGCACTCTGGGTAATTTAGGGAATTTCACTACTATTCCTGCCTGGGTCTCTTCTCTTAGCCATCTGCTCCTGAACCTTTCCCATTTCTATCCTTTACCTAAAAGAAGGGAGCTGCCACATGTGGTCTGTCCACTGTCCTATTGGATGTATAATCATATTAAGATTGAATTCTTTTATCCAATTCTTTCATTCTAAGCATTGAATTCTTTCATCTTTTCAGTACACCATTATGTCAATTTAACATTGATTCTTTGTATTCGAATTTCTAGTGTTATAACTCAGTGGAGAGTAGCTTGTTTGAGGAAAAAACACGCCCGTTGGAGAAAGCAGATAAAAATTGAAATAGGAGAAATTTTAGATAAAACTCAGAGTTTGGAGCTCAGACGCGCTGAATTATTGCAAGAGGTAAAGGAAGTCTAAGAACTTAATAGGATTACTCCGAGTTAGTACAGCCTTAGAATTACTACCTCGTTATCAGTGATTCTCCTTCATCACCTGATTCAACCTTAACTTGTTAAAAGATGTTTTCCTTTCTGGCAATGTTTAGAGTGCATTGTTTAACTTTCTTAAGGAGTGCATCTATTTGTGGTGTATTAAGTGTAGGAATTTAGCAAACAAAGCAGCACTTCTCTCTAGAAGATGCTTTTGAAACAGGCCACCAGAAACTTATTTGATGTTAACTTTTAGGGAAGCTCTCTCTAAAAAAAAAAAAAAAAAAAAAGATACTAAACATAACTTTAGCTCTAGTATTGGCCCTCTGACCGCCGTCCCCACTCCGTATTTCCTCCTGTAGCTTATAGATATTGTCTGGTGAATAAATTAACCTCTGTAGGGAAAATGAAGTGTTCCTCTCAGTGGTAACTGTGAAATAATATAAGCTAACACTGGAGCCACGTCTCATGCAAAGAGATATTCACTCTTGGCTGTTTGAAAATGTGAGGCTGAGGGCTACACAGGCAAATGGCAAATCTTAAGGTTTAGGTTATTTTTTTTTTCCCCCTTGTTAGACCACTGTACGCGAAAAAGAGATCACTGAATTTTTGGCAGAGATGGAAAAAGTTACATTAGAATTAAAACAAGCAGAGAAGAAATTTATTGTCAAAGAAAAAAAGTTAATTCAAGAGTTGAGCAAGTATGAGGTAAGTTTTGTTTTACATCTAAGAATGATTTTAGATGGCTCTGGTGGGAGGTGTATATTTCATGCTATTCTAATGAGGTCGACATAAAATCTTCCAGTGTGAGCAAGGCTACAATTTCAGTATGATCCTTTTTTTTTTTTTTTCCAGAAAAAAAGAGCAAAAAAGCATTTTTTTTTCTTTTTTTTTTTTTTCAGTTAGAACAGAAAATTAGACACTTCAGGTTGGGTAGAAGTGCTGGCAAAGTCCATGGGGACAGGTGGAGGACACCAAGAAGCCACGGTGATCCGGCCCGGGGTTGGCTAGGGAAAGCAGCAAAGGGCTGGGGAGGCCAGTCAGGCCAAAGGCAGAAATCCTCATTAAAGAGAGGGCATCCCACTGAGTTGGGGCTGCGAGGAGCCAGTCTGGGGTGAGCATGGATGCTGAGCAAGGTAGAGAAAAAAGGCACGGAGTGTACCCAGGGGGCCCAGAGATGGCAGATCTCTGGAAAGACCATGGAAGACACAGCTTTTCAAGGTGATAGGGTTACCTTGAAAAGTGAGGAGGTGTTTCTGAGAGACCTACCTTGGTACACTGGAAGGAGGAGAGAAGAGATGGTGGGAGAAACCCTTCTGAACTTGATTCGTTTTGAAGAGGAACAGAGGTCTGGCTGCATGAAAGAAGGGCTTTCTTTGAAGACCACTGTCCCTTGCCAGAGCGGGGGAGCAGGGGGTCCTGACATTTCAAAGTATAGTTCTTGCCAAGGCTACACCTCCCTGCACAACCCCCACCAAATCCTGCAGAAATTGTCTGCAGATAACCAGCGCAAGAAAAGCCAGCTCCTTCTAACAGGAATGACAGAGAAGGAGCAGCTATGTCCTCCACACAAAAATAGGAGAAAAACAAGTGAAAGAGGGAACAATAGTTTCCAACAGGAGAAGAACACTCAGAAAGATGGGGTTGGAATGCATAACATCTGTGATCAAATGCTCCTACATAAATTAAAAAAAAAAAAAAAAACACTGTAATTTCATAGAAGTGCCAAGGAAAGTCAGCAACGTAGAAACCTAGGAACTCAGGGAAGAGGGATCTGAAGGGGATGGTTGGAAATAAGACGAGTGAGATGGAAACTGGCACAACTTAGGGAACAAAGAAAGGAGAGAAAGCATTGCACGCATTCAGATAAATTAGAAAAAATGGAAGGGAATCAGGGTGGGAAGTATTTCTCCATCAGTTGCCATCTGTCTGGGTGCCTAGTATTCTCGATGCACAAAACTCTACACTTATGGTGCTCACATCCCAGTGGAGGGAGATTGAAAATAAACAAGATAAACAAGTGGAACATTTAGTATATTCAGTGGTGAGAAATGCTATAGAGGAAAATAAAGCAGGGAGCGGGGGTAGGGTGAGTGTGTGATGCAGCCCATGTGCGGAGGGAAGAAGGACCATCAGAGAAGGAAGGGGAAGTCCTGGAGGCCGTGAGGACGTGGGCTGTGTAGCTACGTGCAGAAGCGGGCTCCAGGCAGAGGGCATGCCCAACACAAAAGATTGAGGCAGGACTGTCCGCTCTGGGGAATAGCATGAAGGTGGTGTGGCTGGAGCAGATAGGAAGGAGAGGGAGCCATCTTCCAGAAGGAGATGTTGAGCTGGAACGAGGAGTGCAGAGGTTTATTAGGGAGGAACACCTGTGAAAGGACTGGGCAGGGGAAGCCATCGGACATTATGGAACCCGCAAACTCTCTGTGGGGTGCTCCTGAGCAAGGAGCACCTTGTCCGTTAGCAGAGCCCTGCCTGGGGCAGGAATGACCCCACCCATGCACCACCTCCTTGCTCAGTTGGTCGATTGGGGGCCACCCCTCAAAGAGCATGATCTTCGGGCGCCTGGGTGGCTCAGTGGGTTAAGCCGCTGCCTTCGGCTCAGGTCATGATCTCAGGGTCCTGGGATCGAGTCCCGCATCGGGCTCTCTGCTCAGCAGGGAGCCTGCTTCCGTCTCTCTCTCTCTGCCTGCCTCTCCGACTACTTGTGATTTCTCTCTGTCAAATAAATAAATAAAATCTTTAAAAAAAAAAAAAAAAAAAAAGAGCATGATCTTCACTAGATGACCATGGAGACTCTGAAGGAGCCGACCACTGGAGGCTAGCAGTCGACCACACCCCTTGCCACAAGGCAGTGAGTCCTTCCTTGAGGGGCAATCCAAGAGGGAGGGTCATTCCCAGGTCTGCCACTTTATAGGCCATTGTGAGGACTTTGTCTTTTCTCTGCGTGGGCTGGAAAGCCAGTAGAGGGTTCCGAGGGAAGGGCTGAAACAATCTGATTTTCATTTAAATAGGAGCTCTCTAGCTGCTATGTTGGGTAAAATTTAGGAAGGTAGTGGTGGAAGCAGGAAGACCAGTGAGGAAGCCAGAACAATATTCCAAGTGGTTCAAGTAGCTCGAACCAGAATGGTGACTAAGGAAGTGATTAAAAGCAGGCAGTCAGCATGTCGGGTATTTCCTGAGACAGAGCTGGCAGAGTTTACCATCATGCTTAATGGTGAACCAGCGGAGGCAGTCCCCATCAAGCCAGCAGTGAGGTAAGGACACTAGGTAACATGGCATTGAGGCTTAAACAGTGCGATTAGATGAGGTCAGTAGGCCGTCTTCCAGCGTCCATCTCACTTGCCGGGCTGTGCGCCCGCCGCAGGGCTGTGTCCACCTGTGTCTAATTCACACAAAGGCAGCTCACATGCCACTATTAAAAAGCAACAACCTTGGGGCGCCTGGGTGGCTCAGGGGGTTGGGCCACTGCCTTCGGCTCAGGTCATGATCTCGGGGTCCTGGGATCGAGTCCTGGCATCGGGCTCTCTGCTCAGCAGGGAGCCTGCTTCCTCCCCTCTCTCTCTCTGCCTGCCTCTCTGCCTACTTGTGATCTCTCTCTGTCAAATAAATAAATAAAATCTTAAAAAAAGCAACAACCTTGATAGATAATCCTCGTTAGTAACCCAGAGCAAACTGGAAATTGGAGTCTTATTTCTGCCTTTGGTTCGGGACGTGAGGAGCCACAGGTTTCTACACTATTCTGATCTAGTGCTGACACATTGATCATGAGTGGGATCGCTGGATCCTACAGCCTTGTGTCTGGCAGGGTTCGGTCAGAAAAGCAGAGTCCCCAGGACAAGGGTCTGTTAGAGGATGTGTCCTTCTGCGGTGGTGGGAGCTGCTTACACAGTCCAGTGAGGCTGTCAGCATCCCGTCTGGAGCGGGGGCCTGAAGGCTGCAGGGCAGGCAGGTGGCAAGGGAAGGTGGACAGGAAGTCACAGGACAAGCTGGAACGCATCCCGATGAGCAGGGACTGGGACCCGCATCAGTCTCTCTCTTTCCAAGGCTCCAATTCCAAGGGGTTGCTGCAAAGTCCAGAGCCCACCATCACTGAAGTAACCGTGCACGTGGCTCAGGAATCAGGGAACCTTGAAGGAACTGAAGAAGCTGCAGGTCTGACTGAGTCAGGAGACAAATGCTAGCTTGCCTGAGAGGCAGCAGCATGTGGTACCAAAACCCTCCCCGAGAGCATGAAACAAGAGTGTGGTTTCTTGTCAGGGAAGTGCTGGCAGCTAAGTCGGTATAGATAATGGGGAGGAAGTCATGCATTCACATACCTCCTGAGACCCCCAAGCTCTCCTTAGAGAACATAGTCTAGATAAGACACAATCGAGTTTCATAACACTGCAGTGGGGAAAAATGCACTCCTGATTCTTCATTGTAATAGATTTAAATTGTGGTGGTGTGCTTTTTTGTAAAGATTTTATTTATTTGACACAGAGAAATCTCACATAGGCAGAGAGGCAGGCAAATAGTGAGGGAGAAACAGGCTTCCTGCCGAGCAGAGAGCCTGATGCAGGGCTCGAGCCCAGAAGCCTGGGATCATGACCTGAGCTGAAGGCAGACACTTAACCAACTGAACCATCCAGGCGCCCCTAAGGTGGTGTTTTGTTTAAAGATCTTACTCATTTATTTTAGAGAGAGAGAGAGCATGCAAGCAGGAAGAAGGACAGAAGGGGGAAAGAGAGGGACAAGCAGATGCCACACTGTGTGGAGCCTGCAAGGGGCTCAGTCCCACAACCCTGAGATCATGACCTGAGCCGAAACCAAGTCAGCCCCCTAACTGATTGAGCCACCCAGGGAGCCCATTAAATTACAGTGCTTTTTTTTTTTTTTTTTAAATTTATTTGACAGAAATCATAAGTAGGCAGAGGGGTAGGCAGAAAGAGAGGAGGAAGCAGGATCCCTGCTGAGCAGAGAGCCCGACGCAGGGCTTGATCCCAGGACTCTGGGACCATGACCTGAGCCAAAAGCAGAGGCCTTAACCCACTGAGCCACCAGGCGCCCAAATTACAGTGTTTTTATCTATGTTTTTGTCTTTCTATATTTATTCCTAAGGATCTAATGGCAGTTCAGGAGGGGACGTAAGGCTGGCATGTCACTGTATTAATTAGGGCACAGATAAGCTGCTTTATCAAAGAGTTGCCAAATACAGTGAACATAAATAAGACATGTGTAGTTAAGTGTTAGCAACCCTCTCTCCTTTATTGGGAAATTGATCTTGGCTTAACTTTCTGGGTCATTCCTGTAGAGCCTGGTAAAGTTAGACAACCAAAGTTGTATTATCAGGCAACATTGCTTGTATGGAATGACCCGTGATTGGTATGCTGCATCTAGATGGGAAGAGTAACTGGACTGGTGAGAAACTAGAACATTGGATTTCCTTGGGCTTTTGGTGCCTCTTCTGAGTGGATGTGTCCCTTTCTGGGACCTAGAAGTTATACCCAAACTATGCTGACTCCTATTGGAGCATGAGACTTCAAAACCAGAGGGGCTATCACATCCGCTCATGTGGTGTCTTCCTCTTCCATCTGAGTTATCACTTTGGTGGGGTCAAAGGACACTACTAGCCTCTGGTCAGCTGTGTTGTGAGGGTACCTCCTTGGGGAAGCATGCCAAGCATTGCCCTGTGGCACCCAGGGGTTCCCTTGGATTATGTGTGTGTGCAACTTGGATAAAAATAAAAAGTAAAAGAAAAAAAAAAATAAACTGGGTCAAGTATGGCCTATTCAAATCTTAAGGATCTGAGTATCTAGTTGAGAAGATCCCCTGATGTGATCATTCCAGAAGAGGAATGTTTATGTCTCTTTCCCATAACAGGCCAAAGGGAAGGGGTCCAAGCTTGGTAGGGCAGCTCTGCCACCCTCAGCATGAGGCTGACATAGGCAGATCCAAGTGGCAGTTTCCCTTCTCATTCTTTTCCAGCCAGGTGAAGGAGGGAAGGACCAAGGGGGTATATGCTGCTCTCTGTGGAGGGGGGTGTGGGGACCCAGAAGTGGCACATATCACTTCTGCTCACAGACTCATTAATCACACCTACTTGCAAGGAAAGCTGAGAAATCATTGTAGTTGGCAGCCGTGCACTGAGCTAGAACGCAGAAGTCCTGATATTGAAGGACAGATTGGTTAGTAAATGTCAGCTGGCTGTCTCCACTCTAGTCCCCATGACAAACCCACTCTGACTTTCCAAGGTCCCATCTGGACCTTTCTAAGGTCCAACTGTTATTTCCTTTGAAACTAAATAAGACCTGAACAATTAAGCAGGCATTTTCATATTTTGTTTGGGACACTTTTTGCCCATGTAGTGTAGAAATATATATAATTATTTCTGCCTTTTCCCCATTTCTTACTTATACCCACACTTCTTAGGACTTTTGTGTATTCTGTTTTATTCCCTATTCTCCCACACACACAAAATATGATCAACTAAGGGAGATTTTCTTAAATAGATGTTTAGGGTAACATTAATAGGATCTTAGCAGTAGAGCCAGAGAAACCAATGGATCTTTAGAAAGCCCATTGAACCTAATCTCTTTACTTTGTAGATTGTCAGAGAGTGAGTCAATCAGCCAAAATATATTGTTTAAATACCTAGTATGTGCCAAATGCCTTTCTGTGTATCTCAGGATAAGAGGACACTAAGAGAAAACTCTCCCTCTTGAAGAACTTACATTCTGCTTTGGAGTGTAAATTGTGTAAATTAGGCTCACAATTAGCTTTATTTTCTTTAAAGAAAAAATATGTTAAGGCAACACAAAGTAATAAAGAAAAGGCAGAGGAACTAGTCGAGTGTCTTCCACAACTTCAAGTGGCAGAAGAAGAGTACAAAAGCAAAAGTGGAAAATTTGAAGAGCTCAGTAATATTATTACAGGTAGGTATGAAGCTCTTAGTAATTGACCTTAAGCCCAGGTAAGGATTTCACTGTTCTCTTCTAACACAAGGGAGGGTCATCAGTCACAAGCCAGTGGTGAAATTGTCTAAACTTTTGCTATCACCTTTAATTTCCTCTTCTCTAATTTTTGCCTCATCTACTAATTTCTTCTCCTTTACATCACAGTCTTATTGTTGCTCTTGTTAAAATTTTCCTTTTCTCTTTTAAAGACTTTAAAATTAAGAATTAGTAGCAACTGTATTATGTGGTTTCTCTCTGTACTTTGTAAAGGTAGAAAGAACTCCTTTAACCTTTACCATATGGAGTGGGTTTTTATTTTTTTTAAGATTTATTTATTTTAGAAAGAACACAAGGAGGGAGAAGGGCATAGGGAGAGAGAGAGAATCTTAAATAGACTACCCGCTGAATGTGGAGATAGAAATCAAAACAGTCTATGTCAAAAAGATACAATCATATGGAAACACAGTATGTTGAAATGTAAAACAAATATTTTGAAGTGAATAGTGGTAATTGCCAAGCAAAGTGAATTTTAAGAATGTAAAATGATAAGCCCCAAATCGCCAAAGTAATGTTGAAAAAGAAAACCAAGGTTGGAGGCATCACAATTCTGGACATCAAGCTGTATTACAAATCTATAATCACCACAACATAATGGTATTGGCACAAAAACAGACACATAGATCAATGGAACAGAATAGAAAACCCAGAAATGTACCCACAACTCTAGGGTCAATTAACTAGGGTCAAAGCAGGAAAGAATATCCAATGGAAAAAGACAGTCTCTTCAACAAATGGTATTAGGAAAAGTGGACAGCCACAAGCAGGAGAATAAAAGTGGACCACTTTCTTACACCATATAAAAAAACAGACTTAGAATGCATTAAAGACCTAAATGTGAGACAGGAATCCTTCAAAATCCTAGAGAACAACACAGGTGGCAAACTCTGTGACCTCAGCCACAGCACCTTCTTGCTAGATTTGTCTTCAAAGGCAAGAAACAAAAGCAAAAATGAACTATTGGGACTTTATCAAGATAAAAAGATTCTGCACAGCAAAGGAAACAGTCAAAAAAACTAAAAGGCAACTTATGTAATGGGACAAGATATTTGCGAATGTCTTATCAGATAAAGGGCTAGTATCCAAAATCTATAATGTATCAAACTCAACAGTCCAAAAAAACAAAAAATCCAGTCAGGAAATGGGCAGAAGACATGAACAGACATTTCTCCAAAGAAGACATACAGATCGCCAAGAGACTCATGAAAAAATGTTCACTATCACTCAGCATCAGGGAATTAAAACCACAATGAGAGACCACCTCACACCAGTCAGAATGGCTAAAATTAACAACTAAGGAAACAATGGATGGTGGTGAGGATGCAGAAGAAGAGGAACTCTTACACTGTTGGTGGGAAAGCCTCTCTAGAAAACAGTATGGAGGTTCCTCAAAAAGTTAAAAATAGAACTACCCTATGACCTAGCAATTGCACTATTATCTATCCAAAGAATACAAACTTAGTGATCTGAAGGGGCACCTGCACCCCAATATTTATAACAGCAATATTCACAATAGTCAAATTATGGAAAGAGCATAGATGTCCATCAATAGATGAATGAATAAAGAAGATGTGATATGATGTGTGTGTGTGTGTGTGTGTGTGTGTCAGACACACAATGGAATATTCAGTCATCAAAAGAGATGAAATCTTGCCATTTGCAGTGATGTGGATGGAACTAGAGGTTATTGTGCTAAGTGAAAGTAAGTCAGAGAAAGACATATACCGTATGTTTTCACTCATATTTGGAATTTAAGAAATAAAACAGTTGAACATAGGACAAGGGAAGGAAAAATAAAATAAGACAAAGCAGTGAGGGAGACAAGCCGTAAGAGATTCTTAATTATAGGAAACAAACAGAGTTACAGGAGAGGAGGTGGAAGGGGTAACTGGGTGATGGGCATTAAGGAGGGCACTTGAAGTAATGAGCACTGGCTGTGGTCTGCAACTGATGAATCACTAAATTCTATCTCTGAAATGAATGATATGGTATATGTTAATTAAATTGAATTTAAATAAAATTTTATTAAAAAGAATGTAAGATTATAAGAATAAGTACTTTGGATAATTGGTCTGGTTGCCATTCCTCCATTGATTTTCCACTTCTTGCCAGATTTTCATTTAGTTAACTCAGGTAGGTTTTGGGGGGATTTTGCTACTTCTACCAAGAGTCATGATACACATGTACTCCATCCCCAATTTTCTGTTCTCCCAACCTTTCCTCCCATCCCTTCTTGTGCTAAGATGGAGGATGTAAGAAACAGGATGAGTATGAAAATAAGCAATGTATTATCATGTAATACAAGTTCTGATTCTCTTGAGGCAAAGAAAAGAGAGAACTACTAAAGAAAGTAGAGGAAATATAGGAAGGCAAGAGACATGTAGAAAAGGGAACATAAGAGCAATGTGTTCCAGAGAGTAGAAAAATATGCTTTACCTGTAAGCGGTAAGACTTACAGAGGATAGAATAGGCTCAGTACATATAGAAAACAATGTAATGACTTTTGGCTAAATCTGATGGGTAAAACATGCATCTATCTTTGCTCCCTAATGAAACTTCATAACAAATATGTGTAAAAGATTTTTTTTTAGGGAAAAATGTTATAAACTCATAGAGACTGGCGGAGAAGATATCCACAGGTAATAAACATCAACACATTTTTGGAAGGTGTGATTGGATAGAGGTATTAACAGGAAGGGGAATATGAAAAGCAAGTGCCTGCAAAAAAGCACACCATGAAAGCAAGACGTTTTATCCACAAGACCCAGCAAGTCTTGGGCATTGGAGGACCCTGATACCGTGAAGCTGAGATGAGTCATGGAGCTGAAGATTGGTTGAATATCTTTATAAAAAGCAGTGAGACTGGCAGGTCAGATGCTGTCTTCTGTGCAGCTGAGTGATATTCCTCCGAATGCTAGCAGAGAAGTTGTTGCCCCAACAGATTCTAAACTGCAGGATATCAAATATGACTGAGAGTAGAAGACAGATGCTGTAGAGAGACCCCCCCTGCCATGGGTCGGCTTGATGAAGGCTGCCAGCTGTGTGTAACTATTCTCTAATCCCTCCCCCACCCCACTCTGAAGAAGGAGGTGGTTGGATTCTTCTTGAAGGAAACCAAACCATCTCAGAGAAAAGCCCGACATAATCTAGCATTTCAGGATCCCCCAACAAAATGGCTGGTCCCTTCCTTATCACTGTACAATGAAGCCCACCCAGGAAACTGAAATTTTAGTGCCTCATGCTTAAATAGGAGTGGACAATCAAAGATCACCAGACACCTCAGGAAAAATTCCAAAATGAAATGTAGAAACTAAAGCAGACAGAATAACAGAAGTTGATGGAAACATAGATGACCCAAAGAATGTAAGAATACTTTTAAAGATAGATTCTTGGAGAATATATAGTCTCTCTGTATTATACATAATGTGTATTCATAGTCTCTACATATTATAGAAAATATACATTCTATATATTACAGAAGATATATCTTTAACTTATATTTGTACAAAAAATACTGCATTTATGAAAAAAGATGCTTAAAGAAAAAATAGAAAACAAGAAAGAGCTCTGAGAAATGAAAAAAATAACAACCAAAATTTTAAAATTCAGTAGGAGGATTCTATGAAAAGTTGAGGAAATCTCTCCAAAAACAGAAGAAGAAGGAAAAAAAAAAAAAGCTGAGGAACAGGATAAAATTTGAGTAAGAAAATTAGAAGACTATTCTGAGAGGTTGGATATCTAATTAACAAGAAGGTCAGAGAAGAGAAAATGGGAAAAATGCAAAGATCAAGTTATCCAAGAAATAATACAAAAATATTTCTTAGAATTGGAGAATATGAGTTTCCTACTTGAAAAAGCCCATCAATCTCCAGTGCAATTTCTGAAAGAAAAGATACTAAGTAACATCACTTTGGGATTGCAGGAGAAAAAAAATATCCCAAAGGCTTCTAGAGAGAAAAAGCAGACCTTACACAAAAGATTAGTAATCCAAATGGTTTTAGACTTCTTAACTGTAGTATTCTACTAAACATTAGAAGACATTGCCTTCAAAAATCTAAGAGAAAATAGTTTCCAACATTAGCTGCCCGTTGAAACTATTAGTCAACTACAAATATAAAATAGAGATTCATTCAGATATGAAAGATGTCAAAATATCTCATTTACTCTCTCGGGAAGTTAGTACGAAACTTGCTTCAACAAAGAAGGAACAAATCAAGAAAAAGAGGAGGATGTGAACTGCAGGGAACAGGAGTCCAACCCAAGGGGGCTGCAAAAGTCCCAGGTGTTCAGCTCTCCAGGAGACCTAAAGAAAAGCGGAAACAGAAGGCAGTGGGGGAGGGAAGACGAAGGGAGCTGGTAGATCACCTAAGGTGTTTGACCATGGTGGGAAGTAATATTTGGAAGATTTTAATTCTATTTTAGATTTTGATGAATTAATGTATACATGGAAAACTAAGCAAGTAAAAAAAAGTGAGGCTATTTTTATCTCCTAGAAAAACAAAAAAGTATACAGGTGAGGAGGTATAATTTTACCACACTCCTCTGTGAATAGTATTTACGTCGTCATAATCTAAAGAGTTAAAATTCATTTTAAAAATATGGCTTTAGGGGCACCTGGGTGGCTCAGTGGGTTAAGCCACTGCCTTCAGCTCGGGTCATGATCTCAGGGTCCTGGGATTGAGTCCCACATCGGGCTCTCTGCTCTGCAGAAAGCCTGCTTCCTCCTCTCTCTCTCTGCCTGCCTCTCTGCCTACTTGTGATCTTTCTCTGTCAAATAATTAAAAAAAAAAATATGGCTTTATGGCGATGTTGGAAGGGGGGAAACAAAGAGGTTGTAAGTGTGGGGGGAGACATGGGGTTGGGAGTAAGCATTTCTTTTTTTTTTTTTTAAGATTTTATTTATTAATTTGACAGAGAGAAATCACAAGTAGACAGAGAGGCAGCCAGAGAGAGAGGGAAGCAGGCTCCCTGCTGTGCAGAGATCATGACCTGAGCCGAAGGCAGTGGCTTAACCCACTGAGCCAGGCGCCCCAGGAGTAAGCATTTCTATGTTGGGAAGAAAGTAGAAAATGTCTTAAAATAGCAAATCAAGAAATAGCCATAGAAGCATTTATTAAGAAAATAGAAAGTCTAAATGAGTTTAAAAATAGTTAATTCTGTGGAGTTAAACATAAGGGTGGGTACTGTGTTGGAAAGGAACTGACTTGTTTTTTGTTATGAGCCTTATAATAGTATATGACTTTTAAAATTAAGCACATGCCTTATTTTCGTTTTTAAAAACCAAATGTGGGTATTTATTTTTTCTCTTATAGCACAAAAGCAGGAGCAGAATTTACTAAATGATTACATTTCTCAAATGTCAAAAGATTTTTCAAGATATTTTAACAACACGGTAAAGAGTCAATGCATTCATTCTTTCTTTTATTAGAATACTGATATATACAAACTGTACTTGTGTGGGTATACATATGTATACACAGAGACTCTGATGCAACTAATATGTAATCACAGGAAACTCACTGGGCGGCCCCCGTTTTCTTATTTAAAGTAGAAATTGGAAGATGCGTTCTAATGTTCTTTTCAGATATATTATTCTATTAATGTCCTGTGAAGATTAGGATTAGTGCACAGAGGTTGCAGAGGTGGGAGGGAGTGGATAAAATGAGAGCAGGTGAAGAGACATTTACTACCTTCTTAAAATGTATAATCAGTTGTCAGTGATAAATGTGTGTATAGAGTTGGCCAATTTAAAATAGAAACATTCTATTTTTTGGGATGCACTGATATCAAAAGTAACTTTTATCACGTGGGTATAGAAAAAGATAAAAGGGAAGAGTACTATAGTAAGTATATTATATAAGCAATTGTATTTTCTTAGTACAATTCTGCTAAGTGGTGATCATACAATGACTAAAGACTATGTGATTTATAACAGTATAATGACTACGAACCAAATACAAAATTCAGTAGAAAATTCTGAAAAATCCATAAAGTATTATTCTTTTCTCAAGAAATATTAAATCCTCCCTTAAAAAGCCTCAATAAGGACGCCTGGGTGGCTCAGTTGGTTGAGCAGCTGCCTTCGGCTCAGGTCATGATCCCAGCGTCCTGGGATCGAGTCCCCTATCGGGCTCCTTGCTCCGTGGGGAGCCTGCTTCTCCCTCTGACTCTGCCTTCCACTCTGTCTGCCTGTGCTCGCTCTTGCTCGCTCTCTCTCTGACAAAAAAAAAAAAAAAAAAAATCTACAAAAGCCTCAATAAATTCTACTTCCTTCTCCCCTATTTTTGTCATATAATTGTTTATATATCAAAGTATATTCATATTTTTATGAAGTTGTTTCATCAACTTGTTTTAACTTGCTTCTCAAAGTTTATGAAAAATTTCCACAAATCAGCTTTGGAGTTTTATTTATTGTTTATTCAATATATATTAATTGTATAATTAATATGTAGTGTTATATTAGTTTCAGGTGTTGAATCATTCAACAGTACTATACATTACTCAGTGCTCATCACGATAAGTGTGTATTTTAATTCTCTTCATTACCCATCCTGGCACCCACCTATCCTCTGGCAACCACAACTTTGTTCTCTGTATTTAAGAGTCTTTTTGTCTGTTTGGTTGTGTCCTTTTTTCTGTTTGTTTTGTTTCTTAAATGCCATGTCAGAGTGAAATCAGTATGGTTGTTGTCCTTCCTTGGCTGACTTATTTTACTCAGCATTATATATTCTAGGTCCGCCCATGTTATTCCAAATGGCAAAATCTCATTTTATTTTTATGGCAGAGGAATATTCCATTGTATATATGTACCGTATGTACTTTTTCTATTCATTTATCCATGGACACTTAGGTTGCTTCCATATCTTGGCTATTGTAAATAATGCTACAATAAACCAAAGGGAGGATATATCCTTTCAAATTAGCTTTTTCATATTCTTTGAGTAAATACCCAGGTAGTATGATTCCCGGATTGTAGGATATTCCTATTTTTAATTTTTTGAGGAAGCTCTGTAGTGTTTTCTGCAATGGTTATACCAATTTGCATTCTCACCAAAAGAGCCCGGGGGTTCCTTTTTCTCCACATTCTGTTGTTTTTTTAGTTTTTCATTTTAGCCATTCTGGCAGTGTGATGTGATATCTCATTGTGATTTTGCTTTGCATTTTCCTGCTGATGGGTGATGCTGAGCATATTTTCATGTGTCTATGGGCCATCTATCTGAATGTCTTCTTTAGATAAATGTCTGTTCATGTATTTTGCCCATCCTTAAATTGGATTAGTTCGTTTTTTAGTGTTGAGTTGTGTACGTTTTTTGTATTTTTGGATACTAATATGTGTATGTCAGATATGTAATTTGCAAATATCTTCTCCCCGTCATCTACCCAAGATCTACTCATCTTCTACCCATCATCTTCTTTGATCTTCTACCCACCAAAAGACACCTATGGTTGTCTTTTAGTTTTGTTGATTGTTTCCTTTGCTGTGCAGAAGTTTTTGTTTTGACATAGTCCAAATGGTTTACTTTGCTTTTGTTTCCCTTGTCTCAGGAGATGTATCTAGAAAACGTTTGCTGTGGCTGATGTTGGAGAAATTATTGTCTGTGATCTCTTCTAGAATTTTTATAGTATCAGGTCTTCCATTTAGGTCTTGAGTCCATTTTGAATTTATTTCTGTGTATGTTGTAAGAAGATGGTTTAGTTTCATTCTTTGCATGTAGATGTCTGGTTTCCCCACCACTGTCTGTTGAAGAGACTGTCTTTACTGCATATTCTTGCCTCCCTTGTTGAAGATTAATTGACCATATATTTGTGGGTTTTTTTTTCTAGGCTCTCTATTCTGTTCCATTGGTCTATATGTCTATTTTTGTGCCAGTACCATACTGCTTTCATTACTACTGCTTTGTAGAACATCTTGAAATCTGGGGGTTTAATACCTCCAGTTTTGTTCCTTTTAAGCTTGCTTTGGCTATTCAGGGTCTTTTGATGTTCCATACAAATTTTAGTATTATTTTTTCTAGTTCTATGAGAAATACTGTTGGTATTTTGATAAGGATCACATTAAATCTATAGATTACTTTGGGTAGTACAAATATTTTAACAATAATTATTCTCCCATTCTATGAGTATGGGCTATCTTTCCATTTGTTTGTGTCATATTCTATTTCTTTAATCAGTGTTTTATAGTCATAGTACAAGTCTTTCACCTCCTTGATTAAGTTTATTCCTAGGTATTTTATTATTTTTGGTGTAATTGTAAATGGGACTATTTCCTTAATTTCTCTTTCTGCTACCTCATTATTGGTGTATAGATATGTGACAGGTTTCTGTATATTGATTTTCTCTCCTGCTAACCTAATGATTCCATTTATAAGTTTTAGTAGTTTTCTGGTAGAGTCTCCAGGGTTTTTTATATAGAGTATCATGTCATCTGCAAACAGTAAAATTTTGACTTACCAATTTGGATACCTTTTATTTCTTTTGCTTGTCTAATTGCAGTGGCTCCAACTTCCAGTACTATGTTGGACAAAAAAAAAAAAACAAAAACAAACAAACAAAAAAACTTGTGAGAGTGGAGATCCTTGTCTTTTTTCTGATCTTAGGGAGAAAGCTATCAGATTTCAACACTGAGTATGATGTTTGCTGTGGAATTTTCATTATGTTGAAGTATGTTTCCTCTAAAACTACTTTGTTGAGGGCTTTTTTTTGATGTCATATTTTGTCAAATGGTTTTTCTGCATCTATTGAAATAATCATATGGTTTGTCTCTATTCTTTTGTTGACATGATGTATTATGCTGATTGATTTGCAAATATTTAACCACACTTGTATCCCAGGAATAAATTCCACTTGAATCCTGGTGAATAATTTTTTAATGTATTGTTGAATTGCTAATATTTTGGTGAGAATTTTTGCATCTATGTTCATCAGAGATATTGACCTAAATTCCCTTTTTTTGTAGTGTCTTTACATGGTTACAGGGTAATGCTGACTTCAAAGAATGAATTGGGAAGCTTTCCTTCATCTTCTGTTTTTTGGAATAGTTTGAAAAGGATAGGTATTAACTCTTCTTTAAATGTTTGGTAGAACTTACCTGTAAATTTACCTGGACTTTTGTTTGTTAGGAGTTTTTTTGGTTGCTTATTCAATTTCTTTGCTGGTAATCAGTCTGTTTAAATTTTCTATTTCTTGATATAGTTTTTGCTGGTAATCAGTCTGTTTAAATTTTCTATTTCTTGATATAGTTTTGGGGGCTTCTATGTTTCTAAGAATATTTCCATTTCTTCTATGTTGTCTAATTTGTTGGCATATAATTTTTCATGATATTCTCTATCCTTTATATTTCTGTGGTGTTGGGTGTGATTTCTACTCTTTCATTTCTGATTTTCAGTTCTCTCTCTTTTATGATGAGTCTGGCTAACAGTTGATCAGTTTTGTTAAACTTTTCAAAGAACAGTTCCCAACTTCATCCATCTGTTCTATTGTTTTTTTGTTTGTTTTTAGTTTCTATTTCATTTATTTTTGCTCTAATCTTTATTATTTCCTTCATTCTACTGACTTTGGGCTTTGTTCTTCTTTTTCTATCTCCTTTAGGTAGAAAGTTAGGTTGTTTGTTTGAGATTTTTCTATCTTCTTGGGGTAGGCCTGTATTGTTATAAACTTCCCTTTCAGAACAGCTTTTGTTGTACCCCAAAGATTTTTATTTATTTATTTATTTGTCAGAGAGAGAGCGAGCGAGAGTGAGCACAGGCAGACAGAGTGGAAGGCAGAGTCAGAGGGAGAAGCAGGCTCCCCACGGAGCAAGGAGCCCGATACGGGACTCGATCCCAGGACGCTGGGATCATGACCTGAGCCGAAGGCAGCTGCTCAACCAACTGAGCCACCCAGGCGTCCCGTACCCCAAAGATTTTAGACTATTATGTTTTCATTTTTATTTATCTCTGTGTATTTTTTTAATTTCCTCTTTGATTTTTTTATATGACCCTTCATTGTTTAGTAGTATATTACTTAAGTTCCATGAATGTGCTCTTTCCAGATTTTCCTTGTGGCTGATTTCTAGTTTTACAGCATTGTGGTTGGAAAGGATGCATGGTAAAATTTCAGGGTTTTGCATTTTCTGAAATTTGTTTTGTGGCCTAATATGTGATATGTTCTGGAGAAGGTTCATGTGCACTTGAAAAGAATATGTATCCAGTGTTTCAGGATGGAATATTCTGAATATATTTGTTAAATCTGTTGGTCCAATGTGTCCTTCAAAAATCACTGTTTCCTTGTTGATTTTATGTTTGGATGATCTATCCATCGATGTAAGTGGCATGTTAAAGTCTCCTACTACTATTGTATTACTATTGTTTACTTTCGTTTTTGTCATTGTTTGCTGTGTATTTGGGTGCTTCCATGTTGGGGGCATAAATACTTACACATATCTTCATGGTGGATTGTTATGATTATGATTCCCTTTATGATTCTATGTCTTTTGTTACAGTGTTTGTTTTAAAGTGTATTTTGTCTGATATAAATAATACTACCCTTTCTTTTCACTTCCCTTTGCATGATAAATGTTTTTCCATCCCTTTGACTGAAAAGAGTATCTTGTAGGTAGCAAGATGGGTCTTGTTTTCTTGTCCATTCCATTACCATGTCTTTTGTTTGGAGTGTTTAGTCCATTATTAGTAGGTGTATGTACTTCGTGCCATTTTTAACTTGTTTTATGGTTGTTTTTGTAGTACTTCTCTCTTTTTTTGTTTTTTGTTTTTTTCTCTTGCTTGCTTCTCTCACAGTTTGCTGGAATTTTTAGTGACATACTCAGATTCGTTTCTCTTTATTTTTTGCATATCTATTAATGTTTTTTTATTTGTAGTTTCCATTAGATTTACCTAACTTCTTATATACACAGCAGATTATATTAGGTTGATAGTCACTTAAGTTTGAACCTATGATAAAAGCACTAAAATTTTATTCTTCCTCTCACCCCCAACATTTTAGGTATGTGATATTATACTTCATACCTTTTTATTTTGTGAACCCATGCATGATTTTTTAAAAAGATTTTTATTTATTATTTGACAGAGATTACAAGTCATCAGAGAGGTAGGCAGAGAGAGGGAGAAGGAAGCAGGCTCCCCACTGAGCAGAGAGCCTGATGCGGGGCTTGATCCCAGGACCCTGGGATCATGACCTGAGCCGAAGGCAGCAGCTTAACCCACTGAGCCACCCAGGCGCCCTCCATTGAATGATTTTTATAGATATACTTTTGTGCTTCCTACTTTCTTAGTCCTGATTATGGTCTTTCCTGTCCACTCAAAGAATCCCCCTTAACATCTCTTGTAAGGCTGGCTGAATGGTCATACCTTTAATTTTTGGTTGTCTGGGAAACTCTTTTTCTCCTTCTATTCTGAATTGTAGACTTGCTGAGTAAAGTATTGTTGGATGCAGGAATTTTCCTTTTAGACTTTGAATATATCATGCCACTCCTGTCTCTCTGTGATATTTCTGCTGAAAAAAATCAGCTGATAGGCTAATGGGGTTTTCCTAGTATGTAAATTTCTTTTCTCTTGCTGCTTTAAACATTCTCTTTTTTGCTACATTTTGCCATTTTAATTACCACATGTCTTGGTGTGGATCTCTGTGGGTTGTTTTGTTGGGGGTTCTCTGTGCATCTTGGATTAGGGATGTTTTCAGCTTCCCCAGATTAGGGATGTTTTCAGCTATTTTATCTTCAAATAAATTTTCTTCCCCCTTATCTCTCCCTTCTCCTGGGATCCCTATAATGTGAATGTTATAACACTTGATGGTATCATTGAGTTCTCTTAATCTGTTTTCATTTTTATTAGTCATTTTTCCTACTCAGCTTGATTGCTTTCTATTACTTTATCCTCTGGGTCACTGATACATTTTCCTGCTTCCTCCAGTTTACTATTTATTCCCTCTAGTGTATTTTTAATTTCAGTTATTGACTCCTTCATGTCTGATTGATTCTCTTTTATGTTTCTATCTCTTTGTTGAGAGTCTCACTGAGGTCCTCTACTCTTAACTCCAGTGAGTATCTTTATGATTATTACTTTAAATTATATTACCGGGGGCACCTGAGTGGCTCAGTGGGTTAAAGCCTCTGCCTTCTGCTCAGGTCATGATCCCGTGGTCCTGGAATCAAGCCCTGCATCGGGCTCTCTGCTCAGTGGGGAGCCTACTTTCTCCTCTCTCTCTGCCTGCCTCTCTGCCTACTTGTGATCTGTCTGTCAAATAAATAAATAAAAATCTTTTAAATAAATAAATAAATAATATTGCCCAGCCTATTACTGATTTCCATTTCATTTAGATCTCTTGCTGTGATTTTGTCCTGTACTTTCATTTGGGACATATTCTTCTGTCTCCTCATTTTGACTAGCTCTGTGTCTGTTCCCATGTGGCAGGAATATCAGTTGGGTCTCCTGCTCTTGAAAGCAATGGACTTAGGAAGAAGGGATCCTGTAATGCTCTGCAGTGCAGTGTCTCTTGTGCACCAGAAATTGGTGCCTCAGGAGGATCTCGTGTGTGTATTGCGTGCTCCCTATTTCTGTGGTAGAGCCATGTTTGCCTTCAGTCCAGCTGTCTGCAGTGGCTCTCTCTGAATATCTCAGGACTTCATCCCTGTGCTGTTAGCTATGTTTGGGGTCATGTTGGGCTTGAGCTGAGTCAGGCTAGGCATTTGCCAGAGCTGTGGTAGCACTGAACTGTAAGGTGCTCTCACTGTGTTTGTCCTCTAAGAAGCTTTCATTGGTGAGTGGGACCTGAAGTCAGACCAGATGTCTGCCCCCAGCCCACTGCAGGGGTCTGAATCAGACAAATGTGTATGGTTATCTTCCCCTCTCCCTGGGACAGGCGTCACTTTGGAATGGTGCTGGCCTCGATCAGGGATGATTGCACAGTGTGAGGCTAGTGGCACTGCATTGGAGGGACTCCTGCTAAGGGTGGGTCTACAAGAGAATGTGGGTGGGTAAACATTGTTATAAAATTGTGTGCTGGTCTGCTGCAAGAGGGGACCTATGGCCTGGAGAACTGCCAAGGGCAGGTCTGTGGAAGAATACAGGGGTGGGGCACGAGGTGCCAGCAAGGTCATGGCTGCTCTGCTGTGGGAGGGGAGCTGGAGCCACTTTAGAAAACTGCCTCACCAGAATGGAGGGGGGAGGTTTGAGGAACAGTGTAAGGGCAGGGTGTGCTGTTAGTAAGCTAGGCAGGAGTGTCCAGGCTGCACTGGTTCCTGAAGGTGTCTATGTATTTAGTCTGGGGGTCTGGGAAGAGAAATGGTGCCTGCCAGCTGTTTTCTCCTGGAAGTCATCCAAAGATCCCTGCCCCTACAGTACATGCTCTGAGATTGGTAAATAAAACCTCCTTCCTGTGTACACCAGCCATTTTTCAAACTGCTGCTTCCATACTGTATATTGGTGGGGCTCTTCATTGTGATTTATCTTTAAGGGTGGGAACTACATTTTCTGTTGCTCTCCATCCATTGCAAAGTCGAAACCACTATTCCAGGTGTTGAGCCCCATTTAACTGCAAGAACTCAAAGTTAGGCCCATCTGGTTTTCAAAGCCAGTGTTGTGGGGATTCATCTTCCCAGTGCGGCTCCCCCTTGCCTGGGATGGCTGATGAGGGGTCTTTTCTTTCCCTCTCTGTGCCTGTGGTGTCTCTCTCTCCTAAGGATAAGTTTGGCTCCTGGCCATGTCTCTGCACCTCCTATCCTTTTCAATGTGGCCTCTTCTCAACAGTTAGCTGTGGAGAGTCCATTCTGCCAGTTTTCAGATTGCTTACTGGGCTATTTGCCCTGATGTGGGTGATTTCTGTGTATTTCTGTGGGACAAAGTGTGCTTAGGAGTCTCCTATTCTGCCATCTCTCATTGTGGTTTTGATTTGCATTCCCTGATCATTAGTGATGTTGAGGATTTTTTCATATGTGTGTTGGCCATCTGTATGTCGTCTTTGGAAAAATGTCTTTTCATGTCCTCTGTGCATTTTTTAACTGGATTGTTTGGGCTTTTGATGTTGAGTTGTATAAGTTCTTCATATATATTTTTGATATTAAGTGCTTATCAAATATATCATTTGCAAATATATTCTCCCATTCAGTAGGTTGCCTTTTGTTTTGTTAATGATTTCCACCACTGTGCAAAACTATTTATTTTGATGTAGTCCCAATAGTTTATTCTTGCTTTTTTCCTCTTTGTTTAAGGAAACATATCTAGGAAAATGTTTTTATTGCTGGTATCAAAGAAATTACTGCCTATGTTTTCATCTAAGAATTTTATGGTTTCCAGTCTCACATTTAGGTCTTTAGCCCATTTTGAGTTTATCTCTGTGTATAGGGTAATAAAATTGTCCAGTTTCATTCTTTTGCATGTAGATGTGAAGTTTTCCAAGCACTATTTTTATTTTTTAAGGGAGGTGCAGGGACAGAAGAAGAGGGAGAGAGAGAATCTCAAGCAGACTCCATGTCCAACATGGAGCCCAACTTCGGGCTTGATCCTGCAGCCCTGAGATCATAACCTGAGCTCTGAAATCAAGAGTCAGATGTTTAATTGACAGAGCCACCCAGACACCCCTAAAAGCACTAAGTTTTTACCAACCCCCCACATTTATGTATATTATGTCATACTTTACATTTTTTAAAAAATGTATCCTTTGGCTTATTTTTATAGATATAATTGATTTTATTCCTTTTGTGCTTTACCTCTGTATTGGTTTTATAAGTGATTAATCTACTTTTACTAAATGTTTGCATTTATGTGTGAAATTTTTTTCCTTTTATAGTTTTCTTACTCCTGATTATGGCAGTTTTCTTTTTCCCCACTTAAAGGATGCCCATTAACATTTCTTATTAAGTCTGATTTGCTGAATAGAATATTCTCAGTTGTAGGTTCTTTTTTCTTTCAGCACTTTGAATATGTTATGCCACTTTCTTCTGGCCCATAAAGTTTCTGCTGAAAAATCAGCTAATAGGTTTATAGGGTTTTCCTTGTATATATTATTTTCTTTTGTTGTTTTTAAAATTATCACTACGTTTTGTCATTTTAATTATTATGTGTGGACTGCCTTGCATAAATTTTGTTGGGTGCTCTCTCTGCTTCCTGGGCCGGAACGTCTCTTTCTTTTCTCAAATTAGGACAGTTTTCAGCTATTATTTTTTCAAATAAATTTTCTGCCTCCTCTGTCTCTTCTGAGATCCTTATAATGCTTATGTTACTACACTTGGTGACATCACTGAGTACCCTTAACCTATTCTCATTTTCTTTTTTTTTTTAAGATTTTATTTATTTATTTGAAAGAGAACACAAGTAGGCAGAGAGGCAGGCAGAGAGAGAGAGAGAGAGAGAGAGAGAAAGGGAAGCAGGCTTCCTGCGGAGCAGGGAGCCTGATGCGGGGCTCGATCCCAGGACCCTGAGATCATGACCGAAGCCGAAGGCAGCAGCCCAAACCACTGAGCCACCCAGGCGCCCCCTATTCTCATTTTCTATTATATTTTTTTCTCTTTGCTTTTCAGCTTGGTTGCTTTCCATTACATCTGTCTTCCAGATCACTGATCTGTTCTTCTGCCTCCTCTAATCTGCTATGGATTTCCTCTAATGTATTTTTCATTGCAGTTATTGAGTTCATCTCTGCCTCGGTTTTATGTTCTGTATCTCTCTATGGAATGTCTAACTGAGATCTTCCACTCATTTTTCAAGTCCAGTAAGTATCCTTATGACCATAAATTTGAGTTGCCTAACAAGCATATTGCTTATTTCTATTTCATGTAGCTCTTTTGCCGTGGTTTTATCATGTTTTTTCCTTTGGCACTTACTCCTCTGTCTCCTCATTTTGTCTAACTCTGCTTTTCCCCCCTATGTATTATAGAAGTTAGTTACATATCTTGATCTTGAAAGTAAGTAGTGGCCTTTTGAAGAGGAGGTCTGGTAGTACCCAATTATGCAATGCTCCCTGTTCATCAGAGTCAAGCATTTCAATTGGCATCTCTTTTCTGGGTTGTGTGAACCCCACTATTGTGGCTGAAACATGTTTCCCTATAGTCAGATCCATTGCAATGGTCCCCTTTGCCTGTGTTATGTGCACCAGACAGTGTTTGGTCCCTGTGCTGTTAAAGGGACAGTCTGCTGAGGGCTTGTAGTTAGGTGATGTCAGCATTCAAACCAGAAGCTTCCATCAGCCCATCTGCTGGGGCTGTAGTTGCACAGAGCCATAGGGCATTCTCCTTTCTTTGTCCCTGAGAGGCTTTGTTGGTTGGTGGAGCTTGCACTTAGATCAGATGCCTGCCCCCAGTCTGCTGGGGCTGCCATCTCACTGATCAGCAGGGCACTCTCACTGTGTTGCCAGCCATAAGGTTCAGCTGTTGGGACTGTGGGCACACTGGCATGTGTGGATGTCTTCTTCTTTCTCCAGGGCAGGAGTCACTTTGGAGGGATGCCTTTGGAGTATGGCCAGTTGGATTGGGCATCTCTGCAGGGGAATGCAGGGGCAGGGTACTAGTTAACAAGATAGGTGGAGAGCATTCATCCTGCTTCCTGCAAGTGTCTGGCCAGCAAGGTTGATGGGAAGCAGGGAGGAAGAGAAATGGCACCCATCACCACATTTGTTCTATAATGATCTCCTTAAGATCATTGCCCCTCCAACATACAATCTGAGATTAGTAAATAAATTTTCCTAACTACCCCAGGCAATTTCAAACAGCTGCTTCTATGCTGTGTCTCAGCAGGATTATTTGTTTTGTTGGCTCCTTAAAGGTGAAGACTCAGTTTCTTATTGTCCTCCAGTTCTCCAGCTTTCCCAGAGCAAAACCTATTGATTTTTGAAGCACCAGAGTTAAGCCTTGCTGATTGTAAAGACTCGTGAATTTAAGTCCCACTAGTTTTCAAAGTTAAAATATTACAGAGACTTCTCTTTCCAGTGTGGGTCCCTCATGCCTGGGGTACCTGGCATGAGGCCTGATCTTCTGGCTTCCTGTAGTATCTTTCCTCTTTGTAGTTAGTTTTCTGGGATTTGGGTTCCTAAACTTGTCTCTGCCACTCCTACACATTTCAACGTGGCCCTCTCTCTATGCAAGTCCATTCTGCTAGTCTTTGGATCACTTTCAAAGATAGTTGCACAGATATAGCTGTTATCTCAGTGTGTCCATGGTTGAGATGAGCTCAGGACCCTCTTACTCCACCATCTTCCCAGAACTGAATCAACTCTGGAGTTTTAAATATCAAGTTTTTCTAAGGGAAGGTATACATAGCCTCTGCTGATGATTCAGGAATTAATTATAACCCCTCTCTGAATGTGGTTCAGGCAATCTAAAACACCGGTGCCCTGCTTATTTAACTCTGAGATAATTGTGGGTTTTATGTTTGAGCAGGAAAAAGTGAAGCAAGAACTCAAATACTTACGAGATCAAGAAAGCCATAAGATTAAAAATCATTTTGAAACTCTAAAGAACTTAGAAAATGAAATCTATGTGCATGACTTAAAAGTAGATGCTTTGCTCCTGGAAAATGAAAAATTGAGAAAAGTAAGTTCAAGAACACTTCACTTTGCATGATGGTTTTGGTTAGTTGCCTAGACCTATAATATAGTTACATGAGAAAGGGAGACTTAAAACATTTGAAATAAAGACTAAGTACATATAAAATAGTGCACAAATCATAAGTGAAACACTAAGTGAATACACACAGGTAACCAGCACCCAGATCTAGAAACAAAGCATTAACAGTATCCAGATATCATCTATGTTCTTTCCTGCCACTAACCTCCCCACAAAGTAAAGTAACAGTATACTGGCTTCTAACACCAAAGACTAGTTTTGTCTGTTTCTGAACATCATATGTATGGAATATTACAGTATGTACTCTTGCTCAATACTGTGTTTGCAAAGTACATCTTTATTATATTGAATGCAGTTATAGTTTGTTCAGCCTTGGTTCCATACATAGTATTCAAGTGTATAACTATACTACAATTTACATACTCTTGGAGGGGGGTTACAGAATTTCTAGCTGGGGCTATTATGAATAGAGTTGTCATGAACATTCTAGTACATGTGTTTTCAGGAACATATGTACATAATTCTGTGGGGTATACCCCTCAAGTGGAATCACAGAGCCATAGAAATGTGAACAATCCACTCTTGTGCACAGTGCCATCTCCCAGAGAAATTTCAGATCACTCCTAGCAGGGTATGTGAGAACACCACTGGTTCCACATTATTGCCAAACTTTGGTTTTTTACTTTTTTTTCCTACTTGACCATCTGGAGAGTTTGTAGTGGTATCCCATTGTGGTTTTAGTTTGCATTTTCCTGATGATCAAATGAAGCATCTATTCATGTGTTGGTGGCCATTTGTATACATCTTTGTTTAGTACCTGTTCAAGTGTTTTGCCCATTTAAAAATTTAAGTTGTATGTCGGTTTTGCATTGATTGTATCATTCTTTCTTTCTTTCTTTTTTTTTTTAAGTAAACCACAGTGACCTCAAAGTATCAGTGTATCCCAAGTGTTTTGCATAATGGCTCACATGGAAAAGGGACTCAGGCCCATGTTACCCTCACAGTAACCTTTAATGTGGATAATATATATTATGTCACTTTTATAGATGAGGAAATCAAGGTTCTACATTTTTAATAACTTTTAACAGCTAGAAAAAGAAGAAGTCCCTTGGCAATAAGACTCTAAGGGAAAAATCCTTTTACCTATGGGTACTCTTTTTCATCAGGTCAATTGCAACAGTTATACACCAATATCATGTGTTTCTGGTAAAATTAAAATGGCATAAGTGGTACTAATGTACTTTGAAAAAGTAAATGTGCTCCAGAGTCTGGGTACCAGCATCACTAACCTGCACATGTATAATACATCTTCTTTCTTCTAGCCCTTGCAGCAGTCTTATAAGGCATTTTGTCTACCCATGGAAATATTCCACAAGATTATCTTCCTGTCAAGATGACATAGATAATTTATTAAAATACTTGGAATTTTTATTGCTACTTTGGTAATGGATAAGCAAATGGATGACTTTGTGAAAGACTGATTCTATAAGTTCTGTTTTCTAGTTTATTGTCCATCTACTAGGTCCTGAATAATGCTGTTTATCTTATTCACTCCCCACTCTGTTCTACTGGTTACATCCCTTCTCTCAGCAGATATTTTAAGCACCCACCGAGTCCCTAGCCTTGGGGAAGTCTCAGTGAATACAGAGATGGGTAAGACACCACCCCAAGTCCTTAGGAAGCTCATCATCTAGCTAAGGAAATGAGCAAATAAATGGATAAATTAAAATTCAGTATGTTTACACATTTGAGAGTTATGGGAAACCAGACAAGTCTACAAACTGTAATTCACATTCAAAGAGGGGGCAAGAATGTCATCTTTGATGTGGCCTGCAGAGGTTTTCATGCTGGTTTACTACAAAACTAGCCAACAAGTCACACAGACTGACACAAGATCAAGGGCCCATAAGTAGACCCTATAACATGCTTATAAACAATTCTATGTCTTCTGTGGTAGTAGATGCAATTTCTTTTTTTAAAAAAAACCCATTTTACAGCATTTCAAAAAATGAATTTATTTATTTGACACAGAGAGAGAGAGAGAGAAGGAGGGAGAGATATCACAAGTAGGCAGAGAGGCAGGCAGAGAGAAAGGGGGAACCAGGCTCCGCACTGAGCAGAGAGCCCGATGAGGGGCTCAATCCCAGGACCCTGGGACCATGACCTGAGCTGAAGGCAGAGGCTTAACCCACTGAGCCACCCAGGCGCCCCCTAGGTACAATTTCTAAGATTTTTGTTTTAATCAGTAATTTATAGTATTTGACTATTTCCCTCTTGAAACAGAATCAATGCCATTTTTATATCCAAAGTCCATGCTTTCAAAGTTCCCAGAGACTTTAGCGTTTAGTATTCCTGAGCACTGGGTGGTCAGAACAGAAAACGATGAATTTAATACCCAAACCACTACTACCACCATCACTCACCCCAGTGAAACATCCGAATGGAGTGAGCAATTCTGTGGGGTCTCCAGACTTGATAACTCCTCTCTCTGAGGTCTTATGCTGAACCCCTCCAGTCTAGAAGCATGGCTGTCTTGGTACTTTTCCTGCACACACATTTCACAACACAGAACACTTTTTTGTTTGTGGGCACATTGCATTTAGGCAGAATACCTTTTAATATCTTTTTGTGGCAAATTATGTTCAGAATGCCATGTTTTGTCAGGTGCTTAAATGCTTATTGAGAAGCCAGATCCTTTCTCTCCTTCACCAGAATATAGCCTGGACAAGGGCTCTTCTCGCCACTGTTACCTTTGTACTGAGAGCAGTCAATGGCATGAAGAATCAATAGATGTGTGCCAAATGACTGCATGGATAATTTACGGTAACTAAACTGCTTAAAGCAATCATATGTCTTTCATTTCCAGTATATTGCATATATGAAGAACAAGATAGAACAGTACAGAAAAGGAGAAGATGATCTCAAGTCCACATCAAGTGAACTGTCTTGTCAATTGACAGCTCATCAGAGTAAGTAATATATCATGGGTGATCTGAACATATAAAAAATAAGTTTTTTGTTTTATTTAAATAAATTTTACTGACTTGCATACAATAAATAAGTCCATCTACAGTTCATGAGTTTTAATAAATGTACATGCCACTGTAACCACTGCTACTTCAAGCAAGATGGAGAACATACTATCCCTGCAAAACTTCTCACATCCCTTTGTTGTTGGTTTCCCACTCTGCAGTGCCTGGAAACCATCTTCCCTTCCCTCATTCCTTCCCTCTCCCATTTCCTCTCCCCTTCCCTTTCCTTTTCTCTCCCCTTCCTTCCTTTCCTCCCTCCCTCTTTCTCTTTCCTTCATTTTTTTCTTTCCTTCTTCCTTCCCTTCCCTTTCCTTCCTCCTTATTCTTTCTGTCCCCTTTTCTCCTCTTTCCTTCTCTCTCCTTCCTTCCTCCCTTCCTTCCTTCTTTCATCTTCTTCCCTTTCTTTCTTTCCTATTTTATTTTTATTTTGAGGGATAAAAAGTGAAAGATAGCATGAGAATAGGGGGAGGAGCAGAGGGGAAGGGGGGAAGAACCTCAAGCAGACTCCACGCTGAAAATGGAGCCTGATGTGGGGCTCAATCTCACACCCTGAGATCATGACCTTAGCCAAAACCAAGAGTTGAAGCTTAACCATCTAATCTACCCAGGTGCCCCGATCTGCTTTTTTTTTTTTCTTTTTTTTTCAATTTATTTATTTTCAGAAAAACAGTATTCATTATTTTTTCACCACACCCAGTGCCTGATCTGCTTTTTGTCAATAAGGATTAGAAACAAATGGAATGATGAAATACACTTATGTACCTGGATTCTTGCACTCAGCAAATTTTTAAAAATAATTTTTAAAAATAATTTATTATGTTGTTAGTCACCATACAGTATATCATTAGTTTTTGATGTCATCTTCTAAGATTTATTGTTTACATATAAAACCCAGTGCTTCATGCAAGAAGTACCCTCCTTAATACCCATCACCCAGCCAACCTATCCCCCTAAGCCCCTCCCCTCTAAAACCCTCAGTTTGTTTCTTGAGTCCACAGTCTCTCATGGTTTGTCTCCCCCTCCAATTTCCCCCTTTCATTTTTCCCTTCATCCTCCTAATGTCCTCCATGCTAGTCCTTATGTTCCACAAATGAAACCATGATAATTGACTTTCTCTGCTTGACTTATTTCACTCAGCATATTCTCCTCCAGTTCTGTCCATGTTGATAGAAAAGTTGGGTATTCATCCTTTCTGATGGCTGGGTAATATTCCACTGTGTATATGGACCACATCTTTATCTATTTGTCTCAGCAAACATTTTTTTTTTAGATCCATTCATCTATCATTGCCTTGCTCCTTTTTATAGCTCTGTAGTTGTATTCCATTATGTAGATGTACTATATTTTGTTTATTCATTCACCATTTGAAGGACATTTGGATTGTTTCCAGTACTTGGTTACTACTTGGTTACATGTATTTTTGTGAATATTTGTTTTCATTTCTCTTGGGTAAATACTGAGGTGTGGAATTGCTAGAGTCTCATCCCACTAGCAACAGGATACTCCACTCTTCACCAACATTTAAAATTGTCAAAACACTTAACATTTAAGCCATTTTAGTAGGTATATAATGGTATTTTGTTGTGATTTTTATTTGCATTTCTCTGATGACCGATGCTATTGAGTATTTTTTCATGTGCTATTTGACCACTTGTATATCATCCTTTATGAAATGTCTTGAATCAATTATCTATTGCAGCATAACAAATTATTACAAATCACTTACTTTGCTCCTCAATTGGTCATTTGGTGGTAGAAATCACTCATGTCTTCTCTACATGACATGAGCTGGGGCGACTTGATGGCTGGGTGTAATTCAGCAGCTGGGTCTGGAGTCATCTTCAGATACATCTACTCACTCAGTGTGACTGATGTTGCTGCTGACTCACAGCCAGAATTTCCATGTAGTGGCTTGGCCTGCTGCGTTTCAAAAGATAAGATCCCAGGTACAAGGGGAGGGGACACAGATGCCACCACTAATGGGAGAGGTGTCAATGTGATGTTGTGGGAAGAGCATGTGGGAGGGAATATATTGGGGGGCCATCTCTGGAAAAGTCTGCCCCATTTTTGTCCGTATCTTTTGCTCATTACCTTGTGTTGTGTTGTTGAGTTAAAATCTTTGTGTATTCTAGAAATGAGTCCTTTTTCAGTATGAGGCTTCTCATTTTCTTTATATTGTCCTGAAAGAGCAAAAGTTCTTCCTGTGAGTAAAGTCTAGTTTATTTATTTCATCTTTTAAGGGTAGTACGTTTTGTGTTCTAAGATATTTTCACCTAAGCCAGGTTCTCCAAGATTTTCTCCTATGTTTTCTTTTGTAAGTTTTTAGTTTCAGCTCTTATGTCTAGATCTCCAATTCAAGTTCAAATTTTTATACAGTGTGAGGTAAGAGTTGAATTTCATGTTTTCTCTCATGTATATCCAATTGTTCTAGCACCATTTTGAAAAGCTTATCTTCTTAGCATTGTACTACTCCAATGACGTTTTCAAAAATCAATGTTATAAGTCTGTTTCTTATTCTGACTTTATACCAATACCACACTGTCCTGATTACTTTCATGCTCAATCTGGATGTCAGGTAGTGTAAGTTCTCCATGTTTCTGGTAATCTTTTACAATGATTTTGGCTATTATAGGTCCTTTGATTTTCTTGTAAGCTTTCAAGGACAGCTTATTTGTCTATAAGTACACGCCTGCTGGGATCTTAATTGGGTTTCTATTGAATCCATAAATCAATTTGAGGAGAACTGACATCTTAACAAAATAAAATCTTCCAATCCAAGAACATAGTATACATCTCCATTTATTTGGAACTTATTTTTCACAGCAAGATTTTACAGCTTTTAGGTGTTATATTAGTGGTCCTCAAGACCGTCCTTAGGCTCAATGATCAGCTAGGATTGACCAGGCTCAAGTTGCTACACTTCTTGTCCATTATAGTGAAGGATATGGAGTAAAACTAGCAAAGGGAAAAGGCATATGAGGCAAGTGTGGAGGAAACTAGATGCAAAATTGCAAATTGCCACCTGGTGTAGTTGCACAGATGCATTTAATTTCCCCAGTAATGGTACGTGACAGCACCTGCAAAGTGGTGCCACAAAGGGGCCCCTGGACTTCGGCATCCAAGGTACTTATTAGAGGCCGTTGGTCATGAAGATGTGCAGTGCCTGTGAAAACTCAGCTACTCAAGGTGTTCATGTGTTTCTTTTATGCTATTAGGATGGTAAATTGCACCAACTCATTTTTGAATGTTAAACCAATCTCCTGAGATAAAACCTGCTTGTTCAAAAGCTATTATTGTGGGGGCGCCTGAGTGGCTCAGTGGGTTAAAGCCTCTGCTTTCAGCTCAGGTCCTGAACCCAGGTTTCTGGGATGGAGCCCCTGCATCGGGCTCTCTGCTCAGCAGGGAGCCTGCTTTCCTTCCTCTCTCTCTGCCTGCCACTCTGCCTACTTGTGATCTCTGTCAAATAAATTAAAAAAGAAAGAAAGAAAGAAAGAAAAGCTATTATTGTATTTATATATTGCTGGGTCCAATTTGCTAATCTTTGTACAGATTTTTGTGTCTGTGTGCAAACCTGCTTTGTTTTGCTTGCACTTAGGTCTGGAAAGTACCCTCCAGCAGAAAGCCAGGTGATCGTTAAGGCTTGCCTCATTTGTCACCCCTCCTTCAAGTGTCCCATTTCTGTGCTGCCCATTCTCCAGTACCTGAAAACTGGATATTAAAACAGATATATTCAGGGTACCTCTTTGGCTTAGTCAATAGAGCATGTGACTCTTGATCTCAAGAATGTGAGTTCAAGTCCCATACCAGGCATGAAGCCTACTAAATTTAACATATTTCCTCCTTGTTTACAGTGAGTGGGCAAGTCTAATTCAGTTATTCTGTAATTTGGGAGTGGAAATTTTTAGATAAGCAATTTTTGAAAAACAAATAGCACTACTTTCATAAAAATTTTCACATTTCTGTAACCCTTGTATTTCAAAAATCTTTTATTTTAGCGGAGTATTTGGATTTGTGGGATGACTTTCATGCTACAGTTAAGGTGAGCTTTTTTTTTTGCCTCCATAAATATAATATTCCTAATAATAATCACCTACCTAATGTTTGTGTGTATGTGTGTACCTGTGTGCCTCCATAAGGTAGGGGGCCAGGATTGGGGGGATTGACAGTGTTAGTACACTCATCATATCTTAACATGAGTGCTCTGTATTGTTTAAAAAAAAAAAAAAACAAATTCACCTGAGTAAATTTTAAACATCTTATTGGCTCTGTTCAATGATTCATGAATCAGGCAACATCCCAGCTAGCAGATTAAAAGGTGCTCTGAGGAGCTATACAAGAGGCTGAAGGGAGCTGGAACCTGGTAGTTATACTAAGCACAAAAAGCAGGTTGATTATTGCAAGATTAGTTTCCTTTAGGGGGTGGCAGGGATTATTAGGCAGATGATCTAACTGGTGTTGATGAGGTGGTTCCTGATAGACTGGTGTAAGATTCCATTTCTGAGAGAGCCAAAACTGTAATTAAATCGATTCTGTTTGGTGACGTGAGGCTTTGCCTAGGTGACTCCATTTGGAGCTGTTGTCTTTTTAGCGGGGCCAAATGTCACTAAAATCTTAATCTTTTGGGACACTGTCTTCCTCCACCCCACCTCCACCTGCAAACACAAATCGCACACACACTATTTTAGGACAGATTTGTCAGGTCTGAAGTCCATCTGTCCTCCATGTTTTACCTGCCCTGCTCCTCTCACCGCTCTCCCCCCTCCAAAGGCTGCTAGGTGAAGTTTAAATCCTGGCTTTGCCACTCTCTTGAGTATTTAAAGTTTACATATGATTCTGGCTCAGACTTTAACCTTTTCCAGATGAGGCTACTGAGGTTCACAGTTTAAGTAACTTTGCCCAAGACCAAACAGTTAATGAACCTATGGGGATTTAAAGCTCAGATCTAGCCTGGTTCCAAAGTTTTTTCTCTTCAGCTGTAAGCCATGCCGATTATGCCCTGAAGTTCCATGCAGCTCTGAAGGTGAGCGGGCTTCTTATTCAGCCCCCATCCCTGCCAAGGTTAGAGGTAGTGAGCATTCCATTCAATTGTCTCATTTGCTAATCTGTTTTCTTCTGAGATCTTCTACAGAACTTTGTAAATGCGATATGGACATTTATTCTGCATGAGTAATACCAATTTTACATACATATTTTTGTCTTAGGTATGATTCACTCAATGTTTTTATTTATTTGGTTGGAATTTATATTCACACATCCCAAAATATTATTTTTTTAAAGGAACTGGTAAGCAGTGGTGATGAGATTTTGCAAGAAATAAAAAACCTAACAACGAAGCTGAAGGAAAGAGATGAAAACATTGAACATATCAGCATTTGGCTAGAAGGGAATCTTGACGAGTTGCGTGATCTTATGGAACAGGAATCAGAAACAGACCCCCATAGTAAGTAACTTCTCAAAGCTTTGGGTAACAAAGAACCTCTTGTTATTTTACTGTAGCCAGTACTATCAAAAAGGCATTTAAAAATCTAACCAAATAATGTCATTATCCCTAACAATCCTTCCCCCATTTATGTCACATTCACCTAAACATTTCTCATTTGTGGGGTCAAATGTGGCAATGCAGCAGTGTTGGAGAAATGTCCAAAAGAACTATGAGAGAACCTAACTGGGGAAGAGACTTGACCCTAGTTAAGGAATGGGGAGAGGGCTCTGAAGGACCAGAAATTGAGCTGAAAGCACAAGGAAGTTTTCTGGCTTCCTTAACTCCTTTTATTTCTGTTCCTGGAGCACTGGCACTGTGGGGCTTTGAAGGTAGGTGGGCCTAGGCTCAGATATTGGCTCTGCTTATCTCTACTCCCCAGTTTCCCTGGTTGTAAAATATGGATAGTTAACTGCAAGTTATAGAGCATCAGACCCAAATTAGGCACTCATCAGATCTCTCGAAATCTAGCACCCTCCTGTGGGAGATGATAGTCAACCGCAGCTCCTTGGATTACCTGACCATCTCTGATTTTGGATTTTCCCTGTTGAATGGCTGTGCTTTTGGATTTTCCCTGTTGAATGGCTGTGCTCAAGGATGGAACTTCTAGGGGCGCCTGAGTGGCTCAGTGGGTTAAAGCCTCTGCCTTTGGCTCAGGTCATGATCCCAGGGTCCTGGGATCGAGTCCTGCATCGGGCTCTCTGCTCCTCAAGGAGGAGAGCCTGCTTCCTCCTCTCCCTCTGCCTGCCTCTCTGCCTACTTGTGATCTTTGTCAAATAAATAAATAAAAATCTTTTAAAGGATGGAACTTCTAGAGAAGGCCTGATCTCTTCCAGCTCAACAGCTCTTGCTTGTCCTCTTCTGGACACCATCTGTCACTGCAGCTGTGCAGATCCTGGCCCTCTCCTTCCGGAATGCTGCACCAAGCTCCAGAAGCAGATGGAGCACCTTTGAGCCTGGCAAGAGAGTAAATGCTGCAGTCACTAAGCTGAATAAGACCCGGTCCCTGAACCTCGATGTGCATACACTGAGAGAACAAACAAGGAAAGAGCATATATAAGGGATTCCTTCTAGTGAGTGGCTGTGAGAGGATAATGAGAGGAACCTCCAAGCTTTTTTTTAGGTGTTGGGAATACATAGGGATGTCTTCCTGAGAGGGCAATAGATGTGCTCTGGCCGAGGACTGCGATAGCATGGCTGAGTGGGTATGTGCTGGGGATTCCGACTGACACATGTGGAGGACAGGCTTATCAGAACTTAAAATGCCAGATTTATCTTGAAAATGAAGATCGTTAACTTTTTGCCTTAACATTCCTTCTTGCAAATAAAAGGTAAACAAGCTAACTCTCAGTGTGTATTCCTAAATCAAATAGTAACTGAGTATAGATTATTTTTTAAGAAGTATTAAAAATAATTGTTTTAAAATTCTAGAAGTCCCCAAGTCTTATATAACAAGTTACAGATAAATAACTTGTGTATTAACCAAATATTTTCACTTGATATGTGCAGTACAGAAAACTTTTTTTAAGGTCAAGGGATATTTTAAAAGAAATAACAAATTTGTCTACATTGTCATCACCTTTTTACTATGGTGATGAGGACCTGAGAGTTGTATTTTGATCATTTAATTCTGGAAAAGAAACATTAAGGCAGAATCAAAATTTCAGTAAGGTAATTTTAAAAGTTTGCTGAAAAATTGTCAAAAGGTCTCTTGGAAAAATTAAGCATCTGAACTAAGAAGAGTTTTCTCTAGAAGAAGAGTTTTCTCTAAACTCTAAGAAGAGTTTACCATACTCTCAAGCATTAGAATCACCTGTAAGAGGTTTAAAAAAATCCTTCTGCTCAGCCTGTACCCTAGGCCAATTCTAAATCTCTCGGAGTGGGACCCAGGCATGTTTTAGACCTCTCTCCAGTGGGCTCCAATGGGTCGCCAAATCTTGCAAACGAACAGTTTTAGACAAATAAATAACCATGTAATTGTTAAATTTATCAGTTGACCCAAATCAAAATATTTTGACCTTTAAATTACCTATCCAGCACTGGTTAGCAAAATAATTACCATGCACTATAGCAGTGAGAGTTGTAATGCCCTATAAGGACATAAGTTAAAACTGAACAAAGCTGAGCCAGGACAAAGGTGATTTGTTTATATGTTTAATAACCACGTTTTAACAGATCATTTAGTAACATTAGCAACCACAGTTGCTATGATTTGTTCTGGTCTTGTTCTTAAAGCAAATGAAAAATGCACATACCTATTTAAGTATTCCTGAGAATCTCTGCATTTGAAGAATTATAATTACTTGCATGGTTTTTCCTCTTGCACACACATTTTTCTGCTAGAATAGGAAATCAGAAAAGATAATTGTTAAAATGGCTCCATTTTAACAATTGTCCCTCCATGTGGAGGGACAGATATGGTCCTGGTAATCAGATACATGGCTCCCTACACCTCCCTCCCCTGCCACACCACGTCCCAGATTACACAATTGTCCAGTTGAGGATTCTTTGGGAAATTTAGAATTTTAATGCACACTAATAGCCACCCAAACTTGTGTGACATACACAGAATTTTTGCATTTTATTTTTACTCTTACAGAAAAGAAGAAACAAATCCGTATCAAAAAAGTCCATCCCCCGGTGGTTGAATGTACTATGAAAAACATTAACAAAGAAAAGCTAACAAAATAACTTGAAGGCTACAATTGTTGTGAATTTAAAAGGCACAAACAAAACTATAAAACAAGTGAGTGCACTTTCTTTCATATTTTGCAATGGTCAATGGATGTCCTAAGTTTAACAAACCTGCATAATCCCCACTAAATAGAATCTGTAAATAACCTTCTAAACAATACAAATGGAGAAAATGGCCAGATTATTAGGTTAAGTGCCAAAAAAACCTTATTTTGCTCCCACATGGATCTCTTAAAGGGTTCCGAGCATAAAATCCACAGCACACCCATTAATAACTAACCACAGAAAAACTGTATCTTGTATATATTCTGTATTTAGTTTTAGAAGGTATCAATTTTAAGATGCATCCTAATTCAGAGATGTCACAATGTGAAAAAAGTTTCAGGATCAACATGGCATTGTCTATATATCCTTCAAAAATGAGATCAAAGAGGAAGGGACTATGTGAATACATGTATTTATTCATTTGGACTACTTAAGTCTGAATTACTTCCACAAGTAGTGTGGCAAAATACAATTAAATGTCAACATCTGAGATTTTTTGTAGTTAAGCATTTTATTGTTTTTCTTAACAGAAACAATCATCAGAAGATGTCTTCAACCAAACTACCCATAAAAAGAAAACTTGTTATATAAATTATCCTCTATTTTTATAATCAAAATACTGTATTGGTAAAAATAAATAACAATAAACAACATACATCATTTTCATATTTGCTATCAGACCACAAGGTATGTTTGTCCTTATAATTCATTATATTTGAAAAACAAATTGAAATACAACAGACATGCACAATTAGGCCAATGCTTAGGATTTCAGATTATACTTACCAAGATATAGAGAAACATGATTTTGCTCTAAAGAATAAATTGTTGAGGAGGCAAGGGCTTCCTAACATGCTCCTAGTGTCATAGAATGCTAAAGTATATATTTAATGTAACAGGCTACTACAGCATTTTGTATTTTCCAACTCTAACCATAAAGTCTGTTAAGTCAAAAACAGAAAAAAAAAGTCCAAAAACCCCTAATCTTTCTTCCAGGTACAACAGAAGAGTATTAATGCATTTTATATATTTTTTTTTTACTAAGAACACTTTTTAGGTTTTTTGGTATTTTACATTCAGTGTCCATTGGCTCCTTCGGAGAGTATCCGTGAAGGCTCCGTAAATTTTGCCGTGAACAAGTAAAAAAGAGCTGGTGTGGGTACCAAAGCCAAAAGGGGTAAATCCTGCTCGAGTTTATCCACTCTGGAAATGGATATTATTCCATAGGCGTGAAGTAACCAGTGGCTGAAGAGAACAATAAGTCTTTTCTTTCTCACCAGAAGATCATAGCAGTTCTATATAATTTTGTAAAAGAAAAGACAAATACAAGTTATTGGACTGAATAAGCTAGATAATTTATTACGTTATAATTTAACATGTATTACTTATTGGGAAGATGGCAGAATAGGAAGATTCTAAGCTCTCCTCATCCCACGGATACAAGGAGATAACACACATCAATGCAACTCACTCTGAAAATGACCCAAAGACTGGCAGCAGAAGACCTTTCACAGTTAGTTGTAGAGAGGAAGCCACATCAAAAAGGGTAAGAAGGGTGGAGTGACGGTTAGGAACCATGTGCTGAGAGAGACTAACCACAAGAAGCCCAAGGATCAGACCCTACACCAGCAGCCCTAGGCATGGGGGTCCAGCACTGCGAGGAGTCCCCCAGTGGGCCTTATTAAGAGGTTTTTGTTTTTGTTGTTTTACAATCAGGGGCCTTTAGCTCCAGGAGAGCCAGAAAATAACAGAGAAACTGAGTACTCCCAGCCATTAAAGAGCCATCATAATAGGTAAGTGATGAATCACTAAATTCTACTCCTGAAACACTAGAGGTTAACTAACTAGAATTTAAAAAAAAAAAAAAAAAAAAAAAAAAAGAGCCAGCATAACAACCTAACAGAAATACAGCTAGAAGCAGCAGTTTGAAAAGCACCAGGGGTGTATGAGAAGGAGATTTACTAATTTCAGAATGTAGGGGCAGGGATCTTTAGGAAACTTATCCAAGAACAAAAGAGCTAGCACATTCCCCGACCTCAATACCCAGACACTTGCAGGAACCAGCAGAACACTCTTCACCTAGCTTGCTACCACCACACCCAGCCCATGTTCTCTTGCAGATTCACTCAGCAGGTGTCCCTCCTGCCCCCACACACTCTGCACGCAACCCCAGGAGAGATGGCAGCATTCCAAAGTGGCTCCTGCCCTTATAACCAAAAGTGCAGAGGAAGTACCCTGCTGATCAGTGCCATGGTAGCTGCAAGAGACAAATGGGAACAAGCATCTGGTGTGATTGCTAGGCCCACCGACCTACGAAAATCTCTCGGGGACAGGGAAGGGAGAGGTTAACCCTGGAGAGTGATTTAGCTGCAGCCCCAACACACAGAAGGGGGACAGGCATCTGGTCTGACTGCCAATCCTGCCCAACTACAGGCCTCGGGGGCCCCAGACTGACACTTTAACAGCTCAGGCCCCAAACCCTGCCTGGTATGCCCTGAGCAGATGAAGGAAGCCACTGCAGCTGACTGGACTGACACAGCCCCAACAGCAAGGCCCATATACCCCACAGAGGAGGTACCCTTGCAGTGCCTGGTTCTGGTGAATGGCAGCACTGTGCCACAGGACCCCTTCTTCATAAGGCCACTACTTTCCAGATCAGGAGATGTAGCTGACTTTTCTAATACAAAGGAAAAAAACAGAGTTAGACAAAATGAGGAGACCAAGGAATAATCCCCAAAGGAAAGATAAGCAACATGCCTGATAAAGTAATGGTCATAATTGAGCAGAGGATCTCAGTGAGACCTTCAATAAAGATATACAAAATATAAAACACAACCAGTTGGAAATGAAGAACTAATAACTGAAATGAAAATTACACTCGAGGAAATCAATAGAGAAGGGAGAAGAACAGATCAGTATCTGGAAGACTGGTGTAATGGAAAGCAGCCAACCTGAACAGCAAACAAAAAAAAATGTACTAAAAAAGGAGAACAGGTTAAGTGACACCATCAAGCATAACAATAGTCACATAATAGGGATCCCAGAAGGAAAAGAAAGAAAAGGTGCAGAAAATTTATTTGAAGAAATAAAAGCTGAAACTTCCCTAATCTGGGGAAGAAAACAGACATCCAGATGCAGGGAGCACAGACAGCACCTAACAAAACCCAAGACACAATAATTAAAATGGCAAAAGTAGTGATAGAGATTGTATAAGCAGCAAGAGAAGAGAAAGCAATTACACATAAAGGAAACTCCTTAAGACCATATCAGGTGATTTTTCAGCAAAAATTCTGCAGGCCTGAAGGGAATGGCACAATATTTTCAAAATGGTTAAAGAAAAAAACCTGTAACCAAGAATACTCTATTCAGCAAGACTGTTATTGCAGCGCTGAAGGAGACAGGAGTTTTCCCAACCACTAAACCAGCCTTACAGGAGATGTTAAAGGGAATTCTGAGTGAAAAAACAAACAAACAAACAAACAAACAAAAAAACTCATAATAAGGAGTAAGAAAGCTATAAAAGGAAAAAATGTCACTGGTAAATGCAAACATGTAATAAAAGATTAACCACATATAAAACCATTATGGAGAGTAAAATGTAAAAACAGTAAAATCAATTATATCTATAAAAAGCAGTCAAGGGACTGACAAAAGGATGTAGAGTATGATGACATATATGTAAAACATGGCAGGAATGGAGGGTAAAAATTTAGTGCTTTTAGAATGGGTTCAAACGAAAGTGACCCACAACTTAATTTAGACTGCTATACATGTAAGAAGTTATAAATGAATGTAATGGTAACCATAAATCAAAAACCTATAAAATGCACACAAAAAGAAAGGAATCCAAGCATGACACTGAAAGCATCAAACCACAGGAAAGAGAAAAAAGAGGAGCAGAGAACTACAAAAATAACAGTGAAACAAGTAACAATGGCAATAAGTACATACCTATCAATAATTACTTTGAGTATAAATGGACTGAATGCTACAATCCAAAGACATAGGGTACAGAATGGATAAAAAAACAAAAGCAAAATCCATCTAAGTGCTGCCTTTAACAGACTTTTCTTCAGACCTAAACACACATGTAAGATTGAAAGTGAAGGGACAGAAAAACACATCACGCAAACAGAAGTTAGAAGATAGTTGGGTTAGCAATACTTATATGGGACAAAATAGAATTTAAAACAAGGAGTGTACCAAGAGATAACTATATAATTATAAAGGGAACGATTCTACAAGAGGATAGAACAATTATAAATATCTATGCACCCAAAAAGGGAGCACCTAATACATAAAGCAACTATTAACAGATAGGAAGAAACTAACAGTAATAGAATAATTGTTGGGGACTTCAATATTCCACTTTCATCAATGGATACATTATTCAGACAAATCAAAAAGGACACAATGGCTATGAATGACATGAGACCAGATGGACCTAAATGATATATTCAAACATTCCATCCAAAAACAGTGGATTACACATTCTTTTCAAGTGTGCATGGGATCTTTTCCAAAATAAATCACGTGTTAGGCCACAAAAAAAGTCTCAACAAACTTAAAAAGATCAAAATCATATCATGCATCTTTTCCAATCACAAAGGGATGAAACTAGGAATCATAAGAAAAAGTCTAGAAAGAACACAAATACATGGAGGCTAACTAACATGTTACTAAACGATTAATGGGTCAACCAAGATACCAAAGAGGAAATAAATAAGTACATGAGACAAATGAAAACTACAATGGTTCAGTATCTTTCAGATGCAGAAAAAACTGTTCTAAGAGGAAAGATTATAGCAACAGAGGCCTACCTCAAGAAATAAACATCTCAAACAAAGTAACCTTACCGCTAAAGGACCTAGAGAAAGAACAAATCCCAAAGCGAGAAGGAAGAAAATAATAAAGATTAGAGCAGACGTAAATGAAATAGAGGCAAAAGGAAGGAAGGAAGGAAGGAAGGAAGGAAGGAAGGAAGGAAAAGAAAAGGAAAGAAAGAGAAAATTGAACAGATCAGTGAAACATGAGCTGGCTCTTTGATGATCAACAAAATTGATAAACCTTTAGCCAGACTCAGCAAGAAAAAAGGTCTCAAATAAAACCAGAAAAGGAGAAGAAATGACTGACACCACAGAAATAAAAAGGATGTTAAAGGAATATTATTATGAAAAATTACATGCCAATAAATTGGACAACTTTAAAGAAATGGATACATTCCTAGAAGCATATAATCTCTCAAAAGTGAATCAGGAGGAAATAGAAAACTTGAACAGACCAATTATTATTAATGGAATGGAATCAGTAATCGAAACGCTCCCAAGAAAATAAAGTCCAAGACCAGATGGCATGACAGGTGAATTTTATCAGACATTTAAAAAAGAATTAATACCCATTCTTCTCAATCTATTCCAAAAAATAGAAAAGGAAGGAAAGCTTCCAAATTTATTCTACAAGGCCAGCATTACCCTGGTAACAAAATCAGATAAGGACACCACAAAAAAAGGGGGAAACTACAGGCCAGTACCTCTGATGAACATAGATGCAAAAAGCCTAAACAAAATATTGGTAAACCAAATGGAACAATACACTAAAAAAATTATTCTCCACAATCAAGTGGGTTTTATTCCAGGTTGCAAGGGTGGTTCAGTATTGGCAAAATCAATATGATAATCACGTTAATGAGAGAAAGGATAAAAATCATAGCATCATTTAAACAGATGCAGAAAAAGCTTCTGACAAAGCGCAACCATCTGTTTGTGATTAAAAACCTCTCAACAAAGTAGGTCTAGAGGAAAGGAACCTCAACATAGTAAAGGCTGTATATAAAAACCTCACAGCTAATATCTTACTAAATGGTGAAAAACCAAGGGCTCTTCCTCTAAGATCAGGAACAAGGAAAGGACGTTCACTCTCACCACTTCAACAGAATACTAGAAGTTTTAGCCACAGAAACAAGAAAAAACAACAAAACAAAAGACATTCAAATTAGTAAGGAAGAAGTAAAACTTCCACAATTTGCAGATTACATGATACTATATATAGAAAACTCTAAAGACTCCACCAAAAAACTACCAGAACTGATAAATGAATTCAATGAAGTCACAGGATACAAAATTAATGAACAGAAATCTGTTGAATTTCTATACACTAATAACAAAGTAGCAGAATGAGAAATTAAACAATCTTATTTACATTGTATGAGAATAATAAAACATCTAGGAATAAACTAAACCAAGGAAGCGAGAGGCACCTGGGTAGTTCAGTCTTTAAGTGTCTGCCCTTGGCTCAGGTCATGATCCCAGGGTACCAGGACCAAACCCTGCATTGGGCTCTCTGCTCGGCAGGGAGCCTGCTTCTCCCTCTCTCACTCCCCCTACTTAAGTTCCCTCTCACTGTCTCTCTGTCAAATAAATGAATAAAATCTTTAAAAAACAACAACAACAAAACAAACAAAAATACACCAAGGAAACGGAAGACCTGTACTCTGAAAATTATAAAACACTGATGAGAGAAACGGAAGGTGACACAAACAAATGGAAACTCCATGCTCATGAACTGGAAGACCCATGTTAAAATGTTTATACCACCCAAAGAAATCTACAGATATAATGCAATCCCTATCAAAATAGCAACAACATTTTCTACAGAAGTAGAATAATCGTAAAATTTGTTTGGAACCACAAAAAAATCCTAAATGGCCAAAGCAATCTTGAGAAAGAAAAAGCTGGAGTTATGACAATCCCAGATTTCAAGACACACTACAAAGCTGCAGTAATCAAAGCAGGAAGGTACTGGCACAGAAAGAGACACACAGATCAACGGAACAGAATAGAAAGCCCTGAGATAAACGCATGCATATAGTAATAATCTAGGACAAGGGAGGCAAGAGTATACAAAGGGAAAAAGACAGTCTCTTCAATAAATGGCGCTATGAAAACTGTGTACCTACATGCAAAGGAATGAAGCCGGACCACTTTCTTACCCATACACAAAAATAAACTCAAAATAGATTAAAGGCCTAAATATGAGAACTGAAACCACAAAATTCCTAGAACAAAATAGGCAGTAATTTGACAATGGCTACCTAGGTCTCCTCAGGCAAGGGAAAAAGAAGCAAAAGCAAAGCATTGGGACTACACCAAAATAAAAAGCTGTTACATAGTGAAAGAAACCATCAACAAAACAAAAAGGCAATCTAATGAAGGGGAGAAGGTATTTGCAAGTTATATATTTGATAAGGGGTTAATATGGATGTATATTTTATATATATATGTGTGTGTGTGTATGTGTATATATATATATATATATAAATTAATACAGATATGCATATATCTGTATATCCTATAACTTCTACAACTCAACACCCAACACTCAACATCTGTATATCCTGTACCTTCTACAACTCAACTTAATTTGATCTGATTTAAAAAAATGGGCAGAGGACTTGGACAGTTTTCCCAAGAAAGACTTAGAGATGGCCAAAGACATAGGAAAAGATGGTCAACATCACTAATCACCAGGGAAATTCAAAATCAAAACTACAATGAGATATCACCTTAGACTTGTCAGAGTAGCTAAAATCAAGAACACAAGATACACATGTTGGCCAAGATGTGGAGAAAAAGGACCCTTGTGCACCGGGAATGCCAATTGGTGCAGTCATTGTGGAAAATAGTATGGAGGGTCCTCAAAAAATTAAAAATAGATTACCCAAATCCACTACTGGGTATTTACCCAAAGAAAATGAAAACACTAATCTGAAAAGATATGTGCACTTCATTATTTACATAGCCAAGATGATGGAAGCAACCCAAGTGTCCATAGACAGATGAATGGATAAAGGTGTGGTACACATAAACAATGGGATATTACTTAGCCATAAGAAAGGATGAGATCTTGCCATTTGCAACAATATGGAGAGACCTAGAAGGTATATTGCTAAGTGAAGTCTTTCAATCAGAGAAAGACAAATACCATATGATTTTACTCATAATGTAGAATTTAAGAAACAAAGGATAAAAAGGGGAAAAAAACAAAATTAAATAAGAAAGACTCAAATACAGAGAACAAACTGGTGATTACGAGAGGGGAGGTAGGTGAAAGAAGGGGGTTGAGTACACAAATCATGAGCATAGAGTAATGTACAGAATTGCTGATTATACTGTACACTTGAAACTAACATAACACGGATGTTAATACTTCAATAAAAATAAAATGTACTGTGTCCACACAATAATCTCAGAATCACACAATGTTTGACCTAAAAAGGACCCAAGAAATTATTCAGTCTAATCACTACACTTTACAGATGAGGAAACTGAGGCTTCCAACAGTCATAATAAACAATCAGGGACAGCACCAAAACAGGAGCCCATGTCTCTCAATTCTAGTCCACACCACCATTTAACCCTGGAAACACTACAGTTTCTTCTGAGAGATATGAACCAGAAGGGAACTCCACATGATGTGCCTTTTTCCTGCCCTGATCCACTGTAACTGAGTCTTATAGGCAGGAAGGAGGAGGTATATACACCCAACTTCCTTACTCTTAGTATTCTTGGAGTCTGCTGCCTGGATAATTAAAAAGGAGCACAAATGACATGTGAACAGCCTGATTTCCTTTAATCTTTGAACAGCTTCCTAATATGTAGAAATTGGAGGGAATAAGTGATTATAAAAGTAATATCTAAAGGAGCTAATAAACACACTAAAATGTAATTTGCGGAAGGTTACCAACTCTCTCTTATTAAATGACTCATTAACTCACCTAGAACTAGACTTTTCTTTTCCCTATTTCTGATTCATTACAAAGTGCTACTTGAAGTACATGAACATTTTATATAGGAGATTCCTAGAGCAGAGAGATCAGTTTCAAGCTAGTTTAGCTATCCATAGTAGTTATAGATAAACAAAAATTCAAAAACTTCATTTTATTGAAATATCCAATCATGTCTCCCTCAAAAATGAATCTGCTTATCTTCTTTAAAAATGTTGTGTTGTTGATTAAGGATTACAAAGCAGAATTGGAGACAGAATACAAAAGAAAAGATGTAAATCACCATAAAAATATTCTGTCTAGTCTACTATTATTCTGGCTGAAAGTCATTCCCTCTCATTCTTTCACTAATGTAAAAGAAAAAAGAGTAACAGCAATGACTCCAAAGTAGATAACAACTTACTTCCCCTGGGTTGAACTTATTTACAAAAGAATTTTGAGAAATCACACACCTTACCAACAGTAGTACAGCACCTGAAGATTGTGCCAAGGCACTAGATTAGCAAGCAACACTTTTATTCCTTTCAAGTTAAAGGAATAAATCAAAGAGTTCTAACAGTGGCCTTCCACTGAAATACTAAAAAGAGGCAGAAGACGGAGATCACAAAACAGGAACAGGGTCAAAACTAATGTGACTATGACATTATTTCCAAATCACCAAAATATTAGAGTGCAAAAGTAAAAAACATCCATAATCAATAAAGTTGGGAAGAAAGTTGAGTACAAAATGTATATAATTACTGATGACTGTCAGTGTTGCCAATGTAAAATAAAGTGTAAAATTAGTTCTACACACAATAAAGCATTTCATGTTTCCTTCAAAACAGTATTAATAACTTTCAACATTTCAATAATTAAACATTTTCTATGTGTGTAAGTTATGTGATATGATTGTTTTTTCTCCAATATGCTGGATAGTTGAGTCTACCACTGCATGAATTTCCCAAGCAAATACAGTCCAATATACAACCTCGCATAAACTTAAAATGCTAACAGCTACTGAGTGCCATCAAATAGCCATTCCTAAATCAATCAGCTGTACCATATCATATGTACTATTCTATTCAGTTGTTAAATTAAAAAACAATCAATCAAAAAAACCTTTAACAAAGGAAAAAAAGATTTCCTACCTCTATTTCAGAAGCTGACATGTACACAGCCAGAGTAACCAAAGATAATACTAATATAATGTATGGGAAGGCATAATCTGAAAAAAACAAACATTGGTATTATATTGAAAATTAAACAAATTTTCTGAATAAACCATCAAAAAAATTCAAACAGCATAATTCTCCTCATAGTGAAAACTTTCTCAACCAGTCCTATGAGAGACTTAAGTCCTAATGCCCTAAGGCAGGGGTCAGCAATCTTTCTGTAAAAGGCCAGATGTAAATATTTTTGGCCTTGTGGGCCACACAGTGACTGTCTCTATCACCCAAATCCCTGCTGCAGTGGGTACAGCCAGACAATCCAGAAATGAATGGGTGTGGCAATGTTCCAATAAAACTTTAGGGGTAATAAAATCCAAATTTCACATAATTTTCACGTTAAGAATTATTTTTCTTTTAATTTTAAAATTGTAAATTGTATTTTAAGTTGTAAATTGTAATTTTAAAAATGTAAAACTCCTTGGTCCAGCTTTGAAGACCCTACCTTGAGGCATCATTGAATGTAAAGAATTAACTTCTGTCTGTGCTTCTAGAACACTAGTATGTACTGAACTTGGGAGGACTGAGAAAGTAATTACTCAAATAATTTTGTTTTGTGGTCCAGATGGGGGACACTGGTTGAGAAGAGCTACACAGTTTTAATAACTCTTTAGAAAAGTTCAGTGTCAATAAACCTCAAAGGACAAACGGATCATTCAGTATTCTTTATGTCAAAATTCTAGATATTTCTACTTCAAGCAAAACTTTTCCTTATAAAACACTATTTTTCTCTTAAAATGTTTTCAATTTATAGCACACTAAAACAAATGAACAAATTGAGAATAAAATCATGAATTATTTTTCATATAATTATTTTAAAACAAGTTCAATTTATGAAACCACTAATCATTCTACATCGCAGTGGAACCCATTTGGAAAAATTTCAAATGTTAATTCAGAAAGCAGAAGCCAGAAATTCTGACTTATCTATACAGGCCCAATTCCAACTTACTAAATAAATGAATGCCTTATTTGACATTTACCATCTTTTATTTCACAGACAGCAATTAGGTCCTCAACCAACCATTCAAAAACACCTCATTTAATTTATAAACAATATTGCTAATGCTACAAATTTAAGACTGAGTAGTAAAAAGCCATCTATGTTTAAAAAGAGGGAAAGGGAGTTTCTAACAAGGCCTAAACTTCGGGTAGTGGAGGGTGGTCTTGGGCTCAGGCATGGTTCTTACTCTAGGGTGTAAAATAATTTGAGATTTTGAGCAACTAGGCCCAAGGGTAAGGCCTGAGAATCTGCATTTTAGTTCCCCTTGTGGTTCTGATGCAGATCACACTTAAAAATTGGCTTCAATAATAATTCCAAGGAGGTAAAATTTGTCACAGACCTCTTCCTAATACCTCCAGGGTCCCTCTCCCTAGACCCAGGTATCTTAAGCTACCAGAAGCTGCTTGCTGCTCTACTTTGCTCAGACATCTCTATTTCCTTGTTATGAACAGAATGTTTGTGTGCCCCAAAATTCTCCTGCTGAAATCCTAAACTTGCGATGTGTTGGGATTTGGAGGTGGAGCCTTTGGGAAGTGATCAGGACATGAGGGCAGAGCCCTTGTGAATGAAAATAGTGTGTTTACATAAGAGAGCCCTCCACCCCCGACTTCTGCCACATGAGGACACTGTGGGGGCTCTTATCCAGACACCAAATCTGCTGGTGCCTTGCTCTTGGACTTCTCATTCTGCAGGACTGTGAAAAAAAAATTTCTGTTTTGCAAGCCACCTCATCTATGGTACTTTTATAGCAGTCTGAAGTGACTAAGATACCCCAACAAACCAAAATTATCTACTTTTTTTCCCAATATCATAAAATTACAAGTTGGTATGACATCCTCTGACTACTCTCAGCAGACTGCATACATTTAGATTTAGTGCAAATGAACACTAACTCCTTGATCCTCACAATGAATGTGTTTTGAGCAGAGGCTTGTTAACAAAATGATCTGACGTTCTATGTGGGACAAAGCATTCTGCAATATCGGCAGCCAGAGTAAATGAAGCAGTGGGGTCTGGCAGTCTCCTGGGTTAACTTCCCAAATCCTGACCCACTTTCCACAGCTTTTCCCCTCAAGAGGTTCTGCACAACAGCACCAGTTGTAGTCTAGGACCCAGGGTGGAGGCTGACAATTCCTAAATCCTTCCCCCCTAGACAGCTCTCCTAAGTGCCAGACTGGTATAAATAATTACCTGTACTTTAGTGAATATTCCATGAACAGCTAAAACCAGATTCACTTCTCATCAACCTATTTTATTTGCTTCTTCTAATAACTGCTTCTATTGCTCTATTCACCAGTTACTAAGTCAGAAAAAGTCAGAAAGCTACTCTATCATATTCCCCTATTCCCTCACCTGTGTATTTAATCAGTTACCTAGTTTAGTTAACTCTATCTTCAAAATACTCTCCATTTCCAGTGTTTCTCTACTTTAGGCCAGTCCGGCCTGGCTAGTTGCAATAACGTCTTACCTGATCCTCCAGGTCCTCCTCCCCCGCCAATCCATACTCCACACTGCTACCAAGTTCTCTATCCAAAATGCAAACCTACGTATATCACTCTGCTGTCTAAAATCCTTAAAGAGTAGGTCTCTATTCCCAAGAGCAAGAACAGCAACCTCAAACACCTCCAGAGGCCAGCCAAGCAGGTGAATAAGGGAAGTGGGCCAAATCTAAGAAAAAAGGGAATGGTAGGAGCTAGAAGGAACCTATACATTTTCAAATATTATGTAGGTCAACTGAAACAATGTATCAGTAAACTAGAATATGAGGGATAATAGACCTCTGACTAGTCTCCAGTTTCCTCTTCCCTTGGCCTCACCTTCACAGTGCCATCCTCCTCCAGAACCAAATTCATTACCATGTTATATTATGATGCCAATCTTGCCTAGTTCCTTTAGGCCAGAAGCCTTGTCCTCTGTAACTGGTAGGGTTCATATAAAAGATGGCATCTAACAGCCCTGCAATATTCAATGTCACATATTCAAGTAAGTACTATACTACATTCTCTCCGCTACTTATAGCTTTCCTACTAGTATGTCAGTCCTTTAACACCAACTTTTTCTTATTCTTCTTTTGAGTCACAATTCAGCCTACATAGTTACTGAATAAATGAATAGCTATATTAAAATAGGATTCTTTTATTGTACCTAAAAAGCTTTAATAAAGGAATTCAAAAACTGAAGACATAAAACAAACAACAAACCTGAAGACATAACTTATATGTTAGTATATAGTATCAAATAGTAGTTTCTATATATTATATGTAAAAACAAGTTCTTATTTTTTAATTTATACTCAGGTTTTAAAAATATTCCTACTTAGGTTCAAAGCTTCAGATTCAAAGTATTCTTTAAATAGAAATCAGCTTTGATTAGTCTGAGAACATTCCATTCCAAGAAGCCCATTTTTTACGTTTTTTATAAGACTGATTATGTTTTAGCAAAAATATGTATTTTCAAGAAAAAGATCCAAAATTATACTTAGGGAAAATAGTTTATCACACATAAAAATAAAATATATTTCATTGACTTTCATCAAACTTACATAAAAGGCCTCCGCCAACTGCCTGAAGCACAGTTAAAATTGGGAAGAAGTACAGTGCAGCATAAATACTTTTAAATCGATCAGACTTTCCTAACCCACAGGCAATCTTCTTTACCAGAAGTGGTCGGAGCAGCATCATCAATACCAAGCAGAATGCATAATAGATAAATACAATGGTGTATCTGTAAAATAGAACAAGGAATCATAACACGGAGAATAAGTTTTAAAATACCTACTGATCAATTTAAAATCAAAGATGCTAAAAAAGATTTTAAAAGTATATTAAGTCAACCTATTAATTCATAAGGTTTCAGTATTGTAAACATTTTTATAGTAAGTTTCTAATAATAGCAATTTACATGCTTTTCCATGTTTCATCTAATCAAGTTCCCCTCAAAACTACAATTAGGGTAAAGTATCCTGGCATTTCTCAATTTGTAAGGAACTAGGCTATATATATGCCAATGGAGAAAATAACCTCCATTAGTCAATGTAATAGTGTTCCAATGATAATTTTATGCCATCACTTTTTGTTGACTCACGAAAGAAAAAAATTTCTATAACTTTTGGTAGTCCTATAGCCTTTTTTTTTTAAGTTTGTTTTTTTTTTTTTTTTAATAATCTCTATGCCCAACCTGGGACTTGAACTCACAACCCTGTAATCAAGAGTTGCATGCTCTTCTGACTGAGCCAGCCAGGTACCCTGGGTAGTTCTGCTGCTTTTTGAAAAGTTTAGCCCCAGTAAACAATATGTAAAGTAAATATGAATAAACCCAGTGTTGATACCATAAAATCTTCTCTTAATTTTCAAAAACCACTGTTGTGTATAATTAATAAAAAAAGGCAGACAGGCCACTGCACTGTGACTACTGGAAAAGTTGCTGAGAAAAAAAAAACCTACTTAATTCAAAGATGGTGAAACATATCCTGATCAATGAAGTTGTGTAAGGATGTGGTCGCAGAATGAGGACGGAGAGCACCTATTTGCCATCTCTGTTCTAAGTATTTGTTGACTTCCCTACTATATGCTTTATAGATAGTATAAAAACATTTATATATGTGACCAGCAAGTGAGTCTGATTTTTTTTTAAATAAAATGGTTATATACGATATCTGATTCCCTTTTTAAGCTCTCTAAATAGGACCAGGTTAAGTCCTGCAGTCCCCTGGATAGTATATGAGAAGAGAATAATCAAAGCTGAGAGTTATAGCTCTGACACCAACCAAGAACACATTATCAGTCATTGATATATAGTCTTACATGTAAATTATATGTATATACAGGGACAGATGGCATATATACAGGAAATAAATAATTTACAGGGCTTAATGGTAGGCAGGTGGAAAGATGTTCATACCTCTGTATCTGGAACTTTTTTTTTTTTTTTAAGATTTTATTTATTTATTTGTCAGAGAGAGAGAGAGGAGCGAGAGTGAGCACAAGCAGACAGAGTGGTAGGCAGAGGGAGAAGCAGGCTCCTGGCTGAGCAAGGAGCCCGATGCGGGACTAGATCCCAGGACGCTGGGATCATGACCTGAGCCGAAGGCAGCCGCTTAACCAGCTGAGCCACCCAGGCGTCCCTGGAACTTTTTTTTAAAATTACCCTTTTACATATGTGAATGTGTTTTTCACACTTCGTATGCTTAAGAAACTGCACAAAGAGGACTATTTTCTTGAGCATATTATGTAATGGTAACTTGCTATATAAAATGTCAATACCAGACTCTTTATTACAAGAAAAACATCAAAATGAACACGAGGAGAAATTCTAAAAACGAAGTAGTCTAGGACAGTATTATACAGAATCTTATGAATTTGGTATTTTTTTTTAAAGATTTATTTATTTGGCAGATAGATAGCACAAGTAGGCAGAGCGGCAGGCAGAGGGATTTGGAGAAGCAGACCCCCTGCTGAGCAGGGAGTCCCGATGCAGAGCTTGATCCCAGGACTCTGAGCTGAAGGCAGCTGCTTGATTGACAAAGCCACCCGGTGCCCCAAATTTGGTATTTTTAAGACAAAACATTCTCATGGAAATTATAAACATTAGTTGTGGAAAAAAACAGAAACAAAACCAAAAAAACCACTAACCTAAGCACCCTAATTACAATGCCAGCTACTACTTTATTAAGTGCTTCCTGTATGTAAGCACTGCACATAGTATCTGATATGTGCAGACTTAATACTCACAATCATGTTATAAGGTACCATTATTCCCATTTTTACCAATGGGAAAAATGGAGGTTATGAGAGGCTCTTAACACAATTATGTTACCACAGCAGCTCAGGATTCAAACTCAAGCTTATTTTTAGTCCTAAAACTCATACTCTTTCCTCTGTGTCAGATATTGCCTTATAAACCCCTTTTAAAGAAACAAATGCCGCTTATTTTAGAAATGCTTATATACCCTTCAATACCAACATAAAAACATGTTCATAAAAACATGCATTATACCAAAATGTATTTCTATTCCCATCGATTAGACTGTGTATCCTTCAAGAGCAGAAAATCATCTCTGCATATCTCCCAGTTCCTGGAAGCCATTCTTCAATACTCAACCTATTGAAATGAATAAAATCTATAGTTGTCATTTTCTAAGTGATCTTCGGTCTGTGAAAATACTTACAGTGGGTAAACGGCTTCATGTGTGCAGTGCACCGTGGTGATGTAGTCGGGACTTGGGTTGTAGAGCATAGTGTACCAATCGGAGAGCATCAAGACTCGGCAGGAGCGGATGTAAAGGACACCGACCGGGTCGCTCACAAGTAAGGTGGTAAGAGCTGCCATGGTGCATTCGAATAGCGCAGTGACATGCTGGAAAAGTGCGCTGGAACTAGGAAAGCAAAAGCAGCACAATTACCAGAAATTTTTCAGGATTTCAATGGATTTTAAGAAAACCTGTATGTTTCAAAATACAGGTTCTAAAAGGATCTTTTAACTGATAAATCCTGAAGCTAAAATATCTTCTAAATAGGTTAAGAAACGCCAAACATAAAAACCACTTGAGAAGAGTTTAACCGTCTATATTAAAAAGGGATACGCATCCCAGATACACGGTGCCAATACTATCTAAATGTACAGAAGAGCATAAAGTATCTTTAGTGCCCTGCCAAACTGTTAAGAATGTCTTAGTATCTATGCATTTTAAATGATCTTAAATATCAAAAGCACATAAAAGATTAAATGTAATATATATTAGTTATAAAGTGTAGTAATATAGTAAACACTATAAGCTCATCATCTAACCTAGTAACTAGAACATTAACCTACATTTACCTCTGTTCTTTCCTCATTCTCCACTCCTGGCTCTCCCCAAAGAGGTAACCATTATACTAAATTGTCTTTATCGCTTTTTCTGAAGTTTTTATTCCAATTAGATTATGTTTCATAATCTGTCTAGTTTTGCTTATTTTTTAAAAGATTAATTTATTTGAAAGAGAGGATGGGGGAGGCAAAAAGAATCTCAAGCAGACTCCCTGCTAAGCACGGACACAGGTCGAGCCTGACACAGGGCTCAACCTCATGACCCTGAGATCATGGCCTGAGCCGAAACCAAGAATTGGATGCTTAACAAACTGAGCTCCCCAGGCACCCCAAGTTTTGGCTATTTTTAAGCACTATTAAAGTGATATTTGTCTTGAGATTTTTTTTTTCATTCGAAATTACATTTCCAAGATTCATCCATGGCATTGCTTTAGCTAAAGTTCATTTTCACTGCTATAATAATATTCTACTGCATGCCCATTCCATCATTTATCCACATTTACTTTTTTAAGTATGTTGTCAATGCCTTCCTCTGTTTATAAGTTGAATTTTCACTCTCTTGTGATATTTATAAACAGATGTTCTCAATTTTAATAGAATTTATTTTATCAATTTTTAAATTTCTGGTTAGCATTTTAATATTCTGAAAAATCCTTATTCCAAGAAAAATATTAACCTACATTTTCTTCTAGGTTTAAAGGTTTTGCTTTTCACATTTAAGTCTTTCACTCACATAGAATAGATTCCTGTGTATAATCTAAGGTAGGGTGTGACTAGATTTTCCCACTTGGGTATCCCAACTGTCCCAGCAGCAGCACATTACCGAGGAGTTTACTGTCCCTCCTAACCCCCCCATGCCCCCAAACCACCATGCCACTTCTACCATACAAGTTTCAGAGATTACTGGTCTGTTTTTAGGTTCTGTATTTTGTTCCTGGGGTCCAATTTTATCCCTCAGACAAAAGAATATGACAATCATTCTTGATATTACATACATTCTTCTACTTCTTCAGTGGTCTTGGCCATTCTTGGGCCTTTGGACTTCCATATAGATTTTAGAGTTAGCTTGTCATGTTCCATAATATGAATCCAATGTAGCTTAGCTACCTCGGTCTTAGCTTTCTCACAATACCATGGTACTATAAATGAAATATAGGAAGATAAAAGATCCTGTATATTTATCTTACAGCCAGCCTCTTTACTAAGCTTTCTTACCATTTCTATTATCTAGTCTACAGATGTTTTTGAGTTTTCTATCTGAACAATGTTTATCTATCACTGCATAGCAAACCAAAACTTAGTGGTTTGACAACCACCATTCATTATTTCTCACTAATCTGTGATCTGACTGGGCTCACCTGGGCAGTCCTATCTGTTCCACATGATACCAATCTGGGATGTACTCATCTAGAGGCTTGACTTGGCTGGAGTGTTCAAAACAGGTTGTATGGCTGGAGTAGATGCCAGCTGTCAGCACAAAAAGGGCTGCTGACCAGAGCACCATGTGGTGTCTCGTTTTTGGTGGTCTGCAGGGTAATTACGTGAACAGGTAGGAGTTTCTTATTTCTTCTGCTTAGAATGTGTTTTGCTTCCCCAGGAGCAATTTTGTGAATCTGTTTTTCACTATGTCTGTAAAATCCAAAGCTAACATGTCTTTAAATATTGACTCTCCTTCATTTTCTCTATTTTTTTCTGAAGACTCTGATTAAAAACTATGTACAAAGAGTTAATAAAACTTTTCCTCTGCACAGGAGACTCTGACTTTCAGTTAACTAGCTCAGTTCCTCTGGAAGCCTGATAAGGGTAACATGTCAACTTTATTGCCAGGTAACACTGTTTAGGAGACGAACAACTCCTTGATTGGTAGACTGTACTGGGACTGGGGAGAACTATAAATAAGCAATAAATATCTGATGGGACACCATGGTCTGGCCTTCTTGAGTTCAGCAATTCTTCTAAATTGGCATGTTCCCTGCAGGGCTCTGGAAGCTATACTTATGGAGAGGTTTCAGAAAGAATGGCTCCTTTAGGGCATAAGACCTTAAACCTGGACTCCCACACCCACTCAGTGTGGACTTTATCTTCCTCCAGCTGAACTCAACTGCTTCAAAAGCTGACGCTGCCCTGTAGGCAAGCTATGTTCGTTCTGGGCAAGACTGGTTCTTGGTATGACCTAGGGTTGTCTACCTCTGGTAGTCTGAATGTTTAACCGAACCTAGGTGGATTCCCACAGGGATTATAGACACACACTACAGCTTCTCATTCTATGCTCCATTTCCCTTAATATATTTCAAATTTTCTATCTCCTTTTCTCTCAGCATTGCATTATTTTTTAAATTTTGGTTTTTTTCAGTGTTCCAAAATTCATTGTTTGTGCACCACACCCAGTGCTCCATGCAATATGTATCCTCCACAATACCCACCACCAGGCTCACCCAACTCCCACCCCACCAAAACCCTCAGTTGTCTCAGGCCACAGTCTCTCATGGTTCATCCCCCTCTCCAATTTCCCCCAACTCACTTCTCCTCTCCATCTCCCAATGTCCACAGATACATGTATTTCCTAATTCACTAATTCTATCTTCAACTGTTCAATCTGCTGATTGACCTACCATTTTTAAAATTTCATTTCTAGAAGTTCCTTTTGTTTTTTAAACCAACCTGTTTGTTCATTCCCAATAACCTCTTGTTGACTCTTGGAGGTCTTTGGGTCTATTTCTTTAAGCACTACAAGGTAGCCTACAGTCCATTATCTGCAGTCCTTTAGAAGCACACCTATACTCTCTGTTAAGTTTACCCACTCTCAGTCACAGTGCTGATTTTATTTGGTTATCACGGAGTATGAGGTCATTCACAGATATTAATGAATAAGAGTCTTAGGGCCTAAACTAAGGATACGGGAAGCCTTCCAGCAAAGAGGATCTGTGCTTTCGCTGGCAGTCGTGCCCACCACTAGCTTGGGCTCCAGCCTCTTGAGAGTGTAGGCTTCACAACGGCTGCCTCAGATTCAGGACCTGCTGTGGTCAGCAATAAACCACAGGCAATGCTCCCATTCCTACTGTGCTTTGTCACTCTGGCCCCAGCTTAAAGTTGGCTTGTGTTCTCTTTTCTTTTTTTTTTGTTTTTTACGATTTTATTTACTTTTTTGACAGACAGAGATCACAAGCAGGCAGAGAGGCAGGAAGAAGAGAGAAGGGGGGAAGAGGCAGAGGGAGAGGGGGGGAAGCAAGATCCCCGCAGAGCAGAGAGCCCAATGTGGGGCTCGATCCTAGGACCCTGGGATCACGACCCGAGCCGAGGCAGAGGCTTAACCCACTGAGCCACCCAGGGGTCCTTGGCTTGTGTTTTCTAAAAATGGATTCTTGGAGATCTCCCCTGCCTCCAGTGAAACCAGCAAGGTCTTAAACAGTGTGTCTTTTCCAAACTTCAGTTATTTCCCACAGGAGGGTCGCTTGGAGCTCCTAACGAGCCCATATCGTAGGAAGAACTCCTGCATGATTTTACACAGATGGAAAGAGTGCATACATAAACAAACATAATTTCACATAATATAATCTAGTATTTTGCTTCATTGTAGAATTCATATTTTTAGAAGCAACATCCCAACCTCATCATTTCTTGCTCTCATTGTGCCCCTTTCAAACTGTCTGCAGTCAACCACACGATCTTTACAGAACAAAACTGGGATTCTAAAACTCCCCTTAGTAGGCTACTCGTTGAGTTCCATCTGTCTTTCAGGAAAAATACCCCTTACCAGCATTGTTTGCCACCCCTCCCAGCCACGCTACTTTCCTTTTCTCCTCACACGTCCACACACGTGGGCATCCTTCACTCACCCATCTGGCAAGCTGTGCATCCTTCAAGATCAGCTCTGGAAGTTATCCCCAGGTCTTAGGAATGCTTCCTAAGATTCCTGTAGCCTTAACTCTCTACCCTGGTCTCATTTAGTCCCCATCTCTCATAGGACCTCAGTTCTCACCTCTTCATTATACTGTGTGCTTTTTTGCCTCCATACTTTGGCACATCTTCTTCTTACTGATAGACTTTTTCCTCAATTTCTATCAAAATCTACTCACTTTGCAAAGTCCAGCTTAAAGTCAGTTTTTTTCTGTGACCCTGCCCTACTCTGAGAAGGAAAAATTAACTTCTTCTTCATGCCAGCCTTAAAACTCTCCATAAACCTCTATTACAGAACCTCACAAACACTATGATGGCTTGTCTTTCTCATCCACCGGACTGAGAGCAGCCACATTTCAGTCCTCTCTGAATCTTGCAATGCAGCACAGCATTTGGCACACTGCAAACATCCCTAGTGACCGCTCAATACATTCTAAAAGTTATAAATTATATAAAAACAAGTCACATAAGCAGCACAGCTTCTGACCATACTGCATAAAAATATGTAATTCTGCTTATCTTTGCCCTGGTCCTAAAGAAAAACAAATTTAATACTACACTCTGGGGAAAGCAAGAGTACCAGAAAGGAAAGTTTTGATGAGAGTCTGGCCAATGCATTCCCAAGGGATGACTTCACTCGTAAGAGGGCAAAAATTGGTTCTTGGGGATAAAATAATCTTACATTTGTTATATATAGCACATAGGTGTATACATGACATAGACAGTGATGATATTAAAATTTCATAGGCGTAGGTGAAATTAGGAAAAAAGTATCTGAAAAGGCTCCTTATTTAAGGAAGTGACAATGAATAAAAGGTTGAGAAACACTGGGCTAGTCTCAGACAGCTAGGCTTCTACTTCCTTGATCGTAAGGGCAACATCTCTGGAAAATGCAAGAGATGGCTCTGGTGTCCTTTGCTGTCAATTTCCTAGGCAAAGCATACCTAAGTTATGCAAACTCCTTCTTTTTAAACATACCTGCTTTCCTGCCTGAGAACTAATCACTCCTCTGTTCTACCCTCAAACCCAACCCCACACTCTGCTCCAAGACTCTCCCTCAAAACATAACTGATGTTTTAATTCAAATGCATTTGGTGAGGTGCATCTCTCTAACCCCATCTCTTCCCTGCTTATGGCTGAGACGTTCCAACCAACTAGCTGAGCAATTACTCCACTTCAGCTTTCAGTTCATCACGTCTCCTTTCTTGCCCTCGTCTCTCATCATTCTAGACAGAAATTAAAAGCAAGATGAGAGGTACTTTTTTAAAAACCTTTTTTACGGATCCATCTGAAAAAGAACCAATACTTTTCCAATATAAATAATCAGTGTGGATTTATTAGGTGGGATCCAGAAAACTACTAATTCTAATTCTGTCTGCCCATCCTTCCCATTCACACTACTGGAGTCTGGTCATCCCTACTGCTTGCAAACAGCCTTCTAATATACCTCGCCTCTCATCTACTCTCTATAGAAGTTACCTTCCTAAAATATACAGCCAGTGATGTGTAAACCAAAATCTTCACCAATAAATCATCCACGCAGCAGATACTAAATGAGCATCTGTTACGTGCCAGCAGCTGTGCTGGTCTCTGGAAATTCCATGGAGAACAGAGATGGCCACTGCCCTCATGGACTTCCAGTTGGGAGACAGGAGGAAACAAACATAATTATACATTGTGTTGACTACTAAATACAAAACAAAAACAATAAAATGAAGAATACTATTAAAAAAAAAAGAAATAAGGGGGGCAGACCTACTTTAAATTGGGTCTGGGAGGGTCTCTACAACTAGGAGTAATTTATACTGAAATCTGAAAGAAAAGGCAGCTAGGTAAAAAGCTGCAGTCAAGAGGGACAAGAGAGCATCTGAGGCAGAGAAGAGCTGGCGAAAGGGAAAGATGCTGAGAAGCTGGAGGAACTAAAGGCCGGTAGGGCTTGAACGTACTAATTTGGCTGCTCATTCCCAGTATAAACTTCACATCCTCACCAAAGAACCTTCCCATTCTGGGGGTGCCTGGGAGGCTCAGTCGGTTAGGCGACTGACTCAGTGTCAGCTCAGGTCATGCTCAGGGTCCTAGAACAGAGCCCCACACAAAGCTCCATGCTCAGTGCAGAGTCCGCTTGTCCCTGTCCCTCTGCTCCTCCCCCTGCTTGCACGAGTACACAGTCTTTCTCACAGACAGACAAACATACCTTCACATTCTGGCCTCAACCTGTTTTTCCCACTCTCCTAGTTATTACCTTTGATGTGCAATCCACACTCTGACCACCCCAACTACTTCCAGTCCCACCTGCAGCACAGCACACATTTCACACCGCCATGCCACTGTCCGTGCTATTTCCTCTGCCTAAAATGTTTTTTTTTGAAGTCTTTCAGATCACACCAGGCACAATTCATCTCTTCCATTCTTTGTGATTCCAGAGCATTTTGGTCATAACGCTTTTTTTTTTTTTTTTAAAGATGTATCTATTTACGGAAGAGAGAGAAAGGGAGGCTAAGTGCATGCAAGCTGAGGGGGTGCTAAGGGAGAGAATCTCAAGCAGACCCCCCCCCCCACCCCGAGCACAGAGCCTACACAGGGCTGGATCCCATGACCTGAGATCATGACCTGAGCCAAAACCAAGAGGTGGACATCTAACCCACTGGGCCACCCAGGCATCCCTCATAACACGTTTATACTTTTTTTTGTTTATACACTTTTAAAATTGATTTATAATTAGTTGCATATGCATTTGTCTTCTCTACAAAATTAGAGAAGTTTATTATTATAAACCACATCAGTTTTTTCTGTACCTCCTCCCCAATCATCTAACCGTAAAACATAGGGCTCAATAAATGCTTGTTGATTTTAACGTTTTAGCATCAGTATTCATAATTAGGTTGCAGCTATATTATCTTAATATTATACTAGATTACTAGTATTAAATTAAATCACAAAGCATTTGTTCTCCAACAATAGTTTTGTAATCATAACCAATTCTTTATAAAGAACCCATAGAGATTGTAATTGAGAAATGAAAAAAAAAATTCCTTCCTTATCATTTAGAGTAAAACAAAGGATATTTCCCTTTATAATTACTAAGACATGCCCTATCCTTAAGTTTTCTTGCCACAGTCAAACGTCATCAGAATATAAAGCAAAAACAGGTTCACCACAATTATTTAATAAGGTCTTCTAAATGATCATCATTCCAACATCAGTCCGTCCAGATACATTCATAGAAAGTACTAACCTCTTTTTCCCTGAGTACCATTCGATGAAGAACCAATGTAAAACAAGGGGAAGCATAGCCATAAATCCTAGATACAGCCAATCATAAAGTTCTGGAGACTCTGTGCATGGCTGACAGTATTTCTGTGCATTTGTTCTCTGTCCTCTTGGACACACCTATAACAAAAGAACAATATTTTTTGTACAGATACTATTTTAGGGATTTATCTTAATATCCCAAAGTCATTCTATAAAGACATCCCATTTCAGTTTAAACATGTATACATGTGCATCTTTTAGAAATAAAAAAGAAAGTGCATATGTAAAATATATCTACATTGTATTTGATATATCTGTATAACACTCTTTTAAAAGATTCCTTTTACTAAGTTACTAAAACAGTCGACTAACATTAAATGACAATCTTAGTTAATAACGCTACATAAAAATAATTACAGAGAAAAATTCTGGAGTTTTAATGTTAACTTACTGCCCAAGTCACTGTACTATAGCATTAATATGTATTAGAAATTACTATAAAATTATAAAATGTTTTAAAAAAAGTTAATTGAGACTGCAAGAAAGATGTATTACAATTAATAAGACAACACAAATAAGAATTTTATTAATGTGCCATAGTTTTATAAATTGAGTATAATGAAGAAAAAAGATATTCTACAAGTGAAAATATTTCAAAAACAAAAAGATTTTAGCAACAAAACATCAAAATGTTAAGTAAGACTTACCCCACATTCTCCATATATTTCAGTTGAACCATTTTTAAATAATAGGGTCTTTCCACAGTAAAGTCCAAGGCATGCTGGTTGAATATCGACAGCTTTTTAAAAACAAATGCCAGTAAAGTAACATCTTTTGTGATTATAAAATAATGTAATAACAGTTGAAGCACCTGGCAGAAATATCTCAACACAGTTGTTAAAAATGATACAGATTAACAAAAGTCTTGATGCACTTACTTTTAAAATCTAAAATTCCCCTTTTACACCTTGTCACTGCAGAAAGTTATACTGAAACCTTGTTCTTAATGCTATTGCTTCTGGTTAAGAGCCATCAACCAGCAGAGTGGGATCTATCCCCAGAATTCAAAGCTTAACCTGGTATGTCTCCAGTGGCTCCAGCAGCTAGTCCCCCTTGATTAGATGGACTAGACTTTTGCAGTTCTACTTTTTAATTAAAAGCTAACAGAGGATCACCACCCCTTATTTTTGCCCAGTCAGAACATGCACACATACACACATACACAAAGACACACACAATATCACCTTCGTTCTTAATAGAACACATTTTAATACCAGAAAAGCAGAAAAGACATAATTTCAAAATAAAGGTCAGGCCTTTAAAGTAAATAAATTCACCTTAAGAAAAAGCTTACAACATTGTCCTAACTTTGGTCATGTTTGCTGAGGACAGGTGAAAATTTCATCAAGGTTGTCACTGGGCCTCTGATCAGTATCAGGGATACTGATATCTACCTTAGAATCAAGAATCAACCCCCTGCTTTCAAGGCTTGGACAAAATAAAAAGCAGCTTTTCTTCACAAAAAAATACCTCAGGGCCTACAGATTGTCTTTGGCCTCACCAATAAAAAGCTATTAAGCATGTTTTGTTTTTTCTTCATCGGAGACATCTGATTTCCTTCGTTCACTGATTCATTGATTCAATAAACGTGCATTAAGTATCAGACTCCCTGGCTATGAACTTCTTAAAGAGCCACTGAGCAACATAACAAGAGTCCCTGCCCTCAAAGAACCTACAGCTTAGAGAAGAATAAATCTGAAACAACTATGGTCAAATGTGAATTAATCTGGAAAATTGTGCATTTTATGACTACTGTAGGGACCAAGGGCAGGATCCCAAAATGAGCCATTCTGGAATACTGATTATTTTAAATAAAAGTTACTTAAGAAACAACAGGACATGTGAAGGACATTCACACTTCTTCTGTCTCCCTGAAAGCAGTATAAAGATATCCTTATTAACACTGATAATGACTTTAAGGTCAAAAAAGCTGCAGAAATAAACCTTGTTACTTTTTTGCCAGTCTACTACCTTAGCCCAAACACCTGTTTTCCTTTTCCGGTAAATTCCTCACAAATTTATTGCCTCTTTGTTGATAATGTATAAAGAACTGCCTGCCTTGGTCATTTCTTTAGGTCTCAAGTTTCATAACTAGGCCTCCATGAACACATAAAACTTTTTTTTTTCTGTTCATCTGTCTCATGTAAACTTAATTTTTAGTCCAGCTGGAAGATCCTGAAGGTAGAGAAGACTTTTTCCTTCCTTTCACTATTGAATAATTTCCCAAATTCTTCATGAATTCACAATAGAGACTGCTTGGTCCACAAAGCCCTTTCTCCTTTCAAATTCAAGTGGACTTTTGATTTCTTTCTCCCTGTACTGCTGAGAAACAATAGAAAGAGCACAAACTAAAATGTTTCAAGTTTAATATTTTTACTTTTTGCCAAATTCCTGATTTTTTTAAATCCCTGGGCTTCTTTACCATATTTGGCATTTAATTCTTAATCAATTGTAATCACTCTGCCCTAAACTACTAAGACAAAAATGAACGGTTTCAGAGTTTTTGAGAAGACAGAAGTTAAAGAACTGGTGGCTTCTTCCACATGTGTTTTGCATCTAGTAGGTGTTTAGTAAATACGTCTGAATGTGAATAATCTGAAATTCTCAAAACCCAAGGCCCGAAAACAACCATGATAAACTGAAAACAGCTCATAATCGACCAACCAAAATTACGGCTCCCGGTGTCCGTTCGATATTCCCTTCCCCTTCCCTTCACTGGAGGGTGGCTAAAATATTATGACTTTTTTTTTCTTTTTTCCAACGGTCTTGTCCCTTTATGAAGCGCCCTATAACTTAACGCCTGATGCTCAAGCGGGCGACTTCAGCAGCGAAGAGCTTCCTCTGCCCTCACTGGCTGTCGGCCTTACTAACGCCCGCGCTTTAAATTCTGAAGTCGACCCTCACGAATGCTAAACAAAGGGACTAAAAGGGACCGAAGCGACCTCTCGCACTCGACCAAGGCCTGGCCTTTTGACCTGGCACACACAGCCCGTTCCCCTCTACAGCGTGCCTCCTCCGCAGCCCGAGAGGGGCCGAGGCGACCCGGACCCCCAGGACGAGTCCAGAGACCGGGCGAGGCTGTGCGAGCAAGGGGCAAGGATGCGCCGCTATCCGCAGGCCGCCCGCCGGGGCAGAGCCCAAAGCCGCCGGCGTGGGGAAGAGACGGGGACTAAGACAAACGCTTCCCGACCCTTCCGGGACCACTCACCCATTGGCCGCTCGCAGGTCTCCCCGAAGGAGCTCCGGGATCAGCCGCCACGGTAGCAGCGCCCGGACATCCGGCCCACAGCAGCCTCGGCGGCTCCGCCTCCTGGTAACCCGGGCGACCACCCCGAAGCCCCGCCCCCTCGCCCTTCCGGTCTCTGCTCCGACGCCCCGCCCCGGAGGGACGCTCTCCAGCGGAGTAGGCAGTTGGGCTGTGGGCTCCAGGTTCGCACTGCGGGAAAGTCGCCGCGTCCCGGAACTCCGGCGATGGAGAAGGCGCTGGCGGTGCCGCGGCTGCCCCCGCACGACCCGGGGACTCCGGCGCTCTCGGTGGTGGACATGCACACGGGCGGCGAGCCCCTGCGCATCGTGCTGGCGGGGTGTCCGGAAGTGGCTGGCCCCACTCTGCTGGCCAAGCGGCGCTACATGCGGCAGCACCTTGACCATCTGCGACGACGGCTCATGTTCGAGCCCCGGGGTCACCGGGACATGTACGGAGCTGTGCTGGTGCCTAGCGAGTTGCCGGAGGCGCACCTGGGCGTCCTGTTCCTGCACAACGAAGGCTACAGCTCCATGTGCGGCCACGCAGTGCTGGCGCTGGGCCGCTTCGCCCTCGACTTCGGGCTGGTACCCGCACCCCCGGCCGGCGTCCGCGAGGCCCGAGTCAACATCCACTGCCCGTGCGGGCTGGTGGCCGCCTTCGTGGAATGCGAGGGCGGCCGCAGCTGTGGCCGGGTGCGCTTCCACAGCGTCCCGGCCTTCGCGCTGGCCACAGGTAAAGGACGAGACCCTCCCAGCCCTGGGGCGCAACTAACTACACTGTCTCTCTGGCCTGAAACTCACGCAGTGCAATTAACCCACCCACAAGCCTTTGCAGTTAATAAAAAGATAACTCAATGCAAATGTGTGTCAGCATGTTAGCCTTGCAGATTTGTTCCGTGTATGCCGCAGATGATTTCGTCTGGGTCTTAAGAGGGGCTTGAGGATTACAGAATTCCGTGTCTCCCTTACTCAGCGCCTCGTGCCTCACGGTCAGGCATTCCTAGAGATTGCACAGTTGGGTAAGTCAGATAGGGTCAAGGCAAGAGCAAAGAACAGCCAAAGTGCCAGGGTTCACTGGCTGGTTCAGAAGACACTTACTAGACATTACCCCCTGACAAGTTACTAAACCCTGTCTTGTTTTCCTCACCTGTGAAAGTGCCTTCCCCATTTCTTTGGGAAATAATTAAATAAGAATGAATGAACTAAGCAGTTTATAAACCGGGAAGATATAGATGTTGCTGATTTTATTCTTGAAGAACAAAAATAGCTGTTGTCTGAGTCCAAATCCTGATAACCCCTTAAAGCTATGCAACCTTAATCAAATTACTAACTTCTCTGTGCCTGTATTTTTTCACTTGTTATCTCATTGAGTTTTTGGTGAGGATTTACTGAGAGTATGCAAAGTACTTAAAAATTTTTAAAAATACATTTCGAGAGACAGAAGGACTGTAGTTTAACACCCAGTGCTCATCATAACAAGTGCCTCAATACCCATCACCCATTTAGTCTAGGCCCCCACCTCCCCTCCAGCAACCCTCAGTTTGTTCTCAATCATTAAGAGCCTCTTATGGTTTGCCCCCCTCTTTTTTTTTCCTTCTCCCTAGGTTCATCTGTTTCGTTCTTAAATTCCAAATGAATGAAATCATACGATATTTTCCTCTAATTTCGCTTAGCATAATACACTAGGGTATTATGCTAAGCCATCCACATTGTTGCAAATAGCAAGGTTTCATTCTTTCGATGGCTGAGTAATATTCCACTAAATACAGGTAGGTACATACATATATACATGCCACATCTGCATACATTCATCAGTTAATGGACATTTGGGTTCTTTCCATAATTTGGCTATTGTTGATAATGCTTCTATAAACATCAGGGGCATGCTATTAGATCTTGATCTTTCTTGAGGATTTGGATCTAGATTAGCCTAATTATGAATGAGGCAGTAATAGCCCAGGCATTTGCTAGTCTTAGAGCAACCTCAGACAGCTGAAACACACAGGTTGATGAAGAATTCCCCTGGGGAAACTTTGACCTCTAGGAGAGAATGATGTCACATCTGGATAGGGAGGGCACTTGATATAGACAGGAGTTTGGTTAGGACTGCATCTCAAAAATCTCAGCAGTTTAAATAGTTTTGCTACCCAATTTCTCCTTAGGGAACCCCAGCAGCAGACTGGAAGCACTCTAGGTTCGAGGGAAATGACAGCTGGCAGCAGGGTCACCAATGACATCATAGTTCAGGGCTGGCTGGGGCAGGGCAGCCAATCTGTAAGCACATAGTTCCTGAGAGCAACACTGTGTGACTGTTCGATAATTGGTAGGCCATAATGGTCACTTTGAGTCATTAAAAAAGATCCTAAATTCTCTACTTTGAATAATGCTAAAAGGGTGGACTGACAAGTGTTCAAGGTTACTGCTCTACCCTCTCTCCATCTTGAGGACCTTGCAAAAGGGATTCCACGCTTCAAGGTCATCATCTGCAAAATGAAGATGACAACAGTACCCACCTCAGAGGATTGCTGAGTTGTTTTCCCTTCCACACTGCTAAAATGAAAACTTCGTTGTGTTACTGTGTTCGAGTGCTAGAACAGTAGGTAGTCAATATTTGTTGAATGGGTAACTAAGTAAATGAAATTGGGAGAAGAATATGGTGATTAACAAGTGTAAATATCCTCTTAAGAAACCCTATTCCCCTTGGAAATTAAATTTTTGGCCTTACCATTAACATTAACGTATTGCTCGTTTGTGCCAAGCACTCCCCACACATTATCACATGGAATTCACACAACGGTCCTTTCAGACGGGAATAATAGTTCCATTTTTTTTCTTTTTTGTTTAGCTCTTTCATTTTTTTGTAGTTGAAAAAAACAAATATAACATGAGATCTACCTTGTTAACAAATTTTTAGGTATGCAGTATAGCGCTAATTATAAGCACAATGTGGAACAGCATGTCTCTATAACTTCTTCCAACTGCATGACTAAATCTCTCTATCTATCAGGCAGTAACACCCTGTTCCCCCTCCCAACCTTGTGCCTTGCAACTATTATTCTGCTGTTTCTAAGAGCTGAAAAATTTATACACCTAATTCATGGGAGATTTTGCAGTGTTATTTCTATGACTGCTTTAATTTACTTAGCATAATAGCCTAAAGGTTTGTCTATGTTGTAGCACAGGACAGAACAGTCTTCATTTTTATGGCTGGATAATATTCCATTGTATATATCACATTTTTTTTTTATCTCTTCATCCCTTTAGCAGTTCCACTTTATACATGAGGACACCAAAGCCACACTTAGCTTTCCAGCTTCCAGCAGCCTCTCTTTTTTCCAGCTACTTCCTCATTCTCCTTTCGTTAAGGCTGATTTTTATGTTACACTAGCATCAAGATAGAGACATGTTTCAATCACAGTTGCTCTTAAGTTCCACAGGCATATTTCACTTTTTTCACTATAAACTTGCTCTGTTTTTGACACATCATGTGTTAGAAGGGCTCTGGGGGCTAGCCTGGGACTGAGAGCATACTGACTGGTATCTTTGTATGACTCAGTGTGCAAACTCAGGCATGCAAGCTGTATTTTATTTTTCAGAGTTTCTGAATTTGAGACCCCATCCTACCTTGTTGATTTGCCTAGTCTCGTCGGTCTACATGCTGTCCCCTTTCCTGATACATGTGTAGCAAATCTTTCTTAAAAGAGCCAAGGTCTTGGGGCGCCTGGGTGGCTCAGTGGGTTAAAGCCTCTGCCTTTGGCTCAGGTCACGATCCTAGGTTCTTGGGATTGAGCCCTGCATCGGGCTCTCTGCTCAGCAGGGAGCCTGCTTCCCTTCTCCTCTCTCTGCCTGCCTCTCTGCCTACTTGTGATCTCTGTCAAATAAATAAATAAAATCTTTAAAAAAAAAGAGTCAAGGTCTTGAAGAAGAGAACCTTTTGGTCACCAGCCTACATGGTCAACCAGTGAAGCATCATCTTCCCCTGGCCATGTGGCTCCTGTCCCTGCCTCCCCTCCTCTTTGCTACCTCTGTCACACCCTGTAGCCTCCCCTAGTGCTGGGAGAAGTCAGCATAGGTCCTCTGCACTCCAGACCCGCCACTTCTTTCCTCGGTCCAGAGGAAATTTCTCTACTGACCAAGAGAAATATGGTGACCCTTCAGGACACTGAAGTTCTATGGAAACTTGGACACTTGGGTTTCATGGAAATCCAAGATCTTTCCATAAAACCTTCTTTCTCCCCCACCATACACTCTCCCAGAGGTAGTGATCACCAAGACAGCTGGAATTGGGGAGGAGGAAGAGGAAAATGCAAGAAGGGGTAAAACAGTTTGAATATCCCAAAATATTATCCAGCCCCATTCTTTTAGAAATAAAAATTTAGGACTTCAAACAACTGACATTCTGGTGAAACTCTGGGAAAGCTGGGGACTTAGAATAATCTCAAACCCTAACACAAAAAATACGGTAAACATCAGTGATTCTATAATGGCTTTATTCTGAGTATTTGCCTGCTTCATGAGATGAAAATACATAGATGAATTAGTATATATGACTTACATAGAAAAATCTTTTTTTCATTTTGTTTTGACATTATAGCTGAAGAAAGCCAATTTGTGAATAGGATCCAAAATCCTATATTAAATTATTCCTATTAGGGACACCTGGGTGGCTCAGTAGGTTGAGCATCTGGCTTTAGCTCAGGTCATGATCCAGATCCCTGAAATCGAGTCCTCCATCAGGCTCCTTGCTCAGCAGGTAGCCTGCTTCTTCCTCTGCCTTCTGCCCCTGTGCTTGTGTTCTCGCTCTCTCTCCCTCCACCAAAATACACATATTAAAAATGCTCTGAATTGTACTGCCAAAATACTATAACAAACTTATTTTCAAACACATCTTTTTTAGATCTCTTAGTGGATGTTCCTGGTCATGGAAAGATGGCGGTAGATATTGCATATGGTGGGGCATTTTATGCATTTGTTAGCGCTGAAAGGTTGGGACTTGACATTTGTTCTGCAAAGACAAGGGACCTTGTGGATGCAGCAAGTGCAGTGATGGAAGCAGTCAAAGCTCAGGTCAGTACAAACACTGCTTTCATCACAAGGTGCCCGCCCCTGTGGCATGGAGGGAATGTAAATTACACATCTATGCAGTTAAATATCTACATATTTAAATTATTAATAGGACTAAAAATAAGGCATTGGTTAGGATCTTGGGCTCTATAGCAAGACTATCTAGGAGTCCCAGTGTTGCTACTTTAAAGTTTTTCACAACCTTGAATGAGTTCCAAAACCTTCCTGTCGTGAGATGGGAATTGCAAAATACTTGCTTCATAGGGTGTTATAAGAATGAAGTCAGACAATAGGTACAACGGACTTAGAATAGTGCCTACCTACAATAAATGTTCAATAAGTAACTTGTTAATTTTAATTATATACATACTAGTATAATTTGTGGTTATTTACACATACAGAAAATGCATCAAATAGTATTTCACTAATTTGAAATGCATATGCTTTGTGGTCATTCTCCAAGACTTGCAGATAATGAATGTCAATTATAGCTCCCAACTAGATTTCATTAAATCTGTTCAGACCTTGTCTTATTTCACAAAGAACAGGGGGTATAGCTCAGGGGTAGAGCATTTGACTGCACAAAGAACATTAATTCCTAATTAGTAAATTTTTCCAATATTGCTAAGAAGTTACCTAAATGACCACTCGAATTAAGTCAAGTTTTGGTTTGGGAAAACTACTCTGATAAAATAAGTTTAGATAATAAATATGTCTAGAATATTCTTTCATTTCTAGCACAAGTCTGCCATTTTACACTTAAAGTTGGGATATGTAAATAAAACTATGTATGTTTTAGCATATAAGAATTTCATCACTATTCTAAGTAAAAAATAACTTGTGAAAGAGTGCCTATATACTTGTATTAATAATTATTATAGGGCTATTTAACATACTTGCAACTTTAACATAATTTTTAATTTAAACAAGATGAAAATAGGGGCACCTGGGTGGCTCAGTGGGTTAAAGCCTCTGCCTTCAGTTCAGGTCATGATCCCAGAGTCCTGGGATGGAGCATCAGGCTCTCTGCCCAGCAGGGAGCCTGCTTCCTCCTCTCTGTCTGCCTCGCTGCCTACTTGTGATCTCTGTCAAATAAATAAATAAAATCTTGAAAAAATATTAAAAATAAAATGTTTTTAAAAAGATGAAAATATATACTTTATTTCTGTTCTAAATTGTCATTTATCTAGGACTGTAACTACCAATAGCTAGAATTAGTTTATTGTAGCAATTTCTGAGGTTCTGAATTTATATCAGTTTTCTGTTCACTAAGCAGACAGCTAATAGTTTGAGTTAAAATTTGGTATGAAATAACTTCACTTTATTTATTTATTTTTTAAAGATTTTATCCATCCATTTGACAGACAGAGATCACAAGTAGGCAGAGAAGCAGGCAGAGAGAGAGGAGGAAGCAGGCTCCCTGCTGAGCAGAGGGCCCGATGCGGGGCTCCATCCCAGAACCCTGGGATCATGACCTGAGCTGAAGGCAAAGGCTTTAACTCACTGAGCCACCCAGGCGCCCCACTTCACTTTATTTTTAATGAGATTAAGAGAAAAAGGCATAGTTTTCTTAATAAAAGGAACAATTTTGGACTTGTCATTAAAGTGTGAACTTCTTACCAAGGTAGGAAGGGGTAGACTTTGAGGGAGGAGGCATTCTGAGAAAACAGGAGAAAATCTTGTATGAGAGGAACATATATAATATTATCTATTGGTGCTGAATCAGGCAGCAGAACGACTTTGTGAACTGCTGACCATTCACACCACTGAGGCAGAGTTAGGGAAAGGCCATTTTGGTAGGGACTGAAGTTAGTACACATTCATCTTTATTCATTTATTCTTTTTAAAAAAGTGTTTATTTAAATTCCAGTTTGTTCACAAATGGTATAATGTGAGTTTCAGGTGTAGTCCTTCTTTTAGCAAACATTTACCTAGAATTTAGTGAGACGCACATGATGCTATGTTAGATGCTAGAGACTCCAGGAGAAAACAAACCTGCCGTCCAGAAGCTCAGTCTGGTGGTGGAAGCAGACGTGAAGAGTGAGAGGTAATGGTTCTGTGGTGCAGGTGGGGCATGGGGGCTTGAGGAGGATGGAGAACAAAGATCAGCAGGGAGACCTCTTAAACTTGGCTTTGGATGGATTTTAAGAACCCAAATCTATCTACTTATTCCCGATGACAGGTAAGTAGTAGCAGAATGTACTAATTGTAAGGATGCATGTGGAGTGAGATAATAGTTTGAGAGCTAACAGATGTCACAGAAGCTGAGGAAAAGTTAACCTAGACCTCCCGAGAAGCGCAGGAAGCACTGTGCACTTGGGCCTGACCTTGCTTTACCACTGAAGGGACTTAGCATCCAGTGCGTGCTTCTCTCTGAGTTTACCTGTTGCTTTTTATAACACCAGCTGACTTCATCCTTTACAGATTTTTTTTCCCCTTCCAACCATTCTCTTACCTACTAGCTTCTGCATTCTTATAACTTCGGCTTGCTCAAAATTCTCTTCTGAGAGCTGAGTGAAGAAGCTTACCTAACACCCAATTCCGGCCTCTTCGGTTTCTAAAGTAACACACAAAGAAAAAGCTAAGGGTGTCACTCACCCTCCCAGTCTCCTCCCAGCCTCTTCCAAGTCCTCGTCTCTGCCATGGAATTCACCTCAGCTCTAGATGTTCACCGTCCGGTTCTTCTGCCTTATCCCCTTCAAGCTCATGAGAGGAAGCACAGGACCGTCTTAGCCTGTCCTGTTTGAGCAGCCGTGGCCAGTCTGTGGAGTAACCATCCTGGGCTCAATGCTTCAAAGAGTGGGAGTGTTTGGAGAGTCTGTGTGTATATAAAATAGGACTGTTCCTTTAGCAGAGGCTATATGCAGGACAAATTCCTTAGACAGGACTCAAGGTATGACAGGAATCCTAACTAATCCAGTGAAACTATGTTTATTCATCTAGACAAAGACATCATTTCCTGCCTTGACCCAAAAGTATTTTAAAAATGACAGAGTGAAAAGTTATGCCTCAGAGGACCCCATCTATATCATTTACAAGGATAAATTTGAATCAAAATATATATTTTGTAGTAATCTACATGACAATTTATATTACATGATGATTTTCTTTGTCATTTGCAGTTTCAAATCAGTCATCCTGAGAGTGAAGACCTTTCCTTTCTGTATGGAACCATAGTGACAGATGGAAAAGACACTTATAGTGAGGAACCAACGACCAACATCTGTGTGTTTGCAGATGAACAGGTATTAAAACTGTAACGTTTGGCTCAAAAGCTGGACAGCATGGAACTGGAACACTGTGCATGCTCTCACCTTCATTTATTCTGAAACAGGTTGACCGAAGTCCTACTGGCTCAGGAGTGACGGCCCGAATTGCCTTACAGTACCACAAAGGGCTTCTAGAACTGAACCAGAGCAGAGCCTTTAAAAGCAGTACCACCGGCTCAGTATTCACGGGCAAGGCTGTGAGGGTGAGTGACTCCTGTAGCTGCTTCTGTGCGAGTGTGCTACTTTGGACACTGAAGAGGCCTGATCTGGGTGTTGGGTCCCAGCTCTCAAAAGAGAATTTTAAAGCAGGCCTGTAAGAACTTCTGTTCAGCTAGGATATTGGTTCTCAAAATGTGGCTTGGAAGCCCTGGCAGTCACCAAGTTCCTTTCCATGGGTCCCACAAGGTCAAAACTTAGTATGCATTAACATTAAGACATTATTTGCTTTTCACTTTTATTGTCTCACGAGTGTATGGTAGACTCTGCAGAGTCTACACCACAGGTGACAAGCCAACTGACTGAATGCAGAAGCAGGTACAAGAATCTAGCAGTCTACTATAAAACCATACATTAAGGAGGTTTGCAAAAATGTAAAACAACACAAGCCATTTTCCTCACTAAAATTTTTTTGCTTTGGCAAATACAGTTATTTTCCCAAAAATATGTTGTTTGCAATAATATGCAATGGGTTTATTATTTTTAATGAATTAATGAATAAATACCTTTAATTCTCTCAATATAGTTAATATTAATAGATATAACCTACCTGGAGCACCTGGGTGGCTCAGTGGGTTAAAGCCTCTGCCTTTGGCTCAGGTCATGATTCCAGGGTCCTGGGATCAAGCCCCGCATCGGGCTCTCTGCTCAGCAGGGAGCCTGCTTCCCTCTCCCTCTCTCTCCCTCTGCCTGCCTCTCTGCCTATTTGTGATCTCTGTCTGTCAAATAAATAAAATCTTTTAAAAAATAGATATAATCTATGTAAACAAAAATTCTTAGAAAATCTTATTTTATTCTATTTATTTGTCAGAGAGAGAGAGAGAGACAGTACACGCACATAAGTAAGAGGAGCCGCAGGCAGAGGGAGAAGCAGTCTCCATGCTAAGAAAGGAGCCTGATGGAGAACTTGATCCCAGGACCCTGGGATCATGACCTGAGCAGAAAGCAGATGCTTAACCAACTGAGCAACCAAGGGGCCCTTAGATGCTCAAATCTTAAGGCATTAAGGAGTCCTGGAACCAAAAAGTTTGAGAACCACTAACTTAGGGTTTGGATTTTTTTTTATCCTTTTTGTTTTTATTCTATAGGAGTGTTTCATTTTTTATAATAGGTTGTGAAAATCCCGAAAAGTTGTGAAAAATAAAACTTTTGTAATAGAATCAAATTTCAAATGTGCTAACAAATAAATTCTGTTCACTAATAAATAGTAGTAAATGAAATCTAAACTAAGTAAATTTAGGAAAGAATTTAGTAGATACATTTAGTAAATGAATCTATTCATAAAAAGTCCTTTAACAAAACAAAATATTGTAATACAGACTTTTATATCCTAATTTGGTGTTTTTGAAGTTTGATTTTTCTGAATATTGAGTTTTCTTTTAGGTTAGGGATTCTTATTAAATATAGTGATTTTATGTAAAAATTTGGAATTGTCTTCAAGTCTGAGATTGAAGATAAAATAATCTACAACATTTATTGGGTGCATCACTGTAAAGTTCCAAGCTAAGTACTTTATGCATACCTTTTCAAGGCACCTGAGTGGCTAAGTCACTTAAGTGTTCAATTCTTGATTTCAGCTCAGGTTGTGAAGTCAGGGTTGTGAGATTGAGCCCCACATTGGACTCTGAGTTGGGCATGGAACCTGCTTAAGATTCTCTCTCTCACTCTCCCTCTGTGAGTGTCTCTAAAATAAATAAAGTAAAAAAAAAAAAAAAAAAAATATATATATATATATATATATATATATATATATATATTCCATCTTAATTCTCACAAGAAACTTGGCAAGTCAGTACTGTTATTATCCTTTTTAAACAGGTGATAAAATGGAGAATTAGAGAGTTTAGGTAATTTGCCAGAGGTCAAACAGTTAGTGAATATAGGACCCAAACTCTGAACGTGGACCCCTCTGTGTAGACCCTACACTGTTAACACTACTATATTGTTATTGGACAAAGCAAGTTTTCAATGAGGCTTTTATTACAGCAGATTTATAAAAAGATAATGAAATTACTGTATCCTAATCTAATAATTGGTATTTTATCACAAGATTTAGTTATTCTCATGTTTAAAAATCAAGAAATAAGGGGCAGTTGGGTGGGTTGGTTGGTTGAGTGTCCAACTCTTGGTTTTGGCTCAGGTCAGAATCTTGGGGTTCTGAGATCAAGCCCCCCCCCCCATGCTCAGCAGGGAGTCTGCTTCTCTCCCTCTCCTTCTGCCCCTTCCCCTGTTGATGCTTGCATGCGTGAGCGCACTCTCCCTAACAAATCAATACATCTTTAAAAAATTAAGAAATAAAAAGGATACTCTGTAGTTAAGATTTGGAGTTATTTCTTTTGTAGCTAATAGTCATACTTGACAGGACATCTTCACTCTCACCATATGCCTTCCCTTTCTGTCCTGACGGTTCCAAGCTCTCCCATGGCAATGGCGCCATCCTGGTCTCTCTCTCTGCCCCAGCTTCCTCTCTCTGTCCTTCCACCTATGGGTCCCCAGCATTCCATCCTTAGTTTCCTTCTCATCTCTTCTGCATCTTGATGCCACTGGGCAATTTTACCCTCTTTTGAGACTTCAGCTCCCAATCACACACTGGTGATGACTCCTGAACCGTGCCCCCTCCCATGCCTACTAGGTGCTTCTTTCCTGAATCTAACACTCGTATTCCCAGCTGTCCACCAAACTCACCTCGAAATAACGGTCTCAGAGACATGTCATCTTGTCAAAAAGCTCTTCCTTCCTTCCTAAATGTGCTCCTCCTATCTCATTTGCTATCTTGATTAATGGGAGTCCCTGTTTCACTCCCCAGCTGGGAACTATGCTCACACTGAACTTATTCCTACTCCTCACCTCCCACATGCGTCCATCCCCAGGCCTGCCAATTCTACCTGCAAAGTATCTCTGTTTTGTTCTTCTCCCTCCTCCCTAAAAACTGCCCTAGTGACTCGAGAGCCCATCAATGAATGAAGGTTACCTCTGAAGAAGTTTCTAGGTTTCTAATTGCTATCCTCTCTGATTTGTCCTCATTTTGCAGTTAAACTTATCTAAAACACAAATTCGATCATGTCACTCTCCTTAAAAACCTTCCATTACCTACAAGATTAACCCTTGGGTTTTCTTTAAAATGGCAAAAACCAAGAATATGGCTCTAGGCCAGACACAATGTAAGTGCAGTCTTTTGATATTATATTCCTTTCCTCTTTTCTCAGGAAGCAAAATGTGGGGATTTTAAAGCTGTTATAGTGGAAGTGTCTGGACAAGCCCATTACACAGGTACAGCAAGTTTTATAGTGGAAGATGACGACCCACTGAAGAACGGATTCCTTCTCAAGTGACTTCAGTACTCCTCAGGGCTTTCTCTGAATTATGTGGAAAATGATACCCAATTGTATGACTTCCAATCTTTCTGAAGTGTTATGCTGTAACTAAATATAATCATTATACCTCATATTTGCACATGTAATTGGTATAAATGTCACCTATGTCTAACCTACAAAATGCTGAAAATTCCAAATATTTGTCTAGTTATTAACATACCAGGTAAAATTAATACCTCAGTGTTGTTAACTTTTAAAATGTTATTCTATGCTACTTACTGTAATATTTTGTTGTAGATGCTCTTTGAATTATAACTTGATTTGTAGCCCTCACGACGACTCTTACAAGTTCAGTATTTTAGTCTTCCAGGTTTTGAGTAAGATAATGTCCTCTCTTTGAGCAGGATGTAAGGGAGATGGGTTTCTGTGAGGTACTAAACTCTTAGCCTACACAGCCTGGGAAGGACTGGGGTGGGCCAGCTTCTGGGGACAGATGTTATGGCTCCTACCAGGATGTTCTCTGTGCTGCAAAGCCCAGCTCCTCCTCCAAGGTAAATGAGGTGCCATTAGCTGATGTGAGGAGACCAATGAATAATCAGATTTCTGCTACATCTTTATGGCCCTTATAAAAGGGATTGTTTCTGCATTATAAACACGGGAAATTGATGAATTACTAGAGTAGGGTGAGTCTCCTACACAACCAAACACATGCCCCATAGATTTAGGCCTGAAAGAAATGTTAACTATTAATTCTTGCTAGTTAATTGTCTGTGAATCTGTTAAGAATAATATTTGATCAGGGCGCCTGGGTGGCTCAGTTGGTTAAGTGTCTGACTTTTGGTTTTGGCTCAGGTTATGATCTCAGGGTCATGAGATCGAGCCCTGAGTCAGGCTCAGTGTGGAGTCTGCTTGAGATTCTTTCTCCTGCTCTGCTCTTCACTGCCCCCTGCTCTCTCTTGCGCTCTCACTCCCTAAAAGAAATAAGTGAAATCTTTGAAAATAAATAAACAAAGTAAAACTTGATCATTTTTCAGTCACTAAAAATGAGGTATTAAAAAGTTATTCAATACGTGCTGCTCTCAATAGACAGCAGATTCCTGTGAAATATTTGTTTTTCTGAGCATATGGAAACTGAAGTAATTAATATTAACTGATTTTGTCATCCAGTTATTAAGTGTGTGATTGAATTACCAGATCAAAATGAAAGATTTTTAGCTTTATAATTTTATAGTTAATGTTCTTGATTTCCCTATTATATAAAAATTAATGTTTTCCATTCATTCTCTATAAAATTCTATGGTGAAGAAATCACTTATCTTAAAAAAGAAATGACACTATCACTAGCTTAATATCACAAGAGATTTTCTACATGTCAGTGAGATTTGTTGTACTTTCCTTTTAAAATGAAAATAGACGGGAACCTGGATGTCTCAGTTAAGTGTCAGCCTTTGCCTCAGGTCATGATCCCAGGGTCCTAGGATTGAACCCCCACATGGAGCTCCCTGCTCGGGGTGGGGGGGGTGGTGTCTGATTCTCCTTCTCGCACTCCTCCTGCTTGTGTACTCTCTCTCTCTAATAAATAAATAAAATATTTTAAAATAAATAAAATGAAAATTGAACTATTATTTGTTCTCCAAATTTCACAAGTCATATTAACTTATCTACATTAAAAAGTAGGCATTGCCTGTATCTTTCTAAATTCTAATCCATACCAGAGTCAAACCCTTGTGGTAATATTCATCCCTTCTATACTTCACCGCTTCTCCTGGAGTCAACACTAGGGAAATTAATCCCCCCACACACCCCCAAACACACACCCCTCCATGTGTCTAACCAGTCACGAAGCCCTGCTGAGTAGATGTTCTAAATATTGCTCACAACTATCCCATCCCATCCTTGGTAAGGGTCTTGCCTCATTAATTAAGCTCCTTCAAGCCAACCACCTTTCCCTCACTGATCTCTTAGCTCTAGGTTCTCAAACGTGTTCATCATAAACAAAACGACACAAACATCCTTTGTCTGCCTTCCCTCTCTAGCTTGCTGTCACCCCTGTTTTCTTCCCTCTGGAGTCAAACTTCTACATTCCTGACTCTGCTCATTGGGTACATTTTCTTATCTTCCATTTGTTATTTGACTATTGTCGTTTGGTTTCTACCTCATTATTCATTGGAAATCATGCTTGACCTACCTGCCAGATCTAACAGCCCCCGAGGGCTTATGCAATCTGTGGGGGTTCTACTGTAGACTCCTGGCAGGCAACCGTGGTCCATGTTAGAGCAAGTACATTCGTGCCCTTGGTGCTGGGTGAGCCACAGAGACACTCACAGGAGCTCTCAAGGTCACGAGGTTGGTACCCAGTCCCCATGAGTACCCATCAGGGCTGCAATTATGTGGGCCCAGGGCCATTTCTTCACCATGAAGCTGCAATGAGTTTTGCTCCAAGTCCTCTATATCCTGTAAGACTTGGGGCACCCTTCTCTTCAATTCCTAAAACCCACAAATTCCATACCATCCCTCTTTAGGATAATGCTTCTCATACATGTGGGTATGAATTACCTGGAGCTCTTAAACTACACGTTCTCATTTATTAGGTATGGGGTGGGGGCAGTTTCAGCAAGCTCCTGGGTGACGCCGATGCTATGCCTACGACTGCATTTAGGAGCAAAACTTGATAACTGATCAATTTTAGTTACCCATTTGGGACCAGGCTTTACAGTTGAGTCTTCTCCTTTTTGTTCTAAAACATATAAGGAAGCTATGAGCTCTCCACCAAGAGGCAACCTAATGGTCACAGCAACTTTCCTGAGAAGAGGCTGAGAAAATTACCTTACTTTGAAAACCAAAACAAAATAAAAACCAAAAACCCAAGACGCTGACTCCTCAATTGGCCAAGGTGCCTCATTAAATATGTCGCTCACCTGCCTGGCTTTTCTCTTTTGAAATGCTACTTAGTTTTTTCTACTCCCTTGCATTCCACCCATGGTTCTTCTCTTTCTGCACTCAACATCCTGTCCCTACTCATCACATCCATGCCCATGCTTTTCTTTCTCGGAGAGAGAGGCTGACAACTTCCAAATCCCTAAATCCTGAGGGTCAGAGCCGTACTGCAGGCCCAGTACTTGGTGGGCAAGTCAAACTCTAACGCCCCTAGAACGTGCCCTTCCTCCTGTATTCTCTAACCTGATGATTGGTGCCCCCTTCCCATGAGCCGTGAACTTGCGATTTATCCTTCTTGTTCATGCCCTTTTGTCCTGTCTGTTGAAGCTTCAGACGAAGATGTCTGTGGATTTGGCTGGCGTCATTCCTTACTCCTTCCTTTATCAACAACACTCACCTTACCTTGTGGAAAACTCTCTCCATCCTCTGCACGCAGCCTTGCTGGAACTGCCAGACTCTTTCCCTGGACCTGGGATCTTGAGAGAAATGATATAAGGTCTGAAAATGGCTGACATGGACTTACTCCAATAGTGCTTTAAAGAGATTGCCCTCCATTCATTTCTGCATCTCTACCTGCTATTTCTGCCCTGATTTCTCTTGTTCTTGGGGCTAGCTGTCAGGTTATTCTTTTGTAATCTGAATTCCCCCTATCCCTCCAATGAATCCTTTTTTTTTTTTTTTTTTTTTTTAAGTGAGACCGTGCCTGTGTATATTGTTTATATCCAGAGACCCTAATTCGTATACTACTTCCTGAAAATCTCTTCTCCTTCTTCACTATGTCTTAATTCAGACTCTTCTCATTTCTTATCTGGGCTAACTGGTCTCCTGGTTGCCAGGTTCTCTTTCTACAGTCACTCAAAAATAGGCTTTGGGTATCTAGCAGTTTTCCAAAATGCTAAGTGTTCAGGATCTAATAACATGCCAGGCAGTCAAAGTTCTAGTCTTCACAAAGCCTACAGTCTACAGTGGGAGACAAGTAATGATTCATCACAAAAATATAATTCTAGACAGTGCTGATGTGCTATGAGCCAAGAAAGGCTACCTCTGGGAGACTAACATTCATGTGGAGACAAGGATGCAAGGGAATGGGTAAGGGGAAGGAATGGAGCTCTCTAGGCAGAGGGGATAGTGAGTGCAAATGCCCTATGCCCTATGCCCTATGATGGGAGGTTTAAAAAACTCACAAAAGGCCAGTGTGACTAGAGTGGAGCAGAAAGAAGGAACCGTGGCCCCAGATGAGACCAGAAAGGAAGCAGTCAGGTCATGCAGTGCCTTGTAGGAAATACTAAGAATTGGGGACCTTATCCTAAATTAAAAAGAGAAAGTCATTAGAGGGTTTTTAATCAGTGAGTGGCATGATCAAATATATTTTGCTTAGAAAGGTGTGCTGCCTACAGGGTAGAGTAGGGACTGGATACCAGTTCTGAGTGGCAGCAGTAGTTCAAAGAAGAGAGAATGAACGCTGAAATTTAGGTGGGGGATGAAGTGATGAAAGAAATGAATGGGGCCGCCTGGGTGGCTCAGTGGGTTAAAGCCTCTGCCTTCAGCTCAGCTCACAATCTCAGGGTCCTGGGTCCTCGGGCTCTCTGCTCAGCAGGGAGCCTGCTTCCTCCTCTCTCTCTCCCTGCCTCTCTGCCTACTTGTGATCTCTCTTGTCAAATAGATAAATAAAATCTTTTTTTTTAAAAAGGAATGAATGGATACAAAGACATTTAACAAGTCAAATCCCTAAATCTTGGTGATAAATTGGACATTGGCTGGTTTGGTGTTGAGGAAAAGGAATTAATCTAGAAAGAAGCCTAAGTTTTCTGGATGGAAGATAGTGCCATCTTCTGAGATACAAAAGGTTGAGGACCAAGGATTTTTAGGAAAAGTGGATCACGAGTTCCATTTTAGTCATGTTGAGTTTGAGGTGTTTTTGCACCTTCAGGGGAGATACCAAGTAACAAGCAATAGGGCTTGAGGCTAGAGATGTAGTATGGAGTTAGGGATATATGGTTTTCAAAGCTCTGGGTGCGGGTGAGATGAGGGAGGAAGTTCAGAGCTGCCAGGGACTCTAGTAGAGGGCTCTAGTATTTAGAAGCAGATGATGGGGGTGAACAGGCTGGGGACACTGAGGCAAACATGGCAGGCAGAAAACTGGGAGAGCGGGAGGTCACTCTTTTCTTTCTGAACCATACCTGATTATGGCCTTCCCATGCTTCAACTCCTTCAGCGACTGGTGCCTTTACCACATCTGTCCCCAGTGTAGTTCAACCTCTCTGAACATGGCCTGTGAGGCCTTCATAAGAGTGTCCCAGTCAAGTTTTATTATTCATCATTTATTTCTCTCTTTACTCCCTAACCTCACTCACCAGTACCCAAGAGTCAAGGACTTAGGCACTGACCTGCAGACTTTGCACAAGAATCCAATGTCCTTCCCTGTCTTCTCTGTTTGGAGAATCCAATGTTACCACTGATGTGAAGTCTTCATTAGCTACCCTAGGAAGAGTCAGTCACCTCTATAGAATTTCATTGTATTTTTAAACAGCACTTATGATAGTATAAACCTAAAGTTGTAAGCTTCCTTGGGCTGAGATCTTTATTTGTTATTTCTGAAAACCTAGCAGAGATTTGCTAAATAAACTAATCTATTATATATGTTTGTCTTAATTCAGTGGTTCTCGGTGGAGGTCATCCTGCCTTCCTCCAGGGACGTTTTTAGTTGTCACTACTGGAATATCGTGGGTAGAGGCTAGAGATAACTGCCAAACATCCTAGCACACACTCCTATAATGCATTAATGTACCACCTTCAATATACTGCAAATTGCCAGCAAGGTATTTTTCTTGACTGAAATAAGCATTCAAAGCACTACTATCAGTGATTCTAAGATGGGCAAGTGTGCCGGTCATTCTTTAGAGTCCTGTTTCTCAAACTGTGTGTGCCTCAGAAGCACTTGCAGGATGTCTGGCTGGACCCCACTCCCAGAATTCAGATTTGATAGATTTGGGACAGGGCCTGAGAATCTGCATTTCTACCAAGGCCCCACGTAATGCTAATGCTGTTGGTGTAGGGTCCACACTTGGCAAACCATGGTTTTAGAGAAACCTAGGGGTTTATCACATGTTCCCCTATTAGGGGCTGTGCTCCGAAGCTTGAGATGCAGCTTCCCTGGGCAGGTGGGAGCTACCTGTCCCTGAATCTCCCAGCCAGCTACCTGCAGCGGCATCAGTGGTGACTCCCTGGCTGGTACCACTCTAGACTTAAAGCACACCCCCCTTCCATGGGGTGCTTGTATGGCTCAGTGGGTTAAGCCTCTGCCTTAGGCTCATGTCATGATCTCAGGGTCCTGGGATGAGCCCCACATCCAGCCCTCTGCTCAGGAGGGAGCCTGCTTCCCATTCCACCTCTCTCCCCCTGCCTCTCTGCCTACTTGTGCTCTCTGTCAAATAAATAAATAAAATCTTTAAAACACACACACACACACACACACACACACACTACATTCCAGAGAACTGAGGAAGGATGCCAGGATGGCAAGAAACTAATTGCTCTCTATCCCCCATCCCCATCATGTGTGAACCTGTTATGGTCCTGAGGTCTAGGCCCTTGAAAACAAGACGATATGTAGCCTCCAAAATCCATATCCTAAATCCTCAGAGCCCCTATATCAGAATTACCTTCGGGGTTTAGATTCATGGGCCCATCCTAAACCTGGGAGTCAGCCAGTGAATGTGCATTTTAAAAAGCTCATACTTTTGTGGTTCTCAGAGTGAGGTCCTCTGAGCAGCAATATCATCACTACCTACGAACTTGTTAGAAATGCAAATTCTGGGAGAGGACTCCAGACCTACCCAAACTGAAACTCCAGTGAGGCCCCGTCACTTGTGTTTTAAGAAGCCCTCTACCTGATTCTGCTGCGTGCTCAAGTATGAGAACACCTGCTTCATATTATTCTGCCCCGAAAGTTGAACTCTCCGGATTTGGACTGCTTTTCACTTCAGCGGCGGGATCCCTTTCCTATCTGCCAGTGCCAGACACGTCAACAGGAAGCACAATAAAGGCCTCCCCGTAGGACTTTTGCGTCCAACAAGACTGCTTGAGAGTGAACCCTTGTTGGTTTCCGCCATTTCTCTGACGGCCGGTCCCGCTTTTCCTGGAGGGCCCTGAGGGGGTCGACCCGGCCCCCTCCAAAGCCCAGACCCCCAGGCCGGATAACCTCGGGGAGAGGTGGGGCGGGCCTGGTTTTCCGAGGGGGCCCGGTGGGCGGCGTCCCGCCCCGCGCTCCTGCGTAAACACGGTTCCCTCGGCAACGCGTGGAACCCACGTCAAAGGCTCCGCCGGGTCCGGGGCGACCGCCACCCCTCCCGCCGAGCCCGACTGCCGGCACAGGCCTCTGGCCCGCGCCCCAGCCACCCCCCCTCGGGCTTGCGGCCGCCTCCCCCGGTGCGGGATGAACACAGCCGCGGCCGCCGCGGGGCCCCATGGAGGAGCAGCCGCCGCCGCCGGTCCGCCCGCCAGCGAGAATGGCCTTGTGGGGCAGCCCGCCCCCCGGAGCCCCCTCCGCGGCCGCCGCCCCTGGCGGGACTTCCTCCGCCGGGACGGCGGCGGCCGTGCTCTCCTTCGGCACCGTGGCGAGCGCGGCGGCCGCGGCGCTGGGGAACCAGAGCGACGGGAGCGGGGGCGACGGCACTGGCGCTTCGGCTGGCGGCGGCCTGGGCGGGCCCCGGGCGGCGGGGGCGGCGGGGGCGGCGGGGAGGCCGCTGCTGTCGCACGGGGCGGCGGTGGCGGCCCAGGCGCTCGTGCTGCTGCTCATCTTCCTGCTGTCTAGCTTGGGCAACTGCGCCGTGATGGGGGTGATCGTGAAGCACCGGCAGCTCCGCACCGTCACCAACGCCTTCATCCTGTCCCTGTCCCTGTCGGATCTGCTCACGGCGCTGCTCTGCCTGCCCGCCGCCTTCCTGGACCTCTTCACGCCGCCCGGGGGCTCGGCCCCCGCCGCCCCCGCCGCGCCCACCGCCCCCGCCGCGGGGCCCTGGCGCGGCTTCTGCGCAGCCAGCCGCTTCTTCAGCTCGTGCTTCGGCATCGTGTCCACGCTCAGCGTGGCCCTCATCTCGCTGGACCGCTACTGCGCCATCGTGCGGCCGCCGCGGGAGAAGATCGGCCGCCGCCGCGCGCTGCAGCTGCTGGCGGGCGCCTGGCTGGCGGCGCTGGGCTTCTCCCTGCCCTGGGAGTTGCTCCGCGCGCCCCGGGAGCCCCCCGCGGCGCAGAGCTTCCACGGCTGCCTGTACCGGACGTCCCCGGACCCCGCGCAGCTGGGCGCGGCCTACAGCGTGGGGCTGGTGGTGGCCTGCTACCTGCTGCCCTTCCTGCTCATGTGCTTCTGCCACTACCACATCTGCAAGACTGTGCGCCTGTCCGACGTGCGCGTGCGGCCCCTGACCACGTACGCGCGCGTGCTGCGCTTCTTCAGCGAGGTGCGCACGGCCACCACCGTGCTGATCATGATCGTCTCCGTCATCTGCTGCTGGGGCCCCTACTGCTTCCTGGTGCTGCTGGCCGCGACCCGGCACGCCCAGGCCGCGCAGGCCCCCTCGCTCCTCAACGTGGTGGCGGTCTGGCTGACCTGGGCCAACGGGGCCATCAACCCCGTCATCTATGCCATTCGCAACCCCAACATTTCGATGCTCCTGGGACGCAGCCGGGAAGAGGGCTACCGGACTAGGAATGTGGACGCTTTCCTGCCCAGCCAGGGCCCGGGTCTGCAGGCCAGAAGCCGCAATCGCCTTCGAAACCGCTGCACCAACCGGCTGGGAGCCTGCGGCAGGATGTCCTCTTCCAGCCAGGCCAGCAGGATGGGAGGGGATTTGGCCATGTGGGCCCGAAAAAATCCAGTTGTGTTTTTTTGCAGGGAGGGGCCCCCAGGGCCCGTGACAGCAGGGGTCAAACAACCTAAATCTGAAGCCGGGGACACCAGCCTCTAAGAAGGGTTAGAATGCACAGCTTGTGAAGGCGAAATTTCACCTGCTCCGTTTAATGATACAGGATTCCGGGGAGAATCGTGTTATTTCACAAACCCAAACATTTAAAAAAGAGACAGAGGGGGAGGCTTACCACTTTCCCCAAACGACGTACAAGACAATGTGCCCTTCTTCAAAAGTGCCAAATGTAAAATGCAAAAATTAAAACAATATCAAACCACACAACCAAGCATTGTGAGCTGTTAAGTGCCAAAAATGACAAAAATAGAATTCACAATTACTGATAAGCTCATGTTACAGGAATCACACTGTGAAACGAACAAACAAAAATCATTGAATGGAACCAGGATTTGTTCAAATACATAGAGTTTTAGGAAAGAATAGGAGACCTTCAGAATTACTTGAAACCCCTCCAAATCACCAGCATCCAACAAAAGTGGAGATTGTTAGAACTCACACCTTTGACGCAGGGTTTGGGTGCTCCTATTAGAAACGAAAAATCCTTATCTTTACACACTTTGGTGCACTTTCTCTCACCCCATGTCCCTATAATCTTTGTGGGAAACTATATTCATATCCCATTTTAAACCATTCAAGGATTTTTAAATTGTGTCTTATTACCAGAAAATCAACCATCTGAAGGGCCAAGAGAAGTATAAACATAGGGAAATGTGGCTGTTTGAAAACATATTCCAAGATTATACTTTAAAAATTAATGTCCCTCAATCTACCCACCAAATTATCTGCCTTGGGAAGCTTTAAAGCTTTACCTTTACCCTCACCTGCTACTTTTCTTTCTATTCATTTTGGGGATGCTGTTTTCAGAGTACTTTCATATTAAAAAAAATAACTTTCATAGTAGAACATCTAGTCTTTTGAGGTAAATTTGATTTTTAAATGCAGCCAAAAGTGTAATTTGAAGTCAAGTTGATTGAGTCAGGTGAGTAATGCCACTTTTTAAAAAATGTATACAAAAATTAGAGCTCTAAAAAGTAACAAGATTGGCTTTCCTATGTGGCTCACAAACCCAAGATGATTACAAAGAATTCTAAAATCATTTTGAGAAGTGGCTGTATTCTTGGAATAAACATAGAGCTTTCCACGGGAATTATACTCTCCTGTATTTGGAAGTTTGGGTATATTTATGAAAAGATGATTTCTTGCTTTTATAGACATGATTTGTCTAAAAAATGTAGTTGTTATTAGACAGGGAGAATAGATGTGGTATTACTAGATGGAATAGGGTGTTAATAATTTGGGCATAAAGTCAAAAACTTCCATCAAGCTGGGGATATTTTCAGAAATGTACAAAAGAAATGCTTTTTAAAATTCAAAAGCAAAATTTAGGATTTGTGCGTGTGAAATTTCTCACCTTAAATGCCACTGTTCACAGAATCATCTACTCAGAATTTTTAAAGATATTTTTATATTTTCTCCCTCTTTCCTTTTCTCCACCTTACCCCTTTTGTCTTCAACATTTCACAGACTTACTTGAATAAGTACTTTAAACTAGATATGGTATGATATCAGTTATCATATAAAGATTTCAATGTGAAATAGCCATTTTTTTCTTTGTATTTAAAGATATTAATGAGTATTTGAACTTCTGTGTGATGGGGGGTATATGTCACTATTTTGCCAAAGATGGAAATACATGATTCATGTCAGAGCTAAAGATACTTAATTTTTTCCCATGCTCATGGCATCATTATGATCATAAGTTTTTATAAATTATCTGTATATATCTTGCTACACTCGATGTAACACAAAATTGATGAGATAATCTCTCCTCTTTAGCACTCATTATATGTATGGATGTGTATACACATACACACAGACTTAATGCAGCTGAACTAACATTTAACAAATATCTACAGTATTTGTCTGTTAAAGGCAAAACAATTGTGTGTTTTTTGGCATTCTGAGAAAATGGAAGTCATGTCTGGCATTTAGGAGGAAATGATAAGTCTTCCAGTTAGCCAAATTATCAGAGAATAGGAATTCAGCAACTGTGAATAGAGGCAGGAGGACAGTGAGGGATCTTAGGGGAAGGGGGCAAATGTGGTACAAAATGGGGTATTGCCTGAAGAGAAAAATCAAAGGAAGGTATTTAAAAATAACTATGGCATGGAATAAACTTTCCTGGTGAGTGAAGGGAAAATCAGAGATATTGGAAGTGACAAGGTGGTGACACAAAGGATCTCAAGGCAGGAAAGGAAGCCCATCCTAACTCTTGGTATGTAGTGGTAGGAAGTTTTAAGAAAGGGTTAGCATGGGGAAAAGATCATTCTTCCAGGAGCAAAAATGAGAGGGTAAAGAGAGAACAGTGCTAATAAGTTACTATAAAAATTAAGGTATTGTTTGCTAGGTTAGTTGAAGCTATACAACTAGTTAGTGATAGAACCAGGATTTGAACCATAGCCTATCTGGCTTTGAAGACTTACATTCTCTTCTTTACCCTCTGTTGCCCCCTCAAAGGTCAGTGGGTAGTACCCCAAGTTCTATCATTATCTTCATCACCAACAGCGTCATCACCTCTACCACCATAACCATCATCACCAACATCACCGTCACCACCATCATCTACAATCTTTATTTCCTACTTTACACTGGGAAACTTCCTGGGTGCTCAGCTACTTAAAGGTAGAAATCACAGCATCTGCTTTAAGAGGGCTCACCGTCTAACTGAGGATCTCGTGCTTTATAAAAACTGGCCCTAATCCGGACTCTCCCGGCGGGGAAGAAAAGGTGTAGCGTTTTCAGAAATGGTTATCAAAGGAGATGGATTTAGAAGCAAAAGATATGTGAAGGCCAGCAACTGATCTGGTCCAGTTGTAGATATTTTGAGACAGAAATTAATGCCTTGAGTAAAAGATGGGAGGACAAATGACTCTCAAACTTAAGACTTAGACTTTTCCTCCTGCTGACTGAGTGTACATATAAGTGATTTTGTTTAAAGAGGAGAAAGAGAAGCTACGAAACATTGGGATAAATTAAATATTGCATAATGCATAAAGGACAGAATGTCATCCTTCGTGTCTCATTCTGCTGTTTGAGCGTTTCATTGGAATGACAATAATAGCAATAAGTCACACTCAGCATAGTACATACACGACTCTATCTGATCCTCAAAACAACTCTCTAGGGAGGTACTATATTATCATTCCCCCCATTTTACAGATGAGAAAACTGAGGTATAGGGGTGCTATGTGATTTGCTTAAGGTTACACAGGAAGTGTGTGCTATACATACCTATACAAATCTAGAAGATTGGTGCCAAAAGTCCTGTCTTAAGCACCGCTCCGTGCTGCGCCTCTAATTTGTAAAAGAAAATGGGAAACCTGGAAAAGGGCCAGAGAAGATAAATTATCAAAGGGATGTGGAAATATTGTAAAATGTGAAAGAAAGGATTTTTTTAAATATAGAGAACAGTGACACAGATAGGAGATCTTAAAGTATATGAAAATATTCTGAACAGTTATTTTCAGGTATAATCCTATCCCTTGATGACCCCAGTCACCTGTCTTCTCCATTTCTGCTCCAGAGTCACTGAGAACGACTGGAGAAAAGTCATAGATCAGATCAGTTAGTACCCCCAGAACTTAGAGTCCATGGCCTCTCCAGCCCCTCTCCCCTCCCCCCTCCCCAGCAATCTGAAACTTTTTGCTCATTATCCCATTCTTTTCTGCTCACTTTAGTGAACCTTCAGACTCTCTCCTTGAACTTGTAACTGACTTTCCCCTCTTGAAAGATGACCTTTGCTCCTACTTCCCCAAGAAAAGCAGAAGCCATCAGATGCACAGATCTTCATATTTTAGCCATCAAATGCTACCAACTGAACTGGATTTACACCAGTCCTCAGCTCTGTCTTTCCATTTGTAAGGAAACTGGTGCCCTCTCCAGCCTTAGGAATCTCATGATCTTTCCATGGTAGTCTTAGTCTTTCTCCCTGAACCAAATCCCTCCCGTGAGCGCATAAGCTCTCACTTAAAAGGAAAAACTCCAAAGCCTCTTCTATTCCTCCTTTTCTCTTCTCTCCCTCAGCTCCCTGCTAAACTTGTCAAAAAAAAAAAAAAATTGCCTATACTTTTACAGCTGATCTAAACCCTAGTCTACAATTTTAATGGTGCAAGAAAGTTGTCGCTTTAATGCAGTTCAGTTTCTTCCCAATTCTCTTTCCTGTAAAAGAGCAGAAAATGAAGATGATAGTATCTAGGTCCTAGGGGCTAATGTAGCACCAAGCATTGGTAAAGATCAATCTTCAGTGGTCGCCTATCCCTACTGACATCCACCGATCAGTCTCCAGTCGCATCCGAAGTCTGCGCATGATTATTCAAAGGGACCCAGTTCTCACTGTAGACCACTTTAGAGCTCCTCTTTGAACGTGAAAGATTATTATTCCATCTCAGCATCATGAGGGCTGGGCCACACCCATAATGCTGTCTCCAGCTGCTTTTTAAAAATTACTTTTATTTTTATTTATTTATTTTTTAAAGATTTCATTTATTTGTCAAAGAGAGAGAGAGAAAGAGAGCACACAAGCAGGCAGAGTACAGGCAGAGGCAGAGGGAGAAGCAGGCTCCCTGCCAAGCAAGGAGCCTGATGTGGGACTCCACCCCAGAACACTGGGATCATGAACTGAGCCATAGGCAGCCACTTGACTAAGTCACCCGGATGCCCCTAAAGATTATTTTTTTTTAATTTTTCGATTATTTGATGACTTTGATATAGGTCAATAAATCAAAATGATATATCAAGTATACATGGTGAGTTCCATTTGTGGAATGGCAGTGAAGATCTCTGTGGACCCACGACCCAGAAAACCAAGTATAATTGATCAAAAGTATTTAAAAAGCCACCATATGAAATTCCCAGAAATTGTCATAAAGCAGATAGCAAATGAGGAAAGGTCTACTCAAGAAAATCTACTGTAATTCATTAAGAAGAGCAAGAGTCAGTGGCATTTGAATTATACCCACCCCCCCAGCTCAGTGTGACAGAAACTCCACTTTAGGTGAGGACAGCCAAGTACACAAGGCTCCCTCTTTCCCAGCTTCCAGCTGAGGACTGTGGTGTCTCCCTGGGATAAACCAGCCATGAGAATGTCTCCTTTTGTCAGCTGCATGTGGCAGAGGCTAAATTCCAGGTGAGTGTAGCCCACCGAGCCCCCATCCATAGGGCAGATGCTTGACCTCAGGGATGGCATGCTGGGAATACTGGCGGCGTGATTGTCCTTAACCCAGCTGGATGTAAGATGGAGACTCCATCTTGGGAGACATAAGCTGAGAAGACCAGAGGCTACTGCCCACACGCAGTGCCCTGCTCGTAAAGCACGGTGTCACCCCAAAAGAAGCAGGCCACTCTCCTGCCCCCAGCTTCAGAGGTCTGGCTCAGAAATTTTGGCCAGGGGTATAGACAGGACTTTAAACAGAGAGTGCTGAAGCTCTCCCCAAAACAACTAACTTTATTTGAAACAGAGAGTGAAGAAGTTTATGTCTAAGGACATTCTCAAAACAATGGAGTTTGGGTGGTAAAAAATTCAGAGCAGACTAATAGCTTCATGAGAGATACAAGCTAAAACATTTGCCAGCTGGTTAACCAGAGAGAATCAGGGAAAGAAATAGCTAAGAAAAGCTTTGCATTACAGTTGAGTTTTCAAAGTCCTTTGTCTGTTTTGGATAACAGTCCTCTATCTTTTTTTTTTTTTTTTTTAAGTCCTTTATCTTTTGCAAATATTTTCCCCAGTCTATGACTTGTCTTCTCATTACTTGACCTTTTCAACATAAACAAAACAAAACATGAATCTGACAGTGAAGACCATACTGAAAAGACAGAGTTGTTCTTATCAATGAGTCTTACTCCCCCTAAGGGCCATTTTGGAAATTTGTGGGAGCATTTTTCATGTCACAATGTCACTGGCACATAGTGAGTGCTATCTGGGAATGTCAGATGTCCTGCAAAGCATAACAGAATACTGTCCCATAAAGAGCTGTCCTGCATTCCAGACCATTTGGCAACGTCCCCCCAGAGACCGAAACAGCTGATAATCTACGGATCATTACATAATTCTACACCTTCAATCCATGCTGCATAGAAACACAGCATTTTAAACATGGTTCTAAAGTGTACCGAAAAGTTTCTTGAAGTGCAGCTGTTTTTGTCTGTTTTGTCTCTGTTTTTGGAAACAGAGAATTTATTATATTTGCTCTATTTAGGTTTTGAGGAAGCAATAGTCATCGTTTGAGAAGCTACAGCTCAACTCACCATACTTCTTGAGGTGACAGATTGTGAAGAGCACACTAGTACGGGTCTGCATTTGTTAACTCTTGCTATCACTGTGATTCAGCATTTCGGCAGAAGCATCCAGCTCCCTCGCTTGTGGGGTCTGCAAGAACGAAGTACTAGTCACTGTAACATGGATGGATGCTAGACATTTGGCCAAGAGAAAAGTCTGCCTCGTATTTTCTCAAAGGGCCCAGTACATGGGCCAGCTTAAAGGAGACAACGTCCTCTTGCTCTCTCTCAAGGAACCTAACAATCAGTGACACTGAACACGTTTTTAGCCCTGCTTTACCTGTGGTTGCAGGAACGAGAGACAAACTAAAGGAGAGATGGCAGAGTTCACCCCTCCCTGGGGTCGTTAAGCTTCTACCCATTTCTGGATGTCAGGGGTCCAAGCCAAGTACCTAGTTTGTTTGTTTGTTTGTTTGTTTCTTTCTTTTTTAATTTTTAAGAGCATTTATATATTTACTTGTCAGAGAGAGAGAGAGATCACAAGCAGGGGAACAGCAGCCAGAGGGAGAAGTAGGCTCCCTGCTGAACAAGGACCCCCATGGGGGGCTCGATACCAGGACTCTGGGATCATGACCTGAGCTGAAGAAAGATGTCTAACCGGCTGAGGCCCCCAGGAATCACACAAATATCTAATTTCTTGACAGCACAAGGACACACACTCCCATTGTGAAGCGGGGTAAACAGCACTTCAGCTGTGATTAGGAAGCCTGAAATACTCTTAATTGCCCACAAGGAGGCTCCATTATCAAGTACAAGTTTTCAAAACAGGGAAAAGTACACCCATTTCAAAAGCAGCCCATCATGGTGCATTAAACTCTCATAATCTCTACATGCATTAACATTCTTATTGATTACAGTTTGGTTCTCATTCTCGTATAAAAAAGTCATGTCATCGTAATGCTATGCAAAGCTAATATCACGTGTTAAGTCCATAATTTAAATTAAGCTGAGTATACAGCGTAAGACAGGAGGAGAAGGTGAAGATTGGTAATTATAATAAAAAGAAATTTAAGGGGTACGTGGGTGGCTCAGTCAGTTAAGCACCTGCCTTCGGTTTAGGTCATGATCCCAGGGTCCTGGGATTGAGCCCCAGGTCAGGCTCCCTGCTCAGCAGGGAGCCTGCATCTCCCTCTGCCCCACACCCCCATTCTCTCTCTCTCTCTCTCTCAAATAAATAAATAAATAAATAGATCTTAAAAAAAAAATTTCCTTAAGCTTCAGTTAGTTCTTTGATCCAACAGTTGTCACATAGGTTCTAACTTTGGCTTTCCATGTCAAATAAGAAAAGCGGGCTAAGATTATTTCCTCTGGAAGATGAACCATTCATTGTTACCAGTTTAGTAGCTCTTTTCTTAATAACACATATGGCCATCGCATTGTTTTACTATCACTCTTCAAAATTAAAGTAGTGAATACTTCTTATTGGATGTTGTAATATCTTAAAATATTGGTAGCAACATTTCTAAATGAGCATAAGTTTATTTGACTAAATGACAAATAATTTGTACAATTAAGATTTTTCTTAATGTACAGCATTAAAACGATGTAAAATTGTATGATAGTAAAACCTTTTCTTTTGCCTCCTTAATTCTCTGAAAAAAAAAAAAAAAACCTGAGAATATGATTAGTGCTATACATGTTCAATTAGCTTTGTGTTTAAATCATTTATAACATATGAACTATATAAACTAAATCATTTATAACATATAAACTATGTCAGGGCAACCGAGAAATAAGGCAAATTTCCTTACATGGAAAATGGAAGTAGGCTTGTAACTTAGGAGTCGTAGTCTTCTAAGATTTTACTCTTCTCTTCTTTAGAGAGTGGGATTTCGGACATAGCTAGCATTTGAGTGCCTTGTTAGATCACCGACGTATGGTATTTCACTAATTTCTAGCTGAATCACTTGGAAACCTGATATGGAAGCCAGAGCCAAGCGAGGCAAATAGGGGTGAAAGTTCGGGAGTCTGGGAGGAAGCAAGAAGTGAGAGGAAGTGTGGGTACCTGAGGGTGGTACCTGAGAGTCACACAACGAGTGATTTATGTACATCAGCCTGTCTTCCTTGTCCTCTGCAGCCCCTCTGCAGCCAGGTGGGTCTGTTTTTCCAGTCAGTTGAATTTAAGCATCAATATCATCTTTGAAACGTAACAGTGAAATTGGCTTCCTGTGATAAGTTTTCAGTGACTACTGGGTGCCCACGCAACCAGCTTCTGAATGTCTGGTTGCTCTTCCTAAAGGTCATGGCCACACCTAGCTGGCCCTACTGATAGAGGAGACCTAGAGGTCAGCCTGTGCCAAGTGGTCAGGAACTCACTGAGACTCACTGATGTCCCCTGTGCGCATGGAGGAAACTGGTTTCCTTGGGGATGCTCAGGTTGCCCTAGCAACTCCACCCCCTTCCCGAGGCCACCCTCCGTGCCGCTTGGTGGGGAAAACCTACAACCTCTATTCCCTTGCAGGGCTGGTTGCGCCTCTCCTATCTTTCCCAGAGAAAAGACAGGAGACTCTGTCAAAGTCGCTGTGATTGCTCTTAACTTGTATACAGACCCACTTCTTTAGAGAAAAGAGAAGATTCTCCCAGTTTTGATTTTGGAAATGGGATGGTAGTCTTAGAGTCCTGCATTAAGGCTAACACAGACTGTCCCACGAAGACTGTCTCTGGGAGACGGGAGCAGTCGGGTCCTTTCAGAAATCAGGCACAACGAGGCAAGGGCTGGATGGGAGTGTTTTTCAGTTGTGGATTTCTTGTCTGAACACCTCTTTTAAACACTAAATACAATTATGTAAATTCAGGGGCACCTGGGTGGCTCAGTGGGTTAAAGCCTCTGCCTTCGGCTCAGGTCATGATCCCAGAGCTTTCTGCTTAGCGGGGAGCTTGCTTCCTCCTCTCTCTCTGTCTGCTTCTCTGCCTACTTGTGATCTCTATCTGTCAAATAAATAAACAAAATCTTCAAAAAAATTATGTAAATTCAGCTTCTCTGAATTTGGTAAAAATGCAAAAACAGTGGAGGAGGAGTTTATGCGATCACGTGTAAACTTTCTGTTCTCTACTGAACATTCCCTCCTGACTGTCTCCTAGATTTCTTACTGTGACCTACTTTGAAGGGGACTGACGGGGAGGCAGAGGAGAGAGAGAGAGCCTTTTTTAAAAGATAAAAAAAGGGGAGGAGAGGAGTTGGCCGCAATTACGGGGCATCTGACAAGTGATAAAAACTTGATGCATTTCTTAGTTTAACATCTATATATCGAGCCTCTGCCATGTGCCAGGCTCTCAGACCCTAATGGAAAGCAGAGAAATAGTTGTTTTGTCTTGTGGAGCATGTAGATTGAGGGAAGCCTGTTTATTAACTAAAGTAAGATTGCTGAGAAATTCTTAGTTCCTCCTATTTCTAAACTATTTCTCTCATCATAAGTTTATCCATTAAACCCAAGTAAATGGAAGTGAACTACTCTGGACTATTAAAATATAACATGGGTTCAAAAAAAATGTTCCAATTTAACTTTATTTTTCCTTTTGCTTTCTTAATTGGGGCAATGTTTTTGTATGACTGCATGTCTACGTATTTTAAAGGAGCTGATAAAATACGTTTGTTCATTTCCATGTAGTCTACTTTCTCAGCAAATTTGCAAAATTTTTCTGAGACATGTATAGAGGAAACAAGTCAGTCAAGAGTGGCTTTTCAAAAAATCAGTATGGGGATAGACACAGGACAAATATAATTTGAAATTAAACACAGAATGGTGGACTTAGCATGAAATAGGTAACCTGACAGCCTATCAAAAAAAAAAAAAAAAAAAAAAGTCAAATACTCTTGTGTACCAAAGCATTTAAGTTGATAATGGAGGTGAACTTGAGGTCACTGCTGTCAAATAAGTTCTAAATAGATTCCAGACTGACTCTTTGTCTTTGCTGCCAAAAAGATTAATCAACTTTATGTATCTACATTTTACCTTTGAATGATCAAACTGCAGTTGTGATAGACAAAATATTTAAAAACCAGTATAGCATGGGCACAGATGATGTCTGTATAGCTGTCCTTTTTGGATACATCTTGCCTAAATAAATATTCATCTTAATTGTGAGGAACCTAGTAGATTGTTAGCATGCAATGAAATCCCCCCCCCATTAAAAATTAGGCCACTCCTTTGGAAGAAAGAGTTAATATGACCAAATTCATCCTCAAATGAGATAGCTAACATGGGAAAAAGGGAGAGTCCATTCCTCCTGAGTAGGTTCTCCACTTTTTTCAAAGGTTTATTTGTTTATTTGAGAGAGAGACAGAAACAGAGACAGAGAGCATGCATGAGTGAGGCGGGGAGGGGGGAAGGATGAGGGAGGCAGAGAATCTCAGGCGGACTCCCCGCAGAGCATGGAGCCTAATGCATGGCTCCATCCACGACCCCGAGATCATGACCTGAGCCGAGCCAAGAGCGGGATGCTTAATCGACTGAGCTCCCCCGGTGCCCCAGATTCTCTACTTCTCAACGTTTCTAAACTAAAGTGCTGGCGTTCTGGTTGTTGACACTATGTTGAAAAGATACAGAGGGTTCGAGTGGAAAATAGATGTTCGTTTAGTACACATTGAAATACCAGTCACCTTACTGTGAGACACAGAGAGAAAGAGGTCAAAGGCTGGAGACTTTAAGTGTCCCAGATGGGAGAAGGGAGCTGTGTCTTCAGACTGCCTTGCAAATAACCTCTGTGAGAGGCAACACTGCGTTCCACAATGGGAAAGGAAAGAATAGGTTCAGTTCCAGGCGATCGCCGGGGTCTTTTGTAGTATTCTCCTGCCTGCCTGACAGTAAAAGGACAAGTGCACAACTTGACCTTGGTGAGGGCATAGTGAGAAGGAGTTTGGATCATACAGTAATGAGGGTCTGGGTCACTGAAGCAGGTAAGCCAATGAGGCTAGGAGAAGTTCCAGCCAAGGATGAGGAGAGTTTAGGCTGGGTGAAAGGGAAGGGAGGAGCTGATGATTAGTTGCAGCCCTGAGATCAACTGCCATGGTGAGGACCCTACTCCATCCCGCTAACTTTTCCTTTGTAAGTTTCCTGAGGCAAAGAAACCAATCAGAATCCTGAAGAAACTGTACTCAGATGGAATCAATGGCTTAGACAAAACAAGTGAATCCAAGCAATGCAAAGGGGGAAGTGTGGTGTTTTGTCTGGATACCCCCTTCTGGAGCCTGGCAATCACCTCCCCAGCTTGCAGAAGTATTACCTGTTGATAGCTCATAGCTAATCCCTCCCCAGGAATTGCCCTCAGGGGAAAGGAATGGATCTACCTCAAGTTATGCCTACTATCCAGAGGCAGCCCAGAGTCAGTGCCTGGTCAATGTGGGACTACAAAAATCCAGTCCTCTTACCTTAATTTGGGACAGCTCTGAAGGTCTACCCCAGCTCCTGAGCTTCTGTGGGATCTGCTGAAGACTTTCTTGCAATTTCCCCGTAGTTCAACTTCTCCTTCCCAATCCTGCTTCCTTAACTCCTCACAATTATTAGCCCTGAGACCACTTTACAATAAACTTACCATATGCAAATTTCTGTGCTGTATCTTTTTCCTGGGAAATACAATGTAAGAGAGCTATTTTAAACATATGTAGAAAAGTATACGTTCGTGACACATTTTATTGGAAGTATGCTGGAAATATGCTGTGTTTGAGTTTATGGTAACTAATTTAACTAACCTCAGTAAAACAAAAATAAAGATTTAGCAACAGAATAATATTTGGTAATTCTAAATCACTGGACAGGCATTCTAAACATATTATTTTAAAGGCTATGTTTTATTTTTAAGTAATTAATGTATGTTCAGCCAACTCAAACAAACTGCTTTAGTGCTTTTCATAACATCTGAGGTTAATTAAATAAACACCAATGATGATACACTTTTATTTTTTCACATTTTTAATATATCAAAAAAATGTTTCAACTGTGCTTTATAGTCATGACACAAATTTTTAAGCCTTAAGTTTATTATTGTTCAACCTCATGCTTTCAATAGTTTGGTATAATTCATCTAATATGACAAATTTCAGAATTTATTAAAAATTATTTTGTTGAAATTTTATTTCCCTAAATGGGAGAGTCTACATTTGACGTCTTGAAAAGTTCATCTCACAGCTATATTGATGTCAGTGAGGACTGAGACCTAGTTAACAATAAAGCAAAATTGTAAAAGCTGTTGAGAATCTGTGGTTTTTATCTTAGCTTAATTGAGATATCATTCACAGGCATATGACTCCCCCTTCAAAGTATGTAATTCAGCGGGTTCTAGTGTCTTCACAGACTTGTTAGCCATTATCACATCTGACTTTAGAATGTTTTCATCACCCAAAAAAGAATCCCCACGTGCTTCTGCGGTTGCTTCCTCTTCCCCTCGCCTCCCAGCCCCCGGCAACCAGGAATCTACTTTCTGTCTTTACTGGTTGGCCTCTTGTGGACATTCTGTATTAATAGAATCACACAATACAGGGTTTTTGTGATTGGCTTCTTTCATGCGTATTAATGAACATTGTTTTCAAAGTTCATCCATGTTGTAGGATGTATCTGCGTTTCATTCTTTTTATTGTTTTATTCTCTTTGTTGATATGATATTCCACTGTATGGATATACTATATTTCGTTTATTCATTCATCAGTTAATGAATGTGTTGGGTTTGGGGTGTTTTGTTTATTTATTTGTTTGTTTGTTTGTTTGTTGTTTTATGTTTTTTAGCTACTATGAACAATGAATGCCACTATGAACATTATGCATAGGTCTTGTGTGGACGTATGTTTTCTTTTCTCATGGGTATATACCTTGTAGTGAAATGTCAGGTTAAAGAGTAGGTCTATGGGGCACCTGGGTGGCTCAGTCATTAAGAATCTGCCTTCGGCTCAGGTCATAACCTGTGGTCCTGGGTTTGAGGCCCACATCAGGCTCTCTGCTCAGCAGTAACCCTGCTTCTCCCTCTCCCACTCCCTCTGTTTGTGTTCCCTCCCTTGCTCTCTCTGTGTCAAATAAATACATAAAACCTTTAAAAAAAATGGTAAGACAATGTTTAATGTTTTGAGGAACTGCCTCCTGAGTTGGCTGCAATTTTACATTCCTACCAGCAATGCATGAGGACTCTCCACATTCTCACCAATGCTTGTTACCGATTATTGGTTTGGTTGTTTTTAATATTAGCCTCTCTAATAAGTATGAAGTGGTATCTCGTGGTAGTTTTGATTTACATCTCCCTAATGACTGGTAATTGTCCAGTGAATACTGTATAATGGAAAAAAAACCAAACCCCAAACCCCAAACCCAAACCCAGATATTTAACTTGGAAAAAAGGAAGATTGAGGCAGGAGGAGCTGATAGCTATCTTTAAGTCTTAGAATAGAGAGAACCTTATTTGTTATTTACAGATGAACAAAGAGTCGATGTTAAACAGAGGCAGAATTTAGCTCTATGTAAATGAAATGTCTAATGGATAGGTTGAAGAGAGAGAGAGAGGGTCCCATTTCCTGGGAATGTTTCAGTAGATGCTCTAGAAGGATTCTGTAGGGCTATCCTTGCTATGCTGAAGTTTGTAAACCAGTGTGGCAAATTTACAAGTATATTGTTTTAATTTTTAAGTCATACATATATAAACTTGGCAAGGGCATTTTTTTTTCTAAGCAAGGGATTCACATATTACTAAGTACTCTGTGGGAAACTGAGTCTTATACCAGTTGGAGCCTGTGGGGTGTGGAGTATATTGGGACAACAGCACTTTTTGGAAGCTCCTACGTTAGGCGAATGCCTACTCCATCTGGATTAGTCATGCTAGAAGCCACCAGAAAAACATTTTGCTGACTCCTGGATTATAGTATTTTCTAAATGTTCCCAAACCACTATTTAGTAATGTCCTAAAGAGGGGTGCTTGGGAGGCTCAGATGGTTAAGCATCTGCCTTTGGCTCAGGTAGTGATCCCGGGGTCCTGGGATCAATGGAGTCCTACATTGGGATCCCTGCTCGGAGAGGAGTCTGCTTCTCCCTCTGCCTGCTGCTTGCCCTGCTTCCCCTGCTTGCACTCCCTCTCTCTCTGACAAATAAATAAAAAAAAAATCTTAAAGGAAAAAAAAGTAATGTTCTAAAGGATCTTTCTAGGGCATGAGATCGTGTTCTGAGAGTCAAACAATCTTCACTGTTTTAACATATCTACTGTAAATAAAGGGAATAATTTAATTCTCTCTATATATGAATGATATGTATGTATACTTATATATGTGTATGTGTATATATGTATATGTGTGTGTGTGTATTATGTCAGTAATTACCCAGTGAATGAATAAATGAATGATGGTGATTTAATGGTAAAAGGAGTGATGCTAAAGAACATAAAGTTGCCTCTAAAATATAAAACAGGGTAAGAACAGAGAAATGCATGGACAGTCTTAAATAATTTTACTATAACTTACATGACTTCTGGTTTTCCAAAATGGACACAAAAAAAGGGAGAATATTGAGCTCAGCTCTTACTGAGGCTAAGACAAGTGATAGAAATGCTAAATACAATTTTTAAGATAATTCCTAATATGGGCTTGTTTACTAGCAGAGTTCAAAAAAGTTTATTGTTAGTGATGATCCAATGTCTTGCTGTGGGAATTAACTGATGTTTTGTTTGGTAAATTTTCAAGTATACAGTCTTTGTATAATTTATATTAAGTGAATCTTGCCTACAGATTAATATTTCAATAAAATTAAATGGAGAAGATGATAAACTCTTGATTTTTCTATTTTCTCCTCTCTCCCTCTTCTTTAAAGATTTATTATTTTTATTTATTTATTTGAGAGAGAGAGCACACAAAAAGGGGGAGCAGCAGAGGAATATAGAGAAGCAGGCTCCCTGCTGAGCAGGGAGCCCAATGCGTGACTCAATCCTAGGACCCTGAGACCACAACCTGAGCTGAAGGCAGCTGCTTAACTAACTGAACCACTCAGGTGCCCCCAAGATTTCTTATTTTTAAATAATCTCTCTACCCAACATGGGGCTCGAACTCACAACCTTGAGATCAAGAATTGCATGCTCTGCTGACTGGGCCAGCAGGTACCCCTATTTTCTCCTCTCTAACAGCTTTATGGTATATGTACTAATTTCCTTTTGCTGTTTAACGAACCACTACAAATTTAGTGGCTCAATACAACACATGTTAATACTTTTCTTAGAGTTTGGAAGTCAGAAGTCTAAAGGTGGGGTCTTAGAGGGCTAAAACCAAGGTGTCCACAGGCTGCTTCCTTCTGGAAGCTTCAGAAAAGAATCCACCCCTTGCCTTTTTGAGCATTTCGAAGCTCTTAGCATTCCTTGGGTTAGGGCCACATGATTCCAGTCTCTGCTTCCAAAATCATACTGCCTTCTCTTTGACCTTCCTCCCTTCTGTAAAGACTCTTGTGAGTCTTATCTGGACCAACCCCGATAACCCAGCATCTCCTCCTCATCTCAAAAGCCTTATGTTAATCGTATCTGCAAAGTCACTTTGCCATGCAAGGTTAACATCGCCATAGGTTCCAGCAATTAGGACATGGACCAATTTGGGGACCATAATGCAGGCTTGCACAGTGTATAAAATGTATTTTGGAATTAGGTGGGTATATGACACCAACCAGTCAAACAACCAATTATCGCTCCTTGATATTCTTTATCTTGTTTACTTTCACTGCCTTTGCATCTGAATATCTACACGGTTAAGAGAAGATATGGGTTTCAAAAACAGCTAGTTCCTTTTTAGCAATGAATCCTGTGCTGATTCATGATATCTACTCAAGTGAGTGCTTTTGACTCAACTGGAAAAGAGGAAAGTTCAACTCAATGGCTATATTTGAGGGCTTCCACCATGGTGGTCAGAAGGCATTTGCCCGAGAGGGCATCATGACACCCTCCAGAGTGACATCTGCATCAGTTCTGAACAGGGTAAAACCATGGCCAGGGACATCCAAGTCATGGTTGTATGTAGTAACTCAGAATCATCAATACAGTGTTTAGAGAGATCAAACTTTTTGGTAGTTATTACTATTAAACTTTTAATTCTAAGGAAACTGTAGATTCCCTTGCAGTTGTAAGAAAGAATAGACAGATTCCATATCCCTTTTACCCGGTTTACCCACTTTTTTCTAGAGCAACATCTTGCAAAACTATAGTACCATATTACAGTCGGGACACTGATGCTGATACAGACAAGATACAGAACATCTTATCACCATTAGATTCCTTCATGTTGCCCTTCTTCTTCTTCTCCTTTTTTTTTTTTTTTTAAGATTTTAGTTATTTATTTATTTTAGAGAGAGATAAAGGGAGCAGGAGGAGAGGCAGAGGAGGAGAGAAAGAATTGCAAGCAGACCCCACCCTGAGTGCAGAGCCCAACGTGGGGCTCCATCTCACCACCCAGAGACTGTGACCTGAGTCCAAATCAAGAGTTAGACCCTGAACCAGCTGAGCCACCCAGGCACTCACACGTTCTATAGCTATATCCACTTTCTTCTCACATCCTTAACCTCTGGCAACTACCAACCTGTTCTCCATTTTTATAATTCTGTCATTTTAAGACTATTATATAAGTGGAGTCATACAATATGTAACCTTTGGGGATTGCCTTTCTCTACACAGCATAATCTTCTGGAGCTCACTCCAGGTTGTTGCATAAATTAATAATTGCTTCCTTTTGACTGATGAGCAGTATTCCCTAGTAAGGATCTACCACAGTTTGGTTACCCGTTCATCTGTAGAAAGACACTGGGTTGATTCTATTTGGGGGCTGCTCCAAATAGCGCTCATAGGAACATTTGTGAGCAGGCTTTTGTGCGAACACAAGTTGCCATTTCCCTGGGATAAATGCCCAGGAGTGCAGCTGTTAGATTGTACAGTAGTTGTATGTTTACTTTTTTTAAAGAAACTGCCAAGGTACTTCCCAGAGTAGCTGTATCGTTTTCTACTCCCAGCAGGAAGGCAGGAGTGATCTGGTTTCTTTCTACTCTTGCCAGTATCTGGTATTGTCACTCTTCTCTTATTTTAGTGATTCTGATAGGTGTACACTGATACCTCATTGTGGTTTTAATTTGAATTTCCCTAATGGCTTTTACTGATGGTGAATATCTTCCCATGTGCCCATTTGTTTATTTCAGCTGCTATCTCCCACATGTCCTTGGTGTCACTATGAGGTGGACAGGACAGCCGAGAGAGCCAGGCTCAGCGGCTGTAATCTGCTTCTGCCAAAGCCATTCTGTTGATTTTAAACCTATTTCACATATTAGGCTTTTAAGCAAGATTTCATTTTATTTTCTTTTTCAAGATTTATTTGAGAGACAGAGAGAGAGAGTGAGCGTAAGCAGCAGAAGGAGAGGGAGAAGCAGGCTTCCTGCCAAGCAGGGAGATGTATGCGGGGCTCAATCCCAGGACCCCGGCATCAGGACCTGAGGCAGTCCCTTAACAGACTGAGCCACGCAGGCAACCTACAAGAGTTCATTTTTAAAAGATTTTCTTTGCTTAAAAAAAAAAAAATGAAGTCAACTTCATCTAATTTGCTGATTATTTTGTATGGGAATGATTTGACTACCCAAAATCCTAGACAAAATCTAAATTCAGATTTAAAAATAAATGACTCAGGTATGTTTACATAAAAACGTATGCCAAGGTCAGTGTGTGTTTTTTAAATTTTTTTTTTTTTTTTTTTTTTTTTTTGACAGAGAGAGATCACAAGTAGGCAGAGAGACAGGCAAAGAGATGGGGTTGGGGGGGGGAAGTAGGCTCTCTGCTAAGCAGAGAGCCCAATGCAGGGCTCGATACCAAGACCCTGGGATCATAATCTGAGCTGAAGGCAGAGGATTTAACCCACTGAGCCACTCAGTTATCCCTCAGTATGTGGTTTTTTAACGGTGTTACTTCTTTACAGTGAATGAATGCAGGCAGACTCTAATTTTTTTAAATGAGAATTCTCTCTTACTAACTTAAAAATGGCTAAAACATCTCTCACCTACAGTCTGGACCACAGTTTCCTTTCACATATGTCCATTATCCTTCTCCACATCAGGCAGGAGGGGCTGTGCTGTGGAAGAACAAGAAGCAAAAAGAAGGAAAGCCTCTCATTACTCGATTGTGATACCTTAGATGTAAATATAATATACTTGTAACATTCAGGAGTGATGACAAATACAAGCAAAATGCTTATATGTGGCCTGATTTTGTGATTCTATAGCTTATTAGAAAATAAACTGTCCCCAGGGAGCATGAGGCCCACTGTAGTCTTGTATTCCTGTGCAGGAAAACCCCCTGGAGACACTAGTATTTTAGCCTTTTCTTCCCAGACTCGGGCCCTCTTGCTTTTTCATTAAGGAGAGACTTAGTGGGCTAGGTCAAAAAACAGCATTGTGTAAAAAAAAATTAAAAGATATTAAAAAAAACCCAAACCCCAGCTATCTCTACTACCCTCCTCCTAGTAGTTTCCACAGCCCCGTGATGGCAGTGGCAGAGTCAGCACCCCTGGCAGGGAGACACAAGAGGCCATTATGGAGCCAGGCTGAGGCGAACTTGCCCGTAACTGCAGTTTGCTTCAGTGAGGCCATCTGAGGTGACAGCCTGCAGCAGGAACTGAGCCAGCGTAAGCTGCATCCTCCCCAGGGGATCGAAAGACAGAGGTCACCCCATCCCGGCTCCCAGGGAGCGGCGTGACCTCCCCACCCACCATGTGAGCCAACCGGGGCTCCGGGCTGCCTATCCACGTGTACGCAAACAGCTCTCCGGAGGAACGCGAGCTGGCCACACTGGAACATTTTTCTCCCATAGTATCATCCATCTCAGTTCTTCTGCTGGGAAATCTGTGAAAAGTCAAGGATAGGTCTGGTGAGAAGAAAATCAAAACAAAACAGATTCATGTGTCTTCGTTCTGCACATATACCTCCCCGAATATTGTGATCCCCACGGCTATAGCTGAGGGCTTCCAACATGGTGGTCAGAAGGCTCTCTGGAGAAGTTCCATGCTGCTGGCTCGTGTGTGGTTTTCTTTCTCTCTGTGTGTGGTAGAAGGAATTAGTTGGGGGGGGTCTCTTTTGGAATAATATGTTTTATGTTCCCATTGGACCTTGGGTTTGAAAACACAAGTAAATGTGTTTGCAGCAAGGTAGAGCAGGGGCCTGCTGGCTGACTGGACCCTGGGGAAGAGCTTTACTGCCTTCACTCATGCTTCATTGGATTTCCCTCCCCAGGCCCAATCGGTACCCCAGCAAAACTGGAAGGCAGAAACAGGGTGGCGGCCAATTCCATCGTTCCCATGAAGACATTAATGTCATTCCCACCAAACTCACTTTAACACCAGCCAGAAGATCCGGGGCTGGCAAAACATCCCTTCTTTTTCCTAGAGGAAGTAGAAGGCCTCGGTGCCTTAGAAAATGTGAGACTTGAGCCCATCCCCGGATAATTATGGAATCAAGGCAATTATCGTATCCATCTGGTCTAGGCTGTTCCAAAATAAATGTGGCTACGAGTTTCCGCAGAAGAGCAGTGTTCTTCTAAAGCAGCATCCTCTCAATTTGTGTCCTGGTTTCAAAATAACCTACGTGTACCAACAGCCAGAGACGTGCGAGAGACACCTTCAAAAGACTGATTATAAACTTGGATGCGGCTTTAACTAATACTCTCTCAATCAGTCTGCAGAACCACTCATCGGGAGAAGACCATTACGAGCCCCAGGTGACATACTCGAGAACTGAGGGGCGGTAAAGGTTAAATAACGTTCTCAAAGTTGCACAGACGGCAAGCTGGAGTGCTGGGAATCGAACAGAGGGTTAGGCACCGTGTGAAACCACGTCGCAACACCGCCAAGAAGAACCCTGAAAAGGGCTATGGGGGCCCACAGGAGTGACAGTCACAGATAGGCTAGATGCGGGGGCTGCGGTGGAGAGAATTCCCCTAGAACTCAGATCTTGTGCTCCGTCCTGGGGGACGGGAAGGTGTTGGAAAGGGGAAGAAGAGCCAGAGGCAGGAAGTGGAGAGGTTAACCCAGAACGGGCAATGGGATGTGTGAATATACAGAAGCAAGGGAGAGTATTGCAAGGTCAAGGAATACTAAATGGGGCGGGGTGCTCAGGTCATTGCATTTTGCTTGAACTGAGCAAGGGAGTGCGGCGGGGGGCGGTGGGGGGGGGGGTTGAAGCAGAAATAGGAATTAAGACTGGAGAGCTTTCTCAGTCGGGCCCCAAAGAATTTTAATAGCAAGACTAGTTAAAAGACCATGCCTTAATCCCGGAAGAGATGATGAAGGTAGAAGATCGTGGCGATGGGGAGGAAGGAAGGGATGGCCCAGAGAAATGTGCAGGGAAGTGGGAGGACTCTGATGACCGATTCAGTGCGGAAGGTACAGGACCGGGTGGGGGGTGGGGGTGGGGTCGATGGTGAAGTAACATTTGTGTAATCCACATATACATGATGGTGGTATTTGTTCAGCTGGAGAAGGCAGGGTGGAAGAAGGGGACAGACCTGGGGAGGAGAAGGAGAATGAGAGCAATTAAGGGTATGGTGAGTTTGAAGTAATTATGAGGCGTCCAAGTAAATACTCCAGCAGGGTGTTGGTTGAATGAGTCTGGGGCACGAGGGAGAGGCTTGGACAAGGGAAATAGCTTTTTGAATCCTCCTGGAGTTTTTGAGGCTACGGGTTGTGCCAATTTCTATCTCTCCGTCCAAATTCACTCTCTGTGATCATGTTCCGATGCTAGAGCTGGGCCTGGGAAAACCACATTTCTGTTTCGCTCGTTGCCTCCTTCTTAATCTCTGCCAATAGAGGGAGGCTCTGAACTGGAGGAGGGAGGAGGTATGAGCACCCTTGACCTGACTTCTTCACTCCACAACTGCTCATTTCAGGATCCCATATGCAGCTTGTCCACCTTCTTCTTGTCTCTACTTAGAGACACTCCAACACCCAGCTATACCCTCCAGCCTCCCAGCTACCCCCTTTTCCCACCCTGCCCCAGGTCTGCATCCCCCCCCAACAGGAAATTTTTCTTAGTTTTAATAAATCCAACATCTTCCTTTGTTTCTTCTGCCCAGAGGTGGAGTTGCTTCCTTTGGGTGCCACATCTCTGCCATATCTTAGGATTCTCTTTCTACCCTTTCAGTTTCCTAGTTAACAACTGTATGCCTTCTTAACAATTCTTTATATTAATTTCTCATCATTAAAATAACTGGTGTGTTTCCACCTCCTGACTGGACCCTGAGGGTTTTAAGGTGAATATGGATACCCAAGGAAAGTATAAAGAGTCATGAAGAAGACAGCTTTGGAAAGAACCTGAAACCACCTGCATTTAAAGGGCTTTCAGCCCAAGGAGTGGACCAGGGAGGTGTTGGGGAATCCAGAAGAATCAGTGTCTGCTAAGGAAAAGACTCAACTGAGAGAGAGAGAGAACTCCTGACCAAGGCAATAATAGTAATGCAGCAAGATTCCCCAGAAAGGTTATTTCTTGAGATGAAAGGAAAAGAGAGCACCTGGGTGGCTCAGTTGTTAAGCATCTGCCTTGGGCTCAGGTCATGATCCTGGGGTCCTGGGATGGAGCCCCGCATCTGCCTCCCTGCTCAGCAGGAGGCCTGCTTCTCCCTCTCCCACTCCCCCTGCTTGTGTTCCCTCTCTCACGGTGTCTCTCTCTGTCAAATAAATAAAAATAAAATCTTAAAAAGAGGAAAAAAAGAAACGAAAGGAAAGGAATGAAGATGGGTGAGGAGTAAAGCTTTTGAGTCCGAAGGTCATGAGAGTCCAGGATGCGGTGAATTGATGGGGTCTGAGGGAGGAGGAGAAGGAGGTTTGCAATAGCCTCTGAGGAGGAGGGAAGAGAAGGCTGGCCAGGGGCAACCTGTGGGACAGAGCTGAGGGCGGGGGAAGGTAGGGGGGCACTCAGGGAACTGGAATTTGAGGTGACTTTGATCCACACGACTGGGTGTGTTCATTTGTTTTATACCATTAGGGCACAGCAACATTTTGCAGGGCATTGAAAAGTCAGACAATGGGAATAATCCAAGGAAGAAGTTTGCCTGGAGCTCAAGACAGATGTGGGTATCAGCAAGAGGGGTTTAACCGGATGACCCTGGGCTAGGTTGGTAAGAAAATGGAGTGAAGCTCCTGTGGGGGCGACGCACAGAAACACACGACTCTGTGGGAGCACATGAGGCTGCTCCTTATTTAACTCTCCGTAACTAAAGCCATACAGGAAACATTTTCAAATATGCTCTGGCCAGCGAGAAGAAAATCCCCCATAGGGGCTGGACACTAGTTTTCATCTTAATGAAACACGATGGTCCATCTTTAGCCCTAACCTAATTTACCAATTACCTTTGTCAAATGGCTTACAGATCTGTATGGTTTAATTTAATTTCAGGCAAGGAACTGTGTTTTGAGAAGTGTGATAAAGAGCTTAGAAAACTTTAGAACACCTCAAACGTGAAGATCAGGGATATTGTTTTAATGAGGTAGGTCTCCTTTGAATGCCTTTTTTTTTTTTTAACTACTTTACATTTTCTTAGGGCCGAGATCAAGTCTGATAAGCACTTTAACTTAGGCAAATAATGATGGTAATAAAATATTATGCCACTGCAAAATATGCTAAGTGCCCAGGCTTCTGAACCTTTCCGATTTTTTTTTTCTTGTAAATGCATTTGTAGGGGGGTAGTTTTCCCCTAGGACAGACCATAATTTTAAAAACTTGTATTTACTACAGCCCTATAAATTACTGTTTCCCCTTAATGTTGGCAAGTAGTGATTTATTTTAGTAAAACTGCAGACCTCACTAAGCCTGCTTTATTGTGTATTTACTTCCCTTGGGCAAGTGAAACTTTTTTAGCATATTGTTTGGGGGAAGCATAAAAGGTATTAAATTCCTCATTTAATTAACACATGAATTCTTAGTATGCTCTGATCATATATTTTGTACAAAATTGTTCTTATATTCATAAGAAACTAAAATATACAACAATTAGTAATTCTCCTATGTTTAGAATAGAGCTTTATTGCGGCTAGATATTTTCAAATTTATCTTTTTCATTTCTGCAATCCTGATTATCAAAGGTATTTATATAATAAGTTATATCTAAGATTCATTTTTCCACTGATGAGACTTATTTTGACCCTTCTCTCATCACAGATTTATCTAAGAAAGGCACAGAAAAGAAAATTAAACCGAAATAGGTATAGATTTAATTCAACTATCTATAATTAAAACTATAGATTTAATTCAACTATAAAGCCTACAGAGGCTTTTGAAAATGATATGTATCCAGAAGAATATATGGAATGGTGAAGGTAGCATAAAATGGTAAAATGCTGTATTATTTCAGGGGAAAACTATTCAATATCCATGAATTGCAACTACCCCATCACCAGAAGAATCTGAGTGCTGCTGCCTCAGGGACCCTAACAAACACTGCAGGAATCTTTAACATGTATGACAGGAGTTATTTAGTAGAAAAAACACTTGAGCTAGACAGAGGTTCGATTTCCAACTTGGTCACTTATTAGATGTTGGCCTCGGTCAACTTTAACTTTTCATAGTCACAGTTTCCTTGTCTGAAAATTAGAGATAAGAGTAATTACCTCTCAAGGTCCTTGGGAGAAACCACTGTGATTACAGGTGTTGAGTGCTTGACCTCCTGTCGTTATGGTCCCTGACATCCTCCAGCCTCAAGGTCTGACCTCCCAAATGAACATCTGGGGAGACATCAAGTGAGATTTCACGACAGCTTAAGAGGTGGATGCCCCCAATAAGCCATCATCCCTTGACTTATTATAAACTTGAAAATGTGGAACTGTGTATCCTTTGATGACCTGATGCAAAACATATGATAAGGAAAAAAACGAATTTATTCTGGAACTTTTCTCCAATAAAGAAAGGGACAGTGGATGGAACCACTGGGTCCTATACCAGTGCCTTGTCATTAAAGCCACCAAGCAGGGGGCACCTGGGTGGCTCAATGATTAGGTGACTGCCTTTGACTCAGGCCATGATCCTGGAGTCCTGGGATCAAGTCCCGCATCGGGCTCCCTGCTCAGCGGGGAGTCTGCTTCTCCCTCTGACCATTCCACCTCGCATGCTCTCACTCTCTCTCTCATTCTTAAATAAATAAATAAAATCTTTAAAAAAATAATAAAAGCCAGCAAGCATCATGACTTCATTTGGACACATGGCTACAACCACAGACTCAAAAACAGTTAGAATGATCAACACAGTTATTGGAAGCATACAGGAACAATTCTTTTGTCAAAAAAGAAAAAAAAATAGCTTGGTTTAAGGAATCCCTTGCTATCCCATCCGATTCAAGGACTAGCAGTGTGATTATTTCATTTGACTATTTATCAGAACTATCAAAAAAAAAAAAAAATCACAGTTGTACCACCAGTTCAGGAAAGGACTCTCGTGACCGTCTCCATGGCAGCTGTGCATTCCTCTGCTTCTCACCAGTTTGAGTCTTCGCAGTACTTGACAGCTTGTGAAGGATTTGCCTGTGGGTCACCTCTTCAGGCACGCAGGACTGGTTTCATTGGTCTCTCCTCAGCTCTGCTTTCTCTTCTTTATGGCAATCGTGACTCTTCTGTGAAGATGTGTGTCACCCACACGCTCCCTTCCATCAGTCGCCCTTGCCAGGGAGCTCTGGGAGCTCTAGCTTGGATTTCTCTTTCACGCTCCAGTCCCTATTCTACTTGTCTGCTAGGCACCTTCACATCAGCGTTTCACAGGTACCTGGAACTCCTCAGAGCTTTCCTCCGAACGCCCTCCTGGTGAACGGCGTTACTACTGACTCAGGGACACAGGCTCAAAAATGCTGGCTCCTCTTTTGCCTCCAAAATGTAAGCAGTTGCTATATTCTATATAGTTGGCCATATAAAACCTTTTCAATTAACCCATTTTTTTAAAAAGATTTTATTTAGTTATTTGACAGAAAGAGATCACAAGTAGGCAGAGAGGATCATGACCTGAGCCAAAGGCAGAGACTTAACCCACTGAGCCACAGGAGTCCCTCTAATTAACTCATTTAGATTTCTATACCTCCTGCCTTATCTCAGGTCCTCTTCACCTTTCCTTAGGACTACAGCAACGGGTGATCTAAAGAGTAGCCCAATTTTACCCCATTATGCATGCTCCTGCTCAAGGCCAGGTCCAATGACGGCGCCTCCCTACTCTAAAATCTTTGCAATTTCTTTTTGCTTAGTGATCTAAATTCTAAGTTCATCCCATATCAAAGCTTACCGCATTATGGATCCAACTTTCTTTCTGCTCCTCTCTACCTACCTATATTCCATCCACAGCACTTGAAACCAACATTTTATTGAACGCTTCTGTTTTAGACACCGTGATGAACATTGAAAATGCATTATGTTGCTTAATCCTTAAAACATGTAATGGTAGGGATGCCTGGGTGGCTCAGACAGTTAAGCGTCTGACTCTTGATCTCAGCTCAGGTGTTGATCTCAGGGTCATGAATGCAAGCTCTACAACAGACATGGAGGTTACTTTTTTTTTAAAAAAGTCCGTCAGTTAAGGGTTGTAAGATCAAGCCCCACGTCAAGCCCCATGCTCAGTGGGGAGTTTGCTTGAGATTCTTTCTCTCTCCCTCTCTCTTTGCCCCTTCCCCACTCTCTCTAGAGCAAATAAATAAATCTTTAAAAGTAGGTATATATAACGATATTGTTTGCCCATTTTGCAAATGAAAAAACCAAGGCTTGGGAAATTCAGGTAAATTGTCCAAAGCATTATGGTTAGTAGGGAACAGTGAGGAAATTTAAATCTCAACTCTCTACATATACCTTAAATTTTTTGCTTATCTGCCTCTATTCATGCATTTTCCTTCATGTGAATTTCTGCAATGTCTTCTACATGTTAACATTTGTGTGTCATCCTCTAAGACAGATGTCAAATGCCACTCTTCCTTGAGGTCTCTCCTGATGTCCGAGCTAGTGGTACTTTGTCACGCATCTGCATAGTCACGCAGGAATACAGACCTGGCTTCAGTGACTGGTGAGCTCATCTCTGGTGCTTTGGGCTTTGTGAGGACAGCCGGCAAATATTCATCATATTTTTACCACAAATTTCCCCCCTCACCCACCTCATGCTGCACTGACATAAATCCTGGCATATTCTAGGTATTCAGGGTGGGAATTGAGTTGTCTCACAGATAAACAGAAAATATGCCACACTAGTGTCAGGACGATAATGGCAAAACATCCCTACGTTATAGTCCCTGTGTCTTCTCTGGAAATCATCATGTTCTTTCTAGCAACTGAGCAATTAAGTATGACACAAAGGAGGAGAAGGTATCTTACTGAAAGCTTGACTGTTGACATTAAACATCTGGTTTGTGTGGTTTGTATGTCTGAATAACATAGACACTTTCTTAATCAGTAGACATGGTTACTGACCAGCTGATTTGTCTTCTTTAAGTCAGAGCTGAGTTATTACCCAGTTCTTCTTTTGGCCAGAGAATTATGTAGCTATGTTGGCAACAAAATGTACTCTTTGCCTTGTCCATGAGAGCAACACTAACCAATACCTTCCCCTGTGTTCATCAGTTATGAAATCTGGAGGTGTCCTCATTTAACCCTGGAAAGCAGTCAAATTGATAGGACCCTGCAATTCCACTTCATATGAAATATATGAAAATGGGGTGCCTGGATGGCTCAGTGGGTTAAAGCCTCTGCCTTTAGCTCAGGTCATGATCCCAAGGTTCTGGGATCAAGCCCCGCATCGGGTTCTCTGCTGAGCAGGAAGCCTGCTTCCTTCTCTCTCTCTCTCTGCCTGCCTCTCTGCCAGCTTGTGATCTTTGTGTGTCAAATAAATAAATAAAATCTTTAAAAAATATATATGAAAACAAATGTCCACACAAATACTTGTGTGTTAATCATAGAAGGCAAAAAGTGGAAACAACCTGATGTCTATCAACTTATGAATGGGTAAACAAAAGTGGTACGTCCGTATAACGGAGTATTCAGCAAGAAACTTAGCAATAAAAAGGAATGAAATACGGACGCATTCTCCAACATGGATGAACCAAGAGAACATGCTAAGAAGCCAGACACAAAAGAACAAGTATTATGTAATTCCATTTCTATGAAATGTCCAACAGAGGCAAATCTATAGACACAGAAGGCAGTGGTTGTCCGCAGCTGGTGGGGGAAAAAAGTGGAGAGAATTGAGGAGTAACCACCAATGGGCACGGAGTTTCTCTGTGGACATGTGATGAAAATGTTTTAAAGGTGATTGTGGTGACGACGGTACAGTTTGGTGAATATACCAAGAGCCATTGAAAGGCACACTTCAAGCAAGTGAACTGTATGGTATGTGAGTGATATCTCAAGAAAGCTGTTCTTTTAAGAAATAGTCAAAATGATACCAAGGACTATTATGGGATGAGGAGATATGTTAGTCAATGGCTACATAAGCTGCTAAAAATTCTGTCTGAAAGGGGAAATTCAACATTTGAAGACTCCCACCAAACTTTCTCTTTCTCCAAATAGATTACAAGGAGAAAGAAGAGATAAAAAAGGAAAAGGCATTTGGTCATTGGCTCAGTCCCCTGGTACAATTTTGCTTTAATCAAAGATTATGCTTGGGCGTAGTGCATTCAGGAGATACTTTAAGGCTTTTGTTTTGTTTTTACTCTTCTATATCTTGAAAAGGTAAAAATGAATAGTCTATTATTTGGATAATGGAGGACGTTTGTTTTTGGCTTCGATATTAATTCTGAAAGACACTTAACACAAATGAGCTTTCTGGCCCAGCCAGCTATATGTGTTTTCACACAAGCAGTTGTAAACTTATCTAGGCACATTTCACAACGGGCTGTCCACCGAGACCATAAAACGAGCAGCTGTAACATTAATGACTATTATGTACTCCCCGCCAGCTGGGACTTGACAGAACGCTGGACCACAGAAACCCTGCAAGTGAATAACATGGGAAACAGTCTATAAATAGGAAAAATATCAGTTATTTGCCAAAACACACAGATTCTGGTTTGACCACACAGAAAGGAGGAGGAATGCCATCAGGCTCTCTGATGATTTGAATGATCCTTGGACACAAGGACAGCAAAAAAGACATTATGTTCTCCTGAGCAGATGTTAGCGGCTAGCTTAAAGGTTCTCCGATTTTGGTTGCTTTCCAGCTCTCCCAAAGGGGAAATTGGGGCCTGGGAACCCTGATTGTTTGGGCGTAAGGTGTAGGACTTTGCCTTTTTGCTGGGCTCCCCGTGTGCTTAAGAGCCAACACATAGGAGTAGGGTTGGCTGGATCTGGTTGGTGCGGACCGTCTACTTGTTCCAGAGGTGCTGGAGGAGTCTGAGGAGACTGGAGAACCCTCCCGACCACTGTGTGCTAAGCAGAGTGGTTTTATCCTGCCCCATCATCCTGAGTGGCCTACTCGACTTCCTCTAAAAGCCCTACCTTGGAGCCCCATGGGAGTTTTCATTTTCAAACATATTTTGTTTGATACTGTTGTGTTTGGTACCTATTATTCCTTTTAGTCAGAATCTGACACCTTTTACTCATCCTTTTAATTTTATCTTTTCTGTGGAGCACCCTCCTACCCACTGAGTGGCCCCAGGCAAAATTGGTCATTTCCATCTAGCCTCCTAAAGCCAGCTCCGTTACAGCTGGGAAACCATGTGTGGCTCTCCCTCTCCAGACAGTATCTCAGATATAAGGATTACATCTATTTTTATATCACTATCACAGTGTATCTGGCATATATAAGTACTTAATAATATTTGTTGAATTCCACCAGACTGAGATCCTGATAGGTTGCCTGAAAATATAGAGATGAGGAAGCCAACTGCCTGGTCTAGAAGGAGCAACACGTGTGTGCGTGCATGTGTGTGTGTGTGTGTATGTGTGTGTGTGTGTGTGTGTGTGTGTGAGAAAGAGAGAGATGAATATTAAGTAAGAAATTATTAAACAGAACAGCAAAAGCCAAAGGACCAACTGTTTCTGATGGAGGTATTCCAGGCTTGACCAAGGGGAGAAAGATTTGTTGAAACCATACTCTAGTGGGTGTATTTGTTTGCTCTGCTGCCATAACAAAGTACTTACTGAGTAGCTTCAACAGAATTATCTCATGATTCTGGAGGTGAGAAGTTGGCAGTTGAGGTTTCATCAGGGTTGTTTCTTCTGAGGCTTCTCTTCTTGACCTCTTCTGTCCATCTTCACGAGGTCTTTCCTGGGTGCATCTGTGTCCTCATCTCTTTTTATAGGGACACCAATCATGCTGAATTAGGACCCACCGTAGTGACCTCATTTAACCTTAATTAAGTGTCTCCAAATACACTCACTTTCTGAGGTACGGGGGTTTAGGTCTTCCACATACGAAGTTTGAGGAGATGCAATTCAGCCCATAACAGTGGGTAACTACCTACTTTGCCTGAGGTTAAGGCTTTTCTTGTACCTCAGTTCTGCGAACTCTTTTAAGCCTGTTTGAACTGATCTTCACATCTAAGCAATGTTGACAGAGCCCCCTGAAGTGTATCCTGAGATGGTAATCGAAACTGGCACGTGTAGAGCTTAGATGTTAAGGAAGATTCCCTTCTCTGTCTTCCCAGCGCGGCACAGGCTGCAGACACCAAGCCTGGGGCCCCTTTCCTAGACTGTTAGAAGGTCCGTGGTCCCTGAGTCCACACGCCACAGCCTACGTTCACAGACTATTCTTGTAACAAATGAGTGTGCCATTGGAAGTCTCTGCCCCTGTCTGCTCTCTGTTACGGTCAACCTAACGCCAAACCAGGTTAGGGCTCGTGTGTGAGCCTCGAGCGGAAAAGAAGACCAGCCCAGGTTGACACACGAGGACTGTGTCCCGCTGTAATCCAGCCCCCATGCTGGACGGAAAGCTGGACTGGTACTGAGCACCATTCAAGGAGTCCCACCTCCGAGTGAAGGTGTCCTCTTCAAAAGAGTACAAAATGATCACTACCACACTGGGAGACTGTTCAGAGCAGACTCCTCCTGGAAAGAGCAGTACTGGAGTAATTTACTGAGATAAAATAAGTTTGGGTTTATGGGGTGGGCACTCCAGAGATGTTCTTTCTTCAGTTTAATAGTTCTTCAAGGGAGATCCCTGGCCACCTATGTTGGACTCACATGGGTTGGGTTTTTTTTTTTTTTTAAGACTATTTATTTACTTGAGAGAGAGAGAGAGTTCAAGCAGGGGGAGCAGCAGGGAGAGGCAGAGGGAGAAGCAAGCTCCCTGCCGAGCAAGGAGCCCCACGTGGGGCTCCATCCCAGGATGCTGAGATCATGGCCTGAGCCGAAGGCAGACGCTTAACGACTGAGCCACCCAGGCGCCCCTCACACAGGGTTCTTAATAAAAATGTAGGTTCTTCTGTGCTGCCTCATGCTGAGTCAGAATCTTTGGGTGAACCCAGGAATCTGAGTTTTGATCTTGCCTTGTGTAATTTTTTTTCCAAATTGACATGGGCACACCACAGTTTAGTAACTCTGCCTGGAAATGGAGGAGAGGCACTGCTAGGTGTGTGGTTCTGCCTGGACTGCAGTCCCACGATCCATGCAGCCTTCCCCTGGGCGAGACCGAGATGGACGGAGGTCATCAAGTCCAGGCACCATGCACCCAGCTCTGATTCACCCTCTCCAGGGCTCTGCCCACAGCTCTAATTTCTCTCTCCTCCCTGTCCCTTTGTTCTTTGAAGTCACAGCTTGGATCAACCCTAACTAAAAAAAAAAAAAAAAAAAAAAAAAAAAAAAGTTTTCTAATCCAGATGTTACACAGTGGTGATGACGGTGTGGTTAGTAGAAGGGAACACTCACACTGAGATGCTCATCGTGCAAACTGCTGCAACCTGTCTCAGATGGAATTCTGGCAGGCTGCAGTGAGAGACTATGACTTCTATTTCCAGAAATGAACCCCAAGGGAAAATGAGAGATGCTGGCAAAGGCTTATATTGAAGAGCATTAGTCATCAGAGCCTTGTTTATAATACTGATAAATATTTAACAGGTAGGGAACTTCTCAAATTCATAAAATTAAAATGTGAGGTAGTCATTAAATATTCTGCTGTCACAAAATACCTACCAGGTTAAAAAGTGCTTTAACCTATTTTTTTTTTTTTTGAAGATGAAAGTCTCTCTATAGAATAATTCTAATTTTCTCCCCACAAATCTCTCAATTTCTATCTGCAGAAAAGTTAATTATCTTTATGTTGGGAGCCTCCACGGGCAGAGAAAAGAGCAGGAACCCTGAGGACGATGTAACCTAAATCTTCAGCAAATTCACATTAATTTATTGCCTTCATCTTCATTCCAGTGGAGATCAGCCAGCTTGAGTGAATAGAAATTTGGCTTCGTGGTCAGGTGGAAGTTGGGAATTTGGAAGTGAAACACGTAGGGCAGTGGCTCTCAAGCCTCAGCATGCAGAAGGATCATCTGGGGAGCTGACTAAAATGCAGATTCCTTGACCCCACTTCTAGAAATTTCTATGTAAGAGATGGGGCTTAATAACTTCATTTTAGTAATCCCCCAATATAGTTTTGCAGGGGACCAGCAGGTAAAAGCATCTGGGGGGAGGGGGGCCATACAAGCTGGAGAGAGAACCCCAGGGGAGACCTAGGGAAGCAAAGAACACTGGGAAGTTAGGGGGAAGGGCAAAGAAGGGCAAACAGTAATATTGTTCCAGTACTTTCCGTATAAACTAGTACTATTTACTATAATATCAGGACTACTGAACAGTCTGAAAGCCCTTTGTAGGCTAAACATGAGAACATGGCTATCACTTAAACGTGATTTCCAGTAGAAAATATGTTTCAAGTTTTAAATGACTAATTCCCATCTGAACTTTAAGGATTCAATTTATTCCTATACAGGCAACTGTCCGTTACAACTTCCACACCACAGGGTTCCAACTAGAGTTTGGAAAACCACCCCAACCCTGATGTAACAATTTAGAGGTCCTTCAATTTTTCACAATGACTTTGGCTCATTTATCAAAATAGGAAGAAGAAAAAAGATAAACCTCATTTTGAGGCAAAAAGACAGATATCCACTATCAAATAGAAGATTACACCCAATCTCAACTTAAAAACAACTATAGGGGCACCTGGGTGGCTCAGTGGGTTAAAGCCTCTGCCTTCTGCTCAGGTCATGATCCCAGGGTCCTGGGATGGAGCCCCGCATCGGGGATCGGTGGGGGGTGTCTCTGCTCAGCAGGGACCCTGCTTTCCTCCTCTCTCTGCCTGCTTGTGATCTGTGTCTGTCAAATAAATAAATAAAAATCTTAAAAAAACCCCCACAAACGACTACAAATCAGATTTAAGCCTCCTTGTGCTTTCCGAAGAGCTGTGGATACCCACCGCTTTGGGGGAGCAATTGCATGAGGAATGAGGGATATAGCTTAAACCTTCTGTTCAACTTCCTTAGATTTAGTTTTGAATCTGGAACGGTCCCTTAAAATTCTATACATTCCAAATTGAACAACTCTAAAGAATAAACGCTTGAACCAATCTCTTTTGGCCAGCAAGGAGGAGGAGATAATGAACAGTGCCCATGCTGAGTATGTACACAGATGTGCTGCTGCACATTTGCAATTTTAGGACGATGATACGCTGTTTCAAAGGAAGTTCAGATGTGAGCTGGAACCAAGTTTGAAAACCTTGTCTGCAGGAGGTGAGTTGGGATGGCAGTGGTTTCCACGTCTGTGTCGGTCGGGTACAAACGGGGACAGGATCCAAATAAGGAATATAAAGGCCCAAATGAAAGGCTCTGAGCTAGATGGTCAGTTTGAGCTGCTGCGTGATGATTCCAGTTTGAGTGATAAAACCCTTGGTTCAAACAGAGTCCTAAGCAGAAGTAGAAGCCTGGTGCCTTACTGGCCTGGCCCCTCAGTCCCTTGACCACAACGGATCAGACACTTCCATCCGTCAGGATTCTTCAATGCCAAGCAACAGACTCTGACATGGGCCAGTTTTCAGACTGCTGGGGGAGCAAATGAACTAAGGTTCAGAAAAGCCTGGAACTAGGAGAGCTCTGGAGTTGTGGGTAGCCAGAACGAAAGGGCAGCCTCTTCAAGGATTGTCACTGGAACCAGACCTTGTGCTCCTCAGCTCTGGTCGCCTTGGTTGGGTCACATGTCCATCCCTTGATCTAGAGGCATGGGGACATCTTGAGGTAGGAGAGGATGGTTAGCAGAAGGAGGGGGGAGTTGATCACAGGAAACTAAAATGTGTGTCCAGTATGGTCCTTTGAGGTCCCTTCCAACCACAGGACCCAGGATTCTAGGACTTCTGTTATTATTACTCTTCCCACTTGCTCTTATCACAAGTAAAAGTTTCTGTAACTATGTTTGTGGTGGGTGTTGACTAGACTTATTGTGGTGGTCATTTTGCAATGCATACAAACATTGGATTGTTACATTATATACCTGAAACTTACATAATATTTTATGTCAAATAGATCTCAATAAATAATAAAAAAAAAAGAAAATGTTTCTTAAAATTAAAAATCTGTACTAAGATAGTGATAAAGATGGGAAAAAATTTGACCCATCTTTCCCCTACCAAAAAAGAAAAAGAAAATTTCCACTTGCAAGAGCAAACCAAAGTGACTTCAGTGAGTTAGCTGTAGGCTTTGTTCAAATTTTAAATTTTAATCTCAGAAAAGAGCAGCACTGATACAGAAGTAAAAACAAAATTGGGGGGATAAGAGCAATGTCTTTTGCAATTGCTTGTTTATTGAATATGTGTTAAGGGCTCAGATTTCTTTGGTCCAATTTTGCTTGAAACTCTGTGACAGTGTACATTTCTTAATCTTCCCAAGCCTCAGTTTCCTTATCTGTAAAATGGGAGTCATTGGGTTTTTATTGGGTTGTTTTCTGGGAAATGCTTTTTACAGTGCCCTGCCTTCATAAACGGTAGTTATTGTTATTACCCGAAAAGGGCATTTTATCTCAAACATTAATCATGAATATTTATAGTCACATTTTATTAAGTTCATTCTCATAAATTCATTAGAGCCTGGAGACAGAATGAACAAATAGATATTCTCAGCTTCTTAACAACCAAGCCAGGGGACTAAGAAAGTGAATGGTGGTAACTCCCCGAAGGGGCCGATGTGTGTTCTGCGAACACAAAGACATGTCACAGGGGTTGTGCCGAGGTACACAGCTGGTATTTGCATTTGCCAGCAGCTGGGACTATGCTGCAGGAAGAATATGACACATGCTCACTTCAGAGATTTACCCTGCCTTTTCCTGAAACAGTTTCCTGCCTAGTGACTCCCTCAAAATGGCACGGAGTCCATATTTCTGTAGGATTGTGATGTAATCAAAATCTGTACATCCTCCGCCCTTTGGCAAAAGGGCGGGGTTGCTATGACTCTTGGTTTCATCATCGTGATGACTCAAGTACAGATGATTTTAGGCCAACAGTGTCTCCTGGGAATTATGAAACCCAGGCTTCCGGAAGCAACTCACTGAAGGATTTTAAAACAAAGAGGTACTGAAGTCTGGGGAAGAGAATTCCACTCACTTAGTTCATCATAAGCACCTTATTAGGAATGGGAAATGGGGAAAGGAACTGCTTCTAAAGCAGATTGACAAATTATGCTGGTGTGACCAGAGTTATGTCTGAGAGGGAAAGATTCTTGCCCTTCCATTGACGGAACACACTTCCTTCCTCTGGGGGTTGGGAGCTGCAAGTGCCAGTTGTTCCGAAAACTCCATGCCAATTCTCCAGAATTCCCCCATCTTATTATTTCTAAAACCAATGAACCCAAAGCATTTGTTTACCTTTTGATTCCTCACCACGCCATCCACTAGTTCTCTCAGAAGAAAACGGTGATTCAGTACTTCGAGACTCTGCCTGGGGAGACACACGAACACACGGAGTACTAAGACCGAGTAGAAAGCTGTGTGACACACGCACTCATTTTTGTGGCTCACAGGCCTGCTGGGGCTGGACAGCTCTGTGAACCCGGATGCACACTTGGCAAAACCCCTTGCTCAGCTGGGGGAGATTTCAATCAGCGAGCTTATCTCTGCTTGGCGAAACAGCGTCCACATTTGTCACCAGGTCCTGTTCGAAGGAACAGGCAACTTGTTGAAGTCATTTCGGATGCAGGAAATCCTGTGTTTACTACCTAGGAAATATTACATAAAGATTGGGATTTTTTTCCCCCTTGTAATGCTCTTTCCAATTGAAATTCAGCAACAGAGCCACTGCTGATAAGAACAACATTGGTCAGGAAATGACAATATCGTGATAGCCAACTGTGCACAATAGGCCTTACTTCTTTGTTTCCATTCTGGTTCTCAAAATTGCTTGATAGAATCACTTCCTTCAGGGAGTCCAGTCACTCACAGGTTCATGTCTCTTGGGCTCTCATGCCTTTCGAGGGGCAATACCACCTCCTTGTAAATGTCTGAAAGGATGGGTGAGGCAAATGCCTGGAAAATACCGGACTCATCTGTAAAGATGCTAGGGAATCATGTATAAGAGGGACAGGAAGATCCTCTAGGGCTCAGTTAACCAAATCATCTAAAGGGGCATGAAGTCATTCCCTTTCGAAGTCACCAGCTTAAACAATAATATCTATACTTGTGACTAAAGAGCTTCCTCCAGCCAAAAGGTCAGGGAGCTATAAACAAAATCGGATGGACATTATATAATGAAGAAAAGATGAAGTAATATGTTTAAAGGAAAAAGACAGCAATAGGGGCGCCTGGGTGGCTCAGTGGTTAAAGCTTCTGCCTTTGGCTCACGTCATGATCCCAGGGTCCTGGGATCGAGTCCCACATCAGGCTCTCTGCTCAGCAGGGAGCCTGCTTCCCCCCCACCCACCGCAGCACCCGCCCCGCCTGCTACTCTGCCTGCTTGTGATCTCTCTCTCTCTGTGTCGAATAAATAAATAACATCTTTAAAAAAAAAAGAAAGAAAGATAGAAAGAAAAGGAAAAAAGAAAGTATCCAGCCCTGTTCAGGAGTCACCAGGCTGAGAGTATTACTGTCCTGTTGGCAAGGCTAGAACAGGCAAGATTCTGCCTTCAATCTAACTTAGCTGTGAGATAGTCCTGTACTTGTTTTTTTTCCCCCTTTGTTTTATTTTGGTTGTTTTCTCATTTGTAACTTCATTTTTAGTCATTTCTCTTTTTAAGAAATGAAGGCACTCACAAACTTGCCTTTGCCTTTGTGTACAGTTTGTGCTATACTCTGTGGGTAGTGGCTCTATTTTTATATGTAATGATGTTATATTCATAATTTTATAAATAAGATTTGACAGATTTAGCAAATAAAAATATAAGATCTCCAGTTAAATTTTAATTTCAGACAAACAATAAATTTTTTAGTGTATGTCCCAAATATTGTACAGAATGTACTTATACTAAAAAAAAAAAGGATTATCTGATATTACAAGTTAACTGGGTGTCCTGTATTTTTATCTGGCAACCCTATTATAAATAGATCTCAGATGTCATTTGGGTTCACTGTGACCCAGTATTTTTTGGAAGATGTTCCTCTCAAATGATTATGATGTTTTTTGCTTAAACCTTTAATGTAAAATTCTTTTCTTTTTGTGTATGTGTGATTCATTTATGGGAATGTAACCATAGGTCAGTGGGTCCCAAAGAGAGACAGTTTCACTCCCCAGGGTCACATCTGACAAGGTCTAGAGAAATTTTTGGTTATAACTCGAGGAGGTGTGTTAATGGGTAGAGGACAGGGCTGCTGCTTAATATTCTATAATACACAAAACAACCCTCAAAATAAAGAATTTAATTTAGCATAAAATATAACAGCTACTGTTAAGAAACATTACCATAAACACTTGAAAAGGGGTCTATCATTCAACTGTATCTTTGTTTAAAATATGTCTATTGATCAGTTTCATCAATTGTATTACTCACATCATCTTTGGTCGTATATTCAATCTCTCAGAGAAAGAGAGTGATCCTTTATTGACATCCTCCAGTCTGTTAGACCTCATTCCTGCTGCTGCAAACCTTCAGGAAACACAACAAATTTCTCTGATTTTATGGAGCTTTAATTCAACTTGGTTGGATTAGATTAGGTGACATACTAAACAAATGATATACTATGAATATATATATATATATATATGTATATATATATATGTATATATCTTATGAAGAAAATAGATCAGAGAGTAGGAAAGGAATAGGTGCTGGGAAGGGTGTGGGTTGAAGCTGTAATATGAGTGGCAAGGAAGTCATTACCAAGAAGTTTATGTTGGTTTCCGTAGTGTAGTGGTTATCATGTTTGCCTCACACCCAGAAGTTTATGTTGGAAGAAAGGTGGGGAGGAGGTGACAGAGAAAGTGATGTGATATCTAGGCGAGGAGTGGTTTAGGCAAAGGAAACAGAAATGCAGCGGCTCTGCTGTAGGTCGCTGCTTGGTATATGATCAAGGAAGAAGAGGAAGCCAGTGCCGCTGGAGCAAAGGGAGGAAGAGGGAAAGTAGCGAGGATGAATGGGGTCAGAGGGGTAATGGTGCTGGCCAGCATCCAGATCATTTAGGGTGTAGGAGGCCATTGTGAGAACGGCCACACTGACCTCTGAGTGCGATAGAAAGCCTCTGGAGAGTTGAAGTAAAGTGATAAGATTTTACATACATTTGGAAGGCATCCCTTTGGCTGTTCAGTTGAAAACAGACCACAAGGGGACAGGGAGGTGAGGGAAAGGCTGAAGCAAAGAGACCGGTTAGGAGACCATTGCCATAACCCAGAAGGGAGAGGATGGTGCTGTGTCTAGGATGGTAACAGTGGAGACTGTGAGACTGGATTGAATTAGTCAGGCACACGTACACACTGCTGATAGAAATACAAAATGGTGCAATCCCTATGAGGGGAACGTAGCAATCTTGAACTAAATGACTTACATGTCTATTCTTTGACCCAACAATCCCCCTTCTAGGAATTTAAGCTAGAAATACACCTTCAACAATAACAAATAAAGAAGCAGAAGGTTATTCACTGCAACATCATAAATAATTGGGAAATATTGGAGGTTGGTTGAATAAGCAGTGTTACCTGCACACAAGAGAGTAAGAAAAAGAGTGAGGTTAAAGATCTTATGAGTTGACAGGGAAGGTGATCCCAGCAGGTATTAAGTGTGAAAGACTCACTGTAAAAAAGCACACGTGGCATGCTATTGGTTGTGCAAAAAAAAAAAAAAAAAAAGGAAAAACAAGTAAACACACATATATCTGTTTATCATTACAAAAGAAAAAATGGAAAGATAAACCAGAAAACACTAAAGTTGGATACCTGCAAGGAAAGGTGGAAATACGGAGTCGGGTAAAAGGATATAGGAGGGTGACACTTCTTGGAATATACCTTTTCATACAGTTCTGGCTTTGAAATTCTTAGTAGCCTACATGTTTTATTTCCAAGTAAATAAAAATTAAATAAGAAGGAGGAGACAAAACCCAAGTAACACTGAAAGAAAATGGACACAAATAAATCAGAGTGTATTTTAAATGATTACTGTAACCATAACAACCAAAGGCAGAGGAAAGAAAGAATGAATCCATCCTTGTAATTTATGAGCACAGCGTTTGGTTCTACATCTTGAGTCTGGGACAGAGAAGGATGTGGGGAGGGGAAGCCGAAGAGGGCGGAGGTCGATTCTGTACTCTCCAGTAGGTTCGTTTTTTGTCATGCTATGTAAGAGGCAATTTTGAAGCAACATTTTGTGCCTCTGGTTGGGATTCTGATAGGACCTACGGTGCATTCCAGCAGATGATGGAAAAACCTCAACATAACAAAAAAGGAACATCAGACACACACAAGACAAGACAGAGTAGGGGAGGTGGGTTTGTATTCCCTGTCGTATGTGTCCTTCCATCTTCAAAGCCAGCAATCCCAGTACTCCTACCTCTGCTTCTGTCCTCACATCTCCTTCTCGGTCTCTGAGCCTCCTGCCTCCCTCCTTGAAGGACACTAGTGAGTGCGCTGGGCCTGCCTGGCTGATCCAGGATCATGTGTGTCAAAACCCTTACTTACCTACCAAAGAGGACACGTGCAATGTCCTCTTGGCCACGTAAGGGGATGTGTTCACGGGTTCTGGGGATCAGGACATAGGACATTCTGCCTCCCAGAGGACTATTGTTAAAAAATGTCACTATCATAGCACAGCAAGAACAGAGAATGTCAGAAGCTGGGAGATATGACAGCTATAGCACTCCCTGATCTTGAACTGGATCCTTTTTTGGAGGAGAGAAAGGCTCCAGGATATTCATTTTTCTATCAACTGACAAAATTGGAACTTGGATCGTTGGTTAGATGAAAGTATCCATATAAATTCACAAAGTCAGTTAATGTACTGAGGCTCGCTCGGTAAAAGCACACTCCCCACTCTTAGGAAAGGCACGCTGGAATACTCAGGAATTTTAAAAACCATGATGTAAGCAACTTGCTCTCACATGGTTCAGAAAAAGTCATTGTGTGTACACAAACACACAAACGGAGAACAAGAGAAATGATGAAGCGAAGGGGGCAAAATGTTACCAATAACAAACCTGAGAAAAAGGGCATAAGGTATTCCTTGCACTATATTAGTTTTTGCAATTTTTCCTAAGCTTGAAATTATTTCCAAGTAAAAAGCTTAAAAAATAAAAATCATCGATCTAACCTGTTACTTAGCCCCAAACTTCTGAGTTTACAGGTTTGAAGGCCTCTAAGGATGGGTGAATTCAGTATCTTAGGAGGCAGCCTGACCAATGCAGGTCAATTCAAGGAGTTTGGAAGTTCTCTACAAGATGAACTCTGCGGGCACTTGGGTGGCTCAGTCAGTTAAGCATCTGACTCTTTTTTTTTTTTTTTTTAAAGATTTTATTTATTTGACAGAGAGAGATCACAAGTAGGCAGAGAGGCAAGCAAAGAGAGAGAGAGAGAGAGTGGAGGAAGCAGGCTCCCTGCCTGGCAGAGAGCCCGATGCAGAACTCAATCCCAGGACCCTGAGATCATGACCTGAGCTGAAGGCAGAGGCTTAACCCACTGAGCCACCCGGGCAGCCTAAGCATCTGACTCTTAATCTGAGCTCAAGTTTTGATCTCAGGGTTGTGGGTTCAAGCCCTGCATTGGGCTCCATGTTGGGCATGAAGACTACTTAAAAAAAAAAAAAAAAAAAAAGAAAAGAAAAAATAAACTCAATTTGCTGGTGCCTTTCACCAATTGGTTGTAGCTCTGCCATCTGGTGTAGACAGACTAAGTCTTCTCATCTTCAGATATGAGGCAAGCTGTCAAATCGCCTTAGTAATGTTTTGCAGGCTTCAAGTTTCTTGTCAGTGGCCGCTTGAGTCTGTTTCTAAACCTCCTCCCTGGGATGCATTTTCTTTTGTCAGAGTTGCTCTTAAAATGCAGCTTCCATGAGAACACAGCACTCCAGCTGGGCCCATCCACTCAGTTTGATTTTTCCTTCCTCTTCCAACCACACTCATCCTGGGTTACCACAACCTCTGCAGGGAAAAGTCCTGTTAAGGACAGATATTGATTTTCGGACTAAATCAGTGCTCGTTAAGTGGTGCTGGGCTGCCCCAGTGGGACTCCTACAGCAGTTACCTGGTAAAACGAAAGGAAACCCTCGGGTGAGCTTCTTGGCCTCTGACCTGGAATCTGCCCTAAGGCATTGCCCTTACCACCTTTCCTTCCCACACAGCCAGGGCAGAGACCGGCTTCTCTGGCTGGGGCTGGTAAAGGTGCAATGCAGAGAGTGTGTTTAATTTTAGGGAGGGAGTTGGCTGCAGCAAAGCCCTAGCTCCCGGGACTTGGAGCCTCCGAGGAGGGGGGACAACATCCTACAGTGCAAGTTTTGGAAATTCCCAAAAAAGGTGTTTGGGAGACTTGCCTAGGGTTATAGCTCACTTCTGATGACAGCAGACAAACTCTGGAAGTGAGTTCTTAGATTCTGGTGTTGCTCAGAAATCAGCGCAAGGGACCTTGGGAGCCGTCTTCCGAGGGGAGTCCTTTAAGGACTGTATGTAGTTTCAGGATCCATCAGGCTCATCTTTGCCACATTCTTGTGGGGGAAAGTCCATGATGAGGGTCACCTTTGGCATGTTTTTTGAAGAAAGTCAATGCTAATTGCCCTCGAAGCATTATTTCCTCAGACCGTGTAAGAGAATCTCCTTTCCTAAGGGCATTAATCCTTTAGTGGGGACCTCACTCCTACCAGTGCCTCTAGCCTACCTTTTAGTGTGAATTCACCAGCTGTAAAAATGTCAGGTCACTAAACAGCTGTTGCTTTTCAGGGTGAACTGTCTCACATTCAAGGCAGTAGGAGAGCTGTTCTCTGCAAAAACGCATTTTATGAGAGTTCTTAGTAATGAAGCTTTTATTATGGTGGAGGTTTGAGGGAAGAAAGACAGGGAGAGAAAAAGGACAGGCTCTTCTTGTGAGCCTTCAGATGACAGTCAACTTGCAGAAACTATCTTAAACTGGAAAACCTAAAAGACTTATCATCTGAACTCCCTGAGCATGAATTAGCTCACTAGTGATTTTCTGACCGCCCCACCCCCCTGCCTTCCCTGCTTCTGAAGAGTTAAGGAATGGATAGCAAGATCCTTTGGGTGTAAGAGATAATGAGGAGGTTTTAGAGCCAGGCTAAAGCCGCAAAGGGTCCTGGTCTGAACGGAAGTTCAAGGAAGCATGAGAAGCGAGCCTGTTGGGCTTTACACACAGGGTGATACACACGGATGTGCATGAGCACACAGGGTGATACACACGGATGTGCATGAGCTGGGGAAGTCAAAGGGCACAGTAAGTCATCCAAGTGAATTTAGCTAAGGGGGTATGTGAAAGGGAGTAGGACAGCTTGACTTGATTTGGTTGGAAAGAGTCTTGGTCATCCACATACAGGCTTTTCTCTTTTTAAGCAGCTGGTGGAGACACTTCCTTCTCTCCCCTGTGCCTGTCTTCCTGAGTCACAGCTCAGCATTATGATCACTTCCTCCCTGGGCACCTTTCCCATCCCAGGAAAGTCAGGGAGGTTCCTAAATCTGATTGGACTCAGGAAGGTTTCTCCACACTGGAGGTGGAGGTAGGGAATGGGGTGAGGACACTAACAAAAGATGCTCACCATCCCATGGGGGCCTGCAGGTTCCTTTGCCTTAGCTATGTCCTCACATGAGCATAATGGGTATAAATGAAATGAGTGATGTACTGAAGGTCAATACAGAACTGTTTCTTCCTCCTTCCAGTAAAAGACACTGTAGGCATAGAAGCATAAAAAACAAATACTTTATGTAAATGACATGAGAGAATTTTACTTGGGGACCTTTTTCCCATGGGGGAAGAAAAAACATACCAAGGCTTTGATAAAAATAAAGATCCCCTTTGTCAAAAACCCCTAGTGTACAATCCTATGTACATGTTGTTTGTTTGACACCATGGAAACATAGCTGATTGCAGTAGACAAAAGCATGTCAGGGAAAAGACCAAAAAAGGTTAGATCAAGGTTTTCCCCCCAAGACCACTGAAAAAGAATCCTGATTGGTCACTGCTATGGAAAACATGAAAATCCTTATAAACAGGAAACGCCTTCCTCCAGGGCTTCCAAACTTTCTCCAAAATAAAGAAAATTATAGATTTTAAACCATCTCTTCATGGTAGATTAACCAGGTTTTTGGACTTCAGTAGAGTTTGTATTAATAGGGGTTACAGGATGTAGAGACAAACTAGTATACACACCACTTTTGAGAAAATGGGCACCAACCCCAACTTGGTGATGGTCTATAAATGAAAGCCCTAGAACCCTGACTTTAGATGTACACACAGTCCAGTGGTTCTTGAAGCTAGCTAGTGATTTAGAACTGAATGGTATTAAGCAGCCGTTAAAGCTTGGGAGTTCTTATTTTAGGTTTACTACTTGGTAAGAAACAGCTGATGTTATTTAAAAAAAAAAAAGGAACAAGAAGAAAAATTCAGAAAAGTCAGAACTTGATCTTTTGAATAACTGTGTCTAAACTAGTTTATTAAAGACTATCCTTTAATAAGCCTCACATAAGCCCATGTTAGATTACAGAAACCCTGGAGGGTTCAAATAGCTTCATCCCTTTAACAGAAGCACATTTTCCCCCAGCAATGATTTTTTTTTTTAAGGGAAAATGAAAACATAAAAGGAAACATAATGATCTGAAAGTTTCATATTTTTCTCTACTTCTATCAATACTCCATGAACAACTGAGTTCACATTCAAATGTACAGACTGTTAACTGTACGTTCAGTTTGTGGGACGCAATGAAAAAACTGTCTACAACGCAGAAGGCTCTCTTCCATTGGAATGCCCTGCGTAAGAGAAAAGTAGTAGTCTTTGGATACCATGCAGTATCCATGGACTAGATGAAATATTAGATGGTTGACAATTTTAAGACTATCATGAGTCCATTCCAAAGATCAGAAGTACTTAAGTCTGCTATTAACCACAGGACAATCTGTTTTCAGCTTGACTTCAAACTGGGTTGAGGATGGCCAGTCAATGTGGGGCCAAGAAAAAGCTCTAATTTTCAAAGGATATAATACACATCCCTTGCTCTGTATAGATGACACTTCTCATATTGACCTATATCATAAATTAATTTTAAAAAAGGAAATGCTGGGCGCCTGGGTGGCTCCCAGGCTGGGTTAAGCCTCTGCCTTCAGCTCAGGACATAACCAGAGTCCTGGGATTGAGACCTGTGTTGGGCTCTCTGCTCAACGAGGGGTCTGCTTCCCTCCCAGCTCTGCCTATTTGAGATTTCTCTGTCAAATAAATAAATAAATAAATAAAATCTTAAAAAAAAAAAAAAAAAAAAAAAGGAAATGCTTCTGAGTGCCTGGGTGGCTCAGTTGGTTGAATGACTGCCTTTGGCTCAGGCCATGATCCTGGAGTCCCAGGATAGATTCCCGAACTGGGCTCCCTGCTCAGCAGGGAGTCTTCTTCTCCCTTTGACCCTCCCCTCTCTCATGCTCTCTATCTCAAATAAATAAATAAAATCTTTCCCCAAAAATAAATAAATAAAAAAGGAAATGCTTCAAAATGAAAACGATTTTCATTCTCGAGACATTCTTTTCTGTACTGCCAGCTGAACAATTTCACCAGTAGCTCTACTGAGAAACTGTAACTCTATGGAGTCATACAAAGAGGTTATAGAAAAGTGACAGAAAGGGGTAGCATATAGTAGTCTGTGAACATATTGAATACTACCAAAGCAGAAAACTACCATTCTAGGTCTGGTACATACAAGCTAAAAAATATGTATGTGTTCTTGACTTAGGAAAGAATTGTCAGTATTTAAATTTAATAGTACAAATAAGTTTGATAATGCTGTTTTAGTAACTCATAGAAAGCATATACATACACCCAATGAATTCATCTCTTTATTGCATATTGTTTTTTTTAAAAAATGTACAATCTCATAACACATACAACATTTTTTTTTCTTGGTACTATAACAACAGTCTTGCACCTAGAGACTAAGAGGTTCCAACTACTAAGCTAATAAGATACAAGACATATAATTAAGTTTACAAATTATAATGCTTTCTTTTTGGCATTAATTTAAAAAAACAAACAAAAAACTTTAAAATACACACCCAAGAGAGAAAAGTGGCTACTTACACCAGCACCAATCTAAAAAGTAGATTTTTTTTCAACAATGGCACATGGAATTACCTGCACGAAGCTTTGGGGGAAAGAAACCAAAATGGAAATGGTAAAGGAGGCCTACCAGGATGGCCAAATCAAAATGAGGATGATTACAAAGGGCAAGAGGGACACGCTAGGGGCTTGCTCCTCTATGTGACTCTCCATCCACTTGTCCATTCCTTAAACTGTAAAACAAAGCCATTTTCAAAATACAGTTCCAAAATTGAGCCAGACCAAATTTCTCTTACTATAAATAGAAAAGAAGATAGAGGCACTTTTGTTAAGGAATAGACACATCCATCATCGTCTCCCATTCCTCATCTCCAAGCCTCTTGGAGCAAAGTCTCTGTCTGCCTCTTTAACCCGGTGGATTTGCAGACCTTGGTTACTGAGGGCTGGGGAGCACAACCTCTGCGGTGAGTTTATGACCTTATTTGCTAGTCATTCACTTCCATAAAATGGGTTTGCAATGAGGGGGGAAAATGTAAAAACCACTGCTCTTGACCACCCTTAGAGCACTATTTCACAGCTTTCAGATAGTGCAGAGACCTTCCCATCTGCACCAAGCATTATAGTTTCTACAAATTATTTTTAAATAGCATGATTCCCGTACAGTGCATATTGGTATTCTATTCACCCCTTTATCCCCATTAGAACATAAGCTCCTTGGGGCAGGGACTTTGTCTTGCTTCTCACTGTAGCCCTACTAAGCCTGGCACATAGTAGGTGTTTAATAAATATTTGTTAATTGACTGAAAAACTCAATTTAGTGAGTAAATAATGTTCTAGTGCAACAGGACAAACTATTCTCTCCACAGGAAACCCAACCACAACACGAATGATAGAAAGAAAAGAGAGAATCTTAGCCCCCTCCCACACTACAAATAAATAAAGCAAAGCCAAAAAAAAAAAAAAAAAAAGTAACAGTCCTCTTTATATATAATTTAAGGATATTAAGAATTGGTAGGTTAATGGTAAGCATCTATATTTTATTTTCTAATGTTCATTGTTTTTATTCATTTCTCCCTGAGAGCTTCATCTTTTGGACTGAAATTTTACAGGTAGCTTTACTGACACACAATTTAAAATGACAACATATAAACAACAAACCACTTCAAACATACTTAGAGATAAATAGATCTTGGCATCTCTGTTGGTGTTGTTGACATTTTGTGCATTCACTAAGTGTCCTTTAGTCCAGACCCATACTGACAGAAGATGCAGCTTGTCCTACAAAATAGGAAAAAAAAAAAAAAAAAAGGAAAAAGAAAAGGTACCCCATAAAAAGTTTTAAATAATTTTTATCCCGTCAGAGAATTCCTCCTTTTAGGTCTTGGGTGGGAAATTTTATTTTTAAAGTTTATATATCTATATTGTCGAACAATAAGCACATTCTGGCAATCTTGTTCTTTAACAAGAGCGCGAATTGCATTTAGATAAATAGTGTTCTTTTCAAAAGCAATGTAAATAAATCTTCAAGAGCACTTGGCAGAGAACTTGATGAAATCAGGGGGAAAAAATTGATGCCCAAGTTTTAAATATATAAAAAAAGTCTGACATTCTACATAATTCAGATTGTGTGCAAGATGTTCTCAATGAACATTTACAGACTGCACCCCCACACCAATGTCGGAAATTCTAAGCTGGTCCTATCAATTACTGATGCAATACACCAGTGTCACATTGTCAACTATCAAAAACCATTTTAAATCTATATTTTTCCAACACTAGTTTTATCAATGAAAATAATTTCAAAGTATACCAAGCTTGGAAACCATAAAATATTTCTCAAGCCTTTTTTTTTTTTTTTTTTGCTTTTGTTTTTCCTTTTTACTCTAGGGAATGTCTCTGTCACCTCTTTCAGGAGATTATATTGTGCTTCTGAACAGCCATGGCGTTCAGGGGAAGAAAATGAGCCATATTCAATACAAATGCATACACAAAAGTTTCTGAGCACATACATTAACATAGATTTTTTTTTTTAACCATACATATAGGTCTCCAGACAACACTCAGACTTCTATATACATTTTTTTAATATATATGTACACATACATTTACATACACACACATTCACACATTCACTCACAGATGAAAGAAGAAATTGCCACTGTTTGGATTGCAAGGCAGTGTTATGAAAAGTTCTAGTCACTTCAAAGGGCTGCTAATGAGCGTTCTAAAAAAAGTATCCAAGGAAAATTAGAAATTAAGTTTTGTGACTGGTCTCTCTCGGCTGCTGTCCGTCATCTGGTTGGTAATACGCTTGCGATTCCGTTTCAGCTTAGAAAGGTCTTTGTCAAATACTTCTCCTGAGCGTAGAGCTGAAACCAGGTCATCGAACTCTCCACCCTCTTCACTATTCTCTTTTGCTTTCCTCATTTTACGTTCCCTTTCACGTTGTTCTTTGAGCTGCAAATAGAAAGCAACCTTTTACAGAAGTGTCGAAGTGTTTTGTTTTCAGTGGAGATGAAGTCCTTGTAATATGGCCATACTCCAGTCACATCAACCCATGTGCATCCAACAGCTGCTAACGCCCTCGGACCTCACAAGAGACGGGGAACTGGGACTTGAGGTCTTATTGTAGAAGCAATGAATAATGAAGATTAGACACTCACCATCTAGAATCTAGGTAAACCTCATGATATTCTAGTTAAAACAAGAGCAACTAGGACAATTCCTGTGCCTATCATGGAACGAGGAAGTTATCACTGAACAGACCCCAAATATTAGTTTATTTGATAGTACAGAGAGACTAAAGCAAACGCTCATAGGACCACTTTCCTCACATCTAAGGCTTAGCTTCTATCTCCTGTGGATGCCTGGAGCTGGCTACACATGGGTTATTATTATTAAAAACCAAATTATACATGCATTAGAGAAAATTTACACAATTCATATAAACAAAGGTGGAAAAATCATCCTCAATCCTACTGTTAAGAGCTAACCATTGTGAGCCTGCAGGGGGTAGACCCCACCACTATCATTTTCCCTATTAACACTTACCTTACAAAAAAAAAAAAAAAAAAAAAAAAAAGATTTACACAGAAGTAATTTTGTAAACTTTCTTTTATCATTAAATATTCTTTGAAAATGTGATTTCCAAGGACTGCATATTCCATTAGGTAGCTATTACACCATTTAAAGCTAATGCCTGGTTGGTAAACATTCAGGTTGTTTCCATATGAGGGCTATTATAAAGATTGTGGCTGGTTCTCTTTGGGCAAATTTAGGGTTATTTCTTTATAATGATTTCTGGGAAATGAAACTCCAGATCAGAGGATGTAGAAATATATCTGTTCAGTCTTTGGACATACACTGCCTGACTGCCTGAGAGAGACTTACGGTGACTCAAACTCAGAGCAGCATTCTAGAGAGTACTTCGATGCTCTCCTTCCCGCTGGCACATCACAGCGCCGTCTACACACCAAGCAGCAGCAGTTCTGGGATTTGCAGGAGGTGGAAACGGCGGAGATCCTCATTATGTTACCTGGGCTTCCATGCGAGCGCGGCGTTCCTCTTCCTCCTTCTTCCTTCTCATGTTCTCATTCTCTTGTTTGGCTTCTGACACAGCCTGAAGAAACTGATCAAAAATGCCAAAGAACTCATCCGGCTGGATTTTGCCAGCTTCCTCCCCAAAGTGTTTCACTGCTTTAGTAAACTGGAAGAAAAAAAAAGGGGGGGGGTAGTTTTAAGAAGGTCAGTGTTCCAGAGGAATTGTGTGATCAAACAGAAATCTCTCTAGAAAGCAGTGATGTTCAGAAAGACTCAAATATAACTTGCTGGAGTTCAATGAGCCTGTATTTATCTTTGGCTGCTGAACAGGCCCATCAATCACTGCTAAAGTAAAAAATTTAATACTCCTTGACTTTTGAAACTATTTATTCTTTTCCACCTCATTTCAGCTTAACACCAATGATTACCTACTCTGACTTCTTATTAACTAAACAGTAGTAAAAACAAGAAAGCAAAATATCACAGGGCAGAGCACTCAAGACGTAAAACTAATAGCAAACTCGGCAGGGGTAGGGAAACTTGTACTTTTAACTTTTCTTTGAAGCAGTTTAATATCATTTATTGGTGCCATATGGTTAATATCAAAAGCAAATGGGATCCAGTGCTTCTTAGCTGCTTTTCCTAATCCTAAGTAACACTAGCATTGTGATATTTCCTGGGCCTCAGTTAGAAAACAGTCACAGAATCATTAATGCAACACTGAATTTATGACTGAGAATACAATTTTATTCCAAATTCTTTCTTAGAGAAAATCCCTTTTGGTGCAAATCCTCTCAAAACAGCTAAAATGCAAAATATTAAGGTAGAGATAAAAAAATTAATACAAATATATGTCTCTTATAACAAAATAGTTATTTCCAGTCTCCTCAGTATTTTTTCCTCCTTTGAGTTGGTCAATGTATCAGCTTATTTAAGATTTTAATTCTTTAAACTGAAGTATAATTAACATACAGTGTTATATTAGTTTCAGGTGTACAACATAATGTTTCACCAATTCTATACAGTATTCAGTGCCCACCAGGAAAAGTGCAGTCCCCATCTGTCACCAAATGTTATTACAATTTTCCTGATTATATTTCCTATACTGTACTCTTCTAGTTTTAGTTCTCCTGGTAGTTATCTTCATAACTCAAGCCTGCATGATTTTAGGAGTCTTAGCAGTATCATGACTATCCAAAAAATGTTCAACGCCAGTCATAATGTTTTTTAGAAATTTTCTTCCCTCTGTAAGGATCTAATGCTGTTACTCCTAAGCTACTAAGGAAGATGTTTCCAGCTTCGGAGTCAAATGAATTCTCATTCTCTATGCCTAATCAACTACTTAACATTTTCCAGATCTCTAATTTTCTTTTCTTCTTTTTTTTTTTTTCTAATTTTCTTCATTTAGACTATGAAGTGTTGGTGCAGTGCCCCCAACCCAAGATTTTAAAGTTGCTTTTATTATTCTTGCATTATCTCCTTTATTGTATTTTTTTCTGACATTTTGGTAACACTATCTCCCTATAGGAAATATTTTTAGTATTTATTCTTTTATCCCCCCTAGTTTTACTGAAATATAATGGACATATAGCACTGTATAAAATTAAGGTGTACAGCATAATATCTTGACTTCAGTATATTGTGAAATGATCACAACAGATTTGGTTAACACCCATCACCCTATACAGATACACACAAAAGGGTCTACTTTCCTAGTAACTTTCGAACACAGCATGCAGCAGTGTTAACTACAATCATCATATTGTCCATTACAACCCCTATACTTATCTTAGCACCTTTTGGCTACCTTCTTCCAATTCCCCATCAATATTTATTCTGAGATAAAACAATTATAAAGTTATATGTGTGTGCATATGACATCTTATAGTTGTCATGGTATATCTTTAAATTTGTAATAAAAATGTTCTTTTGCCATTTCTCTCTTCACTGAGGAGTTGTTCTCAATGTTTTACTTATTTGGAAATATACTATTAGAAACCAGAGTTCTGGGGTGCCTGTGTGCTCAGTTGGTTAAGCGTCTGCCTTTAGCTCAGGTCATGATGCCAGGGTCCTGGGATTAAGTCCCATGTCGGGCTCCCTAATATAAGAAATAGGGCTCCTCCCTCTCCCATTCCCCCTGCTTGTGTTCCCTCTTGTTGTATCTCTGTCAAATAAACACAGGAAATTTTTATTAGAAAAAAAAAGGAAAAGAAATCAGAGTTCGTTTTAAAATTTTATTTATTTGACAGATTTTATTTATTTGACAGACAGAGATCACAAGTAGGAAGAGAGGCAGGTAGAGAGAGAGGAGGAAGCAGGCTTCCCACTGAGGAGAGAGCCCGATGTGGGGCTTGATCCCAGCACCCTGCGATCATGACCTGAGCTGAAGGCAGAGGCTTTAACCCACTGAGCCACCCAGGCACCCCAGAAATAAGAGTTCTTTAGGGAAAAATACTCTGTTTATACTCCACACACAAAGCTCTAGCTTGTCTTCACGGCTTTATAAGCTAATTTCTAAAAGTTCTGGTATGAACAAAATGGCATTAGATGGCCTACAACTGAGTCTCTAAATCATTTAAGTTCATGCACTCCAAGCCATCCTGAATGATCTTTTTATCTAGGAATTCTAGTGATGATGAAGTCATGTATATTTTGGTCTGAAGAAAACTAGTTCCAGACTGAAGTTCCCACACTAAAATTAAAAAAAAAAAAAAAAAAGTAGGTTGTGCATGAGCAAGTGTTTTTATATCACAAATTAACTGTAGGGTTGATTCTTATAAAAATGTTTGAGCCCTCAAGGAAGTAGATTCTATACTGCCTTGTTAGGGTGGGGTTGGGGAGACCCTTCCTTTATAGATCTGTATCATCCAAAGTGGTGAGGCATATGTAAGACATGGGTGGGGGTGGGGGTTAACACAGAGGCCGCTGACATCAATCATGGGACAGCAGAAGCTGGACTTCTAATAGCAGTCCTCTGACCATACATTATCTTTCCATTTACTTAATCATGTTGGAGGTGTGGTTTACAGTTGAGACTAACTAATGTATCCTAATACAGTCTTCTTTTGCACTGCAAGCAGTTGTTTATGTACACTACACATAAGCAAACATCCATATCTATTACTAAACAGACGACTACAGTGAAATGACTTCCATTACTCAAGTTATCAAAGGAAAGTTAAAGCAAAGGCTATTGTGGCAACTGAGAAATGAGCAGTGTGGAAGAGCTCGACAGGACGGGGTAGGGGTTTAAGATAACTTATTAACAATGGGGGGGTTGTAAGAGAAAAGATGTGTACATGCATATGTATATAAATGTGTATTTATTTTGGAAGAGGAAATGGGGGGTGGGGAGGAGCTGAAGTCCTAGTTATTAGCCAATGAAAACTTTTCCTTTAGAGGAAATCAAAATTTTGAAATAGCAAGAATCTATAACCTAAAGCACTGTATTATTAAAACAATGCCTCAGGCACCTGGGTGGCTCAGTGAGTTAAAGCCTCTGCCTTTGGCTTGGGTCATGATCCCAGGGTCGTGGGATCGAGTCCCGCATCAGGCTCTCTGCTCAGCAGGGAGCCTGCTTCCTCCTCTCTCTCTGCCTGACTCTCTTCCTACTTTTGATCTCTATCTGTCAAATAAACAAATAAAATCTTAAAAAAAAAAACCCAAAACATATGCCTCTTGTCACGAGGCTCTGAATTAAAGTGCATCTCCTTTAATAAGTTCTGCTGGAGATTTTCAGAGGGAATCTCCTGCCCTAAGTCTGTCTCAGGACAGCATATAAGTTACAGGTACTGGGACACCGTGGCCTTGGTAATGCCTGATCTACTCTTTTCTGGTTCCCAGAAGTAAGTACTTTAATCCAGTATCAACCATGAAAAAATTGCAAAATATTTACTGGTCTTACACCATCCAGATACCCTGAGGTCTTGCTAACCTAAAGGCAACACAGGCCACTTAGACAAAAAGGGTGTGTTTCAATTGACCACAGTCCTAGATACAAAGATACTGAATATCTGCAGGTATCAGCCCTATTGAACAACACTCAGTACTCAAGGGGACACTTACCAGGTCTTTAGCTTCTGCGAGAAGGTCTTCCACATCAGAGAAGCTGAAGCTGGCTACTGTGATGAACTGGCTGACAACAGACACAAACTTGTCCCCGGGCTGTGGGGGCTGAGATTTCTGATATTCTAGCTCCTTAAACACAGGAAATGGACAATGTCAAGGAAGCCCTCAAATGTGGACACACCTTGCCTCATTTTCCATATACCTCGAGTTTAACAAGTCAGAATGGCAAACACATCAACACCTACTCGGAAACACCTTGTGGTAGCCTAGCTCCCCGGGCTCTTCCATCTACCACACCAGAGCCAAGCCCACATGCACCCACACTATTTGCAAACAGCCATTTAGCCGATCATCTGAGTACTTCAACAGTGTGATTTCTTATACTAGCTTTAGGATGTAAGTAGATGAGCATTTAGATAAAATTAACAAGTTAAATAAGGAAAGCAAATTGGATTCCAAAGGTGAGTGACTGAAAGCAAGGGAGTTTAACTGTTGATATTCTGTGCTCAGAATTCTGGGAATCCTGGTTCCTTGATTTTTTTCCTTCTTTCCCTCTGGCCAAGTCTAATGACTTTCTACATGAGGGTATCTGGATCAGTGGAATGTCAACTACAGGCACCATAACTGTCTACCATCTATTTTGTTTTCGTGAACAGGCAGGTAGGAGTATTAGTGTCTTATTAATTACCCATATTCTCCATGACCAGGGTGATGAACACACAGATTATTCAAATCTAATGTTCGTAATTAATTTCAACCATTGCCAGATCCACTTTCTTAATCCCACCCTCTGTGAGTGAGGGATTATTCTCCTCCTTGTACAGATACATACATTGAGGTATAGAGGGATTAAATTAGTGCAAAGCTGATCTGTGATAGTGCCAGAATTTGAACTCCAGCCTGTTTGACTCCACAGTCTCAGCACCACCACACTGGGCACCAACTGGGCACCAAGATCAGACTTGATCTGAATCTATATTCTTCTGTAACTGCTTTGGCAGAGGCACTAACGAGCAGGAGTGTAGAAGTCACAGGATCTGGGTTCTGATTCTGATCCATTACTGATTTGGTTCTTATCTGTGACAAGTGGCCTGGGTCTCAGTTTCTTCACTTGTAAAAAGCAGGGAATATTCATGTCACCATGAGAACCAACGAAATAAGTGGAAAGTTATAAAATATGGAATCTGCTCTGATTGGAATACATTGCCATAATTCCAGTACTTTGGCCTTGAAAGTCAGCAAGTATGCATGTGAGATACAGAAATATAAAAGCAATTTTGAAGTATTTCATTCATGTATAATCTCATTTCATTCAAAGACTGAATTAAGAATTTTATCTTTGATATCTTCAAACTATATAATCCATTTGTGTCCAGCACAATTAGGATTCATGAATATTTAAACAGGCCAAGGTCTGCCTCCCAGTATTTCCTTCTGGTACTACATTGTGACATGTATGCTGCCGGGGGGCAGGAAAGGTTTCTGTGTTAAAGAGTGTTACAGTGTCCATGACCCAGGTGCTGGAGAGATTTCAGCAAAACTACTTTTAGTAGACCCCAAACCCAAAACTTCCTCCCCACCAGGACCCCTCCCCATGCCTTGCTTGAACTAGCTGAGATGCAAAGGTCAGAGCATCCATTACCAGGCTTTAAGGCTGTCGTAACTGTGACCCTTGTCTCAAGAGAGCCTTCCAGTGGGAGGAAATGGGAACGGAGTGAAGGCTATAAAACCAGTCTCATCCCCAACCACCCTTAACCAGCAGGCCTCTGTAATCGGAGAAAGACCATCCCACTTGCTCACTCAGTGCCTTGGCCCACTGGGGTTGGAAGAAAAAGATTTCTTTCATTCAGTTCATCTCCTTTACTTCTGAAAGAGCATTCCCCAATCCCCAAAAAGAAAAAAGAAGAAGAAGAAGCAGAAGCCTTCTATGTTCCCTAATTTATTAAAAACAAGCAGAAAAATATCAGACATAACTTTTATTAGTTATGTCTTTAATGAATTCAGCTGCTTTCTATGGCACAGTTTTACTATAAAAAAAGAGGAGGATCCTCATGGCACTGCTGAGAAGTGATCTGAGAGAGACTTAAGAGAAGAGCACCCTTCCAAGCTGCCTGTGGAGCAGTGTCCCTTGTCGAGTGCCAGGCTGGATCTCCGACCACTCTCTTGAGCAGGCTTCTGGACCTGACCCACCTCCTGGCTCGAGGCCACACTGGGTGGGGCCCACGTGGCGTTCAGGTGCCATGGTCACCAGTAAGTCCAGTGGCACAGCCTGCTTTCCTTCCACGGAGGCATGGCCCCAGGGACAACCTCATTGCTGTGTCCGTGAGTTCACCCCACCCCTCTAAGTCACAGCTCAAAGTTCATCTCCTCTAGAAGAGAAGCTTCCTCTAATAAATGCCAGTCATTCCATAAGCTCTGTACTAACTTAAATCCACCCTTCTTCCTCAGGCACCTCTGTAATCACTCTGCTTCTCTGGATGTGTTCTCAAGAGCAGAAGGAGCGCTCTTGGCCACTGCCACACCGGGAGGGCAAGGATTCTGAATCATCATGACCCCTGGCCTTGAGAATGGACCATACACCCAAAAGTCTGTTCAATAAATCCTCCCCAGAAGACCAACTCCAAGACAACAGAAGTATTCCACTGTTCTGCTAAGAAAGAACATCACTTATTAACAGAACCTGGACACGGAGAGGATCCTTGAGGATTATCTAGCCCAACCCACTTTAACGAGCCCTGTCTTACAGGCAGGAAACCAGTGCAACCCTAGGTCTAGCTCCCCAGTTCCTGCTCCCGCGAGACCCCGACGACGTCCTGGGGCTGAGTCACCAGGGTGACACAACCTGCATTTGCTTCTTCACTGTTCTTGTTTCCCTACTTTGATATTTTTTTAATCAATATTTTGATCTACGCCACATTTATCCCGCCTTGCTGGACACCATCAGCACCAGAGAGAGTGAAGAGATTGGGAGTAAGAAGAAACACATACTCACCAGCTCTACTGCTTTCAGGCCACTTCTCAGGGTACTTATTTCTTTGTCCAGCTCAGTCATGCTGTTGCAAATAGTAACATTTTAGTGACCAACATGTGACTTACACGTATTGAACAGATGATGGGTTTACATATCTCATGCCTAGAAGTCCACACTAGTTTATTTTAAGTGTTTAAAATTCCCTTCCATGCTCCGATCTCACAGAAAGGTGACATTTTAAGCTTAGGGACTTTAGATACAGAATTATGGTTTCTGTTTTCCACAGCCAGCAAGTGTATTTTATAGATTAAAAAGAGCAGAGTCGAAAGGTCTCCCATTTGTACAAAAATACTTCATGTATTTTTCAATCTCACAAGAAAATCTCACTTACGGCAAATTATTATACGTGGAAATGAATTTTTTGCCATACATGGCTCCCCTTGAACAAATAAAAGAAGCTGTCTTATCCGCATTCATGCTCAGATTGTACTCTTTGTAATTAGAGAGCACTGCTTTTCACTAAAGTTCTGGTCATATGAATATTACAAGGTGATGGCTTAAACTTCCTTTTTTAAAAAAGGATTTATTTTTAAGTATTCTCTATACCCATCATGGGGCTCGAACTCAACTCCGATATCAAGAGTGGCTGACTCTGCTGACTGAGCCAGCCGGGCACCCGGGGATGGCTTAGATTTCAATCACGATGATATTTCTTAAAGTTATACTAACTAGATTTCATTGTCTTTTTGTAGAGAGAAAGTTTCCTGGGTTTCTCCTATAAAACTTTCTATTTGATGGCTTTTAAAACCTCAGAGATTGTAACACAATCCTCTTAGATAATTCAGATGTAAACAAATTCATCAATGTTTCATTTAACATTTTCATTTCATATCTCATATTTCTATCAAATTCTACAAAAAGAGGGAAAAAACTAGATGGCTCATCATCATTCTTTTCAAATTCACTGCAAAAGAGATGCAGTTTTAAATACACATGTATGTTTTTAAAGGGCCAAAAGGAGGAGGGAAGAACAAGGGAAACTGCCTGCTCTTCAGTCTCTGAAAAGTGGTGTGAAGTCTGTGGTGAAAGTTTGGCAACTTTCCATTTTATTTTTAGTTCCTTCATTTGCATAAAGACTGCTTTCCATTAAAAGGCTGCCTTGGTTCCTGAGAGTGTGTGCACATGTGAAAATTACTAGCAATGCCCTGACATTTAGGTTCTATTTGCTTAGCTATGTATCCTTGTTAACTAAGGGTGTTCCTACCTGTATTGAATAGAAGTACCTTTTAGATGTACGAGCGAAACCACATTCCTTTATAATCCTCTTAATAACTCAGAAAATAAGGTTTTCTGGAAGTTAAAATTACATGCAGGAGTAGTCCAAAGAAGCTAGAAAAACATGCATGCATATATATATATATATATATATGCATATATATATATATATATATATGCATATATATATATATATATATATATATATATATATATTCGAAACCATGTAGCATATTTCAGTGACTTGGACAGGTTTCAAACTTTACTTCATATGTTATTCAGGGGAAAGCAAACGGAAGGAGCCTTTCATGCAATGCCAGCTAACTGCCTCAATGGCTAAAGCACAGTCCAAGTGATTAAAAAAAAAACAAAAAACAAAAAAACTAAGACAATTCCCTGGAAGGACTCACTTTACTTTTGCTGCGTGAGGAATGTCCCGTAGTTCTTCATTCAGATTGAAGACCTTGGGGTATTTATTTTCCACAATAGTTATGAGATAGTGCAAAAGTGTGATGTTCCTACAATTAAAAAAAGAAAAAGTATTAGACATGCTTAATATCTGTGCCTGGTTTGCCTGTGCAAGTGGCTGAACCTGCGAGAATGCCATATTCCTGCATTCACTCCAGGATTTGGAGACTTTTAAGAGGGATCCTCAAGAGAAGGGAACAGGGAAGAGCTTACATGAGATTTACACAACTTTATGTAAAAGGAAGCCAGTATCTTCAAAAGGGAAGGGGACAAGATTTACTACTTTGGCTCATAAAGAGCATCTTTCAAAATGTGGATGATGGAAATGAATAGGAACCCTCGTCAACAGGAACATACCTACCAAAGACAAGGTGTGCTCAGAGGCTCACAATAAGCTGGGGTGGGGGTGGGGCGGTAGGGACTGAGGGGTGCTTAATTTACTAAAAAGTACAGCTATTTTTTATTTTTATTTTATTATTATTTTTTAAGATTTTATTTATTTATTTGACAGACAGAGATCACAAGTAGGCAGAGAGACAGGCAGAAAGAGAGAGGCGGGAAGCAGGCTCCCTGCCGAGCAGAGAACCCGATGCGGAGCTCGATCCCAGGACCCTGAGACCATGACCTGAGCCGAAGGCAGAGGCCTAACCACTGAGCCACCCAGGCGCCCCACAGCTATTTTTTAAATATAAAAGTACAGAGCAGTGACTCACTGATAAGAATTTATTGATAATTCTCATTTAAGCTTTTTCAACTCTACGATAACTTTTCTCCCCTGACTCATTTATTTTGCTAGCTTTTGTCCCCTCGGACTCATCTGTTTTGCTGGGTAGCAAAGGGTGGTCAGAAAGCTAGAAGGTCACCTGCATTAGGGCTGGGTCTGGACGTGGACCAGGACCGTGCCATCATGGCCATGACATCTTTGCAGCCAAGAATCCATTTCCTAATGTTAGCAACACTTCAGCTCCTACCTCCACAACCCAGCTCCCTCTTTGGTGGTGACAGGCCTGAACCCTGACTGACCTGGATTGAAACAGTGGATGCGTGATAACACTGCCTGTTAGGCCAAGCTGTGGTGGTCTGGTCCCGTTGTCCCGGACTCCAACGCACATTACAGTCACCTGGTCCCAGATGCCGGGGCCTGAGATGGGGGTGGGGCCAGGCACGGGTATTTTTAAAAACTCCCCAGTAATTCTAAGAGCCAGGATCACAAACCGCTGGTCTACTGAAAGTTACCATAATCAAGAGGACATAAATGTATTTCTTTAAAGACATGGTCATAATCTTTAGGCAGGCTACTAATTTACGATGCTAAATCACAGTAGCCTCGGCAATCCCCACCCCGAGTGAAGCAGAATTGTCAAATAATTTCCTTTCCCATAATAACGAAATGGTTTTTATTTCTGTTTGTCCCTGCATCTTCACAGAAGTCAGTGCGATCCCATTCCTCTGAGTCAACTGGCCCACGTTTGAGAAAAACTTTTCCTTCATTTTTCTTGCTCTCAATAAGCTATTAGAAAACAATAGCCCAGGAAAGTAAAGTAGTGGCTAGTGATTCTGGCCCTTTACTTTGTAGATGTCGAGCTGTTAGCCTTCCATTTCAGATTTGCTGTTCACAGAATCTCGGTGTAGGCCCAAGGGAGCCAAACCCCAGCAGCCATTACAAGAAAGGGTAGAGCCATTTTCTTCACTTTCACAAAGATGCTTTGTTATTTAGAGACACTAAATCCAATTAAACACATATACTTTTCTTAGTGTAGAAAGACTTCAGGCTAGATCAGAACGTTCCCATTCGTTTGCTATCCAAATAATACCTTGCTGGATTGAATATAAATTCTTGAAGAATGAAAAACCGGCCAACAACCACACACATGATTACTCATCCGTATGGCGGGAAACAAGGGAAGCAGAGGGAACGCACCCTTCACGGCTAACTGTCCCACCCCTGCGCAGTTTGATTAGAGTCAACTGAGTATTTCCTGAGTGACTGCTTATAAACAAGGCACTCTGCTAGGCACTATGGGTTTACAAGACACTGGGGCACTATTTCCAGGGACAAAACATTCACAGGAAGAGGAGGAAAAAGAGATCAGAAATGTTTTTAATTTATTATTTTGAAAAGGCCTGCATATTAAATTCTATGGTAACTTCAACAAGCAGATAATCTCAGAGTAAGTGCCAAGTTATCAGTAATGAGGGGGCAGAGGGTATCAAGGGAAAGAGAGAGAGACAGAGAATGCAGAGAAGGAGGGGGGAGAGAGAGCGGGAGAGAGAGAGAGAGAAGGCAGGGAGGGAGGGGGAGAGAGGGAGAAAGGGAAGGGGTGGGGGGAGAGGGAGGGGCGAGGAGGGAGGGAGGGAGGGAGAGAGAGAGGACTAACTGGTAGTGAGGGTCTCCTCCTCTTTAATTTGCAAGCAGAGTTGAAGAGAACACCCTTAAAAAGGTGACTGCCCTTTATATGCAAGTACGAGGTTGCAGCTATCTACTACACCTTCCAAATAAGGTCCATGTGTTGTCGGAGCGGAGCTGAGGATAAGAGAACAGGTGTCAAATACCCATGAGGCCAAATACCTTGCCTGTGATCTTAGGCAAGCTAAAGGAACCACTGGACACTGCCTCAGTTTCTTAATCTGACAACAGGTGCTACAGCCCTTTGGCCTGTGTACCCCGCACTATCAAATACAAAAGTGCTATGGAAGGATCAAGGGCGTACGTTAAAAATAAGGTGGTGATTGCACAGCTGCCCTTTGTTCATCTATCTCTACATAATGCAAAATTAAGGTTTAGCCCTACAACTTAACATATTGCTTATTTCTTATAGGATGGATTCAGGATGGCCATAATGTTCTGCGTCACTAATCTCACAGAAAACACAGAGTAAAGAGCCTTACTAGTGGGGAATACTTAGGGTGAACAGCCCATATTTCTAAGAAGAATTTGGACACAGGGAAGTTCACCTTGGAAATAACTGTGCAAGTTGCTCTGAAGACAGGAAGAGCCTTAGCGGAACAGAGCTCCCTGGGAAACTAGTGTTTTATGCCTAATGAGCCTACCTGTTAATGACAGCAGAGTACTTTTCACCTCGGTGTTTCTAACAAGAATCCATTCACCTAAAAAACTCTCTAGGAAACATTTAGAGGAGTCTTGGAAGGAGCAGTTTAATACCAACAGCCAAACTGCATTTATACCTCATAATTTTTTATAGCTGCTAGCATCAATGTATAAAGGACGGAAAGCATACCTAAGACCCCAACAAACTTCACATTCTATCATCAGCTGTCAGTTTTTTTCTTTTCCCTGGAACGCAGTTCTCTGTGGAGGGGGTCATGCCTGGGAAAGGTCACGAGGAGACCATTAGCATGCGGGTCACAGTCTGTTTCTGGATCCGGGCACTAGTCACACAAAGGTTCAGTGTGTGAAAACTCATCCGGTGGTGCATTTCTGACTGATGACCTTGTCTTTAGTGTATTACACTATAATACAAAGTTTATCCAAAAAACTCTTAAACTTAGACTAGATGCTATCTTCCCGGGGACTGAAAATGGATGAAGGATAATAAGCCCGATGGGAATTCCGGGTTATCTGTAATTAGGAGAGGAGAGAAGTCGATGCTGGAGAGGGAAGGAGCATGCGCGAGAGTCAAGCACACCAGAGGCTGCAGCATTAGGGAGACCCAGGAGGCCCGGAGGGGTCCTGACTTCAGCTCCGGGGGCCTCCAAGTGTTGGAAGAATCCGTACTTACTTGTCAATACTGGATTTTGTGTCAGCAATCTTGTTTAGGCTGGATATCTTGAATCCGTACGCGTTGCCTCTTTGGCCTTTATTCATGTAATTTCCAAATGCCAAAACCACTTCTAGCAGCTGCTTCAAGGCGCTGCTCCTGAACAACTCTTCTGAGCCGGAACGGATTGCTTCAAAATAAAGCACACATAACCACAACTACCACCAGCGAGACGCCTCAGTGACACCCGTTCTAACCCACACACCCAACAGCAGATACTGAAGAGGTAAGCCTGGGTCGCCGGACAATCAGGGAGCCTTACAAAACACCTCAACTAGCAGCAAAGAGCAAGGGGAGAGCCAGTGATGTTGTTCAATGGACCCACGGTAGCTGCACAATCGTCCTTTTCCTGGCTGATTCATTAACCGTGCGCAGTTAAGAATACATAGAAAGGGACCGCATTTCCCACATTCCGCCGCAAACGCTTTCTTGCCTGGTAGGACTCAGATCAAAAGGATGACTGAGCAATTCTAGCAACAAAGAAGCCCCTGGCCAAATGTGTTCCATGTTGCAGCTTGCAGGCATGACCCACAAGGGACTGGGGCTGGAGCAGGCTCCTGAGTCCAGCCTGCATTCTGTGGCTGTGCTCTGCAGCTGCCGAGGTTTCAAACACTTAAAAATTTAACAGCCTGAAATGTTCCCTTAGAAATCCCAGTATAGCACCACTGTGATAAAGCTAGTTACAGACTCCTAGCTAGTGGTGGTCAAATATGTGTCTTACCAACACCCAGCAAGTTAAAAGCCCACTTCTCCAGAAGAGCCCAGGAGGTGTGCTGTAAGCTCCAGAAGCCAGGCCAGGTCAGAGAGCTAGGGATGGATCTTATGTGACTAGCCACCTCAAGTCCAGGAGATTTTAAGGAAAAAAAAAAAAATCACCCAAGGGATCCTGTTTACTATCCGCACTTGGACTGTACTTGCAAACAGGTACTTATGATGAACATCATTTTCAATCTGGAGGCCTGACTTTACCTTCTACTTTAGGTTTCACTTCTGCCACCCGCTCCGCAAACTTCTTTTTGAAGTACAGCGATTGGAGTCTTTGCTGATAATGGTTAATTCTGTAAGAGCAAGCACGGACTGATGAGCATTTATTTACTTACGACGTCTATCTATGTTCACTCAGGGGATATGGAGGCGGAGGTACTTTAGAGTACACACCCCCCAATACACACACACACACACACATACACACACACACATAATTCCTTATTCCTCGTCTGGACAGGAGCACAGGAAATGAGGCCACTTTGTCTGAAGAGCCCACTTCCCTCTGACCGCCGGAGTATTTGGGCAATGGCCGTAGGGTCCTTAGCTCTAAAAAGATCAGGCAACTGCTGAAAGAAAAGGAGAGTTGTCCCCTCCCCTTCCTCAGAGTCCCAGGAACTCTTGTGAACAGAGGAGATAAAAAGGAATGAAAATGTAAAGCCTACTCCACGTTCTGGGCAAGAGAGGGGCTGTTTCTCATGTTTCTCCCATGCTTAACTTTCCACAAAGTTTGCCTCCAACAAAGCTACAGAGTAAAACTCATGTCCATCAACCTCTCCTCATATCATCTTCTTCCCACTCATGTCCCCAAATGATCCCCTTTCTTTACAGCTAGCTCCCTTTCTGCTCCCCTCAGGGCTGACAGGCTCTGCCTTTCAAGACAGCAACTAGTGACCAGCGATAAGAGGATGCAAACTGGCCTCTGGTCACCACTAAGATAAGTTGCTGCTGCTGAGAGGGGGAGCGCAGGCACTCTTGCCAAGGCCTTCTGAACTCAGATCACTGCCTTAGCTGCTCTCTGTGGGAAACTTCAGTCCAGTAGCCCCATCCAATCAAATAGACCTACATTTGCAGTCTAGGTTCTCCTCTCGTTAGGTGACCTTCAACAGGTAACTAAATTCCTCCATTAGATGGAAGAGAATACCTCCCTACCCAACAGCCTCCTGGTGGCGCTGATAGAAGGATCAAGGGGGGGTGATGCATGCACAGGTCTAGACAATTACAAAATGGCGGCCAATGTGGGTGACCATCTATTTATCCACACACAGGCTTGCTGGGCACACCAGTCAAAATTCCAAAACCATCCTTTGTCCTATAGCGGTATTCTTCCCAACAGCAAGGTGAGATGGAACAACAAAAATAAGTCTAGATATGGCAGAAGTGTAGAGTGAGAGCCATGTTCACCTTGGCTACACTCATAGGCCTTTGGTACTCAGGGGAAGAGCTCTGCCCTGGGGTTGAAGGAGAGTCTCGGCACCACTGGTCCTTTTCTAATGCAGAATCAATTTTTTCAGGCCTGGGATGGCAAATAGACTCAAGCTCACATGCCAAACAAAATTATGAAGCAGTGGCTGCCTCTGGGTTTTCTGGAGAAGGGTTGAGAATGCTTGCCAAGACTCTGTGGGAAGTGTGCCATGACTGATTAGAGATGTCTGCATGTGTCATGATTTGACATCCAGACCCTAGTTGTTCATTCATGTGGGCTCCAGGTCGACACGGCTGGGTTTGCCCATTTTCTGAGATGCTGGGCTACAGAGAGAAGGGAGATATAATCCCATAGCAGTCAAAGTGTGGGGGTGGGGGGTGGGGGGAGACACTGACTGGAACCAGGAAAAGTTATGACTTGTTTAGGTCCAGAACCAGAGGTAATTATGAAGAAATGCTAGCCCTGGCTCACCCAGAGGGAAGAATTCCCATAAACAAAACAAATTCCACATAGTTCTGACTTAAGAAGATTTTATAATTTAAAAGGGCTTTAAGTGAAGCCAGGTTACTGGCCCAATTAATTCAACCAGAATCACAAGTTTATCTTCCTGAGAGAGGTCAAGGGCATGTTCATGTCTTAGGCATTTTCAAACTCACCGGCTCATTTCGAAAAGGAATCTATCAGCCTTGGCCATCCGATCCAGTTCATGCTTATGTTCCTCCAACAGGTCAATGTCACTTTTTTCAGGAACAAATTTCAAGAGCTAAGAAGCACATGCAAATATTAAAACTGAGGTTTATAACTAAATTCTTGCAGTAAATTTTCACTCTTTCAGTTATCTGCCCCAAAATGAGACTGTATCTTTTGTTGAATTTATAAACTGTGCTACAGGTCATTGTTAAGATACCATACAAATGACTAAATCTTTGCAGTTAGGTGGTCAAAGGTACCAACTTCTAGTTACAACGTAAGTTCTAGGGAGGTAACACACAGCATGACTAGAGTTAACACTGCTGTATAATGTACAGGACAGTTGTTAAGGTGGTCGATTCTAAGAATTGTCGTCATGAGGAAGAATTTCTTTTCCTTTTTTATTGTATTTACAGGACATGATGGATGATGCTAACAAAACTTATTGCCTTATTTCACATCTGTAAGTCAAACTACTATGCTGTATGCTTTAAATTTATAGGTCAATATGTAGGTCAATAATATTTCAATGAAACTTGAGGAAAAATCTTTTCTTTTTTACTTACAGGTAGTTAAATTGATGTAAGATTCTTTCCTGGCAACTTTCTACTCTATATTGTCTCTCAAATCAGATTGTGGAAGCTCTTTACCAGGATCCATTTTGCATAGACCCTTAGAGGGACTTGGGATATTCAATACTCTCATTAGAAGGTGATGCAACGGAGGTCCAGAGAGACAAAGCCACTTACCCAGAATTACAGAGAAAGTTCATGTAATCATCAGAAATAGAACTTAGGTCTCTTGACTCCCAGCTCAATGCTTTTTTCTATTACATCATGCTGGGATGAGTAATTCTATGTGTATTTTCCATTCAACTTGTTTATTTCTCTGCCTTATGTATTTCCATCTCATTTTTTGCTCCATGTCATGATGGATGAGAAGAACATGGTAGGATTTGGTTTTTGATTCTATTTTTTATTTTGGCGGAAGAAATGAGCATGGAAAGTGGGAGAAACAGCGATATTTAAAGTTGAAAAAGTACTCTGTGTCTTATTTCAAATCACAAATATGTGTATATATATACCCGCAGCCCTGTCCAAGTGTAGTATTTTCTGGATCAGATGCCCTTGGATACATATACATTTTTTAATGATACTGACCCTCTGGACCCCAAGAGCCTCCCTATAATTTGAAGCTGGCATTTGGATGATTCATTTAGTAGGCTTCCAAAGTTTGTTGGATTTAACGATGGGACCTCAGAAAAGGCAGTCTGGGTGCCACCAGGAGGAAAAGAGAAATAGAACTACAGGTGAATGGAAATATATTCCAGGCAGAGTGCACATCACATGCCAGGGTCTGGAAAGGGTGGCATAGCATTTATGCCAGTAGAACAGCTGTAATGGCAGTGGGGGAGGGTAGCAGTGGTCAAGGTCAGGGAGTAGCAAGGACCTTGAAAGAATTTCAGTCTTTATTTTGTGGGCTCTGGGATAGGACTTAAAATATTAAGTAGAGGGATGAATTTACATTTTAAAAAGACCACTACGCTCACAACAGAGAAGGAATTAGAAAGGATCAAAAGTATTAGGGGGTTGTGATTAGATTGTTGGTATAGTAATCCAGGTGAGAGAGGATGGTGATCTGGATTGGGTCATAGGTAGATTCTAGAATAGAACTAGCCTGACTTGTTGATGGATGTCGGGTTATGGTAGAGGGTCAAAAGGATGCGTCCAGGCTTCTAGCTTAGGCAACAATGTATACATTGTATACAATGTATACAATGTAACAGGAAACCCAGGACCAAATGGAGGAGAGTCGGTGGGGAGAGAGTGTTTAGTGTTTGAAATACTGGCAAGAGAACCAAGTAGAGATTCCTAGTTGGTAGGTGGACAAATGGGTCTGACGTGCTATACAGAGTTGTTTGGAAGACAGAGCATGGATACTGACTACAACATGCAAGGATGTGAGTGAGGTAACCAGGGGAACCGTCAACGGAAACAAAGCAGGGCTGGAGAGAAGCCAGTGTCTGAGGAATGAGGACAAGAGGAGTAACCTTTAGAGGAGACAATGAAATGCCAAAGAAACACATTTCACCATGGAGCAAGTGGCCATCGGTGTCACATACCAGCAGCAAATCAAGGAAGATAAGGACTGCAAAGTGCCCCCTAGCTTTGGCAACAGGGAGGTGGTGAGTCCTTAGTGAGAACAGCTTTCGGGAGGTGAGGAAGAGTGAACAGGAGGTGAGTGTGGACAAGCTTTCAAGAACTCTGCTTGTATCAAAAGAGAGAGAGGACAGTAGCTAGATGGGCATGCATAGTATGAAAAGGTGTTTTGTGAAAGGCTGAGACTTGAACAAGTTAAAAGTGAAGAGAAAAAGGTGTATGATGGGGGGGGCGGGGTGCAGACAGGATGCTCTGATCCAGCTGGGTTCCTAAGCAGAAGGAAGGGCTGGGCCAGAGCAGAGGCCAGAGCCACCCCTCTTTCCTGATGGGATGTCATGGATGTGGATGCCGGTGGGTTCACTGGTCTGGTAGCCTGACTGGTTCTAGGCATTTATGTACCTGTGTTCAAATGGTACCAGTGGACAGGACCAGTATCTTCTTGCTATTCCTCAGTTCAGGGAGGAAGGTAATAAGGGAAGGAGAAGGGAGAAGCAAGAGAGAGAAAAAGACTTGTTTTTTCCTCTTAGTTTGGATTTTTATCTACTGGGCAAGGAACTTCATTTCGAGTCTTAGGGATTCCTCCTCCCCCCACGACACACACACTGGTTTGTGTGCACTAAGCCACAGGCCCCTGTTCAGGACAACACTAGCTCTTTTGTACAGAATGCTGTGAGAGGCACATGCTAAGGTTCAGTCCTTCCCAAAACAGAGTCAAGTGACAGACTGTGTCCGGATAGTTTTAGGAGAGGAATGAAGACTTAGACAAATACCTGGGAATGAGGAGAAAACTATAGTTCCAAGAAAGAGGAGGGTATCAATCTCCTCTGAGTTCTGAGCTCAGCAACTAAAAGCAGAGAGGAGGGAAGGAATCTGATTCAAATGCAAATCCTAACTAGGAGTAGAGAGATACTAGTTAAAAGTTTGTCTGGGAGAAGTGCTGTGTGAAAGAAGAGGAAGCAGAGGAAGAAGAGAATAAGGAGGAAAAGAGAGTATGGTAGGTAGGTGACCAGAGAGTAAGACCCACAGAATTATCAGGGTAGACCAGGTCAAAAGTATCCCATTTGGCCAGATTCTGCTTCAGTAAATTGATTTTCTTGTATTTATTTGAAGTACATTCTATTTGCACGAGAAGCCCTTTTGGCAAGATCTTGAAATCCCTTCCCTCAAGGAGGAATTTTGCTGCATGCAATTTCACAGTAAACAGATCTTGTGGAATTTTGAACATATGACTTTGTCAATAGGGGCTGAAGGCCTAAGGACCAAAGCAGCTTTCGGCACAGTTCCTCCCTCTGTGTGAGCAGCTTCTGATGCAGGCACCCCAAGTGCAGGGTCAGCTGGGGACCGGAGGGGGGCAGAAGGAAGCTGGGCCACTTCCGGGTAGAGACCCTTGTTAGGACTGGTTGCAGACGGAGAGGGAAGAGTGTGCAGAGAAGCTGTAAAATGCTCCAAACAATTAATTTTCAGTTTAGGAATTATGTTTAAACTATTTGTACACAAAGGATCCTGACAGGCTTGGATGCACAGTCATGGGCTACTGGTAACTAAGTCAAACATCAAAAAGGACAGCCTGACAACTTATTCCATTGCTAAGTGTGAGGGCTTCCCCAGGATGACTGCAGCTGCAGGTTTTAGGTGGAGCGGGTGCACTGTGGTGTGGTGACACCTCACATTTCACTCTTCCCTGCTCTGTGTTGGAGGCCTTTTCTGACATCAGCCAGAACACTGTGGAAAAATGCATAAGCACACAGACACTCCCTCTGGGGCAGCCACGCCCTCCCAAGATCACTGTTAACAGTGCTAAACAGCCTTTACTCTGCTTCTGGGAGCTGAGCATCCCTGCAACCAAGACCTCAAGTTCAGCCTGGTACCACGATTGTCCACAGTTAACCTTCAGTGGACCTGGCACTAACATGGACCTCTAGACCAAAGTCATGCAAAATAGGATTTCGTACCAAGGACAATGAGACAAGCAGACAGAATAGTTTCAGAGCATGGAGACGATCTCCACGAAGCACGGAAATATTCAGGGCCAGATTGATAGGTAATAATCCCTGAAACATCTTCTATTTCAAGAACATTGTCATTTGGGGGACAACTGCGCAAAGCTGCTGAGACACACATAGCAGAGTTGGAATGGCTCCACAGAACGTGTTAAAGGAACACTGCATGAAGAGAGGCTAAGTCACTCCATCCAGCTTGGCTGGCCACGGTTAATACGAATTACTTTGATGCAGATGACAGAGCTAAGGGGTTTAACGGTAACTACTGGGGTGTAGAAATGGTGCGTCAAGGCCAAGACACAAACTTTATTAAGGATTCAGTAATGAATCAGTTTATGTAGTAGCCTGTGATCTCATGGTGCTGGTAAGATTCTCCGTAAGCCTGTCCCACAGACTTCCCTGGAGTTGATAGATTTGTATGACCTATGAAGGCATAGTAACTATAGCATGAGGAACAGAATCTGGCCTTGTGGGTCCCAGGCATCTGACAAACTTGTGACCTTCCTTTTCACCCAACATTTTGAGGAGCAATGAGAGAATAAAGCCTCTTAAGAGAGCCACATTCAACATTGGTTCAGAGATGAGGAAATTATCCACCAGCAACAACCAGATTTTCTCAATATCCCACTCCCTGCTGGAAGCCAGTTGTCACTTGTGCTCTGAGATAAGTCTGTCTGGCAGCTCACCTGTTCCAGCATGTCCTTGGGCAGATCTTCCTGCTCGTCCATTGTTAGAATTGCCCGTTTGATTTCATCATTGGACAATTTCAACCTGGATAAAGAATATTTTATTTTGTTGTTAACAATACTGGCTTGAGTATTAAAACTTAATGCAAGATAATTCATTCTGCTACTCCAGCTGCTGATTTTCAAGAACTGTTTTTCTCAAAATCTCTTAGTGAAAGCTTATTTCCTGACAATATTGCCCCTAAAAATAGTATTTTGAAACCGTTTTAACATTCTTTCAGGACTTTGTAATGCTCTGCTGACACAGAGAACATATCTGCTTTATTGTTTAGTTTCTATTGTTCTACTGTTTAGTTTCCTTAAGTAAGGGGTTGGAGGATGAGGAATAGGTAAGACATCTATACCCACCGTTTGCTTTACATATAGTAGCCATGTACTGTAGATGAGAAAGGAAAACTAAATTCCTTTTTTAAAAAGATTTTAAAGATTTATTTATTTTATTTTAGAGTGAGAGAGTGTGCAGGCATGCAGAGGCATTAGGGGAGAAGGAGAGAGAATTTCCAGCAGGCTCCACAACGAGCACAGAGTCTGACCTCACAACCTTGGGGTCATGACCTGAGCCAAAATCGAGAGTCAGATGCTTAACCGACTGAGCCACCTAGCACCCCAAAAAACTAAATTCTGAACTTGATAATTCATCAGGATTGTTTAAAGTTTGTTTTCAGATTAAAAATTGATTTTAAAAGGGTTGAAATCTGTTATTATTAAAAAGTTGAATAGTTAATACTCAGAGTAAAAGGCAAACACACTTCATGGTGGAGGAGTTTTCACATATATTATTTTGTTGGAGGTTTAAAATAACTGTGATGGTCATTTTTTTTTTTTTAAATGGAGGGAGAAACTGAGGCGCAGAATGTCTAAGTGAATTGCCCAAGGTCGAATGTACGGAAAGTGGCATTATCTATCACAAACAGGAAACTCTTGATTCCTAACCCTAAATTCCTTTTACAAATCTGCTTATCTAGTTAATAACTTTTAGGGAAGAATTTAAGTAAAACCAGAAATCTGTTTTCTGTTTATCATAAACGTATATGATTTACTAATTAAATTAAGGATTTACTTCTTGATTATGTCAGCACAACAAAGTGTGGACTATAAAGAAAAGTCATGAAATTAAAATGCACTTGCAAAAATGTGTTTCTATCAGACACAACCAATAGTCTTCACTAGGGGGAAAGGTCTTCATCAGATGATTAGCTAGAACAACAGAGTCATTCTCTTGTTCTATCTGTAAGCATCAGCTCCAGACTTACTTAAAGAAAAAAAAATCTTACTTCCTTATTAAACTACCACTAAAGTGACATATTAACATTATTTGGTCTGTTCTAGTCTATGATCTTCAAGAAAAATCACATTAGGCCTAGAGATAAAGACATACACACACAAATACAGGGCAAGATATACAGCCTTCACAGGGAGCATCTGAAGGTAGGGGCTTTGGCATCAGGCTGGGCCCCAGTCCTGGCCGAGAGGGCTGGGCCAATGTGACCTTGGATGAGGTGTTTTTTAAGCCTTCGTTTTCTCATCAAACTGCATCAAATAATGCCCGTAAAGCACTGATCTCTCTGCCTGGCCATGGATAAGGTTCACTAAACTAACTATAGGTATTACTCTCCAACGGACTCTTCTCCAAAGGGGACAAGAAGCAGCAGTACTTTCCTAACCTAAACATTCACATGCAGATACGTGATCACTACACTGCGCTTAGTAGGGTCATTATGAACACTTCCCAAAGCACTCTCACAACCCATTACTTCTACCAGTTTCTTCTCTGTACACAGCATCCATTAGGCCCAGGAGTATTAAACAAGAATTTCAAGACAGCGTTCTTAATTTAAAGATGGTTATAGTGTTTGGGGGCATCAAACAATAAGCTGCAATACTCGTGCTCTCACAGATAAACGAGAGGGCAGCCTGAGTGCAGGGGTGGGCACAAAGGTCACAGAAGGAGGAAAGGAACCTGAGGTTCACACACACCCCACTCTGGACAGCTCTGGCTTGTTCTTTTCGCTAAACTTTGACATAATCTTGTGAAAACCAGCCATTTTGCTATGTACACTGAATGTTGTTTCATGTGCCAGTAAGTAGGAAAGGGAAGGAACAAATCCGTGCATCTTACTGTACTAGTAGCATCCTCTTTTACCTCCTGTTGTGAAATCCAAATACATGGCATCTAGGCAATATGTGAAACTGCTTTTTTGTTTTTGTTTTTGTTTTTAAAAGAGAGGGAGAGAGTGTGTCCTGATGGATATGGGGCTAGAACTTATGACCCTGAGATCAAGACTGAGACACTTAACTGACTTGAGTCTCCCAGGAGCCCTGAAACTGCCTGTGTTCTAAAAGGAGACCCATTCTATCACCTCATCTGAGGTATGGCACCCTCATAATTCCCTGGACCTGCTCAGACCTCTTCAGGTTGTTTTAGTCTTCTTGGGACAATCATCACCCCACAAACATTTTCACCAGAACATCATGATGGAAAATCCCCAAACTTCATTGGAACCATTTAGCTGAGCTGGTGTGGGTAAAACATATGATAGGATAAAAAATATCCTGGCTTCACCGGACAGGCTCTGGGTAGCCCTCAATTCTAGGACACGAAAGGCTTTGAATCCGTTAGGAGCAAACACCACAGTTCAGCCAGGCCCGGCCAGGGAAGAGGAACATTGAGGAAGGCTGAAACCGCCACTAATAAAAACCAACTGGCTGTGGAACCGTCTATAGCCATCCTGAGAAAAGCACCACTTAGAAGAAAAAAGTAAATTAGTTCTGTGTCCTTTTCACACTGAGCTGAAGAAACTACTTTATGGTGTGGTTCCGCTGAGCCCTTCTGTTTTGCATTTAAAAGAAAAGGGGTTGAAAATCGGAGTGAGAACAATACTTGAAGTATCAGATTTGCATTCATTAGCTCCCCATATGGAGTGCAGAACTTCTTGCTTTTGAAATTGTATATATTTATGCTTCTCAACCCCCAGAGGCTGTCTGGACTAAACACTAGCTCTAATTCATAACAATTTTGGTTTCTCTTTATGTGTTTCACAAAGAGACTTGAGACTTTAATGGATAGTACTTAAGAAAATCTACCTGTCAACATACTGCCTCACACGCGGCCTGCTGGAGCAGACAAAGAGACTGCGCCCTTGGGGAAAGAGGAGAAGGGGACTCCGCCCTCGGGGACCAGTCTGTAGGTTGCTGGGTTCTCAGTATCATCTGTCATCCACAGAGTGAGTTGCTGCTAATCTCTGTAATTTAAGGACCCTACCAATTCTAATGTTTTAATCGCTTTTAAAGCTTGCCAGTGTTCTGGTGTGCTGGAGGGTGGCAACTTCTCAGACATCCACCTCAACTTTCTTTACAAGGAAGGAAACAAACCGGCCACTTAAAAACAGTAGTTAAGTCTACCTTGCGTCCCTCAAGTATTTCAAAAATTTGCCAAGAGAACTGGAACATTCAGGCATAATGAAAATGAGTTAGGGATGGACGGCTAGATCAGCCTTAGCTCTGCTTCAGTGGATTTAAGCCAAATCCCCCAACTTTAAAGTAGCTTTTTGTGGTTTACTGCACCCTGGCCGCCATTTTAAGTGAGCATCTGGAAAAAAAAAGAATGGCAGAACACTTCATAAAAGTGTATTTAAGGTGGGTTCATTTTGCAATATAAACCAGCTTCCAAGTTTCTTTCTTTTTTGGGGGAGGGAGGGAGAGGTCGGTTTTAGGGAATAAAGCAGAGTGAATTTTAATTGCCACATGTCACCTGGATAAGCCCGGTAAGTTGGTGCTCCCTCTGCCTGTGGCCTGAGGAGGGGGTTCTTAGTTTGAGGAGCACCACGTTCACTGCACTTGCAAGTCTGTGGCAAGCGGGGACCCTCATGGCCTGGAGCTTCTGTTTCAAAGTCACCTTCCAGGCAGTCTCTTTCCAGGAGCTGCGGGTAGTCCTGGCCATGAAGGCGGCGAGTCCCAAGTACAGGGACTGTGCGTCCCTCCCCTGCTGGGCTTGTGGGGAAGGAAGTTTCATGTCCCTTTCCTTTTATAGATGAGGAGGGTATTGCTTGTCCCTGACTGAGTGATGCACTCACGAAGGCACCAGGCATGGATCCCGGGCTCTCTTGCCCAGTCTCATTCCTTATGACTGATGATGCCACCATGCGGGGCTCTCCTTCTCAGCTATGCGCCGACCCCTCAGGTGCCTTGGCTTCCGCGGAGTGCCTCTTCAGAACTGCCCCCCCGTACCCCCATAGTGTAACTGTTATCGCTCTAGGAGGTCCCCTCCCTCTGGTGAGCCCCATCAGTGTCCTTCTCACTTGGCTGAGCATCTGGCTCCTTCTGGTCCCATCAGCCTAGGCCTGAGCTGTTCACAAGCTACCTTGCTGGTGTCATTTCCATTCTCCAGTGAGCTTTCAAAGTCACGGTCTGTTCTGTGGCACCCTGCATAGCGCCAGGCAAACAAATGCGTCAAAGTGATAACTCTAAGAAAAAAAGCATCACACACACTTTCATAGGTTTCTTCCTTCCTTCTAGCCCCTAGCTCCTTTCGTATGTGGTAACGCACTGCCAATGGAAGGGGGGTGGTAAAAGTAAGGTGAACTGCTGACCAGCTAAATAACTAAACACAACCTAAATTAAAACTAAATCTGCTTCATTTCTATTACTTTTACCACACAGCACACTACAGGTCAGTCCTGTGCTTTCCTGACAGGAGTAAAACTATTGATCATGGAGCAGAAAAGCATATAGGGCTGAATCCTCAGTGGGAAAGAGGTTTTAGAACCTGATCCATAAGGTCTAATTACTGTAAGGTCAGCTGGGACTCAAAATTACCTTGTTATGTACAATCTGCTTTTTAATTATGCTCATTATAATAACACTCATTCGTTAAATTGGATTTTAATAGCTACTCTAACAGATACAAGGCAATTTATCAAAAATTATCTTCCAGAGAGAGTTTAGATACAGTGTTCAAGTTCTAAGTCACCTTAAGCTCTGACACTTCTGAGGTAACAAGGAAACTGCACAGCACAAATAAGAAATAATTCCTTCAATAATGAGATGGGAAATTTGCCAGAAAGAGCTGTAACCTTCTCTGTAACTGGTGTCAGTGTTATTATCCTCACTGACATCTCGTACTGAGAATAATCTGTCTATGAGGAACTAGGTCACAGATTTTACTGTGATGAGCACTTAAGTAATATAGAAATTCAGGGTGATAGCTCCCTTTGTCAAGCTGTTTAAAAATGTCCCTCTAGACTGCAAAAGCATAAAAAGAGGCAGAAATTCTAGGCTTTAGGGGAAAAAAAACTTCCCCCCAATTTTCATTTAATGTCACTACTAAGAATGTGACTTGTAAAAGGAAATGACAGCAAAGCGAATTGTATATACTATAGAAGAAAAGTAAGTAGACCTTCAGTTTATTTCCCTGGTATCTTCCTGAGCATGTGTTCAGGGAGAAAAAAAGTGGGGCTAAGTACAGGGCCTGGCCATTTACATAGCTTCCAGCCAGAGGCAGAAATTAAACGCCAATAGGATGGTTCGCGTTACCTTCCTGGTTGTATTAAATTCAGGGATCTCATTAAGCTTCAGTTTCTCTTCTAAGAGAAGAAACATTTGCTCCCTAAAGTAATATATATCTGGCTAATAATCAAGCTCCACGCTGTAACCCAAGCAGCAGTGTTTTATGTTAAAAGAAATTCACTGTAAGACCATCTAAAAATAAAGACCGCAGGGGCGCCTGGGTGGCTCAGCCAGTGAAATGCCTGAGTCTTGAATGCAGCTTGGGTCATGATCTCAGGGTCATGAGACCAAGCCCCACGTTGGGCTCGGCACTCAGTGCAGAGTCTGCTTGAGATTCTTTACCTCCGCCTCTGCCCCTCCCCATGCTTGCACTTCCTGAATAAATAAAAAATAAAGGCTGCCACTTTCCCTTTTTACTCTGAAAATGAAGCCACCTTAAACCAGCTTTAATAACTATATAATATTCTTTCAGAATGTGACCAGGGAGGCTTATATTTAATGCCCCCAAATTTAGGATATTCATTTATCTCTTAAGCGTTAGGTATCTTTGCCTGACAGAAAAGTTCCTTCTAGAGAAAAGAAGAAATTAGATACAGAAAAGCTACTTGAAATGCCCAGAACAACCAGACATAGTGCCTGAAGCTATGGGCAGATTCCAGCCTCCCAAGTTTCCTTTCTTCTTTTCAAGTTCCAAGGCCGTGATGGTTCACTAATTATGAGAAAGATTCTCAACAAGGCTGAAATGGATAAATTAGCATTTCACTCAGGTTTGAGATTTACATCTCTTTAGTCATAAAAATGTTCAGAAAGAACATGAAAATCATAAACTTGAAGTATAAAAAGGTGACTTAGAAAAGCAAAATGAAACAAAGAGCTTTTACCATTGCTGCTGATTCTGGGACAGTGTTACTCAACAGCTAAAATATTTCTAAAGCCAGGAAATATAAATAAAGGTAAAGTCCATTTTATAGGCTCTCTGGAAAAATAAACAAAACAAAACACTGATTTGGGATGTTCCACTCTTTAACTTCAGGACTCTGTGGAAATTAAACTCTAAGAAACGAAGAAGCATCCAGCTCTGATATATTCCACACAGGGAAGTAGGGGCCATGAGTTCTCCTCTCCTTAGACAAAAGAGAATCCAAAGAACTGAATCTCAGCAGAATCCGATTAAAAGAACAAGTACAAACGTGTGGATGGGAGCCACGGGAGAGGAAAGTTGGTCCTACCAGAAATGTTTATTCAATATCAACAATACCTCGAGAGAAGGATGTTGCAATTCTGAGCTCTCCGACCATCAATCACTGAAAGCTCTTTGACTTTAAGTTTGGAACTCAGTGTGTCATCAATGGCATCTGCTTCTTTCTATAAAGAGCATGAAAGAAATCCATCAAAGTCAAACAGGGACATTCCGACTTCAGACACACATTTTCCTTTAAATTTTCTGTTTACACACACACATACACACACAGGCGAGGCTGAGATGGTGAGGGAGGGAGTCCAGGGAGGTTGTGGAACAAAGGGCTAAAATCAAGTTGACAAAGGGAAGTAGTAAGAAAAGTTGACCACCCACATTTGAAAAAGCATTTTTGGAAGAACAAAGTGCATCTCGAAGTTGAAGATGCTAAGCGTGCATAAATTATCAGTGAGCAGTGCCCTCCTTTTGTCCCCCAAATCCCTATGGATAGCAGACAGAAGAACTGTCACTATGAATCAAGCTCGGCTGAGGCTTGCCATTGCCAGTCCTGGCCGTTTGCAGGGCCCATTCACTCCAGAACCATTTGCATCCTGAGCACTCAAAAAGCTGAACAATAAATCCTGCCAAACGTCCTCATGTGCAACAGGAAGCTCCCAAGCCCAGATGGTACCTTTCATCACCCTGGAGTCTGATGGATAACAGACAGGGGGCAGTTCAAGGCATGAGTGCAATTACTTGAATTAACAACAAAACACTACTTTGTTGTGTACTCCGCTGCTGTACAAAAAGCTGTAAGCAATAATGTCCCATCGTAATTTATGGTGGAAGAGGCAAAAAACAATTGTATATAAAATACTATTTATGTAAACTGGGCATCAAGGTGAAAATCCAGACTAACTTGATAAATAGCAAGTTTTAATTTTATTAGAGGTCAGAATCAATTTTAAAAATGGATCACGGCATTTTTAAAATGTAAGAAAACCAATGAGCTCTGGAACTGTGTAACAGTTTAGGAAAACAAAGACAATATGAAATTTATAGTAAGAGGCACCATGTGATCAAACGTCAACTGTCTTCTGTCATGCTGAGATTTTCAGGCAGACCTCTAAGTATCAGTTAAGAGTTGAAACCCAATGCAGAATTATATAAGCCCTGAGTTACACTATCTAGGAAAAAAAAAATTGGATAACCAAGATATTTTGAGCTTATGTTGAGCCAAGAAGTTATAGTAAGCAAAGTTTGAGTAGTTGCTTACTTACCTGCTTGGAGTTACTGTTCACAAAGAAATCCTACAGCCATGGCAGAGGCATGGAAAAGGCAAATCAGACACATGCAGTTCAGAAATCACAGCAACAAGTGGGAGAAAGTGAAAGCAGTCAAGGAAATCAGTGACACAGGGTAAGAGAGAATTTATGCCCCAAGGACCAGCCATGAGAGTTGATGAAGATGGGAGAGTCTGACTGAAGATACGATGAAGAGTGCGAACTAAGCATTCTGGGGAGAGAAAAACGACATGCGCAGTACACCATTTTCAATGCAGGCAAATCAAATTCAGAGAAGAAAGGACTTAGACACTCCGGAAAGACCCAAGTTGGGAAAGGAACAAATTCTCTTTGAAAGAGAAATGGGCTCCATTTATTCAACATGATGATATTCACTTGAAGCAGAAAAATATCAATCAATTCCATCAACTTGAGGAAACTACTCCCATGGTAATGTCCTACCAGCAAAATATTCTTTTTGGGTGGGTGGGGGTGGTGGTGGTGATGGTGTTGAAATAATCTCCTGTCTTCTTGTGCCATAAGGAAGGATTAAGAAAATACAAAAGACAAATTCAACAATATAGGTCAATAATGTTAATCTTCAGAATCCCCTGAGTCCCAAACAATGCCTGGTGGCACTGTGGGTAGTATGAGGAAAAAGACAGAATGTGCAATTAAGAGACAATACATGATCATGTTGTGTGCAGGCCCTTGGTGGCACTGTCCCAGCTGCCTCAGGGCTGTTCAAGCACACAAGGTCAGCAGCCTCTTCCTGAAATACTCCAGACGAGACTTGGAACGAAGAAGAGAAAGAGGGAGAAGCAACTGACACGTTAAGAGAAAGTGCCAGCTTTCTTCACATGTTTCTGCTGTGCTGGAATGAGTGGGGCTTTGGTGTACAAAACACACACCAGCTCTCAGGCCAACGGCTTGCACAACCAGCAGTTGTTCAGCAGATTCCTCAAGGCTGCACCGGCCCTGACAGCATAGCTAAGATGAGCCGTTCCACATCATTCTTCCAGTGGGAAGCACAATGTGTCCCTCTTCTGCTCCACCCATACAAGGATGGATTGTTTTTCTAGAATGGCATTTAAATAAGTTGATAACCACAGGAAACCTTGCTTCTCCGATGCCACACTTTTCTTTTGTCCTGGTTTTAACAACCAGGTTTTCTAGTCTGAAACTCCTCAGGACACTTGCCCTGTGAAAGCAGTGTCTCCTTCCAAGGGCAGGAAAAAACTATGGTAACATGGATTCCATGAAGTCATCTTATCCTACTTTTCTCTCTTAAAGAGACAAGTTGAATTTAGATCCAGCTTTTACTGTCTGGCCTTCAAAGAAAAAACTTCTTTGAAGTTTTCTATCAACTTACTCTCCATTAAGTTCCCACCACCAGAAAGTTAAGACTTGGGACCTTCACTGTAGTGCGCTATGGAATTAGGCAACTATCACTGACTGGGTGTGAGGCTTGCAGCTCAGTCTTACTATCTGCAAAATGAATTAACAACTGGATTATTATTGTGATGATTAAACATGATAATTCATGGAAAGCATTTTGTACAGCACCTGACACACACGTATGAGCTTGGTACTTGGAAGCTATTATACAATTATCTTTCAGGCTGATGATCAAGCCCATTTTTTTCTCCTATTGCTCTCTTTTTCCACAGAATTGAAGAACAGCTGGTCCAGGATCTCCCATTTATCACCAGCAGCAGAAGTAAGGGTAACAGTTAATAGCTAAGTAAGGTATCTTATCTTTCCAGAGGTGAGGATGAGGAAGGCCATGGGAGAGTTTAGTCAATTGTTAGCCTTAAGATTTCCCTTCTTTAGGGGTCCTTTAACCCAACACATTTTAAATAAAATCACAAAGCTTATTAGATATGCTATGTTAAAAATAATGATGTTTCCAGGCCTCTTTCAAATAAGTTACCATTCTTCTTGAAACTTCTAAATTATTCCCTAATTGGCTTGGGCCAAACACCATAAGATCAGCTATATTTGGTTCTACCTAATAGGATGTCTGATTTTTTCAGATGATTTTTGGTGTAGGCCTTTGGGAAACAGAAAGCTGGGACTTGCATTTTCAGGAACCAATGCTGACAGATTCTTAGAGATAAAGTTCTGCAATGACAGGATGCTTCAACACTTCACAGATAATAATAATCCTTACCTGAATGGTTCTTAATCTTTTTGAGGTTGAGGTCCCTTTGTAAATCTGATAAAAGCTAGGGACCTCTCTCTAGAAAAATGCATACTATTCATAGAAATACATACTATTTGTACAAAACCTTTTCTTTCTATATGTGCTGTGGCTAAGGGCCAAGATTCCTGAAATAAATACCCTAATTCATAATTTTTCAATGTAAAATCTAGATCTACTCAATAATGAAAATGTAAAAAGAAAGAAAAATTCTTTGATCATTTATATTTAAAAAAATGAGAAGATAGCATTGAATGTTCCAAATGGGAGCCCAAGAATGACTTCTCTATTACATATTAGCAGGAGAGGTCAGATTCAGGAACTTGGGATAACAGTTATCCTTCGTTCCCTAAATCAGAGCAGAGAGGCTTTCAAATGTTATACTACATGCTGCTAAAGGAGTGTCCTCAGGCAAAGAACTGAAAAGGAATGGAGATACAAGCTGTTAATTTATTGCTACAAAGATATGACTCCTTTTAGATTAATGGGACATTCACTTTCCTCTACCCAACTCCACAGATAGGGAGAATGAATTTATAACATCTCAACAGGAAAATTTCCCACAAAACCAAAATGAATATTGTTCAACTCTATCTGAAACAGTACTACTATGCAATGCACATTATGTATTAAAATAAGTCTTTTGTGGTTGGCCTGGAAATCACGCATAATACAGTTTCAATGAGAAAATAAGGTTCTGAGATTCAAGAAATTGACTTTCAGATGAACTTCTGGAATGTAAGCAGGGGAATAACTGCTTGCTATTCCATTTCATGGGGCACATAAGCCTACATAATCAGCTCTGCACACCTTTGCTATCCACACTGAAAAAAAAAATCCTGAATAGAAATGGTCTTATTCTTAAAACTGTGATTACAGACAATCCTTTACAAAGCCTGACTTTCATCACCAACAGGAGCACTGCATAAGAACCAAGTGAAACTGAGAATTTACGCCACTTTGTAACCTGGTTGTGCCACCTGTTCAGACACTGAATATAAACTAAGCCCTATTTCTACTTATTGGTGAGATAGAAATAATACCTCATAGAGCTGGCATGAGGGTTAAATAAAAAAGTAAGTATAAGAGTGCCTCAAGAATTAAATTTTGGGATTGATGAGACTGGGACTATATATTTCATATTCAGCACCAAAAACGTAATAGATACTTAATATTGTCATTTTTTAGTCTATATTATGGTTGTTTGCAGGTTTCTCCACTTTGCTTTTATGTAGCAAGTTGCTTTGCACACCTGTGTAACAGTTTAATACATCTGCAACCTTTGAAGTATTTCATATACAAAGCAGACATTATAAATACATTTTGATTTTAATGATAAAATATTTCTCAGATCAATTGGGCATTTTTTGTGTATGTGTACATATGTATATAAAATCTCTCCTAAATATCATAAATCAGTGTTCACCTAAATTATACTAATCTCATATTTGAGATTTTGTTCAAAATCTTACTCAGTGTAGTGTTCTTGTTACAGGCATGCAAGTAATGGCATTCAAGTGTTCTTCTGCCTGAGAAACTGACTTGCTCAAGCAACTGGCTGAAGTTCAGGCAATCTGACCAGGGTTTTAGAAGTGGAGAGAAGAAAGAGGAGATATCGTAGAAAAAAAATAGGTTCCCAGTATTCACTTGGGAGTGGAAAAGAGAGCAGTTCAAGTGTGATGATAATTACATAGTGCACTGCCAAGATTAAAATGAAAATGCACGGGTCTTAGACATTGCCATTAGATAGGAGACTAGGGAACACGCAATGACAGATACCCCATTTCCTTTACTCTGTCCTACATATTTCTACTAGAATGTCTGTATCTTTAGATTTTTTTTTTTTTTTTTTTTGTCTCTCAACATGTAATAAACTCAATAAAATGGCTCACATTACCTTCATTTGAGAAATATATCTATGGTTTAAAAATCTCATCTCAAATTCTTGCACCAAGAGAGGAAACATACTTCAATTAAGCAGAGCCAAATGTGTTGAAATTTTTTTTCCAGGAAGTGCTATTGAAAATGTCACAAATGATTCTACTTACCAGTCTACTTAGTGTTAAGTACAACTGAAATGTTCTGGTCTATACTGACGGGAATGACTACTGATTACTTAAACAGCAACTGGTTGCTAGGAGACAATTACCCAATTGCTAGGCTTTCTACAACCTCATCTTCGAGAGCTCTTGAGAACTGTCCACATATTTGTCCCAGAGCACTTTGGCAGCATCCTTCTGCACCTTCTGTTGAAAGCCTGTTAATTACGAGTCTTGTAAACTTGGGTCTTTTAACCACCTGCCCTCATAATAAATGCAGGCTACATGCTCAGACTTGAACAGCAGCTTGGAATAACTGCTGTTTTCCCTTCCTTTAATTTACTTTTCTGAATTCCTAAACCTTCATCTTAGGCATCCAGAATGGGCCAGTATTAGTGACTAAAACTGAAGTGGGAAATCAATTGGATGTGCAACGAGGTCAGAAGATCATTTGAATCTAACAGGAAATTTGCTAAAATGTCACCCAGAGAACACCCTCCTGGGTCAGCAGAGAGCCAGAGAGAAGAGGCCCATCACAGCCAATCAGAACAAGCCTGATCCAAACACCTGCCATACGAGGGCCCGAAAACATACCCTTTGGTTGTCCTTTGAAAGCTACTGGGCATGTCTTATCGTTTTTTTCTTTGCTTTCCTTTATTTTGTGTGTACAACTGCCTCATACTTACGGGGGAGGGAGGGAGGTCCCAGCTGAGGGGCTCCTGTTTTAGGGTCATGCTACCATAACAGACAACCATCTGCATTTTCGTACTCAACTAGCATAGCATAAAATGCACTACAGAGAAGCTTTCCCTCTCAGTGAAATATTCTGACTAAAAGGCATACACTACCTTTTCAAGTTCAGGTGCATCAAAGGTTTTGAAATAAAAATATGTCAGCTTTTCTTCTCCCCAGCCTCAGTCCATCTTCTCCTGATGCTTGCTTGTTCTGTTCTGAGACACTTTTCCTTGGGAACCAGGCCCCGCCTAAGCAGACTAGGAAGTGTGCAGCTTGTCTGAGGATGGCCCCCCACCCTGCCCGGGCATGATTCCTGCAGGCATTAAAGACCTCCCAGCAAAGCCCAAGGAAAGCCCCTGTGCAGATGCCTGCGTTCCTAGTAAGACCTGTTCTGCTCTCTGCAGCATCTCTTTGGTCACGGTGAAGAATCTTCCTGCTCATGCTCCAGGATACAATGTAGCCCTTCCCAGGTGTCTGACTGGGACCCTACTCCACCTGTTCCTTGTTCTTCTGAAATTCTCTGTCCCCAGCCACCTTGCTGTGACCTCTTCTGGTCTACTATTAGGAGGATCTATTAAGATGCCATCTGTAGGAGTAAGAGGTACCAGCCAGAAGGGATTGGGGCTTATGGCATCATGCTTGCTAACTGGTCACATCGACACAGCCAGCCAGCAAGCACCAGGTACCACTAGTATTCTCACTAGTATCACAAATGCTTTGCTCATGTTTCAGAAACTTCTCTGGTTCTCTCTATCAGTGCCATCCGCCAACTAGCTCCGCCTTCCCAGCCCCACTTCTGAGTCTATCAGGTTCATGACATACAGTCAGAATTCCTCTCCAGGGTTTTAGCTAACTGCCAAGTTAGAGTTATTTACAAACTTCTGCACTTCTAAAAGCTCCACCTACTTCAGAGCAGTCCACTTCTGATAATAACCACTTGATACATATATTTAAAAGCCAGATATGCTAAAAATGGCTTGAGAAACACACCTCGTGAGGGGACAACACAAGTTACGTAGCTCTCCTAGTACTATTTTCTCCTGGTGACCCTTCTGGACTAAGTACAAGTGATAAAAATCGTAAGTATTAAGAACTGCCTCCACCAAAGGAGATAAGGTCTTGAATACACACCAGGGTATGAGTATCAACACGTTCACACACACAACTGACGGGCACCTAGACACACATGTGGACACACACACACCATGCTGCTTGGCAGGAACATACCAGGGTAGACCCAGCAGCCTAGAATTAAGATGCCTATCACATCATGGGGTGACAGATGGCCCAGGAACCATGCACAAGGATGATGTTTTTTTATTCTTTTAGCATCTTGGAGACCACGTGTTGTTACCTGCTGTCTTTGGTAGGCAGAGAATGTTCTTTCCAGGTCTTCAAGATCTAGAATTTTGAAGACTTTTGTATCATCAATTTCAGTCCATACTGTTCCTTCTAGTTTATTCTGCAAACAACAAGTTAATAAGTGCTAGAGTTATAGTTAATACACAAAAAGAATAGACAGGATTTTTTTTTTCAAAGTGCTACTATCCCCAATTTTTCATTTTACCAGATGCTCAAAGTGGGCTGGCTTCAGACAACATGCCATTTAGTCCAGTTTTATCACGTAAATATCTGAGCTGGTGAGAACCCGAGTCCAAACTAGAAACTGAAATCAATTAACGGCCAGGACTGTTTCCCTTTGCAGGCACAACACTGCGAGCTGCTAATGCTATCCCTTAGAGGGAAAATTAGAACAAAGGGCTTACCTCGGGCAGCTTAGACCAGTTGAAGGATTTCAGGGCATTTGTGGGCTGCGGAATGTTTTTCTTCTTGAGTGCCAGACCCAGTGGAGCACCAGGAGGTGGCAGGATCCCTCCTAAGGGAGGTGGCCCCGGGGGAGGGGGAGGGCCGCCTGGAGGAAGGGGAGGGGGTGGGGGTGGAAGCATTACACCTGGCAGGGGTGGAGGTGGTGGGGGCGGCGGAACGAGGGATCCTGGTACAGAGGAAGGAAAGGGCCCCCCTGGAGCTCCAGGTGAGGGTCCCCCTGGGATTGAAGCACAGACAGCTCTCTGAAAAGGTAAAAAAAAAAAAAAAAAAAAAAAAAAAAAAAAAAAAAAAACAAACGACAAAATGTCAGTGTAAGAAGTAAATTCATCCGATGATTCTGAGAGTCTGAAACTTTGCCTAAAATGTATGTTATAGAGAAATCCACACTTCTGAGAAGATGGGTTTGCAGGGGCAGTAAATCAAATGGGTGTAGGCTCCTCAGGGACAACTGAGTCAGCCCTTTGTATCTGGAACCTCAGGGCTAATTTGTAAAGCGCTCATTCACATATGTCTCGCTTCTTGTAACATCATGGTCTGGTTTTCAAAAAACCAGTTTTCATTTCAAGAAGTCAGTGTGAGTCCCTCTGCTCTGATGAGAGGACCTGTATTAGAAATGCACACCCTCACGTCGCCTCTGCTGCCTAACCCACAGGATAGCAGAGGGAGCGAGTCTTCCGACCCCTGTGATAAATCACCAGGATTTATCCCCAGGCAGCAGTTGTCTGCCTAAGGTGAGGGTCTCCAGGGTAAGTGCGGCCTCGGCAGCTGCCAAGACCCGGCCCATCACCCGGCCCTCACCGTGCTCACCCTGCTGAGCTCATGGAGCTGTGCTGTGAGATCCGCCACCTGCTGCTTGACTTGCTTATGCTCGCTAGTCTCCTTTTCAAGTTTCTCTTTCATTTTATTTAAGGTCTGCATCATCTCTTCCTTCTCTTGGGTCTTGGCATCACACTCGCGCTCCTTCTTTTCCAATTTCTGTTGTAATTCATTGTGCTCTGCACAAGAAAACAACAGGACATGAAAACAGGGGACTCTTCAAAGTGGAAGCGCTTTCTCTAAACAGAAAATTGGCTGCGGATGATTGTTGAGGCTCTTTATTAGGTAAATATTATTCCTCTTCTCCATCAAAGGGAGCAGCTTGTGGGTTCAGTGGTCTTAGTACTTGGAGGGGTCCTTAGATGAACATTATTAGCTACAGAAGAGACCCTAAAGTGTGAGCACCTATTTGCGGAGGAGAAGGGGTCCTGGTTGGTACTTACTTCAGGATCCTGTCATATAAATGGCCCTTTAATCACTCTAGGGAAAACGAATATTAAAAGGGCCTCTTTTCACAAATTAGAAATGAGAACCAGAGAAGCCACTCTTTATTAGCTAGGTTGCTGGCTCATGTCCAACGAGCACAGGGCTGAAAGGGAAGATCTTGCTCTGTGAGGACATGCTGATCTCAGACCATGTCTGTCCCAACACCGAGTCCCTTTTCCCGTTCTCCTCTCAGAAGGCTACTTGGACTTGAAGGATTTCATGCTTCTGACAAATAATTCTTAAAACTTGTGAAAGCAAATGTTATCATCTCAGCATTAAAAACAAGGGCAGAGTGTGAGAATCATCATAATCTGGGGAGAGAACTATGAGGTGTCCGCTGTAGTTTTACTGACTTCCCAATCCTGCTCTAATGGAACAAGGCATCCAATTTAGCCTAATGCTTATTTACATTGCCAATATGCCTGCTGACTCCAGCCCTCACAGGAGTGAGGGGCTTTGGGAAAAAAGACTAATGAAGTTTAGGCTGCAGATTTTTATTTCACATCGCAGAGTACTAACCACTATACGATCACGGCCAGATTTTTATTTCAAATACTTGGCCCCGATTCCTACTCCTTTTATTTAGTAAACCCACTAGAGATATAATCCACTGGGGCAGAGCTACACAGAATTAGTCTCTATTTCTGAATCTGGTAACACATTTAAATTCTTGCTTTCTCTGTCTCTTACTTTCTGAGTTCCCCCAACTCAGTTCACAGAGAAGAGGTCAAGCCACTAGAAAGCTTTGGAGTCAAGATAACCACCAGTCCGCTTCTGCCGCTGTGTGGAATGCGCCCCTGACTTCCTCTGAGATGTGTCTAAAAATGACCTCACTGCACCCCAATCTCCTCTTCTACCTCCACTTCATTCCTCTTCCACAATAGTAAGACTTGCCTCTGATCACTGGTCATGAAGCTCTGACAAACCCAGCTGTGTGTCAGAACCACCTGAGAGAGTTTAACATTTTGGGAGTCTGTTCTATGGTTGGGGGGACAGGGCTTAGGAATTGGTTTTCAAATGCCCATCAGATGACTCGGATATAATACCATGTCTGGGAAGCTGCTGCCAAAAGGCTTCTTTCCACAAAGGACACCAAGTTACTTCCACCTTCCAGGTCCAGAGAACTTCCCATCTCCTCACAGCCTCCACCCTCCGATTCATCAAAGTATGCCCTCTTTAATACACCCTTGCTACCTGAAGCTTTCAGAAAAGAATTAATTTTATCTACAGTACCTCCTTTTTCACACTCTCCCTGTGACCTCACCGACCTTGGCCCTTATCTCTTGTACCACCTATGAGGGGAGAATCCTACCACAGTCCCTACTGTTTACTGTGCAACCGTATGTGCCAGGCATTACATTAGAGCCTCTTTATTTGCTTTGTCATTTAATCTTTGTAACAGCTCTGTGAGCTGGGTGTAATCTGCATCTCACAGAGGAAGAAGAGTGGAGAAGAGGACGTCACTGCCTGCACATGTACCCAGAGCCCAATGCAGTGCCTGATATATACAGGCATTAGACAAGCATCCACGGAACAAATGAATGACTCCAAAGCTTCTGTCCTACATACTCTCCTCAGCTTGCACCCTTGAATCCCCATGCTCTAGAGGGCACCCCTAGAGTTCCCCCCGATCATCTTCTCTTTGGTATAATCTCTCTTCACCCCAAACTCTTAGTGTTTCTCTTCTTTCTATAACAATTTCTGGAATCTATTAATAAAAAATGTATGTGGCAACCTTGCTTATGTGAGAGCAATGTTCCTTACGTGAGGAACCTGTAATATAAATGTACTTCACACATGGTATTTCCTGCTAGCAGTGGTGGCTCTGCTTTTCTGCTCAATGGAAAAGGACAAATGTGATGAGGGAAAAGGAAATGCTCTGGCATCTTTTGGACCCTCTTTTCAACACACTAAATATCGGGGTGAATGCTATTGTGTTTTGCTGGCTGTGGCTAAATAACTTGGACCAGGAAAAGGAAGTCAGTTAACCAGCATAGTGAAAGAGCAGAGGCCAGGAACAGGACTGTTTTTACAAAAGGGCCAACTTCAGTTGTTGTATTCTGAAGGAAGTGGGGCAACTTATGTCCCTTCTCTACGCTGGCACAGCAATAGGCACAAATGACCCTCCTGGCATTTGATGCTGAGTGTTAATACCAAAGACATATTCTAATACTCACCAAGAACTGGTCTGTGAAAGTCTCATAATGTATATATCTACAACGGTCAGTGGTTTTCTACATGATTTTTTTTTTTTATAACTGGTACCAAATTAAGGTCACATGGCGAATGGGGCTGCTGAAACCAAGTGGCCTGGGTTTTCCTTTTAAAATTCTGGGTCATCCCTGCTGTTCTTTATTACATTTCTTAAAACCTAGTGTGACTTAACGAACAGTTATGGGGCAGGGCAGCAAGGCTGGAAGGAGCAGTAGTTAAGAAAATTTGAATCAATGAATACCAAACACCAAATGCTACAAGCTCTTCCAAAAAAATTTACATAATTATAATAAAAGGATAAAATACTTAGCAATCAGCATGAAAACTAAAATAGCTCAATTCAAGAGAAAACAGGGCAAAAATGCCCCTAAGACATGGAAAAAGGAAAGACTGTTTGATGCACTAAAGTCGGGAAGAAGTATTAACGCAAATTTCTAAAATATACAGAGGGCAGAGCTGCCCAATTAACCAGTAACACGGCCTCTTCTCTTGTCGGGGCCTCATTATTTACCTTTTCTCATCTTTTCTGCTTGTTCTTTCCACTGTTTAACTTCATTTTCATTAACCAACCTGTATAATAGTAAAAGGAGTATTCATTACAAAAAACATAAAAGGCCCACTGCCAAAATACATGCTCTCTAGGTACAAAAATAGTCCGCTGCACAGAAAGCCCTCAGTATGCTTGAAACCCATTTAAACCCGGATGTTACTCAGATATATTACATACATATATATACTCATATTTGACGTCTAGAACATTTCAGTTCCCCCAGCTGCTATTTTAAAGTAGGGAAAAAATAAATGTCTTACATGGTGACTATTATCTCACAGACTGCAAAATAAGAAACTTACATTCGTACGACATTCTTAATGTTAAAGTTTTCCAAAGGTGTGGTGTCGGGGTCCTGTCCTTTGTCATTTTGAATAACTATTTGCTGTATAATTCTATCTAGTAGTAGCCAGTACTGAACGGTGTTGCCACTTCTCTTATCTAAAAAAGAAAAGAATGGTGGAAAAATACTTCAAGTTGTTTCTAAACTAGGATGAATATTTTTCAATAGTGGTCACCCACCAGAGCCACAGAATCAGAGATGTTTACATATGCACCAGCACTTCCCAAAGTTTCTGGAATTCCGACATGCAGTGATCACTTATGTGATTGAGAGGCACTTTCTAGCCTTTTCGAAATGTGTTGTGAGGCATATATTTATTTTTAAAATCAAACTAGGTTATAATTCACTTCAGTTTTGGAATGTCACAATACACAGCTCACCATGGAGCTGTGTGGAGACACTCTGGACTGTCACAAAACCAAGGTATGTAATCCATGGTGTGCACCCGACCTAATCAGTACTGCTCAGAAGACAGGGCCCTTTGGATGATGTCCAAACATTCGGAAAACACACGTGTAAGTCACAAACACACTCACAAGGCATTTGGAGGCAGTGGTGCAGGATGGACATGAAGTGAGGGTAAGCTTCACTATGGGTCAGCCTCTTCCTGGTCAGTTCAAACATCTGAGTCGCACTTTTTGTGTCTATGTGAACCTATTCCATATGAAAAAGAAATCTAGGTCAAGCAGCCAATATCCTCAATATCTGCAAAGCAAGGTAAGCAAATCCAAGGCAGCCAGCTAATCCTGCCACGTGGGCAGCAGGTTATACCCAGTCCTTGTCCACTCAACACACAATAGGGAAATTCCAGGAGCTGATGAATTAAATCAGAATAATCATGAGCATACCTACCAGTTCAAATCTTTTGGCAAATTCTAGTTCATCTTCATTTCGGAGCATTTCAAAAAAATCTAAATGTCTGAAATCCAATAAAAGAGAAGCTATTAAAAGTAGAACATCCTACAAACACAAGCACATGGGAATTAGGACATTAATATGAAGGCCTTTCCTGAATATTCATAGATTTCTCTAAAAGAAATATGACAACAGGGGCGCCTGGGTGGCTCAGTGGGTTAAAGCCTCTGCCTTTGGCTCAGGTCATGATCCCAGAGTCCTGGGATCACGCCCCACATTGGGCTCTCTGCTCTGCGGGGAGCCTGCTTCCTCCTCTCTCTCTCTCTGCCTGCCTCTCTGCCTACTTGTGATCTCTGTCTGTCAAGTAAATAAATAAAATCTTAAAAAAAAAAAAAAAGTAAGAATTAAGACAACAAAATTTGGATGCCTTTACTTAACTGTTCTAAGGAAAAAGACATACTCTGACTGAAATTGAGATCACAATAAGAGACAAACCTAAAAACCTAGGATGGCTGGTATATAGTAGGCAATTAACAAATATTTATCAAATCCAAAAACAATCAAGTCCAGATTCTGCTCAGAGACTCCCTTATGGAAAAATAATTCTGGGGGTGCCTGGGTGGCTCAGTGGGTTAAGCCTCTGCCTTCGGCTCAGGTCATGATCTCAGGGTCCTGGGATCCAGCCCCACAATAGGCTCTCCGCTCAGTGGGGAGCCTGCTTCCCTCTCTCTCTCTGCCTGCCTACTTGTGATCTCTGTCTCTCTCTCTCTGCCAAATAAATAAATAAAATCTTAAAAAAAAGAAAGAAAGAAAGAAAGAAAAATAAGTTCATATATCTACACTTGCCTGACTGATGAATTAAGACCAAAGAAATACTCATGCCATTCACTTATTCATTCAAGTATTTACTGAACCCCTACTATGTATTTTAGACACTGAGGATAAGTTCTATGAAGACAAGTACATCAGGGTAAAGGGAAAAGAGAATGATGTGAGGTGATGTGAGTTGTGTACACACACTGCTGGAAAAGCTCTCTCTGAAGGGAAGAAGGGAATAAGCAATTTAGACATATGTGGTAAGATCTTTTAATGCTGAGAAAATAGCAAGTGCAAAGGCCCTGAGGCAAAAGTATTTTAACACGGTCACAGATTACCAAGGAGAAGAGCATGTTCAGAGTGCATGAATGAGGAAGAAATGCAGTAGAAGGAAAGGTCTGAGAGCTAGCTAGTGGGATAGCTTAGAAATAGCAAAATGATTACAAATGAGCAAATGAACAAAAGAGTAAAAATTCACATTCACAGAATGCCTCTCATGGTGCTAAGAGATTCCATGTCTTATAGTCAATCTTCATAACAGCCCACAAAAGATAGTGGTCATCATTATCATCATTATTATCACTATTTCTTTGTAGGGGGGAACCAACCAGTAAGATTCAGAAAAATTGACCACCTTGACCAGAATACATAGCAAGTTAGGAGGTAGGATGAGGACGTGGATTCAGTCTGATGCCACACCCACATTAAATTCTCTATACAATGTGTTACTTCTTTCACTGACAAAGTCTAACCACAAAAGCACCAATCATTGAACTAATATTCAGGAGCCAACTCTTTATGTTACAGAAAGGCCACATGCAAGTCACAGGCACTACATACAAGGAAAAAAGCATGAGCTATCTCAGATGATACCAATCTGACTTACCTATCTAATGTTGAATTTTCATGTTCCCTTAATTTATCTATTACAGGTTGAATTCCTAACATCAGAAATTCATAGCGAAGATGAAGTCTAAAGTCCAAACTTTCCTGAAAGTGAAAGGGTGATAAAACACATATTTATGCTTTTTGGACTCACAGAAACCTTTTTAAGAAGATTATTCTTTAATAATCCATGTTTTCAAGAGTAGCATGGAAGGTTCTTACCACTCCTGCACCTTGGCTTAGCACTGCATTGATGAAGGACATGATGGCAGTCTTGAGACTCACTTCATCTCGATACCGCCCTGTGCTTTTATCCAAGTCGTTAATTAATGTCTATCAAGGATACAAACATAAAAACAAAGGATGGAATCATCAGTAATCTTACACTCATTTTATTGATTTTTATGCTCAGAAGTAAATGTTTTAAATCTTGCGTTTACTCAGAATCACATGCATCCATAGAAAAGCCACCTTTTATTTTTCTTAAAATATGTTCAAAACACTCTACTTTCAAAATTCCTACATCACCTATGTCCATTTATACATGCATACAAAGTACAAAAGACTGTGCTTTTGACTTGGTTTTTTTTTTATATTTGAGTATAAATACGGTGACATAATCTCACTGTTTATACTGATACTAAATCAGGAATGATAACCTGTGAAATTTCAGGGAACACTGCATTTAGTGGATTCAAAAAGATGTGTTGTAGGAAGCAGGGCCAAATTTTCAAATTCAGTAAATCTAAAATCCCAGGTTGATCAACTAGTGAAGGCATATTCTACTCTGGTACTAAAACCCAAGAGGAAGGAAACGCTTGAGTCATCACCACAGAGGAGAATCTTAAGTGACGATCCCCCTTCAGGGCCAGGAAAGCACCTGTCAGACGGGGTGGATGACAAAGTGAAGAGTGAGCGTGCCTACCTGAAAGCGGGTTCTTTCGCTGGCATACTTCTGGTAGTGCAGCATGGCCTGCAGAACCTTCTTGTGGCCCCCGGGAACCAGGCACACGGCGCCCAAGATTTCCAGCACGGCCACCTTCGTTTTAATGTTCTCTGTGCTCAGACTCTGAGCAATCACATTAATACTCTCAGAGTGGGCCAGGACATGAGCCCGACCTTGAGAGTTGTTCATTAGCGCCTTTATACATCCAATGAGAGAGGTATGTATTCGAGACTCTGAGGTCTCGTAGTCCATGGTCTTTAGAAAGTTGAGAATACATGACAGGCCATCCAAGTCAATAAATCTGGTTACAAACCTGGCAGAAGAAGGTTAAAATGGATCAGACTTAGGTCTCTTTGCGATTTTCTAATAGCCCTTACTGGAAAAGTTTTGCCCGGACAGGAGAAAGGAAGATGTAGTTCCTGAAGTATCAAAGACCTCATGAAAAAAGTCTTCTGAATTCCTGACCCCCTCCTCAGCACAAACCCAATGGTCAGCTCTACCAGATATGTAAAATAATCTCTGTTTGAGATAAACAGATCTCAACCGATACAAGAAATAAAACCAATGAATGGATCATAGAGCCACAGTAAATCAAGAACACGAAGACACTCAGAATATGTGGTCTTAAAGTCCTGTGTTAAGGGGCGCCTGGGTGGCTCAGTAGGTTAAAGCCTCTCTCTTCGGCTCAGGTCATGATCCCAGGGACCTGGGATTGAGCCCTGCATGGGGCTCTCTGCTCAGCGGGGAGCCTGCTTTCTCCTCTCTCTCTCTGCCTGCCTCTCTGCCTGCCTCTCTGCCTACTTGTGATCTCTGTCTGTCAAGTGAATAAATAAAATCTTAAAAAAAAAAAAAAAAAGTCCTGTGTTATTATAACTTCCTAAACACCTTTATGTTAATCAGTGAAAGTCAAAGAACATCCTTAAGCTCCAGGATATTTGCTTGTCAAATGATAATCTATATTACTAACATTTTGTAGCAAAACCCTTCTTTTGTAGGACATGCTCTGAGAATGCCTATATATAAAACAAAGAAAGGGCAGCTGGCTGGCTCAGTCCACAGAGCATGTGACTCTTGATTTTAGTGTCATGAGTTTATGCCCCATGATGAGCCTGGAGCCTACTTAAAAAACTAAATAAATAAACTGCTAAAATAAAACAAAAGTGAGCCTTTGTTACTGCACATTAATTGATACCCATGGCATTTATTTACTGTAAGCTGATCTATGAGAAAAATTCACGATGCACATATACACGTGAAACTCTGAAAATTTCAGAAATAACGTAACTTGTTTATATGACTACTCCAGAAATTTCCAAACTCACTTAGTTTTGGATACCTATTAATATCTGAGAATGGAAACACACACACAAATAGAAAAATACTGATGTAGTTAGAATTGGTACAAAGCCTGTCATATAACGGCATAGGATTTTTGATAAATCAATATATTTTTCTTAGTTAGCATTTTATAGTCAAATAAAGAAAGGAAATCTTTATTTTCCAGCCATCTCATGCAGTCACACAACACAGATATAGCCCAGCTGGTTAAATCAAGTCGCTTCATTCACAGCTCCTATGTTAATGAAACGTACCTATAAGCAACCCAACATTCCACCAAACCTTAAAGACTAATAGAAAATGAAGGTGTGAGAGATACACAAGTGGAGGCTGACTGCCCATATTTTTAAGTAACAGTTTCATTGAGATATAACTCGCATGCCATAAAATTCATACTTTCAAATGTATGAATATTCACAGAGCTGTGCAACCACTGACATCTTCTGATTTCAGAACAGTCTAGTCATCCCCGAAGGACCATTTCCCCCTCTCCCCAACCCTAAGAAACCACTAATTTTTCTCTCTGAATGGTTTGGTCTTTCTGTCTATATGGATTGGTGTTTTCTGGACATTTCATAGAAATGAAATCATGCAATATGTTTTCCTTTTTCATCTGGCTTCTTTCACTCTGCATAAATAACTTCAAGGCTTGTCCATGTTGTAGCATGTATCAGTAGTCTATTCCTTTCTAGAGATGAATAATAATTCATTGTATGGATATATCACCTTCTATTTATCCATTCATCAGCTGATAGAATTTGGGTTGTTTCCACTTTTGGGTCATTATGAATACTGTTAACATGAACATTCCTGTTCCCTCAGCTATATATCGAGGAGTAGAATTGACAGGTGATAGGGCAACACTATGTTTAACATTCTGAGAAACTGTCCAACTGTTTTCTGAAGTGGCTGCACCATTTTACATTCCCACCAACAATGTACAAGGGCTGTGATTTCTTCACATTTGCACCATCACTTGCTAGTCTCTGTCTTTTTAAATTTACGTCATCTTAACAGCTGTCTGCATATCTTTTAATTGAAGAAAATCAATTTATTGAATGTTCAATGATTAAAATATTTCACCCATGATTCAACTGAAGGTTTTTAAGGCTTCCTTGAAAGTTTGGCTCTTGCAGAAAAAAGAAAAAAGGAGGGTAGGAAAGAAGGGAGAAAAAAAGGGCAGAAGAAGAAAAAGAGAGAGAGACCAGTAATACATGCTATCCAGGAAAGAATTACCTCATTGGCTTTGTCCTTAGTGCGGTCTTCAAGCTTTCTATAGTTTTACTTCTCTCTTCTTCCTCTTCCTTCTCTAAAGCCAGGAGAGATTTTCTCTATGCAAAGAAAACTGAAGTTACCTCTTCAAATTCTATGATTTAATTAGGATACAAGCAAAACAAGTCCATAGATTACATGCTACTATCACTTTTAATACAAATAAACAACTAATAAATCTATTACTAGGATTACTATAAAACCAAAACATAGAGCAAAAGTACTAAGAATTCCAGATTTGTGACCTCTACTGAATGTTCTTTTAAAATTTAGATAAAGCTTTAAGAAATGTTTAGAAATCTTCGGTAGAGATTAACTTGTCCAACTATAGTTATATAACTATAACTACACTCTGATGAAAACATTACTATTTATATTTGATAGAAAGAAGATTGGATCTGCAGTTAAATACAGCATTCTGGCAACTCAAGTTAGTGACACTATGACACTATCAAACCACGGCAGTTTGTGTAATCCTCAAGCCAAAAAGTAGAATCTTCTACACTTTTTGTTATGCCAAATCATTTAACAGGAACAATCAAATTAGACCTGATACTAAGATGAACAATTCTTTCAGAATAAATACTTAAGTTCTAAAAATGATTCAACATCACTTGGAAATGAGGCTGTGGAGTGTGTGCTTGAAGGAGTGGGTGGGAGGCTTACAACCTCCCTACCTGGGGATCCGTTGAGCACAGCTTCCCAAACTTTAATGCGGAGATGGATCTCCTGGGGCTCTTGCTAAAACGAGGGCTCTGATTTGGTCTGTCTGCAGGGAAGCCCAAGATGCTGCACTTCTGACTAGTACCCGTGCAGTGCCGATGCTACACCTCTATGGGTCGCACTCTGTAGAGCAAGGCTCTCAGGAAGATCTCAGTTGACATTACAGTCACGGGTGCTGTGCATGTGAGAAAGTCTATTCCATTCCTTTGAGCCCATGATCACCTAGTTGTACTAAAAGTATCCTCCAGCCTTAATGGCCTCAGGGCCACTGGTCCGTTGCCATCATCCTGTTCTGAACATGTGCTATTTGAGTCTCAGTCTCCCTTCCTGCTACCACTTCTGATAGAACGCATGGCTGGGAAACAGACGGGGGTATTGTGGGGCAGCGGGGAAGGGAGGTTTGGCTCCTGTGTCTGTTTGGCTCCTTGTGTCTCCAGTCGCTCCCTTTCTTTCAGGACTACAGATCATCAGAGGGTGACTTGACTTCATTTTTTCAAGTTAATGGTATCAGTATTAAGTAACTAAATGGGAACTAAAACCTAAATTTGACTTCACAATTAGGAGGGTTAAAGCTCCAAAGAAATATATCAGTATCGTTTAAGGCAACTGAAATAAAAATCAGTAAAGTCTTATTTTCAAATGCGTTACTGTTTCTGCTGACACTGTCCTCTTGCTGGTGATGTGCCTGGACAGCTGTGACCAGGGGTCGGTAGGGGAGGAAGCTGTGTGCAGAAATGGCCAATAAATTTCTTCACGGCTCTGTGAGACCCATTCCCTGGAAAATTCAGCCTGAATCCAGCCAAGTATGTTTAATCTCCTATGGCACAGCTGAACTCGTTTAGACTCTGAAGCAATCACTTTGAATCTGCAGCTCAGAATCAAGCTGTTTATGAACATCACCGCTTGTTCCTAAGCTTAATCACACAAAACTATACCCAAATTGAAGACACACATTTCTTATTATGGTTCACTAATACCAAAGAAAGATGCACGTAATTATTCTTTTAACAATGTTGGAGAGGATGGAACATCTGCATAAAAACAGACTACAGTAAGTCTTTTGCTAGGAGAGCTGGGAGATTTATGAAAAGTCAAGAAAATTGAATTAGAATTTCCTTTCCCAGTGTAAGGACCATTACCTTCCTTTTAAAACAGAGGCAACACACTCTTTTCTGTATGTGATACAATTAGATTTGAATAAAAAATTGTGTTTGTTATACTAAGAAAACTAAGGGTATGCAGATGAACAGGATATTCCAGTATGACTTTTCAAAATAAAATCTATTATATGAAGTCTAAAGTTTTCAAGCTTCACATTTAGGAAAAAGGCTTGATTTGCAGCTTTTCACAGATAAAGGAGACATTCCTACTTTCTAAAGAGAGCTGCTAGGCCAACCATCTAGTATGCCCCTTGGCATACGCAGGTCAGGCTTGTGGCGGCCTCCCTGGGTGCTCTCTGCACTTATTCAATCCCCTTTGCCTGGAAGTGGGCAAAGGACAAAGCGCCTCCTGGTAGGATCTGATGAAGGCTACTAAGGTGTGCACTGGAACATCCAGTTCTGAGAGACACAAAGTAAGCACAGAAATTACTCCTGTCTAGGTGTCTGGTACTAAGCTCCTGTTGGAAACATTTCACTGGTATGAAATCAACAAGGCAGTCTGCTCAGCACTCTGAACTTCACCTCACATCCTTCCTCCCTGGGAGGGCACAGACAAGCCCATCCAAAGGAAGCCCAGGTCCTTCTCGAACTTATTGGGCTGTGCTTTTATGATACTGTTTTTCACTCTTTAAAAGCCAACAGATCACTCTGGGGTCCTCTAAAGAACAAAGCATTCTTGTTAAGAAGCTTACGCAAAGTCACTGAACTTGTTCCGCAGACCAGTTGAGGGCTGCAGTTCTGGACCCAGGCTGTTCATCGGACTCTGGAGGCATTAAAGAAAACAGATGCCTGCCCCAGCTCGGAAAAGTCGGGACGTGGGGGTGGGATTACCAGGCCTCTTTTACTTGCCAAAGGGTTTTTAAAAACCTTGTGAGAGGCAAATTAGAATGGAATCTTTGAGCTCAGTCTGATAGGTTTACATTCCAGCTCTCCTGTTCCTAATTAGATGACCTTGGGCAAGGTAACCTTTCTCCAAGTCCTAGACTCCTTATCTATAAACAGCACTTCCAGCACCGGGTGCTTATAAGGATTTAAAACAACCCGTAAAGTGCCTGTTATGCTGCTGTCCCACGCTGCACGCTCCAGAGAGGTAGGGATTCTGAAGACAAAGGATGGTAACAGCGTGGATCAATCCCCTTCAACAAATCCCTAAGCTAGAGAGCTCAAGTTGAGCTGCCAGGCTGTGAAAGGATTTGGAGGAACTGTAGGTCTTTCTAGTCCCCAGGGACAATGTCTCAGGCTCTCTGCTGTATACTGTTGGGAAATCTCCAATACGGTTAGCAGAGAGACCAGCCAGACCCACAGTAGGAGGCGGTAGCAACAAATAAGGTGAGTAAAACAAAATTCAGCATAGGGATTTTGGTCTCACCAGACCTCTTTGTTCATTACATACACAGGAGTTCTGCAGGCTCACTAACTCAGAAGTTGTTATTGCCGTTTACCTTTAACCCTAGAAAGACGCCACCTCTGTCCTTCCAGGAGCATTAGAAAGCTTTGTTAGGTGTTAAGCACGTCAAGAATAGCAAAGTGACTGACAATTTAATTGCCTCTTGGAAAGGATTTTGGAATAGGAAGCGAATATAATTAAAATGTAGATGACTCGTGAATGCAGCACAGGGTTGTCCAAGGAGCTGGCCGAAGGAGAAAGAAGGCTCTTACAGAAGTGCTTCATACTGGCACATCACAGACCTAGTGCAGGAAAGGAGCCAGGGTGACTCCGTACAAGGCATGGGTTAAGTCACTACAGGACAAATTAACCTAATTGCCCCCAAAGTGCGAAGAAAAAAAAATGCCATAGTATTTAGCACTTCTCCATTTATAGAAGTGAATTCATTAACGAAGAAGCAACTTCCCTTGTTATATCAAACAATGCTGACTTAATTAGAAAGCAAGACTTTCTGCCCCACAGCTCTTTTTTTCTCTACCAGCCAGGAACAAGAATTTAGAACTTAACTTTCAAATGCAGGAAATGTAAAAGGCTCTAAGTTATTATTGCTCAGGCTGTGCACAGAAAAATCCCTGATGGTCGTCATAAGCCCCACACTTTGCTAACATAGTCATACAAATACTGAGATCACTCTTTTCTCATCTTTGCCATTATGTAGGATGCCTTGGACAAGGAGGCGTTGGGTGTTATTTTCTGCAGTGCTTTTAGACTAGAAATCCTCAGGGCAAAAGCTTATGCAGTTTCTTCTATAATTTATATAGCTCTAAACTAGGCTGTTTATTATTCATTGTGCAACAGCAAAAGAAGCATCTTCAAAGAAATAGCTAGAAAAGAGGAAGCTACTAAAAGTCAATGTCTCTGAAAGTTTAATAAAAGTGTGATTCACATATTGTAATCAGTTTTTAACTTTTGCAGCAGCAGCAAAATATTAGACAATTAAAAAAAAAAAAATGTTTGCCTAAGTATGAGGCAGCTAATTGTCCAAAAGGACCCTGGGAAAGGAAGAAGAGAAAGAGGTAGAGAAAAATACTTATTATGGAAGCTATCATCTTGCATGGATATTATAAACTCAAAGTTGAACCTAACAGAGTGATCTTAAAATCCTGAGTGTACCCACACGGGTGAACACTGGTGTACCATGGGCAATCACCGATTTTTATCGACATGAATAGGATTTGAGTTAGTAAGGCTCAAAGGTTGAGGACTTGTTTTCTGCTTCATATTTTAGCTGGGATCAATACGTGCCCTGAAGGGTGCTCAGAATGCTGACATTACACAGCCATCCATGTGATCAGAGGCGTATTTTAGGCACTGAAAATGCATCTTAAGCAATTACTTAACCATAGATTTCCCAAGAACATCTCAGCATAATTTTTATGTCTTTTATTCACCACTGATTCCATAAACTCCCTTTGTTATTTACAAGAGTGAAGGAGCACCTGGCTGCCCTGCAACATCAAGAATCCAGGAGCTAAGCAAGTCTGAGGTGGAAAGGAGAATGGGCGGAGATCAGTGAAGGAGCAGTTCCATTGTGTAATTGTAAAATGCTATTAACGTGTAGACTACTACTGCCCTAACAACGCTACAAACGACTGGTAAGAGCAACTGCAAGTTAAAGTTGAACATAAGCCAGATTTAAGATTACATTTCCTCTTATAATATTAAACTCACGTATATTTTAGTGTGTGCTGATTTTATGTAAAACATACAGGAAAAAATAATTTCGCCAAGTACCACTTCTGCCCTCCTTTTCACCTCCCCCTACCCCCGCAACACTGAGTGTTTGGAATGGAGTTTGGAAAGATAATGACATTTGGTAGTTCTTCCTCAAGTGAATTTATTGTCCAATTGTGTGCTAAATTTGCCTTTTAAACTGTGTGCCATTGAACAGAAAGTATACCTACAGCAGCCATGGAATTGAGCTGATCGATGTAGAATTCAGGCCAACTTGTCGCTCCCTTGTTTTCTTCCTGGTCCTAAATAGAAAGCAAAAAACGTAATATACCACCAGATATATATACACAACAGCCATAAGCACATCCGACTTTCAGAGCGTCTAGACAATGGCCTAGATAAGCCATTAGAAGACAATGAGATAGAAGATGTCGGTCTTCAAATGTTGGCTCTAATCATCAAACTGTTCCCCCACCAAGGGACAAGACAGTGCTACAGACAGACTTAGGTGTGACAAAGGGGACATTTTCTGAACCACAGATCAAGGGGAATTTATTATTTTATCACTTTTTAAATTTGTATTTTTTAAAAAATTAAAAAACAATGTACATAAAATATTGTATTCGTTTCAGGGGTACAACATGGTGATGCAGCATTTATACATGGTATGAAACGGCAACCATCTGTCACCATAAAAGTTAGTACAGTAGGGGCGTCTGGGTGGCTCAGCTGGCTAAGTGTCCAACTCTTGATTTCAGGTCAGGTTGTGAGATCAAGCCTTGGTCGGGCTGCAGCCTGGGCATGGAGCCTGTTTAAGATTCCTTCCCTCTCCCTCTGCCCCGCACCCCCACACCCTGGCTCACCCTCCTGCCCACTTGCTTGCTCTCTTAAAGGAAAAAAAAAAGTTTGTACAATATTGTTGACTATAAAGGGGAATTGAACTTAGCCACACCATGGTATGATATTGTTTTCCTTCAGGGGCACAATAACATTGGGAAGGGCACAGTGTTTGTTGTGAGGACAAAGGATGTCTAGCTCCTATGAGCACTGAGGACAGCATTCCTCAACTATACGTCTAGATTAAATCCACAAAAGGAGGAAAAGTGTTTTTAAGAATGACCACAGGATTTGGCCAGTTGTTAATTAGACTATTTCAGTTAGTTTACTCAGACTCCAGAAAACAGTAACAATTTTGAAGGGTTTCATTTGATGTAACCAAAACAAGGTACTGCTTCAGATGAAATGGTAGAATAAAGCCTGACCCTGGATGGATAGAAGTAAAACAAGCACACACTATTCACAGGCCCAGCCCTCTTGCTGTGACAGCTTGTGAGTTTGAGAAATGCATCTGAGCTGATGGGAACTGGAACCCAAGGAATGCAGGAACCCCTTTCTAAAGGTTACTCTGGCCAGTCTTTTGTCTTACAAAACAGGGTGACCTGAAGCCAGCACCAGAGCCCTCAGGGACTCTGTGGATAGTAGGTCCCAGCCTGAACCCTCATCTCCCCGCAAAATCAGGGGTCTGTGGCTTCTGCTCCACACGAACACCAAGTCCGTCAGAAGATGGCACTGTAGTTGGAACTTCACAGGCATGTCTGCACACCTATGTGGCTAGAAGGCATTTGTGTGACCTAACAGACTCGAAGAGGAAAATTTCAGAATTCTCTAACTTCACTTTCAGAGAGCACCTTAATACAACTGTACCCCCTGTCCCCTTGGAAGATATGCTGGGCCAGGTACATATAGCTGCTGGGGGATAATGAAGTAGTTACTACCTATTTACTAAGGTTAGAATCTCAGTCTTTGGGATAGCAGGTGGGGCTTTTAATTTCAGCCCTATACTTTACCTCAAAAACACTTTTTGAAGCAAATCTTTCTAGGTGGGTCTACTGCGGTGAGATAAAAGAAATGTAATTTTAAAACTATTCGCTAAGTAGTCACAAAAAGCAGGCAAAGTAACTCGTGCTTACGGTGCCTTAAAAGCCGGCAGTAACAGATACCTGAACTCGAGCAGTTGCACGAATTTCATCTGGAGACTGAACGGGCCAGATGATGGGGACAACGGCTAGAGCAGCAGCTTTGAAGTTGGACTGCATTACACTTGCATGGTTTTAAAAAGCTTAGGAAATCTGATGAGTTTTTAGAACAGTCCTTGGTTACTATTTAACATGTTAATAAAGTAGCTACAATGGCAGTGTAAATGCTGAACCCTTCTCTCCTCCTAAAATGGAGTATTAAAGTTAGCAAAACCCCGCTGTTACCAATGTATCCAGCAAGCCAAGACCTACAGCGATAGCCTACGGTATTTGAACCTATAAAATCAAATAGAAGGTGCCAGATCTTTTTAGTCCCTCAAACTAGGGCAAGTTTCCAAAACTACAACAAAATCCTGTCCTGTGTCTCGGGTCCCCTGAGAGCCTGTCTATGGCAAGCTTAATAGTCATGGTTAACAGAACAGGAGATCATTTTAGAAGCTGAAGATCAGTATACAGAGAGAAATCTTTACACTTTGAAAATGCTTTAGTAATGTAAACATATTAAGAGTAGACCTAGATACTGTAGTCAAAACAGGGGAAAGACAGCTTCATTTTTACTTCACATGCCTCAGAGTTGAGAAAATCATATGAGCAAACGTATGGAAAAGCTTCTCATAAAAGTACTGGTGTCACTATATTCCTAGGGGTGATCCTCAGAGTTCTTCATCTCAGCAATGTGTCTCCAGCTTCCTCTGTGCAGCTCTGGTCCTTCGATACAGATGTGTCCTCCGGTAGCCAAGTGAAACACGTCTGTGAGTCAGCTCTCTGCTCCTACTTTGTGCAGCTGCTAGAGTCTGTAGTTATGCAGAGCCACGGGCCAGAAACAATGAATGCAATTGCTGTCAGGGAGCGGGGATCCCCTCAAGAGCACTGGACACTGAGACAGGCTGAGGGGAAGAATCTCCCCTAAGAAGTCCACGAAAGAAACTGCTGATGCAGTCGAGATGTCTGATATTCCTGGAAAGCACCTGGGTCCTATGTGTTACCAGCCTCTAATGTGTTATTCTTTGAGCCATCTGCCACCCCTCTAGTTTCTTTGTTACAGAGAAACAAGTGGAAAAATGAACAAGATTGTATAGAGGGCATTAGTTGTAATGAAAGCAACAGCAAATCTAACACATTCAGAGCTTACTGTGGGTCAAACATCGATTGTTCTAAGCACTATGCTCTTCATGTAATCTACTGGATGGGGGAGCCGCTGTTTCACTCATGTTAGTGAGGAGGAAACCGAGCAAAGAGAAGACCGGTAAGCCGCCAAAGGTCATCCCATTGGAAATTCAGAGGCAATGGGAAAGAATCAGGGCAACCTCTTTCCTAAAATTAGACTTCAGATTAATCACAAGCAATCTGAAGTAAGTACAAAGCTGGCCTTTCACTCTTAACCACTTAACTGTATAAGAAACTCAGATGTGGTTAGTTGCCAAAAATGAGTTTGCTTTTCCCTAATCCTTTATTGCTATTTTTGCTACATTCAACATTTCTGAATATTATTCTAATTCTGAATATTGTTCTAAGGCCTGATGTCTTACTTGGATGACCTCTGATCCCTTTTCTCTAGACTTTTTCTGTGGGAACTCTTCTGCCCCCTTATCAATGCCTTATCTATATATAATGTGTGTGCATAGAGACAGCACTTATGAAGCTTTTCCCTAACCTGTTCTCCTGTTCTGTTACATACCAGTCTAATAGCGATCTTCACAGGGATTTCTCAAGTGCGCTTGAACATGAGCTAACAGCATTGAGCAGTTCAGGACCCTGAATTGCAAACAAATCCCTCCCTAAATTATACACACCTAACCCTGCTTTTGACCACTGCCTTGACCGATTCCATTACAACTTTTCTCGAATAAGAAAGAATATTAGCTTCATTCTATTCTTTAAAAAAGCTATTTTTCCTTCTTTTAAAACAGATTGTAGGTAACACCAAACGACCCCTAGAGAAGGTTTTGCCCTATGAGAATACAAATTCTAGCAATCACATTAGATCCTTTTACATTCTACCTACAAAATGGCTAATTCATATTAAAATCTAGTTTTGATTTCTTTTAAAAGTGTTATAAACATTTATTTGCATGCCTATTTGCATGCCTATTTTTAGGTCTACTAAATAATTAGCACTGAACTGATACATTTTATGTTGCTAAATTTTCTGATTACTGTTTTTAGATAATATTTGCAAATATCACTTAATTTCAGAGCGATGGGATAGTGGAGTGATGACTACATTGGCCATCTGAAGATGAGATTCCAGAACTTAACTTTTTGGTTTACTTAATCAGGATTTCTTGGTAAGTTTGAGTATCTCTGGGCCTCATTTTTCTTTCTCCAAATTGAGAGGGCAAGGCCAGACTGTTTCTAAAGTCCCTAGAAGTTCTAAGATTCTATAGAACTCTGATAGTGAGGTTTTATGGAAAACCAGTGTGTACTCTCCCTAGTTCGAGGGCCCAATTTCTAAAACCAATGATTTTTTTTTTTTTTATGTTGTTCAGTGACTCAATTACAAAATACTTAACTTTCAACAACTACTTCTTTTATAAGGTAATTAGAAAGGGGGAAAAACATTAATTTTACTATTTCTCTAATCCAACTCCTCCTATTTCCTTGGTAGGTCGATAGTCAAGCATAAGATAATACTGATGGACAAATCTTCCCACTGGATGGAGGCTCTGACACTTCACTTTGCTTTCAACCTACACTAACTAGTTTGAAGCTCTTCTCTTATTATCTACTTTGTTCCCATTATCTCACATTCTGAAGAAACAACAAAACAAAACAAAACCCCCTTTGCTAGAAAAGAAAAGTGGTACAGCACAAGGGACCTTCAAGAACATTTACTTTCTTTTCCTTTAAATCAGGCTTTAATTAACCAACTTAGAAAATAAAGAAACAATAGTTTTTTTTAACTTGGCCTCATTTTTAACTGGCACATTTTTCATTCCAGATCTCTAGTCAGTGGCTAGTGAAAAAAATTCCAAGAGATCCTCCCTGACTCTCTTTAAATGTACAACAGCACATTTATTTTTCTCAACATCACGTTGCCCATAAGAATAAATTTTGTACTATTTCTTTGTACTTTTTCCGCGCTAAACATTCACAGCTATGTCCCAGACTTTCTTCTCTCATGTCATGATCATCTCTCTCTACCAAGCCAAGCTGGCTGTGTTCCCCTTCTACCACGATCGACAGACACCTATTTGAATCCTCTGTCACTCACTACTTCTGGTAACTTATAGGCAGGCAAGTTAAGTGACCTCACTATGTGACTCAGTTTTAATCTCCTTATCTGTAAAATGGGTGCCTACTTCACTGGCCCTTGTGAGGATTTAAAAGATTATTACAAGTAAAGAAGGCACTGAGAACAGTACACACAGAACATGATTGATAAATATTAGCTAGGATGATAAGGATAATATTCCAGAATTTCCAGCTATGGACATTGTTATGCTAGGACTAAAAATTTGGAGGTACATTTGGCAGTGATTGTTCAAATTTAAAACACACCCACACAGCCTGTGTCCTTCCTTTAAGTCTACTTTCACAATGATATACTCACACAATTATATATTTAGCCCACAATTATATATTTACACTTTTTTTTACCACAGTGCTGTTTTGAGTCAGCAAATAAAGTGAACAAATATATGGCAAGGGAGATGGCTGAATAAATTACTTTGTAGCAGTAACACAGAATGAAGGAGAATTATGTAATCGCATTCAAAATGACCAAATATAGTATGGAGGGGGCAGGGCAGGGAGGAATGCCTCCGAAAACCATTTCTCATCTGTAGGGAAAAAATGTGCACATAACATACAAACATTTCTGGAAATAAACACAAGAAAATTGAACAATGGCTACCTCTGGGTAGGTCTTTTCTTACTAACCTTTGTATAATTCAAACTTATTTTGCCACAAATATTCACTATTTTCATAGTTAAAACAGAAGTTCTAAAGCACTGTATATTCTGTTAGGACAAACGCCTTACTTTTTCAGATGTTCTGTGTAACACAAAATGCATCAGGTCAACAAGATCCTGGCAACATTTGGGATGTCTCTGTTCTCTACACCGGGGGCACCCCTCTGTTCCCCACAGCAAAAAGGTAAAAAACATTTCGATGTTGTCTTCCTCATTGGATTTTCTATTTCTATAACATACTACAACCCTAACATCAAATGTTCATGTAAAGGAATTTTATGATTTGTCCAAAGATTTATGTACCTGAAGGATGCTAAAATTTTCAAAATTTCTACCCCTACATATCTGTGTGGCAAATAATTTCTTAGTAACAGCTGAAGACTTTCAGTGAGACTCAAAGCACAGTTAAAAAAATTAAGTCTTTAAGTATAACTTCTTTTGAAATTAACACAGGGCAAATTTTTAATAGGATCATTTCCCAAGTAATAATATGTAAGAACTGGTAGAGTTTTTCTTTCATTTCAGATGCTGTTAGTAAGACCCCAAACAGGCTATACAAAGGTCAATTAATTGCAAAGGACATGTTCTGTGGTTGTTCACTAGACCATAAATCACAGGCTGAAGCAATATGCACTTGGCCAACTAAAGCCATAAATTTCCACATCACTGTTACAAACCTATGAGATTCTTAGATAGTACTTGTGGGAGACATATCCTTTCACTGTCTAGATTGGCTAAAAACCCTCTAACGATGTAGAAGGGTAACTCCAACTCAAATAGTAGAGACATATTAAGGTTTAACTAAATGAACTTCAACAGTAGAAAGGCACTGTTTCAGTATAATACAAAGTAAAATTCATTTTGGTAATTTTTAATATAGGACAAAGGTAACTAAATACTAAGAAAAAGCTGTTCCATTTATGAAAAAAATGGTACTAGAACACATGTTAACTGTGATCATATATAGGATCAAGAAATCCCATCCCTTGTTAACAATCAAAATAGTTACCTGTGGCATTAAATGGTCATTGCGATCTTGTTTTTCATGGACCCAGCCCCATATACTAATGAATTCAACAGATGTTAACTGAATTTACTTTGCTCCTAGAATTTTTACAGAATATGAAAGACAAAGGGGACAGACTGGCCAAAATATTTTATTCTGTTAGGTATGATTCCCTGATGGTCGTGTCATCTACTAAACTCAAGTGCATGATAGGGAACAGGTCGAAGGAACAGGGAAGGAAGAGCAGGTAAGATGGAAGATGGAAAAGTATTTTGTGGAAGTCCTTGCTGATTACTTCTGCTGACTTTCCCTTCCGGCTCAATAATAGTGTTATCAGTATCTTCTCAAAGGACAGTCATGGTGAAGCCTGACAGACCAGGGGTTGGCAAACTTCTTCTGGGTGAGGCCAGGTAAGTGTCTTAGACTTTGCCTGGCCACAGAGCCTTTTGCAACTCTGCGCTGGTACAGTGTGAAAGCAGGTACAGCTAACACTTCCATGAAGGAGCACTGCCCTGTTTCAATAACACTTTATTTGCCAAAAAACATTTAAGTGGCTGGATTGCTGTCATGCCCTGTGCTAGAACAAGCTTGGCTCTCAAGAAGGCAGGAAAGCATCAAAGTTCCAAACGTGGGCATCAATTTTTTTCCAGGTTATCTCCGCTCCTGGAAGCCACTCCCTTTCCAGGAAAGCCCATCCGTAAGTTAGGATCAGCTCACAGAGTACGTGGAATTTGCCTGGTTACCTGCGTTGTTTTCTAGAGAAGTAGGATGTACCATGCCGGAAAAGTCCACCATCTTCCCAAACTCACTGCTCCTTCAAAAGCAATGTAATCCTGCTTGTTCAAATAGGATAGGGGAACCTGGGTGGCTCAGTCAGTTAAGAGTCAGGCGTTTGGTTTTGGCTCAGGTCATGATTTCAGGGTCGTGAGACTGAGCCCGGTCTCAGGCTCCGCACTCAGCGAAGTCTGCTTGGGATTCTCTCTCTCCCTCCTCCTTGCGTGCTCTCTTTCTCAAATAAATAGATAAACAAAATCTTTAAAATAGCATAGCATCCTTTAGTCTTTTAAATCCTGATTTTGGCCTCCAAATCTTTGTCTTGTTGTTCTTTCCCAGGGAAGAGAAACAGCAGCAGGTCCACGGACCTGGATTCCTGAGTCCGCTGCTTGCTCAGTCCTTCGTACAGCCTTCCTTCCAGCCCCTCGCAGTGGGCTAAAACTATACCCTACATTTGACACTTGCCAGACGGAGGCAGTTGGTTTCAAAAATGAATTCCTGTGTTGTCACATTTCATGATAGTCATGCGGTCCCCGGGACAGCCCATCTGGTTACACTGCTTGGCCACTGTCACAATTACACATCAAGTGGATCTACTGCCCAAATCCGGCTGGGCCCACACAAAGAATGAATACAGAACAGCAGCTTCTGCATCTGCCAGGAAACCCAACACCTCCTCCTAAGCCTCCGAATGTCAGTCAGTTTCTGGAAAGACTGGAGGCTGACTTGCAGTAACAAAGGCTTTCATATTTAGCACTTAGAACCATGTCAGAGGCGCAAGTCTCCTTCCCCATTTTTCCCGGTGCTGCAGAACATCTGTATGTTTTTAAGGAGAGCTGTCACATAATTATATAGCAAGGTCTCTGATCCCAGAGACACCCTACTCCAAGTTACCCCTCACAGGGGTCCTTCATATAAGGTCAGCAGCAGGTGATCGATCCTAATTCTCCGAGAGAAGGCTTCAAAGAGTCCACAAATGTTTGGAACCAGCACCCTCACTGACTGTTAGAAAATTCACCTTAGAATGAATTGACAGATGTCTCCTTGTAACTTCAGGCACTTGCTGGCCTTCGTTTTGCCCTTGGGAACTGCATGGAATAAGTCTAATTTCTCCTGCAAATATTTAAACAATTTGAATAAAGCTATTATGTCCTCCCAAAGTCTTCCCTTTACTAAGCCAAAAATTCTCCACTGGCTATACAGCATAAGTTTATCCTCCTCAATTCATAAGTAAATCTCAAATTTTCCATCAGTTTATCACACCCTTATGTCTCCTTTTTGAAAAAAAAAAAAATAACTCCAACAAATATATTTAAATTCCTCTGAAAGGGATTTGCTCGCATGTCAATGCGACACTCTAGAGTGTCTTTAAGAGGGCGTCTGGAAGATTTCTGACCAAAATATCTACCCAAGAAACACAAGTTCTTGCTTTCTTTCTTTCTTTTCTTGTTTTTTTTTTTTAAAAGATTTTATTTATTTATTTGACAGAGATCACAAGTAGGCAGAGAGGCAGGCAGAGAGAGAGGGGGAAGCAGGCTTCCTGCTGAGCAGAGAGCCTGATGCGGGGCTCGATCCCAGGATCCTGGGATCATGACCTGAGCCGAAGGCAGAGGCTTTAACCCACTGAGCCACCCACGCGCCCCAAATTCTTGCTTTCTTGATGGTTTACAACAAATAACATTTATGATTTAGAATAAAAGATACATGTCTCATGAAGCACAGTAAAATATGTGTAGTTCATGTTTTATTAAGTATACATATTGTAACATCATTGGCCATAAACTCAGTAATAAAACAGGTCTTATAAGATGGAGGACACTTCATCTCTAAAACACAAATATAAATTAGCAGAATTTAAAAAGGGTGAATAGGACCTAGGCTCACTAGTTGCTGAGAAACGTTCTGGGAAATTCAAGCTTCATTTATTAAATCATTGCTTTTCAAGTGTTTGGATTCCACTTACACTGCCCTTGCTTCTTTCTTGTACATCATCTTTTCAAACATCATGGGAATTTCTTCCTTGTATGTGTGTGAAGTTGAACACCTCTTCTGACCCCTGAGCTCTGCTCTTTCCAGATATAAAAAGACTCACTAGAATCCATATACGATGCACATTTTCCCACAGAGCCTCCTGCTATCATATCATGTACTCCAGTCTAAAATATTATTCAAGATCTCGGATCATTTAAAATAAGTTAGGCCCTTCTCTAACAATTCTTGAAGTTTACAATTCTATATTGCTATTGATAGAGGATAATTTTTAAAAGGTAAAAGCATGGCATGAACTGATGTCAAAGATTTTGCTGAACTCATTAATAATAAATGAGGGAACAAATAAGATGTTACAACAGGTTCAAAAGCGAATTTACAGGCAAAGGCGTATATAATTATGTAGGTGTAAATAAATGCAAAAATGATCATCAGGAAATAATCAATTGTACTGCTACTGTTCTTTTTTTTTTTTTAACATTTTTCAGATTTCTTAAATAGTTTGAATAATGTAAAAGTGAAGAACACTCTGAAGAGTGCTATAATAGAAATTTTCACTACATTTTTTCCCATTTCAATATAACTACACTGTAGCTGAATAACAGATGCATGACTAGTACTTCCTGGTTGAAGAGGACACAATCTATAAACATGTAATGTGGAAGCCACACTGTATGACTAACACTGCTCTAGGCCCCTCACACCTAAATTACCCAGATGCTCAGGCGTGTCCAAAGCTCTTGCTCAAGAACACCTACCGTGTCCTGACCACTTCACCTCAAACTGCTGGTTTCTGCTGCCTTGCCATGGCTGTGTGGCACGGTTTCTACTTGTACATCACTGAGTTTCTGACTTGAAACCACTGAGACCACTCTACCCTTCCACCTTATAACCAGCTGCACCTGGTTCTCTAGCCTTCCCAGAAATTTGTTGGGCGAGTAGTTGGGGTATTTCTAACAATTCTTGCACAGCTCATCTGAGGGCAGGGAGCTGTGAGCTCAAGTGAATTTTGACCTGCTCCTCATCCCCCCCAATCCCCAGCCAGAAAAAAAGCTGTAATACTCGACCATGGTAGCCTAAGAGTTTGGTCAGGAGCCCAATACCCTTTAGGAGTAACACAGAGCCTACACAGAGAGCAGCAGAACTATAGTGCTGAATGCAGACTTCTCAAAGGCACGACAGGAGCAGAATCCCTCTGCTCATCATGCCCAAAAAATCAGTTCTGAACTGAAACTGAAGAGGCATCTGCTTTCCTTCTCATTCATTTACCCACCCAATAAATAGTCATTGAGTTTTATAAAGGCCTAGGCACTGTACTAGGTATTAGAACCCATGAATAAAAGAACAAAGCTTCTGTTTTCTTTGTTAGTGAGGCATGAAAACAGGACATAGGACACTGAGGAGAACAGGATTTCAAACGTTAGCATTGAGAGTTTCTTAGAATATCACAAACTTCTGACAATAGGTTCTCAGTTATTACAAATATAGTTACAAAGAACTAAACCCATTTGTAGAATTTACTCCCTTTTTTTTCATCATGATAAAAAGAAACAGCCAGTATTGTTAACGCTCCTGCATTTTTTACTAATCTCCAGTCTCTATCAATGTATCTTCTAACTTCAAAATAAAAATCAAATGTAAGCATTCCTAAGCGCAACTGGGAAAAATGGTTTGAGACATTTCTTGATAGCACAAAATGTTACATTAGTGTTCTTTATCTGTCCCAAGCTTTATTTACACTGGTAAAAATGATCCAAAATTTCTGAGTGGGCTAAAAGAAACACTGCGTATTAAAAATTAGCCTTGTGCTACCTCTCAGCCATCTCTCATTTTTGTTCTCCCCCCGAATCACAAACCCTGATAAAAAGTGCCGCTTGAAAGAGATCTGGTCTTCCTACGAGGACAGCAGCAACGGAACAAAGAGAAGAGCAACAATAGGACTTCAAGAGCACAGAGACAAATGGCATTTCTGAAACAGCTCAGGGGCTCAGTTTGTTCGAACACCCTGTTCTTTCCTGAAAAAGCCTTGGCTGACTTTCCAGAACCAAAATCTTGAAAGTCATATGCTACAAGGTCCTGGGGGAAAATGCATTTCATGTGCTGATATATCTAAGAAAAGAGCCACAGTCTTTACCTAGAGCTAAAAGCAGAGACTTTACAGTCCACTTCCTAAACTATGAGGCATTTATTTTATTTATTTTAACAAGTCATTTCTTTGGCAAAGCACGTCACAGCATGGAGTATGACTGGAGCCTAAAAATCTCCATCAGTATAACTTCAACATCTGAAGCCAATTTTAGATGACAATTCCCCCTCATTTTCATGGCAAAGAGAAAGAAACATTCTCCAATTATTATTTTCAGAAATGATACAAGCCCACATTCCCCTGTTGCCTATGACACAAAGGTATACAATGACATAAAACAAATCACTTCTGTGTAGCTTGTTAAGAGTCGAGTCTTTGACCCATATGCCACGACGGAGTGCCACAGACCCAGGTACAATTCAGTCCAGCTGGCTGGTAAATTAACATGTTTGGACACACATCGCTAAACCCGTATGCAGTGTGGAAATCCAATCAGTGGTGTCAATGGCCTTTGTTGCCTCACATCTTGCTACCAGATTTGCAGCTACCAGACCAGCCTTTCAGAATGTCGTAAAGCAGGTTTTGATGTTCTGTAACCTGCTCTTGGGAAAACAATCAAAGTGTGTTTATGATTTGCAATATAATGCTTAACACAAGGCTATAAAGAGAGGGCTTTGGAAAACAGTAATTAAACTAAGCAGAGAATCAGTAAGCCGGTAAAGACATACTCCATTCAGAGAGCCATTCTCAGGATGACTGTGAAAAATGCTAGGACAGGATTAATAGTTCCCCAAAAGGGCGGTCATAACCATACTTCTGATTGTAAGTTATCACTTACTCTCGGCATACTACTGAATTAACGACAGCATTGGTGGCAGAAAAAATAAAACAGAAAAGCATCCGTTAGAAGATGTCACCATCTCAGAAATGCCTAAATGTGAGGACGTCAGGAAGTACATCCTAGAAACTGAGGAAACATAGCCTGTCTTCCCTTACATGGGTGGACAGATAAAAGGATACTATCTTAAGACTGCTTAAGACAAATGTTGTTCCCATACTGCACTGAAGAAGAACAAGAGAATTTAAGACACTGTAATTTAAAGTTGGTATTCTTTGGTAGACTTTCTTACTGTAACCCATTCTAGCTCCACAAATTACTAGGTTCCTGGGATATAAGGAATTTGGAGAACCCCAAATTAGAAGTATTAGCCGCATATTCTAAGTTACACCGGAAGCTCAAAGTTCCTTCCCACTTCATGAGGGGGTGAAGCTCTGAAATGCACTAAGCAGAAAGACTACGGATTCACAAATATTAGGTGTGCTGGCGCTATTAGTGAAAAGAATAAAATAAATATGTATATAGGAAAAGCTCAGGAAAATGGGCTTTTGTTCTTCTTTGATACCACTCCTAGAGCGGATACTTCCTCCCAGTGATGTCTTGCATAGACCTACCTCCAGGAGATGGTGACATCAGGCAGGCTTGGGGTATTCATTCTATGAAAGTAGGTGCCAGAGCATTTAGAGAGTCTGCAAAAGACCAGGGAAGACACCAAGGGTGGGGGTGGGGGGCATGGAATATGATACTTACATCCGACTACAATCTAGGAGCAAGAGGAGCACTCCAGGGCAAGGATGGCAACATTGGCAACATATGCCTCATTCTCCCATCATGTGTCATGGCAGACATTGCTAATTAATTACCACACTGGTCTTACTGAATCCATTCATAATCTCTCAATGTTCCTCAAAGTGCTCCAGGCTTTAACCCCCAACTATTCAGAGCTGGTAATCAAGATAAACCTCTTTGCCAACTCTGTTTGAAGTTAGTCACAAGTGCAGTCAACCAGGGAAGGAAGCCACAGTCCTAAGGAATGCTGAAACCAAGGATGTGCATCCATCTGGAGGGTCTCCTGTGCTGTAGGGCCCTCAGGGACTCACTGAGCTGGTGATAATCAGAGTAAGCAGCTAGTTCTGGATTCTCTGATGTAATAATAATATAATAATGATGTATATAATATAATAATATTATATAATATATATAATAATATTATATTATATAATATAATATAATATAATAATGATGTATAATAATATCCCTTTCCACCAGAGATACAGCTATGACCGAGACACTCAGTGTGTATTTCCAAAACTGCAGGTGCAGAATTTTGGAAGTGAAAGAAGGCGGTGCCTCCGTGCTTCAACATACACAGCCAAGGGGCTCAAAGGGCCTCACAGAGCTGCATTTTGAGCCTTGGTTCCATAACAGCACTCTTGACAAGGACTCTAGCAAAGACTGAGAGCTCCAAGATAGTCCTGTACTGCTAACTCTACAATTAACACATGATGGAATCCGTTCTGTACTAGAGCTGTCAAAAGGAATCTGCTTAAGAATTAAGATTTGGAAGCCTAAACTAGCTGCTCCATGGCAGTTGAGAACCACTCTCCTCCCAGGGATTCCATTCAAACCCAAAATTACAAATTTTTTCCAGCGACTAGAGCTCAAGTAGGAGTGTTCTCTCCATAGCACAGCACCAAAGGATGAATGAATGGCAAGCAGAGAGAGAAAGCCGGGGGAGTTGCTTTTCAAGCCCCCATTCCAGAGGGAAAAACAGATCACCACAGGACACAAAACACCCACTCTCCCCAGGACTCCACATTCATTGATTTGTCAAACCAAGATAGCCTACTTTTTTCCGGCTCTGTATCACTTACTAATTTCTATTGTTGTTTGAATGATTAAATGTGAACGCAAATACAGGGTCATTCTCTCCCACCCTCTTCCAGCTTGGTGTTCCCTATTTACAGGGAAAACGAGGGCTTCCAGAAAGAGGTGTTACTGCAGAAATGCAAGTAGGAGGAAGTCCACGAGAGAGATGATATCCACAAAGCAGATACAGACTCGCTGCTTGACAATGCTATCAAGAACAGGAGTATTTACAGACTGAGCAATCAACAATCCCCAAGTCCCGGAAATGACTTGTGCGCAGAAACTCGTTCAGAATTTAGGCATGGGGCATAAACACACGGCAATTACACATCTCCATTTCTTAACATCCAAAAGAATTGAAGAGTGGAAGAAAGGAGAAAGGCTTTCATGATTTTTACAAACACTCAAGATGAAGGCACTTGGGTTAGAGGAAGAGACACACCAACTGTGGCATTTCCAGCCATGGCCAGTCGGCTTACTGGTGCAGACGTGCTGGCTCTGCACCTGCATGTTACTTGCCCCTCAGGAAAGCAGCTGGTGCCTCAGAGGGACTTCCTGTGTGGGGTGATGGCAGACATCAGTCAAGAGCTAGCTAAAGATGGAAACACAATTTGCCTGGGTCTGGGACTGAGGGTGTACAGAGGTCTAGAGGAGAGGAAGGGTGAACCACACATGGAGCAGTTTCCTTTGTAGTCAACCCAAACAAACATATTGCTGAGTGAATTGTCCATTTTTACACACTTCTAACATTTTATACTTTTGTAGGGCTTTTTATGGGTATTTGGATGGAATGCTTTTCATTTTCCAAACCTGAGTTTTTCTTCTTTAAATGAGCACTTTCTATTCCAGTAATTTTTACTTCAGTTTGCTAAGACATATTGGAAAAAATGGAAGAACCTGAGCGACAGCTTCTTGTATTAGGAACACTCAAACCTCAATGAAGTGATTGACCAGGACAACAAAATACCAGTTCCCTCCCCTCAGAGGTTGGCAACTGATCTGCGGCAGGTATAAATTGTTACAACAACTTCGGAGAGCAATTAAAGGTGAAAATGATCTTAGCAAACAACCCAGTAATTACATGTCTTGGTGTTTATTCCAGAAAAATTCTTGAACACATGCACAAGGTTGCTCCTTGCCACATATCTTTTTAGATAATGAAAAATAGCAAATAAGCATTACCCAAAGGGTATAAAATAATTAAACTGGGGCATGTTCATATAATGGAACATTGAAGTGCACTTAAAATGAAATACCATATGAACATATCCATGCAGAATAAGCTTATAAATACGTGGGCAAGGAAAACACATAAAACCTCCAGAATAGGTCACCTCTGGGCTTCCACTACTATATTTATAATGTCTCATTCCTTTTTTTAAAAATCCATGGTGATTATCATAAAGTGTCAGCATTTGTTCAACATGGGTGTTCATTATATTTTGTACTGTTTGTATATTTAAATTTTCACAACAAAAATAAAATCACCAACCAGGAAATAACAGTTTATCCCATGAGTGGAAGGGAAAGTTTTCAGAAATTTGTTAGCTTTCTAACTTCTAACAAAAAACTTCTAACAAGTTTTCTAACTTCAGGGACTGCATGTTGATCACACTACCCTAGCACTTCTGATGTAAAGGGAGCCTCCTTTTACCAATTTCGGGTGCTCCCAGCGAAGATTTCCTTGCTTTCTTCCCTTATCTACACTGTATCCTCCAAACTTATTATTTCTGCCTCCAAGAGCTTCTGAGGGCTTGTGAAATCTTCACTACTGTTCTACGAAGACCAGGTATTAGGATTTAAGAATATGGAGATGAATGCCAGACTAGCACAAGTGGGAACAAGCAGAAAGTGAGTCCACACTACTGTTTTGATCACAGTCACCATCACTGAAGTAGACAGTGGCAACAGCTGTCACGACCATGCCCCAAGCTCTCTGGTAACTCTGAAATGGCATTATCGCCCTTTGTATAACCATTCTGTGACACTGGTCTCATTTTACAGAGGAGGAGAGAGAAATCAGAGGGGTTCAGCAATATGCCCTAGTAAATGGCACCCTCCCTCCCCCGCTCACCCTTCAAATGGCCTTTAACTATGCCAAGTATTTTCTCATAGCTATTACTTGCCTTCTGTTTATCTTAGAAAAAAATGGTGTTGCACACACATTACGATACCGTTTAGAACAACTATGGGGGGACAGCGGCAAACATAATTTTGGAAGCTGGCAGGCAGATACCTTGACTGAAAAGGCCTTTGGAGATCATCTGTTCCAAGGCAAGTCCTTTTACTGACAACATCTCAAGGCTGAAAAACAGAGGCCTATGCAGAACCAGAATGTAAAACCCAAACGGGGGACTACAGAACTTGTCCAGAATATTTTAGATTTGTTCACTTCTCCAAACACCAAGGAAGAGAGAGAGGATTTGGTTCATTCTGTAGGCAAGTTTGTTTACTGCTTCTTCATTAATGAAGCTGGGTGCCTGCTGGGTATCAACACAAAACTATGAGCTCAGGACCATTCTGCACACTTTAAGACAGGGGTGGTAGCTGGCACAGCTGGAGTGATAGAACTGGTTAACCCTAGAGGGAAAAAATGCCCAAAATTGATGTTATTGAACAAAGGATTATAGGACAAGGAGGCACACAAGTACTCATGAACTGATCACCCTTTTTGGAATACAGCATTGGTTTAAGGGCTGCCAAAAGGAGGGAATCCTTAAATTTTCTACCCCAAATCTAAAACTAGGTATTCATTTTGAGAGCACTGGTTTTTTCAATAAAGAGAAAATAAAGCAAGGAAGTGGGTCACTAACTTTGAGATTATGCTTAGAGGGGGGAAGGGGAATGAGAAACATGGCTTCAGTGGGTTTCTGGGCAGAAGATGGAAGAAATCTCACCAGGGCCAAGGTTCTCATGTTTTCACATTATTGCCTAATAGATATATGGTACTGAAAAACATTGGGTGGTTTACAGATTCACCTTTGTTTTAATGTCACCAGGGAAGAGTGAAAAAAGAGAGGAGACAGAAGGGAAAAAAAGTCCCCAAGCTAGACAAAGGAGAGGTCAGGGAAGCCAGGGTTGCCATGACAACCCAAGCACTGGTTGCATTTTAAATAATATTTATTTTTCCTCCCAATTTCAGTATAAGTATGTGGTAGCTTTGTAATGTTCGAGTTGGCTAGGCTGAACAGCATGTTTTCTTATAGGTTTCTGGGTATGGTGAGCCGCAAGAGAGATTCTCACAGGAGATGTGGAGGGCAGAAGTGAAGCAGCAGCCATTTTGTAGTTCATACATGTTGTCTTTAGCTGCTGGCTCACCTTGTTGGTGTGGAATAGCTGGCAGGTCTGTAACTGCTCCACCTTCCCCTGGATCCTCCCTCGGCTTCTCCTGGGCCAGGTGTATGTATGCTGAGCTCCATGACTAAAGGTTCAGGCTTCTGCAGGACACCCATACCCAAGTCAGAGGCGGACAGAACTGACGTGGACTTCAGTCTGTCCTTGTGGACTCCAGCCTACCCTCGCTCTCTTCCAGTTTATATCCACCCTCCTTCCCAACTGTGTGCTCCAAGGAGCTCCAGCAACAGAAATAAAGACAACAGCCTTATGGATAGTGCTCAGTCATCTTCCATGCATGTGTCAGGGTGAATCGCTGCTCTGTGTTGCTGCCAGTAATCCTGCTTCTCTGAAACCTGACCATACAAATACACTGTATGTACTTTTAAAAAGAGCAATTTTATTTTTACAACTGGGGGAAAATATTCCAAAGTAAGGAGCAGAGAATGTACTGTAGAAAATTTGGGAAATATCTGTATAAGGAAAAAAATTAAATCACCCACAATCCCACCAAGCAACTGTTTCTGTCTGCCTACCTCTAACTTTACTCCTTTGCAAATTTTTGACGGTACTACTTATGGTTTTATGACTTTTCTTTCTTTTTTCTTTTTTTAAAACATGCTGAACAATTTTCCATGCCATTACAATTTCTTTGAAAACATGATTTTTCAATGGCTACAAAATACTCTGTTAGGGTTGTGTGCTATCATATAAACATCCTCTTTTAGTTGGTTACAATCACGGGCTTTTAGGAGCAACACTACCAAGAACTGCCTCACCCTGGTATATTTCTCATCACTTCCATGGGATCAATTCCTAGAGGAGGAATGTTTCAGGCTGTGAACCCATATTATCAGGTGGTTTTGATTACTATCTTCAGGTCAATCAGCATCTCATACTGAGGCCAACGTTCAAAATACTTATCAACCAGCATAGCATGGGCACCAATGAATCGGAATCGACGATGTAATGTGGGAACAGGGTCTTAGAGTCCCCTTTGCTCCATGCCAGTAGTTAAAGCTTGAGTCATTGGGGGGAAGTAGTAGACCCTTGTGGGAAGGGTGACTGTCACAGAGATTTTTATCAGGAGGGTTCGAGGCAGCTGCTTTTTACCAAGGAAGTTGGCAATATTTTGACAGTTACCATAGTTTCACTGAGGTATACCCATGTTGGAGTTTCTTTTCTTTTTTTAAACTATGTTGGAGTGTCTACATGTCTTTCTCTTCTCCAGGCTGAACAAACCTCAGTTATTTCAGTCTTCCCCCACTGTGCCTCCTTTTTTCAAAAGTTTAGCCTTTCTACAGATTTCCTAACAAGGCCTACAAATTTGTGTGTTGTGTAGTGAAGATCAGATTAGGTCAAAAGTCTAATGTTGACCTTTTCAATATTGGAAGGGACAAAGAACAAAGTATAAACCAAGAACAGTGCACGTGAGCATAGGTCAACTGTTAATAGGAGCCGGTGTCTAGATAATGGGATAAAAGCATGACAACATCAGCCCTTTCACTGCTCTAACTGCTAGATAGGACAAAGTGGTGAAAAAACTGTTGTTGCCTGAGTCACACACATCTACCCCCAAAGATTGGTGGCTCCTTCCTCCGTGCCCCAGAGCCTGTTTGCTTACCTCATTATGGAGCTTATGACAAGACTTGGCAATTATTTGATCTTATCTGCTTCTCCTACCAGGATCATCCACTCCAGGAAATTTGATTTATTTGTTTAACCATCTTCAGAATTTAGCCAAGAGTCTGCCCTGGAGGAGTACTCAATACACCTTCGGTGAATCACAAACCATCCTGCCCCTCACCAAGAGCATGACTTCATGGAATGAAGCCCCAGATACTCCAAGTCAGTTGTGTCTTAGTGGTTCAGCATGGACTTATATACAAACCGTCATCTGTCAGAGTCAGGGAATGTGCAGACAAGGCCAAGAGCTTCAGAGCCTACAGAACCTGGAGACGCCCCCCAATATCCAGCTACTGTGCTCCCCTCATTTATTCTTTTAGAGAAAGAATAAGGGCAAAATACATCCCAGTCTTATCTCTGATCACTTCTACTTCTGCCACTGTCTTTAACCCCTTAGCACTTGGGTGTACAAATGCCAACTGGAATCCATCAACAGGTGAAAACTCAACGGCAGGAAACCAAACCAAGTACTTGTTAAAAAGGTCTAGAAATACAATTACTGACATCTAGGTTTTGCCCGTCAACAGACTCCCTCTCCCAAATTTTGATAGCTAACAAAGTGAACACATGAAAATCCAAAGCTCACTCTACAGTGTGTTTAAACAATTACAGTAAAGAAAGGATACCTAGCTTCCCTTCTTTCTCGGGTCTTCCAATGCCCAACTACTGCTTCTCATCCCAGCCTACCCACAGCAGCTTCTCATTAGGATACTGGAAACAACTAGAGGATGAACGTATCATCTTGCCTCCTTGTTTTACAGCTAGCTTGTCTGACAGTTGTGCAGAAAGCCCATGGTTCCTCTTGACTTAATTCCACCACTTCACCCTATGTTCCTTTAAACACAGGAGGCCCTCGACTCTCAAGGAACTGAAAGAGCCACACCCTGACAACCGTGCACAATACAACTTTAATCTTTGTGTGTGTGTGGTGAAAGGAGAATTGCTTTCTGTGGAGATGAGTGGGGAAGTGATCCAATTAAGATATGCAAGCCAAATGAACGGAGTGAATGAAAAACTAGCAGCTGCATTTTCAGTCACTGTTCCTGCATGTCTTCAAAGGCACCAAGCACCAGGCCCAGGTTTTGCTCACGTGGCCACATCTTCCCCACAGCCAGGTCAGGCCAGGTTCTTAAAGTAGTTAATGAAATTTGAGTCAAACACACCCTCATCAGCAGAATAAAAATTCATCTTCTCTGCAGAAGACCCAAGAAGATAGAGACATGAAATACGGAGAATCCAAGGCCATTTACTGAACCCTTGGCTTTAGACATCGGAAACAAGAGGAGGGCAAGTGGTGCTCTCCTCAAATCCTGATCTTGGACTCAAATTCCTGAGGACACTACAGCTAACGGTATCCAGCGCCACTTGCCTACTCGGTAAGCGCTGAAGCCCAAGGAGGGGGAGCAAGTGTTTTCCGGAGGCCTGTAAGGACCAGGTTAGTGACACAATTCGTGCAAATCACTCCCGTGAAGAAGCACAATTAAAGGTTTCTGCCAGGGCCCATATGATTGTCGTCGCCGAGAGACAGTATACGCACCACTTTCTTCTCTCTCTCCAAAGCCCTCTCCTTACTTTTCCCAGGGTTTAAAAATCATGTTAACAATAAGCAAATACAGCATGGCCAGATGCCTTTCGTGGTCAGATGGTTCATTGTTTAAAAAGTTTCAGTTTAAAATCCAAAAGATTGTTAACAGATGCAGTTTCTGGCTGGAGACTGGGAAAAACCTCACTTAAACAAAAGAGTATGTTGTGATTGGAGCTAAAAAGGGAATTACCTTTAAAGATAAGAACCACAAACATTTCCTATTTGAAAATACCTCCAGCCCCACCAACAGGACCTTTTTGTGGTCCTTTCATGAATGTTAAAAAACATTTGACAGTGGACTGCCACAGAGGACCAACGAAGGCAGACCAACCAGTCCAGTCATTTTTACAGATTTGTTTGGACTTTCAACAAGGCCACAACATCCATCTCTTACTCTCCCCCGGATTACTCAATTAGGCAAGCCGCCAATTAATTTCTTTCCAATTCTTTTAGTCCTAGAAATACTTCTGCTGCTTTCGTTTTGGCTCTAGAAATGGATTTTCAACTAGAGAGTAGATAGAGGCAAGTGTGAGAAATGAGCGCAGGGCTTGATAATCAGACAGCCGCTGCTGGGACTCAAGTCACCATTGGGTGGAAAAGAGCCACTTGGCTGAGGAAGGCCTGGCCCCATCCTCCGTTCCCAGTCTCATTTGCCTCCACAACTACTATGCACTTTCACACAGAAAGCCTGCTTTTCACCAACTCATGTGTCTGTTTCTGTTGGCTTTCATGGCCCCTGACTCTATGGCTTCACTATGTGTGAGAATGTCTGTAATGCCCTGGGTTCTAATCTTGAAAGATGGAAAAATCTAAGAAGCCATGAGTCTGTAGCTTTCCCTTGGCCTGAGAAATGGATGTGGTTTGGCTTGCTGGTGACAAGCCTGATTTGAAAAGGCTACCTAAGATATGGTCCAAGAAAAACAGTCTGTTCTTAGGAATAAAGATGGCCACCATGGGCTCCATTTCGAGAATAGGCAATCTGTCCCTTAGGAGATCACATTATATATATGATGTTATATATAAACATCATGCCCTTTTCATGCTTAAGTTTTTGTTCTCGTAGTCATTGTATTATTTCCCTATTTATGACAGCGCCCCGAAAGGTCAGTTGCAGGCCAAACACAGAGCAGAGTTTTAATATTTTGAGGCGCTCTAATCAAGAAAATCCTTAACTCAGCAACGCTAGCATCCATTTTAAAGTGAGGCAGATCTATAACCCCATGGAAATCCCTAAAGAGTTAAAATGGCTTTCCCACTCAGCCACTACTTGGCTGTCATGTAAGGAATCCGGGCTGTAAGAATGAAGCTAGCAGGAGGACTGTGCTTTCAGGGACCTGTGCAGTCTGGCCAGGTAGTGGTAGGAAGGGCCCATCCAGCAAGAAATGGGATTCTGAGGTCAGGGGTCACATCCGTATCTATCTTCCTACGAAAAGGCAACCTTGCCATGAGCACATGAGACAGGGTTTGCAAGGGGATTTGATAGGCCTGGAAATTGAAAAATGAGCAGCAGCTGCAAGTCCAAGGTCATTACTATCCTCCAGGGTTTGCCTTTTCTAATCTAAGGGGCAGTAGTTTCCATGATTAACTTTCAATTGCTGTCAGGGGTGTAATAAAATCTGGGAAAGAAGAAAACTTTCCCCTCAGTAAGCTGCTCCCATTTTCCTGCCCTTTCCTTTCCTCCAGTGTATATTCTCAATCCTCACTTCATACTGTTTCCTAACTTGAAGAAAAAAGTCTTCACTCAATGTCCTATGTGCATACAGGCACTTGAAGATTCTTCCTTTTCAGTTCCAGGGCGTAGGTCTTTAAGATGGCCTTGTGAAAAGGTCCCTTATTTTCCACGACCGTACAATGCCATCACTTCCAGAACTGAACACTTTTAATTTTAAAATCCTTTCCCAGTGTATTACATCTGTTTCCTGAGCCATGACAATCAGTTCAACAACAGAACCATGCACAAAGAGAAAAGAGTACACAGTCCTTCACAAGCATGTTTTCCTGGTTACTACTAGATTAGGAATCCTTACAACTACAACTTGGTCTGATCTGGTAGCAGCTCAGAAACCATACAGAGAGGTTATAGCTGGACACGTCTCTCAGCAAAGGCCCCCAGAACCAAACTCCACACATAGTTTTATCAACGGTAACTGCTCAGGTGGAAAACTAATTGTGCTTTCAATTTATTTTGACAGTTCAGTATAACACTAATGACAAATTAGTGGCTCAGTCATCATACACTTATTTCAATGTGTTCTGATGCTGGAGTTACAAAGAGGAGTTATGCCATGGTGCCTTGCCCACAGAGACACTGAGTTGGGCTGCCAAGGGGCACATTCTCGCTATTGCAAGATGTTTCTGGAAGGCCAGCATGGCAATCAAACAAGGCAGCAAAGAGGCAGAGGACCTGGAAGAGAAGTCACGTGCAAATGCACTAGTTGCATAAGAAAAGGGTCCTCGGACTCATACTGTGCCTTGAAAAGACATTGGACTGCTACAGTTTGTTCCTGTTCTTTGCCTTGAGGCAAGGGTGAGTAACTACAGAGTCCACTGTCCTGGAGACAGGTAACATTTCCCGTAGGTGCTAGCCTGCCCTTCCTGTTTACCCCATCTTGATTCAAGTTTCTATTAGAACAGAAGAAAAAGTGACAAAAGACGGCCATGAACTTGATTGGTTCCAAAACTGGGGTGGGCACAGTCTGAGAATTTTCACAGGGTTTAAAGATGGCAGAGTGAACTTTATTGAGGAGATATGGTCCATGGGGTGATGCCCACACCGGGACTGCTGATATCCATCCTCCCCTTCTTCAACAGTAACAGGACCTAGATAAAAGATGCTTTCTTTGCAGGCAGAGGCCATGTAGCTAAAGGTAGGATGTGAGGGGGAATTCAGGTGGATGATTCCCAGGACATGTCCGTAAGAGGGGAGCTGGGGAAGGATGTTGCCTTCTTCCCCTTCACACCTCATCCTCTGAAACAGCCAGAGAGATACCTGGGACCATGAGGACAATGCCACACCCTAGAGGCACTGAAATGTAAAGTTGCTAAGAGATGGGAAAGGAAGATTGAGGTCCCAGAACACTACTCCTAATCCACCGAGATACCGACTTTCATGTAAAGAATGGGTGGAAACTTTGATTTTTGTGTACACCACTATGGTTTTGGGTCTCAGTTGCACAGGCTTACAAATAATGGTTATAGGTGTGGAGGACATGGGGAGGTGTCCAACAAAGTGTCCATAAAAATATCCAAGGTGTCAGTATTGTGCTGCACACGTAGCAACAAGGCCACGATCTGGTTTGTACATCACGAAGAGCTGCCTGAATTTCAGTGGTGAAGAGGAAAAGCAAAGGGCACAAAAAATGATAATTTCCCAGTCAACCATAAACACAATGAATCTCTTACCTTTTTCTTGCTACAGTATATTTGCCATTTTTTCTCAGCTGGAAGTGCAAACATGGCTTCCCTGTGTTTGTCTGTCAGGTCAAGTTCATCCTGAGGAAACAAAATAATAATTAGTATTTCATAGATTAAATGTTATTCCTATAGGAGAGGTTATCAGCATCATTACAGAAAAGAAAAACAAAAGCAAAAACCAACATATATTTCAATGAACTTGGGAAAGACCAAGAAGGCAAGGTACGTGTTGCCACCATTAAGAAAGCCCGTCTCTGGCATGGGGCTGAGTCTTGAGCACAGAAAGGACGAGGCTCACCCTACACCTACCGAAGGGTGTGGAAAAGTGGGCTGAGCACGGACAGAGTACCCTGAGAGCACCCGCTGAGCGTTAAAGGCCATCAGGGCTCCGGAGTTTGGATTACTCATATTATAGATGAGGGTTCACTGGCAAGGGATGGGGGCTCCACAAACACGGAGTATGAGGCTAGACCTGAAGAACTTGGACATGAGAGGAGGAGACCAAGGGAACTAAAGGCAGGGGCACAAGAACAGACGGGGTGTGTTTGGGGGGACAGTGAGCAGCTTAGCGGAAGCACGGGAATGATGCAGAGAGTCATCACATGAAAGGTTTGAGAGGCAGGGAGAGACCAGTTTGTGAACAAAAGTCTTAAATGCCAGAATGAGTTGTTTATTCTCTTGACCCACGAGAGCTGATGAAGACTGTGCGGAAGCACCTGGCATCTTCATTATCATAAATCCCACTAATATTTATTCAGCATTTTATGCACCAAGCATCATGTGGCATTGTCTCGGTCCCCACAACCCTGAGTCCACTCATTAGTACATCCTCATGGGAGTAACGCTGCCTGCTGTAGTTCAGCTGGGGGAAATTTAGGTGGGAGACTGGGTAAGTAACTTGCTCCAGACCTCACACCTGGTAATGACGGGGCCGGTTTTCAGCCCGCAGCTGTCCAACTCCAGAACCCAGACTCGGCCTCTCAGATCCATGTCTGGAAACATTAATTTTACAGGGGAGAGCAGCTTAGATTGGACACGAAGGGAAGGCAATTTACAAACATCCATAACTAATGAATAGCAACAACAGGATAATGAATATAAAGTGCTTAGAGAAAAGCTCTTGGCATTTAATAACTCAATCATCCCTGGTCTGTATTACTGGTGTGGAGCTTCTGGTACATTTTTCTTAGTAGAGGGAAAGTTCTCTAGGTGAGGGTGCAGACTGGTGGGTGTGAGACAGATGAAAAGGTGCTGTAAACCAAGGCACAATGAGGCTTCGATCCCTGAGGAATATAAACACGTTCCCCCTCTGAATGCCTTCGGTATATACCTGTAATTCTGCCTCCTGTAGACACAGGCTTCACACTTCATACTCCTACCTCCATTTATCATTGAGTCCTGTTATTTCTTCCGTGAAAAGTGTCACGATTTTTCCTTTTTTTGATTCCCAATGAAACCACCCAAATTTATGCTCTAATAACCGCTCTGTCGGCTCCTGGCAGTAGCCTCCCCACTGCCTTCTCCACCCTCCCCACGCACACCCAGAATTCATTAAAGCAGCTGTACTTAAGCCTGAGAGAACCTCAGCATCATCTGGGGGGCTCCTTAAGTCACTGATCGCCCAGAGTTAAGGATGGAGCCAGTGGGAGCGAATGTGAACATCTGAGCATCTAAAAAGTTTCCAAGTATGGCTGATGCTGCTGCTCCGGGTACACTTTTAAGAGCTGCGCCTTCAAAATCGAGCTCCTATGCGGTTTTGAGCTCCCAGTTCAAAAAACTTCATTAGTTCCACACACTGACAAAATGCATTATGTATTCCTCAGCCTGCCTTTGATGTTTCCCATTTAAAACCCCAATTTAGCCCTTCTGCCCTTATTCTGTTACCACCTACATGTCCAGGGCCCAGCCACTCAGAGCCCGATATACTGTGAGCTTCCTGGGGAAGCGACTCATCTCCTTAAGTCTCTGCTTCCTCATCTCCAGGATGGGCATATCATTCCTCTTGCAGGGCTATTGTGAAAATGAGCAACATGGACTAAGTATGGGGTAATGCTTGGCACAGGGCAGGTAGCTGGGTGGCTGCAGTATTGTTATTTCTCTCATCATTTACACATAGATCAGGTGCTATTTTCTTTTAAGAGCAAGGTAAATAGTTAAGTCACTAAAACACACACCCATGTACATGACACCCTAAGCGCAAGAAACTAGTTAAGAATTTTAACAATGAACAATCAGGGAAAGAACAAAAGATATTTACAGAAAATCCCACTGTGAGGGAACATGCTAAAAATGTTAAGATTTTTGCATACAACTAGTATATATACGAAGTGATTATTTTTCTTACTTTCTTCTTTTTTTAATTTCCTGTTAAGTCATACTCGCTCTCACCTATTGATGAATGAGGAAAGTACTGTGACATAAATCACTTCCCGACCGCTGGGGTTTTTCTTTGGGTGGGGGGAGCAGGTTCAGGTCAGTTATTCAAACAGCTCAATAATATGGCGCTTACTTTGGGGAAAAGGTCCGGGATTTGTGAGAGAAAACAATACTACTCCTGTAACAGCACTGTTTGTGCTAACTGAGCAGAGGTATAAACAGGTAAAGCCTAAAACCTAAAAATTCACAGCAAAGAGTATTAATAAGTATTAATACTACTGTATTTTGCTGTTAGAGGTAGAATAATGCTTCACAGTTGAACTAGGACTTAGAAGCAGATGGTTTTAAGGAAAAAGAGAATTTCCAGAAAATTAAAAAAAAATTTTTTTAATTGCTACAGGGTCACTGGTTATAATTTTGAATTACAGTAAGAAAATGGGGGGGGGGGTAGTGCCTGGGTGGCTCAGCCAGTTAAACGTGGAACTCCTGATTTTGGCTCAGGTCATGATCTCAGAGCCATGAGATCAAGCTCCATGATGACCTCTACACTGAGCATAGAGCCTGCTTAAAAGATTCTTTCCCTCTGCTCTTCCAACCCCCTGACTGCTGCAATGCTTTCTCTCCCTGTCTCTCTCCCCCAACACAAATCAATCAATCAATCAATCAATCAATCTTTTAAAAATACTACAATTTAAGAAATTTAAAGAAAAAGAAAATGGGGAAGAACTAAATGAATGCTGATAAAAGTAAAAGCTCACAACTACTGAGCACCTTCTGTGTGCTCAGTAGTACTGTTTTATATGAATTAATTTATTTTCACAACAGTCCTATTAAGTGGGTACTGTTACCCCATCTTCCAGAAAACTGAGTCCTAGAAAGATTAAGTACCTTCCTCAAGGTAACCAAGCTAGTAAATGGTGGAGGAGGAGCTGGGGTTGGAACTATTTTACAGAGCCCACGTTCTTAACCACAAGACTGTCCATTCTGTTGATCATTCAGCAGGTAGGTAAAATCACAACACTGATGCAAGTATGAAAATGTATCCATCTGCTGCACTCAAAGCCTACGGAGTGTCCACAAGCAGAAAGAGGAAGATGCTGCCATCAGCCATCCCTGAGTTCCAGGTCTGGCTCTCATCTGGTTATGTAACCTTGTGCAAGTGACTTAACCTCTGGACTTCAATTTCTTCACCTGAAAAATGAGAATCATAATATATATCTGACAGAATTGTCTCAAGGATTAGCTCATGCAACCAAATTTTGTTTTGTATTTATTAAACGCGAGGCACTATGCTAGGTGCAAGGAACAAAAAAGTATCACGGAGCTCATATTCTTGAGGGAGAATAAGGGAAATCAAATAATCTCATGAACCAGGATACGATCACACAGGAAGCTGAGCTCTGACAGTCTGCCTGTTGTGGGGAAAGGTAGGGCAACGAAGACTGCCCCAAGGAAGTGAAGTGAAAGCTGAGAGATGAATAGGAACTAAATAGGTAAAAAGCACAGCAGGCAGTGAACAGTAGCTTTGAAGGATACTATGAACTTTGGTCTTTCTCTTAAGAGCAACGGGAGGTCACTGGCAGATTCTGAGTAGGAATGACATAGATTAAATTAGATAATGACTGGGAGTGCCCCGGCACAAGGCCCAGAGTGTAATAAGACCCCCACCCCTCCATTCCAAAAGTATCTCTGCTCTGACTCATTCCATTTTAATAATATGGCTGAATCAAGCATGCAAGACTCCAAGAGACTATCACACACAGCCTTAGAGATCAGTCAACACTTCCTCGCTGTCCTACCCATTCCAGGATGCTGGCCAGACATTACAAAGAATACAAAGATGAATAACAGACCTTGATTTCATGGAATTTAAGAATCTAGTAAGGAAGACAGGATGATAGATAGAAAGCTTCAGTCGTTCCCTTTCTTTTCAGGATAAAGTCCAAAATTCCTCAGCAGGTAGGTAGAGGTCCCTTGTGATGCACTGACTTATCCCTTCTCCTTTTCTGCTGCCACCAGCCACCTTTTAGCACTTCTGGTCACAAGTTGCCCACTTTTTAAACTTTTGCACCTGCTGTTCCCTTTTTTCAGAAAGCCTTTACCACCATATCTAAGGATCAGTCCCATTCATCCAAGCTCTTGTCAAGGTAGCGCGTATTTCCCTCCACATGGCCCACCTCCACTCTCCTGGATGAGCCGCTCCCCTATTCTTGCCTCTACTTAGGGCATTTACCACATTGCGACTGGCACATTATTGGCTTGTCTGACTCCTGTCCTGGACTTGTGCCCAGAGGGCAGGAACTGAATTTGTTCTATTCATCTCTGCCATTAATTAACTAATTATTGTTCTGAAACAGTATGTGACATGGCTGGATTGCCCCCTGCCCACAAAAAAGTAAGGGGAGGGCACGTGGAAAAGCCAGGAGGAAGAAAGGGAGGGACGAAGGGAGAGGATTATTGTAGGATATAGCAATCATCAGCGTATTTCGAAGATTAACCCCTCCCCTATTCTGGGCAGTAAAATGTACATACACTGAAACATACAGATTTAATACAATCTTCAGTTTGGCCAGGGTAGGCACTGAAGTGGCTGTAGCCCTTTATACTTGACAAACTGGTCGTGTCATCTCACTCTCCATTAGCAATAGATGGCAGCTCTAGTTACCCCACATTTTCACCAAAATTTGGTGCTATGTCTTTTTAATTTTAACCATCTAGTTTATTTGAAGAGTTATCTCAATGTAGTTTTAATTTGCATTTCCCTGATAACTGGTGCTGAATATACCTTCTCACGTGGCCCCTCCCACGTGTTATTTTGTGAACTATCCAAGTCTTCTGCCCAGTTTCACTGAGTTACCTGTCTTTATTGCATTAGAGATATTTGTTACCTATTTTGGAAACAGCTTCTTGGTCCTGGGTATATAGAGACTATTTCTCCTAGGCTATAGCTTGCCTTTTTATTTTGTTAATAATCTCTTTTAATCACTACGTATTTTAATTTGAATGATGTCTAATTTATTAATCTTTTCTTCTAGAGTTAGTGCTTTTTGTCTTCTCTGAGGGATCTTTGTAACTTGCAGGTGAAGAAGTATTCTACAGTTTCTTATGGGAGCTGCCTAGTTTTAGTTTTAGCTTCTGTGTTTGAATCTTACTCCATGTCTCCTAGACCTGATTCCTGCGGTCCTTCTTTAAATACAGAATGGCTGGATGCCTTTTGCCTTCTCTCTTTTCAGGCTACTGGCACTCATTTAGATATACTTGTGGACAAGGAGGGCAATAAAATCACAGTTGACAGAGGAGGAAAAAGAAAGTCATACAAACTAATTTGAAAGCCACCTTGACATATTAGGTCCTTCAAACTCTGACATCACTTCAAAGTAATATTACAGATTACAGAGATTTTTCATTTTAATACTTAATCCAAATATTGAAAAAGGCAATCCTGGAAAACAAAGCCGGATCACTATATCTCAGTACCTCTTTACATGAGATTTTTTAGAAAAAGTACATCTATGGGGCAGAAAGCCAACTGGTGGTTGTCTGGGGCTAGAAGCAGATGGGACTGATGCAAATGGGCAGGGTGGCTGGAGAGGTTCCGGAGCAGGATGGTGGCAATCGCTGCACAGCTGCATCCATTTCCTAAAACTCACTGAACTGTACTCTTACAATAGGTGAATTCTATAGAATGTAAAATTACATCTCAATACGCTGCTAAAGAAATAGAATCAAGCTTGGTTGTTGGAACCCTAAGGAAAAGAAAAAATTCAGAGTAGAGAAAATATAACCTTAGGTAAACCATAAGGAAGGAAATTTCTGCCTGAACCAAATTTCTGATAAACCAAGGAGTTGGCTTAGAAGAGAACCTGATTGGATGTGTGTGGGGGGGGCTGGGGGGGGCGTGTAAAGACAAGGAAAAATGTGGTCCCCTTTAGGATAAGTCGTTTGCTCTGGGAACTGTTAAAATTTCAGACACAGCTTTTGTTTGAAACCAAAGATCACTTCCCTTGAAAATTATATATGGATTCTATTATTATGCATTCCATTTAGACCAAGAGATAGTATTTCCCCTAAGGCCCCTTAATATTAAATTAAATGATAAGTTAAATTTAATGATAAATCCTCAAGAACCTTCTCAGTGTTTTGTTTTTCATTTTTCCCTATTGGTGGCTCTACAGAAAAGTGTTGGCTCCTCTGTGTCTCTGTGAATTAATAAGCAAGTTTTCCACGGAGATTAACAAATGTAATTAGCCCAAATCCCAGGCAGCATCCTGGAGGCTCCTAGATCACCTTACTTTTTGTTTTGTTTTGTTTTGTTTTGCTTTACAATCATGCTAAGTCAGATATTATTTTGGGGACTGTCAATTAATGCCAAGACAAGCAGAACAAATTCAGTTCCTACTCCTACGCCCTAGACTTGGATCGCCCAGCATCCTTCACTGGCCACAAACTTTTCTTTCATATTATGCCTTGTTGGACAGAGTTTTAAGTTAAATGAAGGAAAATAATTTAGCCAGTGATAAAAGGCGAAACATTCACACAAAGCACCATTCCTCTTCCGCTCTGAACTCAAGCTTCTTGAAAACTAAAACCAGCAAACAAAAGCCTATAGGCTTTTCTTAGAGAACATATCATGTTTTTAATATCTTCATAAAATATATATTTGATATATAGTATCTTGGAAAAAGGTATAAATGACACACTTTTTATTAAGAAAAAAGTACCTCTGAGAGAAATCCAGCTGTGGGAACTAAAGTTCTAGGCTTCATCACTAACAAAGCGTATTATTAAGACCCACTTCTAAAAGGTTCTGTACAAAGAAATCTCACTGGTCCTACACTCCACAGAAGCAGGCAGCACTGTAAAGAAATCTATATAAATCATAAAACAATTGGCACAGTACAAATAAATCTAAGGAAATGGATTGATTTGCTAGATAAAGCAAGGGAAGGAATTTTGAAAAAATATACAATAAGGGTCTTGAATGAGTTGAAAGAGCGCTTTTCAGAGACTTAGCTAAATTGAAATAGGGAGTTATTTATAAAACGTCCAAAACAATATTGAAAACATTTACTCTTTGAAAATCCACCAAATCAATACATTTCAATGAGCCAACAAATATGTTTCCAGATTACAAGAGAAATCTTTAACAAAGGAATTCTGGATTTCTATTTCTAATGAGTCAAGCTAACTACTCACACACATACTAATGCATCATGTGGAGGTAGATGGACACGCAATTAATGCTCTGTCGGGGTGGGGAGAGAATAAAAAAAAACGAGGAGACATGAAGCTAAGACAGGTCCTGGGGTCATCCTGTCAATCAACTTGCGGCTTTGTATGCTTTTATTTTTGCTTTTTTGTGGTCCTTGACCAGGTAGCCAGCCAATGTTGAGGTCTGACTCAATGTTCAGACCTCACGAAATTTCTAATTATTCTTACTCAGACAAAGCTAACTTTTCTCCTTTAAACTGCATATACTTCAGGTATTTGCCCACAGCATGGAGGCCCAATTCACCCACCCTGGCCCTACCCACCAAAGACTTCCCCACATACCTCCAGGCAGCAATGCTCCAGGTCACTTCACATACACCCTAAGTTAGCCCTGGCTGGATTTAACCCTCTCTGACATTAACCCTCTCCCTCCATCCCATAACTCAACAGTACCAGAAAAAAGTCAGATGCTCGGAGGCACAAGGGACTAGGTCTTAAGTCATACGACATAGTGATAAATATAATGTCGTGGGGGAAAAGGCCAAATTAGTTTTACAAACGTAGAGAGAAAATGTACTGTTAGGCGGAGACATTTCATCAAATGTATGAACATCTAACCCCGCCACAGCAAGTGACCGGCACATCCCTAAGTCACAGATTGCCAATTCAGCTCTTAAAATTTAACCACAGTGACCCTGAGAATAGTCCTTTACCTTCCCAGCGGTGGTTTGAAATCTGAAAGTGACATTCCATATTAGTCATTTTAAACAGAAGTACATTCAGTGACTTACTACCTGCTAGTAACCAGTCAGGAAAAACATAAATGGAAAACAACAGAGTGCTTTAAATCCCAAAATGGATGTGTACACACAAGAGAACCTTGAAGGTTTTCAGCAGGTAAGATTTCAGCCAACATTCTTAGTCATTAGATGAAATACCACAATATGACTCACCTACACAGTCATGTTCTCTGTGTCTGATAGACATGCTTTAATTCGATATATAAAAATAAGAAGTGAGATCCCACAAGCAAAGGCTGACTAACAGAAATAAATTTTAGTTCTTAATACCAGTGGTTAAGTGTTTTATAATATTTCCTTTCCTTTCTTTAACAGTAGGCAATGCAAACGCATAACCAGTTTGCTAGACAAAACCTGCTACTAAACCTGTAGGCTTCTCGTTCTGCTTCTCTGTGTTATTACAATCAGAAACTCATTAGAGCAACTTTTAATTTTTAATTAGTATACATCACCAGCAGTGTTGCAGGAATCTTAAATAACTCTGTTCTAAGTATATGTTAAAATCATCTCCCAGTATCCATTCAGCCACCTAAATATCTAAATATCCAGTTTTTACATCTATAATCTGGTAACTTCTGTTGACAAGGCTTAATACAGAGAATTTCTAAGCAGTGTTTCCCTAACTGAATGCATGGAGGGACTTCATCTTGTGGGACAAAGAACCAGCGTTGAGTTTAAATAAGCTCCCCTTCTCTCAGTGACACCTGTACTGCTCTTGCCAGCCCAGGCTCTTCCCGCACCGGCTCAGCAAGCTCTTCAGAGACTTTTTGGCAGCTCAGCAGACACTTAAGTTTTATTTGGGTCAAAAGACATTTAGTAGAATAGGTCTCTTCCCACACTGCAGCTATTTATTTGATCAACTCACTTATGGTAGAGAAACTGGACAGGAAATAATTCTCAAACATTATCAACCTTGTCCTCTCAAGCTGCTACCCTTGATGCTAGACACTTCGGTGCTCCCATATGAAGAATAAGACTGAAGAGAATGGTTAACAGGTGGATGGGGGACAGGAAGGATACAAGGATCAGCCCAAATGTATCACTTCTACTTCGAGAATAATTCAGAATATATATACCCAACCACTGGAGGATGCAGCAGTCATGAATTCAGGCACATAAGCACACACATACACATTAAAATAGTTACTGAGCATCTCAAGTATTAACCTTTAGTAATTCGTTACTCATCCAGGCCACAAGCATTTACTGAGTACCCTCTCTGGGCCACACCCCACTCCCGGCCCTAGGGTTCTTGAGGATGAAAAAGCCAGATTACAATGCCTGTGTGTCATTCTGTTTAACATAATGAGTGTCCATATGGGAATAAACTCATACCATCTGATTGTTTAAAAGATGGCAAAGGACTTGGCTTTTTCTTCTACATCCAAGAAATGCCCATCTTTCCTATAAACAACCTGTATATACATTCTAAGTAAGCTTTCAGTTATTTGGTTTAATTTAATTCTTAAATATTCCATTGCATAATGAAATAAACAGCAGCTGTAGGGTGTTTCCAGTGGATTCATTTAAAATTGGACAAGAGGAGAAAAACTACTACATTTTTAAATCTTATTTTCCAAAAAATATACAGAGATGTGGTTCTTTATCCATAAGCCAAAAAAATCATAACTAAAAGATGTAACTGGTACTGAGCTCCTACAACATACACCAAGAACAGTCTAAAATTACTGAGTAATTCTGGGAATTGAAGATGGGGGGTGGGATTCCAAGTACAGTGGATAAAATTGAGGACAGTTAGAACTGAAATACACCACCCACATACTGGGCATTTACCTCCCATAGGCCATGTGACATATGTTTTATGTGAACAAATGATGTTTAGATGAATCCCAATGCATCAATATATATTCTCATGCGCAGTTATTTATACAAACTACCAGATTGTTCTAGCCATTACTGAAACACATTTTCAAAATTTATACTCAAAAGCTTACTAAACCACATGACTTGTGGAGATGAAATTATTTTCCCAGTCTTCTAAAACCTGGACTGATTTATACAGGGACATGTAGAGAGTTGGCAAGTCAATACTGGAGGCTGACTTCGCATAATTTGCACATGGTAGCCTGAGGATTAAGTTAAATAATCAGATTTTAAATTGTAGTCAAAAGCTAAGTAGGTATATACTGCTCAGTCTCTTTAGAATCCATAGTAATGAAAGTCATCAAGGCCAAGATGACTTGTAACTATTTTCAAGAATTATTAGCTCAGAGATGGTTTTGCAGCTATTTGTATTACAAGAAAAAGAGGGGCGCCTGGGTGGCTCAGTGGTTTGGGCTGCTGCCTTCGGCTCGGGTCATGATCTCAGGGTCCTGGGATCGAGCCCTGCATCGGGCTCCCTGCTCCGCAGGAAGCCTGCTTCCCTCTCTCTCTCTCTCTCTCTCTGCCTGCCTCTCTGCCTACTTGTGATCTCTGTCTGTCAAATAAATAAATAAAATCTTTAAAAATAAATAAATAAAAGAAAAAGAAAGTTTTCATGTTTCTTTCCTCCATCTCTCCACAATCCCCCTCCCATTTCAGTCCCTATAATCTAAATTAAGAAATACCCAGAAATAAGTGTATTGATTTATAACAAAGTATCTAACATGGAGTCAAAAATCTATACTTAATTGCCTATAGAAAAGGATACTTAGAATGATCTTGGTGAGATAAAACATAAATTTAGTACTAGAAGGAATAAAATGGTTTTGTGGTTTTACCTTAAGCTTTACTGTTCTTGTGTGGTAAATCAGAAGACAAGAAGGGAACTTAAGAAGCCTACTGTCCACCTCACTGTTTTTAACCAAACTGGGCCTCCAACCAGTACAAAGAAATGTAGACTATCCATTGGGATGAAGATCTACTGCCAACCCTACTTTGATTCTTAGAAGAAATGTAATGTTCAGTTCAGAAGTATACAAGCAAGCAAAACCACCTACATTAACATCACCCTGTATCACAAATCATTAGTTGTTCTCAGGGCCAAAATAATTTGTTTATAAAGTTCTGGGTTTGGGATCATTTTTTTTGGGTCATCTGCAAATTGACCATGTATTGGCAGCCGTTCACATCCTCTACATAGAAATTTCAGCACTGAACACATTTAAGACCATATCTGCTTTCCCACTTACCTCTGTGATGTACTGCATATTTTCATACCGTTCTAAGCATTTTTCTATAAACTCATCAAGTCAAAGTATCCAAAAATGCCACAGAGTCAGGGGAAGATCTACTCAATATATTTTCTTCTTCATTGTCAACTAACCATGTCCTTTAGCTAAACAGAATTTTCTCGTTGACCATTACAGGTTTGTCAAATGAAAAGAATTTTTACCTCATGGAAATAGAACAATTTTAATATCAGTTTTTCATTCTGCTTTTTGGCTTCCAGAGAACTGAACACTTTGAGACTATTCTAACATTTCTTTGAAGTCTTTATACGGTCTGATTTTCTCTGCTTAATTACCAAGCAATCCTTTAGACTCTAAGAAACAATAGATTAAAACTAGGATTCCTTATAACCATTTTTTTCCCCCCTTCAATCAGGTTAAAATTAAATGTTCTTGCTACCCAATTTTTACATCTTTTTTGGAGACAGGGAACTGAACAGCTCCTATGAGAAACTTTCTATTCTTAGTCATGGCCTTAGTGTGAAAGGCAAGTTCTAAAAACAAAGAGATAAAAAGTGTTGAAACTTGTCATCAATTCTAGTGATAATGGAAGAATTTTTATTAAAAAGAGCTTATGATAGTCCTAGTAATAAAAGAAATTATGTTGGCAGCCTGAGAAGAGGAGTAAAATTTCACGTAGTTAGGAAAAGAACAAAATTTGTACACTGGTAAATCTGTAAGACAAATTTGGATTCCTGTAGCTCCTTTCATACCAAAGTTGACTTCAGAATATATTGAAAAATGAAAAGATTACTGAAGTAGATTCCCAAGTGAATTCAGCTGGCACAGCTTACCTTGACTGTGAATTCATCTGACTCTGATATGTCAACTAAATTCTCTCATTCCTGCTATCTTCATTTCTCAAATTCTATGCTGGCTACTAATGTCCCCAGGAATCAGTAATAATAAAACTGACCTATAGTGAATAATTGTATTTATGAGGATACAAATCTTCCCATCAACCTATGGTATCCATCATTGCCACGTTCCTCACTGAGATTTGATTTTCATCGGCAATGCTCAATAGTATAAATGGTAGTTTTGTGATCAATAACAAATTTTTAAATAAGTTTCTTTAACATAGTTTACATTTCTTAGAAGGCACAGCACTCTATAGTCTATTATCCCAAAACATTAGACCGACTGGCCAAACAAATGAAGACAAAGGAGTGGATTCAAAAGAAGACAGATTAACCAGAAAAGTGTAAAATGTAACTGGTCACATTTCAGATTTAGGAAAAGTTGGATCCATGATGCATATTTCCAACTAGTCATAAATTCATAGTGATGTACTTACTGTATTAGAAACGAAAGCTTTCCTCTAATAAATCCAAATACAGAAAACAATGTGTGTACTAGAAGACTGGAGATTTGGTGCAAAACACTTCAAAACCATAACCAGGTTTGCCCGAAACCTGGTTTCTCACCTAAAATCTGTGCCAGGCAAAGCAGTTGGACATCTGCATGTTCTATAAGGCAAGAGAGCTGAGGGAACCCATTAGGAGACATCATTTCCAATATCATTGTTGTTGTGGAATGGTCTGTAGGAAACCCTTAGCCCACCAGTTCCTGGTTTGTGGAGTCTATGCACTGGGTGGAAGAGCAGAAGGGGCCTCCTCCTAATTCTCTCTTCCCTTTTCATTTCAAAACTAAAGTACCCTGAGAAGGTATACGTTGCAGCAAGAAAGCATCTCATCTCAACAACTGGACTCAAGTGAAAACAGAATCTATTCAACAAGACAGGACACCTTTTGCTATACTTATTAACACTTCACCGAGACTGCCAAGAGCAATGGTTATTTTTGTATATGTAATCAGACAGCAAAATATTTTGCTGTACTTTAATATGTTTGGTTTGCTGAGAAAACTATAAGAAAGCAGAGATCTCTTCCTCTCATTCAAATAAGAATCTAAGATATATAACTAAATCAATAATACAATCATTCCCATCTCCTTTCCAGAACCTCTTCTCAGAAGCCTCTGATTTCATGTTCCATCTATACTCAGCTTTCTGTTCCTTGAGCCTTCTATGATTTTTCTCACCTCCCAGCCCCCTATATATGCTGTTCTCACAGTCTGTAACACTCCTCTCTCCACTTTGCCTGGATATTCCTACTTGATTTTTGTGTCTTAACATCAAATGAAACTTGCCCCAAAGCCTTCCAAGACCCTTCCCCACTAGGTTAGGAATCTGTGGGGTTTGGGGGTAGGTGTCAGCAAATAGCAAGTTTGAAATTCACTGACAGTTAAGCTAAGGAGCCAAGCTAGAAAGGAAATCAAATACCTTCTTTTTCATGCATGCAAGTGGGGTTGGAGAACCCAACTTTCACCTGCAGACAAGTGGCCTTGCTGAGATTTCAGTGCAGAATTAGACACTGACCTACCAGCAGTACAACTACAGAACTCCCAAGGGGGCTCACTCCTAGGAAATTCATAGCACCAAGGGGCACAAAATGTGTTTCCGGAAAGCAAGTTGATTCGTAGAGAAATTGAGGAAGAGAGAGGGACTCAACTATGCATATCCCCAAGAGGAGCTGGAAGAGAAGCTAGGAATTCCTGGACAAGAGAGCTAGGGTTATACACAGGGAACCTGTGAATAGGACTCCCTCCTTGTGAAAAAAAGGGAACTGAACATGCTTCCCCAAAAGTATACACTGGGGAGAAGCCCCTCATGATCCTCAGACACACGAGGTAAGATTACGTGTTTAGTTTCCCCCACTAAACCTTCGGTCCCACAAATTCGTGAAGAACCATGACTGCTTTGTTCACCAGTTATCACATGCATACACCCCAAAAGAACTGACCAGTCAATTAATGACACATTTTTCTGTTCATCCCAAAGGAAATCTTCTAACATTGAGATGAAAAAGTTACTTGAATAAGAACCACTTACAGAGTTTTAATGCCTAGGAGTCTTCAAATAGGTTGGCGAAAAAAATCTAAGACCTTTAAGAGATGGTGGAAAGACCATAACTAAATCTTATCTTATGGGAACAGTATTGAGTCTTAGGTTGGATATGCTCACAGTTTGTGGCTAAAGCAATGGACAAAGCAGAAAAAGTGGGGCGAGAAGGTGGGGGAGGTAATCAGGAAAAAAAGGATTGATGCTTGAAAGGCATAAAATACATAGCTAACAGAGATTACATAAGCTCTCAACTGAGTATTTTAAAAAATATACCAAATCAGTTAAAAATTGTTACACAGAGGCTATTTCTACTCACAAAAATAATTTTGTGAGTATTTCTACTCACAAAAATAATTAATTAATTAGTTTTAAAAATGTCCAAGTTACATGCCCTCAGTTCTAAAGCTATAAAATAGCTTTAAAATCAGAAGGTCAATGTGTAGGAAGTAATAACAAGTGTTGGCACAGATGGGGTCAAACTGGAACCCTCACACACTGCAGGTGGGATTGTGAAATGGTGTAACCAGTTTCAAAAACAGCCTGACAATTCCTCAAAAGTTAAACATTATGTTACCATATGGCCCAGAAATTCCACACTTAGGTCTACACCCATGAGAACTGAAAATCTATTTCCATGCAAAAACTTGTATATGAATGAAGTTTACAGCAGCAATATTTGTAATAGCTAAAGACTGGCAACAACCCAAACGTCTATCAACAATGAATGGATAAACAAAATGTGGTACATCCACACAGTGGAGTATTATCCAGCCACAAAAGGCCATGAAGTACTGATACACACTACAACATGGATAAACCGAAAAGATCATGCTACGCGAAAGAAGCCAGCCCTGAAGGACCACATATCATATGATTCCATTTCTATGAAATGCCCAGAAGAGGCAAATTCACAAAAATGGAAGTGCATTAGACATAGCCTGGCTGCACTGGGGAGAAATGAGAAGTTGACAGTTAATAGGGAAGGGAGCTGATTTTTGATGTCATGAAAACATTCTAAAATGTCTTGTGGTAATTGTCACACAGCTCTGTGAATATACTAACAGCCACTGAGTTCTACAATGTCAATAGGTGAATTATATAGTCTGTAAACTAGATCTCAATAAAGCTGTTATTAAAAAAAAAAAAAAAGAAAGATACGCAGGCTTTTGGACTGGGGCCTCCAGGAACCACTACATCCTAAAATTGGAGCAAGTCTGACTCCACGGCCTGCGGCCGGTGCTCCTCACACCCCACCTTCTTTACAGATTCCCATGGCTGAACTCCCATTCAGCTCTGCTTTACTTATGAGATGATAAGGCTGCAGTAAGCAATTCTGCAACCTACCTGTTCAGCACCACGTTTAAAAACATTAATTGACTACGTCATCAGAAGAGGCAAAGGAAACCAGCTAGTAACAACCAGCTGTGACGAGAAGCTTCCTCTGCAAGTTAGGACCCACACTGACTCACTCACAGCAGGCAGATTAGCTTTCAAAAAGAGGAAAAACCTGGCATGTCTGCTTAGGGTGTTGTGCCCAGGAAATACCTGAATGACTTCCCATCCCTCTCACTGCACTAGAATGTGGAGTGTAAAGCACCTAATAGGAGGCAGCCTTTTTAAAGAAGTTACCTTCTTTACACCAAACCTCTCTGAGATACAGTACTATCCTCATTTCCTAGGCAAGGCAATAAACTTAAATTCCAACAGAAACCATCTTATAGGAAGTAACCACAGGTTGCAGAGTGGTCTGACCCCACATGCCAGGCGCTCCCCCTTCCCCATGTGGCCCTCCTTTCCTGGCATGGGCAGAGGCAGAAGTGCTTCTGTGAACACTCAAGAGAAACCAGGGCAGAAGTTTCCAGTGGCTTTGAACCCACCTCTCTTGCCCCAGGACACCCCTGGCCGTTGGATGGATTTGTGGTCTAAGTCCCTGAAGTCAGGAATAGATAGAAATCCATCGTCACTCACCAGGACAGATACAAACCTCAACATAATTTGTTTTCCAATGGTTTCAGCTTAAAGTTCTGGTTTGGCATTGGCTTTTTAACAACTAACAGCTGCAGGCAATTTTCACACAGAATAAAGACATCAATAAGGCAGAGAGTGGAATTTTCTCCCTTATGAATACAGAACAATGAGCTGTCTTCAAGATGTATGTGGAGCTGCCACCACACGGGCTCTGGCTTCGGGCTCATTTGGAGAGTCTGATAGACTACAACTGAAAAGACGGTGGATGTGAGTGCTTCAAGGGTACTAGCTTTGCCCTCCAGCTCCACTACCACCAAGAAGGCCTTCATCTATCAGTGACATCTATCTCCTTAGGCTGACTTTTGGTTTTAAAATACTTTAAGTGGGAAATAAAACCAAGTATGTGAATACATTGTTAACTGCCCCTTTTTGCAGCCCCCATGGTAGATGACTCATTGCCTCTCTCTGGAAGAGGATTATGTGTCCTCAACGCCTCCCCCCACCACGCCCTCCGCCCAGTGGCCTCAGGAGTGGTCATGTGATTTTCACTGGCCAAAGAAAAGTGGCAAGGCAATAAACTTAGGCAGAGACATGTACCATTTCTAAGCCTGACCTTAGAGCCTGCTAGTAGTTTACCATGTCTCTCCTTCGTCTTCCACCAGGCTTGGGTCTTGGCTGGAAGATGGTGAGGAACAGAATCACAGCTGACCCACAAAAGACACACAGCATTAGCAAATGATAATCCACTGCCGTTTATAACGGCTTAGGGTTTGCTATCACAGGATGAACTAGCTTAAGATGACTGAGACAACCGTTAACACTGACCCTCTCCACTTCTCACCTTCAACTGCTCCTCACAGCTCACCTCCTCCAGAAAGCCTTCTGTGACTACCCTCCTCATCACCGTGTCCTCACAACACATCTATACACAATCTACGCAGAGGTGGGTTGTGCTTCTTCCTTTATGCCTGCATCAGTCCCCTTTGGCTACTGAACTATCAGCTGTTTAGGAATAGGTTCTAGTTTTCCATTTTGAACCTCCCGAGTAACACCCAGAACAGAGTCTCTGCATGAGAGGCAGGAGAGGAGAGAAATTCCTTAAACACTGAAAATATTCATCAACAACATAATATACAAACATGCTATCAAGAGGCAACTCTTCTCTCTCCCAACCAATTCTGGTTGGTAATAGGCCCGTTAATCCACTCAGGAGACAAGAACTCAAACATCAGCTTCACAGTACCCTCTCATATTGGCCTGTCTCATACGATAAACTTACAGGTAAATTCTGGTCTAGAGGAGCTGGACTTGACCTGATCAGTTCAGATATTACCCTTGGAAGACAGCAAGAAAGCCTACGTTACTTTCTTGACCTAAGAGTCATGCCGTATGGTAGCACTCTCTAATATCTGTTGAATGATATCAATGGTCTGAGGAGAACTGACTCCACTACAAATTGCCAGTGGTGATAAAGGGAGGATAGAGTACTCATGTAACATTTATTGAGCACTTATGAGGACCAGGCACTGGGCCACTCCCACTATGTAAATTCTTCTTAGATACTACATCAAACTGGGAGGAGGCATTATTTCTTTTCTCCCGTTCCAGAAAACAGGCTTATATGCTTTTTCCATACTTATACAGATAGTAAAGTCAGAACAGTAATTTGAACCAACATCTTCCTAATCCCCCATGCCACTACCCTTTAAACTATGCCACAATATCCCCTAAAACATAGAATGGAAAGAAACACTACTTCAGAAGTGCCTGAAAAGCCAAGCTCAAGAGAGCACTTACATCTTTTGGTGAATGGGTCCTATACTAGACACATCTCTCACTTCAGTATAGTGGATTCTAAAATATGATAGGATCTATAAAAAGTTTCCCACAACAGTTATTACTGCAATCCTATCATTAGGCTAAATAATTACACTGTACTTAAGTAATAATGTCTTTCATCAAAGGATCCAGGACAGGAGGAGGAGTATGACTAATTTTTAAAAAGACATTAATACTATACACTGAGGGTAGGGGTGGAGAAAGCAGGAGGGAATTGTGGAAGCTGTGAAGCAGACAAGGGAATTCTTTATCCACACAATATAGACTCAGACTGGAATGGGGAAGAATAGAAAGAGCAACTTGGGATGCAGTTCTGCCACATATTTTGAAGACCTAAGGTCTAAATCCCTCGACTTAAAGCAAAGCCCTTCGATGTAGCAATGCTAGAGGCCCTGTGCTCACAGCTGAGGTGCCAATATAAAGGGGTCATTTCAGTGAAGAAGGGCAAGCCCACGGTTAACCAAACCAACCATGCACATCTCTCTCCTCTCCCTCCTGGCTCCCAACCACCTCCAGGAAGGAAGTTGGGGACTCACCACAAGTTCACTAAACATGACATCCAGCTCCTCCACAGGGGGCATGGGCAACGCTGGCTCCATGGTCTGAAGCGCAAAGTTGCTATCGTTTCGCAGCCGATAGGTGATTTCTGGGTGATCATTATTTCGGAAACAGCAAAAGATGAATGAGATCCCCCGTCCACCTCTCTTCCTTGGGGCCATGACTGAATTCTGTTCTACTTCTTGAAGGGACTAAACTCTGCAAAAGAGAAGACAGGACATGGTTAAGGGTGAAAAAATGGGTAAAACGTTGTTTTTTGTTTTAAGTCAGACCAATTCAAGAAAGAGACCTCTGCATGGAGACAGTTGATATGCCCCTATACGGCACAGAGAGGACAACCCCAGGAGGATTTGGAGCCTAGCTGGGCAAAGAGCACAGTCTTCTATTCACTTGTTGAATGTTTCCTACGACCAACTGCTGAGTAAACAGTACAACCCTACTGTGCGTGCCGCAACACATGCCCCAATCGCATTGGGCTACTGGCCATTCTTTGCCTAACACATGCTCTTTCTTGCCAACCCATCTTGTTTTTGAACTCCCCTGCAAGAATGACCTTCTCTTCCTCACACCCCTCAAGGATCTCTTACCCTTTAAAGCTTGGTATCAGTTTCTTCTTTTCTACCTTCCCAAAGTAGAATCAGTGATATGTATGCTAAGGCCTACCTACTCATTCCAGCTCATATCACATTCTAAGTTCCTTAAGAGAATACGTTCCTGTTAGACCACGATGAGCTCCAAGTCAAGGGAAGGAACTGCACATCAAGCAACTGGTCGGCACTCGTGTCCTGCACAGTGCCAGGGAAGAAGAAGGCACTCAGTTACTGTTTATCTTGTTGAATAATTTAAATTCATAACAAAGGAAGAGTAACTTCACATGAGCTAGAAGAGTCATAGATATTCAAACAGAAAAGATCAAATGAGTTCACCAAAAAGGAGATGGTTATAGTATATTCACATAATAGAATACTGTGCCCTCATTTAAAAACAAGGTATATGTATATGTGGATATGGAAACATGTTCAAGATGCCATATGATATATATACTACAAGATTACATTTTAAAGAATTCATATACATACTTATGAATATATATAAGAAAGGACTAATAGTAGCTGCAACCTCTAAAATAAAAATAGGGGATTAGAGAACTGTTCTTTTTCATTTTGTACCCTTTTGAATTTGAATTTCTACTACAAAATTACATTTTTAATGATTATATAGTTTAAGATTATGATTATATATATATTGCCTGGGGAAAATTCCCAAGTTATACTGTTAAGTGAAAAAAGCAAATCAAAGAATGATGTGTATAACATGATGCCATATGGCTTTTTAAAAATAATCTCATACAATGATACAAACTCCAGTAAAATTTTTCATAAATAACTATGATTTACAAACACTTCTAGAGTCAAGATCTCTGCTTACTTAAAGGACAGTGGTCTCCGGAGGGTGGCATTTAGAAGTCTTGGGATAGGAAGAGAGGGAAATGTTCAGAGCAGCGTGTCCCTTGTGTAGCCCTATGTGATGATCCAAATGGCTCTGAAATAAAGACTTAGCTGAGATATCCAATACCCCAATCTGTTGAAGCACACATCTCCTGGCCTACAGTGTACTTGTGCGAGGTCATGGGAGGCAATATGCAGTACCTGGGATTCCTTTGGCAAATGTGTGTACTACCTATTCTATAACAGGCACTATAAGCACCTAAAGATACATAAGTGAAATGAAATTGTAAGCTCACTAGGAGCTTATAATCTGGTGGAAGAGAGTAGTGCACCAAGTAGTTGTAACAAAAGTCCTATAGCATATCATACCAGTAAGTGCTATAAAATCAAGCAGAAAGTCCACAGGGAACAATCTGAGAAAGGTCCCCGATGGACGAGTGGAGCTTTGATAGATAACGGAAAGCAGAGCATTTTGGCAGAGGGAACAGTGCGAACAAAGACACGAGGTGGGAAGGGGCACAGCGTGTACTGGGAATGAGTGGTGCTGAGGCACAGGTTGTGCTGTAGAAGCCCATCTTCCCATTGTAAAGCCCTGGGGCTCTCATTTTCCTGACCCAAACCCACCAAAGTCTCCCCAATACCAATCTAATTAGCATTCAGTGCTCCACCAAATCGGATCCAATTCAATTTCTCTGTCTTCTCTATTTCCTGGAAAGTATCCTCCACTTTAGCCAACAGACCATTTTCCATGCCCCATAGACATCCTCCCCAGTATTCTGCTCATTGCTTCTGCCTTTATCTTTGTCAACAAGCTCCCACCCTGGCAGTACCAATCCTGACAGCCCTTGGTACTGTGAGCCCATCCATCACTGGTGATAATGGAAATGTGGTTCAACATTTCTGATGGGCAATGTATCAAAGCCTTGAAATAGTCATACTGTTGACCTTCTAGAAACATATCCCACCAAAATATTCAGAGATACTATCAAAGATGTCACAAAAATTTTTTAAATGTTAGCTATTATGACAAATAAATGAGGGGATAAAATAGGTGCTGATAATAGAGGACCATACAAAAAGGGTAATCATAGTACAACTAGATGCCAGACCACCAAGCAGTTCTCTGTAAAAGAATGTTAAATGACATGCAAATTAATTTTTAGGATATGTAAACTAAGGAATAGGTATACAAAGTCCCATTTATGTAAGAAAAAGTGTACATGTATGAGCAGGAAAAAAAAAACAAGAGAAATGCACCAAAATATGAGCCAACAGTTAGCCTGTGTCAAATGCATGACTTACTTTTATAAAAAACAAAAAACTTTTCTATACTTTTCAAGTTGTTGTCACAATGAAGACATACTACTTTCACAGTAAAATGGAGATTTAAAAAAAAACACTCTAGATTGTTCATATGACAGATGGAAGGAGGAGAATGTGTATGCAAAAATGTTCTTTTCAAAAATATCCAAGTTATGGTGATCTATACACCAGCTTCTCAAACTATCTGAGGCAAAGGACTACTTGCTTTCCCTCCAATCTGTTAGAAACATATTTTTGTACACTATAGTACAAATATCTCGGCAATGTCAAATTGCTTTAAGAATTTCTCTATGTGTGCAATTCTTGTATTCTTTGTTAACCAGCATGGGGTACGCAGCAATAGAACTGATATATACCAGGAGATGGGAGTTAAGACTTAGCTCATTAAAATATAACTGTTAACCTTGGTCTCCAATGTATGTCCTCAGGGCAGGAGCCATATCCCCCTTGGAAGCCAGGCCAGAGTCCTGCACACCCTGTCAATCAACAAACCGAGGAGAGACTGTTCAGGGACTACTGTTAAGGTCTGCAAGATTAAGTGCCTCCATATGGGGGCAAGGAGACAATGTTCAGACTACTGGAAGATGAAGGGAAAAAAAAAAAAAAAAACAAAGTAGGCAAGAGCTAACCCATGAAGGGTCATATGGTCCCCGCTCAGCTTTCCAGCTTTCCAGGCAGTCTTGCTAACCCACCCTGCTGAATGTGGTTTGGACCCTCTTAGCGTTTTGTGACCCCTATGAGGCAGAGCCAACAGTTACAGTAATTTGTGGTCTGGGTCTTGCTTCCCCTATTGAAGAGTCAACTCCATAAGGAAAAGTGCTCATGTCCTGTATCAGTGCCTTGCACAGGAGAAGTATGACCAAAGTGTTTGGGAAACAAATAGAGAGCAACTTTACTTTTGTACTTTATAGGTTATTTCCCTCAAACCCAAGTTTTATTATATTCTGGCTATACTGAGGTGGGGAGCACAGGAAATACTGAGATCTAAAAATCAGTCCAAAGCATTTCTTAAATCTTTTTTTTTTTTTTAAAGCCAGCAGTTCTATAAACAAAAAAATATGAGGGTCTTGGCTAGTTTCTAAGATGGGTAATAAGATATAGAACCTATTTCACTTAAGAATGTAATTGAAATCATTTTTAATGAGGACCAAAATATTGCCTTTGACAGGTGATTTGTGATTAAAAGCCTCAGTAAAGCCCAAAGGCCAAGTTTCTATGCTGGCGCTTCTGTGTAACCCCAAATATATAAGGTTCTTCATTAAACCCATCTTTAAACTGTAAATGATGGCAAAGCTTTGAGATTTCCAACAGGCTGCCATTTTTAATACATATTTGGAATTCTACTGTTCAGAGCATAGTCTCCCAGATATAGACCGAAATGGACGCAAAATAATCATTCCATTACCCGTCATTGGCAGTAGACACTCTGGCCAGCCCTCCTTAACTCTCTAACATGTCACTAATGAGCAAGTAATCCCAACAGCTGCCTGTGTGTGTTTGTGATTTTTACTAAACACACTCATACCCACCACTTCATTCCATCATCCTCTTTTCACATATTGGACCTAAGGAGGGACTTGAGAGGTTGTGGGACAGTTAGAAAGAGAGAAATTAGCAACTTACTTTGCTGGGAAACAGAAGGAGATGTTGACTGGAGAAGACTAAGTGGTTAGGTGTGGAGCAGGGAAACCTGACAGAAGTCAGGGAACCTGCATGCTTAATCCAACTGGAATCCAATCCCCACCCTCTCCAACCTCAAGGCCATGACCTTTATTCAGCCTCCCCTTATCTCTCATCAAAATGACTACAGTTTTCAATTCTCCTCCTTGGCCCATGGTTCCCCAGTATAGGGGTTGACAAACCTTTTCTGTAAAGGGCCAAATAGTAAATATTTTAGGCTTTGTGGGTCTTTAAGCTTCTATCACAACTAGTTATTTCTAGTTATTATCACAACCTGCCATTTTATTACGAAAGCAGCAACAGGCATCTGTAAAAAAGGGGCATGTCCACGTGCCAATAAGACTTTTACTGTGGATACTGAAATCTGAATTTCATATGACTTTCTCACATCATAAAATATTTTTAAAAATTTGTTTTATTATTTAAAAATGTGAAAACCATTCTTAGCTCATGGAACATACATACAAAAATAGGTGGTGTGCCCATTGAGGTCCATGGGCTGAAAGTCACCAATAGATGCCCTAGTTCATCATATTAATCATTTAATTTACTAAGTCAAAAGTGTGTTGAGTCCTGGGGTACCTGGTTGGCTCAGTCAAAGAGCATGAGACTCTTGATCTAAGGGTCATAAATTCAGGTCCTACAATGGGTGATAGCGATTACTAAAAAAAAAATAAACTGTTAAAAAAAAAAAAAAAAAAAAAGCTTGTTCACTACTGATTATGTGCCAAACACTGTGCTAACTGCTAAGGAAAGAGGGATGAAAATGAGATGATGTGCCCTTCAGAGAGTTTTAGAAAAATTATTTGGGAAAAGGCATGAAAAAAACCACACAAAACAAGGAAACAAAACTATAACTATTAATTTTAGTTAGTTACAGTTAAAGGGGATGCAAGAAGCAAGTGAAAGAAAATGGTGGGATGCTGGTGGTGGTGGCGGAGACGGCGACTTTCAATACTGTAATCACGGACAGCCTCTCCAAAGACAGGGCATTTAAGCTGAGACCTAATGGATAAATGGAACTAGCCCTGCAAAGAGCTGGGGGAAGAGGATTCCACGCAGGAGTGTGTGCAGAAGCCAAGAGCAGGTGGGGAATGTGGCACCTCTGAGTCAGGGAAGGAAGAGCAGTGTGGCTGGGGCATTGTTAGTAATGGCAGTGTTGAGAGAGAAGAAGCTGGAGAGGAAAGGGGCCCGGACCCCAGGGCCTTGCCCAGCAGAGTGAGGAGTCTGGGATTTATTCTCAGCACATCATAAATCTGATTGTGTCACTCAGTTCTGCAGTGTCTCCTGGACACAATCCAGCTTCCGGCCTGGACCATCCAACCCTCCGTGGCCTAGCCCTTGCCTACTTGATTTTCTACCCTTGTCTCCCAATACCATGAACATTGCCCACCCACATGCCCCACACACCTATGTGCGTATAGTGATCAGACCTTGAGAGGAGTCGCACTTCTGAGCCCACACATCCACAGTTTTCTCAGCCTGGGTGCTCTTTTCCTTCTGTACCTAACCATCTTCCATTCACCACTCAAGACCCACTCAACTACTACTATTTTAATGGCCCTTAGGTTTCCCAGAAATAGTCACACATATCTTTTCACAGCCCAAGCACCATATACATAGTTGAGTGTTTTTTGGTTGTCTGGATTTCTTCCTTTCTTTCTTCTTTTTTTTTTTTTTTAATTCACATCTGTTTTCTCCACTCAACTATGAGATCCTGAAGACAGGGACAAAGTTTCATTCAGTCCCCGGCACATGGTATATTCTCTATAAATGTTTGTTGAATGCAAAGGCATAAATACCTAAGTGAACAGATGGTCTGTCTCTGAACTTCAGGGCTGTGTGACTGGGTGTTCTTCCCACAGTTGCCTGCAGATCTGTTTTTCACAAATGCCAAGACACAAAAAGTCAATCACATCACCAAGTGCTCCTTAGCCACTTGTCAAGGTTTCTGATGCTGAAAGTAGCCTTTCAAACAGACTGCATCGTCCGGGTGTCTACGGCCTCCCTTGAGTGAGCAGCTTCTTTCTCGCTGAGCTAGCTGGCGCCTGGTTTTTCCACCCACCCTCCCAAGTAAGCTCCATGGGAAACAGACCTGCTGATAGAATCTTTTCCCCATTCCTTACATTCAAGAAACACTTTGCCTAAGAAAGTATTCATTTCCTCAGCTATCACAGCTGAACCTCAATCAGCCACACAGAGCATGAGGTGCTAGAGACACAGATGAAGAAAATTCACAGATTCAGGGAGATGCCGGCCTAGTGAGGACATTCAGGGAGCAGCTAAGTTGCTAACTCTGTCCAGTAAAGACGGAATGCAGTTTCTGAAACCTGGGGCCTAGGCGTCCACATCTTGGTCCATTTTTAATCAGATCAGCCCGAGGGAAAGGACTAATTCCACTGTGACAGCTGGGCCCTCAACCAGAACACATCTTCTAATCTCAGCTTCTGGCACCATTGCAGAGGGGAAGAAGTCACTTCTGGGACATCCAAAATGCAATCCATCTATAGCATTACAGATGGCTATGGCTATGCCATGCACAAGGAAGCAATTAAAAAGCTACTTAAGATTCTGGAGCAGGTGCATTTTGCTTAGCAAAGAATAAGAAATTTAATCCATCTGTGGCCTCGCTAGAAGTTAAGAGTCATTTGTACTGCTCTTTAACAAAACAAACAAGACTCTCAATGTGGTAACAGTCAAAAACTGAGGGCCAAAGTTTCGGGAATATAGATGATGATGATCATGATGATATAAAACATTGGAGAACTCAGAGTCTCCAAGAAAACCCTCCTTAACACTCTTCTCTAATAAGACCAAGTCACAACACATATGGGATATGTAAGATTTGTCTTCCACAAAGCAACACAGTATTGGTACCTAATGTATGGGGTAAACTTGGAAGTCATGTTGACCAAAAAAAAAAAAAAAAGACGCAGACACCTTTCTGGTTGCTTCATCAGGGACTTTTGCCTCACACTGATAAGATGGAGGTCCAGCCTGAGGGATATGCTCAGCTATCACTGTTCTCCTCTGACCAAAGTGGTTCCAGGGAAACAACTTAGATCCTGGTGGAAGGCAAACAAGAAGAGTCTGTGAGTTCCTGCCAGCCACCAACTTGGTTAGACAGTCAAGAGTTTCTGACTGTACTCATCAAGTGCGGTGGGGACCACGTATACCATGACCCACCTGTTTGTTTTAAATCAAGATAGTAGTTCACGGGGCGCCTGAGTGGCTCAGTGGGTTAAAGCCTCTGCCTTTGGCTCAGGTCATGATCTCAGGGTCCTGGAATCGAGCCCTGCATCGGGCTCTCTGCTCAGCAGAGCCTGCTTCCTTCTCCCTCTCTGCCTACTTGTGATCTCTGTCAAATACATAAATAAAATCTTTTTTAAAAAGTTATAAAAAAAAGATAGTAGTTCACATTTAATTCTCCAATTATAATTTCAACAATGTCATTGTTTCTGTATTCTAAGTGGTCTCCGGAATTTCTGAAACAATGTCACAGACATAAAAAGATGGACAGGCTAAACAAAACAAAACAAATCAAAACAAAACAAAACCGTATGCCCTAAGAGCAACTTCAAAGAGAATGGTTGGGGAACCCTCCGTTCTAATTACCATACCTATTGTTTTCAGAGCTGCAGTTTCCCCCACATTTCACAATTTTCCAAAGGGCCCTGACACGCACTTTAGTTTTCAACAACATGATAACATTAACCCAAATTCTCTTATCAAGAAGAATGTGAAAAGAAAAAACTGCTTTGCTTCTTTCCTTGGCCATCTCTCTCCCCTCTCACATTCCTCATGTCTGGTTTCATTTCCCAAGCACACCAGATGCCAAATACTATTTAGAGCTTTAAAAAATCATGGGATACAGTCTAAAGGTGGTAAGAGGAACGTTTGAAAGGGGATGTGTTTTCCCTGCACTTTCAACATCCTCTCCACCAGGAAACGGAAAGGGCGTTTCTCAGTAAGTATGTCCAGCAGAGGGCTGGCCCTTTCCACATACTAGGTCCCAAAAGGATGCTCTAACAGGGAACTTCTGGAAGTGGCTCTTGAAAATTCACCCTGTAGTCAGTCCCCTCAGCCCACACTGACTCTCCTGAGGAAAGAGAAAAGCAATACCGGCACCCCACCATTGACAGGAAAACCCAAACCCAAACATTCAAAAAGGCTACCAGCATCCTGAAGATACTCCCTGCCCCACCACCTAAAGCAGGACAGTGAAGGCAAAGAAAGCACAGTCCCTCCTCCGTGTCCACTCTGCATTAGTGTAGGCGGGGGGGGGGGGGGGGGGGGCAAAGTGGAAGCCAAAATTTGTCCCATTCCTTCCCCACTTCCTCCTTAGATAAGGGAGGAAGGAACCCAAGTGAAGTCCATGCACACCCTCAAGCCAGACCAAGCCTCAACCAGCACATAATTAAGCCTTTTTTCCAAGCCCAAGTCAGACTCCTGCCAGAAAACACCCCGCTCTCCATGTAAAGAGCAAAGGAGGGGACCTCCAGGTTTCACCCTAAAAAGCTGGCAATGACTTTTCTGTCATGACTCAATACTTTAACCATGAGTTTAGGCCATAAATCCCTAAAGCCAATACAACCCGGTTCTCAAGTTAGGAAGTGTGTGTTGTTCATGTGACAGAAACCAGTCTGAAAGCCAGGACATCTCGTCTCGATCATCTGGGAGAAGGGCCAAACCAGAAGTGTCACTGGAGCTCCCCACCAAAGAAAGCACAGCCCTGCCAGACAGCCTGTGCCCTTGGGCCTGCTGACCTGTTGCTAGTCTGTGAGTTAAGCCAATAAACAAATTTAAGTTGAAGCTGAAAGAAATGCAAATCATTTCCCCCCTTTTGGTTTCTCTCTTCAGTACAGCTAAGGGATCCACTTAGATTGTACAAAGACAAATTTAAAGGAGGGGTTACACAAACATACGAAGCTACAACTCAATGGCCACTTTTGTTACATCAAAGCTCTCACTCTTCCAAGAGGCCAAGTTTTGATCCTTAACATGTAAAACAAGTAACTTTCCTGAATCACCCAGCAGCTCTTTCAGAAAGCTGGGGCAGGGAGACATCACAGGTGCCAGAGAATACCTGTACGTCGCAAGACACCAACAACTGCCTGTAGGCTACCTGCTCCGGTCCTCCGCTGTCCCCAACGAAGTGACCCCAAAGTCAGAGTCTTCACCGTGACCAGCAGATGTGGTGCCCCTTCAAACGCCTCCCCACTGCCATGACCATCCTTCAGGTATGTGAGGTTTCAGACCTTCCCAAACAATCAGCCAACACTTTGGTGTTATCCACAACAGAAAATGTAAGGGATATTAAAAGACACTGCCTAAAAACAAGTAGATTATTACTCATTTTTTGGGAACCTTCTCACAATTGCAATAATTCTGGCAAATCCTGAAAAAGAAGAGGTTGAATATACACTTAGTTTGAACAACTACGTGTTCCAGATCTTCAAGTAAAGTTGAATATGGCTTAGAGAAGAGAAAGTGGAGGTACCCTGGGCCAGGCACTCACAAACGCCACCTTCACAGTAATGTAAGTCCCTCTCCCCAGTGAGGCCATAACACATGGTCCCTTGGGAAAGTGAGCTGTGCTACTGACCTGCACATCCCCCAAACTAGAGGCTATTTGATCATGTTCCCTCTCAAATATCATAACTACATTTTATCATCAAGGCATCAGACTGCCAAGTGGGTGTAATTTTTCTTGTACACACAGGCCATTATGGAGAATAATGTTCACTGGCATCCTAGGGAATCTACAGCTTTCTGGACAGAAAATGAAGAAATAAAAGCTTGCCTGGAGGGTTTTATATGTTCATGTTTACTGAAAGAAAATTTAAAACTCACTAATTACCTTCCTCTGTTCATGTTCTTCTGACTACTTTTATGCCAAGATTAATACAATTGCAAGAAGAGAAAAATGAAACACCATGGAGAACAAAAGCTCTTGGTTAAACTTAGCCTCATTCTCTGGTAACTATTAGGAAACCCCCAACTTTCTCATGGAAAATGTCTGTGTTTCGCAGTTAGGGGAAAACTAATGAACAGACACAACATGACACAGGCAGCTGTGGAGACCTGACCCAGGTTCAAACAGCGGCTCACCCACTCCTTTCCTGGAGGAACTGTAGGAAAGACTTCAATATCCTGAAGTCCTCTATAAATGTTTGATGGATTTTAAGTGGACATTACAAAGGGAAGTGAGAACTACATTAAAAAGTTGGAAGGAGGACTTACATTTGTTAACTACTGTTCAGTGGAAATGTGTGAACCAGATTCCTTTCTCTGACATTCCTGTGTGTATCAGCAGAACAAATTCCTGGAATGAGGCTGGTTTAATCTCTACAGGACAGTTGTCATCACTAAATCAAGGGCTCTGCAGGTTAGTCAGTTTATCTGCAAATTGTGGGAAATTCTCTGAGCGTTTTAGGGGCAATGTGGGAAAAGGCACTTTGAAAAAGTCATAGCTTTCCCGTGTATTTTGAAGCCTTCGACGGATCTGGTGTTTCAAGCCAACCATTTACACAAGAGCTGCCACAGAGCACACCCCTCTCAGTCACTGCAAGGACGCCGACATGGGTAATTCTGACCCAATTCTCCTTCACATTTTACTCAGGCACCAATCTCACCTACTTATTATTGTAGTCTGTACACCTGAAGGCATCTTTCTATCCATGGAAGTCATTAGGAATTGATCCCCACGCTAGACCACCTACTGCAAACACCCAGAGCCACCGGCTTTCACACTTTTGCCTCGGAAAGGTCATCTGCACATGGGCAGAACGGCCACCATTTGCCATCACAAATGTAAAGAATGTTTATAGAAAGCTGGGTCCATGGGGACTCCTGGGTTTAAAATTACAGTGTGGTGAGTTGTTTACTAGAGCCCGAGTCTCTCCACAACGCCTGCTACTCAGAGAGATTCACTCTGGGCAAGGCCAGCGCCACACCTGCGCTCAGGCTATATACTAATGAGTCCTGCACATGACAAGGTGAGGAGAAGCCACCCAGAAACAAGAAGGACAGATGATGGAGTCCCATTGTGAAAACTGGAACTCCCTTCGAAAGTGCCACCCTGCCCTCCATAAAAATTCTACCTACAAACTTTACATCATAAATCTTCAAGAGAGGCTTGTGAAAAGACGATGTTTTGTAAAAGCCTCAGTTGGATACAAGTTCAGGTGTGGAAAAAGGGATTAAAGAGGCATTCCCACTCCTGTTTGAGAAGTTGTGTGGCTCTAGTGGGTGTTGCTCTTCAACCCAACCTGTCCTGGCCCTTTTTGGGAGACACATAAACCCTCTAACGATCGGAAGTGAAGGCATTACTCTGTCACGTCAGCCTATAAAACTCACTTCCAAAGCCCACAGCACTAGAAACACCAAGAGAAATAAAGCTTTGACAGTGGGATTTCCCCAATCTCTCTTCATGTTTGGAACCTCCATAAACACTTAGATGTACAGTCCTCCAAAATCAGAACAAACTTTTTCTTAATGGAGGCTGGGGCGTGGGGTGGCACACCTCAGCCCCAGAAAGAGCAATTGTGTACTCAGAGTTTTAATGGGGTGGATGGGAAAGTCAATTGTATCGCCTCAAAACGGAATGCAAAATAGCAATATCTATTGTTGTTTTTAATGTACTGGCCCTCTGATCCACATCTAAGAATTCCTAGATTCCACATGCAGGGATTAACCTACAGATATACTCACACATGAGCACAGAGATATAGTAACAAGGTTACTCACTACAACACTGTAATAGAAAACCCATTCATCATTTGTAATACAGAATCACTAAGTGACCTTCAACAGGTGAATGTTTTACTAAATGTTTTACTAAATGTTGGGCGTTCTCAGGACGCCCGGGTGGCTCATTCGGTTAAGCATCCAACTCAATGTCAGCTCAGGTCATCATCTCAGGGTTGTGAGATCAAGTTCCACAGATTTCTCTCTCTCCCTCTGCCCCTCCTCCCCACCCAATAAGAAAACAAACTAGCAAACAAACAAAACCACTGGTTCTCATACTCTGATGTCCAGGCTTTATTTACTCCATACCAATTACATCAGATTTTCTGGTATTGGGGGCCCAGGCATGAGTATTTTTCCAAACTCCACAGGTGATTCCAATGTACAGATAACTTTGAGAACCAGTGCTACACAATCCTATTCACAGGTTCAAAGAATGTCCTACGCCCGTGAATACTGACATGGGAATGATATTAAACAGAGGAACAAAGGCAAAGAAATCTGGCTGCTTAGCAAAACATATGTACAATTTATGTTAAAACTAAAACCTGTCTTTGTGGGCGCCTGGGTGGCTCAGTGGGTTAAGCCGCTGCCTTCGGCTCAGGTCATGATCTCAGGGTCCTGGGATCGAATCCCGCATCGGGCTCTCTGCTCAGCAGGGAGCCTGCTTCCCTCTCTCTCTCTCTGCCTGCCTCTCCGTCTACTTGTGGTTTCTCTCTGTCAAATAAATAAAATCTTTAAAAAAAAAAAAAAAAAAACCTGTCTTTGTAACAATATACACATCTATATATATGAATGCATAGAAATCCTTCCAGAACTGGAAGTATAAACTGTAAAGTTGTTAAAGAACTTAGTATGATGATACTCAGTAAATGGCAGCTGTTATTTCCATGTGCATCTGAGCTTCTGGAACCTACAGTTTCACATGAATAATGAACTCTTAAAAGTGCATCATACAGTATTCTACCAAAACTAGAAAGTTTGCAAGCTTTCCCAATAACACCATTAAAACTCTGAGTACATACCTGGATAACTCGTTAGTCTTTATTTAAAATTACAGCTTGCTTTGTGCATACTTGGAACCCATGCCCAAAAATGCAGACAGCTTCATTGTCATGCTATTGATTTGTCGATCTACAAAATGGCCCATTTCAAAGCTGTTCTGCATCAGCCAACAAATGTAAAAACTTCCATGTAATGCGAGCTTCTTCCACCTTGAGGAACACAGAGAGGAAGAATATTCCCAAGGCTGTGTGTACCAGCCACAGGGGTGACAATGTGACAAACTTTTAAAAAATGTTTTGTTTCATCTTAAATTTTGCATATTCCAAGAGGCAATCAGTGGAGAATTTCTGGTTCACTAAAGCCATTATGTTGGAAGTTCTTCAGTTGGTCACGGGGCCAATTAAAAAAAAAAAAAAAGTTGGGAAGTTCTCCTATTTGCACTTTTTATGTAGCTGTTTCACTTGTACTTCTACTGTGGATCAGAAATTATAAGAGCTCACAAATATAGCCCAGAACAAGAGGCTTAAGTATGTTCATACATGCAATGAAACTTAGTACTTGGTACAGCATTAAGATGCAATCAAATATATTTAAAAGTATATTTTTATAAAAGTAAATTCAGTATAATTTTCAAAATTCTTCTCTATTTTAGGTAATTTTAAGAAGGTATGTGTGCATCATCCACATTTACTTGGGCACTGAATGTTTGACTACAACAACTTTATCGTTGGCTTGCAGTAGTTTTTTCCCCCAAGTATATAGCTCCCAAGGGTATATCTTTAAAAGGTGAAAAGTTTGGGGTCCTCTTTTTTTTTAAGATTTTATTTATTTGAGAGAGAGAGAGAGAGAGAGCGAGCATGAGCTGGAGGAATGAGAGAGGGAGAAGCAGAAGCAGATTCCCTGCTGAGTGGGGAGCCTGACATGGGGGTTTGATGCCAGGACCCCAAGATCATGATCTGAGGAGAAGTCAAATGCTTAACTTACTGAGCTACCCAGGCACCCTGGGGATCCTCTTTATCAATCACTAGAAAAGCACCACAGTGTTTACAGAACCAAACAAAAACATGGTGATTGTATGAATTTATAAATGGCAAGAGAGGGTCTTTCCTGGACCAGGATTTTATCAAGGAATTTTATGAAATTGAGGTCCGAATGCTGACAATAGTCCTACAAGATAAGATTCTAATTATTTCCTGGCAACACCTTCTAAAGTTTACGTAATTGAAACCTGATTCCTTCAAATATCACTAAATATTCATTGCAAACAGCTGGAAAGGAAATCTATGATTCTGAGAACTGCAAAATGATTACCAGTATACTGGTATCAGTCCCAGTGAAACAAAGTTACTATTACTTTGGAAGCAATGCACTGGAAGCATACACTGGAAAATATACACTGGAAAAGGGAAAACTAAAATGGATTTTTCTGAGACTGTCACAAGGTTATAAAAAATAAGTACACACAGCTCATTGGACAATGATGACCAGGTCCGAACTAATGGTCCAGCATTGAGTCAATGCAGTAGGCTTGTTGAACTTCAGGAAAATATCAAAGATTGAAGGAAATCAATTTGATACCTCTTGAGTTAACAGCAGTTCCACTGGCAAGTGAGTTCCAAGTCAATTCCAAGAATCCCAGATGACCCTGCAGGAGCAGGGTAATGATAATGATAATGAAATTCTTCTGAAAATTAAGAAGTCATACAGAGATAGAGTCTTAAGGAAGTACAAAGGAGGCATGTGCTCTCAGAAAAACAATGTTTTCTTTTAATATGAACTTCAAAACTGCCTAAACTGTACATAATAAAAGCAATGCATAGATCTTAAGGACAGAGATGGGATAGGGGATAGTTGTGAGAGCCAGCAGGCATTGCCAAGGATAGGAGAACACATGTGTTGAGTGAGAACTGGTGAACATGTAACATTCCTTTTCATAAGCAAAGCTAACAATCCACCAAAACAGAAATAACCAGTAGCTACAATAAAAACTGTTTTCTCCTTGGTGATTTTTCTCCATGTGACAAACATCTTTGGGAAGTTATTCACATAGCTTATGGATTCTGAAACTGCATGAGCTGAATGTGTAGTGAAGAAAGATCTTCACTGAATTTTAATTACTACACATGGGTTACTACACTCTTCATTTAAACCGGGCCAAAAAAAAAGGGCCGTTCTGCAGTCATAAATGGGGAAGTATGAAGGAACCTGATACTAGACAGTGTGCCCACTCCACCCTACTCTATAATTTGCTATATAATTAGGTGAGAACAGTAATTGCTTTATTGCATAACAAGAAGACTAGACACCGAAGAGACTGCCTCTCTTGCAAAATTTCTTCTAAATGCAATAACAAAAAACGCTGTTTTAAATTGTTACTTCAGGGGCACCTGGGTGGCTCAGTTGGTTAAACATATGCTTGGCTCAGTCATGATCCTGGGGTCCTGGGATCGAGCCCCACATTGGCCTCTCCACTTAGTGGGGAGTCTGTTTCTCCCTCTCCCTCTGCCCCTACCCACGCTCATGCTCGCTCGTGCTCTCTCTCTCTCATAAATCAATAAGATCTTTAAAAAAAAAAAAAAAAGAATTGTTACTTTAACTCATACAAAGCCTGGAGTAGTTGGGCTGACAATAATATTTGGACTTCATATTCTAAGAAATACTGTTAAACAGTCAAAAGTCATCATGTAGCTAAAGTCATCAAAAAGCTGTCAACAGAGGACTGGTTAAATGACGCAGGGCACCTCTGTATGATGAAATACTACGCAGCTATTAAAAAGAACAGGAGGGGCACCAGGGTGGCTCAGTTGGTTGAATGACTGCCTGCCTCTTGATTTCAGCTCCAGTGATGAACTCAGGGCCGTGAGAACAAGCCCTGCATAGGGCTCTGTGCTCAGCAGGGAGTCCGTTTGAGATTTTCACTCCCTCACCCTCTGCCCCTCCCTAAACTCCTGCATGCACACAGGCTCTCTCTCTCTAATAAATAATTCTTACCAAAAAAAAAAAAAAAAAAAAAGGGGACATATTTTCTACCATTAGGAGGTCTTAAGTATATTAGAAGTCCATGTTGTGGAATCAACATGGTATACCAAAATGTAAAAAGAATATACTTATATGAATATGCAAAGAAACTGTCTAGCCTGTGGTAAAATAAGAGCTACAAAATCCCATGAAGTAGCTCCTCCTAGAGAATAAAACAGACACTGGAAGAGGAAGGAAACTTGTTTGCATTTCAGTTCCTTCTATTCTAATGTTTTGGGGAAAAAAATAAGGGCTTGGACTACTTTTTTTTTTTTTTTTTTTTGCCTTGATTATCAAATTGTTTCTGAAAGTTTAGAAAGTAACTAGCCCTTTTTAAAATTAAGTGACTTTCTGGGGCCCCTGGCTGGCTTGATTTCAGTGTCATGAGTTCAAGCCCCACACTGGGGGTAGAATTTACTTAATCAAAAAAAACTTTCTTGAATGGCTTATCAGCCCTCTTCAATATACCAGCCACTCTCAACATGCTTTACATCCACTTATTATCTCAATTAATAAAAAAGATAAGCAGTGAATCCTTAAGTGTCTCCCTCTGAGAATACAGTCCACGGTCAATGAATTTCTAGACTCTGACTGTAGTTGCTTTAATTTCTGCACTTTTCCATTTCACCACACCCACCCCTACAATTGTTAGTTCTCAAAATGAAAACAATCTGTTCGACCATAAAACACCAATAATGAACAATGACTTCTTTCCCTTTATACTTATAATAAATTTAGAATAGGAGGTGGGGGGAAAAAAGGAGAAGCAGCTACCAAACCATTTCCTAAAAACAATACTGTATATATCAATGCAATGACAACACATCACCATAACAACAGAATACATAGCTGCTCACTTTCACCAAAATAGTACAATTCAAAATCCCCTTAAACCCATGGTATTCTTTGCTACAGGAATAAATACTGGTATCTTTATCTTCAAAGAACCCACTTTCTGGGTGGCAGCCCAAGCAGCATTACATAAAAGACTAGAAGCGTCTAATGATGGAACTTTTTGTTAGGTATTTATTAGGAAGTTTGACCCAGAAGGAATGAACTTGTTTAGTAATCTTAAAGCCCTGCTTCCTGAAGTCCAATTCTAAAGCTACTGAAATAGTAGTACAGTGTATCCTCTTACATTCATGGCTTCTGACCCAATCGTAAATAAGCAAGCAAATACAGTAATGGGGAGTATAAATTACAAAAGGGCACCAAATTGTAGCATGCAGCTGATCACAGAAGATGAAGGCAAACACTGGTAACTATTTTTTAAAGAAGGAAAGAAAATTAATGTCAAAATAAGAGTGGTATAAAACTAAGAGAGACCTTAGAGTAACAAAGTCAAAAAAGGCTACGCATTTTAATAGAACATTCAATCTACAAGATGATGATTAGAAAAATTGCTTAATTTTTATTTATACATGATTTCTACATATATACCACCACCCTTCCTCTGTTCCCACGTCTCTCCTTTTTTTCATCCTAAAATCATCATTTACCTTACATACAGCACTTCCCATTCCATGAAAAAAATCAAATGGGGCAATCTCTTGTTGGTAGGTCTCCCTCCAATTCATCAGCAGTAGACAGACTTGCAAGAAACACTCTTGCTAACACGGCTACAGGCTCCTTGTGGTTTCTCCTCTTTTAAACACCACCCACCTCACCCGGGAGTGACACGTAAAGGGAAAAGCCAGTCTCTTTGTGGAAGAGCTGGTTAACAACTGTACTTGCTCAGACTGGAAAAGTAACCAGGACATAAATGCCCACAGGTAATCAAACCTACACACACACACACACACACACACACACAAACACGCACGCGCGTGCGCACACACGCACGCATGTGGGCGGCAAACTGGTTTTTCCTCATAGGTACAACTCCCAGGCAGCCAACAATCACTCCCTTCCCCCACATACATACACACAAATCCCAAGTTCACCATCCTGTGTGATAATTTACACATTTTTATTCACTCACTCACTCACTCACTCATTTATTCATTCATGGGCCTAGTGTGTGCTCACTCTTCTGTTTAGTTTTGGGATACAAAGATGAATGAAACAGATGTGGATCTTGCCCTATAGCACAGCTAGTTCACAGGCACACAAGCCTAAGGCTTCTTAAGTTATTTCAAGGTTCCAGACTCTGGCTCCGTGGGGAGACAGTGAGTAAGTGGAGTAATCGATTTTTCACCTCATCTTTGATAGGGAAGAGCAGATTCTACTTGCTTTACATAACAATTCAGTTTGCCAGTAATTTCCATATTCCCTTGAATATGGATGAGGAAAGGAAGTAAAAGAAGCAAAGGATGATGTCTATTCTTAACAAACAGGGGACACGGAGTACCCTGCTAAGGTCTGGAACCTCAAACAAGACATGGCCTTCCACCTCCATCCATGAGGGATTAATAGTTACAAATAACTAGAAAAGTGGACAAAATCCATGAAACAACTGTATTAAATTCTAGACAAAGGCAATGCAAGACAGTGATCCCTGAGGGAAGGAAATTCCAAGTGAGATAAGCTCTCCTATCACCCCAATTCACTAGGCAGTAGGGCAGGAAGAAGGAACTCAAGCCAAGCCAAGCTCAGGGGTGTTGCTAAGGAGTCAAAGACAAAAATTTCAGGGAGAATGAGGCAGCAACTCTGGAAATCTACAAAGGGGTCCCCGCAAGGCATTGTCTGAGTACTGCTCTGCACCAGGACCTAGGGTTCACACCGGACTGGGAATAACTGGCATTCCCACCAGCCTGAGAAGAGCTAGTTTACATAAAACATCAGAAAGTGTCCCCAAAGAGTCCTAGACACAGGCTGCACTGGAAAGGGTTTCAAAAGGGTCTCACTGATCCCAAGTAACTTAACTATCTGTCAGAACAAAGGCCAACACTTGGGAGTCCTTTGCGCAGAGAGAAATTGATACCAGATAGAAATTTGGATCTATACAAAGTAATGAAGAATGCTGGAAATGGCCAACCTGTGGGTAAATATAAAACCAGACACTGCCGCAGAGTTTCCCTCGCCACTGACCTTCAGGATGTGTTTTTGTAGGAGTCCAATGATGACCCTAACAAGGTCAGAAGGAAAGGATCCAAGTAGGTCCTAGTCTACCATATCCCTCTAAACTTTGTCTCTTAGAGTCCCTTGGGCCTCTATTTCCTCTGAATAATGCCCTCCCTTGAAATTATATATTATACATTATATAATGACTAGGAAGGTGCTTTGGAACTTCTAGGGACTGAGCAAATATTTATCAAGTGGCTTCTATGCATATTTTAGGCTCTTTGTTCCCGGAGTTCAGTTTCCTCATCTGTAAAATGAAAATAATAATAGTACCCAGTTCAGAGGGTTGTTGTTTGGATTAAATAAGTAAATCTATATAAAGTATATAGAATAGTATCTGGCCAGGGTAAGTTCTTATAGACATGATTATTATTACAATCCTCCCATTACAACTACTACTATTATTGCTGCTGCTGCAGTTAATTAATGCTACTACCGGGCATATGATGATGAAAAAGACCAATTGGGTTCTTGCCCTCAGAGTCCACATTTGAGCTATGCAATAAGGAAAACAAGGCTTTGGGGATAATTTGTTAAAATTTTGTCTGAGAAAAAAGTGGGATAGCTGGGAAAAAAATTACTAGTCTGTAGGGGTCCCTAGAACTTACTTCCAGCTCTGTTCCTCAAGTAGCCTGGGACTCAATAGTTAAGTTATTCAGCCTGCTGGAGACTCAGTTTATCCTTACAGAGGCAAGTGAGAATCTTCAACGATCCCTTCCAGTTCTAACATCTGATGAAGTGAACCAGAGGACTCATTTTAGAAGCATGTTGCTCCTGCCTTTGTTTGAGCAATCTAATCCTCATAGCATCAAATCCCCATATAGGAAACAACCTTGAGGAAGGGATTTTGTGATTTAAGAAAGCCATAAGAAAGAAGCTCTGGATCTAGGATCAGTACAAAAGTCTGCACATAACTCCCAAACCTAGAACCAATGCCACCGATTTATCTCTCTAACAATGGGACTGAGTGCAACTGTCCTGTTGTTTCCACCTATTGCTGGTAAACCACCAGTTTAATTTTGAGAAGCTAAAATAATTCAAGCAACCATGGAAGCTCTTACTTTTGGTTCCGGTGTTTGAATTGGCTCCAATCAAACAGAATTCTCTTTCCTGTCTACATTTCTACAATTAAGAAGAAAAATTATAGTATAAGGTAGAAGTCCCTTATGCCTGAGAAAAAGAACTATGTTAATAGCTAGCTTCTTCAAAAGGTTGTTTATACCAGCATGCACCACAACTGGTAAGCTATCAATTACAAACACAAAAGCCCCCCCCAAAATTAACTGATTCAAATTTTACAAAATTTGCTAACTTTTTTTTTTTTGCTCTTTTTTGATAAACATCATTCAAGATAAAGATTCCACTGGAGGAAACAGGAAGTGGTGGAACCCTGAGAGAATGAATCTATGGCTGATCTTCCAAAAATAGTGGTGAAAGGAACTTTCCTGAAGTTTTCCCTACATGTTGCAGAAGATGAGCCAAAGATTTTGCAGAACCTTATAAAGAGCCTGCATTAACTTTATTGGAGAGAACATGTCGCACAACATTAACTCGGGGAAAAATATTTTTTCTGTACGTTCATATAAAATGCTGTGTATCATTTCAGGCAATTCCCAGATCCCTTGCAGTTTACCCCAGTCCTCAGCCCAGAAACTTTAAAGTAACACACAACCAAAATGCATTAAAGGAGTCATTAAAGCATACTTGCTGGTGCCTATGCACACATGCATGGGTGAACACACACACACAAATTTGAGAGCATGCTGTATCTGTCTTGGGACACTTGATTGCTATCTTTAAATGGACACATTTCTTACCTATTTGTCTAGTCGCACACCTGTGCAGGTGTCATTTCCTCCTCCATATGATTCTAAAGGGGTAATTAACTAAGAGATCTTGCCTCTCTATTGATAGAGGTGAGCACATGGCAATGCAGAGCCAACTGAGGCACTCAATCCCCTGGGCAGGGACTAATCTAGAGATGGGCACCCAGAACAAAGAAAACTAGAAGTCTTTATGTGCATTGATGCTGTAGATGCGAGTTGCTTTCTTTTTCCTGGAATCATGAGAAACAAAAATCATAAACACCTGGAATTTAGAACAGTTGCCTTTTCCACCATGTGTTGGAAACGCCTAAAAATGAAGCCAGCATAGACAAAAGCAGAACTCAGAAATGGGACAAGAGGAATGGGGAGATGAGGAGGTTTTAATGGCAGCATCTAATGTCTAGATCCAGATAAGTCTCAAGTCAAACATCTCTAGACCTTCCCAATGCATGTTTCAAATGAACTTTTTTCCCTTAGGCCAATTTAAGTGGGTTCTGTCCCTTAACATTACAACAAACAAACAAACAAACAAACAACCGTGATTCATGTTCCACTTGACTAAATGCGATGGAAACTATCACTTACTGAATGCCTCCAAAGTGTCAGAGACCATGTGGAACTCAATACGCATCATTTCAGCTAATTTTTATCAGCAGATGTCAAATTTTACAATAAAATAAGTGACCAAAAAAATTCATATAACTAGGAGGTGTATGCAAGGATTTAAACCCTACCTGTCTCATTCCAAACCCATTTTCTTCCCACTAACCTCAAACCACAAACCCGTGTCTCTCAAGCTACAGCATTATTTCCCAAGAATTGACCTAATAATCAAGCTGACAGTCAAGCCATAAATCCAAACACAAATGTCTCATTTTAGAGAAAGCTTCAAAGACATCGCTGCTCACAGATCAATATGAATAATGTAACACCTCTTTTCTCAAATGATTCCTATTTTTGGAAACAAATTTTGCCAGACTTGACTTTCCAGGAATCTTAAATGAGCCTATGGAGGACTTATTCTCTGAGGCTTGGAAATAATATAAGTTTTTGTGTGTATGGTGCCGAAAAGACAGAGTACAAAATGTAAAAGTCATCATCACACCTAAGCAGGAAGCGTTCAGAAATAACCACTCCACCTCCCTTTCTCAAAGACAGGCCACAATCCAAAATTTTAGTCATTCATCTCTAACTTTGTTCCCAGGAATAGAGTTTGGGAAAGACAGACTCTGTGGCAAGGAAAGGAACCTAACAAGAGTTGGGGAAAGCAAAAACAAGGCACAATTTTAGGAAAGTATCAAGAATTTGAAAATTCCAAAAAAATCCACTTTAAAAAAAAAGAATCTGAAAATTCCACCATTAGGCCTTGCAAAAGAATGTATCAGAGGTAAAGGCGTCAAACCTGTCGAGGGAGGTGAGAAAGAAGGGGGCAGAGAAACTGGAACAAGCAAAGGTGTGGTCAATAGAATTTAATGTTCTGCTGTAGGCATAAAATTCATTAGCTACATCTCTCTTTTTCCATCTAGGAAAAGAACTAGCATGACAATAAGGAAACTGTGACTAACTAACAAGAAATTACCACCCCTTTTTTTGCAGGACCTGAGTATAACAGGTGGAATTGAGGCCCTGTTTGGGTAACAGCCAACTGTCCTAATTATAGGTTGGATTATTTATTTTATAGAACCACGAAAAAAATGGAAAGCTAAAACCATAGGATATCACCCTATTTCATAACAGGTAATAGTATATTCCCTTTGTAAGGTAATGTGGTTTTCTAAGTACCTGTGTAAGCACTGTGCCATCTGATTTTCCCAATAACCCTGAGAAGAAGAGAAGCACAGGCAACCAGATACTGTTTTCACTTCTATTTTCCAGATGAGAAACTATCATTGAGCACACAAGTGACCTCCACAAGGTCAAACCACTCCTAAGCAGCAGAGGAAGGACTTGAACTTAGGCCATCCTTCTTCCAGTATTCATAATTGCCAGCCGACCATCCCAGGATTATCAAAGAGTAGCCTTGGGCTCTTTTGTTGAAAGCTTCAGATGGAAGAAACATCCTTCAAGTTGTATTTCAAATAGATGATTATTATTGGTCCTCAACGTATGTGGTTTTTAAGGGCAATACACTGTACTTCCAAGAGGTGTGTATAGTGGCAAAAACCATACAAATGTAGATAGCTCAGTGTTTTATTGGGTCAACTACAGCTTTACTGACTCTTCCATTCATCTAAACATTAATTAAGCAGCTATTTATCAGGGATTGTATATGAGGGATATAAAATTGAACAAGCCAAACTCTGTGCCTTTCAGAAATTAAACATTTAAGAGGGAGAGGCTGACTTGTAGATGTGCTATGAGAACACAGAGCAAAGAGAAACTATATCCAAGACTATCCCCCACAGAATAAGAAACAAGAAAAATCACACTTGGTTCCAGGCATTAAGGAATTGACAATCTAACAGAAGAGACTCATGAAGACTGCAAAATACAGAGCAATAGATATAAATGCCACAAAAGAGATATTAAGTACTCTAAGTGCTCAGAGGACATAAAGGGCACTCTAATTAGGATGACCTCAGAAATTTTTTGAAAAAGATGGAATATGAATAGGCCTTTAGAAAACTGTTGTTATCTTAGTGGAGCCAAAGGAAAAGACTACAAAAGCTCTGCTCCCTGTAGACACACCCTGACAAACTCCAGGTTCCATTTGTGTCTATGACAACGATCTGCCAAGGACAGTGGTGCTGCTCAAGTCCCTTGAATTTTCTCTCATTCACGAGGTCATAAAGACATCTCAGCAAACAAACAAACTGGATGCAATACATCCAAGACTGTCATTTCTCATCTTTCTAGAACTGAGCCATTATGTTAAGAACAGGCAATCATTTGTGCCTCTAGTATTTCTCATCAGTGGCCTTTGGAGCCACTGAGGGAAAGATTACAATGTAAAGAACAAATATCTTACTCTTCAAGATTGTCAATTATATCCTCACAAATCATGCTCACCAGAACATGTAGTTCTGAAGGAGAAACAAGTTATGACACACACTAATTTGAAGAGAGAGAAGTTACAAATAAGACTCTGGGGTGGTTGTAAACAGATTCTTAATCACTGAAAACTCTCACCTAGCAAATTAATCTCAAAACCCCACACAAATGCGTTTAAAACAACTGATAGTATAAAACAAAAAACAAAACAGAACAAAACAAAAACCTATACAAATGTTTTCAGTTTATTAACAATGCTGTTTTAAACATCTGTTGGATTTTATCAAGATTTTTACAATCTAATTCTAACTGCTTAGTAGAACAAGTCAACTTTTACTACTTTAACTCTTTGAGTCACAAAAGAAAAGGAGACACCCAGTTCCAGAAGCAAATTATGAGGCTATCATCTATGAATCTGTAATCCTTTAAATAACAGAAGAGCTAGTTCAGAGATTTTCCACTGATCCGCTAGTTCCTGCTCTGGGCAGCAGGGTGGGAAGGGGAGAAGGTAGAGAACTAAGTTTCCTTGGCTCTTAGGAAAGTTCAGACATGGGTTAGTGTCTTACTAGAGACAAGAGCCTGTGTTGGTCCTGGTGCAAAAACATTCATAAATTCAAGTTTTCACATGTATGCCCAATGGCATTCAGGTATCCTTGACTTATTCTTCCTTCTAAAGAAAAGTATGTAAAGTTTGCCATAATTTCAGATCATTCCATTTCCTAAATTTGCTGCTTTAGGCTAAACTAAACCCTATTATTAGCCTAGGTTAGCTAGGAGAGGTCAAAATAAACTTTTTCAATTTTCAAATCTCTTAAATATTTCTCCTGGTATTTCCACTGCAATGCTTGATCAGTACTCAATTTTTCTGCTGCAACAGTGTTGAATATGTATTTCACCCTCTGTGGGATGTCTCTTTTGGAACGTTTCTGTCACGCTACAAATAAGTTTCATTACATGTTCTCCTCTAGAAGAACAAGAACAGATGTTCATGTTCATATTCTCTTAGTTGTAAACCAAATGAACATACAGAGCCTCCAATTAAGACAGCTACTCTTCAAACCTCACTCTTTCACATATATTCTAGAATGTGTAGGTTAAAATGGATAGACTCTACATAAAAGGTGGGCAAACTACAGCCTAAAAGCCAAATATGGCACCCCACCTCTCACGAACAGTTTGTTTAAGTAAACTTTTACTGGGTCACAGCCACACCTAGGTTTACAGACTGCCTGTACCTGCTTTCTGAGTAGTTGCCACAGAAATATTTTGGTCCTGAAAACCTAAAACATTTACTATGCAGCACCTTATAAAAAAGTCTACTGACCTCTGGTCTATATTAAGTACACACACAAAAGTGTTTGGGGATGCTTTCAAAAACACTTATATTCAAAATAAATTCATTCATTCATTTAACAAATATATACACAGCATATATTAATTAATCTTTGGAAACTGTTCTAGGGGATGGAGACCCATTAATGAACTGGAAAGATGAAGGCCCCCATCTTCATGAAGGTCTTATCTTAGAGGAGACAGACAAACAAGACAAAACTGTAATTCCAGATAGATAAAACAGGGTATTTGGAGAGAGCAGACAAGGACTCTGAAGGGGAAGTAATTCTTCAGGAGATGCAAAATCATGAGGATGACAGCTCAGGAGATGCCACTGGAATGGACATTTGAATGATGAAAAGCCAGACATACAAAGATCTAAAAGATTACCCAGGCACAAGGAATACCAAAGGCTCAAGGGAAAGAAATGCTAGGCCTGCTCAAGAAACAAAAAGGTGACTAAAGTACCTGAAACACAGTGGACAAGAGAAAGAGGCACAAGGTAGTAAGGTCAAGGGGTCAGCAAGGGCCAGACCATGTGTGATGAGTAATAAGCAAAATCATGCTTCTAGTAAACTTCCATCTCCAGTTCTTTAACTATTAAAAAACACTACTAAATTTTAAAAAATCTAATCATAGTATAAGGATTGCTTTGGCAGCTTCATTTTGCCACTGCTTCTTCCTTTTGAGCTGCTGAAAATTACCTGACGCTCAAATGCCTAGGAGCCCACTTTGTTAAGAGACAGTTTCTGCTAAGGAAGTAATTACCCTCTTCTCCCTGCACAACGCCCCTCCCAAAAAAGACTGACTACTCCACTCATTGGAAAGACATAAAGTGACCATTTTAAATGAGATTTTTTTTAAGAAAGAGAATTTCCCACTATTAAGCATAATTAAGCCTATTTTCCTAAGTCTGCCAAGGCTGTTCATTCAATGACATAAGGTCTGTCTCCTCGCCACCTCCAAGAACCAACTGTGTGCATGTCCACCAGAATTCTTTTGAAGGAGTTGGCTAGTTTGGACAAAGTGTAATATTCCTTGAAAGCTAGGAAAGATACATCATATTGCTTGATTTGCCATGTCTAGAGTAAACGGAGGACTGTTCCACTGCAGAAAATTTCAACATGTTGCTGAATGGCCACCAAATCCATCTCCTTTGTTAATGCCCTTTCTTCTTCAATTTTTTTAGGGGATTCATGAATCTGAAAAGACAATTTTCCATTTTTAGATCCAAAAATAAAAGAAGTCAAGGGCATTCAGAAGAAAGGCCAAGATACAGGTGCTCTGATAAAACCATGACTCTTAGTCAACAACTACCTTTAGGAGAATGAGTAGTTACAAGATATTCTGAAGGTATGACAACCAACTGTCCTTCACTAAGACGTGACATTGCGCAGATCTGCAGGCCAAGCCCGCTCATTGGTGAACACTGTGTGAGGACAGATAGGGTATGGATGTTTATAAGCAGACTTGAACTGCTAGAGAAGATCAGTGTTGAAAAATATGTTGAAGGGTGAACCTTCAAGCAACAGCAAAGCCAGAAAAAAGCCAGCACACAACTTCCCAAAAGAATCAGTTTCCTCTCCTGTAAAGCAGGGATAAAATAGTAGTAACCTTCAGGCTTTACTAGGTGCTCAATAAATCATATACTAATCAAATGCGCCAATCACTTTACATGCTTTACTTTACTGAATCCTCTTAAACTCAGACGTAGATCCTATTTTGCCATACTTAACAACTGATTAGAAACAAATGCCCACAGGAATTATATAATTTGCCCCAAAATACTCATTTAGTAAAAAGCAGCACTTAGATCCAAAACTGGCTGGCTCCAAAGTCTATATGCAACAGAAGCTGCATATCCGTGGTCCACCAACACATTGTCTTAGACCTACTCAGTGCTGACTAATAATATAGTAGCAGCTAATGTTTGTTAAGCACTTACTATATGCCAGACACTGAGTTCTTCTAATGAACTATCTCATCAAGTCCTATGATATGCTTTTTATAATTGGCCCTGTTTTACAGCGAGGCTCTAAGATTCAAAGATTAAGTATATTGCTCAAGGTCACGTAGTGGATAAATGGTACAACTGAGATTTGAACTCTGGCCGTCTGGTTCCAAAGCCAAACTCTTAACCACTAGACCAAACAGTCTCTTTAAAAAATGATGTCTTAAAATGTAGTTTTATTAATTGCCTAGTAGTTGGACATCTTATTAACTCAGAACTTTCATTCCCAAGCAATGACAATTTGATGCACAGTCTGCCATCGTCCCAGCACTGCCTACTCTTTTTCCAACACCAAGGCTAGGAGTCAGCTTCCATTTTTCATCATTATTGTTTGCTCTCTCCTTTTCTTTTTTTTTTCCTTATAGAAAAATTTGGAGGAAGGTCAATAATTCTTGGGCTTGCATTTCCATCAAAATTGGGAAATAGAAGATAGTGAGCCACATGTCCAAAGAAAAATGGGAGATAAATGGACATGGATATTCTTGTACGTTTAATATGCAAAATGAACAACTGCTTTCCTTCCTATGCTAGGTCATATTACCTACCTGATAGGAACATTTAAATTTGATCTGTCTTAACCTCAACATCATTATAAACAGCAAAAGACATTCTGACAGCAAGTGTACAGCTGTTTAAGAGAAAAAACTTTTAATTCTGTCAACAGGATGACGGAAGGAGTCCCACATATCATAGAATAATGTTGCTTAAATTCACATGACTTGGAGTCTCTGGTCAATTTAATATCTGTTTTGTTTTGTGAATGTGTATTTGCTTGAATAGAAAGAAACGCAAGCCCAGGAAGAGGCTCCATGTTACCCCATGGAACACTACTACCTCCCTGGGTAAGGAACCCCTATCTGAAAAAAAAAAGTCCTCTCAACCCCATGTTGTCATCTTTGTCACCACCACCACCGTGCTTGCTTTTACTTCCAGTCATACCAGTTACTGTACTGCCCCAGTCAGACTTCCAATTGACAAAGGCTACCTAAGTCTAGTTCCACTATGGCCTCACTGGACCTGTTTGTAAGGAAGCGGTAAAAGGCCCATCCAGATACCTGCTTTTTCACAGAGAAATAATGGATTTGTCATGTGGTTTGCCTCATCCATCTCAGCTGAAATTCCATTTGCAAAGGAAAGAGAGTTAATGATGGGCCTTAAATTTCTAAATCACTAAGGCTTTTATACCAGTAAGCTGACAGCACTGAATTTACCCCAATGCTGTTCCATTATCTCATATATTCTACTATTAAAATGGGGGTTGGGGACAGAAACTTATTTGACATTCATTTCAACCTAGTGAACTATTTATAGGCAGGAAAATAGTCATGTCCACCACCCCTCAGGATGGAAACCACCATCCAGAGCCATGGCTTTGCTGAAGGGTTTCTGAGGATTTTCTAAGAACAGAAGCTGACCCACATGGTGGCGTTAAGCCTCCTTCCTTTGAGTTTTAACCAAGAATTTTAATCAAGCAGCTTTTATGCAAATTTACTCTTACCAACTTTCTAGAACCTATGACTATTACTGTTGACCCATTATAAGGTTAAAAAAAAAAAAAAAAGTGAAATCTTTCTATTTTATTTACTTCAAATTGAGAACAGAATGAATATACAAAGAGCCAGGAGTGGTCACAAGTAAACATGGGTCTTCCTTTTCATCTTATTTGCATGTTTTGTATTCTTGGTTTAACCTCCCTTTGGAGCCATGGAAAGTGAGTTTCAAAATCAAATTCACAAAAATCAAACCTACAACTCACCAAAATCGAAAGCTAAATGATACACTGGTGTCAGGAAGATTTCTTCCAAATATAATGGAAAACAAACTACAGAAAGCATCCTCTATTCAGTGAGAACCAAGAGTGCCATTACTAAACATGCTAAATCAGTGACTGCCACAGCTGACGTGTCAAGCTGACGTGTCAAGTGACAAAATGGCATAAACCAAAGAAATACCCTGGGAGGAATTTTTCACATCAGTCCACTAATAAATGCTTCTTAGTTTCAATACTTGCTGGCTCATCACAGCTACAATACTCATAATCCAACCTTCATTTTTTAAAAAAATCTTACTAGATGACTCCTCTAACATTTTCTAAATATAACAGAACTTTTAAAAAATTAAGATGTTTTAAAATTCAGAGGAGAAAAGTGGAGAGTATTCATTCTACCAACGCACTGCCATCTGTAACAAGAAGAAATAAATTACTTAAAACCAGAGTGGAGTCTAAAACAAAGTGACCTTTTGATCTACAACACTTAGGGGAAGGACAGTGGGAAAAGGCAGGCAAGGAAGACAGGATTTATTCAGATTGCCAAATGACATGAGTACTGAGTGTGCTGGCCTCCAGGTGGTTCTGGAGTAAAGACAAGAGTAAGGAAAAGCCATCAAGCACAGCACACATAAATATGACCCTGACCCTAGGGGGAAAAAATCTGAGTAATGAAGCCCAAATATAGGAGCACAATCTAAAAATAACCCTTCTGCTTTTACAGAGGTATTTTCCTGTTAGTGTTCATTTGAAATGTGTGGGAAGACAAACAGTTTGAATTAAGTGAATTTCCAGATATTATCAAGTCAAGTGAGGCTCTCAACCATAATCGACCAGTAGTAAAAAATCAATTTCTCCTTCCTTTAGTTTTCTCGGGGGCAGGGGAACACAAAGGAAAATAATGGGCAAGAATGTCATTTCTAAATTCTATGAGAAGCTGATACTATCCTTAGGTAAAACATCTTAATATCTAACTTATATCATGGGAAACATTAAATCCTTGGAATTGTGTGAGAACCACTGTAATTTTTTTTTTTCCATAAAGAAAGATGAATAAAAGACGACAGAATGTTGACACTGTGGTTACATTTTCCTGTCATGTCACAAATTTAAAAGATTTCAGTATCACTGCCTAGGGTATTTCCCCCCCGCCCTTAAAATTAATCAAACAAACAAACAAAAAAAAGTGATGTTAAAAAAAAACAAAACACACAACTTACAGGTTGACATATATAATTCCAGCACTTCTTCAAAAAATATTTAAAGGGTATCTACTAGTAACCAGATTCTATGCTCCACACTGCGTCCAGCTGAGGTCAATCTTTCCCCAATGGAAGGTAGAAAAAGACGTCTTACTTCTTTTTGCCACACTACTTAAAATTATAGAACTACAATGGTAGTGCAAAAATTAAAGAAATGGATTACCAAAGGATCCCTTTTCACTATATAAGAGCGGATTAGGCATAAGAGTATGCTCCTTTGGTCACATGGGAACAATAGTCCCACCTTGATTATTTCAGGACAAAGAAAAGATAGAGCCTGGTGGTAATGACTGGGCCTAAGAAGTCACCAAGTATACAGTGACAGCCTACCTTTGGAGCTATAAGTACCACTCATTCAATAGTCCTGGGCATGCGTATGGGTGCCCAGCAGTGATGGTAGGACAGAAAACAAGAACCCATCCCTGCCCTCAAGAAGAGTCAAGGTTTAGTGTAGGAACTTATAGGGCAAACAATTTCTCCTAATCATGTTCAGGAGCACCAGATCTGGTTTGGGACACCATGGAAATCTACATAAGGATGTGGTTACAGATAACCTGTCCCAAAAATCCAGGCCCACATCCGAACCCTCCCCCTCTTTTTGAACATGAACACTTACAGGGATGTTCAGAGTTGTGACAGATTAAACTTGCAAATCACACTTCTGATACCTAGCCATCCCAAACAAGTCCTTTAGGATCTTCACACAAACGTAGTTCTCATAATCTCATGGCCAGTTGTCTCAGCTAAACAATGTAAGAAAAGAAGAAGGTGACCTACATAGGTAGTCTATAATGGAATGAGAGTTGGAGACTTGCCCCTCTTTCACTGAATGCACATTTTTAGGAGTGTGGGACAGAAGGAAGGAAATGAAAGGTACACCACACCTTTCCTGCTCATACGTAAACCCATTTCTATATGGTGGTTCACTTTCTAAAGTACCCACTGTATTTGCAATAGAGTCTGTATAAAGAATCAGAAGCTAAAATTAGAACATAAGAGAATTATTTTAAAGGCATACCATGTATTAATTAAACCATGCAGAACTGAGTATTTTGACTCAAGAGTTGTTAGTTGTTTAACTGGAAACAGTGGACCTATGCTGAACACTTTTTATGAAAATATAGAAGTGAGAGAAGAATCGGACAGAAACCTGACCGGAGACCATGACTTTGTATAACTCTGGGGCACCACTCATGCTGTACTTTCTGTTAGTGGAGCTGGGCAGCACCACCCACATGGTGACACACGGTGCTCCCGAAAATGATCCGGGTCACTAGGGCTATTGAGTACCAAGGCCCACTCCTAGATTCTAGGGGAAGCGCCCCATATTGTATTTTTAGGACAATGCCTCCCAATCTAATGACAATATTTCCTTCTTTGATCTCTCTCAACTTCTATTTCTCTTGTTAGCAAAAGGGGGATTTAACCTAAGCTAGCAGATACATGGTTAAAATCATGTTAAGTGCTCTCCCCCCCACCATTTCAGAGAACTGAGAATCCTGTTGCAATCTAGTATTGTTTTTTCATGCCTAGCATATGGATTTTATAGGGAATCACCTACCCCTATTCCTTGCATGCTTGGGGTCACACTCCCTACCCCTCCAACCATGCCAAAAATGTGCCAGTGCTGAACAAAGACCTGGGATAGGCAATCAGACTTTCTCCTTGGAATTCTAAATCTCTAGAAGTACCAGTGCTCTCCAGCTTTCTTACAGGTACAAGGCCCACCTCATATTCTTCAGGCAACTTTTTTTTTCCTTTTTTGTTTAAATTTAGTTTCTCTTGCTTACAATCAAAATAATTCTGATGCATCAGCTAAAAGAAAAAGAATAAGGAAGTAGCACCATTGGTCCTACTTGGTGGCTTCTCTATGAAGCTGGCCCACAACAGGCTCAAACCAAGCTGTCTGCCCACCAAACACCGCACTCTCCTGCACACCATGATGAATCCAGAATCCTAAAGCCACTGCATTTGGTCTTAGGGGTCCTCACTGGTAATGAAAGAAATGAGGCTAAGCAAATCTGTGGAATAAGGTGGAGAGGGGAAGCAATGAATGGCAAAGAATGAGACAGCCACGTCCTATACAGTATTAGAGGACAAAACGGTTTCATCAGTGTTGCTTCATTAACTATATTCGATTTTTTAACTTCATCATAAAAGTATTAATTATCATTAATAGACTCACAGTAAGTATAATTGGAAACAATGAGTGTGCTTAACAAAGAAACCATGAACCAGATCATTGTTCAAAACTAGGCAAACATCTTTAAGATAGAATATTCAATTTAGCACCTTAAATGTTAACGAAAATGAAAAACAAATTAAAAAAAAAAACAACAACACACTGAGCACATTTGCTCTAGAGTTAATCAATCAGCCAATTATAGGTTAAGTACTATAGATTAAATACTTACAGATTAAGTACAGGTAGTACATATACTGCCCTTGCCTTTCAGGAGCTTAAAATTTAGTTAAGTTCTATGATGTCCAGAGAACAGAGCTATTGATTCCCTGACTTCCATGGATCTCTCCCCCAGATCATTCTATCTCCTGCCAAAAGCTTCTGGTAAAACAAAATCACAGAAGGAGAGGGCTTGAAATGTGGATCAAATGCTTAAAATCAAGAACTAAATCCAAGACAATACTTTACAATGTGGCTCAAAGATGAGTAATATAGATGTCATTCCGGAAAATGTGTGTTTTCAAAAAGCAGTTACATCCATAGCAGGAATCACACTTGGGTCCAAAGACAATCTATGGCTAGCACCCAGCCAAGGTAAATGTATGCATTTGGAGCAAGGTATTAAATCACAGTTAAAAATCAATAAAAGCATGGCTAGATATAGTACAACAGTCCCTGAGGCAGAGGAGCAGACACCTAAGGAATACTAGAGAAGCAGGACCTTGAGAACAAGAAGCCAGAGTAAGCACTCAATGAATCAGAACACATGAGAGCCAAGTTCATGTTCGAACTAAACATTATGTGTTTATATGTTCATGAACATATGAAAGCAATTGACACTAATTTTTTACTAGACCTAAAATCCAGCTCTGAAAGGCAGAAATTCCAATTTTCTAGACTTTATCCCAGGTTTTACTCTTGGAGGACAGAGTATTTTATCATAGTTTACATATAAATTTACCATGGGCTTAAAAAAAAAAGGCACTACCAATTCTAAGCAGGCGTAAAACATAATAAAAGAATAAAGAAAATGAGTGATTATTCATGAAAGAGAGAATATAAAAGCTGCTTCTTGAAGTGCTGAACAAGAATAAAAAGTCCTCTTGCCTGTCCCAGAAGACAGCAGAGAACAAGAACCAGAATAATCACATCAAGCATGGCAATGATTTTCCCAGGCAGTTATGCCAACAAATGGCTAATTGCTACGGAGTTTTTTCCAGCCCCCAGGAAAATATCATTTATTAAAAAAAAAAATTTCATACAACCTCACCTACAAGGTTTCTGAAGATACACTTTGACGGTGTTGGAGAGAGGTTGGGTCCTGGCAAGAGAGAGTGTTAAATTCCTCTTCAGTATCACACCCCTCACCTAAGAGGAATTTAGATATAATTTTGATGTACACACCATCACCACCAAATGCCCACATTAGAAAGAACACAATTATATATTCTTAAGCCACTGAGAATTATTCAAGGTACTGAAGTCAAAGAAAGAATGCTTACATTGGCTAGGAAAGGTCTTTCAGTTAATTGCCACTACTCTGTCCATTTACCAGAATCTTCCTGGAGAGCTAACACATTGTGTGCCTATGTTCTATAGCATATATGTACTCAGTCCTTGGATGTCAGTTACACAAAAGCACCAACTTAACAGTCACTTGCGGTAGGGTGAGGGAGTAGAAGACTTGTGCCTAATTCTTCTGTTCATAAATTTATAACGTGTGGATACAAATTTCAAGGTAAGTAAATATAGTTAACAAATATCCAGTCTTAAAAGTAACTCCAAAGAACTAAAAGTCAATAGACATAAATTTAAACCAAAATGAAACCTAACCTCCCAAAAGTCAAGTAAAATTTTACTTTACCCTCATCTCACTCCTGGATGATGGAATTAGAGGTATCAGGTTTTTTGTTTGTTTGTTTGTTTGAAGGATGTTATTTTAATTAATTAATTAAAGATGTTATTTTAAAGTAATCTCTATACTGAATGTGGAGCTCAAACTTACAACGCAGAAATCAAGGGTGCCATGCTCTACACACTGAGCCAGCCAGGAGCCTCTAGAAGTACCAGTTCTAATGGAAGGGATGTAGATAGTAATTATTTATACTGTTTCAGAATGTCTAACATGCATTGGAATATGAGCGATTCTGATTACTAGACATTCACAGCCCTTTGGAAACTGAACCATAGCAAGGAAACACTGCCCAGAAACAACTGAAGCATGAATGACACATCCTGTTACCTCTCACATTTAGGCTAGGAATAGACAGCAGCAATTTACCAGCACTTAAATTCACCTAAGCAAAGCTTTCTCTTTGCTGTGGTTAATGTCTTGCTTGGACTTTATGGGAGAGAGAAAAGTTGAGAATCACCCTAGTCTGTGCTGACATGCTCTATCTCTGCACAGTCCAGGAGAATAGCCACCAGCCATATGTGGCTAACGAAGGTCTGAAATGTGGCTAGTAAGAATGACAGACTCAACTTTTAAATTTTAACTAATTATAATTTAAATGCCCCAGATGACTAGTTGCTACCATTTTGGACTGTGTAGGACATGTTTTATTTAGAAGAATCAAATCTCAGACTTCTCGTAATGTCAGTCACAAACCACACTGATATATTCAGAAGCCCATTAAAGGTGAAAATCCCACAAAGAGATGAGAGGATGATTTTCCTTTATCAAATAATACTGGCCTTATATTGAAGAAACTGTAATGTAGGTAAATCCACTCCGGTACTCAAGTTGAAGGTAGCTGTATGAAGTGTTACGGTGACTGATGCCTCAGAAATCAGTTAACAGACACAGGAAGCCAGGCCTGAGACCTGGCAGGTCAGACAGGCTGCATCTTTGAGTTCACCGTGGCCAGTGACAAAAAAGGCACAGGTACAGATTAAGCCCCACCCGCAGGAGAACCAGCCTTTTTCAGACAGTTCTCTTTCTCCCAAAACCAGGTCAAACATAATGTCAGATGAACAAATGCTCAAAAAATGTTTAAACTGCCGGAAACTCCAATTTGGGGGGAGAATGAGAAGGCATTATGAACTCTCAATCCAGTCAAAGCATGGCTGGACCATAATAAGTCAAAAGAAATGTATGTTTATATATTTATGTATACATGTGTATATATTTATGTATGTGTATGTATATATTTAGAATTAAACTCTTTGCAGTTCCAATAAAGTAATTAAGCCAAATATACAGATTATTACAGAAATTTCATAGAGGCATAGCTAACAAAAAAACACATCAACTGCTACTCTAAAGTTTACCAATAAATACTTCACGGCGATGTGATATTGACCCTTGAAATAGTTGTACTTAAAATCTTTTTTTGAGGGGGCCTAATCTAGGACATACAGACGTAATAAAATGCATAGGCAATCTGCAAGAATGTAATACATAGGCAGCTGTCCAAAAATCACCCACCCACACACACTTCACTTTAATGAAAGCAAAATAGTGACGTGATAGAGCTAACACAGGACCTGAATGTATGTGCATGAGATGGGCAGTTCTTAATGGAGAGCAGATAGGAACATGAGGTCCTGTCCTGATTTGAGCAGGTCATTTCAGGGAGGGATTCTGGCAAGTCACAGGAGGTATGACTAGACAATGCTCAGAGGAGCAGACCAGCTAAAACAGGGTTGGTGAAGCCCCAGGGACCAACACTCACCTTCCAGACCCTCCCTGTGTCACAAGACGAGTGAAAGAGGCTCACACTGGCTGTAGGAATGAAAATCTAGAGGCAATCTATGTTTGCAAACATCATTCATAAAGTTCTATCTTGTGAGAATAAAAATGAGGGAATGCAAAAAGAGCAGTCATCAGAGGCAGGCCTTCTCCACTACAGTAATCTGACTTCTCACTGCCAATACATAACCCAAAGTAACCAGAAGTTAGTGGGATTTAGAGCTATGTACCAGGACGAAGAGACGACAATTCATTTCTCCATTTCTCATTGTTCCCTTCCCTGCCGACTCCCCAGGTCCCACACAGAGCAAAGGATCTGGGATCTTGCCTTTGGCTGGTGTCCTGGGCCACTTCCAGGATCTCTGAACTTGCCTGTTCAAGGCCATGGTGGACTATGAACATGGTACACGCAACCATTGCCGTGTGCAGGCCTTTAATAAGCCTGAGATGCTGCGGCCTGCAAAAACCATGGTCTAGGCCAGGCCTGCCAACGGCCCTGAGCCAGCTGACCAGCATCCAGTCACCGTCTCTTTTCCAAACACCGACTGAACAAACCTTGATTCAGCTCTTATGTTACGCTCCGGTGGAGAGCAGCACAGAGGAAGCACCAAGAGAGTGATTGGAGAAAAACTATTCTGGGCATAAACCAAGTACATGTTCCCGTGGAATTGTTCATAACTCAGGGGTCTTTTATGTTTGTTTGAACCCTCCATGTCTAGCTGAGGAAAAGACATATTTCTTTTTTCTCCTTAGGGAGAATAAAAGCAGGAAAGTAAAATTCCTGGTAATGTCATATCCAGTCAAACAGGAAGGTTTGTAGGCTCAGGGCTGAAAGGTTTCCAGAACTACACTGAGCCAATCTGAAAATAATTTATTTCATTTTCATTTGTTTCATTTCCTCCAAAATTATCACTCATCTCCCTGATCCCATACCCACCAAGACAAGAGGAAGCATTCTGCAAACACAACAAAAATATGGTATTTAAGAAACACCTGATATGTAAAGAAATTGGAACCCTCATTCATTGCTGATGGAAATATAAAACGATAAAACGGTACAGCCACTTCAGAAAACAATTTGGCAGTTCCTCAAATGTTAAACATAGACTCTCCATATGACCCAGCAATTCTATACTTAGATATTTACCCAAGAAAACTGAAAACATATGTTCACGCAAAAACTTGTACACAATAGTGATAGCAGCGTTCTTCATAATGACAAAACAATGGAAATGACCAAAATCTCCACAAATAAACAAAATGTGGTATATCCATAAAATGAAATATTATTTGGCAACAAAACAAAGAACTGTTGTACTGATACATGCTATGACACAGATGAACTTTTGAAAACATTATTCTAAGTGAAAGAAGCCCATCACAGAAGGCCGCATATTGTATGACTCCATCTACATTAAATGCCCAGAACAGGCCAATCCACACAGAGAAAGCAGATTCGTGGCTGCCTGGGATGGAGAAGAGGATGAGACTGAAAATGGGAGCACAAGGACGATGACAGCAGTCATGGATGACTGCTAATGCCTATGAAGTTCCTTTCTGGAGAGCTGAATATGTCCTAGGATTAGAGGGGCCTCGTTGCCTCAGTCAGAAAAGCATGCAACTCTTGATCTTAGAGTCATGAGTTAGAGCCCCATGTTGGGTGTTGAAATTACTTAAGTAAACACAAAACTTTTTGAAACAATTGACGAGATCGGGCGCATTCAGGGTGGTAGGGCCATAGACTTGAAACAACTGAAAAGAAAGAAAATGTTCAAGGATTAGACGGTGGGGATGGTTGCACAATTCCGAATAAGCCCATGAACAGGGAGAAAAACAGATCTGCTCTGAAACACAGGACTTATATATGTGAAATGTATCTTATCAATAAAGGAAAGGAGGAAGGGAAGAAGCAAGGATGGAAATCAAGAAGCAAACGGAGTCAGACCTGAAATGTCTCACCTGGAAGGATAATTGTTCTCAAGGGGTGTTTTTGTTGTTGGTTTTTTCTTTTGTTTTGTTTTTTTACCTTGTCATAATCACAGACTATAAGAAATTGCAAAAAAAAAAAAAAAAAATCCACAAAACGTACAGAAAAATTCCCTGCTTCCCCCACTGGTAGTATCTTCTGTAACTATGATACATTCTCAAAACCAGGAAATTAATATTGACACATTACAGTTAACTAGAGTATAGATCCTACTCAGATTTCTAGAGATGCCTTTTATTCTTTTTTTTTTTTTTAAAGATTTTATTTATTTATCAGAGAGAGAGAGGGAGAGAGCGAGCACAGGCAGACAGAATGGCAGGCAGAGGCAGAGGGAGAAGCAGGCTCCCTGCTGAGCAAGGAGCCCAATGTGGGACTTGATCCCAGGACGCTGGGATCATGACCTGAGCCGAAGGCAGCTGCTCAACCAACTGAGCCACCCAGGCGTCCCTTTTTTTTAATTTTTAAAGAGAGCACACAGATGCAGGATTGGGGGAGATGGAGCACAGAGAGAGGGAGAGAGAATCTGAAGCAGGTTCCACATCCAGCATGAGCCCCAGGCCTGGATCCCAGGACCCTGAGATCGCCCCCACCAGCCGAAATCTAGAGTCTCACTCACATTTAAGCAACTGAGCCGCCCAGGTGCCCCTCTAGAGATGCCTTTTATAAAAAGGGTCTGAGGAATAATCCTTGTGATAATACTCTTGCCCTTTTTACCAGTCACTCTGGTTGAACTATGGCAAACTAATCAAGAATTCCAATGACAAGGAGATGAGTGGTGGACATTTTAACACCTCCCGGTTCTTTACTTGCCTCTGGAAGAACACTAAAGTTACCGTTAGTGAAATATTCCCAGCAACTTAAGTCCATACACACTTGAAGGGCCCTTCAAACTTGAGTGACTCACCAAGCTTCTGCCCTGGAAGGGAACTCAGAAAGTCTTTCTCTAGAGCAGCCCTGAGGGTGATGTGCTAAAGTCACTAAAGCTCTCAGAGTCTCTCCTTAGTGGACAAAGAGCCTGTAATTTGCCATCCTAATTCATTCTGAAAGAAGAGAGACTGTTGGAGAGCTGAAGGACGAGAGGAAGAGGCTGCAGACAGTTGTTGCAACTGCCATGTGGAAAATGGCAAGAAATTCCTACTGGAATTTCATGGAAAGTCTTCCATGAAGTTCCCCAAACTTCCTCTACATCTCAGCTTTACGATTAGGAGCAAAAACTACTGCTTAATTACCTAATAGTCGGTTTTCCATGAAACATTCTCTTCTGTTCCTTTTTTTCTCTCTTCCCTTTCTTTCCTAACTTTTCGCTCCACTGCTTCAGTAAAACGTGAGCCAAGCCCGAGAAAGTCCTTTCCCTTGCCCATCATTGTATCTGCTGAAACATATGGGAAAGAAAGAGGTTGAAACTTACTGGCCCAAGTGAGGTATTTGGCATTGCCGCAGTGAAAAGAAAAGCGTCTCCATAAGAGAGGTGAGGACCTTTCTGGGAGGGTGAGGAAGCAAGAGGCCTGTCCGGGATCTGCGGGAGCAGTCAGCATAGCCATCGGTCACCAGACACTCATTCCAGTTAACCTGGATCGCTGACAGCCCTAAACAGCCAAGGTCAACAAGGACAGCAACTCCTAGAAATCATGGCGGGCTTCAGGGGAACTTTCAGTTTTGCGCTAATACCCCAGACTGAAAAGCGTAGCCCAGGTCGGGTCTGTTGAGCAGCCTATGTGGCTGGTGTCTCTAGGGCATGTTGATTTGATCATGGAAGAGGACCACTGCAGAGAAATGAGCCCTGAACTTAGGTTGTCCTTGGACTGATGGCAAAAATCTAAGAAAGATACCAAAGACTCTGCTTGGACAGTGCTTAAAATCAAGACAAAGTAAAGCATGCCCCCCAAACACAGCAGGAAAGGAGCACAGCACTGGGAGAAAAGAGAAGGGAAGCAAATCCTCTGCTTACCACATCGCTCTTCACTGTTTTAAAATAACATTTAAAAAAAAAGCTTCACCATCCCTCCACCCACCCCAAATAGTTAGAGAAGCCCACACCCAAACAAGACAAACATTTACAAATATGTATACCACATAACCTTGTATTCAAGGGTGGAAACAGATTTGTCCCTCCCCTGGTATTACAATGTAAACAATTTTTCTTTCCATATAAGTATGTGCTCCACTCCCAGCAGGCAGTGGTGTCGGTTTACAACTTCCACTGCTCGTATGAATAGCAGCTCAGGCAGGGGGATGAAGAGTGGCCTGCAAGTGGGACAATCGGGGTCCTCATCCTGGCTCCAGCGTTTACAGGTAACTCCAAAACACTCTGTGTAAAATGGGAACGTGAGATTATGAGGGCTTTTCAATTTTTTTTTAAGCTGTGAAACCCTTCATCCAAATGAAATCCCACGGAGGATCCCAATATATAGAAGTTTTAAGTAAACAAGCGGGTTAGAGCTGAAGGGGTGTGGAGATGGCGGACTCTCCCCAAGGCATCTCCTGGAATTGGGACTGCATGGTACATAGTATAAAACAACTGATGAGATCGCTAAAAACAAAAACTCAATCCTACTTTAAAAATGTAAACTGAGAAGCCCCAGAGGTGGCTCAGTCAGTTAAGCGTCAGCCTTCAGCTCAGGTCATGATCCCAGAGTCCTGGCATGGAGCCCTGAATAAAAAGACAAAAGACAAAGTGGTAGAGTAACAGTTTCTAATGCCTGACTCTTGATGGCTGGGGATGGGGTAGGGAGGGACAAAGGTAATAATTCATAAACATGTAAATGTCTCACACGGATATGCATGTTCATTTTTCCAAGTGAATCTATGTGTTGGGACTAACCAAACAAACTCATTTAAAGAGTTATTGAGTTCATGGTCATGTGGGAATCCAGAAGTTTTTTAAATTAAAAAGGAATCATCACATTGGGAACCCCTGCTAAAGAGAAAGCCATAATATTCCACTTGAATCAAACAAGTAAATCTCCTTAAAAAAACAAAAAACAAACCTTCAGTGACCTTTTTATTTTAAAGATTCTACTACCTATCATGTCAAACTGGTTAGGTTTCATTGTCTATTAGTTATGGTTATTAGAATATTGCTTCAAGAAGGGCTCTGAGGCCATGTCCAGGCTGATTAGGAAAGAAATGTCACATTAGATAAGCATTAGGTAAACATGTCTGCCACAGCTGTGTAGGGGATAGGAAGTGGAGGGAAGGACATGGGTATGTGACAGACTGTGTCAAATAGGCATCTAAGAGGTTAGTGGAGACCTGAACTCTCTGATTCTGTCATTATACTAAATGTATTACTAGGCAAATTACTTATCCCACATAACAATTTGTTAGCTCTAAAAAGGAGTCAATCCTGACTTCTGATGCAGAACACCAGGGTCAACTCACGACAGTGAATGCTATACTCTTTTCAAAACCACTAGAGAGAACAGAACTGTCACAGAACTGGTGAGCTAATTCAAGCCTCGCCACTTTACTTCTGAGGAAACTGAAGCCCAAGAGAATGTTGGCCAAAGTCACACAAGTAGACAGTAGGCAAAAGAGTTTGCATTCCCCTACGGAGAGTTTCTGTAATAATGTGTGGTTTGAAATCTTGATTTAATTACTTGTATTAGTTCTCCTAATATAATATAAGGGCTTTCTATTCGATACTATAAAAAAAATTTTTCACTTCAAAAAAGTTCATGCCTCTCAACTAGATGACTGTACTAAATAAACTCTAGTGTTGTTGCCATAAAATGGACATATCCTTTGTCCCTTTTAAGCCAAGGTTATTAGAAAGGTTTCTTCAAGGGGCACGCAGCTGGGTCAGTCAACATAGCATGCAACTCTTGATTTGGGGTTGTGCGTTCAAGCCAAATATTGGGTATAGAGAATACTTAAAAGAATAAAATCTTTTTTAACAATAACAGTAATCAAATCAAATAAAAATGTCTCCTCAATAGAAGAAGGTAAATTACACATTTAAAAATCTCAGTTCTTGGGGCGCCTGGGTGGCTCAGTGGATTAAGCCGCTGCCTTTGGCTCAGGTCATGATCTCAGTGTCCTGGGATCGAGCCCCGCATTGGGCTCTTTGCTCAGCGGGAGCCTGCTTCTCTCTCTCTCTCTCTGCCTGACTCTCCGCCGACTTGTGATCTCTCTGTCAAATAAATAAATAAAATCTTTAAAAAATAAAAATAAATTAAAAAAATAAAAATAAAAATAAAAATCTCAGTTCTTAAACCAAATAATAAATAAACAAACCAAATAATAGTTGCCAATCTCAGTAGAAAATTAATGATGTTATATTTTACAAACTGTCAAAGCTTGACCTACTTAGGACCAGCTCCTTTAAATAATGAAACCTACATAAAGTTATAAAATGTGACTCCATCAGTCATATATTCTACCTAAAACTTTTATAATAAGAGTTATCAGGGACTGGCTAGATCAAAAAATGACAGAGCAGGGGTGCCTGGGTGGCTCAGTGGGTTGAACTTCTGTCTTCAGCTCGGGTCATGATCTCAGGGTCCTGGGATCTCTGCATTGGGCTCTCTGCTCGGCAGGGAGCCTGCTTCCTCCTCTCTCTCTCTCTGCTTGCCTCTCTGCCTACTTGTGATCTCTCTCTGTCAAATAAATAAATAAAATCTTTAAAAAAAAAATGACAGAGCAGCATTTTATATTTCTTAAATCAATTTTTTTAGTAAACTCATAAAATAATATGGAACTCTTTACCACTAATAAGTATGTTTTCTCTCTCTCTCTCTGCCCGCCTCTCCATCTACTTGTGATTTCTCTCTGTCAAATAAATAAATAAAATCTTTAAAAAAAAAAAAAAGTATGTTTGACTAATCCAGAACTTTATCTGCCACAGAATAAAACTTTATAATCTCTTCTGTTTCCTGTAAGATTTTACCATTGCAAATCAAGAAAGTGTTATAGAAAATTAAGATAAAATATGTCATGGTCCATTTTGCATTGGAGTTGTCATCTGTCCACAGAATGTGTGAACAGTATCTGATCTCTACCTACTAAGGCATTTGGTACTCTTGGAAATTCTGGTCTATCAGTTGATTCTTACAATGAATCAAACCATTTGCGATTTGAATGGTGTCAAGGAACTAACAAATACACTGGGGAGAAATAGCCACTCTTCCAGGTGAGAAAGATATAAATTGATGTTTCAGAGAGAATACAAAAGGAGCCTTCTCAGGATCTTGGACCCTTACTCCAGAGAATCCTCTCAAAGGTCTCTGGGTCAAACACCACTGGGTCAGATCATGTCTCTCAAATGCACAACACTTTCAACACTTGCCTTTCTAGAAAGCTCCATGGGATACATTCTTCAATTTACTTCTTAAAGGAAGACAGACAACCACAGTGCCTCAAAACAGAGTACCAGAAATAAATAAATAAATAATAAACAAACAAATATTGTGAACAGAGCCATAATAACACTAAGTTGTCTTCTCTAAAGTATGCTGGTAGACACTGCATTATATTCTATCACTAGGCTACCATAATCATCTGAAATTAGTTTTAGCATGAACGTCTCTCTCTGCTTAGAAGAGGATTATTTTCTGTTTAAATTAGAACAGACCTAGAACACTTAGGGTAGGAGAAAATTCATTTCCCCTACAATATGGACTTATGACACACTGACATGAAAATAACTGGACTGTGCTAAATACCGCATTTTCATAATATTGAGCGCTGTATAAGCAAATTGCCTTAAATATTTTAGCTAAGCATTCAAATATCTATTTTACAATACCATTTATAAACAAAAAGTAGTACTGGATATAACATTTCTTTTATCACATAAACCACTCTAATATAAACTTATGCCTCCCTCATAATATTTGGATTATTTCATTGTTCTACCTCCTATTCTTCCAAACATGTTCAGTCCAATGGAAAAACTACAGATCATGTGCCTGTCCTCTCTGCCTTTAGAAGTGCCTTCTCTGTAGCAGAGCCTCACTCTCAGCAGCAAAAGCACAGACAGTTATGAAACAACTGAGGCAAACTCTAGGAAATGCAAATTAGCCATAAAATGACAGAAGCTGACCTAAGGTTTTCCTTCACATAATGAGGAAAGGGCTTGTTAAAATAACTAATTATGCAGGTCTACAGCCAGACACTCTTAATCACAAATAAATATTTTAGTTCATTTTAAATGTGCCTGAAACTCTCATAAGTTTCCTTCTAAGGGTTTCCTTGATCATTTACCGCATTTATGTAAAGTTCTGGTAGCTTCATATTTGCATTGGTAATTAATTTTGTACGATCTATTTAAAACACTGAGATTTAAACAGGTAAATGGACAAGCAGGCCATTTGAGAATGAAAAAAATACAAATGATCTGGAGAAAAAAGTTCTACTGAACAAGTATCTAAGATGCAAATTAAAATACAATGTGACAGCATTGGCCAGTTGTTCAGTCACAGATAACTGTAAGATAATACTCAACATAAACATGTGTGAAATGAAAAGAAGCTTTAATACCTTGATTCAGTGTCAACTGGAAAAACCTTTCTTGAGGTAGTATTTATAAAAAACTTCAAAAATTATAGACCCTTTGACCCATTTATTTTGTATCTAAGATATCCTAAAAAAACAAAAACAAAAAGAGAAGCAAAAAAACCCTGAAACACAAAAATGATGTTCAAATGGTTTTTAATGGAAAAACATTGGGAAAAGATTGCCCTATACAACACATAAAAGGAAGTAAATGCTGCAGTCTTAGAAGTTTATCAAGAGTTTTAAAAACCTCGTACACATTCAGATGCTTACCAACAAAAATAACCACAAAACCCCCAAAATGTTAATGAGGATGTATGTACTTTTGTTGGTGGGAATGTAAAATGGTACAAGGGCTATTAAAAAAAAAAAAAGTATGGCAGCTTCTCAAAATATTAAGAAAAAGAACTACCAGGGCGCCTGGGTGGCTCAGTGGGTTAAGCTGCTGCCTTCGGCTTGGGTCATGATCTCAGGGTCCTGGGATCGAGTCCCACATAGGGCTCTCTGCTCAGAGGGGAGCCTGCTTCCTCCTCTCTCTCTCTCTGCCTGCCTCTCTGCCTACTTGTGATCTCTGTCAAATAAATAAATAAAATCTTAAAAAAAAAAAAAAAAAAGGAAAGAAAAAAAGAAAAAGAACTACCATATTCCAAGCTCAGGGTATATCACCCAAAATTGAAAGCTTGGTTTCAAAGAGCTATTTGCATACTCATGCTCATAGCATCGCTACCCGTAATAGCCAAGAAGTGGAAGCAACCCCCATGTCCATCAATGGTTGAATGCATAAACAGAATGTGGTACAAACATACAATGAAATACTACACAGCTTTAAAAAAAAGCAGGAAATCCTGCACCTACTACAAAATGGATGAATCTTGAGGACCTTATTATGCTAAGTAAATAAGCCAGACACAAAAGAATGCCCTAAGATTCCACTTACATAAGGTATCTAAAGTACCCACATTAATAGATAAAGAGAGTATAATGGAGGTTAGCAGGGGCTGAGGTAAAGGGAAGTGTGAGGGAAGGCAAAAAGGAGTTGTTTAAGTGGTAGTGTTTCAGTTCTGCAAGATTAAAGGGTCTAGATATCCGTCTCACAACAATGTAAATAAACGTAACACTCTGGAACTATATACTTAATAAGGGTTAAGATGGCTCTATGATGTGTTTTTTATCACAATAAAAAGAGTGTCAGTTTTTAACTTCAATTTTTTAAAAAAGGTTTTCATAACATGAAATACGCTTATGATAACATTTGGTTGGGGGAAGGATGCAAAAAAGTACAGGTAAGACACAATCAGAATTTTTCCCCCAAACTTCTCAAAGATGTAGTCCCATAATGTTAACATTATTTGCCTCCTTGGTAAGACTTCTCTTATTCCTTTACACTTCCTATTTTTTTTTCCATTTTTTCATATAGTAACCTGCATTAATTTTGTAATAAAAAAAAATAAAGTAAGTTTCTCACTTAATAGTTTCGAAACAGCCTTGATAATGCCCCATGCTGGGCAGGATGATATTTTATCAAAGGAGGGACTACTGTTAAGAAAAAAAACAAGATTTAGAAACAAGCAAAATAGATTACTGGGTATCTTTTCAGTAGAAGGCTATTTGTGGTCTAGCAGGTCCTCCAGGGATTATCTTTGACCTTCCCCCCCCCCTTTTAAATAGGCCAGTGGTTCTCAAAATGTAGTTTGGGGAGGCCTGGAGTGCCTCAGACCCTGCCAGAGTGTTTATGAGTTCAAAACTATTTTCATGATAATATCAAGATGTTATTTGCCATTTCTCTCTCATTCTATCAACAAGTACACAGTGAAATTTTCCAAAACTTTCAATACCCATGATGAAGTCATTAGTCAGATGATAACCTAAAATAGGTTTCATTATTTTTTTAAATGAAAGAATAGTTTTAAAGTTTCTCAATTCTGATTCTAATCTAATTAATATATTACACACACAAATTTCTTTGGGGTCTTCAATACTTAATAGGATCAAAGCATCCTGAAACAAAAAAGTTTGAGAACCCACTGGGCCAATTTCACAGCTCTGTAGGGGCAGGAAAGTTAATTCGTAGGTAACACACAGCAATGTAATGGCCCTTATCTATAGAAAAGCAAGCAGATTTTGCCTGGTAGAGGTACAACTGATTTACATACATGTAGAAAGAAAAACATTAATTTTTATAGTCTTTTAGGATATTAACTAGTTTTGTATCTGCTACAAATTTATTTCAGCATTTCTGATTGTAGACAGGTAGATGGATCAAAGGATGTACAGATGGATACATTATCTTTTTTTCAAATTATCTTTTGAACTAGTCCTAAAATCCTACTGGTTCCTGCACTAGTAAGTTAAATAAAATCGTTGATGTGTTTATTTTATTATTTTGAGAATCTTGTTTTTTAACTCTGAAAATTATTCTTTAGCATCAACTATCCAGAAACGTTTTTGGATCAGTTTCATATCCAGATCAGTTTCTGCATACAGGCCTTAATACTAATAAAAAACAGAGAACTCAATAATTAATAACCTTCTAAAACAGAAAGCACCAGGCCCAAATGGGTTCACTGGTGAATTCTACCAAACATTTAAGGAAAAAATCATACCAATTCTCTATAATCTTTCAGAGAATATAAGTAGAGGGAACATTTCCTAACACATCCCAGTAAGCCAGCATTATGCTCATAGCAAAACCATTACAAGAAATATATTACAAGAAAAAATAGGGCAGTTATCTGATGAACACAGATGTAAGAATCCTCCAAAAAAACTTAGCAAATTGAACCCAACAACATATAAGATGCATTATACACTACAATCAAACAATAACAACGCGCCTGGGTGGCTCAGTGGGTTAAGCCTCTGCCTTCGGATCAGGTCATGATCTCAGGGTCCTGAGATCCAGGCCTGCATCAGGCTCTCTGCTCAGTGGGGAAACTGCTTCCGCCTCTCTCTACCTGCCTCTCTGCCTACTGGTGACCAACCTCTCTCTCTCTCTGTCAAATAAATAAATAAAATCTTTAAAAACAAAACAAAACAAACAAACAAAAACACACACACAAAAAAAACACCTCTCTGTAAACTAGAAATAAAAAAGAACCTTCCCAACTTGATAAAGACTATCTACAAAAAACAAACAAAAACCAGAAACAAAAAGAAGGTTGCAGGACACAAGGTTAATAATTAAAGTCAACTGCTTTCCAATATGCCAACAATGAAAGAGTGAAAAGTGACTTTACAAACGATACCAGTGACACTAGCTACTCCTCAAAATGAAATACTCAGGTAGAAAATCTGATGAAACATGTATAAGATCTATATGAAGAAAATACATAACTTTAATGAGTGAAATCAAAGAACAAAATAAATGGAGAGACTCCATGCGCATGGGTAAGATGACTCAGTATTGTTAAGATCTCACTTCTCCCCAATTTATGACACCTATTTGTTTACATACTGTCTACTGCTATTTTTCCTACAATAATGACAGAAATGAATAGTTGACAGGAACAACATGACCTACAAAGCTGAAAATTTGTACTATCTGTCCCTTTATGGAAAAAAATCTGTATCCCCTATTCTAAGTAATTATGGTCTAATTAAGCGGTTACTTATCTCAACCCAATCCTATTTTTTTCCTTCAAAACAAAATTTAAATTAGATAACCTCTTCTTCCTTTCAATGGCAGTCATATAAAACTGGTCTCCTAAAACAATGTGTTGTATTTTTAAAAAATAAAATATTTCAATTGTAAGAATTTTAAATATATGTCATGTTCTTTGAAGACAAAGGATAGGTCTTTGGAGAGCCTACAGATAAATAATTAGCAAAGCCCTATTACAAAAAAGTAATTATTTTATGATCTTCACAATTTTTAAAATCTGGTTACTTTCTGAAACTCAAAACTGAATTATCTTTCTCCTTAGGAAATTTTTTTTCCTTTCATGGAAGCTAAAACCGATTTAACAAAAATACTAGGCAAAAAAAACTAAACAAATCTAAGTATCACTTAATGAATCTGTATGTTGTATACTTCCTATAAGAATTTAACCTGTACTGGGGCACCTGGGTGGCTCAGTGGGTTAAGCCTCTGCCTTCGGCTCGGGTCATGATCCCAGGGTCCTGGGATCAAGCCCCACATCGGGCTCTCTGCTCAGTGGGGAGCCTGCTTCCCTTCCTCTCTCTCTGACTGCCTCTCTGCCTACTTGTGATCTCTGTCTGTCAAATAAATAAATAAAATCTTTAAAAAAAAAAAAAAAAAAAAGAATTTAACCTGTACTAATTCATGCACTCTAAGTATATAACACTTAAACTGCTCTCAGTAATAGGAGTCTAAAAAACCTAACATACTTGCTCCACTCCCAAATATTTTTCTAAATATCTATACAAACATGAATCTAGTAAATTATCTATATATTCCTTTCACTAAATAAGCTTTTCTACTGCTAGTGACCCAACAGGTTCATGGCATCAATTATTTTCATCTTAACTAATTTACAGGAAATGAAGGAAATAGAAAGAGATGTTGTACCATGAGATCTAGACTGTGGGAAATTCTATAGGACAAAAAACCCAGCTCTTTCCACAAGTATGTTAGAAAGAAAAATGTTGCATAGGATTTAGAGAAGCTTAAGGAATATATATATTTAAAAAAAAAAAAAAAACACCTGAAATGTATGACACTTTCTGGAATCTTGAATTAACAAGCTTTTTAAAAAGTGTACATTTGATAGCTGATGAGATATTTGGTAATTTTAGAGCAATAATGTAAATTATCTTATGTATGAAAATGGTGTTTTAGTTATATTATTAGAGTCCTGATATTTTTGGATATAAATACTAACATATTTTGGGTTGAAATTATAAGATGTCTGGAATTTGCTTTAAAATAATCTCAGAGTTGGGACACCTGAGTGGCTCAGTTGAGCATCCAACTCTTGATTTCAGCTTGGGTCATGATCTCAAGTTCAGGTGACCACTACATACAACTCCACGCTGGACCTGGATCCTGCTTGAGATTCTCAATCTCTCCTTTTCTCTCTCCCCAAAATAAATAAATAATCTTAAAAAAAAAAAAAAAAAATCCCAGAGTTGATGTAAAGTAGTTGTGGGCAAAAATGAAAGGGTCACCATGAATTGATGAGCTATGGATATATGTAAAATTCACGTATTAGCTCTATTAGTCATTCTATGTGGGTGTATGTGTGTAGGAAATTTTCAATAATAAAACATTCTTAAAATATCTTCATTTTCACTCTACTTGAAACAAGAAAAGTAATAATGGAAAGCCATTAATCTGAGAGGGAGATATTTTAGGAAGACAGAAGAGGTCCAGAAGCACATTTGTGAGGTGTCATTTTTGGATTGTAGATGTTCATCTTAATAATCATGAACAGTAAATCGAAATTTCTGCTATCTGGTATAACAGGCAGAACTTTAAGTGACACTTCCGATTACCCTTTGAGAGTGGAACCTATGATTATGATGAGTCATCATTCTCATGGTTATGACACATTGTATGGTTAAAGGGAGATTATCCCAGGTGGGTCTGCCCTAATCAGGCGAGACCTTAAATTTAGACTTTTCTCTGGCTGATGGCAGAAAAGGAAGTCAGAGATACACTCCAGCTAGCCTGCAGGAAAGGAAACATCCATGTGTGAACTGCCAAGGTAGGCCACAAGACATGAAATGTGGGTGGCCTCTAAGAGCTAAAAACAGTACCTGGCTGACAGTTAGTAATCTTCAGCTCCTAGAGTCACAGAGAAATAAATTCTGCCAACAACTATGGAACATGGAAGAATCCCTGAGCCCCAAATGAGAACTGCAGCCTTAACTGACACGTGAATTTTAGCCTGCTGAGACACTAGACAGAGAACCTAGCCACAGCATGCCCAGACTTCTGACCTGGTGGGGTTTTAAAGCACTAAGTTTGTGGTAATCTGTTACATAGCAATAAAACTAATATGCCTGGATAAGCATCCGATACCTGAAGAGTACACCACAGTACCCCCAAAGCTCGCCTTCTGCACATGAGTTTATGATCCCACTGGCACTGAGTACCTAAACATTCAGCAATTTCACTTTTAATGCAGTGTTTCTCAAAGGATCATGAACTCAAATTTGAGAAACCTTGAGCTACATAATCCCTTATAAATGAAATATTCCTTATCCAACACACACAGTTAGCTTTACAGGCAAGATTACATACTTGAGTGCTTTTTACAGTGTGAAGACTTCTACAGCAGAAAAAGCCTGCAAAATTATCATATGGAACAAGTTTAAAGCAAATTGTGACTAATCCAAGTGTATCACAAAAACCTTTAGCTTTTCATTACAGTAGGTATAAAAGAGCACAGAGCCTTCTATCCTTTAACACGCTAGTCCACGATTAGGAGGTGTGAAGAAATAGAATCCAGAGTCCATTTCTTTTTTTTTTTTAATAATTTTTTAATTTTTTTATAAACATGTAATGTATTACAAGCCCTAGGGGTACAGGTCTGTGAATCGCCAGGTTTACACACTTCACAGCTCTTACCATAGCAGAGTCCATTTCTTTATAACAACATTTCCAAAGTCTCAGGTGGTCCATAGATATTAAGGAATTATAACAACTATCCTTTGTCCATTTTATATATGTTTAGGGGAAAAAAACTGAGATACATGAAGAAAAGAAATAGGAAACTATGTCATAGGTATTACCCTAAGGTGTAAAATTCTAAGGTTGCACTTAGTAGGATTCTTTTCAGCCTTTTTTTAAATTAACAGCTTTATTGAGATACAAAATTCATATGACATATAATTCATCCATCTCAAATTTATAGTGTAGTGGTTTTCTAGTATATTTACAAACTGTAACCATCACCATGACTTTTAGAACATTTTCAACACCCCCCAAAAGAAATCCTGTACTCTTTTTAACTGTCATTCCTTCTTTAATACCATGTAATTTTTCTCTGGTACCAGAAAACAATGGTCACCTGAAACACAAAATCAACACTTGAGAAAGAACTGAGGGTAGAAGATTTGATCTACGGGCATAACAAATACTGGGAAAACTGTGATTTGGGATTGTGGAGAACTGCTTCTTATAACTGATGCTATGAACATTCCTTTGAAAACACAGACATGATCCAAATACACAAACATGAAACTACTTGCCAGGGAAAGCAAAAAATCTCTCATTGGAGAGACTCTTCCCCTATTGCACAATGTAATTTGCTTATATCAGAAGCTGAAGACAGAGGATGATCTGAGCTTTATTTAACCAAAACAAGTGTTCTGTATTCCAAAGGCAAAAATCTGGAACTTAAAATAGCACTCTTAAATGTTCACACCCGACATTAAAACATATTTGATAAGCCAAATGAATAAATGAATAAATGAATGAATGAATGTTTTAAGATGTTTCCATGGCTTATGAGATGGTCTATAAAATGCCCACTATATTTCCCCCGGAAACTTAAGTCAGTCACTCCCTTGCCTCTGCTATGCTTGATAGAAATCTGGATCTGAAATTCTAGGTAGAATCCAAGTAAAAGGAGCCACTTTATTCTATTTTCCACCTTTGGCAGTTATAACTCTGGGACTTCACAGTCTGGTCTCCACAGTGGCTTATGGCATAAGGAAAGAAACTTGCAACAAACAAATCTACCCTCTGTTTATGAAGCCAGAAGAGTCTGATGAGAAACTCACTGAGTGAAACACAGCTGTGGATTTTTCTAGAATAGAAGGTAGTAAGAGCATTCACCACTACCACTCTTCCACCCACCTTACCTCAAAGGCACTCCTGGTGTTTGCCATTTGTAATGGGTGGTTTCTGTTTCCTTTTACTTCAAACAATAGGTGAATGTGCAGTTTGAATCTCCTAGGGAATCATCTTGAAAAGAAGAAGGTAATGTCTCATGTTTTTCAGATCTTTTGCTCATCCACTTGTTTTCAGTTCTGGCTAAATACCATAATTACCTGGGGAGCTTTAAGAATCCTGGAGATTAGGTCCAAACCTGGACATCTGCTAAATCAGAATCCTGATACCTCTCCGTTTTATATCCACCACAGAGGATATTCTGACTCCCATCCAGGGCGCAGAACCAACAAACATCATTCAGTAAGAGGCATGGACCCCTTCAGAAATCCCACCTAACCTCTACCAAGGGACTTTGACTTCTGTTTTAACTGAAACTGTGTGCTTCCCGAGCATTATCTTTGTATTAGTTGCTCAAGACCTGAGCTTGGGTTGGTTAATTAGAACTTCTTAAGATTCCCCTTACGTACAAATCTTACCAATGTTTTTCTGAGAGACAATTTTGAGTGCTGCCAAAGCCCCAAGTTTTAGACTCAAGTTTTAAAGACATTCTGGGTTGAGGGAGAGGGAAGAAAAATGAAACATCATTTTTTTAATTTTTTTTCGGAGTTCTTCCCACACTGCTGTGGGAAGAGATAATGTGAGATAAGCTGTCATTTTTAAAGGCTGAAGGCCCCTCCCCTTTTCTTATTTTTTTCTAGATCATTTTTTTTGAAGATTTTATTTATTTATTGGACAGAGAGAGAGAGATCACAAGTAGGCAGAGAGGCAGGCAGAGAGAGAGGGAGAAGCAGGCTCCCTGCTGAGCAGAGAGCATGATGCGGGGCTAGGTCCCAGGACCCTGAGATCATGACCTGAGCCAAAGGCTTCACCCACTGAGCCACCCAGGTATGCCCCTCCCCTTTTCTAAGCATTTTGGCCTTTGGCAATAATGACAGAGCCAACTTTTCTTTCCCCAAAGCCTCATCTTCCTATCCACAGATAACATTACTGACCAACCAACACAGGCCATGGGCTTCAAAGTTGTTTACCCCCTAGCTCTGGTGGGTTTCCCCTGACCCAGCATCAGTGTCTCACAGAATTCCCTGTTGTGACCAAGACTATGTCCTTAAAATGTGGCTGGCCTCCCAGGCAGTGGTCATGGAAGAATGGAGAAATGACCTCACGGGGTCTAATCCACTGACCTTTACTTTGCTCTCACCAACTGCCCAAATAAATAAAAACAGCAGGGTAGCTCAGTTTCCCAGATGAATTCTAATTTATCCCTAAATATCCAAGCCTCATCCAATGTTTAAAGTTCTCAGGCTATCCAAAATCTGTCAGCTGGATCTCAACCAAGGCCAATTTTGACCCCCTTGGGGACATTTGGCAATGTCTGGAGATGGTTTTGGTTGTTACAGCTGGGGGAAAGGTTGCTACTGGTATTTAGTGGGTAGAGGCCAAGAATGCTGATAACCATCCTATACTACACAGCATTGCCCTCTACAACAGAGAATTATCCTGTCTAGAACACCAGTAATGCTGAAATGGAGGAACCCTGGGTTAGGTCATTTGCCAGTCCACTGGTCTGAAGAACTCTCATCACAATTTTAATTTACTTTAAAAAAGGGATCACAAATTCAAATGCCTTCAAGGTCCAAGGAGATAAAGAATTATCACATAAAGAGGCTGTGAATGAGGCACTAGGGTATGGGGGACGCAGGGGGGTGGGGGGGGGGTGGCTATACCATATCAGAGTGTAAATGCTCACTAAAATCATTTTTTAAAATAACATTGTATTAGTCAAATAAAACATGACAGCACTGGTAGTCAAACTCTGGCTTAAAGAGTTTATCAATTTGACCAGAATTGGATGATCACCCCAAAACACTGTTTAGCCTCATCCCTTACATTCTATGGAACTTCCTGAACCCTGGGACTAGGGAAAATAACTAGAAGCTGTTCAGTTAAGGACAAACTAGGGATCAGATTGTAAGGGTTTAGCTTCAGTATATCAGATACATAGTGCTAAGAACAGGGGCCAACGCTGGAAACTCTGAAGGTGAAAAAATGGTGTTCTTCTATCCCTGGTCTCCATTCTAGGGACACCCAGCAGGTATGACATCAATATTATACAATGCCATACAAGTACAGTCATTATTTTATGACACCATTCTCACAAAAGTTCAGAATTTTCGCATTGTTTCTCAGATGAGGAAACAGAGGCTGAAGAGTTTTAAGAGAATTGCTAAGATTACCCACATCTGAACCTAAAACTGTTGTTTCTTTTTTCTCAATGCAATTACATCACAGCAAACAAAAGGTGAAAAGATTTCAAGGTGTCAAACATTCATGACTAAACTCTATCAACATAAAAAAGTTATACATAAATGTTAAATTTAAACCTACTCATCACCGTCCTCTTTTCCCATCAGAAAAACATTAACATGTTTGCCCCAAGTCCCTGTTTTAAGATCTCTTTTCCGCATAACGGAAGAATTAAAAACAGGTTAAGTATCTCCAGCCCTCCCTTCTGATCAGGCTGTAGAGAGGAAAGCCAAGTCAGCAAATAGAACTCAAGAGCAAGGAAGCCTGATCTGATCTGAATATCCCCGAGTGTATGCATGCTTTCTGTTGGAGGAATTCCTAGCCTGAGGAGACAGTATAAACAAATGCAATCCAGAGGGAAACAAATGATAAGATAAGTGAGACCCAGTAACCCCCTCTGTCCTCCCCGCTACCTACTTCCCCAACTTATCCCATCAGAAAAACAATCTAGCTTTGCTACCACAGAGCTCCCAATTCTTAAGTAAGAGGTTAAGGGGGAAGACTCGCTCCTTTGTGAGGTCAGTGATTGCGGCTCCTCTCACGTGAAAGCGGGCGGAATGGGGACAACCTGCTCTTTTCCCCATGGGGAGGATATGAGCGCAGACCTGACAAGGAGGCAGTTCACTGCTCCTCCAGATTCAAATTACAATTCAAGGAGTGTAAGAGGAAAAGATGGAGTATGTTAGAAAGGTAGCTTCAGTCACAGCCTGAAAAGAAACTGGGTCAAACTAAAAATAGTATGTATATATATCTTTTTCTTTTTTTAAAAAACCAATCCCTTAGCAGAAAATATCATAGGCAAGGCAGTTTCTCACCACGGTTCCTGGAGCTTCTGTAGCTGGAAGTGTCACCTACACACAGGCTGTCAAGCCCTAAATGGATCATAGAGGTTTTCTAGTCCAATCCAAACTCCATTGTTGATTTTTTTTTTAAAGATTTTATTTATTTATTTGACAGACGGAGATCACAATTAGGCAGAGAGGCAGGCAGAGAGAGAGGAAGGGAAGCAGGCTCCCCACTGAGCAGAGAGCCCGAACGGGGCTCAAACCCAGGACCCTGGGACCACGACCTGAGCCGAAGGCAGAGGCCTTAACCCACTGAGGCACCCAGATGCCCCCCCATGCTTGATTTTTAAAATGTAAAAATATAACAGGCCTTTCATTTAATGTTCTGAGAACACGATGTAGTCTCAGCCATCACCTTCAATTCTAGCCCAATTCATTCCACACTGTCTGACTTTTTCCCAAATGACCATGAAGCACTGAGTAATTGCGGGGGGTTGGGGGGGGGGGTTGTCAGGGGAAGCTCTCATGCAAACAAGGTTGCCACACCTTGTTTGCCACAAACAGAATAGGAAATAAACAGAAATGCTATTGTTGTTTCTTTTGCCATCATCCTAAATCAAATAACCACTAATATGGGGTACATTTAAAAAAAATATATCCTGTCACTTACCTTGGATGAAATCATATGACATTTTCTGTATCTACAATTTCACCAATTTTCGAGAGTAGGGAATGGTTTCATTTTTCTGCTTCATTTCCTTCAACTTTTAGAATATTTTTTTGTAATAAATTCTCAGGATTTAGAAGGGCCCTTAGTCTAATTCTCTTGTCACAGAAAAGAAGATGTGTATCTATAAACAATGGAATATTACTCAGCCATCAAAAAGAATAAAATCTTGCCAGGTGCAACGTGAATGGGACCAGAGGTTATTATGTTAAGCAAAATAAGTCAAAGAAAGACAAATATCACATTATTTCACTTATATGTGGAATTTAAGAAAACAGATGAATAGACAGGAAGGAAAGGAAAAATAAACTAAAAACAGAGAAAAAGGCAAACCATAAGAGACTCTTACCTACAGATAATAAACTGAGGGTTGCCTGAGGGAGGTAGGTGGGGGAATGGGCTAAATGGATGATGGGTATTAGAGAGGGATGAGCAGTAGATGGGTATTAGATTGTTGGGATGAGCACTGGGTGTTCTATGTAATGAGGAATCACTAAATTCTACTCCTAAAACCAATTCGACACCATATGTTAACTTACTTTAAAATTTTTTTTTTAAAAAAAGAAAAAAAAAAGAACTACAGATTCTAACTTAACTCATGTCTTGACATTTCACTGCTCAGTCTTACCAAATCTCTGTGAAACAAATACAAATTTAGACATATATGAACAATCTTACTGATGTGGTGAATGATTTTGATCACCATCCTTCCCTCTTCTTCTAGGATGCAAGTCTGCAGAAGTTTTATGAAGAATGGCAAAGCCAAGAAATGGCACCAAAACATTCACGAATGATTTGTCACATACCCAAGAAACAGAAAAGACCAAGGCTCGGTGGCTTTGGCAAAGTTTTAGGAAGCTACTCTTAGTTCTAACCCACTCTTCACAGGACACACCCATCAGAAACATATATCCTCAGCAAATTGCTGGCAAAGCCTTGGCTCTAACGTATGGGGTCTGAAAAACCCAAGATCCCTATCAGTTCATCTGATAATACAGCACCATCTTTTGCCACTGTGGTGACAGCTATGCATTAACATATCCATAGTGCACTGTCTAGTCTCCTATGTTGCCAGGAGCATGATGAATTTTTTAAAAAGGGGAGGGGGTACCTGGAGGGGAGGGAGTAGAGATGCAATTTTTTCTTTTTTATATAGATTTTATTTATTTTTTTTGACAGACAGAGATCACAAGTAAGCAGAGAGGCAGGCAGAGAGAGAGGGGGAAGCAGGCTCCCTGCTGAGCAGAGATCCCCCCCCCCGATGCAGGACTCGATCCCAGGACCCTGGGATCAAGACCTGAGCGGAAGGCAGAGGTTAACCCACTGAGCCATCCACGTGCTCCTGTTTTCTTTTTTTAAAGATTTATTTATTTGAGAGAAAGATAAAGAGAGCAAGTGCAAGCTGTGGGGAGCAGAGAGACAGACCCTAACATAGGGCTCTACACAGGGTGATCTCAGGATCCTGAGATAATGACCTGAGCCAAAAATCAAGAGTCCAACACTTAACTGACTGAGCAACTTGGTGCCCCTGAGTATGGGACTCTTAATCTCAGGTTTGCAAGTTCGAGTCCCATGTTAAGTACAGAGACTACGTTTTAAAAAAAATTTTAATTAAATTTTTAAAAATTAAAAAAAAAGGTTGACTAAAATTACAGTACAGTTTGTAGCTCCAAAACAAGGCAACACTAACCCATGGCCTTGATCTGGTTTGTATATCACTAACAAACTGAGCTTAGCCAAAAAGCAGAATATAAGAACCCATTTCAAAAAACAAAAGATGGGCATCTCTATTGCCCAGACAATGACCAAAGCTGGGATCTGGGCTATCTACTCTTAGAAACCTGAATTCATTTGCTTAAGACTTAATGTTTCAATAATTTTCCTAAGCTCAATTTATATAACACTTAAGTTCATTTTAAGCAAAACTACTAGAAAGTAACATTTTAGATTTTGGAAATATGCAATAATAACCACGTTATTTAAAAAAAAAAAAAAAGAAACCTGAATTCAGAAATCCCACCAGATGCGCAATGTTTGCCAATCGCACAGAATATTTTTTTTCCCCAGAAATGAAAAGGACAAAGACCGATTTAATAGTTGACCCTAATTTTGTACCTTCCAGAATACAAGGTATCTTCAGTTCTGCTCTTGGTGCAATTTATAGAACAGAATGAGCCCAGGTTATTACTAAAAAGTGATTGACGTACTTAGGAAGTGTAACAAGATGAATGGGGGGGAAACAAAAAGCTTCTGAAATCAATGTCCATTGAATGAGTATTATGTTTGAGTAGCCTAATGGCTTATAAGCCTTTTGTTTCCATTTTATTTTCCTGACAATATATTGTTAGGGCATAACTTTCCTATTATTTCCCTAAATGACACGGTTTGAGTTTTACTCAACTGTCTTCATTAAATATTGTCAAAGTGGGACTATATCCAGTTTTAAGCCAAAAGGAAAAGATCTATTGTAAGTCAGGAAATCGTACCAACTACATTGGAAACTGAACCTGCTTCCTTCTGTTTCCACATTTAATTCACAATAGTGGCTATGGTTTAAAAGAACTGCAATCGTATATTTGACACCAAATTTGCTCCACTGTAAAAATAAATAGAAGGCTCCCTTCTGAGGTGGGAAATAAAAAAGCTTATTTTAATATCTAAGGATAACCCAGTATTAGATTACATGTTTGACTACTATTCAAGTTTTCATTATTTCCCTTTCAAAAGAGCTTTCACAATTTATGTTAAAAGACAACAAGGAGGTGGGAAGCTCAGAAGTTTATGAGAGTTCTAACTCACCAGGCAGGCTTCTGTGGCTCTATTCTGGGTGAGAAGGGTTTTTTCGGATAAGAGATTCAACCTATTGAAAAGTTATCTCAGTTAACAAATACAGTCTAATGCTGGACAGGCTCCAAATGGATTTAGAGATGGCATATAAGAGCATTTCTTTTTTCAAATAATTTGCCTATCACCCACAGAGCCAAAAGGAGGAAGTTCAGAAGTGTTATCATCCAAATACCAAATGCAACATTTTTTAATCTCATGCAACATTTGCTGCTCCAGAAAGTCAGAGTTTAAGGAACCATTAACTGTAGAAACATTTTTACTCTCAATTAGGCCAGCATTTATTGACCCAGCACTGTTTCAGAATTAAGAGATACAAAGGAAGTTGTTATTCCCCCTAACTGATGGAGAGAAAAGAATTAACACATAGGAAAACCAGAGGCAAAGTAATCCTGTGGGGTGTAAAGAACTAGGCTGCCTGGGTCCCTAACCTAGTCATTGATCCTAACAAGCCATTGACCAGTTGCATGACCTGAGCTAGGCAAGTTCCTTAACTTCTTCGTGCCTCAGTTTCTTCATTTGTAAAATGGTGATGATAGTATGTATCTCACGGAACTCTTGAGTCAATGGTTAAGCCCATGTAAAATATCAGGAAGGACCCCGGCACAAGGTAAGCATCTCACATACCTTGACTATTAGCATCATGTTAGCTGTGTTAAGTTCTATGGTCAGGCAAAGGGCTCAAAGGAGGAAGGAGCAGAAGGGGTTGGTAAAAGCTGAAGCAGGGAAGGATTCCTGGAAGAATGGATCTGAGAGCACAACGAGAATTTAGAAACTCAGAGGAGCACCCATTGCAAATGAGGGGGGCTATCACTGCAGAAAGTCACAGATGGTGTAAAAACCAGGAGTGCTTAAACATCAACAAGGAAAATAAGGCTCACCAAAGCTGAATATGTATTTGGTAACCTCAGATTATTTGCGGGGGGAGCAAGAGATGCAAGGAGAGGCCTCCACAGACTTGCTGCAGTGCTCCTGGATTAATCAGTGTTTAACTAATTTTTAGACCTGTGTACTATGAATGCAAACTCACTTTGAAATATACTCAGTTCTCTTCTCCTGGAACAGTGGAAAGGATGCTAGAAAATCAAAAGGTAAACTTTTTCTTTTTCTTGGAAGAAGAGCTGCTATATGGAATGTAGGTCCCCAAAATCAACTTGCACCTCATCTGCATCTGTCCCTCTTTCAGTGGGAGTACTAAGTAGTGGCTTGGATGACCTGGAGGGGCAGGGAGGCACTTCAGATCCATCCTTCAATTCCAGTCTCTATCAGCCGTCCTCAGCCACTCCAATAAACACAATCTACAGAAAAGGACAGTACACTTGCTAAGCAAATGTAACCTCAAAGGAGGTATTCTCCATCCCGGTCTGCACCACTGACCAGATGCTACCACACAAGCCACACAGAAAAACTGCCCTTCTTACTTCTTACTTCTTCAATAGTACCTGTGCAATTAGTTGCCTCTCAACTGAACTCTTGGGAAAATTACTAAGTACAGATTCTGTGAGTGTTTAGGACACATACTCAATTTGAAAGGTTTCCTCCACTGCCAAGTTAGAAATCGTAATGCCAAAATAAGTGACTGTAGTCCACATCCCTTATTCAAAGAAGAAAAATCACAAAATAGAATAGAAAAATTTTCATTTTGACTGTGCCCTCTCTAGAATTTAAACGAGTTTGGTAACCTAAATTGTCAAAGTTGTTTTCTGCAGTAGGACAGGCTTAATTAACACTTGGAACTACCAGGAGCATGACATGAAGCCAGGGAGGGCCCCACAGAAGTTACAAGCTCTGTGATTATTTCCTGAACCAAACACCTAAGACACTCAGTGGTACCAAGCTTTGTTGGAAGAGCTTGTTTCCCCTGATCCAATAGCCAACTTTTTAAGTGATTTCACAGAAGACTTCAAGATTCTCAAGCCAAAGCCACTCTTTATAACATCCCCAAAATATTTACACAATGAAACACTTTCAATCTTAACCAAGTTTTGTTTGTAAACACCTTATTTGTTCTGATGACCGCAGTACCAACACTAAAAGCAGTCTTTTAAACAAAGTAGCTCCAATAAAACCACACACAGACTCACAGGCATTCTTAACACCCAGAGCCTATCCACAGAGCAAGAAAGCCAGGATTCAAATTCCTTGGCACCTACTCACTAAGCTCCTGTAAGCACCACCCAAGGACATGACCCACTGCACCCTCCTTACTATCATGCCTCCCTACTAATTAATACTTCTAAAAACCCACAGAATCTGATTACTGGAAGATAACAGAATGTTACAAATATTGGACAAATGTTTCCTACCCCTGTTTCTTCTCTCATATTAGCCAGCATGGGACAACTGATCCTGTTTGGGGGTGAACTCCACCCCAGGTGAGAAAGCCATTGTCCAGCTCTTCTACCCAAATGGTACCTCAGGTACCAGAGGTGGCCTGGCAAAGGCCTCTAGGTATCTTTGTCTTGGGGTGTGTGTGTGTGTGTGTGTGTCTGTCTATCTGTTTGTCTTCTGTCATACACCTCCTAGGAAAGTTATCTGGGTCAAGGATAACATAAGAGAAATCTAGAAATACAGAAATCTACTTTGGGATAATAATCGTATCAAGAACTGTAACAAGAATTTTAAGGGGGAAAAAAGAACTCTGTGAGTGAATGTATTCCAAAAGCAAGTAATTACAAAATTCATCTATTTCAAACTCATGAAGGCCTTTTATACTTCGAGTTATATGCTACATGGGAGTTTTCATTTATGCTAAGTTGAAACTACTTCATAGAAAGCTACAGGAATATTACAATTGATGCCAGAACTATCAATGAAAAGAATGCAATCTTGAATCTCCATTCAGGGTTCTACTATTGACTCAACAAACATTTACTAAATACCTACCAATGATCAAACACTAATTCTAGAGAGACAGGGAAGGACAAGACAAAGACCCTGTCCTCAAAGACCTTAGGGGAGTGGAAAAAAAGCCACACATTTGAACTGCTATTAGAATTATAAGGACTCAAGAAATAGGTAACTGAAGGAGATTTCCAGTCAATGATAAGTTCTAGGAAAAAAATAGTGAGTGACAATTTCTGATTCTGTTTCCTCATGAGGATGTAACCACCTATTTAAAACAAGATGATGAATGTCAACCACCTGGCACTCAGCATCCCCAAGCATTTACCTGCACATGAAGGCACATGGATACACACTCATACAGCCTTTCCCCCGCTTAACTACACTATCTGTGATAATCTACCTTGGTGTGTAATAAAAGCAGAAAGTAAACAAACTGTAATTCAATTACACTTAAAACTGCATTCATCAAGAATCTATAAAAAGGCAAAAACTAAACAATTAATTCTAAGATGCCCAGATAAACAGAAGTCCAGATACAGGGCTCATACTAGTAAATATTAAAAATACTATCGTAAATAGTAATATGGCTGCTTTGCCCACTTTGAAGGACTGCCATTAAGTGCTAGGCTATTTTGCCAGTCAAATCATACAAGTAAGGCTCCGGGATATTAACCCAAAGCCACAGTGTCAGAAGCTGAATTTAACCCATCCTATTATTTTGAGAAAAGACAATGACCAAGTCCTTCACAGAGTCACAAGATTTTATACCTAGAATCAACTTTGGGAATCCCCTTCTCTCCCTCCCCATATTACTATTGACCGAGGTCCCCTCAGGTAAAGGGTTAACCCCAGGGTGGGGTAGCCAGCAATGACAGAGCCGGAGCAGGACCCAGGCCTCCTAGATCCCTCCCCCGTCTGCTTCATTTTCAAGGAAATGCATCCTTTAGGCAGGCGGCAGGCTTTTAGATTTTATGAGAACCACAAGGACGATACTGACTTCCATAATTCAATTTCAGTCATTAACTGTCCCTATAAACTTCCAGAGAGCGGCACCTAGAGCAAACTGAGGCCCTTTACTGGTAGCCAGAGAGCTCTCTTCATGCAAAACGGAGGACACGCCCTCCTCGAGAAAGCTGTTTCTAACACTGTCATGTACATTATTAGTTAAATTATGTATCTAGCCTGAAAGGCGAAAAGATCATTCCATTGTAGTTTTCAGAGCTTGCCTCAGGAAAAGGGCTCCAAACTATTACTCCTGGAGAGGGGCGAGTCCAGGTACAGACACACGAAGGTAAAAGGGGTCTTGAACTGTGTCCAAGCTACTTCTAAGAGAATGGCTAGAGAGGCCTGGTTTGTGAAACCGGTGAAGAGAGCAGCTGGGCCCGGAACGAGCATTTGACCACACCCACTGGCCACGCCCTCCCAGCTGCCCGCAGAGCCACATCGAATTGAAACAGCAGTGGGAGCAGTTAAGATTCCGACGGCAGGAGTCGCCATGGCAACGGGATTCATCTTGCAGACAAACTCCGCTTGAATACACCAGGTCCTTCTCAAGAAACTACCAACTCGAAGAGAGCAAAAACGGTCACGGGTTGTATTTGCTCTTGATGCTCTCCTGCTGGTGGGGATGCCGTGCGGGTCCGAGTTGGAGAATATAAAGCGTAGGTATCAATTCATAGGCCCACTCAAGTATTTTATGGGGTGGGGGTGGGGGGGTACAGAACACCCCAACGCCAGGCTATGAGCAACTTGAGAAGAGCCATTCTCAGCGTTTGATGAATGAATGAGTATACGAAAGAATGAGGGTGCTAGGGAAAGGAAATCCAGAGGACTTCATCGAGTTCCCGGGACTCGAGTGCGTCTCAAGTAGAAGGGCAAGCCCATCACTAGCAGTTGGATTTTCGACACCAGCTGGTTCCTATTGCCCAGCCCTCCTACCCTACAGCTAGCCTCATCGTTAGATGATTCGACACCCTGCACCGCCTTACCACCTCCCAGCCCAGGGCTCCGGGCAGATGCTTGCCCCCGTTCAGGTGCTCTTTGTGGAGAAAGCAATCAGAGCAAGGGGAACCAAGATGCACCTTCCCCAGGCGGAGATGCAGGAGCGCTCTGCGACGCCTCGAACCCGCTGCACAGGCGGCGCACCCTCCCCTACTGCTGTCCGCTAACACCCCCATGCTCCTTCCGCAGCGCGGGTTTCCCTCCTCTCCTCCGAGACCTTTAGCTTCTAACTTTCTCGGAATTACAGTCAACCCGTCCCTTTGGAATAAAGCTTGAAGTGAGGGCTGCAGGGATGTTTGGGCTTCTGCTCGGACGCGGGCCAGCGGGTAAACGAGTGCCTCCTTCCCTGTCGCCACCTCCGAGTCCACCACCCCTGCCTCGGAGCCTCCCCGGCCAGCAGCTCCCAACGGCGGCAGGGCCCGCAGCCCCTGGCCGAGGCGACGACCCCCCGGCGCCCCAACGCCGCAACCTCAGGAGCCCGCAGCAAGGCGGCGAGTGGTACCCTGCCTGCTCTTTTGGCATCCCTGCGCCTCAGAAATAAAGGAGGGAGGGACCCCTGTCCTCGGGGGCGCTTTCCTCCGGGCTCGCCTTGCTTTTCGCCGCGCTTGCAGCCATTTTCCCAAACCCAGCTTGGCAGCCGGGAGCTGTCTCGGTCCCGTTCCCACCCAGACCCAACCTGAAGGACGGGTTTAATATTTACCTACTGGCCCTGGGGCTCCGGAGAGGCAGCGGGAGGGCGCGCCGCGAACCCAGCGCGGGGCCCGAAGAAGCGCGCCCACCCCCGCGCCACGGCGCGGTGCTACTTAATGAATGAGTGCGGCGGGCCAGGCGGCACGTCCCCCTTACCTGAGCAGCCCCTGCATGCTGGAAAGGCGGCTCAGCGCTCCGGGTACAATGGGATCCGGTTAAACAGTTTCCTTCACTGCCGCTCGTAGGTTACCAACTCGCAGGTGACATCACCCTCTCCTCGCCTGATAGGATACAATGTGGCGCCCACTGCGCATGGACTCCCCTGCCGGGCCCGCGCACCCCTGGGAGTTGTAGTCTGGGTCTCACAAGCACAGCCCGGGTAGCTACGCTAACTGGGGCTGGAAGAACTACACTTCCCGAAGCAGTCCTCGGCCGCTTCTTCCCCTCCCCTTGGTCCCGCCCCCGCAGGGACCCGCCCCCTCCCCGCCCTCCAGCCTTGCAGTGTTCGCGGTGGTCGTTCCAGAAGCTGAGTTGCGGACAGCACGGGCGAGGGAGGTGGGGGGAGGGCACCCTGCGGTCGTGCCCTTTGACTTGACCTCCACTCTGCCCAGTGCGGACTCTGAGGGCCACCAGGGGTCCGGCGCTGGTGCGCACGGGCCAGGGGGCTCTGATGAACCCGGCTCTTGGCCCCGGCTGGAAAGAGAAGATTAAGCCTTTCACGGCCGTCCTTGCGCGTAGAAACTAATTAATAAGACGCACTGGTTTCTGGGTTAAAAAGCGGTCCTGGAATTCCCCCACGTCGCCGAGGATGAGGCGATGCCGGCCCCGAAGAAGAGAAATCCCCGTATGCCCCCACCTAGTACAATTCACCTTTCTGTTCTCTTTCCTTCTCCCACATAACGGAGTCCGGATGACCAACCAGAACGCAGGGAACAGCTTAGTTGGCTGAGCTGACAGAATAACGGAGGCTGTCACTAATAAAAATGCGGTGTAATAGACAGTCGCCGCAGCCCTCCGTCAGGGAGCCTGCTGCCGCTGCAGAGATAGTACTATCGCGCAGCCATGCTTTTGTTCTTCCCTGCAGCCGACTTCCCGCTCTGATGGCTCTCAATTCCCAGGAAGACGACGTCCTTGACTGAAGTTTTAACAAACAACATGTATGTATACATGTACTTTTAAATCCACAGCACTCTCCCCTCATTCTCCATACCTTCCTCGCAAATATTTTTTAAATCATCTAAACCAAACAACATCGTGCTGTTCAAGACTGCCGTGATCTTAATACAGCCAAATGTTTAATTCAAGGTAAGCAAAAGGTGTGTAGCAGAGTTCTGACCCTTTAGGAAGATTTTATTTTCAATATGTAAAATTTTGCCGTGACATTTTTCATTATTCAATGATAACAACTATTATCAAAAATTAACACTAATATCAAAAATTAACACTAAGAGCAAAGCTCCAAGTGTCTTTTTAAGTGAATAAAAGAAACCAATGTATCTAGTTATTCCAGTTGTAAAGGCAAACTATAATGGCTCACACCCTTATTTCCACTAACAAAATCTCTAGAAGACTGTACGTCTTGCAGGGAAAAAAAAAAAGTTCACAATTAAGCTTTCAAACAACTCCATCTAATTATTGGTAGAAAGCTTATCACTTTTTTTTTCTCATTTCATTATGCAACACCAACTTGGATTCAAAAGAAAAGATATTCATGAAACTGGGTGAGGATCTCAGGGGAGAGAGAGAGAGATGCTTTGTTTTGCTGAGAGAGGAGTTTTAGTGCTGAATTCTGATTTTCTTTTAACAAGCCTACTCTTTACAGACGAGACACATTTTTCTCCACTGAAGGAAGATAACTTTGAATGTTCTGAGCTATTCTATCCATTTCAAATATTGTGTTAAATGGAACCCAGACAATGCAAATGTTCCCTTGGCCATCAGATCAAGAGTATAACCAGTGATATTCTAGTTAATGGGTAGGCTTAATGTATTGCAGCTCATTGTGGAAAAATATTCAGAAAGAAACTTGACCTGAAATGATTCTAAAGGCTCTCCAGTTTTATAACTGTGTAAAGCTTTTAGATGGAAACATAATCAGTGAGCCTGAAATTTATTGAGTCAATAAATTGGATGTAGAGACTCTCTATAAGGCAGAGCTTATCCTTATAGATAAAAGTATATTATTGAGGTACACTCTGAGGAGTAACTTCATGGAACAAATCACTTTACAGCAATTTCTCTTGGGTCTTCAGCAATGAAGAAGAGCCTGCCTGCGGAAAAGAATTCCATTCTCTATAGCAATTAATGTTATAGGGATGTGCCATGTTACACAGCTCCTTTCCATATGTAAAAGACATCATATATGGTAGACTCTAAGCACAAAAATGTGTGGATATGCATATGTGAGCGGTCCTTCCTATTCAATAGATATGTCAATAACAGATACAGAAAGTAAGGTGTTGGATGTGGAAGCATTTTTCTATAAGTGGTGATGGATTTGAACTGATCCATGCACACTGCTTCCTTGGTAACCAAGGGAAACAAAGATGGCTCTTCAGCATCTGAAATGCAGTCTGTGGACCTGGGACCAGAGGAAGATTAACAACTTCTATCGAGACAGAAGGGAACTGTCTCTCTCTTCCTCTGTACGAGACACATGCACATACATTCACATACACTCATTGTGTGTGTTTGTATCTAAGTAGCCTCATGAGACATCAAAAACATCCCCTCTGTCTAGCTTAATTTATATGCTCAAAGGGTTTCTTTGCTTTTTTTCCTTTTCTTTTTAAATGGTTGCTGTTGTTCTAGAATGATCTTATGAAAGACACCGCCTTGCCGCATAATCATTGCCAATTAATTAGGAAATTGTGGGACTACTGAGAATAGATTTAATTGACCATCTACAGGTGGAGGAGGGGGAAGGTGTCTTAGAGTATTTTGCTGATCTTTTCAAAATAACCTCTCTCAGTCTGGTTACAAGGTTTTACTCTACATGTTGGGTTTTAGATAAGGGAGGAAATGAGATATAAACAGTGAAAGAATTTTAAGTTTGTAGCTTTGCATGTGTTTTCACACAATAGCTTGGTGTTTTGCAACAATTGACATTATGTGCTGAGCCCTGGTTTGGGATCATGCCATTTTACCACTTTTGAGCAATGTGACTTTGCTTATTCTGTGCTGCTTACTCCCTCTGAGCCTTGATTTCCTACTTCACAAAAGGCTTTTGAGCATTAAATTAGATGAGACATATAAAAACATTTCTGCCATTGAAAATTCAGATGCTGGTTCTTGTTATCATTTGCAATTTTCCCCTGAAGATTATCTCAAATGTCAACTATAATTATGAAACAATAAAAAGCTACTTAAATTTTTGAAAATTTGTTCTTAACAAGAAACTATTAGAAACTATGTAGCGAGCACATATTATCTCACTAACCTATAAGTAGGCAAAATGTACTTTGAAAAAAAACAGAAAAAAAAACGAGAAATCCAAATTTAAGAGTGCTTGTCCTTAGCTTGTTTTTAGATCCGATGGCCCCAAGCTGTTCTCACTATCACAGGCCATCTTCCCCAGGCTCCTGAATAGAGAGAGGCACCACTGAGAGGTTGGAAGCAAGAGCAAGCCTGAGGCCTAGGTATTTCCCCACTAAAACTTCCACAGAGTAGCACTGGCTGATGTTTCTGGCAAGGGCAGCAGCATTCCCCACGTTGGGCTGGCCCACTGTAGTCCCAGCTTTCTCCAGTTCACCCCAGCCTCTGTTAATGCCACCTTCTCCCCTTGTCCCTCCAGCCTAGGGGTGGGTAGAGTTAGCTTCCTGCTGTTGCTAATCTCTCATTGCATGTTTGACTTCTCAGACTTTCTATCACCCCCATGACCAATTCCCTGTACTGTATTATGTCTGTCTTAAATACTTAGAATGGTTTTTGTTTTTCTGGTGAAACCCATAACTGATATACTTGCATCTTAATAGTTCAAGTTCTTAATTCTTGTATCTAAAGTTGTGTCTAAGTTCTTGTCTCTAAAGACACAAGTTCTTGCGGCTAATACTTGTGTCTAAAGTTCAAGTTCTTTTAGGGGCAGGCAACAGAAACATTTCGATGGCAAGTTAATGGAAAATAATTTGAAAGTGATAGGATTAAGTGAAAGGTTTAAGTAACCAAGGCTCCACCTACCAGCTTAGAGAACCGAAATGGTGATAGCTTTTGGAACTTCTCTCCAGAGTGCTGCTCTAACAGTCCTCAGTCTCCACATCTTTTTGTTCCAAGTCACAAATTCCTGAGAGAAGCTAATAGCCCTATCTCAGAGTGACTGTCCCTGAGTTAATGATCTACAGCAGTGGTTCCTAAAGTATGAGGTCCCAGACCCACAGCCTCAATATCACCTGAGAACTTGCTATAAATGCAAAAACTTGGGCCCCACCCACAGACCTACAGGAAAAGAAACTGCAGGGATGGGTCCCACAATCTATGTTTTAAGAAGTCCTCCCACTGTGTTGGACCCACATGAAAGTTTTCGAACCACTCCTCTGTAGAAAAGATGATGGGGTCATGTGGCTTAGATATGGTCACTCAGGACCTATCCCTGTGTGTCTGGGAGTCTTCCCAGAGAGGAAAACGTGTTATGAACTTGGCAGCCAGCCCAAAAGGTGTGGAATAAAGCTGGTAAATCTGTCAAGGTCTTCACGGTAAAATAGGGTTCTTCCTGAGAGAGAGGACTTTGGAGTATTCTGAGCCAACGAATCAATTCAGTCACAGCAAAGTCACTTGGAAAAGATGCACTTACCACGTTTAATTGAGAACTCAGAAAAGCTGAAAAACCAGCATGGGGCAGTATGAGGGAGATGCAATCTTACAGAAATCTAAGAACAGGAACATTAATAAGATCAGACCACAGTAAGAGGGGACATGAAAATAGCTCCAGCCACTCAAAACTCGTCAGACCAGTCTCATCTGAAGAGCTCCTGGGAATTCAGAAACAGAAACTCTCCTTTGAGGGGCACCTGGCTAGCTCAGTTAAGAGAACATGTGACTCTTCATATCCAGGTCATGAGTTCCAGCCCCATGTTGGGTATAGAGATTATTTTAAAAAAATCAAAACTTTAGGGGCACCTGAGTGGTTCAGTCGATTAAGCATCTGCCTTCAGGGCAGGGTTCTGGGATCAAGCCCCACATCAGACTCCCTAGTAGGCAGGGAAACTTGTTCTCCCTCTCCCTCTGCCTGCTGCTCCCCCTTGCTCGCTCACTCTCTCTCTCTCTCTCTCTGACAAATTTTTTAAAATATATTTTTAAAAATAAATTTTTTAAAATAAATTTTTAAAAAATAAAAAATAATTTTTAAAAAATATTTTAAATAAATAATTTTTTAAATAAAAAAATTTTTAAATTAAAGTTTTAATTATAAAAAGGAAAAAACTCTCCTTTGACTATCTTAGCCAGCATCTTTATACTACTTTATTTATAACTGGCTTAGGGTTGGCCCATCTATGAAAACTGTACCATTCAATTCTGTAGCCACTGGCCCCATGTGGCTATTTAAACTTAAATCAATTAAAATTAAATAAAGTGTAACATTCACTTCCTCAATCACAATGGCTCCATTTCAAACAATAAGGCTACATGAGGCTAATGGCTATCATATTGAGTATCTTAGATATAGAGTATTCCTGTCATTTGAGAAAGTTCTATTGAACAGTGATGAGCTTCATCACTTTATGAATTTTCAGAATCCGTCATGCTGAAACCCATCTTCTTTTTTCTTTTTTACATCTTTCTAAGTCAAGTTCAGAGAAAGAGAGAGGATGAAAGAGATAAAACAACCCGATTTTTCCAGACCACCAGATAAAAAGATCAAAAACAAAAAAAAAATCCCCCCCCAAAACATACACCACACAGGGTGAAAGCATGAAAAAGGCAGACAACCCAACAACAACAAAAATGGCCAAAAATCATAAACAGGCACTACACATACATATAGACATATACATACCATGTCAAAATGGTCAATGAGCATGTGGACATGTAAATTGTGAAAATTCAATGTTAGCATGTGAAATTGAACATATGAAAGGTGCTCAAACTAATTAGTCATCAGGGAAATGCAAATAAAGACAACAGTGGGATACTACTACACATCCATCAGATTGGTTAAAGTTAAAAGGACTAACTATATTAATGACTGGCAACCAAATCATTCACTGCCAATGAGAGTATCAATTTGAATAGTTTCAATATCAATTTCAATAACAATAACCACTACTAGTGTCTGCTGAATGTGAACGTGCACATAGGTTGTAGCTCAGCAATTCACTCCTAGGAATATACCCAACAGAACTATGAATACGTATTCACAAAATGACACATATCTGAATGTTAATAGCTATGCTGTTATAGCCCAGGGTGGCCAGGCCATGTTTGAGATATACTAAAAATATTGTTGGTTTGTCTGAAATCCAAATTTTCACTGGGAAGTCTATATTTTTACTTGCTGAATCTGGCAAACCCATCAGAGCCCCAAACTAGAAACAGCACAGTTGTTTATGCAAAGTAGAATGGATAGATAGATTGTGACATAGGCACATAATTAATACTATATAGCAGAAGTTGGCAAACTTTTTCTGTAATGGGCTGGATAGTAAGGTCTTGTGGGCCATATGATCTCTGTTATGACTACTCAACTCTGCCATTGTAGCGTGAAAGCAGCCAAGATGTAAAGAAATGGGCATGGCTATATGCCAATAAAACTTTATTTACAAAATCAGCAGCTGGCCAGTGAGCCATAATTTGGTAACTCCTGCTACCTGGCAATGAGAATGAATGAGGCATGTCTACTTGTAAAAATATGAATGAGTCGTCACAAAAACAACATTAAGCAAAAGAGTATATATTGTATATATTTACATAAAATTTAAAAACAAGTAAAAATAGTAATGGTGTTAGAAAATAGAAGAGTAGTTATTTTTAGAGGATAGTTACAGGAAGGAGCATGAAGGGGAGCTCTAGGGCGCTAGTACTGCTCAAATTTTTTTGTCTGGGAGCTCGTTACATGGGTATTTCCCTTTGAAAATTCATCATGCTATACCTTTGTGGTCTGTGTGCTTTTATGTATGTGCATTGCTTGAAAACAAAATCATTATATAAATTTAAAACTAGGCCAAATTATCTCAAGATCGTGCCCATAAGAATAATTTTATGAATTCTTATACCCAGGACTTTTTTTTTTTCTAATTATAACAGGAATTCATAGTTTTTTGTAGAGAATTTAGAAAATACTGTTACTTAAAGCAATAAAATCACCTGTAAGTCTACAAACCAGAGAGAAGTATTAACATTTCTTCCCCTGCCCTCCTCTTTCACACATGGGATCACCTTATTTTATAATTGGCTTATTTTATTTGAAACTATATCTTGGGAGTTTTCTATGTCAGTACAGTTTTTTACATCTACATTTTAATGGCTACATAGCATTTTATTATGTCAAGAAAACCACCCTTTATTTAATCAATCATCTATTATGCAATAAGTCACTTCCAATTTTTTGGTATTAAAAATAACTCTGATGTACCCCTTACTTCAATTTTTGTGCCCATCCATGAGTATGTGTTTAGAAGTAGAAATACAATGCAGGAAGGCATAAAGGCTTTTCATGCTTTTGCTATGTATTGCCAAATTTCCCAGACACTTGTTTTTGTTATTTGCAGATGTTACGGTTGATGTATTCACTGAGAGAAATGAGTCACGTCCTGAAAGGAACTTAAACTGGTAAAGATGAATTCTAATAATGCCAATGGGGTATTTGAAGGAACTTTCGGATAGGAATGCATGTCTGAAGGAAAAGAAAGCCCCTTCTGTTGTCCATAGTTATCTGGCCCTCTAGGATATGCTAGGTGTGTTCATTTGCTAGAGATGCATAATAAAGTACCACAGACTGGGTGGCTTGAATAACAAAAATGTACTGTGTCACAGCTCTGGAGGCTAGAAATCCAAAATCAAGGTGTGGGCAGGGTTGGTTGCTTGTGAGGGCTGTGAGGGAAGATTTGTTTTAGGCCTCTCTCCTTGGCTCGCAGTTGGCCATTCATTCCCTATGTCTCTTCACATAGTCTTCCCTCCCAATCTCTCCTTTTTTTAAGATTCCAATCATATTGGGCTCACTTTAATGACCTCTCTGTAGCTTGATTATCTCTGTAAAGTCCCTATTTCCAAATAAAGTCACACCCTAAGGTACTGGGGGGTTAGAATTTCAGCTCAAGAATTTGGGGGTGTGGTGGGGATGGAGAGTAGGACAAAATTCAACCCAGAACACAAGGGGGGACCCACACAAGAGAAAATTGGCTTTGTTGTTCTTGGCAGTGTTACACATCAGTATGTTATAGTCACATAAATTTAAGGCAGTTGAACATCTGATTAAGAAATAAAGATAGGATCTAAAAGATAGATCCTATCTTTATAGGATAGCAAACTGAAACTTATCAAGCATAACAAATAGAAAATGCCAAATACTTCCAGCATCACAGGGCGGTCTTCATGCTGACTGTTTCTGGCTTCCAAGGCTGAAGTCTTGCCTCCAGGTACACAGTCCTGTCACTCTGGATCAGGAATTCTCATGTGAAGACTCCACTGACCCTCCATTGGTAAAAATTCCCTGGCCATGCACTTTAGATAAACCATCCCAAGTTAGCTCTCAAAATATCCCCTACTGAGTGTGTCACATAATTTTCATTTTCTTTTTCTCTTTAAACATCCAATCTCTGCATGGGCTCTTTAACCCCAAAATGGTCAGTCTCCACGTGGCAAAACCTTCTCTACATGTAGAAGTTGGGCTGGGAAGGAGGGAGAGAATTCGACTTACTTTTTCTGTAACTTTCCTTTTTGGGAATGATCCTGGCAGAAATAATCTCCTTTGTATTTATGTAAGAGCCTTGTTTCACAGCAGGTTATGCTAGCATTTAGACACTGGATTTGGAGATTAGGGGCGACTTTAGTCCTGTATTACGTGAGAACCTTGTGATGTGGAATTTCTCATGGAAAGCCACACTTCAATACAATATGTCATGGCATATTATCTTTGTGAGAGTGTTTTCTCTTCACCAAACTGTGATTGTAACCTTTTCTCTTGGGTTGTCTAGGCCCTCTCCCTGTGTCTCAAGCTCCTAAAATAATATTTTGGGTTGTCAGAAGACTAACCACCCAGCTAAAGTGGAAGAGGAGATATTGAAATGCTTTATTCTGGCTTCACTTTCCAGCGAGTGACAGGTTTTCTTCTCTGGGATTTATGTTATTGTTTTAGGAAATTATACTTATTTAAATCTAAACATAGTTAAAGCAAGTAAAATATAATCCCATTACTTTTCACTCACATGTAACAGCGATTCGGAATAACAGGGTCTTTTCCCTCTTGACTTACACATGAAAGGGAACTATGCTGGAAGCTATGGCACCTCTGGCTACAAGCCCACCAGAATTTGCAAGTTGAAGAGCTTTGAGTAAGGTCAACACTAGGATGGGAATCTCCAAAGAAAACCCAGATGTCTCAGATGAATATATGATTTTAAACATGTTTGACTGTATCCCTAAAACTCTAGTGGTGCATCCCTTCAGCCATCATCTTGAAAAGCCTTTTCAGGATTCATAACCCTACTTAAAATGTGTAGGGGAAGAGTCCCCTGCTCAAGGCAGATGTCCATCGGTGGTATGCTCAGGCCCCATGGCACGGCCCCACAAAAACCCATTGTTAGATTGCAGGAATTTTGTGAGCCAGTTGGTTTTGTTTTGCTTTTTGAGAGAGAGAGAGAGAGAGAGAGAGAGAGAGAACACATGAAGTCAGGGGGTGTGGAGAGAATCTCAAGCAGAATCTGAGCATGTAATCCAACCCGAAGGTGAATCTCACGATCTTGAAATCATGACCTGAACTGAGATCAAGAGTCTGATGCTTAACCAACCAAAGCCACCCAGGGGCCCCTGGGAGCTGGTTGTTAAACACAGTTAATATTAAAAACTTAAGCATATAAACTTTGAGTTAAAGAAATTATATTTTAAAAAAAGGTGATAAAGAAAACAAACTGAGGGTTGCTGGGGGGACAGGGGTAGGGAGAAGGGGGTCCGTTATAAACATTGCAGAAGGTATGTGCTATGGTGAGTGCTATGAAGTGTGTAAACCTGTCGATTCACAGACCTGTACCCCTGGGGCTAATAATACATTTTATGTTAATAAAAAAAAAAATTAGGGCGCCTGGGTGGCTCAGTGGGTTAAGCCGCTGCCTTCAGCTCAGGTCATGATCTCAGGGTCCTGGGATCGAGTCCCGCATCGGGCTCTCTGCTCAGCAGGGAGCCTGCTTCCTCCCCTCTCTCTCTCTCTCTGCCTGCCTCTCTGCCTACTTGTGATCTCTCTCTGTCAAATAAATAAATAAAATCTTAAAAAAAATTTTAAAAAAAACCAAAAGCTCTATAATAAAAGTGTAAGCAAACTACAAAACAAAAACAAAAACAAAGGTGATAAATACTCAAAACTCATCACATGTTTTGTTACTACATTTTACTGTTAGATCTTGAGATTCTGCCTGAATCTGAACAGTGCCAATACTACGTCATGGTTTACTGGTGTACGTCCTTACCCAATGGCACTCTGCTCAGTCCAGTCGGGGACATGATACTGGTAGCTAGAAGGGAAGAGTTACTTCATGGAAATCTGCAAATGCTACAAATTAAAGCTGCCCCTGCAGATCCCATTGTTAGTCATTTACCGGCACCCTCCATCCTCTGCATTGGTAATAAAACAGAACAACCCTCCTCAAAATGCTATGCAGTGCTTTGTATTTTTCTTTTGTGGCTCCATTCTGTGGAGTTCCAGACATGAAATACATATGTCATTTTACTCAACTTGGGCAGAAGTGTGGCATCAGACCCTGAGCCGAGAAAAGACCAATTCCTTCCTGGGTGCAGGGAGCTAAGAATTTTCCCTCGAACAGGAAAGAGAAACATGGTGATAGGCTTAGCAGGGGTGAGTGGTTTTGAACCAGGAAGAGAGGAAGTCCGCCTGGCATTGTAGGTATCATCAGATGGAATGCAGAGAGAATTCTAGAAAAACCACACTAGTACAGAGCAGCAGCTTAGAACAGGGCCCCACATGCTATTCTTAAAACCATTTTCCATGGTCTGCAGAGTAATGATAAAAATGATCTTAAAAAGCTAATGTGTTTTTTTTTTATGAAACGAATTTTTGTTCATTAAAAATTACTTTTTTATTAAAAGATCATAAATTATCGCAAGAGGATGAAGATGACTTTATTAGAAGCATGAAGCTATTACCCAAACTATATATATGGGTAGTTTACATCTTAAGAATTATATTGTCCCCAAAGTCCATTTTGTGCCTATTTCACAGGCTTGCAATTGAGATACTTGTTTTTTCTTTTTTTTTTTTAATTTTATTTTTATTTTTTAAAGATTTTATTTATTTATTTGATAGAGAGAGATCACAAGCAGACGGAGAGGCAGGCAGAGAGGGAGATAGAGGGAAGCAGGCTCCCTGCTGAGCAGAGAGCCCGATGCGGGACTCGATCCCAGGATCCTGAGATCATGACCTGAGCCGAAGGCAGCGGCTTAATCCACTGAGTCACCCAGGCACCCCTGGAGAATACTTGTTTTTTCTTAAAAAAAAAAAAAAAAAAATAGGGGCGCCTGGGTGGCTCAGTGGGTTAAAGCCTCTGCCTTCGGCTCAGGTCATGATCTCAGCGTCCTGGGATCCAGCCCGGCATCAGGCTCCTGCTCAGCGGGGAGCCTGCTTCTCCCTCTCTCTCTCTCTCTGCCTGCCTCTCTGCCTACCTGTGATCTCTTTCTCTCTGTCAAATAAATAAATAAAATCTTAAAAAAAAATTAACGTTTTAAATGGTGATCAGGTTCCCAGGCTAGACCAAAAAAGCAAACAGACCACAGAATAGAGCTAGTCATAGCATTCATCGTGCTAGCGTCTGAATGGTGGGGAAAGTGGACTGTCTGCAGGAAGACAGAGGGCAGAAGAGAGGAAAGATTATTCTTTTTTTTTTTTTTTTAAAGATTTTATTTATTTATTTGACAGAGAGAGATCACAAGTAGGCAGAGAGGCAGGCAGAGAGAGAGAGAAGGAAGCAGGCTCCCTGCTGAGCAGAGAGCCCGATGCGGGACTTGATCCCAGGACCCTGAGATCATGACCTGAGCTGAAGGCAGCGGCTTAACCCACTGAGCCACCCAAGGAAAGAGTATTCTTTTTCCTTCTCCTGAGCCAATTGGTGGTGTCCTAGGAGAATCTGAACCAGGTGAAGTGCGTCCTAATCCATTTCCTCACCTTGCTTTGGGCCCCTCTCCCTCCCTTCTCACCAGGCTTGCATTTCCTTGTGGCACTAGGTGTTCTCCACCACGGTACCTTCCAAGGTCTATCTGAATTCCGAAAGGGCTCCAAGTCCCACAGATTACTTGTCCTCTCCTCCCCTGGGTCAGGGCCCCTCCATCTATTTCTCCAGCACAGCTGGTCTTAGGTGTCACTGAACAAGTTCACACAAATGTGTGAATGGCTGATAGCGCCTAAGTTTCTAGAATCATTTTAATTTTTGAAAAAAATGAATTTGCAAACACAGGTTATCTCTAGTTGGCCCTGGGTTGCGACATTTAAAAACAAACAACACAAAAACTAAGGCAGAGTAAACATTGAGGGTTGCAGGGGAGAGGCATTGGAAGAGGAGGGAAAGGGGGCAGGTCTCACAGAAACACTGCAAATGAGTTGCTTAATCCTTTAAAATGTGTTTGTGATTTTCACAAACTCCTCCCTTTGACCCACAGCTTACCCGCCTACCAACTGGCCAAAGTCAGATTTTAGTTAATCCTTGTTTTGGTAATTGCCCACTGGTAAGAGCAGCAGCAGAAGAACTAATGTTTTAAGATTAAACATTATAATCCTCTAAATTTTTTCAGATTCATATTTGAAAAGCTCCTTGTTTCCCATGAGGGGTTTTTTTGGGAAGTGTGGAGCTTTAAGCCATAGAAGGGGGGTAGTGTAAGGCGAAGTATGTGAGCAAAGTGTATGTGCGTGTGCGTATGCATGTGCACACGTGTGTTCTGGAGTAGATGTCTGTACACGTGCACAAGCTATCATTTAAATAGGAAGAGCTCAATGTGTAATTAAACACACAAAGAGCTACAACAGACTCCAGCTTTGCCCGACTTAGGAGACTGTCTTAATCAGCTCTAAAACCTAAACTTAACGTCTAAAATTTCTTCTACCAAGCTATTCCCTTCTCGGGTCAAAGTCTTCCTCCTGTGGTTACTGAATGCGTACTCTGCACAATTCGAATCTCACTGCTTCTTTTTTTTCCTGGTTAAATGTATACTTACGACCCTATGCTTGGCACATAACAGGTGTCTTCTGGTGATTGAATTGCCTTTTGATCTATTGTTCAGAGTTAACTGGAACTCCATTATCATCTCTCAATCAGCCTTTACTCATTAGCAATAAATGCTCATCAATTAGCTATGGTCATTCATCGATAAACCTGAGCCCTAATGAACAACCATAAATGTTGATGAACGCCCACCAGGTATGAACAATAGAAGGGAGTTTGCACAGATGGTGATCGTTGTGGGTCACATCTTTATCTTGCATTCATGGTGGGGGAAGAGCCAGGCAAAACACAGAAGGCACCATGGCCCCTGACCTTGAAGAACTGAGAGATGAAAAAAGTGAATGTAAGAGTGCATCTCTCATTTCATCACAAGGAATGTCACCAAAGGAAAGGAGAGAAATCTTGGCAACCTGAGAGAAGTTCAGAGAGAGACGTTTTGAAATGGAAGCTGTGCTTCTGTTTGGGATAGGTTGAAAAGCAATAGAGTACCCTTCTCCTACTTACATCTTTTGCTAGGCCGTACCTGCTTACTTTTTCATTCCCAGGCGCTGCTGTCTGATAGAAATACAGGTCACATATATATTTTGAGGTGTTCTAGTAGCCACATCAAAAAAAAAAAAAGTAGGAAGAAACACAAGAGAGCAATTTTAATAATATCTTTTCAACATGTAATCAAAAATTAAGTAATTTACATTTTTTAAAAAACTTTATTTATTTGACAGAGATCACAAGCAGGCAGAGAGGCAGGCAGAGAGAGGGGGAAGGGAAGCAGGCTCCCTGCTAAGCAGAGAGCCTAATGGGGGGCTCGATTCCAGGACCCTGAGATCATGATCTGAGCTAAAGGCAGGGGCTTTAACCCACTGAGCCACCCAGGCCCCCCAATTTACATTTTTTTTTTACACTGTCTTCATAATATGTGTATTTTATGCATACAGCTCATATCAGTTCTTACTAGCCACATTGCAAGTGCTCACTAGCCACACGTGGTCAGTGGTTATATAGAGAACACTGGAGATCTAGAACATTCCACCCTGCAGGGTGCTCCATGTGCACTAAACTCACATTTACTTGGGAGGGGACAATTTGCTTTCCTATCCTGTCTCTACATCCTACAGCCAGAAATTGGTTGGAGGCAGGAAAGGGAGAAGGCAAATCATTTTTAAAGTTTTCTAAGGACTATTTAGCGGGGCTTGTTATCATCCTGAGGTACTTAGGGACTGAAGACAATCCTTTGTCAAAAGCAGACTTTCTTTGTGATGCAATCAAAAGAATTCCCTGCATTCTGGGAAGTTTGATTTATGTCCTTACATGCTCATCACCTATGTGATAGGCCTGGCCCTGGTTCCCCACTCCATTCCTTGGTGCTTTGGATGGAGAGGAATTCCCTGACCCATACTATCTCTCCTATCAGGGGCTACCTAAAGATAAGTCATTCTGGAAGCATTTCCTTCTGTCTCTAGTCATCTGTGAAATGCCAAGGCTCTGCCTCTGAGGGAGCGTAACTGATAACAATAGCTTCTACCTCTCTGGTGTTGGGACTCTTCAAAGCGAGCTCAAAGACGCTGCTGTGTGCTATCCTCACCTCAATGGTTAGGACTGGCCCTTTAATGAAGAATCTAGGCTTCTGAAAAATTCCGGTGATTCGGTGATTCGTCTCTGGCAAAGGTTTTTGAGTTTGAGAGCACATTAGAAATCTTCCAGAATATTTATTTCTGCTGGTGCCTGGGCCTCTTGCCCCAAGCGTCAGAATTTGTGTGGAACAAGAGGCCCTCCAGGTGATTCTGAGTCACGTGGTTTGGCTTTCTATGGTTTAGAAAGTCTGGTGGCTACTGGAAAGCAGGTTCCTATACATGGAATGCATCGCTGTGTCCGCAGCTGTCCCACATTAGGAGGTAATGCAATAAATCACTTGCATTTCCACTTGAAATCATGTTTGCAATCCTTTTTTGTCCATCAGAGGGGTTCTTGTGGCAGCATGAAGTTCTGGTTGTCTTTTTGGGAAAAGCTGCTGGACAGTTGTGTGTGTGTATGTTTTAAAATAACAAAAGGGAAGCATAGAAGCCAAATAAAAATCAAATTATCACCTAGGGCAATACTAGGTGTGCCATTGACTTATTTTTCTTCCCTGTCCTTGCTAGATTTTTTTCCTTTTGTCTGTTTTATTTTTTAATTAATAAGGCTCTCTTCAAGTAAGTGAGAAAATACAGATAAACTATAAGACACTTTGGCATAGATCCATCTTTCATAAATGTTCGTTTCTTTTTCACAAAATGGATTCCTAACATTAATTCTGTTTGCACCTGCTTTTAAAAAAAATGATTTTAATTATTTATTCATCACATTGAGAGAGAGAGAGCACAAGCAGGAGGCAGGGGAGTAGAGGGAGAAGCAGGTTTCTCACCATGCAAGGAGCCCTGATGATGTGGGACTTGATCCCAGGACCCCAGGATCGTGACCTGAGACAGTGCAGATGATTTACGACTGAGCCACCCAGGCGTCTCTGCACCTGCCTTTTTAAAAACTTTAATCTTGTACTTCCCTGTAAGCTTAAAAATGTCTTCATATTATCATTTTTTTTAAAAGATTTTATTTTTTCCTTTGACAGACAGAGATCACAAGTAAGCAGAGGCAGGCAGAGAGAGAGGGGAAGGGAAGCAGGCTCCCTGCTGAGCAGAGAGCCCGATGCGAGGCTCGATTCCAGAACCCTGGGATCATGACCCGAGCTGAAGGCAGAGGCTTTAACCGACTGAGCCGCCCAGGCGCCCCCATATTATCATTGTTTTTAACGATAGTTTCTTCTACCATATTTATATCAGCCCTCTACATTGGAACTTTTAAGTTGTCATTTTTTTTAATAGACTATTTTTTTAGGGTAGTTTTAGGTTCACAGAAAAACCTAGAAGCAGGTACAGAGATATCCCATATACCCCCTGCCCCTATATATGCACAGCCTCCCCGTCATCCACCCCTTTCACCAGAGCGGCACACTTGTTATGCTAAGCCTACACTGACAGATCATTATCACCCAAAGTCCCAAGTCTCCATTAGGATTCACATTTGGTGTTATCCATACTGTGGGTTTGAATACATATAAGACAACACACATCCACTATTAAAATATCATACAATGTGGTTTCACTGCCCTAAAAATCCTCTGTATTCCTCCATCTCTCCTTCCCCTAACCCCTAGCAGCCAGAATCATATACGATAGAGACTTTCGATTCTTTTCTTTCTTTTTCCCTTCCTTCCTTCTTCCCTTCCTACCCCCCCCCCCGCCCGCCCTCCCTTCTTCCTCTCTTCCTGCTCCTCCTCTTTCTCCTCCTTCCCCTTCTTCTTCAACAAGGTTATGGCAAAGATTCTTTATATACATCTCTTTTGGGGGAAGAGCTTGAATTTTTAATAAATAAAACACAAAATGCAGAAACGAATACCCATTTCCCATTACCCAAAATTAATTACTATTGATGTTTCAACACATTATTTCCCAGCTTTCCCATGTATATAAATATTTTTCAAGTATACATATATTCTTCTTTAAAAAAAAGAGAGAAGGAGGGCTGGGGTGCCTGGGTGGCTCAGTGGGTTGAAGTCTCTGCCTTTGGCTCAGGTAATGATCCCAGGGCCCTGGGATCGAGCCCCGCATCGGGTTCTCTGCTCGGCAGGGAGCCTGCTTCCTCCTCTCTCTCTCTGCCTGCCTCTCTGCCTACTTGTGATCTCTGTGTGTCAAATAAATAAATAAAATCTTAAAAAAAAAAAAAAAGAGGAAAATGAAAACTCCCTTTGGTGACTGTCTTCTAAATTGGTCCCCTCCTTTCTCTGCAGAGGAAATAACTATGATGAGTTTGGTGCACATTATAATCCATTTTTATACATAATATACATATATCATATATGTATCAAAAACATTTAGTAAAGTCTTATTTTTTTTACACAAACCAGTATTGTTCCGCATATATCATTCCATAGTTTGCTTTTTCATTCAGTAATCTTTCTGATAATCTGTTCCTATATAATTCTACAGAAATCGAATTCATTCCTTTATATTACAATATTACTATCTCTTATTTATCTGTTCCTTATGTATGGAAATTTAGGCTGCTCCTCTTTCTTGGGGGGGTATATTACAAATAGTAGGTGAGCATGCACATGCTTATTTCTTTCTCTTTCTAGATTTGTATCTTTTTCTGTAGGTTAGACACCAAAGGTAGAGTCATTGGGTTGGAGTAAGCATAGCGTTTTTTTGGTTTTTGTTTTTTTTAGCATAGTTTTTTTTTAATAGACAGTGTCAAAATTGTCTTCCAAAATGGATATACCTAGTTATCTTCCTACCAAGAACCTATTTCTGTATTTTCAGAACCTGTACAATGCTTGAATTTGGAAAAAATGTTAAGCTTTTACAGTGTCATAGATGAAATATAGCTTACTGTTTTCAATCCAGTTTCTCACATTAGGAGTGCAATTAAGCATCTTCAATGTTTAAACATCTCAATGTTTTCAAAGTAAACATACACTTATGGACAATTATCTGATGATTTCTCAGGGAAAATTCCTATCTGATCAAATACTGTATTTCAAGGCTTTCAGAAGATATTTTGAAATTAGCATCTAAAAATTTATAACTCTTTATATTCTTATTGAAACCGCGATAAAATATTCATTTTCCACACTCTCATAAAACTCTGGATTACTCCATCTGTGTCAATCAAATAAGCAAAAAGTGTGCCTTTTTGTTTTAATTTTTCATTTCTTTGCTTATTAGCAATGTTAATTATTTTTAAAAAATCATATCCACATTTTTAGAAATTCACATTTTTATTTATATTTCTTCTCTTTTAGACTATGGTTTCTGACGTTAGCTAACTTTTATATTGGGATATTCTCTTTCTTATTAACCCACTGTCATATAATTTGTAAATTCTTCTCAGCTTGACATCTTTTAACTTTGCTTATGATAATTTAGTTATATATACGTATTTTTAAAATTTTAAGGGTATAAGTATTAACATATTTCCATTATATTTTCTGCCTTCTCTTTTGTTTTTGATTATTTTTTAAAAATATGGACCATATGATGAATATACATGTCCTCCTCGTGCAAGGGCCATCCTAATCTTCTTGTATTGTTTCAAGTTTAGTACATGCTCCCAAAGTGAGCACTGCCTTCTCTTTTAAATAACTTGTGTTTCTTATGTCAAAATGCATGTGCATTATGAAAATTCATTAAAATACAAATAAAAGAAGAAAGTAAAACTCATGCAATTTTACCACCTAGAGATAAGAATTAAAAATATTTTGTCACAGACCTGTACCCCTGGGGATAAAAATATATGTTTATAAAAAATAAAAAATTAAAAAATTAAAAAATTAAAAAAATAAGCTAGGAAACATAAAAAAAAATATTTTGAAGTATATCCCTCCAGACTATTTCTAGCCATCTCTACTACACATACATATTTTCTAGTAATTCTGCTGAACATGTGACTCAGGAATAATGTTCTAGGCCTGTGGTTCTCCAATGTTGGCACACACTGGAATCACACTCGAAGATGCTTGTTAGCATACAGACTGCTGGGTCCCACTCCCATAATTTAGTGAGGAAACCCAAGAATTTGCATTTCTAACAAGTTCCCAGGTGACACAGATGCTTCTGGTCTTGGTACCACACTTTGAGAACCAGTTTTAGGCTCTCCCCATCTAAACTATCACATTGCAGTCATTCCCTACTTAAACACTTTTTATGGGTTTTTTTCCTGTCTACAGGACAAAGTCCAGACGGCTTGGCAAGGCCCACAAGCCTTTTATGATCTGGGCCTGAGCTGCTTCCTCTCCAGACTCACTCTTCCCACTGGGCCGGGCTCTCCACCCCAGGCGGCTGACCCATGTGGACTGTATCAACAGGTTCTGTGCTTTGCCCTGTGGGTCAGCTGACAGGAGACAGGAAGGTGGGAAAGACAACAATCGTGGTATTCCCTCCCTTGCCCTACCCTTGGGTTTCTTTCCTCTCAGGTTTGGCAGTGGCTGCCTTCCTCTACCTAATGTCCAAATCAATTTGATTCTTTCCTATAGCTATGGTTCTCACTAAGCTCTGGTCATTTTCTCCTACGTTGGCCCCTTAGGCTTTGGGACCATAACAACTTCCTGCTGTTGTTGGTCTGAGGTGAGCTTTATCATCCCCTTTGGATTCTTTTTACCTCTGTCCACACCTCTGTGGTCAATCTCTCTCTTTTTTTTTAAAGATTTTATTTATTTATCAGAGAGAGAGAGGGGGGGAGAGAGCGAGCACAGGCACACAGAATGGCAGGCAGAGGCAGAGGGAGAAGCAGGCTCCCCGCCGAGCAAGGAGCCCGATGTGGGACTCGATCCCAGGACGCTGGGATCATGACCTGAGCCGAAGGCAGCTGCTTAACCAACTGAGCCACCCAGGTGTCCCTGTGGTCAATCTCTTTATTTCATGCTCTTTGATTACCCCTTTTTGGTCACTCCTTCTCTATCCTGAAGGGACTGGCTAATCCAGGCCCTCTTTTCCTTTCTTACCTTTTTTTAATTTTTTTAAAGATTACTTATTTAATTGAGATAGAGAGAGAGAGAAAACATGAGCTAGAGGGGCAGAGGGAGAGGGACAGAACCTCAAAGCACACTCCCCACTGAGCGTGGAGCCAGACACAGGGCTTAATCTCATGACCCTGAGATCACAGCCTGAGTCAAATCCAGGAGTCGGAGGCTTAAGCAACTGAGCCACCCAGGCAAATATCCTACTTTCTATTCTTATTTCCCATAAACCTTTTTTTTTTAGGCTTTTAGGCATTGGGCATCAGTCACACATTTCCCAAACATAGCTGACCCTTGACAACATGGTGGGGCCTAAGGCGCTTACTCTTAAGCTGTTGAAAATCCATGGGTAACTTTTGACTGCCCCAAAGCTTAACTACTAATATCCTACTGAAACCTACTAATATCCTACTGATAACAGAGTTGATAAACACCTTTCAGTTATGTTATATACTATATTCTAATAATAAAGGTAGATAAAAGAAAATGTTATTAAGAAAATCATAAGGAAGAGAAAGTATATTTACAGTTCTGAACAGTACTTATTGGAAAACTCCAGGTATAAGAGGACCCACAAACCAGTGTTGTTCAAGGGTCAACTGTACCATGTAGTTCACAATCCCTTGCTTTTCTCTCTGGCTGAAAAGTCCTTTTACTTTATGCAGAAAATTGTTCTTCTGCCTTTAATCCATAGGTAAAATTCATTGTCCCCATAAAGACTTCCCTTCTCTTCAAATTTACTTCGTATTTCTGGGACTTTTTCATATACAGATATACGGAGATATGTTTCACAAACCATAAAATTCACTCATTTAAAGCATACAGTTCAGTGGCTTCTAGAATATTCTGAGTTATGCAACCATCACCACAATCTGATTTCTGAACATTTCATCACCCCTAAAAGAAACGATGTATCCATTAGTGGTCACTCCCTCACTCCTCTCAGCCCCTGAGAGGGGCAAACCATTCACCTACTTTCTTTCTCTATGGTTTTGCCTATGCTGGATATTTCACGTAAACAGAATCATACACTCTAGTTTTGTGACTGACTTCTTTCACTTAGTTTAATATTATTATGGTTTATTCATGTTGCAGCATGTATCAGTCTGCCCTTTTTATGGCCAAATAATATTCCACTATACAGATATGAGACATTTTGTTTATCCATTCACCAATTGATATAGACATGTGGGCTGTTTCCAGTTTTTGGCTATTATGAACAATTCTGGTATGAACATTCATGGACAAATTTTTGTATGGACATATTTTCACTTCTCTTGTGTATATACCTAGGAGTGGAATGTCAGGGTCCTGTAGAAACTCTGTTTAACATTTCAAGGAACTACCAAAGTGTTTTTCAAAGTGCCTCTACCATTTTACATTCTTACCAGCAGTGTATGAAGATTTTGATTTTTCTACAACCTTCTCAACAGTTGTTATTATCTGTTTTTTTTAATTATACCATCCTAACTTGCATGATGAAATATCTCCTTGTGATTTTGATTTGCATTTCTCTAATTATTAAGGAAGTTGACCATCTTTTTATATGCTTATTAGCCATTTGTGTGTCTTCTTAGGAAAAATGTCTGTTCTGAAGTCCTTTACATATTCTGGATATTAGACTCTTATCATAGATTTGATTGGCAAGTATTTGTTTCCATGCTGTGTGTTGTCTTTTCACTTTCTTGATGGTGTCCTTTGAAGCACAAAAGTTTTTCATAATTCTGATGAAAATTGATTTATTTATTTTTAATTTGGTTATTTATGTTTGGGGTATTGTATCTAGGAAACCATTACTTAACCCAGGGAATGAAGGCTTATTCTAATATTTTCTTTGGAGTTTTCCAGCTTACTCTTACATTTAGATTTTTAATACATTTTCAGTTAATTTCTGCATATGGTGTGTGAGGAAGGGCCAACTTTTTTTTTTTTAATATGTAAATATTCAGTTGTCCCAGTACCATTTGTTGAAAAGACTTTTATTTTTCCCATTCAATCATCTTCCCACCCTTCTTAAAAGTCATTTGAACATAAAGATGAGGGCTCTGGGACTTTTTGTATATAACTTCACTATAGCACTTACCACAATGATTTAATTTAATAGAAAGTAAGCTACTTGAGTCCAGGAATAGTCCATGTCTGCTAATGTAGGTAGAGCAAGTATTTAAATGCATCTAGTTTTTAAACACACTATTTAAATACATCTTAGTGTTTTCTTCTGCTAAAATGCAAATGATACTTGGGAAAGGACATTATTAATTCCTTACTATGAAAGAGTTCATCAGATTAAGAGAGAATAGGAATTCTAGGGAGGTAAGCACAGGGCAGGTGGGTTTTGATAGAGGAGTTAGGAGAAATAGGAGTTAGGAGAAATATTCAGTTAGGAGAAATAGGAGTTAGGAGAAATATTCAGCATCCGTTGCATAGGTTTCACTTGGGTAAGACAATACCTTAGGCAACTGAAAGTGCGTTTCCTGGTGTTGGGTCCTTGAAAGGAGCTGTGTGGAACCAGAACAAAAATAGAAATTAGAATGTAAAAGGAATAAACTGAAAAAGAATTCACCTAATTAACAATTTTGTCAAGGCCCAGACCACTTTCTGGGAAGCACAGAAGTCAAAAAAGTTATCAGAGAAGCTTGGATATTCAGTTAAGATGAGCTGGTAGGTGCTCTGATAGAGCACTTGTTTACCTGTTTAGTTAAAGTGGCAATAAAGCATTTAAAAATAAACACGGAAACTAACACAATTAAAATGAACCATAGCTCTATTATAAGTGAGGATTCTTTGGGAGGAGGTGTTTAAACAATAAAGGATACAATAAAATAAACATGGAGTCCAGAACATTTTTCTAAGGCACAGAATGTTTGCTATCTAGGCAGTTTACCCTTAAAGAATAACCCTTCATGTTGTAGGCGAAGACGTTAATCAGCAGACAAACAAAAAAGCAAATAAAAAAAGCTCAAAACTGAGAAAATATTACTAACATTTTTATCACACTCCCTAGCTTCTTTTCAGAGTTGGGTATTAAGAAGTAAGGCAAATAAAATCTACTTTCTGAGTTTTGTCCTTCAAAGTTATTTCAGCTTTCCTTTTCTGACTACAAAGTATGTGGTACTTTGAGTTCTCTTCTCAACCAATTATAGTATCCAGCTGGTTCTCTCAGTATTAGGGGAAAAAAAATACTTTTCACATGTTTATTTTATACTTGTATCAGAGGCATTATTTTATCCTTGAGTAAAAGTATTCTTTAACAGATGACATACAGAGTCCCACCACCTTTTGCCACATGATTTTGTGAGCAAGGATGGGAGACATGATTTTGTGACCAAGGATGGGAGACAGCAATTTTCATCTCTAGACTAAGAGATAGAAATAAAATCTTTTACTTTTCCTCAGCACTCCCTCATCCTTGGGAGACCATCAGCTCTCTCATAGTCAGTTCTTTGGGGGTATAAGAAATAATTCTAGTGTATAGACTTTTATGAAGAAAAAAAATCTAGAATATAGTAATAGGATCCAGTTTTGTCCATCTTAAAAGTCAGATTACTTTATTCCCTTAGTTTTCCCTCTTCATCTCATCTTGATCCTGCTTTAAAAATTTTTATTTCCAAAAGATTTTTGTTTGTTGTTCTTTGATTTTTTATAGCATTCTGTTCTTGTTTCATGGGTATATCTTCCCTAATTTTTTAAAAGATTTTATTTATTTATTTGAGAGAGAGACAGAGTGCAAGAAAGTGGAGGGCCCAAAGGAGAGGGAGAAGCCGGCTCCCAGCTGAGCATGTGGGGCTCCATTTGAGGACCCTCAGATCATGACCCTAGCTGAAGGCAGCCGCTCAACTGACTGAGCCAACAAGGATCCCCTATATTGTGCCTAATTTCAATAAAGTTATTAATAATCTTTTCAGAAGAGTTCTTCTTACATTTTTATTTCCTCAAAGTACTATTTTTTTTCCCCCAGTTTGGGGGTTAATCTTTGATTTTCATGTTAGGAGCTTTCCTGAGAGAGTGGCAATCTCTGGCTGCTCATGTTTGAGAATAGACAACTGAAATGTGTTGCTTTTTATAGGGCCTTCTTCCCTCCCCACCCTCCTCTTTCTAACCCACTCTTCCCTCCAAGATTCAATTCAAGCACTACCTCTTTTTTGGAACTGATTCTGGTGTCCCACCCTGCCTCGACACTTTCCCACCCCCCAACTTCACCCCACACAGACAGGGAACAAGTTTGGCTCTGCTCTTGGTACAGTCAATACAGCAAGCATCTGTAGAAAGAATGAATATAGGAATGCCCACCTCTGACATGTCCTTTATTTGCATTGCTCATGATTCTTTCTCAATTGTGGAAAAATCAGAAGCCCGACAACTGATAAAATGTTGAGCAAATGGGGGCACCTGGGTAGCTAAGTTGGTTGGATATCCGATTCTTAGTTTTAGCTCAGGTCGAGATGTTGGGGTCCTTGGTTCAAGCCCCACATCAGGCTCTGCACTCAGCGCAGAGTCTGCTTGTCCCTCTCCCTCTACTCCTTCCCTGGATCATGCTTATACTCTCAAATAAATAAACAAATAAGTAAAATCTTTTTAAAAAAGTATTGAGCAAATGAATGTATTTATAAGCAAAAGAACAGTCTTCATATTGCCCTGCAGGTCTAAAGCAGAGAACGAAATGGAAGGGCAGTGAAACTGAAGAGGGAAAGGGAAGGCCTCACATATAGCTGGCACTGTGCTAAGTAAGTAATTCATGTACTTTAAGTTATTACAACGATCCATGGACAACAATTTATGGACAAGAAGTTGAGGTTCAGAGAGATTGTGATTTGCCATAGGTCACACGTGTATGAATTGGAATCAGGTCTCTCTTGTACATCTAAGCCTGTGATCTGGGGTGTCTGGGCATTAAGACAGGTAGGGTGTTGGCTTTCGTTGGACTTTTGGTACCCTGATGGAATGAACCCCTCCCCAGCCCACTTGACTCCCTCAAGCCTGCCTTTAGTGCATTTATATACTTTCTTAAAAAGTTTTTATTTAGGGGTGCCTGTGTGGCTCAGTGGGTTGGGGCCTCTGCCTTTGGCTCGGGTCATGGTCCCAGGGTCCTGGGATCAAGCCCCGCGTTGGGCCCTCTGCTCCAAGGGAGCCTGCTTCCTCCCCTCTCTCTCTCTGCCTGCCTCTCTGCCTACTTGTGATTTCTCTCTCTCAAATAAATAAAATCTTAAAAAAAAAGTTTTTATTTAGATTCCACTTAGTTAACCTAGTGTAATATTAGTTTCAGGTGTACAATATAGTGATTCAACACTTCCATACAACACCCAGTGCTCCTTACAACACATGTGCTCCTTAATCCTCATCACCTATTTCACCCAACCCCCATCCACCTCCCCTCTGGTAACCATCAGTTTGTTCTCTCTAGTTGATTCTGTTTCTTGGTTTGTCTCTCTCTCTCTTCTTTTTTTCCCTTTGCTCATTTGTTTTGTTTCTTAAATTCCACATATGAGTAAAATCATATGCTATTTGACATTTTTTGCTTAGCATAATATGCTCTAGGTCCATCCATATCATTGCAAATGACAAGATTTCATTCTTTTTTATGTTGAGTAATATTCCATTACACACACACACACACAGGCACACACATTATACATATATGTTTGTGTGTATATACATCATATATATCACATCTTCTTTATCCATTCGTCAGTCAATGGACACTTGGGCTGTTTCCATAATTTGGCTATTGTAGATAATGCTGCTATAAATATTAGTGTGTATGTATCCCTTCAAATTAGTATTTTTGTATTCATTGGGTAAATACTAATAGTGCAATTGTTGGGTCACAGGGTAGTTCTATTTTTAACTTTCTGAGGACACTCCATGCTGTTTTCCAGAGTGGTTGCACCAGTTTGCATTCCCTCCCTTTTCTCTACATCCTGTTGTTTCTCGTGTTGTTGATTTTAGCCATTCTGACAGGTGTGAGGGAAGATCTCTTTATAGTTTTGATTTGTATTTCCCTGATGATCAGTGATGTGGAGCCTTTTTTCACGTATCTGTTAGCCATCTGTATGTGTTCTTTGCAAGAATGTCTATTCAAGTCTACCGCTGATTTTTTAATTGTATTATTCATTTTTGAGTTTGATAAGCTCTTCATAGATTTTGGATACTAGCCCTTTCTCAGATATGTCACTTGTAAATATCTTCTTCTGTTCCACAGATTGCCTCTTGGTTTTGTTGATTATTTCCCTTGCTGTGCAGAAGCTTTTCATTTATGCAGCAATCTCAATATTTTATTTTTGCTTTTGTTTCCCTTGCCTCAGGAGACATATCTAGAAGAAAAGTTCTTATGGCTGATGTCAAAGAGGTCACTACCTGAGTTGTCCTCTAGGATTTTAATAGTTTCATGTCTCACATTTAGATCTTTCATTCATTTTGAATTTATTTGTGTGTTTGGTGTGAGAAAGTGGAGCTCCTAGCCTCAGCAATCAGACAACAGTAACAGCAGCAACAAAAAGCATCCAAATCAGCCTGGAAGAACTCAAAATTTCACTTGCAGATGATACTCTTTAAAGAAAACCCAAAAGACCAAAAAATTGCTAGGACGGATACACAAATTCAGTAAAATCACAGGATACAGAATCAATGCACAGAAATCTGTTGCATTTCCATACACCAATAATGAAGCAGCAGAAAGAGAAATTAAGAAGCAATCTCATTTACAATTGCACCCAAAACAATAAGATACCTAGGAATAAACCTAACCAAAGAGGCAAAAGAACTGTATTCTAAAAACTATAAAATACTTATGAAAGGAATTGAAGAGGACATAAGGAAATGTAAAGACATTCTATGCTCATGGAGAAGAGAATCAAATATTGTGAAAATGTCTGTACTACCCAAAGTAATCTACATATTTAATGCAACCCTATCAAAATACCAACAGCATTTCTCACAGAACTAGAATAAGGAATCCTAAAATTTTTACAGATCCACAAAAGACCCTGAATAGTCAAAACAATCTAGAAAAAGAACAGCTTAGCTGGTGGCCTCACAATTCTAGACTTCAGGTTCTATTACAAAGCTGTAGTCATCAAAACAGTCTTGTACTGACACAAAAAATATAGACACATAGATCAATAGAACAGAATAAGAACCCCAAAATAACCCACAATTATATGTTCAATTAATCTTCAACAAAACCCGAGAGAATATCCAATGGGAAAAAGACAGACTCTTCAACAAATGGTATTGGGAGAATTGGACAGCAATTTGCAAAAGAATGAAACTGGAGCACTTTCTTACACCATACTTTTATTTAGAAGGTTGCTGTTTTTGAATCGAGGTTTTCAAAAAGCCACGGGGTGCCCTGGTGGCTCGGTGGATTAAGCCTCTGCCTTTGGCTCAGGTCATGATCCCAGGGTACTGGGATTGAGCCCCACATCAGGCTCCCCGCTCAGTCATGAGTCTGCTTCTTCCTATCCCTCTGTGGTTCCTCCTGCCCATGTTCTCTCTCTGTCCATGTCAAATGAATAAATAAAATCTTAAAAAAGAAAAAAAAAAGGTCAGGCAAACCGCTTTATGAAGTCACTTTCACTGAAACCCGAGGATCTTATTCCCTGTGTCCCTCGTAGTGAATGTCTGTTGGGCTCAGGGCATAACGCCTTATAAATGTTAACTTTGTATTTATCAGCATGGCTCTTAGCTATAGCAATCAATAAGACACACCCTTCTTTTGCTAATGGCTGTAGTAAATGGCATCTGTCCCTTTACATTAAGAAATCAAATTACAGGGGCGCCTGGGTGGCTCAGTGGGTTAAGCCTCTGCTTTCGGCTCAGGTCATGATCTCAGGGTCCTGGGACAGAGCCCCACATCAGGCTCTTTGCTCAGCGGGGAGTCTGCTTCCCCGCCCCCTCTTCTGCCTGCCTCTCTCTGCCTACTTGTCATCTCTCTTGAATAAATAAACAAAATCTTAAAAAAAAAAAAAAAAAAAAAGAAATCACAATACACTTGTCTGCCAAATGACTGAAACAAAAAAGCATTTCCAAGAGCCATACCTCTTTCACTGCTGTTGCTTTTTCTTTCAGGCTTAGCACTAAAAAGGCAGATAAGGTAAACAGGATGGGCCTCCCGGTTCCCTCGCCTTACTTATTCCTTACATGGGCACTGACCATGAAACTAATGAATAAATGAGCTTTTCAGGCCTAAATGTCATACACGGCACTTGAAACAAGCAGGAAAGTTCTAGAACTTTTCTACAAGCCATCTCTCCACTTAGCAGTGTCAGAGAACTTACCCAACAGAAGAGGTTGAGTCTAGGGGCCTGAGGAAATGGAGCAGTTGTGTTATAGGCTATAGATTTTTATGTTTTTTATCCCCAAGTCATTGGATGTAGGTCCAACCTGATTTGGTAGGTCCAAGGCCCGATTACAGAATTATCATCTTCATTAACAAAAAATATTGCGAATTTTTCCCATATCTGATTAAAGGATTATTACCTTATGTATATCGCAACTTTCTTCATCATTTAGCCTCTCATCACTTAGCCTCTCCCTCAGGCATGAATCTGGGCTTTGCTTTGGTGCGTCTTGAGAGAATTCTTTGGATAGAACAAGTCATAAAAGCTCAAATGTATTCATTCTCTTTTCAATCTGTGAGTCTGATCCACCATAAAGCATTCTGACTACATGAAGAAAAAAACTGTATAAAAAGCAAGTATTATTAATGTAATACTTCCTCAGGCACATTTGCCAACCAAAATATTAATCTCCCTTTAAAGAAAGGCTTGGGAGTTTCTAGTTTATCGTTCAGTGAAGGGTTTCTCTGTGTTAAACCATTTCAAGCAAGGCTAATGTCCCTGCAATGTAATGTCATATGTAGTCTTCCAGAAGGGACACTTTGGGGTCTGCAATTTCCCCTGTTTGGGAGGTGCCCTAATTTTTCTTAATTACTGGAATGCCAGAAAAGTGTGATTTAACTTAGGAGGTCAGTCTTGGATACTGTGTGTCAGCCATCTCTTTGTGCTGAAAATGGAAGGTTTCTATTTACCACTTTTCCATTTAAACACATCACCCGTATCTGCTACAAAAACAGATGAACTCAACCGTAATGCTTATTTAAGTCGAGATAACAATCACTGGCCCAATTTTATTTCCAGAAAAGCTCAGAGTATTAGTTCTAGCTTAACCGCCCTCTTTCACTCTGCTCCCTTCCTCTTTCTTTGCTCTGAATGCAACCCTTGAAAAATCATCTGTCCTTTTTTGGGGGTAGAATTGGAACCAACCCCTCCCACCATCCCACCCCCTAGCAAGGTCCTGGTGAGTTTGTGGCTGGGCAACAAGGGACCGATCCCATCCACGCTCCCAGAGGGGCCTGGACAAGCACTGCTCACAACAATCCAACAGCTGTGGCAGACAGCCCTCTTCCTTTCCCAGCAGAGCACGGAAGGGGCTCAGTCTCCCCGACTACATGGGGCATCTATCTTGTTTTTTTCTCTATAAGGGCAGGTGGACTCCATCCTACCCTTTCCCTCTTAGCCTACACATCCCCAAGCAGAATGTCAGTCACTCGAGGCTTTGGACATGAAATATGATGCAAGAGCAGGCAGGGAAATCTTAGACATGGAACAAAGCCATTGGAGAACTATTGCATCAGCCTAGGACTTTGATTTTTGTGTTTGTGTCTTAAATGCTAGTTACTATAGCTACCAGGAGCAACAGATATAAAGGTGATAATGGAACCCGGCAGTGGCTTTCCAGGAGGCCTGTGTCTCACATTTCCTTTTTGCGCTTTTCTGGCACTGAACGTTCTTTCAGTCAAGGATACCTACTTTAATTAATGGTTAAATTGGAATTGAAAATGAATCATAATTTGCCACCTGACGTTGATCATCTGGGACCTCAGAATTCCAGGATTCCAGTTTTCTGCCAAAGGGGAAAGACTGCATGTTATAGAGCTAATCAGAAAGAGGGTCTCCATGGGGTGCCTGGGTGACTGAGTCAGTTAAGGGTCTGCCTTCAGCTTGGGTCATAATCTCAGGGTCCTGGGATCGAGCCCCAGGTCGGGGTCCCTGCTCAATGGGGAATCCACTTCTCCCTTTCTCACTCTCCCACTCCTCTCTGCCCCCTCTCAAAAAAATAAAAATCTAAAAAAAAAGAAAGAAAAATGGTCTCCAAAGTCCATCTGAAGACTTAGCAACATTGTTATTTATTCTGATTTAAATGCCCAAGGTCAGATTTATCCTATTAACTTTAATTTGAAGAAACAATTGGTAGCAATCCCCCTGCTCTCTACTCTTCCTGAATAATTAGATTAGCATTTTTCCATCCCATTAGACATCACAAAAATTCAATCCTATGAACCATGGAGTCTCACGTAAAAGTTATAAAGACTCTTCGTAAAAGCTGGAGACCAAACTATATGATTTTACGGAGTTTCTGTTTGGTCATCTATTTTCTTTTTATTGGTCCTCAGATTGTCTAAATAGCCATTAAAAACTTGTAACTTCCCTCTCCCTGAATTACTCAGTTCTGTTGTCAGAGGCCGGGCCTATTGGCAAAATTTCCCTTTAATAAAGCCTGCCCTGCAAAAGCACACAACACAGAGACTTATAAAAGAGCTCCTCGAACTTAACAGAGAAGCAAAAAGCAAAACAGCTACTCTGCTCCTGATGGAAATGATTACCAATTCAAGATTACCCACAGAGAAGCCGCTCTCCATGATGCATGGAAAAGTTTCCAGAACGTAATCTAATAATAGCAAAAATAAATAGAAATACTAAATAAATACTCCCACAAACCCACAGTTCACATCACAAATGGAAATCCAGAGTGCTGACAGTGTGCGGGTTTTTCCTGTGACCCAGAGCATGCAGGAGGTTCGCACCCCATCTCGGTGATAGCGTTTCAAGGTGTGGAATGTTGGGGCGCCTGGGTGGCTCAGTGGGTTAAGCCGCTGCCTTCGGCTCAGGTCATGATCTCAGGGTCCTGGGATCGAGTCCCGCATCGGGCTCTCTGCTCGGCAGGGAGCCTGCTTCCCTCTCTCTCTCTGCCTGCCTCTCCATCTACTTGTGATTTCTCTCTGTCAAATAAATAAATAAATAAATAAATAAATAAATAAATAAATAAATAAATAAAAAAGCACGTATCAAGGTGTGGAATGTCACTGTGCTTTTCCGTGTGGAAAAACTGATGTACAGAAAATGGATATGGCTCGCCCAAGGTTATCTTGCGCAGAGGCGAGTGTGTGATGGACGCCAGTGTCCTCCTGTTCAGCTGAGGCTTGCTCTTCTGTTACATGGCCTTTACCAGCACATAAACTCACTTTCACCGGGAAGCCTTATTACACTTTCCTTACATCTCACTGAGCCTAGTCTGATCGTGAGAAAATAATTATTGTAACAATAGCTTTAAAAAATGTATGGCAGCAGTGGGGCCCCTGCCTGGCTCAATGTGACCCTTGTTCTTGGGGCTTTGAGTCCAAGCCTCATGTTGGGGGTAGAGATTAGTTAAAAAATAAAATCTTGAAGAAAAAAAAAGTATGCCGGTAATGTGTGTTCGTTATAGAAAGCCTGAAACTATATTCAAGAAAAAAGAACATAAAAATCAATTGTAGTTCTATCATTTGCATTTCAGTACATGTCCTTTTAGACATTTTCCTTGACATTTTCATGATATACAAATAACACGTAAATAGGTAATTTTATTTTTTTATCAAGATGGGATCATATAATACATAATTTTATTATTTTGCACATGTAGATTTCTCATATACCAATGTGTTAATAAACATACTTTTACAGCTTCATTTTTAAAGGCTAAATAGTATTCTATTGTAGAGAATTTGGTAATTATTAACTGCTTTTATTTTTTTTAAGATTTTATTTATTTATTTGACAGATAGAGATCACCAGTAGGCAGAGAGGCAGGCAGAGAGAGAGAGAGAGAGAGGAGGAAACAGGCTCCTTGTGGAGCAGAGAGCCCAATGCTGGGCTCAATCCCAGGACCCTGAGAACATCACCTGAGCTGAAGGCAGAGGCTTTAACACACAGAGCCACCTAGGTGCCCCTATTAACTACTTCTTTATGAATTATTATTTTATGAGGTATGCACGCTGGGAAATACTGGAATGAACATTTTTATAATTAACGTTTGCACACATCCTTAATTACAAATACTTAATTACTCATTGATCAGTATCAGTGTAATGATGTTTTTAAGCCTAGCAACTTAGAGACCATGTGCACCATAAAAGCATATTCCTTTGGAAGGCTCCATATCCTGCCTCCCTAGGGCACCACATAAATAGTTATCTGTTGAAAGAGACCTTGAACTTTGCAGTCATTTCTATTTTGGCAATATAGACAGGCAGGATTTTTTGCATCAGGGAGACAGAAGAGATGAAGAGTTGAAAGCCCTGGTAAATAAGAAGCTTCTTCGTTACTGGAAGCGTTCAGTTCAGTCCCATCCCATACAGGAATGTTCTCTAAATGCCATGGTGATCAAAACCAGGACCGGTGCAAAGGGACAAATTGTGGGGAATAAACTGTGAAGGTCAAATTATCTTCTGAGCAGCCACATGGAGAAAGAAAACTCCTGATGACAGAATCCCATCCACGAGCAGCTCAACCTTGAAACATGAACCTTCATGGGATATCATGCATCCTTCTAGGAACTGCAAATCTCCTTGATCTTTCTGCCTGCAGTGTTTTGGAGATGTTTACAGTAAAACTGTAACCTAAGACTTGCCTTTCAGGAAAAGAATAACTGGTAATCTGATCCTAGAAAGCTTTCTGCACTGAGCTTTTTAAATAGTGAGTGGAAGGATTTCCATCCCCGCCATGCCCCATGAGGCAAAGGGGAAGGGAACTTACATGTATGCCCTGGCTTTCACGAGCTGAGTGCTATGGCAGATACTCAACGTGCATCATCTCCTTTTCCTCCCAGTTGCCTCAGAAGCGACTCATTGTTGTTCCATTTTATACGGGGAGAAACTGAGATTTGGGTGGATTAGAACATTCATCCCCAGTCACATAGTTGGCTAGTCGCCAAGACGAGGCTTGAACACAGTGCTACCAAACTGCAAGTCACATGTCTTTTCTACCACCCTTATGTATTTAAAAAATCTTCCCCACATCTTACCCAATATTGGTGATTCCTCTTTGCCTCAGGCCTCAGCCTTCAGACCTTGTGAGTTGGGATTCCCCTTGCATGTGGTGGCAGCCCTGAGAATATAGCCATGAAGTGATCTCGAGTTTGACTAAAACTCTACCTTCTTCAGGTGACTGCAAATTCTGAGGGGCTCATAAGCCTGTGTGCTCTGTAAGTGACACTCATGTGGAAGCCTTTAAACTGGGTGTTCTTGACTAACCTGGTCGGGAGACAAGGCCCTCATTTCAGCTCTCTATTCATAGAAAGGGGCTTGGAGCCAGCCACAGGCTGGGACAACATTGATGAGATTCTGATGAGAAGGACTGCAGAATAATAGTTAAAGATTATCTCAATGTCACTAGATTCCAGTAACTCAATCAATTAGGGATAATCTTAATAATAATAATAATAATAATAAGAGGGGCACCTGGGTGGCTCAGTGGGTTAAGGCCTCTGCCTTCACTCAGGTCATGGTCCCGGGGACCTGGGATCAAGCCCCGCATTGGGCTCTCTGCTCAGCGGGGAGCCTGCTTCCTCCTCTCCCTCTGCCTGCCTCTCTGTCTACTTGTGGTCTCTCTCTGTCAAATAAATAAATAACTTTAAGAAAAAAAGAAGAAGAAGAAGAAAAATTAAAAGTAATAATAGCAATTGGCCTTTATTAAGTTCTCACAGGTTCCTGTTGCTGTCTAAACATTTTGTACATTTTCTGACCCCACCTGGTGTACTGTAATTCAGTTCTGGCTCTAACCACCCAAAGTTAGCACAGACCCCACCTGTGTGGGGTCTGGTCCTTCACAAGCCTGCCCTCACTTCAGATGTGGGGGTCCCCAGGCCACCATATTTCTGACTGACTGGCTACATATTTGGGGTTCTTACAACCTTTGCAGGCTTGATAATTCACTAAACCAATGAACAGAATTCAGGAAAACACTGTATTTATTATTAAAGTTTTACTCTAAAGGATACAGATCAGGACCAGTCGAATGAAGAGACACATGGAGTGAGGAATGGGAGGGTCCCAAATGGAGAGCTTCTTTGTTTTCTCCTTGCGGAATCAAAGCGTGTCACTCTCCTGGCATCAGTTGTGTTCCCCAACCAGGAAGCTCCACTAAGTTTTGGTTCCCAGAGTTTCATAGCATATTAAATCATTGGCTACATGAATGAACTCAATCTCTAGCCCAATCCCAAAAAAGTCAGTAGATTAGGCTGTTACCACATGGCCCAAAACCCCAACCCTCTAATTACATGGTTGGTCTTTTGGGTAACAGCCCCTATCCTGACCCATCTCCATCTTGATAGCACAAACTCAGGGGTAGCCCAAGAGGCTCATAAGTAACAAAGTCATTTGAGAAATTCCAAGGATTTTAGAAGCTCCTTGCCAGGAATCCAGGACAAAGACCAGAAAAATTCTTTATTATCCAACAGTACACATTATTTAATTTGCTCCTTACAACATAGAGATAATAAAAATTATCTCTATTTTTAAAAGAGAAAATTAATGTTTAGAGGAGCTATGCATCTAGTCAATGATAGAGCCAAGATTCAAACTCAGGTCTCCCTGGGCTCAAAGTCTACCCTTGATCTTAATCATTAAGCAATAATGCCTTCTATGTAAGACCCTAATTATTCTTAAGAATGCTATGTAGGAGAGTATGCATGCACACACATGTATTCTGAAGCTTATCATTTAATTACCACAGAAATGTTCTAGTTGAACCCCAATATGCATCCCCCTTTGAGCAAGAAAAGCCCTTGAGTTTTAGATTTTCCCTGACACCATTGCATCTAGCTATGAGGATACAGAATGCATGTAATTTCTGGGGCACATCTTTGAAAAAGATGTTTGTTGCCCTCTATGTTCTCCTTTCTTGCTTTGATAGCTGGCACATGATCTGGTGCTAGTGAGAGCCACCATCGATCATGAAAATGAGAGCAACTCCCTAAAAGGATGCAGGGCAACAAAATCAAAGCCACCTCGCTCCCTGTGACCTTGAACTGGAGCTACAAACTTGACCTAGAATGCTCAACTGCTTCTGGCCAATAATGTGTGAGAAAAATAAACTCCGATCTTCCATAAGGCACTGGAGCACTGGGTTAGAAGATCTTGACCCCTACTCTAGCCAGCACAACTACTCGTCTCGAGGTTTTTCTCTAGACTTCCAGTATTGCATAGTGACAGGAAGAGTTAGCATGCCTATGAATGTTACCTGTGTTCAGCCTTACATCAGGCTCTATCCCTACTTGTCTCCTGAGTGCTTTAGTGGTGGGTTCCCCTTGTCTACCCTCCTTTATCAGCTTGAAAGGCTTATGTGTTGACTTGGTTGAACACATGCTGAAGCTCACCGTTCCTTCTGTACAAATGCATTGTGCTATTGTACGATGGTCATGTTTTTTTCTTCTGTTGTGAAGCACTGTTGATAAATCTCAAAATGAAGGGGGAAATGCCGTGAACGTTCGTTCCTTCAGTCCTTTAGACATGCACTCAAACGCTGCTGGGCAAAATGTGATTTGTGCAGTTACTGCTCTATGTCATGGTACTGTCCCTAAGCTGACCTTGTTCCTATGCCAAGTTCAGCCAGTTTTGCTGGATTTTGGTCTTGGAGGTTAAAGTTTGACTGGAATCCATATCCAGTGCCTTTGTTTAGATTTCTCCTCAATAGGCTCAGATGCATTTTAAAATACAACTTAACCCAATGCATCTAACTCAAAAAGAAGTAAGAAGGGTAAAGAACACTAGTTCACCATTTTAAGCTTATAAAATCTGCAACTACTAAAAACCCACTACATGGCCTTTTAAAACTCAACCTCATGTTTGTCTCAGTGAATTCTTTGATAGCTGGTCCTTAAAAGCAAATACTAACAACATGCTATAGGGCTGTTTCTGAATTGTGCTCACTGAAAAACTGACCCAGAGTTTCAAAGCTGACCACTGTTTTCCACCGTTTTAAGGAAGTAGTTTAATTTACGCATAACTGAAACTTAGAGAAGGGTGTGTTTATTTACTTAGTTTGGGATTCCCAAATTACTTAACAATATTTAAAGCCAGAGAAAGGATTCTGTGTGATGGGAAGACACAATGAAGAAAAACGAAAGCTATCGTCCTATCTTCTTTCTGGGTTTCATGAGAAGTGCCTCATGGTAGCAGAAAAAATAACAGTCTGTGAGGTCTACGTATAAGATCATCAAAGCACAGTCAGATTTACATTTGAAGGGCTGAGACTAACCATTCAGAGAAAAGTGGATCGGAATGGATGCAGTATAGGAAGATGAGGAGGCAACCTTTCAGAGATGGGGTGCCCAACTGATTCCCCTAATTATCTTTCATGGAGAAGGAAGGCCATGAAGAAGACAGCCATGCTGTCTTTTATTGTCTTTCTTTCAACATTTAATCTAACATGCTTTTCTTTTATAATATAACATTACTATGAACTACTTTTATCAGCTAACTTTTCATAATTCCTAGTGAAGGAAAATACCCTGAAATAGAATGAGGAAATGAGAATGCAACATTTTTTTTTAAAGATTTTATTTACTTATTTGAAAGAGAGAGATCACAAGTAGGCAGAGAGGCAGGCAGAGAGAGAGAGAGAGGAGGAAGCAGGCTCCCCGCTGAGCAGAGAGCCCGATGCGGGACTCGATCCCAGGACCCTGAGATCATGACCTGAGCCGAAGGCAGCGGCTTAACCCACTGAGCCACCCAGGTGCCCCGAGAATGCAACATTTTATCTCTTTTGGCTTACAGGGTACTTGGTAGGAGTCATGGAGAGTAAAACCTACTCTATTTTAAAAGAGGCTTTGCACAACAGAGGACAACTTGGGGAGACTCAGCAGGGAGTGTTGTGAAGATGGCAGATCCAAGGTCAAAAAGGAGACAAGAAGGCAGCCAAGACACGTTTCCTCCTACTCCCTCCTACTTGAATAAAATTTGCTAGGTTTCTGGTGAAGTCAGAGGTTCAACAATCTCTGGCTGTGCCTGTTCCCATAAAACTCCTTCACGCTGGCATCAAGCATTTAAGGAATATACAGGTAGGGGTGCTCAGTCATTGAAGTGTCTGCCTTCAGCTCAGATCATGATCTCAGGGTCCTGGGATCGAGTACTGCATTGGGCTCTCTGCTCAGTGGAGAGTCGCTTCTCTCTTTGCTCCTGCCTTTTGTCCCCCCTACTTATCCTTTCTCTTTCTCTCTGTCTGACAAATAAATAAGACTTTTTAAAAAATGTTAAAGAATATACATGTAAAAACAGAAAAAAATCAAGAAAAGACTTTATGTTTGAATTATGAAAGCAGGGTTAAAGACAGATTAATAAGACATACCAGATGTTGGTTATATGCAGTTTGGTTGTTGATATTAGAAATGCAAGTTCGCTGAATGAAAGAAAAGAATTGGATGGCAGCATCTTTTCCTGTAAATGTAGTGTAATTATGGTGGATTCATCTTTATAAAATGAGCAAAGCAAGTGAATAACAACTTGACTGAAATATCCAGGAACTGTCACTGAAGTCCAAGTCAGTTTATGTAGACTTAACCTGTTTAAACAACCACTTTGGTGCTTCTTTTGCGGTGAGGGTGAGATCAGTCATTCCATCAAGCCCTGCATTGTTGCAGTTTCTCAACCCTCTTCTGTGTACTGAAGGATTTACATGCAAATAACTGGTGGGCATCTGTGCTTAGAAAACTCCTCTCTTGTTACAACATAAAATATTATTAATAAGTAAAAGTCCGATTTTTTTAAAAAAGATTTTTTTTTTTTAAATTTTAGAGAGAGAGCGAGAGAGAGCTTGGGAGGGGCAGAAGGAGAGGGAGAGAGAGTCCTAAGCAGACTCTGTGCTGAGTGCAGAGCCCAATGCAGGGTTTGATCCCATGCCCCTAAGATTATGATGCGAGCTGAAACCAAGAGTCAGATGCCTAACTGACTACACCACCCATGTGCCCCTGATGTGAGTTTTATATACAAATAAGACCAAATCATTTGAGGGACAATCACTCACCTCTCTGTTGGGGACAGTCTCTCAGTCTTGGGCAAGAATATGATCAACACCATCAAACATTTACTCAGTCCCCCGTAGGAATGCTCTTTCTTCACTGGGCTCCATGCCTGCTTTTGCTGGGGCTTTTCATACAGTCGAAACTTCAATCTCTCAAGGAAAATTGTAAGAAATCATTTGTGAACCAAGCTCTAAAAATTGGTATTTTTATGTACTTACATCTGTCATGTAACTCACTTATACCGGAGCCAAACTCCAAAAGTCTGAATTTTTAAAAACACCAATATTAAGGTAGACTTGATCTTTGAAACTAAATATCAGGTGACTGAAAACTTTCCTTTCAAGCTATCTTTTTTTTTTTTTTTTTTGGAGTAGGTTGGGAATGAGAAAAGCTGTCAGGGCTCTGGATAGACTATCTCTGTCACCAGTTTTATACATATAATATGTACCTATATTCACTTTACACATACATAAATGCGTTTAATTTAATAATGTGTTTAATCTTTAGGTGATTCTATTGTGGGTACTGTTTCAGATTTTTAATTTGGGGTGCATTCTTAATAAATAGTTTTATTCTCATCTCATTTTCCTGAGTTGCATAGAATTATACATCTTTACTAGGCTCAGTGAAATCCTAATACTTGGCTCTTTTCTTCATAAGAATGGTTTCTTTCAGGACTATTCTTTCCTTTCTGGCTGTGAGATCTACAGTGGTGGCTCAGGAGGGTTGGTTTAACCATAACAGTATGGGTCTGACCAGAAAGAACATCTGCCTTCGGAAACAGCCATCTCTGAGAAGCACACCTATAAGCAGGGGCTGGTGGGAAATCCAGGTAAGTAGCACACATAATCTAGAATAGTGTTCCTGAAACTTGAGTGTTCACGAAAACCACTAGGATAACTTGTTAGAGACATGGAATCTTGGACTCCACAGTCAGAGGTTCTGATTCAGTGGGGTTGGGTGGCTCAAAATAAATGATGTTTGTAACTACTCCTGAGTGATTCTGCTGCAGGTGATCTGCGGGCAACACATTGAGAAACACTGACCTGGTAGATTGCAACACTGGTAACAGATGAGGGTTGGGGATGGCGACTGGCAACAGGAATGTTGCCTCCTGGGAATGGGATGTTGTGCAAGATGGACAGAGCCTTGGCTGAGGAATTCAGATACAGAAAATATTCCCAGAGCTGAACTGGCAGGCAGTGGTAGGTGGAAAGTCCCAAAGTTCCCATTTTCTCAGCTAAGACAAGTCTCCAGCCTTTGGAATGACTTCTAAGAACAAGGCAGTGCTGTATCCTGGACAACTGGGCCCCAGGCCCAGGGAGCCAAGCACCCATCTGACCCAGGGTGTCAGGTGGAACCTGGGACTCGGTGTAAAAAAGAACCCGTGTTATGGGTTGAACTATGTCTCTTAAAAAGATATATTGACATCTTAATCTCCACTACCTGAGAATATGACCTTTTTTTGGAAATAAAGTCTTCATAGAAGTAATGAAGTTAAAAAGAGGTCATTAGGGTGGGCTATAACCCAATGTAACTGGTGTTTTTATAAAAGGGAAATTTGGACACAGAGACAGATGCACACAGGGAAGGTGATGTGAAGATACACAGTGAAAAGACATCTGTGTGACTAGAGCCATGTATCCATGAGCTATGGATTGCGGGCACATGCCAGAAGCTAGAAGAGTCAAGGGAGTGTCTTTGCTAGAGGCGTCAAAAGAAGCATGAACCCGCCAACTCCCTGATTTCAGACTTCTAGGTTCTATAGCTATGAGGTAATATGTTTTTGTTGTTTTAAGTCAACTGGTTTATGGTATAGCCCCTAGAAAACCAATACAACCCTCATACTTCTCATTCCTTTGCCACTACCTCTGCTCCAGCCACATGACCATCTATGACCTGGGTGAAGCCCTCCTCTCCAGGTTTGCTTCCTTCTCCTTCATTCTCCACCCTGTGGCTAGAGGAATCTTTCTAAACACAAACTGATGAGTTAATTTGCTTGCTTAAAACACACTGGCTTCCCATTTCTTTTGGGATAGAATCCAAACCCCATGACTGTGCTGTCTAGCCATGCCTATCTCCCCATCCTTGTATCTTGTGATTTACCTATTTCCCTTACCCTTCACCCACTCACATTCTATCCTCCCAAACTGAGAGTTCTTAGACTAAGTCCCATTTTATTTCTTCCTTGCCTTTGAAGATACTGAATCCCTTCTTAGGACTCCATCCCCTACCTCTCTTGCTACCTAGATCATATTGTGCTTTAGGTCTCATCTTGAATGTCATTTCCATTAACTTGGTTCAATGTCCTTCTTGAGTGTTCACAGCACTAATTAGTGTCCCATGAGCACACTTGTAGTACTGGGTTGTCACTGACTGCTTACCTGTTGGTGTCTGACCCACTAAATATAAGTTCTTTGAGGCAGGGATCAGACAAATGGTAGCTCCAGAATTTCCATGGATTTGAGTGACAATCTGGTTATGAGAAGGGCTCGAAATTTATTTAGGGGAGGGAGAGCTAATGGAGATGGTGGGGTATCTAAAACTTCCCTAAACTATTCCTTATATTGGCACATAATAGGTACTCAAAATGTTGAATGACTGATTGAATATGTGAGAAGTTCTATGATCAATTCTTGTGCTCAGGTCAGAGCCAGATGCACTGAATCTGAAATGGGACTAAAACATGTATATAAATATACTTAAATATTTATGTATATTTATATTCGTGTGTGTGTGTGTGTGTGTGTGTATGTATAATTTTTCTTAAAATTTTTTAAAGTAGTCTCCACACCAAATGTGGGGCTTGAACTCATGACCCTGAGATCAAGAATTGCATATTCTAAGACAAGGGATCATAGGAGAAGAGAGCTAAAAATGAAATAAAACCAAACCAGAGAGGGAGACAGACCATAAGAGACTCTTAATCTTAGGAAACAAACTGAAGTATGCTGGAGGAGAGTCAGGGATGGCATATCTGCATGATGGACTTTGGGGAGGGTACATATTGTAATGAGTGTGGGGTATTATATAAGACTGATGTTTCACAGACCTGTATCCCTGAACACTATATGTTAACTAATAGAATTTAAATTAAAATAATAATAATTAAAAAAAGTCACATGGTCTACTGACTGAGACAGCCAGGTGCCCTGGGACTAGAAAATCTTAAAGATTGATTGTGGGTGGCTCGCGCTGTTGGAAGAGTAGAGATGCAGAGACTGGGGGCCAGCCTAAGCTCTTTTCTGAGAAAGGCTGACTAGTCACTTCCTCTGGCTTGGTCCTTCCTGTACTCATTGAAAGTTCAGCTCTCATTATTGACTCTTCACCAGCTGCTTCCTTCTTCTGCAGCAAAATTAGAGGGCAACATTCCTTCAAGGTGGATGGTCTACATAAAAATGATTTTATTGATTTTTAAAGATGCCACGCAGCAGTCCCCCTCTCCTGGGCTTACTGAATAGATGTGGCTGTCCAGGATCCCATGAAATGATGTCTCTTTAGGGAATGGTAATGGTTCCATTATAAATGGACATTAAAATGGAAAGGAATAGGAAGAGAAAAGAAACATAACTGAATATTGGATAGTAAAGACCAACTTTGGAAGAGGAATTTATATTGCCCATGAAGAAACCTAGGAAGAATCCCGAAATCCTATTGTTAGATGGTCAATGGCTATTTATCAAGTAACTTCAAGGAGTATTGTTCTAGAAACTAAGGAGGACATGGAAAGGGGCAAGAACTTCCACAGGTGCATTGTGGGTGTATTAATGGAGTATATACAATAGTAACATTTGTGCGTAGCTAACATATTTGGAAGAGGGCTGGAACAGAGGAGGAGTCCAGCAGCCATGTAGCATTGTAATTTCCCTGCTTTTATGTTTTCCAGTGGAATTGTAGGCTGCACTCTGGGCCAAGCTGGTTCCAGTTCAAGTATGAACTAAGAGAAACAATAGCTCAGAATGACAGTAG